>NC_136236.1:5507584-7907584 GCF_963402885.1 Antedon bifida
TGGGTGGTTTAAGAGTATTGCCTATCATACAATCCTTACCTCTTAAATTTAAAATACATTTTATTCTTTATACATAACTATTCTATTTGATTTTCAAAGAAATGTGAAGTCATTGAAAAACTATGTTTATTACATTTGCAATTACCATAAAATATATAAAAACGGTGGTATATAAATGATGTGGAAATGAGGTGAAAATAGCGTGTTCGTATTTTTTATCCGGAAATGACCAGATTGTTATATACCTTAGGTCCATGGTTGTCATGACGGTAAACAACGGTGTTATTGATAGTTAACTATAAAAAAACAACGATGATATTTACAGTCTTATCACATGGTTTAGATGAGTGAAATTTCCAAATTTATCTATGAACGAAGTTACTCAAAACATCCCTTCGTTTAGTAGAACTTAAACTTAAGCTAAAGTATAATGCCTGAACAAGTGTTGAGCGGTCATATACATCTCTTGAGCAACGCATTTACAAGTTGAAGTAAAATGCTAATGAAATAATTATAATAAATAAATAATATTTTGTTCCTTTCATTTTCAGGCTCATAAAAGATAGGCCTACCGCTATAAAAATGCGGTTTAACCAGGGAAGAGTGTGCACTCTTCCCTGGGTAAACCGAATTGTACAATTAACCAAACAATTCGGTGATATGTATTTCATGCGTTCCGGGCCAAATCGTCCCGGGCCGATTTATTATATTTATTTCGTATATAATAATTTTTATTTAGTATTCACGTTTAAATATATATATTTTTTTAATTTATTTCAGTTTAGATCATAGGACTCTTAATTCATGTTTATTTACTTTATTGCAGTCCCTGACCAATTCATCTCTTTTTTATATTATGGTTTGTTGGTCAAATAAATAAATAAATGAAACACTGATATTAAGTTAACATTAAGAGAATAATGAGAGAACTTACGACTGTAGTTATTTTATTTGATCATCAATGGCAACACAATCTGCAATAACCATAGAGTAATAACAGATTGTATTTAGAAATAAACAATGCTATACGCCTAATAAAGCAATTCCAAAGGCGGCTGATAATGGGGAAATAACTATCATGCAAACATACAGTAGCGTGTTTAATTGCAAACGTGAATTGTAGACAGATAGAACAAGTTTAGAACAAGTCAACCCCCATTTCAGCACAATTCTTTCTGGCAATTTGATTTAACACATTTGCTTATTTTATCTCCTTACTTTGAGATCCAGTCATAAGCATTGCCATTTTTTCTCAGTGTAATTTGCCTTTTCATTTTTCTACGGCATAGTTCAAAATCAATCAATCGTGATGATTTAAAACGGCTTTTTAATTAATGTTTTTTTAAATGTTCATCTTTCCGTTGCGCTTGTAGATCCGGTCGCCGGATTACATCATAAACTGTTAAGGGTTATTTTTGTTATAATTTCGAGGAACTAATAAAGATTTTTCACTCGGCCCAGTCGCGACGCGACGACGGTCAAGGCCTACAGCCAATTACGCTTACAAATTGTAGTAGACTACAGAGGCCTACTAATATTAATTTAAACTTGGCCAAATCAGGAGTGCAGTTTAATCATTCGCTGATATTAAATACGATAGGTAAAAATACAAATGATGGAGATACACAAGAAATATTAATTCTGTCCACTAAATACTCTTTATAAGATTTTCTTTCAAAGATCAAAGAAACATCTAAAATATGTTTTGAAGACAATCGAGTTAGAAAAATGAACGTGATTTTATCACAACGTGATTTGCAATCACCGTAAAATATATTTACATAATGTATATAAAACGGTGGTATAAATGATTGTAAAGTGAAAATAGCGTGTCCGGTATTTTTTATTCGGACCAGTTAGCTGTTCTTGTTCACGAGAGTAAACGACGGTAAACTACGGTGTTATTGAGTGTTAGGCCTAACTATAAAAACAACGGTGATATTTACTGCCGTATCACATGGTTTGGATGAGTAAGATTTCCGAATTTATCCATGAACGAAGTTCTCAAAACAGTATTTACTATTGAGAACGAAGAGATGTTCGTTTGTAAAATTACACTCAGAACAAGTTTAAGTAAAACTTAAGCTATAGAAAGTAATGTCTGAATAAGTGTTGAGTGTTCATATAAAATTTAACCCTATGATTTTTTATGAATACATTTTTTCCATTTATATCTTTCTGTTTGGTTTTATTCATTTGAATGTATCTGTTTTTACAATGTATAATAATAATATAGTTTATAGGTCAGTAGAGAAGAATGCAGCTTATTCCAAATGGGTCAAAGTGACCACTGTTGGGAATTGGGAAGTCAGGAATGTGTTCTTGCCAGTTGCTAGGCAACTAAGGTGATTATCTTCATTATGATGATGATTATACCTCACTTCCACTTGTGCCTGCTGCTCACAAGAAATATCTATACATCATGTTTAACAACTTTAAAGCAGGGCCCTGTTTAAAGGATGTCACCTTTTTCATATTTTGGCTCTTTTCTTAGATGATGAAAAAAGTCATATTTTCATCTTTTGCGTTATAGTTCATCACATTTAAAAGAGCGCGCATCTATATTTAACGTATTCAAATTTCTTCTACGTTAATATATTGTTGCTGAGATAATTTCCTTCCGAAAATTCCTATCTTTGTGTTTCATTTTGATACCGTCGCCATGTTAAAAATAGGAATAAATGACGGGTCCCGTAATTTTACCTATTCCGCACTGTATGTAATAATATGTATTCAGAATATACTTGTAACAACATATTATATTCTTCAGTTCAGGTCATAATGCCATAATCTTTCTCTGTGTGCCAAACTCCAACGTATGACGTGCACATGGCTTTTATCGTGCGGATAACTAACTCGTCGAGTTCATGTCTAGTTTTATTTGTATCTCCTTTGAGATCCAGTCATCAGCATTGCCATTTTTTCTAAGTGTAATTTGCCTTTTCATTTTTCTACGGCATAGTTCAAAATCATCCAATTTAATTTTTGATATAAAACGGCTTTTTTAATTAATGTTTTTTTAAATTTTTATATTTCCCTTGCGTTTGTAGATCCGGCCGCCGGATTACATCATACACTTTTTGTTATTAATGCGAGGAACTAAAGTTAAGATTTTTTACTCGACCGTCGGCCCAGTCGCGACGCGACGACGGTCAAACATTGTTCATATTACTGTTAGGTACTTTAATACTCTGTCTACACTATCAAACTAGTTTGACAAAAAAAATGTGATGTGCCCAAATATGGTGATATGACATCATGATGTCCATATATGGGCACATCACATTTTTTTGTCACATAAAGTTTGACAGACCTTAACGCGGTAAGCCGAATATTTACCGTAACGCGGTGAACTCAGTCTGGTCTACTGTATGCATGTAATTCATAGCTAATTTACATACAACGAGTTTAGCCTGAGAGCTATTTGTAGAGTTGACCAAGGACATGCTCTACACAGTTTTCAATGTTATTGTATGTAGGATTATTTATTGTACAAATCCTGTACATGATACAGTACCTATATACAGTAAATATCACGGTCTGAAATCATGGCCTCCTACTGTATTAAATAACATTAATACTGTATATTAAATCTCTCGGACTTGGCTAGCTTGGCATAATAATAATAATAATAATAATAATTTATTTGGAAAACGATATATATATATATATTTTATATTTTGCTTAATTTAACATATCTGTTATTTTCTATTTGTCAAGGATTTTTAGTTTTATGTAATTAATTTTATTTTTTTGGTTTTTTTTTTACTTTTCTGTTCTTGTTGTTTTTTGTATATTGTATCTGTTCTGAGGGTCCCAAATGATCAGCAAATGCTGGATGGATCACCCTCATTAAATATGGTTAAAATAAAAATAAAAAATAAATAAACAATATAAAAATATATGAGTATAAAAATATAATAACGGAAGTTCGATAAAACCAAGTCAAAAATAAACTGTAATACTAATACCAATTAAATGCAACCCACATACATAACCTTGGACACTAAATTAGCATATTAATTAGTATAATGAACAAAGGAATATACAGTACTTAGAAACTATGTTAATATATACACACTTTTGATACACAGTGTCTACCTGCAAAAAAAAATAAGGAACAATAGGAACCCAAATTATGGGACATCAATAAACAGGAAAGCATAGATTAGGTTAATTCAGCTGAATAGAATTATTCGATGACTGTACAGACAAACAGAATTGATCAAACTACAGTAAGATAGTGGAATATAGAGTAATAATACTAGCCTCGTTTTCAATATTAAAATGCTGATGAGATGTATCAAGTTACAGTGACTAAAAGCTTTTATAGTAGAGTAGACCAGTAGCGTACAGCGCGTTTGTCTGGCGGTGCCCTTTTGTACGAATTTTAGAACTATATTTAGAAGTTCGCCCAGTTCACAAGCGTCGATCTGGGTCATGCTACTGCACATACATCCAGGGACCATACCATACCATAGTTACTTTTAAAATTCTGCCCACCGTCACTTTCGTTGTGTTTACAACTCCAACGACTAGAATAAAGCCTGTCGTATACTATTGATAACATTTCGCCCACTCATACAAAAAAAAAGGTTTACGCAAACGATTTTTTTTTATTTACGAATACGCCACTTGGCCCTTTCATGCGTGGCCGGGTACATTGCACTTTGTTCGCGGATATTTTATTTACCCTTTGGATTTTTATAGTAAATGTTTTTTCTGCCACTATATTAAAATGTATAAAACTAAATTATTTTTATTATACAGTACCCACTACTGACGTCCATAACGTTATAGAAGTAGAGGGCTGAGAAGAGAATATTTTTGTTCATCATAGTTTTTTTTGTATTTCCGTGTAGTAGGCCTACCCTATCGGACGTTCCGAACTTTGAAGTAACAGTTCTGCAAATTAACTTTGTGTTCAATATTTATTAAAGCAGCTTCATTTTTTGTCAATTTTTTTATAGTTAATTGGTAGGCTAATACTTAATGTGCATTAATTGATTATATTTATTAGAAAATGTATTACCGTACCGGAAGTTACCATGACGTTTGCATGGGTTTGCATTGAACCATTGAACGCAAACAATATTCATATATTTTTCATTATAGGTTTAACCATGGAGAAATAAGTTTCTCCATGGTTTAACTGTTGAACTTTTTAGACTTAACGACACATCGATTGACCTGACCTAGGCTGGTCATCGGTCATCCCAATTACCCAAATGTGTTTATAATGACTTAGGCCTTCAGGTTGATCGTAACATTTGCTAATTAAATGACAGGTAATACACCAATCAGAAGCTTACAGTTTAGAAGCTCTGATTTCGTCAATGGTGTTTGATAATTTACCTAAGTTTATAATGGAACATGCTAAATTTATTGTTTTAACATTGTTGGGTTTCAGATATCAAGGTAACACATGGATTAAACATAGCAGTTAATGATGAATCCTTGTTACGTTGTATACTGTATATTTAGTTACAATCAATATTTAAAAGTTTATAATTAACTAAAAGAGTTTTAAAACTTTAATTTTCATTCACTGTAAATTTTTATATTCTCAATAAATGCAGTCGTATAAAATGTTGATGGGTCGCTAACATGTTATTACCTATAGACATTACACTGATATACAAAATAACTGATAGATTAACATCTGCAGATTTACATTGCATAAGATACCTTTGTTGCGTTTAGGGTAGATGCAAACAAATACATAAACAATCCTCATTACCTATATGGATATTTTGAAAGAAGAGAGACCCAAAACAAATTTAAATATTGACGTTATTGCAGGTCACTGTTTTAAAGATTTTTCAAAAACACAGACTTCAACAAAAACTTGTGATTTTGTTCCTTACAAACTTGGATTGGTTTACAATTTTTTTTATAAATCATCAAAGTGATGAACAAAAATAAAATGTGATTCCAATTTTAACCATACATAATTAGAAGTATCACTTTTAGATTTATCCAATTTTATTTTCCCAGCCGCTGACTCACTATAATCAACCACTTATTCATCTATATACACCTATCGCCAAAACATTTTTATTGAACAGGTCTCACAGACTACTGTAGGCATACATTATATATCTCGTACACTCTCTTTTCTTTCCTTGCTTTGGGGTTTGCGCATGCCCAGTCCGAGTTTCAAAATCATCCGTTAATTAGTACGCTTCCGCGTGATACATTCTCCTCTCCGTCCTCCCAAAGGCACTGCGCGAAATTAGTGGGCACTAAGAACCGATATAAATATGTTACACATTAATAAAAAGGATAGTATTTTGGTATGAAATGCATTATAAATATAGGTAGCAAAATTATTGATTACCGATATAAATGTGTCAAATATTGGAATAATGTGCATAAGTGTATTGTGATGTCGGATACACATAAAGTATAGTTTAATGAGGGAAATGTTGTGATGTGTATTTAAAAGGGGGCATGGGAAACATTTTCTGACAATTTCATGACAATTCGCCTTTTCTTCATGTTTATATTTTTATACCCATATCAGTTTATGGTAATATTAAATATGACTTGTAGGCCTATATATCATAAAACAACGTTGCTCAACGTTGAAACGGAATATGACAACATTCGCTGTCAATTCCTGAACAACGTCGGCTACCTAAACACAAATTAGAGGAAATTTATTTTCTGGTTTCAAAATAAATTATATACATTCGATGTCCCTTTTATAGACAATTATATTTAAAATGTTTATATTTTTATACCCATATCAGTTTATGGTAATATTAAATATGACTTGTAGGCCTATATATAACACAACGTTGCTCAACGTTGAAACGGAATATGACAACATTCGCTGTCAATTCCTAAACAACGTATAGGCTACCTAAACACAAATTAGAGGAAATTTATTTTCTGGTTTAAAAATAAATTATATACATTCGATGTCCCTTTTATAGACAATTATATTTAAAATGTTTATATTTTTATACCCATATCAGTTTATGGTAATATTAAATATGACTTGTAGGCCTATATATAACACAACGTTGCTCAACGTTGAAACGGAATATGACAACATTCGCTGTCAATTCATAAACAACGTATATAGGCTACCTAAACACAAATTAGAGGAAATTTATTTTCTGGTTTAAAAATAAATTATATACATTCGATGTCCCTTTTATAGACAATTATATTTAAAATGTTTATATTTTTATACCCATATCAGTTTATGGTAATATTAAATATGACTTGTAGGCCTATATATTATAAAACAACGTTGCTCAACGTTGAAACGGAATATGATAACATTCGCTGTCAATTCCTAAACAACGTAGGCTACCTAAACACAAATTAGAGGAAATTTATTTTCTGGTTTCAAAATAAATTATATACATTCGATGTCCCTTTTATAGACAATTATATTTAAAATGTTTATATTTTTATACCCATATCAGTTTATGATAATATTAAATATGACTTGTAGGCCTATAGGCTATATTATAAAACAACGTTGCTCAACGTTGAAACGGAATAAGACAACATTCGCTGTCAATTCCTAAACAACGTATAGGCTACCCATGGGCTACCTAAACACAAATTAGAGGAAATTTATTTTCTGGTTTAAAAATAAATTATATACATTCGATGTCCCTTTTATAGACAATTATATTTAAAATGTTTATATTTTTATACCCATATCAGTTTATGGTAATATTAAATATGACTTGTAGGCCTATATATTATAAAACAACGTTGCTCAACGTTGAAACGGAATATGACAACATTCGCTGTCAATTCCTGAACAACGTATAGGCTACCTAAACACAAATTAGAGGAAATTTATTTTCTGGTTTAAAAATAAATTATATACATTCGATGTCCCTTTTATAGACAATTATATTTAAAATGTTTATATTTTTATACCCATATCAGTTTATGGTAATATTAAATATGACTTGTAGGCCTATATATTATAAAACAACGTTGCTCAACGTTGAAACGGAATATGACAACATTCGCTGTCAATTCCTGAACAACGTATAGGCTACCTAAACACAAATTAGAGGAAATTTATTTTCTGGTTTCAAAATAAATTATATACATTCGATGTCCCTTTTATAGACAATTATATTTAAAATGTTTATATTTTTATACCCATATCAGTTTATGGTAATATTAAATATGACTTGTAGGCCTTTATATAACACAACGTTGCTCAACGTTGAAACGGAATATGACAACATTCGCTGTCAATTCCTAAACAACGTATAGGCTACCTAAACACAAATTAGAGGAAATTTATTTTCTGGTTTAAAAATAAATTATATACATTCGATGTCCCTTGTATAGACAATTATATTTAAAATGTTTATATTTTTATACCCATATCAGTTTAAGGTAATATTAAATATGACTTGTAGGCCTATATATAACACAACGTTGCTCAACGTTGAAACGGAATATGACAACATTCGCTGTCAATTCATAAACAACATATAGGCTACCTAAACACAAATTAGGAATTATAGTTAAATCTTATATAACACAACGTTGCTCAACGTTGTTGTGGATTTGAAACGAGGCAGGTAAACATTCGCCGACAATTCATTGGAAACATAGAGTTATAATTATAACACAATTAAATGAAATTTTATTTTTGTTGGTTCATAGGTAGGCCTAATTATAAATGTCTATATTCTTAGACACATGTTAGTCTATAATATAAGGGAGTGATACTTAAATGTTATATAACACAACGTTGCTCAACGTTGTTGTGGATTTGAAAAGCAGGGTAAACATTCGCCAACAATTCATTGGCAACATAGAGTGATTTTACAAATGCCATGTTTTAGTTCATAGGTAATTATAAATGTCTATATTCTTAGACACATTTCAGTCTATATAAGGGAATTATAGTTAAATCTTATATAACACAACGTTGCTCAACGTTGTTGTGGATTTGAAACGAGACAGGCAAAACATTCGCTAATCCCTTGGCAACATAGGCGACCTACCGATATCATTTCAACACAACTAGAGGCAATTTCATTTTCTGATAATTAAGTAATTACTGTATTAATGTTTATTTTTTTTTTTATCAGTGCCAATTAAGGCAGAGATAGGCATTTTATAATGTTGCTCAACCTTGTGTATTTGAAACGGGACAGAGAAAACAATTAGTGGCAACAAAGGCGACCTACCGATATATTATAACACGATTAGAGACAATTTCATTTTCTTGTTCAACATTAATTAAAACTGTTTATATTGTGCCAATTTAAGGCAAGGATAGGCCTTGTATAATTATAACACATCATTGTTCAACGTTGTTGCATATTGTGTATTTCAAACGAGACAGGGAAAACATTCGCTAATAATTCCTTGGCAACATAATGCGACATACCAATGTTAAAACATAATTAGAGACAATTTCATTTTCTGATATTTAAGTAATTAATAATTATTAATGTTAATATTTTTTATCAGTGCCAATTTTAAGGCAAGGATAGAATTGTATAATGTTGCTCAACGTTGCTGTGTGTATTTGAAACGGGACAGGGAAAACATTCGCTATTAATTCCTTTGGCAACGTTGGATACCTATATTACAACACAATTCGAGACAATTTTATGTTCTGATACTTTAGTAGTTATTAATGTTTATATTTTTATATCAGTGCCAATTTTAAAGCAGGGATGTGGCATTTTATAATATAACACAACGTTGCTCAACGTTGGTGTGTAAACGGGACAGAAAAAACATTGGCTAATAATCCCTTTGGCAACGTTGGCTATCTACCGATATTACAACACAATTAGAGGCATTTCATTTCTGGTTCAAACTTACTTATAAATGTTTATATTTTATACCCGTGTCACTTTTATGAATAGGGAATTTTATAATATAACACAACGTTGCTCAACGTTGTTGTGTAAACGGGACAGGGAAAACATTCGCTAATAATCCCTTCGGCAACGCTGGACCTACCGATATTACAACACAATTAGAGGCATTTCATTTTCTGGTTCAAAATTACTTATAAATGTTTATATTTTATACCCGTGCCACTTTTATGGCCCATAGGGCATTTTATAATATAACACAACTTTGCTCAACGTTGTTGTGTAAACGGGACAGTGAAAACATTCGCTAATAATCCCTTCGGCAACGCTGGACCTACCGATATTACAACACAATTAGTGTTCAAAATTACTTATAAATGCTTATATTTTATACCCGTGCCACTTTTATGGCCCATAGGGCATTTTATAATATAACACAACATTGCTCAACGTTGTTGTGTAAACAGGACAGGGAAAACATTCGCTAATAATCCTTTTGGCAACGTTGGCTATCTACCGATATTACAACACAATTAGAGGCATTTCATTTCTGGTTCAAACTTACTTATAAATGTTTATATTTTATACCCGTGTCACTTTTATGAATAGGGAATTTTATAATATAACACAACGTTGCTCAACGTTGTTGTGTAAACGGGACAGGGAAAACATTCGCTAAAAATCCCTGTGGCAACGCTGGACCTACCGATATTACAACACAATTAGAGGCATTTCATTTTCTGGTTCAAAATTACTTATAAATGTTTATATTTTATACCCGTTCCACTTTTATGACCCATAGGGCATTTTATAATATAACACAACGTTGCTCAACGTTGTTGTGTAAAAAACGGGACAGGGAAAACATTCGCTAATAATCCATGTGGCAACAACGCTGGACCTACCGATATTACAACACAATTAGAGGCATTTCATTTTCTGGTTCAAAATTACTTATAAATGTTTATATTTTATACCCGTGCCAATTTTATGGCCAATAGGGTATTTATAATATAACACAACGTTGCTCAACGTTGTTGTGTAAACGGGACAGGGAAAACATTCGCTAATAATCCCTTTGGCAACGCTGGACCTACCGATATTACAACACAATTAGAGGCATTTCATTTTCTGATATTTAAGTAATTACTAATGTTTATATTTTTATATCAGTGCCAATTTTAAGACAAGGATAGAATGTTATAAAATAACACAACGTTGCTCAACGTTATTGTGTAAACGGGACAGGGAAACATTCGTTAACATTCCTTAGTAACAGAAGACCTACCGATATCATTACAACACAGTTCGAAGCAATTCAGTTTTCTGATACTTAAGTAATTATTAATGTTTATATTTTATACCAGTGCCAATTTTAAGGCAGGAATAGCCATTTTACAATAGGCTATATTACACAACGTTGCTCAACGTTGTTGTGTAAACGGGACAGTGAAAACATTTTCGCTAACAATCTACCTAATAATGGGTAGCACAGACTTAATGTGCATTTTATACCAAAATACTATCCTTTTTGTTAATGTGTAACATATTTATATCGGTAATTATTTGTGCTACCCAATATTTATAATGGGTGGCACACTTTATGTGCATTTCATACCAAAATACTATCCTTTTTATTAATGTGTAACATTATATCGGTAATTAGTTGTGATACCCAATATTTATAATGGGTAGCACATACATACATGCATGTTATACCAAATACTCTCCTTTTTATTATGTGTAACATATTTATATCGGTAATTAGTTGTCGCCGACCGTAATTCATTGGAAACATAGAGTGATATTATAACACAATTAGAGGAAATTTCATGTTTTGGTTCATAGGTAGGCCTAATTATAAATGTCTATATTTTTAAACACATGTCATTCTAAGGGAATATTGAATTTTATATAACACAACGTTGCTCAACGTCGTTGTGGATTTGAAACGAGGCAGGGTAAACATTCGCCGACAATTCATTGAAAACATAGAGTGATTAATGGACAGTGGTGTCGTCATTTAAACGGTTTAAATGACGACATACGGTATAGAAAAAAAATGTTATGGCAACAACCAGATTAGTGTACGCCTAATGCTCAATTTTTAACATACGCGTATCAAAAAGTAAATTACTATATCAATTTAGGCCTAAATGTATCATTTAATAATTTAATACGGCGGATTGAGTTCTGATAGTTAAGGGTGTTACTAGAAAAACAACTGAACATAACGATATTCAATACCGTTGTCGTTAAATTAACATTACGGTATCGCTATTTACTATCGTTAAGAAATACGTAAAAAATATGAATGCGCGTTGATTCGCCGTTAATTTGTATATTAACAAATAATAGCAAGTTGTAGGCCTATTTGAGTCCAACAAACTCGCGTGATTGAAAGCCAACACAACAAACTGTAGGCCTTAGTATTAAAAAGTAAAGTACTATATACAAAAATGTATCATAATACATACAGATCGAGTTCAACCATGTATATACATTTCCTCCATGGTCAAACACATAATATGTAATTGTTACAAAGTGATACGATATTTATAGAGAAACACAACAGTTCTTTTCAGAGTGGTGTATCGCAAACTTTATATCAACGATATTTATATAAATTAAAACTAGGACTACATCGCTATTTGTAACTGTACTGTCGTTGTCGTTCATTAACTTTAATCAAAGATGTTTGCGTGCTTTAATAAAGTAAATGTAGAGGGCGCACATCTGATAGGTGGATATATGGTGGTGTTGCCGCGCCGGCGGTAACGTGTATGAAAGAGTCGAGCGCGATGAGCTGCAGAGATGATGATGGTTTGGCCGCCGTGTAATTGGATATGTGTGCACAAACAGTTTTTGGTACTAGGCCTAGGCTAGTACTGTATAGGCTTATTTTACAGTTTGAAATAAAAGCGTTTTTAGAATTGGTTAAAATACCAATTTAAGAAACGTAATGTAATATACACTGTAGTAGGTAAGGAAGCCTATCTAGCCTAGACTCTAGTAGTAGAGGGAGGGGCTTAGTAGTAGTAGCCTTCCATAAATCACCGGCATGTTTATTGATATGACCCTGGTTATAATTAGTGGTGACAAGGGATTACCTTGGCGATGTATTTTATGACATTTATAGCAACGTTGTTTACCATAGTTTGCAACGGTGTTTACCATAGTTTACGACGGTAATAACCAGTAAAAAGTGTTGTTTTACAGTGATCTACGGTAAACGACGGTAGTTTTTTTTTCAAAGGGTATATTTACCTGAACCATGGTGGGCTATGAAAGTGAACATTAACACATAATGGTGACCAGATTGAATCATTTTCAAGCGAACCCCAGGAGTTTGCTATTATATTGATTATTTCAATGTGCGATATCAGAGACTTTGGTGAGATGGGTCACTATACAGTTTTATGCATGACTAATCACTATAAAACCAATATAAAGTACTATTTGTAATATTTTGTTATCTTTACTCACCTCAGATCCATAAAGATCGTTGAGCATGACACAAACTTCACTTAAATGTCTTTGAACTTTCACTGCTTTCTTTCTCTTTCACTGCTTTCTTTCTCTTTCACTGCTTTCTTTCTCCTTCTTCTTTTTCTTTCTCCTTCTTCTTCTCTTTCTCCCTGCTTTTCTTGATACAAATCTTTCTTTCATTCTCTTCACTATGGGAAAAAATAATGTGTTGTTAGATAAACTCAAAAACTCAATTTAAAACAACAGTGAGACTTTATAATTAATTAATTAAATACATGCTTTGTATGGAAGGTATAATGAAAGAATTAACTAGCCTTTGCTAGAATTAAAACTCTAAGACACAAACAGAACATAGTACTGCATGTTGGTAAAAAAAAGGAGAGATTAAGTGATATTCAATTCAATTCAACTAGACATTTATTTCTTCCTTCAATAAAATTAGGTAATCATAACAAATTCAAGTAGAATATAAAACATGTCAATTGATGATAAAAAAAAAAAGTATACAGGTATCAATAAAAGGAAGTAGGCAGTGCCCAAGAAGATACAAATCTTGTGGCGGGCCAGCCTATTTACAGACACAGGTAAGACGGTCGAAAATTCAAAAATACAGGACGTAAGGACAGGGACATAACAAGACAGCAAAAGGAGGAAAAAAAAACAACGATCAGAATGACAGCAAATCATATCCTGACCAAGAACTGACAAATGAAACTCGAAAAAATTGCCGGAATAAAAAAGAGAGATCAATACTTTGCAATAAGGTATTTCTTAAGTTTGGAAGAAAACGTTTTTATTGAAATAGAGTTGCCGATGTCAGGAGGTAAATTATTCCATAAATTGGAGCCGGAAAATCTTATGTTATGTTGAAAATAATTAGTGCGATGTTTCGGTATATGGATCTTAAATTGGTTTCTTGTACAGTACGAGTGACGAACAGAATTTGGGATGAAAAAATTACACAGATGCTTAGGAAGAAGGAAATGTATTGATGAGTACACGAATATAAATTGTTGAAAAATATTAATGTCAAAAATATTAAGGAGATTCAAGTTAGAAAACAAATGAGACGAATGAGACCGGGGTGGAACGCCAGATATAATGCGAGTAGCCTTTTTTTGTATAATGTGAAGTTTGGTGAGATTGGATGGGTAAGTATTTGCCCATACAATGTTACAATAGCTCAGATAGGGAAGAATTAAAGAACAGTAAATAATACGGAGGATATTTGGGGGAATGAACGAAGAAAGTCTAAACATGACACCGAGGCTCTTGGAAGTTTTGTTCTCGATTTCTTTAATGTGAGTTTTCCAAGTTAGACCACTATCGAGATAAACACCTAGAAACTTTGCGCTTTCAACACGTGGAATATCATAATTGTCAATCAGAATCTTATATGGCGTAGTATTGATAAATCTGTCTTTTTGGGGACTCCGGAAAAGAATAAAGCTGCACTTTTTATAATTGATAGATAACTTATTACTAGAAAAATAGATGGACATGTGTTTTAAGTTGGTGTTAAGGTCATCAAAAAGAGATTGGATATTAGGGGAAGAATAGAACACGGTTGTGTCGTCAGCATAGAGAAAAAACGAGAGAAGATTAGAGCATCGGTATAAATCATTAATGTATAAAATAAATAAAAGTGGACCTAAAAGAGAACCTTGGGGGACACCGCATGTGACTGATGAAAAATGAGATAGGTGGTTTGAGTATCTAGTACATTGAGAACGATTTGCTAAGTAACTTTTAAACAACTTTAATGCAGGCCCTCGAATACCATAATGGGATAACTTAAATAAAAGAATATCATGATCGATAGTGTCAAAAGCTTTGGAAAGATCAATAAAGAGTCCAATAGCGAAATCATTGCGTTCAAAAGCGTCCACAATTTTGTTAGTAAGGTCCATAAGAGCCATGGATGTATTATATTTTTTACGAAAGCCGAATTGTTGAGAGTATAAAATATCGTATTTGGTAATAAAATTAAAAGTTCTGTCGTAAATAATTCTTTCTAGGGCTTTTGAGAAAACAGGTAAAATAGAAATAGGGCGATAGTTCGTTAAGTCAGATTTACTGCCAGATTTAAAGATGGGTGTTACACGAGCTATCTTCAATCTGCTTGGGAAAATTCCCTTAGTTAAAGAAATGTTAAAAATATGGCATAAAGGGAGGGAGATAAGTTCAGTAACTTGCTTGATGACATTCGCATGTAGGTCATCAATACCGGGGGACTTATTACTCTTGAATGAACGCAAAATTTTAATAACTTCGTCCTCATCGACCGGGGATAAAAAAATAGAATGAATATTTGGGTTAGGAAGAAATTCTTTATACGATGTGTTTGTCTTGGGTATTTGGTTAGCTAAGGTGGGACCAATTTCAGTAAAAAATGAATTAAAAGAGTTTGCAATCTTGGTGGGATCATTTGACATTTCACCATTGCAGTTAAAAAAAGTATTACTTTGTTTGTTAGAGGATTGTTTTATAAGGGAATTAATAGTTTTCCAAGTGGCCCTGATGTCATTTTTATGTTTAATAAAAGTATTTTTAAAATAATTTGATTTCGCAGTTTTGATAAGACAATTGATTCGGTTGCGACATTGTTTATATTTTGTTTCATTTTTCGCAGAGGGACGATGAAGAAAGTTTGAGTATAATTTTTGCCTATATTTAATGGACTTAAGAAGAGAGTCGGTCATCCAGGTCTTGAGTTTAGTTTTAGTTTTTTTGATAGTTTTGTATGGAAATGTTTTATTGTAAAGTAACGAAAAGGTATGTTCAAATTTGTTGTATGCATCATCTGGGTTTTGGGTATTTAGAATGTCAATCCATTGTTCGCTAGACAATTCTTGACGGAATTTATCAATAGTGATTTGGTTAATGCATCTAAATCTAAATGATTCATCCCTATCTGAGCTACGTACATCACAGGAAAAATACGAAATATTAAAAACGGGAAGATGGTCCGAAATATCACTAAATAATAGTCCACTAATACTAGGGAAATCAAATTTATTAGTTATAATATTGTCAATCAGTGAGAAAGAGGACTTGGTGATTCTGGATGGTCTGTGAATAAGGGGGAGAAAATAATTACTAAACAGAGAGTTGACAAATTGCCAAGCTTCATTATTAGATTCATTTTTTAATATATCAATATTGAAGTCACCAAGAATATAATTAATTTTGTTTTCATTGGATAATTTGGCTAAGATTGAATCAAGTTTATCAATAAACAGAAGCGGATCATTTGATGGGGCTCTATAGATACTTCCTGTAATAATATTTTTTGTATTAGGGCGGATGATTTCAACAAATATTGATTCGCAAACTAGGGGGTCAAAAGATAGATCATCTCTTATCCAGATAGACTCTATTCTAACAAAAAAAATAGAAGTATACAGTAGTCAAGTCTCGGGAGCATTCTATATAGTCACCACCAGATAGGTCATCACCAGTACTTGGTATACATACAGTGTATGGAATGACTAGTTGAAAGCAGGAATGCTAGTTGATCATACTCTATTTTTATTTTGCAATCATTCAAAAAAATTATCTCATGTAGCCGAGAAATCACTCCTTTCCTTCAATTAAAGGCGCTTCCAGGACAGCATGCTGTTATGCGTTTATTTCTTTTTAGTTTTTACTTCAGCGAATGGAAGGCGTCAAGAAAGCAATGATCGTAGATCTTGACGCTCATCAAGGTAACGGCCATGAACGAGACTTTATGGGCGATGATCGGGTGTACATCATGGATGTATACAACAGACACATTTACCCCCATGATGGGTTTGCTAAAAGTAAGTGTTGAGAAGTGTTGTTAAATAATCTTGACTCGCATAAACTTTTCAAGAGTATCTAAAGCACATAGTTATTGTAAAATAACAAATTTTCCTAAGCAAAAAGAAAACCACTACAAAAATAAAATACTGCAAAATAAACACTGCAAAAATAAACAATAACAGAGATAAACCACTGCAAAAATAAAAACACTACTAAAAAATATAACTACAAAAATAAAACAATGCAAAAATAAAAACAAAACAGAGATAAAAATACTGCAAAAAATAAAACAAAATAAATCCACTACAAAAATAAAATAATGCTAAAATAAAACCACTACAAAAATAAAACAATGCAAAAGAAAAAACACTGCAAAAATAAAAACAGTACAAAAATAAAAAAATTAAAAAATAAAAACACTGCAAGAATAAAACCACAAAAGAACAAAATGGCGGTTGTAGAACACTAAATAAAGTCACTAAAAAACTGAAATACAGAAAAAAAATAATGAAAACAAGAATGTTTTCTCATATAAAATGACAAAATAAATGGTCAAATTCAACCAAAAACCCATTGGCTGGTAGCCATTTTGACTATTTTTTGCTTTAAATTACAGTTTTTTCAGGTAAATAAATATTTTTAATTTACTATTATGTGACATTAAAATGGCAAACAAAACAAAAAAAATGTAAAAAATTATTTTTTCAGGGGGAAAATACATCTTTAACAGAAATTTAATTTTTTGTAGGAGCAATTAATCGAAAGGTGGAATTGGAGATGTTTCTCGAAGACCCATTCTATCTTGATCAAGTTAGCAGGTAATGTTTTACTAATATTTACAATCCATCTGGATTTGCCTTCAGTTCACTAGTACACCCAAATTAACCTCAAAGAAAATAGTAAAATCTTTGTATAAACGGGTCATAACATCTTAATTACCTTAATTGTAATTGATTGACTGTGGAAACTAGGAATTAAATGAATTAAAACAATTCTCATTATTAGAAAATGGCAAGCAAACCGAACTTAACAATTTAAGTCTTTTTTTTTTTTCCAATCAGAAATTTGGAAGCAGCGTTGAAAGAATTTACACCGGATGTGATTGTGTACAATGCTGGAACTGATATACTACAAGGCGACAGTTTGGGGGCGCTTTCCATAACACCGAAGGTAAACCAATGCATTGAACTCTTACACAACCACTCAACTTGAAATAGTTCTGATTGAGCATTTTCAAAGAGACTGGTGTTTGGAGATTTGAACTATTTTGAAAATAGAATTACCATAAACAAAATTTGATATTGAATTTCCAATTTTTAAATTTTTTGTTTCATCATCCTCAGGGCATTGTTGAAAGAGACGAGTATGTTTTTCAGGCAGCCATTAGCCGTGGCATTCCCATTGTCATGGTAACTTCGGGTGGATACCAAAGAAATAATGCTGAAATAATCGCAATGTCAATTCTGAACTTGCGTAATAAACTTATTATTCAATGTGATGGTGCCACAGAAACCCAAGGTGTGAATCGTTGTTAATTTATATGGCAAGCATAAAATAGATGTATGTACTGTCTACAAGCCTGCAGCCAGTACAGGTGGTTCTGTCTCTTTATCCCCTTTTTCATGTATATTCCAGCAGGAAGTACATTCAACTCTCCCAATATCATACCAGACACTCTTTGGTTTGTCTAACACACTGGAAAGTCTGATATTCTGAATGTATTTTAAAAAAGGATTTTTAGGGAACCTATATTTTTTAACCTCAAGAAAAGCCTGGTTTTGGGAGAGTTTTCAGTTTTCAGAGAGTCCGGTACTTGGAGAGTTGACTAATTGTAACTAGACAAGCTCATGAAGATTGTTTTTCAATCCTACGTACTTAACTGCCCCTTTTTGGAAAAAAAATAACCCCTCTCTAACACTACTGGTTACGAGCTTTTGGTCTACCTGAAAATGAATACCATATGTCCTATACTCTAAATGTTGGATCTGCCATTGAACAACATAAGATTGTGGACTATTATAACATTGAAAAATGCAAAGTACAATATTTAACAAGGAAACATTTGGAATGTACTTAACTCTCAGTTTTTTCTTTGCTACAGAAAAATTACTCAGAGCAGCAGCAACATCAAAGAAGCCCGAACCAGTGGAAAGTGAACCAAAACGAGGTCTGTTCTCTCGTTTCTTTCGTAGTTCTCGTTTTTCTCAAAGTTCCTCTGCAACACCAGAGTACATACCAGATGATGTCACTGAAGAGAAAGCAGCTTCCTCTGCAACACCAGAATACATACCAGATGATGTCACTGAAGAGAAAGCAGCTTCCTCTGCAACACCAGAGTACATACCAGATGATGTCACTGAAGAGAAAGCAGCTTGTTCTGCAACACCAGAGAACATACCAGATGATGTCACTGAAGAGAAAGCAGCTTGTGGGAATCAAGAAACCTTAGTTCATAATGAAGAAACTGATGAACTAGTGGCAACATCTTCTGATAAAAACTCTGATGCGGTTTTAGAGAAGCTACAAAGCTTATCAGTTTCTGATGATCCTCAGAATTCATCAGAAGATAATCAGAGTGCATCAATTGTTGATGCAAAACAACAAAACTCATCCCTTGCAGAAGAATCACAACTTGCATCCTCAGAGGAACCTCAGAATTGATTAGTAGATATATAGAGATTATCAGTATGACTGAATGGAGAACACTTTTGCAGAGTCACTACTGTACATTGATGTGCTTCTTCAAAGATACCAGATTTCATATTATCAGAAGATACCCAGTTTATCAGTTCTCATGGAGCAGAAGACGCAATCTCCATTTGCTTCCTCGGAGAAACATCAGTTATATTCAGTTTCTTTCAAATTTCTGGACTGCTGCTTGGCAGTACCTGTTGCATAGGAACATTCTGGGCTGAAATCAAACCTAAAGCTCTGTCTATCAAACTTTGTGACAAACACAAATGCGATGTGCCCGTATATGGACATGATGATGTCATATCAGTACCATATTAATTGGGCATATCACTACCATATTTGGGCTTACACACTATTTTGTCAAACTAGTTTGATAGTGTAGCAAAGCTTTAGCAATCACACCTACAGTGGTAAAAGTACTGATTTTTTTTAACCGTTAAATTTAAATTCTATAGTTGACTATTAGAATAACTCTATTTATACGAAAAAAATATATATATGATAATAAGGTTTTTCTATAAAAACAAGTTGGCTTACAGTTACACAAAAATACATGGTATTTCCCAAGTTAAGGCTGATGTTGGCTATTAATTGTTTGTGTTACTTATATTATCTAAAAAAAAATAATAAATAAAAATAGCATATTTATAATTATCTTAAAAAGTTAAAACATTTGTATATGCAACTTCAATTATCAATGTAATATTGTAAATCTGTTTGTATCTGTCTGTATTCAAGTTTTTTTTATATATGTATGTTTAAATTCGAGGACATTTATTCTCTTTCTATCAAAATAATCTTATTCCAAGATTACCACCACCAGAGCTACAAAAAATTATATTATGTTATTGAAAAATAGATTGTTATAAAATAAGTATTACAGTAATAAAATGTATTGAGGTATAATGTTTTTTTTCTTGTGAAATGTGAGTAGTGTGGAGGTGGTATTACTTTAACAGGGTGCATTCAATGAAATACTTAAGCTTTAAACCTTAGTGTTATAATTATAAATGTAGTCATTAATATTTACTTGAAATTGATATTAATGTAGAATATTATATTTAGTGCAATATTATCTCTTGTAAGTATGAATATATTATTATACTGTAGTTTTCGATTGTTTAATGTGTTTACAAAATATCAGTTGTATGGCTAGTTAAAGTACTAAACTAATCCAATTCAAGTTATATTCAAAATGTAATAATTTTTATATACCGTATTTATTTGAATAAATGTTCCGGGTATTTATTGTTCAGGAGGGTTTTTAGAGAGGTGTTTGTTCGAGGAAGGCGTTTTTTTTTTATTTTATGTCTTTAGGCAATGTGGCCAAGGATTACCAATAGTAAATTAATCACTGTCCTATCGGATAGGTGGTAATCCCCTTGATACATGAAATAAATGAAAAAAATCAACACAATATTAATATCAAAGTCATAAAGTGTATCAAAATGCTTGGTAAATGTAGATCATGTCAATCAATGAATTCTACTACAAATAGAAATGTGTTGTAAATTGTGTATATATATATATATGTGCCCCAGGGTGTTTATTCGAAGAGGCCATTTATTCCAAATGATAGGAGGGGGTGGAGGTGCATTTATTCAAAGCAGGGTGTTTATTCGAACAAATACGGTATTAATTTTTGTGCAATAACGTTATGTATGGTTTATACATTTCTATTATTATATATTATGATATATTTTGTTCATACTACTGTAGTTTCAGCCCTGGTTGGTGACGAGGGCGTATCTCTATTCTTCGTTTGGTGCGGCGTGAACATCCAATTTCTCTCTTTTCAATATCTTGTTTTCACACAGTGCTTTAAGACTCTTTACGCTCTAAGAATTCATAAACTTTAACCAATCAGCATACAGATAAATTCTGTGGTTCGAACAATGTTATCGTTTATAAAGCTAGCTAAACCTAGCCTGAATTTTTAAAAACTTTTGTTAGCAAACCCAGTTGACTTGTGGCGGGTAGTAAACCGAACTTTCTTTGGAATAAAACTGGTTGAAATAGTTAGACAAGAACTGGCTTAATAATGGTAACAAGAAAAAAAAAACATTTTGGCACGCATGTCGTGTCATACCTATACTAGAGCTGGAATCTAGTTAGGAACAAAAATCAAAACACCCGCTGGACTATTGTGGTCAAATGAAAGCAAAGGTCGTCAGTACCATAATTTTTGGACTGAATTTTTAAACATACATGCATCAATGTATTTTGTACAAATTTTTAACTATATATTTTTTGAAACTATACAGGGTTATTTTACTTAAGATATATCATGCATTCGGAAAATGTGATGACTGTTAACAATTTTTGTAAGGATACTTTTGTAAATGCTTGCGAATAAAATTTATGAGAGTAGAGTAAATAAATGTTAAATTATACAAATGAAAGTGTTAATTTATTGGTTACGAACAACAGCTTCCACTTAATAGTTCACATTACAGTAGCACCCCTCCTTTGATAGACCTCTATTTAGGGGACACTGTCTCATAAACAGACGAGGGGAAATATGTCTTAACACTACATTTAACGAGGGGCAATGTTTTCTAACACTGCGTTCAAACATTAATCAAGGGACACCCCTATTAAGGGGACACTGTTTCATAAAAATAACAAGGGCCAATAATGTTTTACCACTGCGTTCAAATGTTGGGCCCTGACGGTGTTCTCCTTATAGGGTTTTCTACTGTATGACAGTTTTTAATACAAACATCTAGAAGTTTTAAAATCAACTTAGCAGTTTAGGATAAACGCTATCAGACAAAACAGTGGAGGGTGGTTAACAAGCTTACTTTTTTCCAATACCAAGGTCAATCCTGACCGGGATTCAATCCTGACCTGTGCCAGGGTTGAAACACACAACACTTCCTACTCCACTCCCTAAACCTCAAATAAGACTTTGTTTTTAAGCAGGATATATAGTTTATCCATTTTGTAAATGTCGAGTTACTTACTGTTACATGCTTATAAACAAATAAAAAAAACAAATTATTTTTCAACGTTGCCGGTTAAGTTAATCATTTATTCTAATTGCAATTACATTTTTATGTTTGTTTAAAAATATATACAACATGTACAATTTGTAGCCTTCAAATAAAGTAAGGTTCAAATGTATTTTTATCAAGCAAAAAAAAATGATAAAATTCTTAAATAATATTATCTACTTTTAATATTACATTAAAAAAAATTTTAGGTTATTGTATTGTCTATTGTCATGCAAAATCTTCACAATGTGATTTTATCCGTCAACCTTCTTTGAAAATGGTATGTTCCGTTATCGACTTGATGTATTCCACTGTTGAAAAAACTGAGCAGTTGGTTTGTTTGTGTACACCTCATTGTCAAGGTAATCTTTGCTGTAATGAATAAAAAAAGAAATAATTACAATTAAGTAACAACATGAAAAATCTTAGTATACTGTACCTAGATATTTTTGTTTTAAGTACTCATATAAAGGGTCTTTCACACCTTCTCTGATCGGGCTCCAGAAAATATGAACCTTTCTTGAAAATAATGGCATATACAGTAGCATTTACTTGACAAGACTTACTGTGATCTCTGTTCAGCACTTAATCGTCTATTTTCATCAGCTTGGTCCTTCTCCAAAGCTTTCCTTAGTCGATCCTGCTCTCTATCCATAAGGATACCAGCTCTGGCATCCGTGAGTCTTTGCTGATCCCATTCCTTATTACGTTCATCTTCCTCCTCTTTGATCCTCTTGTTCTCCTGCCTTTGAAGATCCTGCGTACGGCGGACTTCTTCAATTTCCTCTGGTGACATTCCCTTCCATCTGTCCGTGATGACGCGGTGGGGACCGAACGCACTCTGCGCTACGTCGGGATTCTCTGTTAGCATGTCACCATTTACGTTGTTTACGATTTCTGTGAAGTTGTCGTCGAGGTCTTGTTGTGTTTTTAGCTGTTCCTTTACTGCCTTTTCATCAGCCTAGAGAATATAAAATAATCTTAGAAATTAATAATGGGTTTTTAATTATCATTTCCTAATGACCATAATGTATCTATTCTTATCGTTATTGTCTGTAATAAACAGGCCTTACAACTTTATTTAAATAGAACAGTTTCAATGTAAAAGATAGGACATTACGTGATTGATTCTCAGTGCTGTACTACAATTTTTGCCCAGTATCATAGAAATATTTGGTAATACAGGATCTCATTGTATCACATGTGTTACCGTATTATGTAAGGTCAGGTTAAGGATTAGGTTATTATACAATGATACTAGTAGATACATGTAAAACACATGTGATGTAACAAATATTCCCATGATACTGTACCGAAAGTTTGGAACTCTATTTTAACATTTCTAGGCCTTGGCCATGTACATTTTTTTTCCCCAAAGCCTGTCTCTGAAAGATACGTGAAAGATAGCCAAACTACTAAATATAACTAAATCTAACCCTCTAAATAATCTCTCTCACTATAAAGTAACAAAAAGTTTGTCATGGGATTTAAACCCATACATCGACATGCAAAGTCCATATTCTAATAGTAATCCATTCGACTAAACAGACGGCTCGACAGAAAAGCGTATTAAAAAGTTCATTCAGAAGGCGAGTGCAGAGCAGATGAAACATGATGCATGTTCATAATAATGCTCCCTAAAATGGGACACCCTCTTTCAGATTTTCAGAGAAAGTCTTTGGGAAAAATATTTTTGCGCCGCCCCAATGTATTTTAATACGGTCTCTTACCAATGCTTTATTATAGTCTTTTACAGACTGATTAATGGCGCGACGACAATCCATCTCTGCTTGCGTCAACTCCACGGCTCGCTGATCCATCTCACGTCGATGAAGATCGTAAAGTCGATCCGCTTCTGTCTGGCGTTTGTTTTGAAGGTCACGTTCAGCTTTCTGTTTCTTGGTCCATTCCCGCATTTGTTCCTGCATCAGGTTCTGTCGTGCTTTGCTGTTTAAGTCTTCCCCATCAAACTTCTGCAGGCTAGATATCCCGCATCGTGGGTCGTCGTCATGAACTCTAGCTGGCTTGTCTTTCTTCTTGGCTTCTGGATCGTTAAGATCCCATTCTCTTGCCGCATCTGGCTGCTGGTGAAGTGAACGGAACTCGACCATTGCCGAGTTTAGATTACGAATGTCCTGTTCCTGTCTTTTTTGTAGTAGCTCAGCTATCATATCATTCCTTTTCATATCAGAGGCTAAGAAAACAAAATTACAGTTAATAATAATTTATTGTGGGATCAACAAAGTATCAATACTTTGAATTAATTTATTTACTCTTCGTATCAAATAAAGAAATATAATAAATTACCAAACGCTTCATGACGCTGATTTTCCCTTTGCATACGCAGCTTATGGTCGTGTACTTGTTCGTTCAAGGACTGTACATCAACCTTTAGAAAGAAAGAAAAAACATCCTCATAAGATATAAGACAAAATAGAAAGTAATAAAGGTTAGGAAGTAAAACCAGACTAGGCAAGCCTAATAGGCCTAAATGGTTAATGATTTTTATCGGTTGAATGAGAACATGAAACCTCAGAAACTTAATAAAAAATGAACAACAAGCAAAATGAATACATTATTATATACAATCAAATTAATAATAGCCTATATACTACTGTATGTAGGCCTAATCTAGCTAGCATACCATAGCCTAGCGTATCATACATATATATATATATAGGCCTATATGCCTGCTCTAGCTAGGCCCACACCTCGCACACCCAGACAGAGGTCTAGGCCTAGCCTATACAATGCGCGTCGAACAACTAAACCAACACAGTCAAAACACAATACTTACTCCGATTGTTCTGACTTTAGAATTAAAAATTCTACTCTGTCTTTGTTGTTCATGATTTCTACGCCTTTCCGTCGCTGCCTGTTCTTTTAAATCTATTGGAAGATCTAGTTTATACATTGTTAATATTCGTAATAAAAGTGTAGATAAAGTAAAGACACTATCTGCCTCCAACCAAGCTAGGCCTACCGATTGTGTTGACTGTGCGGCGGGGAGAAAACGACGTACTCCGGCTTTTTGTGTGTTGATTACTATTGTTGTTGTTAGGCACGTTGCTAAGATTACAATGACGTAAGTTGGCGCATAGAGGGCAGCAGCAACATAAATTCAAATTCCTCATTATATTGGTGGCGGTGTTTTAGTACTTTTTACCGGTCCATGGTACTTGAAACGGAGTTACATCTTAGGGACCCAAGCATTGTCCGTTGAAAGATATGCCCCTTGAATTAAGGAGAACATTTCGGTTTTTGGTTAGAGTTTTCGCGGGAAAATTAAACAAAACAAATAAAATACAGTAATACCAAAATGAACTCAAGTTTATTGTTCAAGGGGATTTTAGGGAAGTTCATTCGATGATGGAGGCGTTTATTCGGGAGAGGCGTTTTTTTTTTTAAATAATTTTGGGTATAATGGTAACATGTGTAATCAAATAAATACCCCCGGCCCTAGATATAAAATACAACAATTGATGGATAAGTGATAAAATTGAGTGCAAAATGTATTGGTCCCGATATTGGTAGGCCTACATTTGTAGATCATGTCAATCAATGATTATTCAAATTATATAAATAATCTGTTGTAATACGTTTTCAAAATGATGTTATGGGGGTGAGTATGGGGGGGGGGGGGGGGGGCGTTTATTCAAAATGATGTTCTATATGAGGGTTGGGCGTTTATTCGAGGGAGGCGTTTAATATCGAAATAGGCCTACGGTAAACCAAAACTTTCTCCGGAAAAGGGGTAGGCCTACGCATTGTTATTAAATATAATTCTTGGCCTTCGTTTAGGGGTGTCCCAAGGGGTTCTACTGTATTACCAAACAAGTTTTACAATAATATTCATAATCTTGCTTATTAAGTCTAATTCTAATAACTTGAAGTGTTTTATAAAGTTTTTAATATTATAGATGGCGCTGTTAATACCATAACGTCATAACTATTGGAAATTCCCACATTTACATACGGTAAACTTGAAACTTATCGTGTGTGGGTATATTACTATTATTATAGGCTGCTTCCTTTTCCTCCATTTCGTTCAATGCCGTTACAGAATGGACGTGGAACGAGGCTTATGTTGGCGTTGTGAGGATAAAAAGTCGGACAAGGGAAAGAAGTGTTCTAGGTGTAACATTGCTGAATACTGTGGAGAACAATGTAGGGAGCGTGATAAGCAGAGACATCAGGTTGAATGTGATATGTGGAATAGAAATACAAAAAAGTGTTCTGCGTGTAGTAAAGAGACTGTCTGCATATGGGTAGGCTATGTTTCAATTGATTATACTGTATTATTATGCACTAGCTCAATATCTTAGATAATCTCCCTACAACAAATATGCGTTGCAGACGATGCATAAAACTAAGATATCTCAGAATTCCCACATCAAGAATCGACAAAGCAGCTTCCTTCGCGGATCATATATGTGTGGCGGGTTTACTGTACGACGTCACGAATGTCTAGTACGACGGAAGTATATTACTTCCTCCTTGATTCTACATCATTAATATAGGATAGGACTATGTTATGGGTTTGGTCTAGATTCCCGTATAGTTAAGAACGTATTACAAAAAAAAATAAATACATAAAAAACAACAAACATTCCTTATACTAATAGGCAATAGGTAAGTAAAATCAGCCTAACCCTAAACCTTTTTTTTTTCATGCAGTGTTCTGCCTGTCGTGAAGTGGCTTACTGTGGTGTGGATTGTCAAAGGGCCGATCGGAAACGTCATGAAACATCATGTAAAGAAACTCGAAGGGCTTTTTACAACATAGTTACAAATTACAGTCTTCGAATGCTAGGTGGGCGCCGAACAAAAATCCACGGATACTTTAGTCAAACTATTGCAGTTGATGTTTTGAAGCTAAACTTAAATGAAGCCAAACGTGTGTCTTCGATAGATTCTGAAGGTCCACTAGCAAGAGATTACAACGTTTTGTTTGGTGATGTAGGTGACTTAGGAAGCATGTTACTTACGACAGCATCGCTTCCAAAAGACTTCACCGGTAATGTAAGGTATACATCGGCAGACATCAGTCCTTTTGTTATGGCACGAAATGTACTCTTCATCTACATGATGGTGACACAGAGTTCAAGAGATGCCATTGAAGAGACAGTTACTAATATCTGGTACTCACTTCAACTTCCTGACGAGGATTTCCATTTTCTTGTATCCATGCTGAAAGAGCTAGCTGTTCATGATGTTGATACTCTAAAGTCTAAAACGTCTGGTGAATTGCTTCTTAACCAAGATAATCTATCAAAGATAAAAGAGGTTTGGAGTAAATGGTTGGAATTAGAATGCGACACCGGCAAATGGAATTCCATCGATTTGGTTGGGCAGAGAACAAACTTGTTTAGGAACGGTATCTGGTCCAGTAACTCTGAGCGTGCTTCCGGTTACTGCCAATTGGTTCCAGAAAGACATGGCGAGTCGACCGCTACATATTTTGTCAACGGACTTTTCTTAAAAGGTGACTGTGAAAGTAGTTTACGATTTGATAACCCAACACTTACGGGACCTCCATTACTTTCATGCAAGTGTCAGCAAATTTCAACAAGGGCAGGTAACCTCGAGTATTGTATCCTTCCTCTCGATATTCCATTTCGTGGATGGGATTACATTCGAGCAAGCAAGATGTTTAAAAACGAAGATTCGATAGTCAAACTATTTCATGGTTACATTACCAGTGTCGTTAGAAATGCCGTCTCTTTTATTAAAAGACATCAGATCAGCTTTAACTGTTGCGTTGGAGATTTCACTTTATTGTACAAAGAATCAGATGTTAAACCAACGTACGATCGTATTGCAGCATCGCAAGCTGTAGACGTAGTTGGGTTTAAACAACTTCTTTCGTCAATGCGTCCTCTTCTGAGTACAACCAATAAGCATGCAGTTCTTTTGATGGAAACTCATGGTTGGCTTCAGTTTATTCCAGAAGCCGATGTAAGCCATCCAGTAAATCTCAAGAGAGCAGAGAAGATGTTAGAAGTCGTCAGGTCTGAAACTGGGTACCAAGATATAAAGAAATTACAACTATACCCTACGTGCGATTACTTCGATAACACGTCGTTGTTTATTCGTTTTTTACGAGCTGTATTTTCAGCGACAACAGATCCAATTGTAGGCCTAGGTGTAGGTGAGCCAATCCAAAATGTTCCAGTTCCTAGCAGATGTCTAGAAGGGTTCAAATTGCGAGACTTTACGAAGGGTCGGAACAAAGTAATTCCATTTAAACATCGTCAGAATGCAAGATTATGTAACATTATTAATGGATACATGAGGAATCTCGAATGGAATTTGTAGTGGGGAATCACTAATTAATTGCATACTATTGACGACTCCTTTTGGGTTTAAACACATGTGTTTTAGTAAATAGTAGGCTTGTATTTAACTGTATATTCATCAAAGTACTCTTGACATTCTATACTATTTGCTGTCGTTCAGTACAACATTTTTAGTCGCGACTCTACAGCTCACTATGTCGGTCGGTCGATCGGTAGACACTAACTTGAGCACGCGACTGCAGCCATGTATATGGCATTGTTTGGTTGCACTAAGGTTCAACAATTATAAGGAAAGTCTTCTTGTGGGCGGACAACGGTCGCTGTTGATGCGATATGCCTGTCATTATGATTGCAATCAATCTCGTTTTGCGAATAAGTTGCACTGTGGTTGCAGTATAGAAGCCATCTGCCAGAACACATATTTGCCGAGGAGTGTCTCAAACCCAAACTGATGGTAAACTAAGCATTGATGTGACAGAACAGTAGTGTAGGCCTAACTATCAATAAACTGTTAATTATCTATAGTATATCAGCTACATTATTGTCATTTGATTAGAAAAAAAAACAAAAATGCTAATATAAATCAAATATTATTCTTCGAGAAAAAATAATTGGTTTGAAATTTGTTCGATTTTGAACTTAGATTTTAATATAATTTATTATATATATATAGTAATAAATAAAAGATGAGCTAATGTGAAAGAAAAAAATAATAAATTATAGTTTTTAAATGTAAATGTAGGCCTAAGCTTTATTTTATTTTGTTATACTTCGAAGTATAGGGACTTTATATTTCTATTACTTTTATATGTAAACTGAAGTTAAAATGAAAATATAGAGGAAAAAAACTAATGAAGTGCGATGTTTTTTGTTTTAGAATTAGAAAAGAATAGGAAAGCCTATTATACGAGTAAATTATAATTATCAAGAGAATTTAAACAAATAACTACCTTATGATGTATCGGAACGACTGTTGTATTAAGCCTACAAATGTGTATCTTGGTATAGGTGGCGCTATTGTTAACCTCTATTGACGTCATAGTTTAAAATTAGAATTGGGAATTCCTTATTTACTACAATTACGCCTAAAATTGCAATAAAACGATGCTGATTTGGACAGAATTACAATATCATGAATGTCGGACGAGAAAGATAACAACATTATATTTTGAAAAAGCGTGTCTTTGTAGGTTCATGCCGGTTACAATTTCAATTAATTATAGATGGCGCTGTTGTAAACATACCAAAGCTTACGTCATTGAATTGGGAATTCCCAAACTTTATTATTTGAAAAGAACATTACACAATTTCATTCAATGCGTTACAGAATGGACGTGGAACAAGGCTTATGTTGGCGTTGTGAGGATGAAAAGACAGAAGAAGGAAAGAAGTGTTCTAGGTGCAACATTGCTGAATATTGTGAAGAACAATGTAGGGAGCGTGATAAGCAGAGACATCAGGTTGAATGTGATATGTGGAATAGAAACAGACATTGTTTTGCTTGTGGTAAAACAACTGACTGCAAATGGGTAGGTCCTTCATGTCCCAATCTATATTAAATAACTAACTAGCCCTCATCCATGTAAAGTAGGCCTACTTAAATAGCCGTAAATGGTTGGATGGTCGTGTATAGGTTTTCGACGTCACAAAATGTTTCCCATGAATGATGATGTAGTATAACTAAGGTCTAGTATGCCTACAATTACCATGGGTATCGGATCATCAATATTTTCCTACTGAGTATTGTGTCGGCCTATTGCTAAAAAACGCACAAATAATACCGGAAAATAAATACTAAAAATGTTAATTTTAGAACCCCGGAGGACTTGCAGAATAAACATTTCTACGTGTTGCACTTACTTTATAGACCTACTGGTTTTGTTAACCGTTCTCATTATAGGACATCAGGCCGTCTGTTAAGTTATGAATTGCCTTTGCGTGAGAAAGGTCAACAATGCATGTGCATATTTTCTTTTTGTTTTGTATTTTTACTCATATATTTTTCTTTTTGTTTATTATTTTAATTATTAAACTGATAATTCAATTCATCCGCGACTCAAAGGAAGTTGTGGAAGAACATAGCATATCATGTCTTTCTGAATGTTTTCAATTATCTTGTAGTGTACTCATTGTCGTGAAGTGGCTTACTGTGGTCAGAAGTGCCAAAGAGATGATTGGAAACATCATCAAATAATATGCCAACAAATCAAAAATTCTTTTCAAGCAATGGTTTTAAGTCATCGTCAACGGATGATGCTTAAACCGATCCGATTTTCAAATTTTCAAATGTACTTTGGTCAAAATATTGCAATTGACGTCCTGAAGCTAAACTTAAATGAAGCCAGTCTGTCTCCAACTGATGTCACATGTCCACTATCAAGAGATTACAACGTCTTATTCGGTGACGTAGGGGACTTAGGAAACACGCTTCTCACAACTGCATCACTCTCAAAAGACTTCACTGGTAATGTAAGGTATACATTGGCAGACATCAGTCCATTTTCTATAGCAAGAAATGTGCTCTTCATCTACATGATGTTAACTCAGAATTCAAGAGATGCCATTGAAGAGACAGTTACTAATATCTGGTACTCACTTCAACTACCTGATGAGGATTTCAATTTTCTAGTGTCCATGCTGAAAGAGCTAGTTGATCATGATGTTGATACTCTGAAGGCTAAAACGTCTGGTGAATTGCTTCTTAACCAAGAAGATCTATCAAAGATAAAAGAAATCTGGAAGAAGTGGTTGGAGCTGGAATGCGATACCAGAAAATTTGATTCAATCGATTTGGTTGGGCAGAGAACAAACTTGTTTAGGAATGGCATTTGGTCTAGCAACTCCCAGGATGCATCTGCTTACTGTCAACTAGTCCCAGAAAGACATCTCGAATCGGTTTCTCAATATTATATCGACGGACTTTTCTTAAAAGACGATTGTCGTGGTACATTACGCTTTGATAACCCGACACTAACGGGACCCCCATTACAGTCTTCGGGAAAAATCCAACAACTTCCACCAATGACAGGTAGCCTCGAGTATTGCATCGTTCCTCTCCATAATCCATTTCGTGGATGGGATTACATTCGAGCAAGCAAGATGTTTAAAAACGAAGATTCCATTGTCAAGCTATTCCATGGTTATATTACTAGCGTTATGAAGAATGCTACGTATTTTATTCGCAAACATCAGATAAGGTTTAACTGCTGTGTTAGAGATTTTACTTTTTTATGTGAAGATGCGGACGCTAAACCAAAGTACGATCGTATTACAACATCGCATGCTGTAGACATAGTTGGGTTTCAACAACTTCTTTCATCAATGCGTCCACTTCTGAGTACAACTAATAAGCATGCGGTTCTTCTGATGGAAACTCATGGTTGGATTCAGTTTATTCCAGAAGCCAATGTAAACCATCCAGTAAATCGTGAGAGAGCAGATAAGGTTTTAGAAGTCCTCAAGTCTGAAACTGGGTGCCAAGAATTAAAGAAATTACAACTATACCCTATGTGCGAGTACTTCGATAACACATCGTTGTTTATTCGTTATTTACGAGCTGTATTTTCAGGGACAACAAATCCAAATATAGGCCTAGGTGTACGCGAGCCTATCCCAAAGTTTCCATTTACTGGCACACGTCTAGAAGGATTCGAATTGCGAGACTTTACAAAGGGTCTGAACAAGGTGATTCCGTTTCAATATCGGCAGAACGCAAGATTATGTAACATTTTTCCTGCATATCCGAGAAATCTTGAATGGCATTTTTAGGTCTGGACGACTCCATTGCTTTTAGGTTGAAATCTGTTTTGATGAACGGTACATTTATCAAAGTATAATCTAAACACTAATCTATTAATACTCCAATATAGTTCTGCCATTTAAACACTAAGACGGACACTATAATTTATTTACATTGATATCTCTTGCTGTCGGTTACAGTACCGAGGCCCTACCACCGTCGTCGACAATTCCAAGAAACTCATGTCCCGATTTTGCACTGAGGTTTTAGATGATAAGATACATCCATTGAGTCAACTAGAACATCTTAGTTCGATATAGACACGGTTACGGTTGCAGTTGTTGTGATATAATACCCAATGCACAGTACAGGTACGTGTGATATAGTAACTGTTCTCAATCCTGCTACAATGATGCACTAGAGACGCTGCGTATCCGCATTCATATCATTGACCACCAACGGCGATGTTGCACTTTATATAAACAATATGCGTATGGTTTGGGCTATCAGAAAAACCACCTTTAACTATTAGAAATGCTAAATTCAAGATTTCACATTGGCCATCGATGAAAAGAGTTTAAAATCTGTGCCAACATCAATCAATCGACAACGAGGCGTTTCAACCCCACCGATGCTGAACGAAGCAGTTGGTTGCACAGAACCGAGTAGCCACCAGCATCATCGACGACGAGAAGTCTCAACCCCATCGATGCTGAACAAAGCAGCTGGTTGGACAGAACCGAGTAGCCACCAGCATCATCGACGACGAGAAGTCTCAACCCCATCGATGCTGAACGAAGCAGCTGGTTGGACAGAACCGAGTAGCCACCAGCATCATCGACGACGAGAAGTCGCAACCCCATCGATGCTGAACCAAGCAGTTGGTTGCATGCACAGAACCGAGTAACCATCAACATCATCGACGACGAGGAGTGTCAACCCCACGGATTCTGAACTAATCAGTTGGTTGGACAGAACCGAGTATCCACCAGCATCGTCGACGACGAGAAGGCTCAATCCCATCGATGATGAACGAAACAGTTGGTTGCACAGAACCGAGTAGCCACCAGCATCATCTACGACGAGGCGTCTGAAGCCCACCGATTCAGAACGAAGCAGTTGGATGGACAGAACCGAGTAACCATCAAGAACATCGAACGTGCTAATTACAGTTTTGATTTTTTTTTCAATCAAACATTATAAACATTAAAAAGTAAACTAAATACTGAAGGCCCGATAATTTCGAGTTTAGTTCTTATGTTCGTATTATCAAATAATATGTAACTGTTAAGTACAATTTCAGAATTATTTTAAGAAAAAAAAAGGAATTGTTATTTAGTAGAAAATACATATATGAAGAAAAAAAATATTTCTTATTCGTATTGTCCAATAATATAACTGTCCATATTCTATTTGACGAATTAATTTAAGAAAAAAAAATGTATTTATTAGTAGAAAATACATATATGAAGAAATAAAATATTGTTTGAGCTATTCAAAATAGGGTCTTAAGCGTGGTTCCCACTAGCGACGCAACGCAAGGACGTAACGCAACGCAAGTGAATTGACCAATCACAAGCGATGGCTTATTCGCTTGTGATTGCTAACTGTCTATAACTTCGCTTGTCATTGGTTAAAACGCTTGCGTTGCGTTTACGTCCTTGCGTTACGTTCTAGTGGGAACCAAGGTTTAGTAACGAAATATTAATTTACATTCACTATTTATTCTTTAATTTAAAAAAAACACAAATTACCTGATTGAATACACAATCAGAAAATTATTGTAAAAGGAGCCAATAGTGAAAATGATCAGATATTTGGGAATTCCGTAATACATTACAAATAGCAGACACAATGAGAACCAAATCAATGTAATAATACAACATAGTAAGTAAAGTTAATAAAAAGATATTTCGTTTAAAAAAAGAACTACTTTCTGTTGTGTGGGAATGACTGTTGTACAAGCCTACTTATTTGTGTAATGATAGGCGGCGTTCTTGCTGACGTCATATTTTTGTCTACAATTAGAATTGGGAATTTCCAATTTACAACTAAAACGCTTAGCTTGCAACAATCAAATACAGTAATACAGTACTGTTTTGGGAATAACATCAACATGGATGTCGAACAAGGATTATGTTGGCGTTGTGAGGATAAAATATCGGAAAAGAAGTGTTCTAGATGTAACATTGCTGAATATTGTGGAGAACAATGTATGGAACGTGATAAGCTGAGACATCAGGTTGAATGTGATATGTGGAATAGAAACAGACAGTGTTTCGTATGTTCGAAAAGGACAAACTGCTTATCGGTATGATATAATATAAGCCTCTATTTTATATTTGTTTAAAAAAGTGATGACATAATGGTAGTCGTTGCACTCTAAATTAGGAAAGTACGTATGTATGTATTTGAATTACCATGCATTAGTAGTATATAGTACAGCTGTATATCTATAGTGTAGTGCTTACCGTGGACTGCATGTTAGGAAGTATGAACAAGTGTGGTAGGTGGGGTTGGTCGCCTAATGTAAGGCCGTATTATTCAACATCGTCACTCGTTTTTCCGAGAAAACTGCCCTAACCATCACTGTTTTGATCTTTATTATAGTGTGCTGCATGTTGTGAAATTGACTACTGCGGTAAGAAATGCCAGAAGGCCGATTGGAAGCGTCACAAACCATCGTGTAAACAAGTTCAAAAGGCTTTTCCCGATCTTGTTAATATGTACCGTTTTTGGTCGGGTCCTACAATAGAATATTGCCCTGAATACTTTGGCTGTACCATTGCAGTTGATGTTTTGAAGTTGAACGTAAATGAGGCCAATTCTTCAGAAGATTTAGGAAGATCACTCGAAAAAGATTACAGTGTGCTGTTTGCTGATGTTGGGGACTTGCGAAATGTACTTCTCACAACAGCGTCACTCCCAAAAGACTTCACTGGTCATGTAAGGTATACATTGACAGACATCAGTCCATTTGTTATGGCAAGGAATGTACTCTTCATCTACATGATGGTAACTCAAAGTTCAAGAGATGCCATTGAAGAGACCGTTACTAATATCTGGTACTCTCTTCAACTACCCGATAACGATTTTCATTTTCTAGTATCCATGCTGAAAGAGCTAGTTGATCATGATGCTGATTCTCTAAAGGCTAAAACGTCTGATGAATTGCTTCTTGATAAAGAGAATCTATCGAAAATAAAAGAAGTTTGGAAGAAGTGGTTGGATCTACAATGCGATATCAGCAAATTTGATTCAATCGATTTGGTTGGGCAGAGAACAGACTTGTTTAGGAATGGCATTTGGTCCAGTAACTCGCAAGGTGCATCTTCTTATTGCCAATCAGTCCCAGAAAGACATGGCGAGTCGACCGCTAACTATTTCATCAACGGACTGTTCTTGAAACATGACGTCGACGGTATTAAATTACAATTTGATAATCCTACACTTACAGGACCTCCGTTACCAGCAAACCGGCGGGGTGCCAACACAAATCAGCAATTTATACCAGAGACATGCAACTTCGAATATTGCATTCCTTCTGATAACTTTCCATTCCGTGGATGGGACTACATCCGAGCAAGTAAAATGTTTAAAAATGAAGATTCCATTGTCGATCTATTTCATAGTTACATTACGAGTGTTGTTCGAAATGCGATGTCTTTTATCCAAAACCACCAGATAAGTTTTAACTGTTTTGTGAAAGAATGCACTACGCTATGTAAAGACGTTGCGATAAAGCATGACCGCATTATGGCATCGAATGTTGCAGATTTCATTGGCGATAAGCAACTTCTTTCATCAATGCGTCCTCTTATAAGTGAAACTAATAAACATGCAGTTCTTATTATGCAAACAGTACATTGGGTAGAGTTGATTCCGCAAGCAAACATACGCAATAAACTTACTCGTGAGAGGTCAGATCAGCTTGTAGCCGTCGCCAGAGCAGACACTGGTCGCCAAGATTTAAAACAATTACAACCCTTTGAATACTTTGATAACACTTTGTTGTTTATACGTTATTTACGTGCTTTATTTACAGCGGTCACAGAGGAAAGTGATTTGTTGAGTAAAAAAGTAAATATTCAAAATGTTCCTTCTTCTAGAAGTAGTGTAGAAGGATTTAAATTGAGAGATTTCACAAAGGGTCTAAACAAGGTTATTCCATTTCGATATCGCCTGAATGCCAGAATGTGCAATCTTCAGTCGGATCATCTAAGGAATCTTGAATGGTATCTGTAAAGTATTGGTGTAGACTTGTCTAGGCTTACTTACTGTATATTTTAGTTCGCTTGAACTAGGCCTAATATCAGAAATCAGACCGTATCGTAGGCCTATTGATCATCTTTATAGGCCTACTACGGCATTAGCTATTCAAGGTGTCTTGCTTACACTGTAAGCTTACTTGCTGGATAAGTATAGTTCACTGGCTCGCTTGAATTGAGCCTTTAATTAAACAACACCGTACAGTAGGCCTAAGTTGACAATCGTACGAATAAGCAACATTAACTATAAACTGAGTCAATGTGCTTTGAACTGTTATGGTTTTTCATCGTGTAGGGTGCGAGTGTATGTTTCGGGCGGTGTTTAAAGCCCTACTACCAGTAGGCCTGTTAATGATAATTATACCATAATACGCACATACGCACGTAATACAGAACAAACATGTTCCAGGTTCACTCATTTGATTTATATTTAGTCGTCTCAAAACAATAAAATACACAAACATAATACATATTATGAGACAGGGCAAACCAAAATGTCTTTGAGTAAGAATGCTACAGCACTAATTAAGTAAATACTGATTACAATGCTAATTATAATTCCCAGGTGTATGTCCTAACATGTATTTCATCCTACATCTTTCATTCTCAGTACCAACGGTTTAATAATATGCCTTGCATGTGTATTTGCGTCCCGAAGGCCTGCAGTATAGCCTACTAAACGTAAAGTATGTGTGAAAAATTGCAGGTAGTAGGCCTACACCTGTAGCCTACACGTTGTTGTTAGTTTGTAATTATTGGATTACAATTGATAGTATTTACTTACTTGAATTTGCTTTTACCATCTTACAGTCTGATTTTCAATCCGGTATAAATGCTTTCTAATCGAGAATTAAAGAAGGATTGACACCAGACATTGAAGAACCAAATGCGTGCGTGGAAAACGATTCTAATATCCCGCCGCGCGGTGGTAGTAGCGGTTTGACATAGGGCAGTTCACGGCTGAGTGAACATAACTGATGTGGAGTTAAAGGAAGAGGGCGATATATTCAACATGAAATAAAACTGCAACATGTTTACTGCCATACATGCCTACATCGACGGGATACAATTATTCATTGACTAGGCCTAGATTAATTTTATTTAAATAAACCATACTGTACATTATTTAAATTTATATTAGAATTATTATAATTATTTAGTGATCAATAAAGTTAAAATAGAAAACAATATAGTATTCTTCATCTGTGGTAAAGGATATAACAACCGTAGCGATATAGAATAACTTTATTTGGCACTGACTCTATATGTAGGCTATGTATTCTGGTCATATAGACAACGCCACCACACGATGGGTGTCGTCTGTTCGCTCATAAAAGGTAATGATTGGTCGGGGAATGTTACGTCATGCGCAATTTAGATTGAAGGTTATGAATGATGAAATAAGTTTTTTTCACCGGTGTTTTTTTATTGATACATTTTAAATTTTGTATATATATTTTTGGATATTTTATTGAAATATTATATTTCATCTTAATGTGCTACGTGGTAAGAGGGGGACAAACATTGTTAGTGAAACTCTAGGACTAGAACCATGATTCCGCACGTAACAAACAGCTGATCCTCGAATGTAACACGAGTATAACACGCGAGGCGATGGTTGTATTGTATGTACTATTATATCATCGGCATTCTATTGTTTAAAAGTCGAATGTAATTTAATTGTTTACATATTGCTTTTATAGATGAAACTTTCTATTTTGAAATGTATGAAGTTGTAAAACAAAACAACAAAATAATGTAAAATTGAAATAGATTTTATGTAAATTTATTCATAAAATGGTACGATCTTCTCCGGATACAGCAACATAAATACATAGCAAACGCACACCATTTACAGAGTCAAAAACAGTGACATCATTTAATTAAACTAATTATAAAACTAGGCCAGCTTTTTTAGAACCATACAAAAACAACAAAAAATATTTATTTTTTAAACCCCATTATGTTGCCAGTATTAAAGAAGATTAAATCTAAGACATGCAAAAGTTATTCACCGTCTATTTTTCCCTTGAATTTGCTACCTGGATTGTTCCATTGAATTGCGTTGACAGGAATTTGTCTTCAGAACCATTCTAGTAAAAGGTTCTAGTTTGAATGTAATTGTATATTAGAAAACAGTTTATATATTTGGTAAAGTTTGCAGCAAGTCAATCAGAAGTCAATCAGAGGTCAATTTGTGTGTGAACGCGATGTTAGTTTCCAGAATCGGTCGTTTTGTTTCTTCAGCGCAGAATCATGTTTTTCTTCAGCTGCTGTAAAGTATGCTAGGCGTTGGTCACCCTTATGTCACTTAAGACCCTTCCGCACGCCTCAAAGCACGGATCGCAACATGTCCTCACACAAGCTCCATAGATGATCTTGATAGACTTCAACCAGACCATGTACATACTAATGCATGGAGTGATGACCCAGATGTGAAGAAACGAGAGGTAGGCAAACTCACAACCCCAGAAGAAGGCATAAGGAACTCCGTAACAAAGTGCGAATAAAGTGTAAGCGATGTCTCTGGAGCAGGTAAAGCATTTGTGAGCTAGCTTCCATACACACTGCGGACTGTGGACACCGTCTGGTTCAGCAAGTACGTCTTCAAATCCAACCTAACAACAAGAACAATAATAATTTTACGATTAAAACACTATTTTCATATTCACAAACATTTCATTTGAATTTCTTCATCAACCTCTCTGTAAAACGACGAAAGTCAAAAAGGCTGAAGATAACTGATATAGTTCTATTGTAAAAACCAACAAAATAAGTTTTGTTTTTCGCACTTTCAATGCATAACAATACGATTACATATTGACAAGTACGTCTCCAAAGTTATAATTAATTTGAATGATTTAATTGTATGTGGACAATTCAGCATAGTTATCAATACTAGATTTTGTGTTAGAGCAGATTATATATTCTAAAACTCTGTCTACACTATCGAACTAGTTTGACAAAAAAGTGTGGTAGTGATATGCTTAATGGTAGTGATATGACATCATCATGTCCGTATATGGGCACATCACATTTTGCTGTCACATAAAGTTTGATAGTTTAGACAGAGCTTTAGAAACTGAACCTGAGATATGATTGTTAATGAAATCCACAACTGGAAAATGCTAATTGTACTAATTAGTAGGCCAACCAAAGCCAACTCCAGCGTATAAATGATAGGCCTCGTGGGCCTACTTAAGCTCTAGGCTTCTAGTAGTACTAGACTATAAGTCATGCCTATTCCTATTTACAAATATACGTTTTCTTTATTGTATTAGGCCTACTGTTTGTTGATGTATTTCAATAATTTTTTTAAACTGTCGCCAATACGAGACTATATCAGAAATCAGAAATCATGTTATATGCCATGAGCCCAGGTTTCGTTATTAGAGATTACAAAGAAAAAGATTTATTACTATAATATATCTATCAATCAATGTGATGGTGTTCCTACAATGGAGATGAAACATTTCCATACGAAATAAAAGTTCACATAAAGTATGATGATAATAATAAAGATACACATACCTGTACATGGGCGTTAATTGAACTAGGATCTCTGTTGAACATATCAAGCGGGGCTGGATCCATCTTGGCTATTTATTTGTGTAAAATATAAATACAAAATCAATGCCTGCTTTTACCGAGTATTGCCAGATTCACACTGTTTCATTCTTGAAGTTAGAACTTGCAAAAAAGCTGAAAATGGACGAAGGTGAGTTGTGAATTCCACTAATTGGAATTAATAGGATTCGTAATTTAAATTAAATATATACATTGTGTTAATAATAATTAAATTATTCTAAAAATGTGTATAGATTGAGTATGAATAATCTTATAATTTTAATTTAATAATTGTGTAAAATTAAAAATAAAATGTTTGATCGAAACATTTCTTGGTGTTTGTTTTAGCAACGCGCTTTATGTTTTCTCCTATCTCTAGGACTCATGATAACGACGTACTTAACAGTTTTATTTTGTTCCACAAATGACAATAGGATTAGCAGACCGAAAATTTCGTAACTTAGTGAAATATTCTTTAGAACCCCAAAACAAAATAAAAAGAAAAAGAAGGCATTACGTAGTGTTACAGCAGTTAACACCTATAACTAGTAGGTCCTACTGTTTTAAATAGACTAGACCTAACTAGTTAGTAACTAGCTAGTAACTGAACAAATCTAAAATATACAATACCATACATTTCACAACTTAAATTGGCCTTATTTCTAATTTTTGTTATGCTTGGTTTAGAATGTGGTTTCAAATATTAACAAATATTTTATTTTCATTTTTTATTATAAATATTCTATTGTGTACATCTAATTTCTATTTTTTCTAGGTTCCGTGGTTTAAAATGTATTATATTTAGAATATTATTTAGAATTTGGAAATTCACACCTCCTTCCCAAATAACATGACCTAAGAAGCGAACTCATAAAGTGCGGACATTGCTTCTTGTGGATACCAGCATAATATTGAACGATTTTTGTTATATATGTTACTAGTTAGGTACTATATAGTTGATTTTAAAAGGAAAGCATATTTGTTTTTCGAGAAAAATTGTTTGTATTTGTGTTAAATATAAAACCGTGTTTCAATTAAAAACGTATAGGTTTAATACTGATCACATAAGGTGAGATATTTTTAGCATTGTATTTACTAATTCTTGACGATTTCTCACCGTGGCAACTGTCAATTACCTCTGTAGCGATAGATAACATATGACATCATAACACTTTTTACGTAGTTTTTTATGTTAAAAAACAGTGCTCAAATCTTTTACAATTTCGCTTACACAACCCGTAATTGGGGAGTTGTGATATTCAATAAGAATTTGTTACTATAGATATTAAGAATGAATGGGTATATTGTTAGCGTTAATAATAGGATTAGCGTAGTGTAAGATCGATTGAAAATAGTAGTCATGGAAATTGAATAGATAATAAAGAATAACAGTTGTGAATTATACTACAGATACTGGGCAATAACCTGTGTCTAGCATTACAAAAAACTCGCTAGATTTAAAAAAACTGCAAACACAGTGATCATCAACCTTTTTTCATTTGAAAACCGTCAAACACTCACATACTATTAGTTCATGATCTTTTAAAGCTCTGTCTACACTATCAAACTTTATGTGACAAAAATGTAATGTGCCCATATATGGACATGATGATGTCATATCACTGCCATATTTTGGTAACAAACTAGTTTGATAGTGTAGACAGAGCTTGAGAACTGTATGTGTTCATCGGATTTTTCAGACTTGTTGAACAGGAGAATCTTACTAATTATAAGCCTAGTAAGTCAAATTCTCTTAGTATAATGTAATTAGTTTGACCATTAATGACACACCTTTAGAATTGTACACCTTTGGAACTACTTTGTAACTAACTAGTAACTATAGCTGACTTAGTAAATAGCCAGTAACTGAACAATATTCTAGGCTTAATATATAAAAGTGTCCTTTTGTTTCTAGTTCGTTTCAAGGTGAAAGGTGTCCCCTTAATAGGGTGTCCCTGAATAGAGTTGGCTGTAGTAAAGGCCTATTAATGTATTTTTATAGTTCGTTTCAGGAAAGTGTCCCGGGTTATAAGGGCGTTTCTTACGTCTTTGGTATAATTGTGCTACCAGTATACGTATATTATACAAACACATCTTCAAATACCTACAAATCAAATTACTTCGCTTACAATTTAAATATTATTCATTGCTGTTTATCATGCATAAATAATTTTAATAAGATTGGATAGGTGAACATAATAATATAACTGATTGAATACTAGTTTATTTTGATATAAATAGCGTTCACCTTGGTAACAAAATAACGGAACTATGGATTTGTGAGATATTCTACTTTTGGGTATGTTCGATTATTTTCAAAACTATTGTTTTGAAATGTTAACAGAGCTTGGAAAAATTGATCTATTTTCATAGTAGTCAAAATTGGAAGTGCAGCCAATTACAGTATCAATAAAAACAATAGTGTATTGTTTGAACTAAGTCTAATGAGCGTTCGAGAGTAAGTCAATTCTGAGGTGTAATAATAATGGAATGTTCCATCGATTTTTATTTCACCGCCAACGACGTAGTTACGAGGGACGCCAGGTGATTATAGAAAACACATGCAACACTAAACATTGCTACATCGACAGCAGAATCAACTTAGCTCCGACAATTTATTTAATTACTTTTATCTTGTAACATAAAATAAAAAATTCGCCATGGATCCAGGAGAAATTGACATGCAAAACAGAGACCCAAGCAGTATAAACGCTCATGTCCAGGTAAGTTGTAGTTTTAGTAGTTTTATTTCAAAGTTTTTGTTGCTATGGTGTTGCATTTAGTCTAAAAAAATAAGATAAAAATAAAACTGCCTAGCAACAAGTTGTCTTTGATTGTCAGTACTTTTGTTTTGTTTTATATTAATATTATTATTATTATATGCTATGTTTTAATGAATATCATTGTTAATAATCGGTTTCGTAGTGACAGTTTTCGTGCAAAAATACTTTAGTTAGAAAAAGTGGAAATAAAGTAATGGATATTCATCGGAAAAAATAAAACGTATTGAAGCGTATATCAATTGCGAATGCACGCACAGATTAAAACGTTGCAGCATAAATAAAATAACTGGTTTAACAGAAGTTGTTATGTTATAATCAACGCTTATATATTTTAGTACAGGGCGTATTTTAGGTCAATTATGTGTGTGTTCGGCAAATTATCTTAACATTAATATGAATTTGATATAATTTCAACTGAATTAATCATATTCGATAATAATATAATTGTTTACAGTATTGAGATTTTCGTAAATAAAAACAAATGTCTATGTTATTATTAGCTTCTTCAGTATCAATTATTCTATTATCTATTTTTTACTAGGTTGGATTTGAAGACGTAATTGCTGAACCCGATGGTGTCCATAGTCCGCAGTGTGTATGGAAGTTAGCTCACACATGCTTCACATGCGCAAGAGACATCGCCTACACTTTATTCGCGCTTTGTTACGGAGTTCCTTATGCCTTCTTCTGGGGATGTGAGTTTGCCTACCTCTCGTTTCTTCACATTTGGGTCATCACTCCATGCATCAGTATGTACATGGTCTGGTTGAAGTCTATCAAGATCATCTATGGAGCTTGTGTGAGGACATGTTGCGATCCGTGCTTCGAGGCGTGCGGGAGATGTTTCAGCGATATACGGGTTACGAAAGCTTGATAGCCTCCAAATGTTTCCACCAAGTCTTTCACCGATTCCAGATTTATCTGTACATTATTCGATGCTCTATACTTGCCCAGTCAAGTTTTCCAATAGACAATTATACACACATATTTAAACAAAGAAACTTGTTTTGATAAACCATGGAGAAATAAGTTAGGATTTCTCCATGGATAAACTATTACGGTACTTATTATACAAGGGACCATGTCAAAAATATTCTATTCTGACTGTAGTGACTTTTTTACAACAATATTGTATTATTTGAGTCTGTTCCAATGTAGAACTTGATGAATAAGTCAATGAAAAAAAACAATGTTTATAATTACTCAAAAAAGCTTGCTAAATAGATCATTATATAGGTAAAAAATAAACAATATTTTTATAAGAAGTAATGAACTTACTATTCTCTGCACCATGATTTCCAATTTTCATTAAGCTGAGGTGATAAGGGCAATATTCAATAGTAGCCTACAAGAAAAAGAAAATCCGTGTATAAAATTGCGTTGTGAATAGACCTACATATAATTAGCTAACAAACGATTAGTACACCGTAGCCTATATATTGTATTCCATTTCTGACAGGGTTCCATTTGTAAAGCATTTCCTAGTATTAACTACCTCCAAAATTGAAACTTAGTGTTTTGTTAAGTTAAGAAAATGCAAATGTGCTTGTAATGTTTATAGTAGCTTAACTGTTCGTTAAGAATTGATTATCATTTGTTTTTTTTTTTAATTATCTGGTTTGTGTTTTATGAACAACAAAAGTGAAATGTATAGGCCTAATTGCGATATTGCAAACTTCTCTACATGCTGTAGGCCCTACTTGCAATCAATTATGTATTTCGAAATGATAAAACGATTACATTATTTTCTTTTAAAAAGTATGTCTATACTGTTGCACGTATTAACATTATAATTTGTCTTCATTTATATGGGTTATGTTTGTATAAAATAAATTATTCTGTTCTAATTATGTTTTTTTTTCTTCTCTTTTTCTCGTGTTCGTAGAACTAATAAATAAGCCGTGAGTGTGAGCATTTATTCTACATAGGCCTAAACAAAAATGAATGCGATGATTAGTCCCCTGTATAGATTTGATTGAACCGCAGCATGCATATGACAGAATGGCTGGATGACGAACAAATCGAATCATTTTTGTTTGTGTTGCCAAAAAGTGTGGTAAACTTTCTTGACGAAATGGTATACTGAATCCACATTCACGTTGCCGGAAGCTGAAGAAGTGTTTTCAAAATCTTTATTCATAGTTTTTTTTTCTTCAAAAAGCTAAATATCCGAATTGTTAAAATTATACAGGCCTAATTTTGTTCATATTCATTATTGAAATATGCTTTTCGAGAGGTTCCATAAAAATAGAGTAATACTCTACTCTAAAAAGATGATACGATATTTTCATTATTATTTTGAATCTACTAATATTCTGAAATTCGTATTCTCTGGGAAAAAAATGTAATAGGCCTATATGTTGATTTAATAACCGGACTGACCATCACATGAAGTATTCTCCTATTTAGGCCTATATTAGGCCTAATAATAGTTTACTCATGGAGAGACACACAGGCGCGATCAGCCTAAAATGTCTCAAGATCAAGGTATGCGACAAACAAATTGAAATTTAGATAAACGACTTGCCTAACAGATGATGAAAACACCATTAGGCCTATGTTTTAGTTTTGTCTTATAGCAATATCAGAAAAAAATAACCCCGCCAAAAAATATAGTAGGCCTAGTGATTAACCCGCGTACACCCTACTTGGTGGTCGTGTTGTAATTGTATTGTAGTCGAGGCAACTCCTCAATTTGTTTCAGTTAATTGATTGGGAGAACCCTGGCTAGTTAGCTTTGTGAAAAGGAACACAGGGGAGACAATTAATTTCTTAAGCCCATTGTTATAATCGAGTTGTAACAGTTCCGTTGCTACAACACCGTTGCTATAGCCTTTTGTTTTCCTAGAGATACGATCAACAGTGTGAATACGTTGCTAAAGTAAAAGAAATCGACCAGAGAAATAGTTACAATTATGGATGAATGAAGCTGTACAATAACAGGTGAAAACAACACTTAACACGGTGATCCTGACGTAGAAAAAGTTTCATGAACTCTACGACGCCGAAAGACAGGTCGATTTCAAATAACACTACGCTACTATGTTTTTTTTAAGAACCATTCTGTGATAAATTTCGGACAATTATAAGAGAAAAAATAGAAAAAAAGATTGAATTTGTAACAATTATAACATTGTTTTGTTATTAAATCAAGAATAATTATTTTTCAAAACAAAATAAAGAAGTAATAATAGATAAATAAAAGCACTGGACTGCGGCCATGTCAAAGAAGAAAAATAATATATTTAAAAACCGTTATAACACAGTATTTTATAACTTCAAAGGCAAATTACTGAAAAAATGACAATGGTGTGGGTATCAGTAGGGGGATCTCAATGGAGATACAAAAAAAAAGCGAAAAGCTAAATCAAAACGATAACTTTATATAAATACTTTTCTTGAATTTGTTTTTGTCATATTGTTTAGGCTTAAATATAACAGCTGACAACCAGAAAGTATTTAATTTATTTTATTTTCCCATTCTTTCGCTATTGTTGCACAGTAAAAAGAGAAAGTTTTATGTTGATGACTATGATGATGATAATAATAATTCAGAAAATAATACACGATTGATATTCATATAAATGCATTAATTCATTATGTTCATTTATTTCAATATTGCAAAATACAATTCTGCTAACAACCCCATGGGCTTAATAATGACACAAGTGTATATCTTATACAAAACTTATGACCCTGTGAAGACATTCATCGTCTGTAAAAAGAAATATCTGTCTACAATATCAAACTTTATGTTACAAAAAATGTATGGACATGATGATGTCATATCACTAACATATCTGGGATATCGCTACCATATTTGGGCATATACCATTTTTTTGTCAAAATAGTGTAGACAGAGCTTTAGTCGTAAATTATAGATAACTTATCAACTTCATAACAAAATTCCAATTAGAAGGCAAACTCGTTGAAAGAAAAAAAGAGAAAAAAATGATAAGTTTCGGAACTTCTTGGTTGGACCAAAGTTTAAATTTTGGTTCTAAAATATCTATTAATCTACAAAAATATACTTTTCTGAATCTTATTTTTTAAAGCTACTCTCTGATACTGAGTATTAGTGTAATTCAAATTATGATAGTGTATTTGGGGAGGTAAGTTTTAAAATACAAATTAATACTTTGATTTTCAATTAACTATAAAATATTGTTTTTAATAATTATAGAATATAGAAAGTTAATTAACTTATTATTTTTTTATTAGAAATCATAACACTATTATTCTAATTAATTAATTAAGCATAAGTAACCACGACGAATTGTTATGGCGCATTTGCATAGAAAATTAGGATGTGATGGAAGTACCAGTTGAACATTCTATACCTGTTGTCATTTCGTTGCATTTATTTAAGTTAAGTTTAAATTAATCAGTTTTTCAACTTTTAATTCAAGTCCTTAATACCGTGTGCATTGTCTATTGAAAACTTTCTCGGGCATGTTTTAGTATTGACTGTTTGAGATAACTGGAACTGGAATACTGAATTGAAGAAGATAGGCCCATTCCTCCATGATAGGCCTAATAGAGCCGTTATCAAGCGTTCGTAACCCGTATATCACTGAAACATCTTCCGCACGCCTCAAAGCACGGATCGCAACATGTCCTCACACAAGCTCCATATATGATCTTGATAGACTTCAACCAGACCATGTACATACTGATGCATGGAGTGATAACCCAGATGTGAAGAAACGAGAGGTAGGCAAACTCACATCCCCAGAAGAAGGCATAAGGAACTCCGTAACAAAGTGCGAATAAAGTGTAGGCGATGTCTCTAGAGCAGGTAAAGCATTTGTGAGCTAGCTTCCATACACACTGCGGACTGTGGATACCATCTGGTTCAGCAATTACGTCTTCAAATCCAACCTAATAAAAAATAGATAATATCAGTCATTACGTTTAAACAGATTTAAGATTTTAATAGAACACTGGTAGAAATGCAAATGTAATCGAAATATTATATTTTGTTTTTAATTTCATTGATGAACACTGGTTTTCATAATAATTTAGATTTTGGCTGATGTACACAAACAATAATTCTCTAAATTATTTAAAATGTCACAATGTGCATAGGTATTTTATTTATTGATCTCTTACAATTGTATAATGATCATATCTTTTAAATAAATGGGACACTTAATAATTATAATTTTACAGACTGTTTGCAAAAAAATATATTAAAAGAGTAAAAACAGCAACTTCGGTTGCAAAGTAAGGTTATTATTAAAATGATGTGAAAACAGTGATATATAAGCCTAATATAAGAGAGTGAATCTTATAAAAATAAATAAACATGTGGAAGTAATCACAATCTTCAAAGACAGCATGAAGAGGTACGATATATGTGTATATGTTGCTAAGTTAAATCATTTTTTTTAAATCAGGTATTCTGGTGCAAAGTTGTGGAATGATCCCAGATGATTTAATGTAGTTTAACAAAAACTAAATTAGAAAAAAGATTAAGATATTTATTGCTATGTTTATAAAAGAGAATTATATATTTGAGAGAAAACAAAATGTATTTATACATTAAGTTTAGAAAGGTTGCCCTTATAGATTCAACTATTTTTCAACGTTTTCAAATGGGAAACAAATTATCATCATTAAATAAAGATAAATTATCTAGAACTTACCTGGACATGAGAATTAATGCTGCTTGGGTCTCTGTTGACCATGTCAATCTCTCCTGGTTCCATTTTGAAGGTATATCTACTTCTACGTGAAATATGATTATATAATTATTCGGGGAGCTAAGCCGATTCTGATGTTGAGGTTGCAAAATCGTCTTGCGTGTGTTCTTAAATCAACCAGCATTGTAACTATGCTCGCGGTGACAAATCGATGGAACATTCCATTAATTGAAAATTAAAAACCATGGAGGCTTATTCTTGTAGGGCATACAATAAAATACGGTAAACATGTTTTATTGATATGATTTGATGTCTTTAAAATTCTAGCCAAAAAACGACGAAAAATTATTATTTTAAACGTTTCTTTGAAAACAGTGTTGAAAAACAATTAATCGAACCGACTAGATTCACACGTTAGCTGCGATACAATCTTGTACGTTGTTATGGTTACCTATTATGCTTACAAATTACCGGCCACTTATGTATTCAATCAGTGGAAACTTATACATTAATTTCAACCTATCATTTGTACACTATTTTGCAATTACTGTCGATGATAAATGCCTAACCGCATTAAAGTTGTTAAAAAGACAGAACTAAATATGTTGATTTAAACTAACACAATTATAAAGGATGACTTTATTGACCTACAGGAAAAGACCAGCCAAAAAACTTGAACGTTTAAAAACACAATAGGGTCATAACCCCATTAAGTGTACACCGCTGGGGCTCGCCGTATACAGTTTTAAAACATCTCCTTTCGGTCCCTTAACGGAAAGTGTTTATTTAATAGAAGTGTCCCTTTAATAGGAGTGTCCTTTTAATAGGAGTGTCCCTTTAATAGAAGTGTCCATTTAATAGGAGTGTTCCTTTAATAAAAGTGTTCTTTTAATAGGAGTGTCTCTTTATTAGAAGTGTCCCTTTAATAGGGGTATCCTTAAATAGGAGTGTCCCTTTAATAGGGGTATCCTTTAATAGGAATGTCCCTTTAATAGGGGTATCCTTTAATAGGAGTGTCCCTTTAATAGGAGTGTCCATTTAATAGGGGTATCCTTTAATAGGAGTGTCCCTTTAATAGGGGTATCCTTTAATAGGAGTGTCCCTTTAATAGGAGTGTCCCTTTAATAGGAGTGTCCCTTTAATAGGAGTGTCCCTTTAATAGGAGTGTCCCTTTAATAGGAGTGTCCCTTTAATAGGAGTGTGCAAATGTACTGTAACTAGATAAGAAATAAATATTATAAATCCAAATTAATCACGTAATGTAAAAAAGAAATATTTATTTAAATGAATTAATTAAGTTTTGCCAACGTCTTGATGCATCTCAAATAAATCAAGTGTAATATCAGCATGTAACCACACGCAATCATAATAATAAAAAAACATTACAGAGAATAACATTCCAACAGCCTGGAAGAAATGTTGATATTCAGGACCCTCTTAAATGACAATAAAATACACATTAACAATAATTTAATTAAAAGATACAAAGACAAATTCCTGAAAAGATAACAATGATGTGGCTGCATCTCAATGGAGATACAAAATAAAATAAGCTTCAGCAAAAAGCATCAGCTGTATTATTTGATTTAATTATAAGATATATAAAAAGATAATCCTAATAGAATGAGTGGAGGCGAATAATATTAATCATTTTAGTAAACTATGATATATGTAATCAAATTGTATGTGTTTTTTGAACCCGATAATTTTGTCAAGGTTGTTCGATTCTTACAAGTTATGCTAATCTTGCTTCGCTTTATGTTTTGAGGCACTTGGACACATACTTACTATCTGTACGTAGAAAAAAATCATCTATTTATATTCAGTTTCCACGACTACCATTATCAATCGATATTATACTACGCTAATCCTATTATTACTGTAGACAATAATATGCCCATTCAGTCTTACCATTCTATTGTGAACATTTCCGAGTATCACAATCATTATGGGTAGGGTGAGATAAAAAGTAGTTGTAACGCAACTAGGCGTTTTACTTATTAAAAACGCGTTATGCAATTCTGTGTAAAACGCAATAATAGTGTTTGAGGGTTACCATAGTGAAGAAAGTGTAAAATCGTAAACATTATTGTGAAAGGCTGCGACGTGCTGAAAATACAAGAAGTAGTTGTAACGGATCTAGGCGTTTTACTTATTAAATTGGGTTTTGCAATTCTGTGTAAAACGCAATAATAGTGTTTGGGGGTTACCATAGTGAAGAAAGTGTAAAATTGTAAACATTATTGTGAAAGGCTGCGACGTGCTGAAAATACAAAAAGTAGTTGTAACGCAACTAAGCGTTTTACTTATTAAAAACGGGTTTTGCAATTCTGTGTAAAACGCAATAATAGTGTTTGGGGGTTACCATAGTGAAGAAAGTGTAAAATTGTAAACATTATTTGTGAAAGGCTGCGACGTGTTGAAAACACTCGACCTTGCCAGAAATGCTGTGAACTTTTTAAATAATAATATTGATCGAATGTTTAATGTTAAAAATAAGTCAATTAATTCAATGAACGTCTTTATTAAGACATAATGAAGGAGCGTAGATGATGCATATGCCTTTCATATTTAGGTTTAACACACGATGACGAGTATTTTGATTTACAATTTCATTTCGTTATTATTATCAACTTTACCTTTTAAAAAATATATTAAAGATGTATTGTCCCTCTGAAAAATAATTTTAATGTCTCATAATAGTTATCCACTTTGACCAAAATTTTGATCTAAACAAAATTTATTTACCTGAAAAAACTGAAATTTAAAGCAAAAAATTGTCACTATTGGGTGCCAGCCAATGGGTTTTTGGTTGAATTTAACCATTTATTTTGTCATTTTATAAGTGAAAACATTATTTGTTTCCGTTTTTTTTCTACTGAAGTTATTAACTTTATTAAAACTACAAAATAACCTATTCAAAGTCTGATTTAATTAATCTCCATTTTTTGGGGGGACACTACATCTTTAAGAGTAGGCCCGCAGTTTTAATTTACTTGGTAAAACAATACGTGGATATTCAACACATTTGATTTTTCTCCTTCTTTTTATACGATTGGGCTGGTTGAAATTAGCCATATTAAATTAGCGCATTTACATGGATTTTTTTTTATAGTTATACTCGCAGATAATCGCAGGTCCGCTTACGAAACAGAGATTCAACGATTAAAGCTAACTTTTACACTCTTTCTGTTTCACGGAATGGAAGACGGCGTCGTATGTTAAATAATAAAAAATCATTATAGATAATTGAACGAAATACTCGATTAACATCGAAGAATTCATTGACATCGAATTAATGTTGTTTTCATTCGTTTGAGTCGATATAAAGTCTTGATGATTTAGATTTTTTTGACCATATTTAATGAGGGTGCAATTGCTGATCATTAGGGACCCTCAGAGAGGCAAACATATACACAAGATGCTCTACATAAACAAAGTCTTATTACAAGTCTTTGGGAGTGGAGTTGTTTTGTCCATAGAAAAAAATCCTGACATGTGACGGGACTTGAACCCACGACCCTTGGAGTCAAACATCATAATCACCAAGCTACAACTCGACTCCGTGGAAATATGTGGCAGATATGTGGTAGATATGTATATATAATATAAATTCGCCAAGGCATACATACACAAGCGAGACAGAACACAAAGAACACCATATGCATCTTGTTTACATTTAATGTATTAATTATTTATTCATTTTTTAATATCAATTCTATAAAACAAAAATATCAAATGTCTATTAGGTTAAGAAATATATTATTCTAAGGAAAATATACAAACACAATGCCTATAAAATACACAACTTAATACGAGTTTCTAGGACATATATTTAATCATTTAAATAAATATGAGAACAATGTACTTTTAATATCGTACAGTAACATGGCAACTAAAGGAGACAACGATATTGGCAATGAGAAGTAAAAAAAACGATATTACAATGATTAACGTGGTATTTAGTTTAAACATTACAAAACAAAATATTTATATAAAACCCGCATCAATATTCGAAAATTATATAAACCAATGTTTTCCTCTTCGAATAAACAGGTATTCACACGTGCACAAATCTTGCAAATGTAACATATGAAATATAAGAAATGCTTACATGGTGTGTGTACGTGCGAATCGGGTATAAAAATAAAACTAAAATAAAGCATACAGTATGTGTAATATTAGTTTGACCAGTGAATAGTAAAATAATCAATTTCACTATTCAACAGTAAAGCCAATCGAAAAGATCGAATCAGGAAGGCATGGGGGAGAATACATCTCTCACTTAAATAACATTCAGGAATGTTAACTCTGTGGATCGAGATTCGAGGTAGTATACTTGCAATAAAGATATGTATTGGAAAATTGTTTGGCAAGCACGGCTATGATTTATTACCGGAAGATAACATTTTGTGTCATATAGTGATTAAAAAATTATGCTTTTTTTTTCATTTTTCAACAAAAGGTTATCTAGCTACGTAATCACTTTACTGGGTGGTTCAATGGGCATATCAGCGAGCCAGATGAATTACTTAGTAATGGTACATGGTTTTTATCCACTGAAATGTCACTTAAAAACATAAACTTAACTACGGTATCGATGTAGGCCACTAGGCCTAAGTGTTCAACATTTTCTGCTGATGGAAGGTAGATAGACAACCACGGTTTGCGCTAGAGTTTGGAGAATTACCGGGCAAGTGTTGGCTTAGCTACAGTAGGAACGGAGAATATTGAATCAGTTATGTCTGGTTAAACAGTCATCATGCGTTCGTGACCCGTATGTCGCTAAAACATCTCCCGAAAGCTTCGAAGCACGGATCGCAACATGTCCTCACACAAGCTCCATAGATGATCTTGATAGACTTCAACCAGACCATGTACATACTAATGCATGGAGTGATGACCCAGATGTGAAGAAACGAGAGGTAGGCAAACTGACATCCCCAGAAGAAGGCATAAGGAACTCCGTAACAAAGTGCGAATAAAGTGTAGGCGATGTCTCTGGAGCAGGTAAAGCATTTGTGAGCGAGCTTCCATACACACTGCGGACTGTGGACACCGTCTGGTTCAGCAAGTACGTCTTCAAATCCAACCTAATAAAAACAAATTATATAATAATTTAAATCTGAAGAAATTGGTAATTATGTTTACATACATAAGATACCTATAATATAGGAAACGAATCGTTGTATACTAGTCAGAATAATAGTTTGCCATATGCATCATGCACGTTTTCGGCTTCTCGGACATTAAAAACTATATAACATTTTCATGTTTCATTTTCCAATTTAAAATCATTATTTAATCTTACTGAAACAGTATTGGTAATGAATTGATAGCGGCACAATTTAATTCTCGAGGGAACCTTTCTGGCCATTCACACAAAATCTCACTGTATACTACATGTAGGTCTAATTACATAGATAGTTTATAATGAATATATAATTATCATTATTATTAACAGACGAAATAGCAACCAAACATTAAACTATAACGTATTGCTGAAAAGCAAAAATGACAGGGCAGGTGGTCGTTGCTAAGCAGATTTTATTTTATAGTTTACCATAGCAACGTTAAACTGAATTGTAAATATCTTACCTGGACATGAGCGTTGATACTGCTCGGGTCTCTGTTGACCATATCAATTTCACCTGGATCCATTTTGTTACTTTCTTTTTCACGTTACAAAAATTGAAACTTAAAGTAAACACTCGTTTTTCCGGGAGTTGATACTTGTTGATGTATCAATGTTCAGCGTTGATATAGTTATGCCATAAACAAAAATGTGTTTCTTTGTAACTACGTTTGCGATGAAAGAATCGATGGAAGATTCCATTAATCTGGAATCAAAGAATTAACCTCGAACAGCTCAGCTTTGCACTTTCAAAACGTAATATTGTTTTTATTAATGAAAATACAGTAGACAAATTGTTGGAAAAAAAATCAATACTTTCTAATCGTTTCTTAAAATGTTAAAACATTTTTCTTATTTAAAAAAATAATCGAACAGATCTAGGCAGACCTCATAGTATGCTGTAGTTCCAATTCAATGCTTTGTGTTGCCATGGTGAACAATTGTCAAAATAAACACGTGTGTTCTGAATCGGTTAATCCCTTGCTTAATCAATCGTATATAAATTATTTTGTCAAGTACTGTACTATGAAAATGTGAAATCCAGGTAGATTTAGGTTCCGATTTTTTGCATGATTTACTTTTTTGTAAAAAAAACAATCTTGCTTAAATAAAAACTCATAGAGAAGATACTAATTAGATTTAGGTTCTTATTTTTTTTCTAATTTCAATTTATTTACTTTTTTGTAAACAAACAAAATCTTTTCTAAAATAAAAAGATATAGGAACCCTTGACAACAGCCAGTACCAACGACCAATCAACACATAACACAATAAATTTACTTTCGTTACAACTTGACGACAAACGAGTTTTTAATAGTGAGAAGCCAATGTATAAAATCCAAGAGAAAGGGGATATAAAGGGACCCTATTCTACTACAGTTACTGCAGTAACTATATTGTGTTTACTACTGTTTATGCATGGAGTATACTCCACGATTTATGACAGTATTTAGCCAGCTTGACAACACACTGTTTATTGCAGAGACTGCCTCGTAAACTATGATCAATTTAATACAAATCTTTTTTTTAAACCATATTTAATGAGGGTGATCCAACCAGCAATTGCTGATCATTTTGAGACCCTCAGGTAAGGCAATGAGAGTAGAGCGTCTTGCCTAATGATGTAATCAGTATGGTACAGATAACCTCGAATCCATGCCTATGACATGCTAGTCCGATATTATCATTACACCATCACTCTCCGGTATATACAGCACCCGCCGCTATTTCTAGACGGTCTCCCATCTAGAACGCGACCGGGCCCAACGTTGCTTGACTTCGGTGATCTAAATAGTTTCATAAACTATGGAGTATTTCAGTTTGAAAAACTTATTATTTTCTGTCGGTTCATTTTTTCTTTCCTTCTACTCGTTGTTCTACTAGAAACCGAAAAGTTCTTCGAATTTTACCAAACGTTTTCAGTATGTGGGCCCGGTCCCATTTATATTGTTTTTGTACAATTAGCACAAAAAGTCGGAAAGGGGTAGGGGTTAAATAGCTTTAGTAGACATTGATATCAATATCAATAAACGTTCATTATTTTTATTCATTCATTTATTCAAATTTTTCTTTATAAAAAAAAATATCCCTTTTTACACTAAGAATCTTTCATTATGTATATTGCATTTAATTAACTGACAGTAATATTTCAATTAAAACTATTTTCATAATGCCTGTTTTCCACATGGCGAATTTATTCGTGCCAATCGACATTCGTGACCTCTCATTGGTTGCGCAATTGTGTCAATAGATAGATATACGAACACGCATGCGTAGAAACTAAAGTTATCATTGGCATGAATCAATGTATTAAATCATTAAGTATATTATTTCAATTCTAAAATATTGCATTTTTTTAAAATTACAAAATAAATTTGTTAATATTGAGTATACACCAACAATGAATGCCTCATGGATGGATTGAATAATATCCCTATGATTTCATATTATACTGTATTTGTTTGTTTATTATACAAATATGGTTTAATATTATATACACTGTTAGTGTATTTGTAATTTTCAATATTATTTACATTTCCAACAAATATATTTAATTAATTTACCAATGAAAGTACTCATATTGTTGTGTACTGTATCATCATAATAAACATTTCAAAACAATGGTAGCGTCACCAAGAAAGCAAATGCTTGTGTCAGATACCCATAACATTATTACTGTCAATTATGATAAGGTAAATTATAGGTAAAATATGGGTTAATAGCAAATTTATTTAATTTTTCTTACTTGCAAGTTGCATTGAAACATGTTGAAAGCAAACATATTTTTGCTACACCACATGTCTATTAAGCCCTGTTTCCACACAGGCCAACAAATTATGCAGAAAATCCTTTATATATAAATTTGCCAACTTTTTAAACTCTGAAGACAATCAGAATACACTACAGTTACTGTGTCTTTATATAAAAAAAAAATTATATGTCAACTAAAATAAAAGTTGAACTTATATTTGTAATTAAAATGTTATATCGTTTACACATTTGCACAGCGAATAAACACTAGTAAAGGAAGGTTTAATATTAATATAATAGCCTTATGTTGTGAAACCTCTAAGTGCTGAACATTATTACCCCAGACAATTTTTCCTGATCAAACACGTATGGAAACATACTCCCATAATGCAGCTAGTAATCAGTGCAAAGTTGTGTCTTGATCTAACCAGGTTCCCATTTATACACCTGGGTGGAGAGAGGCAAACGCAAGTAAAGTATCTTGCCTAAGGATACAAGCAATGCGGCAAGAGTTGGATTCGAACCTCGATCTCACGATCAGTAGTCGAATGTCCAACACACTGTGCCACACGCCCTTACAGGTGACACCTTGCGGGTGACACCATGTGTTTCGAAAAAGAAATAAAGAATCGTTGTTAAGCTCTGATTACACTATCAAACTAGTTTGACAAAGACGTGTGATGTACCAACATATGTTTGTGATATGCCCAAATATGGCATCATCATGTCCATATATGGGCACATCACATTTTTTTTGTCACATAAAGTTTGATAGTACAGACAGAGCTTTACGCTACAGTCATCTTCTGAAGAAAGAAAAGTTGTAGCATAATAACCAATTACTTTATTTCATTTTGAAAACACACAGTGTCCCGGTAACCTAACGTTACTAAAATATTCTCAATATCTTAGTTTCTTTCATTCTCAAGTGGCGAAACCATTGCCAGCTCAGAAATGATGTTTTCATATATTTTAATCCCTTTAAGGAATATCTCCTCATTGAGAAACTCGTTGTGATCGTGTAAAAGAATCGGCGTGTTATTCATTGGTGAGAAACCGAGACAAGGAAAACCAGCGGCTCGTAGATAACGGCTGTCAGTCGCAGCTGGAAAAATCTCTGTTTCCAACTTCATGTTCCTTAAAAAATATTAAACATTTATACTCTTAAAGTAATAAAAACCATTTTACATACACTGTAAAAGTGATTTTAAATAAGACAAAAAATGTTGCCATTTAAAGTCACATATTGTCACAAATTACAAACAGTTTATGCCTTGTTTGAACAAAATGGCTTTACTATTTGTTTTTTTTTTTTGCACTGCAACGTGTTCACACACAGTAGATTGTCATAGAATGGGGTTCATTTCCACTATACAACCGACATGATTATGTAATTGGTTAACACTGCTATACATCAGTGCTTTTGACTCTGCTATAACTCTGATGCGTTTCAGATGTACAGTACATCCAATGTATCTTTAGGTTTCATAATGAAATTCCCACAAAAACAAGTGTTTTTTAAAACACTTAAAAGTGCAATTCAATTAATTTGACAAGCGTGGAATGTCTAAACTATCGATTGTCATCGTTCAACTCGCTTGCATAATTGCGCTTACATCCTATAGTAGTAGTAATTTGTCTTGTTTATTTTATTTTTTTTGTATGTAATTTTTACTTTCTATGGACCAGAGATTCCGAAATAAAAGATTGAATGAATAAATGAATATTTGAATGGTGGTGGTGTATTAGGATGCTCTAACTTAGGGGCTGGGCTTATGGAATGTACGATTGTCTAATAGGTGATTTTTTTATGTATTTGAGTTGTAGCTGGAGATAAATGGGCCAATGTTGGTTTATCCAGGTAAGCTTGGCACAAAATAGACAAATAATTAATACTTACATGTTATCACAAGCCTTGCTAAAGGCCCTCCACCATGGACTCTCTTCATTTACTGATGTTACATTTTGACATGTATGTTTCTATATTCATCCAAATAAAGAAAATTTAAACTATATAAATATGTATCTTTTCTTTACAGAATATTATAATTATTGACAATTGACGGTTTGGCTTATTATTAGAGTTCTACCAAAAACAAAACGCTCCCAATTCTGTCAGATTACCCATTATGGGAACATTTATTTGGTTAGATTTTAATACTGATACCATGTTTCACAACAAAATTAAATATTCATCGTATTTATTCACCTGTATATATTCAATGCGTACACCTTCACCAGCGTCCTCTACCCACTTGTTCATTTTCTTCTCAAATTCCTAAAAAAAGAATATATATAAAAATCTGCTGTATAATTTTTTTTTCTAAATGTATTAAGCAAGTTGAGCAAGCTTCATGAGTGAGTCTTAGCCTAGATGAGTTGGCCTCTGGTTGAGTGAGTCTCACAACACATTAAGTGAGTCCCAAGCTGGATGAGTGAGCCTCGGCATGCTAGATAGGAGAATCTCAAAACATATGAGTGAGTCTCATTCTAGATGAGTTGGCCTCAAGCTGGATGAGCAAGCCTCAAACAGGATGAGTGAGCCTCACATCAGATGAGTTAGTCCGAAGCTGGATGAGTGAGCCTCATTATGCTAGATAGGTGAATCTCCCAACATATGAGTGAGTCTCATTCTAGATGAGTTGGCCTCAAGCTGGATGAGCAAGCCTCAAACAGGATGAGTGAGCCTCACATCAGATGAGTTAGTCCGAAGCTGGATGAGTGAGCCTCGTTATGCTAGATAGGTGAATCTCACAACATATGAGGGAGTCTCATTCTAGATGAGTTGGCCTCAAGCTGGATGAGCAGGCCTCAAACAGGATGAGTGAGTCTCAAACAGGATGAGTTAGTCTCACACCAGATGAGTTATCCTCACACCAGATGAGTTTTAGCCTCACATCAGATGAGTTAACCTCACACCAGATGAGCGAGTCTCAAACTACATGAGAACTATTTTATTAATTTGTAATACCTACCTCAAGATCAACTGACGGTGGGATACGAATATCAAATGTTGCTTTAAACTGTTGCGGTACTACATTACAAGCCTCGCCGCCCTAATAAAAAAAAAGATAAAATATTTTATTTATTTCAATAACATACAGTACAAATATAGATAAAAAAGAAACAAAAACCGTAATTGGCGGTAGGCCTAAGTGGATTGTACGTATGTGTTCTGCTGGACCGCAGCATTTGTTGCTATAAAGTGCTATCTTAAATTCGACAGAGACACAAATCTTACCTCAAGAACGGTTAAATTTACTGTGGTAACGTCGCCCAAAGTCTTACATGTCTTTGGTGTTTTAACAGATTCAAGTCTAAAAATAACAATACAAAGCAAGTCTTTGTTTATTTTATTACTAAAAATATATTCATTTCATAATATTCATAACTTAACATATAAAGTACATCTCCTTTAAATGTTAAGCAAGTCCTTGAATTATATTGGTGATGTAGCATAATTGATTTGCCTAGGCTTTAAAGGACAACTTGACCGAGGACCATATTTTAACAATGTATTAGGGATGTATATATGATTTCAGAGATTAAGGATATCACCGCACGCACTCGACGTACAACCATCGCTGTAAATTGCTGTGACGTCACAGGTGCATCGCAAAATTTACGTAATGAGTTTTCTGGCAAAGTCTGGCAAATCGCGAACATTTCTAGTAAACACTTTGTAAATAAATCGTAAAAAATAAAAATGTTGATTTTTTTTTATTGTTCCTTTTGCTTATCTGGACCCATTAAGTAGATTTTGGGATGCACCTATGACGTCACAGCAATTTACGGCGGCAGCTGTATGGCTAGGGCGTGCGGCGATATCCTTAATCTCGCAATTGTTCTGAAATCATATGTACATCCCTAATACGTTGTAAAAATTAGGTCCTCGGCGGTCAAGTTGTCCTTTAAAATAAACTATCTCTAAAGAGTACCTTGCTTTCTCCTCCTCCCGAAAACCAAGAAAAGAGTTGAGGACTTTTTGCTGCAATAAAACAAAAGGCAAATTATTACCGTAAAAAAAATTAGATCTGACCCACCTTTGATTCAAACCTCCCATATTTATATACTATGCATTGTACTAACAAGCAACTTCTCTAGCATGGCCACTCCCAATACAATAATTTGTTTTTAAATATAGAAATTTTAAAAAAACATGTAAAAAGTTGATACAAACCAATTTTTCTGCAGCAGTATTCTCTATGAACCTTGACCCATGACCCACCTTTCCAGTACAGATGACATTGATCCCTAAACAATGAAAGAAATATAAAAAAATACAACAAATTTACATATGTGTATGTTTGTAATCAATTTTAGTAGAACCTCTATTAAGGGAACACATTTGGGACACTAAACACATAAAACTAAAGCTTACCACTATTATGGTGACACCCCAAGTAAAGTAGACACTTTGATGTATAAAAAGGTGGTCCCTTAATAGGGGTTTGGATTTATAATGTATAGTTCCTCTCTTGTTTCTATAGATGTCCCCTGAATAGAGTTGTCTAAAAGGAAAGGTTCTACCATATGTGTTACTTGCGTAGCTAATGTGTCTATTTAAATTAATATGTATATTTTACTACACAGGTTGAAGGTATATAAATTAATTATTCATGTTAAGATTGCGAAAGCGCTAATGTTCACTAAATAAATACTAAAGCAGCAACTAAACAAATCAAACTTACACCATGGATTTCTCTCCCCATAGAACACAGTAAACGCATCAGTAGGATTCGCAAGCCCTAAAAACATATACAAATGATTTGAATAATAATAGCAATTAACTACAGTAAAACCTCTATTAAGGGGACACCTTCAGGACCCAATAAAGTATATGCATAATAGGGTCACCTTTTGACCTTGAAATTGAGAAGAATTGAAAATTTAGCAAGAAAACTGTCAAGCCAAGGCATATATTTTTTTATATTATTATTTATTATATTATTAATAATTATTATAATTATTATTATTAATTATTTAGTCTTTTTTTTTGTTTTTGCGATGGAAAAATAATATGGTTATTTATAATAATATTGAATCAACCATTTTTGTATTAAAAAATATATAAGTTTCCCTTTAATAGGGATGTCCCAAAGAGAGGGGACAGGGGTGTGGATTCCCTATATTCACCTTCATCCAAAGCAAATCCTAAATTGAGTTCCTTGAAATCGTCTAGTTTCATAAAATCGTCCATTCCATGCACTCCGCCAATTTCCTCATCTGAAAGTGCAAAATACATTCGTTTGTTAATTGCTTATTTCATAAAACATAGAAATTCACTAATAAAGTTGAAGTTTTGTCATAGCTTACCAGGGACAAAGGTCATATGGATCGTCCTGCGAAAGTTTTTTCCAGAACTTTTTAGATTGCGAATAGCTTCTATATATCTAAATAATGTGAAAATGACATAAATAAATAAGATCTTTTGAAAATGTGAAGACTAAAGCTCTGTCTACACTATCAAACTTTAATTTTAAAATGTCATATCACTACCATATTTAAGCATATCACTACCACATTTGGGCACGTCACACTTTTTTGATAGTGTAGACGGACCTTAAAGAGTACTACCAAGGACTTATAACTGTTACCAGGATAGGAAGTTCAAGATAAGCAAAATAATAAGCAAACAAATGCAGGCACAAAACTCAGCTGAAATGTTATTACCGAGTCACATATACTGTACTACTACTGTACACAAAAAAAATACAAATATAAACGATAATTTAAATAGCTATACTTACTGAATCAAAACTGATTTCATATCCTACAAGGAAAAAAAACATAAAATATTAATAAAACATTTATTTCTAATATTAAAAATCTTGTCAATTGTATGCAATGTAACACATTGTGAGGTGAGTCGCAAAATCATAGCTATAAAATCAGCACATGTTCAAAGAGTGTTTAAAGAGTATGAACATAAATAAAACTTGAGGTCCAGTGTACACATCTGGCTCATGTGTACAGAGTAAATGGAACTACTAGGGTGGGTGCGATGCAACACAGTAGATACATGATAAGCAGTAGTGTAAACACAGTTTATGTAATTAAATTGACATTTTGGTGAATTATTACAAAAAAACTGTGTATGGGCACGTTGGAAGTTATGCTATAAATAAATGCGTTTATGGTTTGAGTTGTGGTGCTCTTGGACAGTGTTGAGTGGGTAATGTTTGTGAGGTGTCTGACATCATGGGATTTGTTAGAGGGCCAGTCACAATCCTCCTGGTACCTCTTTCAGAATAGTACAGTAGATAAGTTCATCTAGTCCACTGCACTTTGAGACAATTATTGTATAAAATGTAATTGTATAAAGCACAATATACAAATCTAAATCAATTAATGTGAGAATACATTTGTTTATGCACTACCTGAGTACCACGTCCATATATATCCCCATTGTCCATCTTTTTACCCTCAAATGCATCACACATCCAGCTTTCCTAGATACAAAATAAAATAATATCATTGACCACTAAATTATAAAAGCACTCCGAAATTGAGTACTTGTCAAAATAATATCAGGGAAAACTATATTTGGAGAGAGAGGGGTCACTAGTTGATATTTCGGTCCATGTTAAATGAATACAGAGGGCGTGCTATTTAATATCTCATGGAAGATACAGGTAAGTCAGATTTTATTACAAGTTTTTGTGACATGACCAATATATCAATTTTATCTGAAAATCAATAGACATGTTCTGTTATTGTTACTATTATTATTATTATATACCTTAACACCCAAACATTCAGGACGATAACTTCAGTTAAAAAACAAAGCAAGTACTATACTTTAAGTAGTAAAATTCTGAGTTTAATGAACAAATTTAATTACGCTTACTGGATACACTGGGACAACATCTGTATGTGAGTTTAAAACTACACTTTTAAGCAATGGATCTGTGCCCACCCATGTTATAACAACAACCTCTCTACCTGGATGAACCTGTAAACATAGAAAATATGTATAGTCAATATATAATAATTAGTAATAACATTACATAAATAGAATATTGATGAGTGCAATGGTACAAATAATTTCATGAGGTGAAAATATAATAATTTCATCTTTCACCAAATGATATTAGTTCATAACATATATAACTAGAAAGCCGCTCCGAGAGTCAATATATAATAATTAGTAATAAAATTATATAATAGGATATTGATGAGCGCAATGGTACAAATAATTTCATGAGGTGAAAATAGAATAATTTCATTTTTCAAATGATATTAGTTTTATAACATATATGATTACAAAAAAAATGTACCATTGTACGAATATAAAACATTATTTGTTTTATACCAGACATACTTTTTTTAAGAAGAGCAGGCCTTGTCTTTTAAGGCAAGCGAGTGTGATCACTCACCTAACACACTCCTAAACTGCCCTTGAGATTTACAACACGCTTAATTTGGTAAACTTCTGCACACAAAAAAAAAAACAGCATACCTACAGCATCCATGAATGTATTGAGGAGTGCAATTTGTAGCACACCTATAATTTTCAAAAGACAAGGGCTGGAAGAGGCTACAGTAGGTCAAGGCTTAATTAAACCATACAAGCAATTTGAACGCAGATTATGCCTACTAATAGATGGCACGACACAACAGGTTGATTTTCGAATGCATGGTCTATAGCCTCATGTTGGACATTATAATTGCTCACTGTAGTGTGTAACAACAATGAAGAACCACATAATACAATTTTTTTTTTACCATATTTAATGAGGGTGATTCATCCAGCAATTGCTGATCATTAAGGGACCCTCAGAGGTTCACAAGACAAACATATACACAAGATGCTCTACATAAACAAAGTCTTATTACAAGTGTTTGGGAGTGGAGTTGTAATTTTATCCTTAGAAAAAATCCTGACATGTGACGAGAATTGAACCCAGGAGTGGTAGCCAAGCATCATAACCACCAAGCCACAACTTCACTGGCTGATTGTAATTGCATCACGCATACAGTATACTGATTACTGAAAAATTGCACTATTCATGATGTAAAGAGTTTTAATTGAATATCATGTGACCAACAATCTTTCAATCAAATGGCAAGAATTTAGGTGTGTTAATATAATAGTTAATACATATAATAATTAAATAGAGTTTTTTCAGGACTCGAATTGTTGGAAGTCTTGAAATACTGTACCTCAATTACTTTGCATGGAAGTTGCAGTTCACCTGCCATACGTTGTAGAAATTTAATTGCTCCATCTAAAAGAAACAGTAATAAAATTAGAACATAATAAATACATATTTTATGTTTATTACATAACACTAGGCTTGTGTATTATAAGTACAGTCAGGCCTGAGTACAGTAGTCGTTATTTATAAATAATATAAAAACACTGGAAGTACCTATTAAGGTTTACTGAACCAGAAGCATAAGGTCATTATTTATAAATAATTACCTACTGTATAACCAGCCAGTGTACCTAGTCATTTATAATAGACTTAAATGATACTTCTGGTAATTATTTATAAATAATGACTTTCAACAGTTATACGGTAAACTCATAGAGATAATATTAAGCAAAGGGTTAGAGGGCTTACTACTAAACTGTGGTGGAAGTGAATGTGAATATTTATATGGAGAAGTTCTCTACAAGATGGCCTCTGGGCTTCATCGACAATCTTTAAACAGATTATTAATAATTATGACAATTTGTATGCGAGAATGGTTTTAGAATACACGAGAGCAGTGATTACGCTTTTTCGACTCTTAGCTCCCTTGCGCCCAAAAGAATGAATACGCATGCCTAGTGAAATTGCTGTGTCTGACTGATTTTGACACAGATGGACGCATTTCGCGATTCAAATGAATTGGAGTTGACGATCTAGCATTCAGTCGATTTTTAACTTCAACGCAGAGATTTCGGGGCCTGTGAAATCTTCGCGCTTGAATTCACTTGAGTTGCTCCTTGCTTGCGCAACTTTTCAAGCTTCGCGTGCAAATATTGAGACAGTGTACACCAGCCTAAATTATCCTCGACTCCTGTCCTTTCGCACGGCAAAGTGTGCGATTATCTCTTAAATTAAACCGACCTAGGTCTGGCCCAAACATCTTGTCATATAGAATAGGCCTAGGCCTATTATTTGGTTCAGGGACGATTCGGCCCTGAGACGATTCGGCCCGGGACTATTCGGCCCACTTTTGGTGGGACGATTCGGCCCACTTTTGGGCCGAAACATCCCACTTTGTGGGCCGAAACGTCTCACTTTAGACCAAATTCATATTCATTTATTTTATTTATCAAGTTTTTAAAGGTGTTTAACAATCCGTATTTTATTGATATTGACAAAGTTGATATAATATATATAATAAATTACTAAAAAAACGTAATTTTATATTCAATTTATTACTTCGAAAACCTTGTATGTTTATTTCGTGCATTCGCCAAGCGGCCAACAGAGGGCGTAACTTGTTTACATCGTTCGCGTGACTAAAAAATGATTATTTTCGACAATGTTTTCAAAATGTTTGCTTTATTGCATCTTTATCCCTAGTAGTGCAACCCCATAGTCTCTCTGAAAATAAAGTTTGGGAAAAAAAGCTTATTTTATGCTTATAAATGCATATCAAAGCCGATAAATGTAAGTGTGCCGAATCGTCTCAGGGCCGAATCGTCCCGGGGCGAATAGTCCCGGGGCGAATCGTCCCAGGGCCGAATCGTCCCGGGCCGAATCGTCTCAGGGCCGAATCGTCCCGTTACCTATTATTTAAGGCTAGGGCCTACCATAGTCTGGTTCTGGTTGAACAGTTTTAAGACGGAGCACTTCTCTAAAATTTGTTACAGAAGCTTCTTCTGTCTTAATTTTCTTTGTAACAACATGTTTATGATCCGGGATCCTCCGTTGATTATTCATTTTCTACAGACAGGCCGCAGCACATAAAGCTAGGCCTAGGCCTAGCACACAAAGTCACATGCGCCTCGAATGATCAGGGCCGGGAGAGAGAGAGTGAGAGAGAGGCGCACATGCAATTTGGTATGTTTTATATATCTGACCTCTGACCTGCATCATGCAAGATAACTTCCGTCTTAATCATTTAAACCGCACCAAAGAATATATATTCTTTGACCGCACCCATAAAAGAGGCACTCCATTGACGTCCAATCTGAAATACACCCCATATGAATCAAAGAAAAACATTCTGGTCAAGAAGAAAGACGAACTCCATATACGTAGTACCGTAGGTAGTTAGATGATCTATCGGATGCTAGTCAAGTCGCCCCATCGCAAAGTCGCCCCATACAAAGTCGCCCCTTACACAGTCGCCCCATCGCAAAGTCGCCCCAAAACAAAGTCGCCCCGACACAGTCGCCCCATCGCAAAGTCGCCCCATCGCAAAGTCGCCCCAACGCAAAGTCGCCCCATCGCAAAGTCGCCCCATCACAAAGTCGCCCTATCGCAAAGTCGCCCCAAAACGTTAAAAAATAGTTTACAAGTGCGTAAAATGTCGCAATGATACACAAAATAACACGGAACGTGTATGCATAAAAGGGGAAGCCCCGCCATGTAGTCTCAGGTTACACAATCGGCACGCACCCCCATCATCAGAGAGGAAACCCCGACTAATCACTCCGCGGTCGCACTAACGTGCTAGCTTACCAGAGGGAAACCCCCGTAATTACTCCGCCGTTGTCGCACTACAACGCACCATCTGAAGATGGGGAAACCCCGCCGGAGTTTTACGATGATATCAGTCGCGTTCGAAATCGGTCGCGTTTAATTTTGGTCGCGATAAAATGATGTTATACGATCTAGATTATTTTTACTTTGGTCGATGAATATTTATTATTATTATTAGGCCTATATTAATAATTGATTTTTGTTTTTATTTTACAGGTCAGTATGATGAGAAAGATGTGTGCCTTAAAAAATGACAATTTGTAAACATAGTTTAAGATTATAGTATTATCCAGCATAATGTCATTTAACAGTACATAATTATTTAAATGTGAAATATTTTATAGGAAACGTAGGCTGCGTCTGTGTCTTTTATTTTATATGCAACAAATTACGTAAAACAATTTATTTATAAACATTCAGTTTACTATTATATACATAGTATTACAATGAACATTCTAAGCCTGGAAAGGCAATCCCATCATTATATCCATTATAAAATTGCATCATATCACCACTATATGTCGTAAATGATGACGTACGTGTACGTGCGTGTGTGTATTCGTCGTACGTCCGTGTACGTATTATTCCGTGCCTCTTCACTGTCTTGTTTAATTTAAAATTAAATAAACACCCGATATGAGGATATTTATTAGGCATGATAATTAGAATGTTCTATAACCAAAAGGGTTGAAAAGAATTTCTTCAGTAAAATGATCATTGTGCTGTTGAATAAAAGGCGACTCGCCATCTGAAACATTCTCTGAAACCAATCGGAGCTGCGCCTTCTGGTATCTGTTTCCTCACAGCTGCTACGTCTTTCTGCTGACCGTCGGGGATTCCCCTTTTTAAAAAACACGCACACGATACTGTACGATGGTTATTCCATGGTCAAAATGTAGCGTTTTGAATTTTACAAAAATACCTGCATGTAAAACAATCATATCGGTGATGAAATTTTTTTTTTTTTTTCTTCATTTTGAAAAGTCATTATAAAATTAAGACACATAACTTGTCAATAAATGCAAAATGATCAATAAGTAGCCTATAACACTCATTGTCTTACAACACTGTTATTGTTTTAACTACTGTAAATCTATACGAAGGCCTACTACACATTTATTATATTATCCTAAAAATGAGCTGGTATCCACGCGTAGGTTGAAGAAAGATTCGTAATAGTGGCTCTGGTAACTAATTTTAAAATCATATTAAATTAACATTTTCGAAACTATAAATCAGGGATAATCTTTTTAGAACTTTCAAACAAGGGACTATTTCTTTAATGATTTTTAAAAAGCACATCACTCCATTAAAACCTGTAAAATAAAAATTAAAACACAAATTATGTATATAATAGGATAAACATTATAATGTATATACGACATTTACTTTAGCGCGACCAAAGTAACAACGCAATCGATATCAAACGCAACCGACTACAGCGTACTACTAGCGGCGGCGCTTCATAATCATACCGAAATAAAACCGTGGGCGACTTTGCGTTGGGGCGACTTTGCGTTGGGGCGACTTTGTAATGGGGCGACTTTGCGATGGGGCGACTGTGCCGGGGCGACTTTGTTTTGGGGCGACTTTGCGATGGGGCGACTTTGTATTGGGCGACTTTGTATGAGGCGACTTTGCGATGGGGCGACTTGACTGGATCCCGATCTATCATCAGGCCTAAATAATATTGGTTTATTTATTTTGGTATTTGTATGGCGCGCGACAATCTAAGCCTTGGACTTTCGTTAGTGTTTGCGGATCACGGGCATTTTAGGTACCGGGCTTTTTTATAGGGTTATTCCATTCGAAAAAATAGGGGTGCATTGTGTATTAATCGTGGATTGTATTTAACTAACAGTTGACCCAGAACAGACTGGTGACGTTTTGAATGTTCCACTTTAGCTACGGGGGAGGTAAGTTAGTGTACAGTGTATTACACAACACACAATTAATTGATACTAACGACAATGTTATTTTTATTCTCTTCTACAGGTCATTTCACATTTCTTTTACCACAGTTGTTTTGATGTATGGTTAAAGTGAATTATTTATTTAAGTAAATTAATAATAGAACTTAAACTTAGCTTTGTAAAAAATCAAAAACAATAACAGTTAAAGTATTCAAAATTGTTTTATTCTCAAAATAATTAAGTAAATTTAAATAAGTAAACGTAAAATATAAATGTTTATTCTCAATCGTTTAACTAACTTTAACAATGTTTTTGTTCCTAAATTCTTCAAATAATTAGAAAAGTAAATTAGAAACTTTAACTTAAAATAAAAATTTTATTCTGAATCTTTTAACTATTAACAATGTTTTTATTTATTTTTATGCTTAAACTAAACTTAGGCCTGTGGATACATTTCAGCGATATGCGCTAATATAGTGTCAAATGCGGTCTCTAAATTCTTGCCGTGTTCCTCTCGCCACATAAATTCGTCCAGGTATTCGCCTAGCCATTCTCGTTTCACTCCTCTCATATTCTTGAATTTAGATTTCGCTTTACACCAGTATGATTCGATGTTTTGGGTGTGTGTCCCATCTACGGGGTTGACGAAGTGGCGGGAGTGGTTGACGGTGCGGTGACTCTCAATTGTTGGTATTTCCGCAACACGGCGATATGCAGCCCACTGGTCCGAATGAATGATGGTTCCAGGTAGAGTCTTTGCCTCGATGATTGGTAACAGTGTTGCAGCAGATCTGTCGGGTACAATTTCCATGTGTCCCTTTGCTGGCGTTGTGGTCGTGTCTACTAGTCCAAACACCCAGACTTCTTCGGCTGGTGCACGGCCTCTACCATTCTGAAAGATAAATAATAAAAACCCATATAAATACACATAGAAAAATTAAATTAAAAAAAGGGAAGCTGTTGGTTAAAATCATAGTTAAGGAGCTGGAGAAAAGATATGCCAAAGAGTAAGCATGTCACATAATAATTATGTCAAGTCAATGTTAAAATAAAAAGGAGACATAATAAAAATAAATGCAATAGTTACCTTACGAGAGTGGCTGAAGCAGCTCTCATCAATTTGGACAACAACTCCAGGTCCACCAAGAAGAGTCGGCGTGTCGATGAGTTTTCGAGAGCAGACATCTCGCAGGTACCGAAATTGCTGTATTACCTGTTTCGGCTTTAGTCCTGTGAGTACCGTAGTCTAAAAGAGAAGAGTATAATTTAATACATAAGAATTATTTTAGTAATATTACAGGGGTATAATCACGATTTTTTGTTATGAGCTGTACAAACTGCAGGATAAAACATTGTAATAAAGGACTGTCACAAAAATATTTATCATACCAAATTAATCACAAGAGTAGATCGTTTTTGGTAACATTGTAGTGGGCATGATTGAAATGGCAGGAGAGACAAGAGTGTAATTTAATACATAAGAATGAGTAGATGTTCGTTTTGGTAACATGACAATGGACATAAAATGGCAGGATAGACAAAATAATGAATGGAAGAAATGTTAGTAGCCTAATTCACCAAAAAAAAAACAGTACGTACTTGCTTTACTGGTATATCAAGTGACCAAAAATACACCAACTGTAGCCATTGATCCATAAGTAATTTCATCCCAGATAGAAAAGTTCCCTGTCGCAAAGAAACAGTGCGGCGGCATCTATGGCATCGCCAGGTCAAGCCATCAGAACCTATAAAAAATTGTTTGAATTAGTAATTTTTTAATATAAATAGATCAACAACATATATTTAAAATATTACAATATACCGTATGACATGCTCGGTAGCAAGTAAAATAACAAACATTGATCCTTTTACTAACATTTAAAGTGCTACTTCTTAAACAACCTACTTATTAAATAGCAAAGTATCAAAATATCATCACAATTCCATAATTATAGCCGCATGGTAAAAAAGTGTGTAATATTGAAAAAACGAGAATAAACTTACGAGCACGAGTTGATATGTACATAGGTGTCACACAATGTACACAGTCTTTATCTCTCGGAAAGAGTCCTCTTCTCTGGAAAAATTCAAGGTAGTCATCTCGGCTATTGAAACGATGGTTTCCAATCGCTGGCAGCATGATAGTAAGTAATTTGTAGATTTCGATGTAAAGTTCGCAAGATAAATTAGGAAAATGGTGAATACTCTGAAAACTAACTCCATTTTATACTATTTTGCAGTCACCAACAAATGCTAAGTTCGTTTTCATACTCTTATTTTATCGGCGTGCGCAAACAACTTGGTAAATCGTACATTCTTTCGCGCAAAACAAAGCGTTTGATGCGGCGCGCTCAAAGTAACAACACCTATTGTTTCGTCCCACCAAAGGTGATATTTTTGCGGTGCCCACAAAAGCAACACATAAAACAATATAATTTTTAATAGATATCAGTTTCCATCTCAATTTTTATATGGATATAGAAAATACAATATTACATAGAATGTACAAGAAATTGTTTTCAAAAACACACATGTTATGTGTTGGAAAAATGTGTATAACAAACTAACGTAAAAACTTATAATTATAAGCAATCTAGTATTGGAGGCGTAAAGGTTTGTTTATTATTCGATTAATTTTTACTTGTGTTATGTTCATCTCTACATTTTTGTTAACCAGGAATATCTGGTCTCTTTAACCAGTTTATTGTCATCACTGATTGACCAGGATATCTGGTCTCTTTAACCAGTTTATTGTCATCACTGATTGACCAGGATATCTGGTCAAGTGATACCAGTTTATTGTCATCACTGATTGACCAGGATATCTGGTCAAGTGATACCAGTTTATTGTCATCACTGATTGACCAGGATATCTGGTCAAGTGATACCAGTTTATTGTCATCACTGATTGACCAGGATATCTGGTCAAGTGATACCAGGATTTATTGTCATAATTAATTAATACGTTTCTGGTCGAATTTGATCAGGTTGTTTTTAAAGTGCAGTCTAGGCCCAACAAATATTTGTCTCCTTGTCGGTTTTTTATAGTGATATAAACATCACCTAAGTTGATAAGCCATACAGTAGCATTATTATATTGTAACACAGGCAAAATGAGAATTCCGTAGTCCCATAATCTTACCTAAAATAAAGTTACATTTACTTGTTCTTGTTTTCTTCAAGTCGTCGTCATTGATGATTCCTTTGACAATGAGTGAGAGAGACCAGCAATATATGATTCAACATAATTATGTTTATTTATTACACTTGTATATTTATTTATTTTCATTTTACTTTTTAATAATATTGAATAATTACACAAGGTAACAAAAACCAATACGATTTATAGATTATTGTCGAGAAGGACTTCAGTGTAAATATAGATAAAAACGTGTAAAGAACTTCGGGGAACGGTGTAGTATATATATATTTTAATTATTTTTAGGAATTTGTACATAGAAGACTCTAAATCTTATAAAATTATAGGATCTATGTACACATTGCTAAAAAAAAGTATAGGGCGTTGATTCATGACTCATTGGCTAGATAATGGACAAAGCTTTCTATTTACGTCTCCATTGTTGTTACGCACCTATAGTATACGGCTTCCATTGTTTTCATTGGGACTGCCTGGCCAAGTCTCTAGCATCGTGTTACATAGGCCTAATATAACATAGTTAAAATTAAATATAAACAAAATAATATATGGATTACGTACTTGAAATAACATATTATTTATTGGTTCTTATATTTTTTCTAAGTCGCACACGCATTACATAGGCTTAATATAACAGTTAAAATTAGTAAACAAAATAATATATGGAGGTTGATACTTGAAATAACGTATTTATATTGCTTCTTATATTCTTTCTATAGTTTGATTCTACAATAGCCTCAAGTTACAACTCTGCAATGAAATATTAAATACATTGTAAATGTATACATAAAATGACTGTACAAAAACACAATATAATTAAAATGTTCAAATATATATTTGCACATAAAAAGTGTAGGCCTAAAAAAATACACTGTACACTAATTTATCTCCCCCGTAGCTAAAGTGGAACATTCGAAACGTCACCAGTCTGTTCTGGGTCAACTGTTAGTTAAATACAATCCACGATTTAATACACAATGCACCCCTATTTTTTCGAATGGAATAACCCTATAAAAAAGCCCGGTACCTAAAATGCCCGTGATCCGTGTTTGCGCCTATCATCTAATTCACATCGCACAATTTTTGTTTAGCGTCTTTCATTTTTGTAATATGTATGTATTTATAACAAAATCAATGGCCGTAAAATAGTTCCAGATATTATTCTTGATACAGTTTTTATTTTAATAATTTGTACTTTTATCATTATACTTGCCTATGTAAAGTATACCACATATTAAGGCAGAAAAAAAGATTAAACTGCTAGCTAGTCTATATTGTTTTGACTCTTGTAAACAGGGTGTGTAGAAAGCGACGACCTCGAATTGGACGACCCCAACGACCCGGGCGACCTCGAATTGGACGACCTAGAATTGGACGACCCATAACACGAAACCGACGACCCCTAGCCTAGCCTAGCCTAGCCTAGGCGTTAGGCCTAAGTGTGGTATAACATCCCGAAGCCGAACATAGCCAAAGATCTTTAAACCATACCTTATATAATACTCGCAAGCAAGCAATTGATTGAAAAAATACAGAAATATCGCCATTTGATACTGAATGTGTCGAAACGAACAAACGAACAGATATGGAACGCCAAGAGTGCATCATTAAAACTGCATTCGACTCAATTAGCACACGAAATATCATAAACATGGCAAACCAGGTCAAAACGGCCCCTTTTTCAGCGGCGGGTAAGGTTTGCTCAGTGGATTGGTCATTGGTTGGTCATTGGTATTTCGACAAACATATTAAAAAGAAATTAAAAAGAAATAAATATTATACATTACATGGTTAAACCATGGACGTATAATTACATCTCGTCTTCTTATAACGAACACTATAGGCCTACCAAGCAGCAGCGTGTTGCGAACATGTGCATGGGGAGGGGTGTGTAGAAAGCGACGACCTCGAATTGGACGACCCCAACGACCCGGGCGACCTCGAATTGAACGACCTAGAATTGGACGACCCATAACACGAAACCGAAGACCCCTATAGCCTAGCCTAGGCCTTATAGCGTGGTATAACATCCCAAAGCCGAACATAGCCAAAGATCTTTAAACCATACCTTATTTAATACTCGCAAGCAAGCAATTGATTGAAAAAATACAGAAATATCGCAATTTGATACTGAATGTGTCGACACGAACAAACGAACAGATATCGAACGCCAAGAGTGCATCATTAAAACTACATTCGGCTCGATTAGCACACGAAATATCATAAACATGGCAACCCAGGTCAAAACGGCCCCTTTTTCAGCGGCGGGTAAGGTTTGACCGTATACAATGCATATGTGAAATGTAAAGCATTCTTATGGCCCTCCCCATGCACATGTTCGCAACACGCTGCTGCTTGGTAGGCCTATAGTGTTCGTTATAAGAAGACGAGATGTAATTATACGTCCATGGTTTAACCATGTAATGTATAATATTTATTTATTTTTAATTTCTTTTTAATATGTTTGTCGAAATACCAATGACCAACCAATGACCGTACCAATCCACTGAGCAAACCTTACCCGCCGCTGAAAAAGGGGCCGTTTTGACCTGGTTTGCCATGTTTATGATATTTCGTGTGCTAATTGAGTCGAATGCAGTTTTAATGATGCACTCTTGGCGTTCCATATCTGTTCGTTTGTTCGTTTCGACACATTCAGTATCAAATGGCGATATTTCTGTATTTTTTCAATCAATTGCTTGCTTGCGAGTATTATATAAGGTATGGTTTAAAGATCTTTGGCTATGTTCGGCTTCGGGATGTTATACCACACTTAGGCCTAACGCCTAGGCTAGGCTAGGCTAGGCTAGGCTAGGGGTCGTCGGTTTCGTGTTATGGGTCGTCCAATTCTAGGTCGTCCAATTCGAGGTCGCCCGGGTCGTTGGGGTCGTCCAATTCGAGGTCGTCGCTTTCTACACACCCCTTGTAAACATGACCCGCAGTGCTGATTTCGCCATTTCCCCCCTATTAACTGAATAGTATTTATTGCATTGTTTTGAATACAAAAACATGACAAATATTATAAATGTTTTTGAATTGAATTATTTTTTGGAATATTTTTTGTAAGTGTGGTTCGTCTCACAAAAACTGACAGGCCTATGTAGTTACAATCTCGGGATACAGAGTTGAAGATAAGAAAATTTAAAATTATCAGACAAGACAATTTGATAGCTCTAAACTAATATTTTAACATCTATATTATTATTAAATCAAAAGGCAAGTTATTGAAATAATGACAATACTGTGGGTATCAGAGGATTGATCTCAATGTAGATACAAAAAAAATAACCAAAAAAACTAAATTAAAATGGTAAAGTTTAAAGAGCCAGCATCAGAAACAACAGAAACATTTATATTATAATATATGGTATAACTTCAAATAAAAATTGAAAATGAAAAAAGGCCCACAGAAGAATAGATAGTTTACTAGGGAAGATTAAATATTTACCTTTTATATTTCAGAAGAGAATGTGTGGACCTACTACTACACCAGAAGCTATTGGTATAAATCATTGTTAAATGAAGACACTGGTTTTTTGAAAATGGAATTTGAAAGGCTGAGGTATGTTTTTTTTATTTTATTTCAAATCCAAGAGATTAACCTTCAAGAAAACACTTCAAGATATTATTTTGAGAAAAATTACTTTCAAACTTTTTTATAAGATTATGAAATCATAAATATTACATTTAACAGGCCCATTTTCATGAAATATAATGATGAAATTAAATTATTTCCATCAACCGTCATTTTCATAAAATAATGTAATAATTCATTATTTTTTACATTTTAACAGGGACGACTTACGATCCGCTCTGTACAACCATGATTTGCAAACAATTAAACAACTTTGTAGGACTCATCCAAATCTTCTGAATTCTATTAATCAGGTATATAAAAAAGATATATTTTCATAATATTAATATTATTATTAACAAAAAGAAATCTTTTCATGAAAGTTTACATAATGAATTACAATTCTTTTGCAATATCACATTGATCATATAACCTCCATGTACTGATCAACCACATTAGGCTAAAAATAATAATATAATAAATAAATCAAAACTTAGCACAATCTAAATGAAACACATCAAGATTCTGTGAAAAATATTACAATATGAGAAAAAAAAGTAAGCATACAGGGTATTATTAACAAAATTCAAAGTTGATTAAAACAAACCAAATAAATAGAAATAATAACTATAGTTTTTATGATTCAAAGTAATATGGTATTACATAAATAACAGAGTTGTGAATATCTCAGTAGTGAATATCCTATTTTAAAAATAGTGACTTGTCTTATACAGTATAGTTCATCAGTAACGTTGCAAAATGAGGTAATGTACATGGATTTGCTAATGTAATACGCTAACATTCTATAGATCTTCTGTGGTAAACCAATCTGTTTTGTTCTCATTTATCAATAATGACAATTAGGTTTATTTACCACATTATTTAGGAGTAATTGTTGTTTGTATAAACTAATTTCACATAATGTCTGTTATATCATTATTTATAAACTTAATGATTATGATTCCTTTCCAGGAAGGGAACACTCCATTACATGAATATCTGAGGCAGGACCCTACCTTAGAAATAGTGACTTGTCTCATACAGCATGGTTCCTCAGTAACGTTGCCAAATAAGGTAATGTACAGGGATTTGCTAGTGTAATAGGCTAACATTCTATAGATCTGCTGCAGTAAACCATTCTATTTTGTTCTCATTTATCAATTAATGACATTTAGGATTATTTATCACATTATTTAGCAGTAATTGTTGTTGTTTGTCTTGACAAAAAAAAACTAATTTCACATAATGTCTGTTATATCATTATTTATAAACTTATAAAATGATTATGATTCCTTTCCAAGAAGGGAACACTCCATTACATGAATATCTGAGGTTTAACAATGCTTCCTTAGAAATAGTGACTTTTTTCATACAGCATGGTTCCTCAGTAACATTGCAAAATAAGGTAATGTACAGGGATTTGCTAGTGTAATAGGCTAACATTCTATAAATCTTCTGTGGTAAACCAATCTGTTTTGTTCTCATTTATCAATAATGACAATTAGGATTATTTACCACATTATTTAGCAGTAATTGTTGTTTGTATTGACAAAAAAAAACCAATTTCACATAATGTCTGTTATCAGTATTTATAAACTTCATGATTATGATTCCTTTCCAGAAAGGGGACACTCCATTACATGGATATCTGAGGAATGGATACACTACCTTAGAAATAGTGACTTACCTCCTACAGCATGGTTCCTCAGTAACATTGCAAAATAAGGTAATGTACAGGGATTTGCTAGTGTAATAGGCTAACATTCTATAGATCTTCTGTGGTAAACCAATCTGTTTTGTTCTCATTTATCAATAATGACAATTAGGATTATTTACCACATTATTTAGCAGTAATTGTTGTTTGTATTGACAAAAAAAAAACAATTTCACATAATGTCTGTTATCAGTATTTATAAACTTCATGATTATGATTCCTTTCCAGAAAGGGGACACTCCATTACATGAATATCTGAGGAATGGATACACTACCTTAGCAATAGTGACTTACCTCCTACAGCATGGTTCCTCAGTAACATTGCAAAATAAGGTAATGTACAGGGATTTGCTAGTGTAATACGCTAACATTCTATAGATCTTCTGTGGTAAACCAATCTGTTTTGTTCTCATTTATCAATAATGACAATTAGGATTTACCACATTATTTAGCAGTAATTGTTGTTTGTATTGACAAAAAAAAACCAATTTCACATAATGTCTGTTATCAGTATTTATAAACTTCATGATTATGATTCCTTTCCAGGATGGCAACACTCCATTACATGAATATCTCAGGTTTGGATTAGCTAGCGTAGAAATAGTGACATTTCTCATACAGCATGGTTCCTCAGTAATATTGGAAAATAAGGTAATGTACAGGGATTTTTAATTTGTAATTTTTCAAAATTTTCTGTCTTTGTAAAGCGCATTGAGGCTTTCAGCATAATGCGCTATATCAAGTACCAGTTATTATTATTATTATTAATAGGCTAACATTCTATAGATCTGCTTTGGTAAACCAATCTGTTTTGTACTCATTTATCAATAATGACATTTAGGATTATTTACCACATTATTTAGAAGTAATTGTTGTTTGTATTGACAAAAAAAAAAACAATTTCACATGTCTGTTATCAGTATTTATAAACTTCATGATTATGATTCCTTTCCAGGATGGCAACATTCCATTAAATCAATATCTGAGTAATGAATTTAGTACTACCTACTATAGGTCAACCGGCTCAGCTACAGTGATTAAGTTCACTTAGGTTGACCCTGGTCTCCCCAATTTCATTTTTTTTGTTAAGTATATACTGAAATAGACCGAATAAATAATGAAATGAAATTAATGAAATGAAATAGTGACGTATCTCATACAGCATGGTTCCTCAGTAACATTGCAAAATAAGGTAATGTACAGGGATTTGCTAGTGTAATAGGCTAACATTCTATAGATCTGCTGTAGTAAACCATTCTATTTTGTTCTCATTTATCAATAATGACAATTAGGATTATTTTCCACATTTTTTAGCAGTAATTGTTGTTTGTATTGACAAAAAAAACCAATTGCACATAATGTCTGTTATATCATTATTTATAAACTTCATGATTATGATTCCTTTCCAGGAAGGGAACGCTCCATTACATGAATATCTGAGGAATATACACCCTACCTTATGTCTTGGAAAAATTTCATTTAGCTTCGATTTTATATAGATGACAAAATTTCGTTTTTGTAAAAGCTAAAACGGAGTACTTACTCTGACGTTTCGATCTCTATCAGAGATCATTCTCAAATGACTGCGGAATGTTAATGCAGCTTGGTCATGTTTGACGTCATCTGTTGATGACGTCGTACGCCTCCGGTTGTAGATTGGAGGTTGTGCGGGGCTCGGCCAGGTGATGTGTCTATCAAATCATTGTACAAATGCGAGAGTTCATCCCCACAGGTACAGTAAATACATTTAACACACATCTTAACAACATCGATATAACGGACAACATCAAATTCACCACAGAATCCATGACAAACAACACAATACCTTTCCTAGACATGCTCATCACACTCAATGACAACGGAACAGTTACCACCTCAGTCTATCGGAAGCCCACCCACACAGACCAATATTTACATTTCAACTCACATCATCCTCTCGAACACAAACTGGGGCTTATAAACACGCTTGTGGACAGAGCTGAGAAGGTAGTGGGAGATATGGATTTGAGGAAAGTTGAGATGGATAACATCAAGAAAGCGTTACATAACTGTCAGTATCCAGAGTGGTCCTTCCAGAGAGTTATGGAAAACCGAAAAAGAAAAAAGAACAAAGGACACGAACCACAGAAGGAAAAGATCAAGATGAGAGGTAGCATAGGAATCCCCTATGTAAAAGGAATGGCAGAAAGAATACGACGCACTCTCTCCTATCACAATGTCGGAACCTATTTCCTACCACAAAATAAAATCAAGAATAGCCTCGTCCACCCAAAAGATAAAATCGAGAAGATGGATACATGTGGAGTAATCTACGAAGTCACCTGCCACAACTGTCCACAAGTTTACATTGGGGAAACAGGGAGGGCATTACAAACACGAATTAATGATCACAAAAAAGATGTTACAACAAACACGGGGGGAGTAATGACTAGGGCTTCCAAAACATCCACATCATCGATCATACACAAATCTGCCATTACAGAACATGTCATAAAACACAATCACGTACCGAACTGGGAGGCTACCATCTTAACCAAAGAGCCTAAACGCAAAGACAGACAGATTAGAGAATCATTACATATAAGGAGAAATAAAGAGAAGACCATGAACCGGGACACTGGAGCCCACGAACTCTCGCATTTGTACAATGATTTGATAGACACATCACCTGGCCGAGCCCCGCACAACCTCCAATCTACAACCGGAGGCGTACGACGTCATCAACAGATGACGTCAAACATGACCAAGCTGCATTAACATTCCGCAGTCATTTGAGAATGATCTCTGATAGAGATCGCAACGTCAGAGTAAGTACTCCGTTTTAGCTTTTACAAAAACGAAATTTTGTCATCTACCTTATGTCTGTTATCAGTATTTATAAACTTCATGATTATGATTCCTTTCCAGAATGGCAACACACCATTACATGAATATCTCAGGAATGAATTAGCTACCTTAGAAATAGTAACTTGCCTCCTACAGCATGGTTCCTCAGTAACATTGCAAAATGAGGTAATGTACAGGGATTTGCTAGTGTAATAGACTAGCATTCTATAGATCTGCTGTTGTAAACCATTCTATTTTGTTCTCATTTATCAATAATGACATTTAGGTTTATTTACCAAATTATTTAGCAGTAATTGTTGTTTGTATTGGTGCATCTGCAGCATTGCGAAATAAGATAATGTACAAAGAATTGTCAGGACAATCTCTAGACCTGCTGTGGTAAATCATTCTAGCTTTGTTTCTCCATTGTCAGTGATGACAATTTAGAATTTTTACTAGATTGTTTAGCAGTAATTTTAATATAATTTGCATTGACAGGAAACGAAATTCATATTATTTTGTTATCAGTATTTACAAACTTTAGTAGCATTACTACTTCAAAGAGCAGTATTATTTAATCAGACTTATAGAATTCTTAAGTGAAAATATTTTGATTGTTTTCAACTTTTTCTCTGTTTACACATAGCATTCTAACAAGTTTGTTTGGATTTAAATATCCATTGTCTACTATTGAACAGTTGTAGTGTAGTTTATTTCATTGATAGCTGAATGGTATCCAAATATTATTTGCTTTGACAGTTGGTAAAATGATTTGTTCTTTTATATTATGGCTCAAACATTTTAACAAATCTACCTACTGTTTCATAGTAAACTTTTATTCAATTTATCTGTCTCTTCAATCTTTCAATGTTGAAGGAGGCTAGACTATGAATGACAACGCTCAAGTTTTGGTTTGGATACAGGAATTATAGGTTGAACACTGTACAGGTTGATGTCATTTATGGCAAATAGTAATTAATAATGTATTCTCATCCAATTTTGCTATTTTGTAAAATGCAGCCAATGTTAAAAAATATTAAATATACGTGTTGTCACATGATGCTTTTTCATCCAATCAATAGATGGTAAATGTTTGAGCCATGATATAATACTCTATGTACTGTATGTGATGCATAATTAACCTAGGTGTATTTTATTGTATATTAATATTTTTCAAAACTACTAATACTAACTTATCATATTTTTTTAATAGGAAGGAAATACACCTGCGTCTCTTTTAGAAAATATCTGGCGGATAGACGACCAAGAAAAAACTAACATTTTAAACTTCTTAAAAAGTAAGTGGAGTTTTTTAATTATTACAATTTTAGGATCAACTACTTTCATTGCAAACGATAAAAATTTGATTTCTCATCCCAGGTGAAGAAGAATGTCCAGATGAAGAAAATTAGCATTTATGATATATGATTCACAGGTTCAGGTGGCAATAGATTAAATAATCCACTGGGATAGTAGTATATATGGAAGTTGTGATATGTTGAAAGATGTAACAACCTTATTATTTATGATTTGAAAATTGCAAATAACTTAGAAAAATTATTTTGCCATTTGCGATAAAAAATAACACCTAAATGCAAACTTCAAAATTCCTTTTAATCAAAAATATTGAATAAATTTATAGGCCACACTTTTTTTTATAGGTCATTTTTCAAATAAAATCAATCTCTTTATTCATCAATACTTCTAAACAATACACATAGCAAAAATAAAGAGTATCACATTTTTAATGAAGATGAAAGGAACCTCCAAGAAACCCTGAGGGGCTTGTGATAGTAGACCCACTATAAACTAGTTATAATAAGACATACAAAAAAAAATAAATAAATACAAATCCTGTATAGAGGGATAGGCCATGATCAATAGGGGACGCGCATTGTTAAGGAATATTTGAACTTTATTAATTGCACATAAATGAAATGTAAATTATTTTTTTGGTTTTTTAAATGTAATTTATTTTATATTTATTAATCTATTTTATATTTCTGAATTATCCTTCTTACATATTTGGCCTGCTGTATTTTGTTGTCACCATGCCTTATATTAACCATATACCATGGAAAAAAAAAAAAAAAAATTAACATACCATATGACAATTCAAGAGTTTGGCAAAGTTGTGTATTTTAATATATATTTTTTAAATGTAAATATATAATATGTAATATTTTGTTTTGGGTAATTTTTCAGATTTTCCAAGAACTCAATTTGAAACAGAATATGCGAATCATATGCGTAAAAAACAGAAAACAACACTTCTTAAGCCAGAGAGTGGTGAGTTTAAGAATCAAAAGAGCTGTTGTATTTGTATGATTTAAAATTAAAATGGGATTTCAGTAAAAAGAGAATTAGATGCTAATGTTTAAAATATCAATTATGTCCGAGTGGTACTGTAAAAAGGCAAAGTGTGCAATCATAGAGATATTATAGTGAACATATCTATGGTGCAACTGATAACGAGATTTTATTTATCATAAATGAAACAAAAACTTGATTTTTTCCATCCAAAATACTGTAATATTTAGTTTAGTTTCAGTTTTTTTTCACACAACATACTATATACATTTATACTTATAAATAAAACATTTGATTCTGTATCGAGATTACAATAAAGCCATAATGGCTTTAATAATGAAATGGATCTTTGGTAGATTTTTTTGGTATGCTTGATTGAACTTACTTTACTTAAAACATTTTGAAATCTTAATTCAATTTTCAGATATTCCATCTGATATTGCTGCTCGTAAATTAGAATTTCAGGATGCATACAATGAAGCTTTGAAAGGAGGATCCGTCAAAGTTAATCTTGGAATGCTTAAGGTGATTGGACAGGAAGGAGTGGGTAAAACATGCCTCATCAATGCTTGTCTAGGAAAGATGTAAGTACTAGTTGGACAGTAAAATGGACATTACAACATTCATGCACATACTACCTAATTATAATGACATCAAATAATAGAATTCAATTTAAGTTTTTATTTTAAAGAAGATTTAAATTGTTGACTAAAATAACAGATTTAAATGTATTATTAAGTTTAATTAATTGTATCATGAATATTAAGACTATTGAAATGGTTTCTAACTATTACCGGTAACTATAATTAAAAGGAAAAAATTGAATTTAACAGCACTAAAAATGAATGACATTCATTGTTGGTTTCAAATTATTATATATATCTCAGATTTGAGGAAAAACATAAAGTTACAGATGGCATTGCCGTGATTAGGACTGTAAGCACAACATGGAAAGAGGCTAAAGCTGATAGTGGTAAACATAAATAAAAATTAGCATATAACTCTTCCCATCATCATAGCCTATGTAACATTATTTATCATTTATCTCATTATCATAGACACAAACAAGCCCACAATGAAATGGAAACGTGGAATTGAATTCAATAAATGCATACAACTGAAGAATGGTGTCCACACATATTTTCCCATAGGGCCTACATTATGCTTTTCAATGTTTACTGTATGATCTTTAACACCCAAGCTATGTTACAGTGATTTACTGTAATTGTAATTTTACAGTAATTATGTTTGACAGTTGTCCAAAGTATAGTTACTTATCAATGTATGTCCTGAAATAATATGTATACACTGCCCTTTTTTTCTACAGGTAATCCTTCAAAACAGTATACAAAAATGGTCACTGACAAACTGAGAGCAAAGAAAACAGTAAACGTATGTCATTAATAGTGTAATAAAAACATAAAATAAATAAAATATTAGTACCTACAAATGCCTACCTATTAAATGAATCGGCTAAAAAAAAGCAGCTATTTTATTTCGTTTTCTTTTTCAATCGTTTTATAATCCAATTCTAAAAAATAATTTGGTTTTGCTTTTGATGTTAAATAATATTAATTGTTTTTATTAATTGTAAACATTGAATAAACAACATTTATTTCTTTTGTATATCCAAATATTCTTTTTTATTTTATGTGTCAGATCAACATGAAACCACCTACAGAGGATGATGATGATGACGATGATGACTGTATGGTTGTTGACTACAATAATGATGACAACAAGGATGATTACAAAAATGTTTATAAAAATGATGGTATATAACTTTCCCTTAAATTCTAATCTTTTTGTAGTCAAAACACTAATAAATAAGTCTTGAAATTATGAGTTTGCAATGTCATATTAAGTTCATAGTTAGATTTTAATATTAAAATAACATAAGAACTATAAAATAATAACAATTATGTGATCAGAGTTGAAGGTAAGGCAACCAAAGAAATGACATAATAGGGTAGCAGTAGACATAGTCAACATGAAAATCTAAAAGTCCCTAATAACAATCATGACTGCAATGAGGATAATGACAATTACAACAGTGATGATAATCAGAACAACTATAGCAATATGTTAATGACTTTTACAATGATTAAAATAATTATGCTTGTTTACATGTGTTGAGAGTGACCAAGAAACTTGTTTCCACTACAGGTACTGATACAGCTACTGAAGCTATTCCAATTGATACAGATCAGCCGTTAGATAAAGATGTAATCAAGAAACTTGAGGAAAATAAGGAGGAGACCTTGGAAGAAACATTTAACATTTGGGACCATGGGGGTCAATTAATTTACCATGGTATACATCGCGTAAGTTATAATATATGTATTTGAAGTTAATATTATATTGACATTGTTTAATCACTTTGTACACAGCTAGTTGTGTCTTTGTATATACTAACATAATGGTATGACCAATGTTTAACTTGTCCATTCAGTAATCGCAAACATCTTTCCATGGTACTGCTTATATAAAATGTTATTACAAATTTTCTCTGCCTACTTTAACAAAAAATGTATTTTCAGTTAGTCCTGTTTTCAATCATAACTGATTTTAACCACATTGTTATATGGATTTTTACTAGAAAAATGCTTTGATAAAAAGAGTGTCAATAGTAAATGTATAAACGCAGTTTATCAAAAGACAACCTACAGAATAGAATAATACTTTTTACTTTATTTATTAGACCTATTAATCAAATATTTGAATAACAAACAAATTATGTTTTTGCAGATGTTCATGACATTACAAGCACTTTATATTGTAGTGTTCGATCTAAGTGTAGACCTTGATGAACCTGCTATTTATATTGATGCTAATGGAGTAAGTATTTTGCTATATATGTTATGCATTTTATTATGCAAAGAGTTTTATTTCATACCTTCCAAATGAGCTGCATAAATTTACATATTTGAAACCTAACCATTTTTATTATAATTGTGGTTAGAAATCATTTACTTTTCATTTAATTTCAATTGAACAAAGATAAAATGTAATTTAAACTAATCTTTTTTTTTTTTACAGAAAAAGTGTAAACATCATTGGACCAATCTCCAGTTCATATTATCTTACATCCTGTCAGTTTATTCTCATAGTCGTATTGTGGAAGAAGATGAAGAGAATGAAGTTCACAAACCAACTATCCTTATTGTGGGCACACATAAGGGTAAGCTTGGTGAGACTGAAAAGGAACAAAATGATGAGGTTAATACTTGCATTATTAAAATTAGCAATCAATTAAGTATACATTTCTGTTCTAAAAGCTAATGTAAAGAAACTAGCTACTAGAGTACTGTATCGAATACATTCATATCAAAAGTTCTTATATGAATGTATTCTATACAGTACTCCAGAACTTAAAGTATTTAGATATTAATTAAAAGAAATGAGTTTTTATTATCCAATGCGTTTTCATTTATTTAAATTGTTTACAACCAGACAAAGAAGGCCTTTAAAAAGATTCGAGATGCACTTAAACAGAAAGAGTTTATAACACATGTGTACAACATATATTTTGCCGTTGAAAACAGCCAAGAAACGACAGATAAGAGCTTTATTGATCTTAAAAAAGTTATTGATGACCTTATGACTGCTTTAGAGAAAGAAGTTCCTTTAAAGTGGATGCGTTTTCGATGTGATCTACATGATCTAAGGAGAAAAAAACATTTTTCTTTGTGTCCAGTTGAAGAGGTAAATTGAATTGGCATCATTCCTCAATGTTTTGTTTTCAGAATAGAAATATGTTGGAAATAGTAGTATTTAAAAAAGTATAAACAAAAGACTCTACCCACTATTATATATGACTACAGTACTATATAATAATATTGATGATATTTTTGTCATATTTTCAAATGGTAAAATAATGTTAATGTAATATAATACAAAATATATAATCCTATCCATGCTGTTATGGTTTCCTATCTGAAAAAATCATGAGAGCAATTACATCGGCCTAGTATTTTTTATGGAATATTTGCATTGCAAAACTGACAATGCATTCTGTGAGAAAAATTGCAATTACGTTTCCCCCATCCTGAGAGTGACGTTTTCCTTCAGATCCAAAATTATGCAGTACATGTTATCAAGTAAATTTCAAAACATTTCAGGCTGTAAAGGACAAAACTAATGTTGTAAATGTATACCTACCTTTGGTTTGATATTTTATTTGTATCTGAATAGTAAACAATTTTTTCTTTAGCTCAAAATGCTGGCAAGTAAGAATGGTATTGCAGATGAAAAACAACAATCCTTTCTTCTTAACTTTTTGTACGATCTTGGTGAAATTGTTTACAGGCCTGACAACAAATTATTGAAAGATAAAGCGGTGTTGGATCCGATGCAGCTGGTTGAAATTGTTACTACATTTGTGACGGTCGTTCCACCAGAATTTCCAGTAAGTATTCTCAGGAAAATGCTAATGCAGTGTTCTGAGAAGAAATAATAGAGGTACATGTGGATTCCTATAGGTGCTGTAGTATCAAAAGCAATATCTGACCGTTTCCCTAGTTTAACATTGAGGGGTATATTGTATATTAGATGTAAACCATGTTATTGCATCTACAAGTCTTTATACATGTGCATACCTTCAGATTCTAAATTGCTTGATAACTTAATAAACACAAAATACTAAGTATGGCTAATTGTGGTGTTTTTTAGCCGGCCATGTATATCGATGCGTTTGATAAACTTGACAAGGGCATACTGGAAGAAAAGTTGTTGCGAAAATTATGGAAAAAGCGTAAAGTTGATGACGGAAAGAATTTTGAGTTTCTTGTAGCACTGATGATTCAATTAGGTTTTATTTGTGAGAGGAAGACAACCAGCAGCCAAGATGTGGTAAGTACATCTACTGTAGGTTTTGTTCAGTTATCTTTTCTAACATGTTTTGCATGCAAGATTGTGTAAACAAAAATTGTGTTGGTATGATACATAATTGGTGAAATTTTACAAACAAATTCTGCTGAAAGATGTTTTTATCATGTACAGGAAATGATCTTTACTTATTAAAAGAAATCTAAATGTTATTTTACAAATCAACAATTTCAGGAATCTGTTGGAATGCGATCATTCTTTGTGCCACTACGCCTTGCTTTCAAGACATCAAGTGAGGTGAAACCAGTGTCTGATGATTCACAATCTATCAGTATCTATTACGACTTTAAGGGATATCTGCCAGATGTATTGTTTCCATATATGATTATTGATTTCCTCAACAAATTTCAAAAGAACGGTGTTGACCCAATACTGTCATATAATCATGCTGAACTTTACTTCAACCAAGATCATCATGTGACCTTATCTCTTGTCAAATTTGTGACTATGGAGGATGAAAGAAAGTTCTTGTTAAAGGTACTGTATCATATAATTTGTTGTGAATAAGTCATAATTTAATCTAAGCATAAATTCAAATATCAAAGCATCACTTTTCTTCTTTTTCCAGGTTACTATTAAAAGAACTCCTGCTTGTAATGAAACAAGTAATGATGAACCCTCTTCTGAAGCATGTAAAGAGGTTTGTTATCATTTCATATATCCAAGGGTGGATCTAAATTTTCAAGGTGCCCTTTTTTTAGAGGTTCAATATTTTAATCTTGTGACACATTTGTGTGTTTGTTAGTATACACAATGGCAAAATAGTAGAAATTTGTCAATGCTGGACAATCCTTTCGGATAAATTTGTTGTTGTCCTTCGACCATCCTCGTAAAATATTGTTGAAATAAATAAATAAAATCAAATAGAAATGATCAGAAGCAGCATAAGGTGATATCTCTAGTAAACTCTAGTAAAATAGATCGTTTCACATACTACAGAGGATGCATTTCAAACTTTTTGTGCAGTATTTTCGACATTGCTTCTCAAGATGCCTCGTAAGGAGAGGGGAGAATATGTAAATAAAAATATTTGGCACAAGCCAAACATTGCATATATCATCTAGGGGTGTCCTTAAACAAAATTTCCTTCGCCACATCTCCGACTATTAAGGGAGAGTAGGGGCCTATGGTTCAAATACTCGGTCTCAGAAGTACCCTTTTCTTCTGGGAACAACCCTCTCCCCCTTCTATTTTTTAGTTATTATATTATTGGTTTTATTGTATTGTAAATGTTTAGTGAACACAACGTTTGCTACATTGTGTGTTTTTATTGTCATATAGTGTTAATTGCAGTTTGCCATTCAATTTGTATCTTTAGGTTTTGTTAACAATTCAGAAGTCATTTGAACCTACTAAAGATGGTGGTAGAAGAGGAATTAAATTTGAGAGATGCATACTTTGTGGTGTATGTAGTGATACATCAGAAAAGAAGCACATTCAAAATCTTGGTGATTTCCAGGACGAGAAGTTGACATGCACCAAAACTGGCAAGTCTGTTACGATGGATGTTAAGCGTTACAAGCTGCTATTTGGAGGTAAGAGTAATAACAGTACAAGTTTATTTTCATTTATTATTTAACCAAAAAACAATAAACTGAATGAACAATATGATTATTATGTAATGTAATTAAACAAAAACATAAAAATTATTAAATATATCTTCATTCCTCTTACCAGTAGTAGTACTAGCAGAATCATTATTGATAATCTATACATTGTTACAACATGCTGCTATTAGCTGCTGGGATATCTTCATTCCTCTTACCAGTAGTAGTAATAATAATAATAATAATAATAATAAGATTTATATAGCGCACATATCCACAAAAATGCTCAAGGCGCTTGTGAAAAACCATGAAAAATAATATAAAAATATAAACCTTGAAACCTAAATACTTCTAAGTAGTACTATCAGAATCATTATTGATAATCTATACATTGTTACAACATGCTGTTTTTAGCTTTGATATCTTCATTCCTCTTACCAGTAGTAGTAGTACTAGCAGAATCATTGATAATCTATTCATTGTTACAACATGCTGCTATTAGCTGTGATATCTTCATTCCCCTTACCAGTAGAGTACTAGCAGAATCATTATTGCAAAGTTATTAGATTACTTGTATTCATCTTAATTATTTTACCATATTTTTAAATTGTAATTCATCAGTATTATATGAATAAAAATGTCTGAATTATTATTTGTTATAGATGATGGTGTTGGGGCATCACGTTCAAATCAAGGTATGTTAAATTGACTTATACAGTGTATAATATTTGGATAATACTAATACTCTACTAATTTCTTTATGAAGAACTCCCGCTCACCATTTTTAAAGAGAACCATTATTTCAAACTTTTTGTGTCTACTTATATTGATTATTAAAAATAATGTTTGCATTCCAGAAATCCCAGAGGATGATTTCCAACAACTGTTGAATGATACATCAGAGTGGTTTGATAGACTTGGGTCTCTTGGAATGTTGAAAGTTTTATACAAAGACCATATGAAAAAATCTAATGTAGAGGTGGAGAGAGCTAAAAGTGTTTGGGATCTACTGCAGTTTTTAAGAGCATCGGGAAATTTGAGTCCATCAAATCTTACTATTCTATATGACACAATTAAGATAACTGAGCAATTTGGCTTCAAGTCAACAGTAAAGAATCAACCTCCAGAAGATATCAAGGATCATGTGGTATCAATGTTGACATCTTTCAGACAGAAGATTTATCAACTGGGATTGGAAATTAGAAAGGATGATGTATCAACACTTGCTAGGTTATTTAACGAAAAGCCTACATTGGTAAAGAAATATCAAGACAGCTGGAGTTTGATTAGTGACTTTGAACATAGAGGGATCATTGATAAGGATTTCACAAAGATGGTCAAATTTATGAACATTTTAGACAAAAATGGAATGGAAAAGGCTAGGAGGATTTTCTATGATGGTTGGTTTATATTTCTTATTTTTCTGTTTATTTATATATTTATATTATTTTTCGTACAATACTATCCTGTTTTTTTCTCTTCTAATTTACATATCAGTTACATTACAATACAGTATATTACCCTTTGTGTCTCATTCTTCATTTTGCGGTACCGTAGTAAAACGTTTCGGACCAGTAACATTTCAGCTGGGGAAGAATTGGAATATCGATTTTTTTTGCATTAAGTAAACTCAATTACAATGAAAAGAACAATAGAGAAAAAAACATGAAAATCAAAATAGAAAATATACATTTAAATACATTTTAGAACATATGTATAGTATTTATTTCATTTGTTCCCGCCTAAAAATGGGCCGAAACATCCTGGATTCTCGTTAACTTCCGAGAGACAGCTACTGTAGGTTGCTGTTTTGATTTGTGTGTGTGGGACCTAATTTTTACCGTAAGCGCAATACAGTAATTTACAAATACTGTACCAGTAAAACAGACCAAGGTAATTTGCATAAAATAAGTATGTTTCAGATTTTCAATACAGTATTAACAATTTCACAACTATGTTGAATTTACAGAAACTCAATGGTAATAAACTTCAGGTACACTATTTTCATATAAATATTTGTCTATGTTGTTTAAAATAATTTATAATTTAATTACATTATAATTTATATTGTTATTTTTGTATTTAGATTTATAATGAGAAGATCCACCTCCATAACCAAGTATGATGCCATGTGACATTCAATCCATTCAAGCTCTACCATTGCTGTTTGAGACGATCAATCAAAGTACTATGACTGTTTGAAATTACGATTACTGTGTTGAAAAATGAAAGCTAGGGCTATTTCCTGTTTCAGAAATCTAATCAATGACTCACTATTGCGTTGTGAAATGATCAAGCGAATATTGTACCATGTAATGCGAGACAATCAAGCAACTACCTTTTCTGTGTGGTATAATCAACGACCACTATTGCAAAAGAAAGAATAGGCCTAACAAATAATCAATAATTATAATTATTATAATATTATTAATATATAATATTATTTGTAAGAAATATGTAAATTACATTTTTTCTCTATTTGACACTTCATAAGCAATTATTTGTACTATAGCAAGTATTTCACATCCACACAGAGGTTATTTATGTTTATATATCATGTGTTTTAAACGTTATTATTATGAATAGAATAGTTTATTTTATTTATTATTAGAGAATAGTTTGTATTATCGTAAATCTAATTCTAACCCTGGGTTATTATTCTTTGATTGTTTTTTAGGGTGGGTTACTATTAGAAGGGGATTACTATTAGAGTAGTGGGTTACTATTACTAATCTTAAATTAGGCACCTGAAAATAGTATTACCCACCCCCAACTTTTCCGGTCAGCAACTCATAGCAAAATAATAAAACAGTAAGAATAAACAAATTTGGTTGAACTCTAACTTTATTTTATAAACTCAAAACACTCAATCCTCCCCCCACTCCCGAGATCAACATGCATTATATCCTTATTTTCAAAATACGGCTGCATCATAAGTTGTTGTGAGCAGTGGGTTATAATTATAGGTTGACTTATAAGGTTATTATATATTGACTTATAAGGTGGGTTACTATTAGAAGAGGATTACTATTAAAGTGTGGGTTACTATTAGAAGATTTACGGTATAGCAGTTTGATTAATATTTTTTAAGTCGTGTGAAACTCTGCAATCTTATATTTTTATTTGTTGCTAATATATTTTGTTATTATTAAATTCTCCCATCCATGTAATGTTGTTGACACCCTCTATGTAGGAAAAAGCGTGTACAACATGGACGATGTTAATTAAGTGTATATCAAAGAGTGATAAACATTACACTGCAGTCAGTTTTGTTTTAATGGGTGATGTAAAAGAAGAATGTTAAATTAAAAAAATAAACTTAAACTTGTCAAATGGGGGGAACAGAGTAGCACAATTGGACCGGACAATGAAGAGACAGTGGTGTAGTGATATTAATTTTTGTATGGTCAACACTGCATTTAACAAAAATGATAATCGAATGTAATCATGTAATGATTGTTCATGACAAATTTGTAACCAATAACCATAATTTTCTACACCCCAAACAACTTATTGTGAACATTCCATTTCGTTGACGGTGCATTGATAAATGATGATTATTGATGTTGGATGCTTCTCTACTTTTACACCTAACTTGAAATAAAATTTTGATTGTTATAGTTAGTGTTTCAAAAAGAATGGTAAATAAGACTTCGCTTCGCTCACAATCTGTGCAGCGAGTGAATGTTTTTAAAGTGGATTAAGTTCGAGAGATTAAGTTCAATAAATTACAAAAAAAATGTAATAAAATTGATTTCAAGTTCTGAGGTTTAAAAGTACAGTTCTAAGTAGTGGCAAAATTGTATTGTAAAAAGTAAAAAAAAAATTGCCTCATATTTGACAAAAGTCAAAATGTTTTCAGCTCATGCATGCAGCATGACCGTATTTTGTTTTATTATACTTTAATTAGTAAGACAAATAATTGTAATAACAACTTAAAAAACAAAAATGGCCAATATGTTTTTATAGGCCCTACTTTACAAACCTGATTTAATTTACAGATAGATTCTCTATTCTTAGTTAAAAATGTTAATTGCTCCCTCTATATTTTACATTAAATGTTATTTTTAGCAACACAAACACAAAACGTGTGCTTTCTTCTAGTTGTACACTTAAAAAAAAGAATGTGTTTAATTTTACGTTAGATGGAAAAAACGCCAACATATTATTAAATTGGAGTGTATCGAAAGCAAAGACCTAAGATATGGAACACAAAAAATGATATATATAATACAATTCCTTCTCAAACTTAATCTTGTTCATTCCTTAGTTTTTATTCTTTCTCAGCTGTTTACTTCAATATTTTATGTTTTTGTTTTTTTCGAAGTTTTATATTTGATTTTTGAAGATCTCAACAAGAACAATGTATTACAATGGAATAACACTTAATGTAGAACACACCCTATTACTAATAATAAAAACCAAGATTTGATAGTATGTAAATGAGATATAAAGATTTGACAATACCGTACGTAAATTATTAACGCAATACTGTATAACGATTCGATATGTATTAAATGAGATATAAAGATTCGGCAATACCGTACGTAAATTAGTATTGCAATACTGTATAAAGATTCGATAATAGGTATAAACGAGATATAAAGATTCGGCAGTACCGTACGTAAATTGTTAATGCAATACTGTATAACGATTCAATAGTATGTAAATGATATATAAAGATTCGACAATACCGTACGTAAATTATTAATGTATAGATTCGATAGGAGAGGGTCGAGAAACGTCGTTATATTTTTCCTTCACTACCAATATAAAGTACGTAAATGAGATATAAAAAGTATGTAATATGATGTAAACGTAAATTATTAAATGATTCGATAGTATGTAAATATTAAAAATAGAATATAAGATTCGATAGCATGTAAGTTAATATTAAAATACATATAAAATATACATTGATTTATCGGCCGGCAAACTTAATTATCATATAATATAAAGAAGAGCTGTAACTCAACTCGCTATAGGCCATGGCGTTGACAACAACAATCCAAGATTAAAGCGCACACGGGGGTCCTCCTAAATACCAAGACCTACCAAGACCTACCAAGAACTACCAAGATCTACCAAGACCTGTCAATTTAAAGTGTTACTTTAACGAATTATGATATATATAGACTTCTAATAGCATTTCCAACAATAAAACCTTAATTTTAGCGCGATATAGACACCAAAAATGTTAAATAATCGACAAGCTTCGCGTTCGCGAAACGAACTGAGTTGATGCATACATTGCGTCACAAATGTCCGTATTGCGTCAACTAGTATGACCTACCAAGAACTACCAAGACCTGTCAATTTAAAGTGTTATTTTAACGAAATATGATATATATAGACTTCTAATAGCATTTCCAACAATTAAACCTCAATTTCAGCGCGATATAGACACCAAAAATGTTACGAAAATGTTAAATAATCGACAAGCTTTGTGAAATGAACTGAGTTGTTGACGCATACATTGCGTCACAAATGTCCGTATTGCGTCAACTACTATGGCTCACTGACACTCGACGCAGTTCTCCTGTCGTAGGCCTACTGGGTCGTAGGCCTACATTTAACATTTTTGGTGTCTATATCGCGCCACAATTGAGGTTTTATTGTTGGAAAAGCTATTAGAAGTCTATATATATTATATTTCGTTAAAATAACACTTTAAATTGACAGGTCTTGGTAGTTCTTGGTAGGTCATACTAGTTGACGTAATACGGACATTTGTGACGCAATGTATGCATCAACTCAGTTTGTTTCGCGAACGCGAAGCTTGTCGATTATTTAACATTTTTGGTGTCTATATCGCGCTAAAATTGAGGTTTTATTGTTGGAAATGCTATTAGAAGTCTATATATATCATATTTCGTTAAATTAACACTTTAAATCGACAGGTCTTGGTAGGTCTTGGTAGTTCTTGGTAGGTCTTGGTAGGTCTTGGTAGGTCTTGGTATTTAGGAGGACCCGCACACGGCGTTCCATACAAATGACGATATTAAACTGGCGGCCGCTTTGTTGGTTGGCGGCCGCTTCGACCATACTCCACACTACCCGTGTTAACCACCACCATCTAAATACAACGATGCTGACGCGGTGAAACTTGAAGATATAGAAAATGTACTGTATTGTATTGGATCTTAATGAGTATTACTATTAGATAACCTAGTGTAGTAAAGTAGGCCTAGTTCCGTAGTAGTAGGCCTAGTCTATAGTAGAGGGTGGCCAAATATGTAGGCCCTAGGCATAGGCCTAGTCCTGGAGGAGGGTACCTTTATAGGCCTAGCCTAGTGCCTAGCCTAGACCAGGGAGTTGTAACAACTCCTGCCTAGACTAGCCAGATTTTAGGCCTCGCCTAACCTCTAGCTAGCCTAGTTTTAGGCCTAGTAAAATAGAACATTCACTGCACAGCATATGGCATTGTTTGTGTCATTGATTAATATCTTCCTTATCGTGAAAAAGGTGTAGGCCTAGCCTAGGCGTAGGTCTCTAGCCCTAGCTAGGCTTATCGTTTAAAATCAGACAAAAAAAAATGTTTTTATAAATACACACTTGCTTAGTCTTAGAGTTAGAGAGAAAGCCTTACATTACAGCTTTTTTTTTTTTATTTTGGACGTTACTTACACATGTGGGATTAAGTTTGGAATCCAAACAAAATGCATGAAATAAATATTTAACATTGTTTTTTTCAATTTTAGTATGTGATTTTAAACAATGGACAGTTTAACTGCTAGCTTAGATCATCTTGGCAAGCTTTTACTTAACTATCCACTACACAGTCCACGTCTAATCCAACCCAACATTACCATTGATAAGTGCAAGCGACGTCTGCGGGTATGCGCTTACAACAGTCTCTTTCATCGGCAACCAGGACCGCATAATGCTTCCAAATCAGACAACAAGAAGACTGGGCTTTGCGTATTTGAGGAGTTACTCGTGGAAGTGTTTAAACTGAGAGAAAGACGATCGTATGCTAATGCCAACCGATTGGAACAATTAGTTGCAGCAATTTCTGATCAAAATTATGGTAGGTCTAATAATTAATAGTGCTTGTGAGATCAGAAATTGCATGGACCACCTGTTCTATTTTTAGTCAGTATTGTATGCCTCAATTCTATTTTTAAAAAATCAGTATTACATGCCTCAGTTCTATCTTTAGAAAATCAGTATTGCATGCCTCAATTCTATTTTTAGAAAATCAGTATTGCATGCCTCAATTCTATTTTTAGAAATCAGTATTGCATGCCTGAATTCTATTTTTAGAAATCAGTATTGCATGCCTTAATTCTATTTTTAGAAAATCAGTAATACATGCCTGAATTCTATTTTTAGAAATCAGTATTGCATGCCTGAATTCTATTTTTAGAAATCAGTATTGCATGTCTCAAGTCTATTTTTATAAAATCAGTATTGCATGCCTGAATTCTATTTTTAGAAAATCAGTATTACATGCCTCAATTTTATTTTAGAAAATACGTATTGCATGCCTAAAATTAAGAAAGAATACACAATGTACTGTAGCTAATAAATTACTTTCTTTATTTTTGTGAATGTAGTGAAATTTAATTCTTTAACAATTGTTTTTTTTTATAGATTTTAATACTGAAATCAAAGCAGTGATGCAGCTGCTGCTATTGTTGTCTGGTACAGAAGAAAAAAAGCCTGAGCCACCTATTGGTCATAAGTTGTTTCAATTGCCAATTTCCACACTGGGAAAAAAAGTAGGTACTTTTCTACATTACTTCCCTCTTTACCAAACTGTCCAACCTTTAGCTGACTTAAGACAATTCAGGCTGTAGATGAGTGGATCCAAGGATCAATCCTTACATAGTGCCAGGGTTGTAATATACTACTGTTTCAACCTCACACTCTAAGCCTCACATGATATAGTTCCATCCTTTGACCTATTAGTTTTTGTTTGGAGTATGAAATGCATTTGGAACTTAATGTTTGCAAATTTAGTCGTCAAATGTACCAAAACAGTTTGTAAACAGACCAACAACAAGTGCATATTTAAAGAATTTTTATTTGTAGAACAAGGTTTTGTTACCAAATGGTCCTCTTTTTCATCAAGATTCACCCTATTCACATGACATCGAACATCATGGATATCCACACTATTCCCGGTAAGAACCTTAAAAATATAGTAAATGAAAATGATATTTATAACACACTTTCTACAGTGCTTAAAAGCTCAGTGGACTAGATATAAAACAACTTTCATCTTCCCTTCGTGCCTTTTAGCTGCCAACAAAAGACACTACACATATTTTTTTGCCTTCCTCCTATTTGTCAATAATTGTTTTAATTTTCACTTTTTCAGAGAACTTTTTGAATGTACAAGCAGCGTTGGGAGTAACTTGAACCAACAGATGAATATGACTAAACAAGTATGTAAAATAAGGGAAAAAACATGCAGTAGAACACCTCCAGACACTTCTATTCATGGGACATCCTTATTCATGGGACACCCTTATTCATTGGACACCCTTATTCATTGGACACCCCTATTCATTTGGACACCTTTATTCATGGGACACCCCTATTCATTTGGACACCTTTATTCATTGGACACCCCTATTCATGGGACACCCTTATTCATGGGACACCCTTATTCATTGGACACCCTTATTCATGGGACACCCCTATTCATTGGACACCCTTATTCATTGGACACCCTTATTCATGGGACACCCTTATTCATGGGACACCCTTATTCATGGAACACCCTTATTCATGGGACACCCTTATTTATAGGACACCCTTATTTATGGGACACTCCTATTCATGGGACACCCCTATTCATGGGAAACCCTTATTCACGGGACACACTTATTCATGGGACACCCTTATTTATGGGACACCCTTATTCATGGAACACCCTTATTTATGGAACACCCTTAATCATGAGACACCCTTATTAGAGGGACACACATTAAACAAACAAAGGGAAATATATGTTTTAACACTACGGCCATTCCAACCCTTGTTAACTTCTGTTAAAGGGACACTTTGTTGGGTCCTGACGGTGTCCTCTTATAGGGTTTCTACTGTATACCAGTTTACATTGGTTTTTTAGATGTAATGTTGTCTTGAGCTCAACATTTTATTTTCAATCTGTAACAGTTAGTAAACAATTCTCATTTCTTTCTCTTTTAGGTGTTTCAAATGGAACCTGGAAAAAACATACATGGTCATAATCTTTTTGATATCAAGGTAAAACATTTTTTTTTTGTGAAAATCAAATTCATTTTTTCAAGAATTCTGGTCATGTTATTTCCACTCATTAGTATTTATAAAGAGGAAGCTATGTTTCACTGTCTTGTCTATGATGCACCACCCCACCCTCTTTTAAAAAAATTATTATTATATTAATACTATTATTAAATATATAATAATTTATAACTTTGCTATCAAGATAAAAATGTTCTATCTTTCACTGTGTCGTCAACGATGCACTTACACCATATTCTTTTAAAAATTATTATATTACCTGTTAGTACCATTATTAAGTATATAATAATACGATGATGTATACTGTAAGTGTAACTTTACTGTATAACCTACAGATAAAAGGAAGTTCTACTGAGGATTTTGAGAGAAGAACAACATTGTACCATGCACTCGTACACAGCAGGACAGCAGACTTAAATGTTAAACTTTCATTACCTGAACTACCAGAGAATACCAGTCAAATGGGCCTCAAAATTCCAGTTAATAAAGAGGTTAGAACCACATTATAAGAAACGCATTACTAATCGCAATGTCCCAATATACAGGTGACATTCCAATGTTAAAAATATGGCATAAAGTATTGTAGCTGTAGCTTGGTGGTTAATGTGCTTACCTTCCAATCCTGACGTAGTGCCAGGGTCCAATTCTGACGTAGTGCCAGGGTTGTAACTCACAACTCTTTCAACCCCATTCCCTAAGCCTCAAATGAGACTTTGTTTATGAGCACGATAAATACATTATAAAATAGTTTATCCATTCTGTAATTGGCGAGTTTGTCATCGATGTTGGATGCGTATGAAATAAAGGATAGGGATCGAATAGTATGTAAGAGGCATGGGTTCAAGACCTTTGTATGTGCCACATTCTTTGTCTTGGCAAGTCATTGCCTTCTTCTTAGGATTGGATGTAAAGCTGTTGGTCAGTCTCATGTGTACAATAAAAGAATTTTGTACACTATTCAAGAAGAATGGCAGATGGTAGGCTATACAGTGTGACTGCCATAGGTCTGTAGAAGGCCTCATCCAAATCTCCTCAACCAAGGAGAATAATAATAGGCCTACAATTAAATGAAAACATTTCTGATATCATCTGACAGGATTCAAACCCAGAAACATGGATTGGTTTCTGAGACTGTTAACCACTAAGCTGCAGCGCCACACAATTATTTGATATAATTTTTGCTTTGAATATTAAATTCTTCAATTTTGTTAGGTTGATGATGAAGGGTTTAATGAGTCTATGAGTAGTGATGTCACAACATCTACCTCGGAGGACGTTGAATCCATTAACATATGGGAAGCTGCACTTACACACAAATTGCACAAGAACTATTCATGGGAAACGATTGGAAGGTAAAAAATTGTCACACATTACAACAAAAATATAGATGCTTTTAATTGGTTGTGTGCTATTTATGATCTAACAATCTTTGAGTTAAAAATATGTTCACAAATGAAAGTTGGTTTCTTGACGTATCAACTCTAGGTGCTTGTAGCCGGCTTAAATTTTTATTATAAAACCTCACATGTAATGGATGTTTCTTATCTCCTAAAATTTTACTTAATTTACTTAGGACCTGTTTTTTATATAGATATCTTAAATCATAAACCGTACAATCAATTATATTTTATGCTATCTAATTCTAATGAGACCTTTCTTGCGTGTTTCATTTAAATTACCGAACCAGGCAATAAAAGAGATAACTTACAGTAGTACTGATTGAATCAGTGTTTCATAGAATACAACAGCTAACATTAAAGAAACACAAAAAATGAAGGTCAAAATATTCTAAATTTAAATTGGCCATAACAAAGTAATATTAAAGTTATTCACTTTAAGTCAAAAATTCTAACCAAAAACAACAAGTTTACATAATTAACAGGTAAATTAATTTGATTACATTTCGTCTGGAAAATCGTCGCGAGCGAAAGTAAACAAAGATTTCAAAGCACGAGTATGCATGATGCTAATTAGGATTGTTTACAACTCGTCACGGTTCAGATCGCTAGGAAGTTTTATGATTATGCATACAGAGTAGCCAAACAAGCGCATTGCATTATGAGATATGTTTTGATCGAAAATTTTGACTGGAAGTCAAAGTTATTTTATTGAACAAAAAACGTCTGTATTTCAGTTAAATGATTTTTGGTGAAAGTTAATACTATTATGATACTTCAAAATGACCCACTTTTTTCGAAATCTTTTATTTTTTTTTTTTTGAATTAGTCAAAGGGACAATACATCTTTAAACTTAGTTAGCTTTCTGAGGAAGTGTAACCTTTGGTGACCTTTTTTAAATATCTCGGCTACTAGGAGTTGACTCTCTGGTAGTTTAATACCTCTATATTTTTCCACAATAATCTATGGCAACAAACTCCATTTCCACAGCTTTCCAAAACCTAATAATCGACATTACCTATCTGAGGCTGGCCCAGAAGCTTTTGATCAACTGTATCTTCTAAGGAATTATGCATTAACGCTTATAGAGCCTAGCATACAGATGAAAGATTTAATTGAAGTAAAACAGACGGATCTTGTCAAAAATGCTCTTAACGTACTACTTGGTATCCCTTCAAACTCATTCAAGTTTAAACGGGTAAATAATGTTTCATCATAATTTCTAAATATTTTTTATAATTTGGTTTTAGTAGTGGAGCTGTAACTTGGTGGTTAACATGCTCTCTTTCCAACACCATAGTCCTGACCTGTGCCAGGGTTGTTCTTTCCACTCTACTCACTAAGCCTCAAATCATACTTAGTTTATAACCATGATTAATTATAAAACAGTTTATCCATCCTATAATTGGCGAGTTTGTGCTCGCTGTTGGATGCGTATGAAATAAAAAAACATAATCATTTTTTTCCCCTAAATTTTTCCTTTTTCTTACAAAAAAGTGAGCATAAAATCACAAATGTAACTATACTCTTTTGCTCATGTAACATAAATTGGTAAATATTTATCCTTTGAAAATAATCTATTTGTCTTCAACAGGAAACTGAATCATTTTATGTCAACCCTAACATTCACTTCAAAGGTACCTCACCAGAAATGCTAAGCCAGAGCTTACAACCACTTGCCGAGGCTGGGACACACTACTGGCAGCTTAGCCAGTTTGCAAAGCAGCGTACGCTAGACTCCATGTACACTGGTGGCCTGACGTTGCAAGCATTTTGTAGTGGTATTCAAGCCTTTCTTCACTTCTTCCGTTCAAGAGTTTTAACTGTACCTTGGGACAGTTCTTCCACTGTTAGTATGATATATCACGCATTTCGGCAATTCATCGCACAATTAAAGTGAGTTTTTTGCTACAGTTGTCTTAGCATGTTTACCAAATGTAACCAGGAAACTAAATATTATAATAAAAAATCAACTTTGTAAATAGATCGTAGAGAAAGACGTGATAAGATGGAATACAACAGGGAATGAGTGAAAGTCTGCAGCCCCTTGTTAGGAAAAGATGTGAAGAGAGGATGTACTGTAGAAGCATGGCATCGGAATACATAAAATATTTACATAGTTACTATCAAGGAGCTTAAACTTACCCCTGGATAGCAGAGCTTCAGCAGATTCAGAGTCTTCCCACAGACATACATGCCATTGGCCAGTTCTATTTAACTAAAGCTCTGTCTACACTATCAGACTAGTTTGACAAAAAAAGTGTGTACATGTGCCCAAATATGGTAGTGATATGCCCAAATATGGTAGTGATATGACATCATCATGACCATTTATGGGCACATCACATTTGTTTGTCATAAAGTTTGATAGTGTAGACAAAGCTTAAGGAAATATTGTCACCATTCAACTCATAAACATGCATTATTATTATTGTTTACTAATTTATCTTTTTTATTTTAGATATTTATGGATGTTCTGTATGTGTCATAAAAGGAAGTTTGGCAGACCTGGTGATCCCGGTGACCCGCTTCCCACCGGAATCCAATTGTTATCCTATATCTACCAGGAAGCGCTGGATTGCTGTAAATCCCAGAATTACAAGGTCATGTTGAGTCTCCTACGAACAAGCTGCGGACCGTATCTCTTGTGAGTTTTTATTTCTTGGTCGAAAATAAATATTTGAATGCACATATAGGCCTACCGATGCTTTCAATTTGCACAAATAAAATCTCTAAAGCTCTGTCTACACTATCAAACTTTATGGGAAAAATGTGATGTGCTCATATATGGACATGATGTCATTTCACTACCATATTTGGGCATAAAACTACCATATTCGGTCGGGCACATCACACTTTTTTGTCAACCTAATTGAACATGAGGACAATTTTTCAAAAGAAGATTTTTATATTTTTGTTTTCTTTTATTATTTCCTCAGGTTTGTTCAGGACTGGATCTTCAATGGTATCTGTCATGACGGCTATGGAGAATTTATGATCACAGCTAATGATGATTTCCTGCAATACAGAGGTAAAAATACAAAGACTCGGAGTCACCCTTTAAACTTAAATAAATATTACTATACTGTAATAGTAATATTTCAGTTAAGTTTAAAGGGTAGCTCCGGGATTAACATTTCATTTTACACTGTTACAACGTTGATAATAACCCCACTTTTTTAATCTGTTGAAATTGTAGACAAATACTATTGGACACATGGGTTTGTAATGAACACAGACGATAGCTCCACCAGTGTTCCAATGTTTCTTCAGGAACTGGCCAATGGCATGTATGTCTGTGGGAAGACTCTGAATCTGCTGAAGCTCTGCTATCCAGGGGTAAGTTTAAGCTTCTTGATAGTAACCATGTAAATATTTTATGTATTCCGATGCCATGCTTCTACATCCTCTCTTCACGTTATTTCCTAACAAGGGGTTGCTGACTTTCACTCATACCCTGTTGCTATTCCATCTTATCACGTCTTTCTCTACGATCTATTTACAAAGTTGATTTTTTATTATAATATTTATTTCTTATTTTTTAGCATTTCTTGTGCAACAACCATGTACCAGTTCCACGCCTTTCTCTGACTTATTCCTTAGAAGATCTTGAACACATTGATAGAGAAACACAGGTGTATGTTGAACGGATGTACAATATAGTTCGACAAAACACAGTTTCAAAAGAAGAAAAGGTATGGTTTCCTGCTTATCTACCTTGACCCCATCAGGTCATTTGAAACAGTATTTTATTTATTTATACTGGGTCACCTCTTCAGTCAAAGACTGGTCTCCCAGAGGGCCCAGTATTAATCAGTGACTGTGATGTACTAGTACACTGGGGTAACTCCCTACTCGTCTCAAAAGATGTACTCCTAGATTCTTTAAAGTGCACATAACCTAGATGTGTATACTGGGCGGTTTATAGTCCTTATCTGAGAAGACTCGTTCTACCACCAGAACCATAGACGAGTGAGCCTTGAACCCTTGCTGATGTTATCGCTACGTAATTACGATTCCACTGTCTTAACCACTTGGTCACTTACTTGCTTATGTATTAGACCTTAATTCAATGTAATTCAAATACTATGTTTCTTGATAGGAAGCAAGGCTAGAAAAGGCCAGAGAAGATCTTTTGATACAAGCTAGAAAGACAGTTGTTGATGAATTAAATAGAATTAAAGGTAAAAAAAAACTGTTTGATTTGCACCCAGGATATTGGCATTCGGTAAAGGACAATGTCAAAATTAATCTACTTCAGTTACTGCAATATCTATCATTTGTTCTGTTTATCAAATTAATAAGGACTGCCTCATATATAAATAAATGTAGTTATACTGCAGTAGAATCATTTTGGCCCAATCCCTAAGCAAGCATAAATGTCACCAAGAATATTACATGTACATACTGTATATGTTTTAACATTGATATTTCAGGTAAGATGAAGCAAGTAAAAGAGGCAACAGATGAAAAGAAGAGAAAAGAATTGAAAGAGTTGAAGCAACAAATGCAAAAAGATTTGGTGGTAATTAACGCTATTACTCCGCAATAGTAAATTAAAATTATCATGTTGATGCAGTACTTACTGCTTCCTTGGACTCAAATCCAACCCTTGGTATCATTGCAGGCTAAGCATGGTGTTTTACAGAATAGTGCAATTAAAATTAATTAGAAATACTTGGGCTTGTTAGTAAACTAGCTTATTTGTTTTGTGTAAATACCTCTTTTCATAACCATTTGGTGAAAACGGCAATAAATCTTCTTCCTAAAGACCGAAAGAAATTATACTCTGTAAGCTCATTCCTATAATGTAGTAGCCAGTGTTATATGATGATGTTTGTGGTGTAGAGATGTAAACCCTTTGAATTAGAATGTCTTGTTGTCTTCAGAGACGTGCCATGGAAGTTGAGGAAGAAAAAGAGACTGACAGACTGGCGGTTGAAAAGCAAGATCGAATTGAAAAGGGAATAGCAGACGTAGAGGATGAATTAGAAAAGAAGGCAAGGTCAGAAAAATGTCTGCATTATTTTTATAATAGGTTTTAGTCCTTTTGTAACCTCTTCTTAATATTGCCTTTTTTATTTATTTTTTTACAGAGAAGAATTAATTGAATACTATGCAAAGTTGACGGAAGAAGCTATCCACAGAGAACAGCATGCTCTATGGAAGATACAAAGACACAAGTTAAATGAGCAAAGATCGTCGTTCCTTCAGAAAGATGCAGAAAACCTGAAGGAAGAATTATTAAAGTTACATCAGAAAATGTCAAACCCTCAAGAACAGACAGCTTTGGGAAGTTCAACTAGTGACAGTTTGTTGCCGCCAAGTTCTGCAGAAGATGTATCGACAAATGAGTCTGATGTCCAAACGGTAGTGGAGATTTTACCTTCAGAGGTTGATGAAGCCAATACTGGTGATGAGAATTCAGCATCAGAGAGTGCAGCCATTCTGAAAACTGATGACACTGACAAGAAAATCGATAGTATACCAATAGCATCTGGTATTGAACAAAAAGACTACAAGTCAAAAAGTTCTGATGTGTCTGATGAACTCTTTGGCAAGGAACCAGGCCAGATGAATTTACTAGATACATCCATTCATGACTTCTTGCCAAAACCTTTAGAAACAGTTTTTCACCCTCAAAATGATGATCTAGAAGATGTTTTGATAGAAATTGGTTCAGAATTACCTTCTGGCAAAACTTTTGATTTGCTTGACACAGAGACATCTGATCCAGTAAGACATCCCTCAGAATCACACTTTACTATCGGAAAAGAAGTTGGGGCAAGTTCTGATGGTTTGACACCAACCTCTAGTACCACTGGCCAAGGTATTCAGTCAACTATTGAGGACATTTTGTACTCTATGAGAGGAATGAGTGATCTTCCTCAAAAAGGATCTTATGGTCATGCGAGCGATGCCACATTGACAGTCAATCCTGAACCAGGTGAAGACATAAAAGTGTGTGAACACAGAAGTCATCATCATGGGCACTCTAGTGACTCCACCATGGGAGGTCTAATTCATGGTAATGTTGATAAACCAATAAAACATAAACAGAGATCAAAATGGGGTCATCCTTCATCAACATCTGACATTATTATGGGAATACTAGAAAGTGCTTATAAAGATGAAGATGTTCTTGTAAAAGAAGCGGAAGAATCTAAGCAAGTGAAAGAGCTCAAGACCCCTGATGTCAAAGGAATCTCGGAACACATCCATGGACATTCATCAGACTCTTCCATTCAAACTTTATTATACAGTCAAGAACCAGCTGTCAAACATAATGAGCAAGATGGCAAAGTCCCTGTCACCATGCCACTTCCTGAAAGAGGAATCCACGGACACTCATCAGATTCTAGTATCCAGAAAGTACTTTATGGAAGTGGTGACGCTGAGAAGAAAGAATTGAAAACAGCTGGACATGTGCATCGAGGAAGAGGATTGAATGTGGTTGGCCATCCCTCTGATTCTAAGGCAGGGAAGGTGATGTATGGTGATAAACAAGTTAGAGGAAAGGCGGAAGGTAGCACTTCTAACGATTCTGAGAAAGAAGTAGCTGGTTTTGTAATTCCTGATACAAAAACATATATGCCTTTTGAAGATGATTTCAGCCGAACATGTAAGTCGAAGTCTATCTTATATTGCGCTTAATGCACAATGCTTCCAGGTTATGTATTGGATCAAACACGTCTGGAAACATACTTCCATAATGCTGCAGCCAGTAATAACCGCAGTTGTGTTTTGACCTATACAGGTACTCATTTGTACACCCGGGTGGAGAGAGACAAATGTAACTAAAATATCTTGCCTAATGGATACAAGCAATGCGACAAGCTTTAGATTTGAACTCGCGATCATTAACACGTCCTTCGCCCTTATAATGAACAAAATCCACATTGTTTGTGTTAGAAGTGCGTATATCAATAGTTTTACTGGTTGCATTTGCATTGTTTATAACAATTTAGAATGATGGATTATAAAAATAAATGTTCCTATGTTGCAGGTTCTTTACCGTCAGTTGACTTGCTAAAGAATGCTGGGATATTGCCAATGGAGTTTGGTAACTATGGTAATCGTCATGGCAGCCTGGAATCAAATGAAGCAGCCAATCTGATGTCATTACCAGTAATTTTAAAACAGTCCATCATTACTCCCCTAACTGCTCAGTAAGCTATTGACCGGTTCTTTCATTATTACAATCACATTGATTAATTTTAGTATTAATCATATTCAATTAAATAGTGTGAACAGTATGCTATGGATACTAAAGCTCTGTCTACACTATCAAACTGTGATGATGTGCCCATATATGGACACGATATTGTATCATTATCATATTTAGGAAGATCATACTTTTTTGGTAAATTACTTTGATAGTGAAGACAGAGCTTTAGATTGGAATTTGTTGGTTGCAACCTCAATGTTATGTTGGAAGAGAAATAGGTTCTGTTTTTGTTAGGGTTAGGTTTCCATAAAAAAAAAACCTGCTGTTTTTCAACATTTCGGGTACTAGCATCGGCGGCAGCCTTGTTCAAGTGACATACCGATTGTTTATCATCACTCATCTTGTCTTGGTGCTGTCTAGCGTCACTACTTGTCAGCTTTTTGCTGAAAACTATTCATGTTCTTACTCATATTAAGATATAATAATAATAATTAATAAATAATTGCTCTTCCATCTATATTTTACAGGATTGATTTGGTTAATAAATGTATTTTAGACTACTATATTGTTGACTTGAACATTGACAAATACTTTGAAAGTCTTCGGAGTTTCCTGTTTTTACAAGATGGAGAATTTAGTCAATCACTTTGTGATCAACTCTTTGAAAAGGTAACTACTGTTAAAGGTATTTCAGATTTTTTCAGGCGCGGATCCCCCTCCCCCCTAATTTTAGCAGATTGTAAAGCAAAAGGTAAGACATCAAATTAAGCTCAGCCCATCCCTACCATTTTAGCCAACCACATTTCAGAATAATTCTCCCACAATTCTTTATCCTGATTTGGTTTAAACCGGTTTAAACTAGGTATCACTAGATACAGTATCAATCTTTCTTTCTGTTTATTGCATTGTTGCATCATGTGGCATCTAATAAAAGCAAGTTCTTTCTTTTATAGCTGGCGCAAGGCCTGAGGCCGTCAGAATTCTTCACACCAATCCTTCTAAACCAAATCCTTTCAAAAGCTATCCAGCATTCACTTAATAGAGAGTCAAACCATGCAGATGACCTCAGCTTCTCACTGAAATCAATGCCACATATATTCAAACCCAATGGTAGGTATTTGATATATATATTATATTATGTAGATATCATATTACTGATTTGTTTTTACTTACTGTATACTTGTTTACTACACTCTCACTCCTGAAGATGATCAAATTACATTGATAGAAACGTTGAGAAACTCAACAGTTCTTTTCAGAACTATATATACGTGTTGTACCGCAAAAACAAACAAGTGTTTTCCATATTTGTTTATTGGAATAAACAAATAAATATTTTTCTTTTTAAGCTATTAATAGTTTGGACTGCTTGGAGCTCAAATTTAAGGTATATTAACATTTGTATTTACTCTAATCTAGAATATGTTGTTTAGTCTATAAAATACTACAAAATAGCCTATTCATAATCTAATTTTATTTCTTTATTTTTCTGCCGTACAATACATCTTTAAAAATTTCATTTCATCCTTTCTTTTAGATCGACTGGCCACGAAATATCGTGATAACACGGAATTGTTTAGACAAGTACGATCACGTGTTCTCGTTCATGCTGCAGTTAAAACGTGCTTCGTGGGTTCTGAGAGATATCTACTTCCAACTGAAGAGAAGTGGTTAGTATCGGAACTATTTGTTTATTAAAATTAGCCATGTAGGATTTCATTAGGTGTCATTTTAAAAGTTTTTAAATTGTTTATTTTAGCGTTACTGAATCATGCTGGAAACTCAACCCAATTCAGGCAGCTCCAGTTATTCAGGTATTTTATTATATACTGTATATCCTCAGGTATAATCCCACTTCGGGTTTAATCCCACCCCCTACTTTATGTCTGATTTCACAAACAGGCATATCCCTGGGTATAGTCCCAGTATTGACTTTTGTTCTGGGTGTAGGCCTCTCTCTAGCCAGTTTAGATGAGTTTTTACAAGAAATGCTTTTCAATTTTTTCCCCTAAACCAGGGTATAGTCCCAACCCCAAAGTTGGCCCAATTTTATGTTCTAGGTAAGGTAAAGGTAAAGTCGAAACCTAAGCTAATGCTAACGGCCGTGGTGCCCATCTCCATTTCTTTAGCGTTGGGCCAGACTCCACGAAGTGTGTATGCTTGTGGGGGGTACGCCACTCCTCCCGCACAAACGAGTCTGATTTACCTTCCCAGTACTTTTTACATACCGGTACCCATTTCTATCACCTGGGTGGGGAGGAACAATGTGGATAAAGAATCTTGCTCAAGGACTCAACACTGCAGTGACCGGGCCGGGGCTTGAACCGGCAACCTATTGCAAGTCCAATGCTCTAACCACTGCGCCACAGTGCTCCACATGTTCTAAGTGGGTGGGATTATACCAGAGGATATACGGTATATATATGTATAAATAAGTATTATTATATGTTATATTATAAGCCTGTGGGAAGATCCATAGACAGTCAGGACCTATCATTAAAATATTGATATTTTTTTTGCAGGCATGAAATGCAGCACTTTGTTAATGTAATCCAAGGGTACATTGCAAATCAAGTGGTCAACGTCAGCTGGGAAGAATTTAAAAGAAATCTAAAAACAAATGTAAGTTATTAGATAGATGTTCAGACATGAGTTGACATGTTTGCCTACTAACACATGATGTCGACAATTTGGGAGCTGGGGTAGGCCTAACTAATAATGCACGATGTCTACATTTTGGGTGCAGGTGTAGGCCTAGCGAGCTGAAAATCAACTACAGTAGGACTCCTCCTTTGAGAAACACCATTAAGAAGGGGAGATTTTCATGTGAATGTTTGCTTACGAATGACACACAGTGTCGACATTTTGGGTGCAGGTGTAGGCCTAGCTAGCTAAAATTAACTACAGTAGAACTCCTCCTTTGGGACACTCCTATTCAGGGAACTTTAGCCCTATTAAGGGGACACTGCCAACCCATATTCAGGTACATTCATATCCACATCCATAAGGGGCCTGAAGGTGTCCTTTTAATAGGGATTCTTACTGTTCATCATTTCCTTCTGTTTTTAAGCTCCTTGTGATTGGTAGATTTCTTTGTAAGTGGTCATGATCAATGAAGCATAAAAATCAATCAATCACTCCCAATTTATTTCATTTTATTCAATCGAAACCAACAGCGATAATTACCGCCACTAACAGGTCTGATACAAACAAAGCCAGGACTGTTTAAAGCACTTGATTGGTTCTAACATTGATCAAGGGCTTCTCTCGTCCAGTGCCCACCTTGACCAGAGGAAAGGCATAAGCCAATACGTCTGAGGCAGATACTAGATGCAGGAGCTGCCATAAGAGTCAGCAGTGCTGATTTCAAATGCCTGACGGGACCCCCGCTTCATATACAGCACCCGATATTCCCAGATGGTCTCCCATCCAAGCTCTAACCAGGCCCAACGTTGCTTAACTTCGGTGATCTGACGAGAACCGGTGTTTCAACATGGTAAAGTCGTATCAAAGTATTTAGTCTCTATATTTTATAAGTATTTAGTTTTTAATGGCTTATATTCATGGTTTGTTTCTTCTTCACATCACATACAGGTTCAGAATTTAGATGACCTCCACAATCGACATGCCGAGTACCTCAACAAAGCTTTATTTCGGTAAATATCTAATTATCATATTCTAAAGTTCTCTAAACTAGTTTGAAAAAAAAGAGTATATCTACCTTACATTCTATCAAACTTTGATTTTCAAATTAAAAAGTTGGTATCAATTTCTATAAAGGTGTTTGTTGAACAAGAAAGCAGCACCGGTGATGAAGATCATCACAGACATCTTCTGCCTCATTCTGAAGGTGAGGACGCAACTGGTGTCTTCACGCTGGTTCTATGATCCTGACATACATCAAGTTGTCCATCCAGCCTTCCAGACCATCCGGTCATCTTATTCAGCTTTCAAGGAGTATTCTGGCTTCTTGTACAAAGGTAAGTGCCATGGACCTCAAAATGCTAAATTCTCTTTAAATTATCGTACATCATTGAGTTGGCACAGTGTCTCTAGTTATTGCTTTGTTTTAAGTGGCGCCACCAGTTTTGATTTTTGATTCCAGCTCAAATATAGTTACAGTATTCCATGCCATGTATGCCACTGTGGCGCAGTGGTTAGAGCATTGGACTTGCAATCATGAGGTTGCCGGTTCAACCCCCAGCCTGGTCACTGCAGTTGTTCCTCCCCACCCAGGTGATAGAAATGGGTATGTGTACAAACATACACACTTAGTGGAGTCTGGCCCAAACGTTAAAGAAATGGAGATGGGAACCACAGCCGTTAGCATTAGCTTAGGTTTCGACTTTACCCTTACCTTATGCCTAAATTATTTTCATTTCATTACAATAAAAAATAAAACAAACACTGATGAAATCATCAATTGTTACAAACTGTTAATGCAGAAATTACTTCATTTTTGAAACAATTGAATTTTATGATGTTTCTTAATTAAACAGTTTTTATTTTTTTTACTTTTTTTTATATAATTTATTTTTTCATTGTGTTTTTTCCAGTTGTTTCAAAGCTTGTAACCAGAGGATATCAACCTCATTTGGAAGAATTCTTGCTTCGTTTAAATTTCAATGACTTTTACAGTGACTGTTGAATCTGGTGCTTGATGAAACTAAAGAAATCTTGCTCTGTCTACACTATGAAACTTTATGTGGAAAAAATGTGTCCATATTACTACCATATTTGATTGATAGTGTAGACAGAGCTTAACTCTTTAGCCTCCCATTTTTGTAAAGACAAATTATAATTATTAAAAATATGCTATAATGATCAATTTGTAAATTGTAGCAAAAAGAAATATTGTTATTTTTGTCTTAACCAGGATTTGAACTAGGACTCTTCTGCTTCATATGCAGACAGCCTACCATTTGACCACTGAGGTTCTCGCACAGTATGTTCAAATAAAATCTAGCAATTTTGAAATAGATTTTAAAAAAGTATGTGTGCCGTTAACTGGGATCATATTATAACATCATCGTAAATTTGAGATAAACTTTAATCTGGAATTAAATTCTGGGTTAGAATGCTAGACATTTAAAATAAAGATATATATTCATATAGATTATTATTTCACAAAACCAGACAGGCAGCCAGACTGATTAACCTATGACCTTGTTGTAAGTGGGTAACTTAGAATACAATGGATACATTTTGACTTTTATCTAACGAAAAGTAATTTTTGTATTTACATTTGAAAAGAGATTCTATGTTTGTTTTATAAAGAAAAACACTACTGAACTAGCAGTTATTTGATTATTTATTTGTGGCAATATTTTAGCTAGTTCAGACGAACGGCGTTAGATTTGCTTATCTAACGCAAGGTGTATGGTAATCCAAGTGTTCAGGCAACAATTACTGCGATCAGAATGCAAATCACTGATGCATCAAGAAGTATTAATTGATTGCGTTCGTTAATCTCAAATGACCACTAGTATGTCTAGCGTTACGAGCTCTTGTGAGCACGCGGAAATACTAAGGTCGAACAGGTAGCGTTCGTTAATCAATCTCAACAGCGTAACAGCTGCCTGACAATAATTCGCGGTGTTGTTGGCGATGGCCAGTGGTATTAAAGGCGAAAGAAAAACCCCGTCCCACCCGAAACATACTACTGTAATATATTCGAAGACGTAAATAGCGTTCGTTATTCCATGACTCTTATGCGTTATGAACTGTATGCGATTCGTAATGGCCAGTGGTATTAAACCCCATCCAAATTACTACAGTAATAGCCATTGGAATTTAATCAATCGAATCTGAAACCTAATTTACTTACAGATCTAGATTAGTTCCTTATCTAGTCATTGTTTCAAAATAAATACATAGTACAGGTGGACTTTCATCGACTCTATAATATGATCGTCACGAGTTATTTACATAAGTGTTGGAACCGGGACAGGTATGCGTATGTGTCTATATAACTGGACAGATGCCTACCTGAGCTGTTTATATAACTGATACCTTTTTGGTTAGTGCTGCCGCTGTAATGCGTGTGGAAAATAATTTTGTGAATTTCGTATAAAATATTTCATTTCCTGAATCTATATATTTTATTGTAAGAGAGGTATAGTATAGTACTGTACTTATCTAGTTGGAATATTTGATGGATAGGATTTCGCTGTTGTTATATAACGAAGCACCTTAGATAATCACAACTATGGACCTTTATATAACAAGGAAAGCGTGAACTCTCAGTATAAGTAACTTCATACGATGGAAACCTGCTAGATTGTACTGGACCTCAAGATGGGAATGTATCTTGAATCGGAAGCTTCAACAGAACATCCAAATATATTTCATACAAATCAGGTTAGCATAGTATAGTATATATTTCAAAATTGTAATGTCTTTGTTACTATTAGACAAACAAATTAGAAAATCTTAGTGTAGAGAATAAATATGTACTGCTTTATTCTTTTTTAAATGTACATAGGCCTATAACAATGTTTAGCGTTTATTTTCACACTACCAACAAGAATATGATTGGTATTTTTGATTGACTAAACTTATTATATTGTTTATTTTAGCTGGAAGTAATCAGCTACATACAGATTTGCACCAGTCTTCTCAGGTATTGTACAAACATTTGTATAAATCACATATCCCTTTTTCCGATAATTCGTGTAGTTAGTTAGACCTACTTCTTTCACAAAATCTTTATTTTTTCACAAAAATACAGTGTACAAAATAGAAAACTCGTTCACCAAAACAAAAGAAGGCGTTTTTACATGAGTTCATGAAAACACAATATATTATATACAGTAGGCATATGAATATACAGTATTATACACAAACATTTTAAACATCATGGAAATTGAACCTTAAAAAGGAAGCACAATTTAGTGCTCATTGTCATGTCTGAAAAAGAAAACAAAAAGAACAAAGCTGTATTTCCAGCCTAAAAAGGAAAAAGAAATACTTTGCTCTAAATAGGCCTACTATAAAACTCTTGCAAAAGAGCAATAGTAATTACACTATCGTTTAGTTAGGCATCTATAAACTATTTTACAACGCTAAAATAACTTTTATCTTCAGCATTTTTGGTGCTGGTTCCGTCATCCTTGTTGTATTAGGAAAAAGGAAAGTTCGATCACAAGATGTGAGTAATTACCGTTTACTTGTTTGTTTGTTTACATCTTCATGATTTACCCTCACACAGTAGGCCATACATGTCTTGCGCAACACCTTACGTTATTACATAAAGCAAGGCAATTCAACGCTGAGCTCGCCTTTCCAAGATACGATGAACTCGTAACATTCCTTTGATCTTATGTCTGGCTGCGACAAATACCAACTGTACTGTATTAATGTACATATTCTCCACGCGGCGCGGTTTCTTTTAACCAACCATTTGAGGAAGCCAATTTATCGAATCGAAAACCAATGATAACAAACTGATCGTGTCGAAGCCACCGATAGACCATTTGATCTCCGTTAGCTCAGCATCTCGTTGTTAGATTGCATTGCATAAAGGATGTCGAAATACTACAACATAATGATTGATGTTTCTTTTTTCTTAAGGTATATCCACTGTTCAACCTTTGCCTGGCAGATCTGCTGGCGTCCTTATTTATATTTTCCAGTGCTGTGACGTATACCAAACATACTACAGGTGGTACAGTTTCTGAATCGTGTGCAATAACAACCGGCTTTGCTGCGGTAAAAATATTATTTTACTTCAGTAATGTTGACCCCATTTATTTCTAATTTTTTATGATAACTAGTGTAAAATTGATAGTCCGATGTTGCCAAATCTCTACCAGTCAACCATAATTGAGTATTTTCTTTAAATACATACTTAAGTAAATTTTCTACTGTATAAGCCGTGCTTTTTTAAATTATAAATGTTGGCCCACATTACGTAATATTATACTTATATTTCACCAACACAAAATCTGTAAACGAAAGAAAACCAAAGAAGAAAACAAATTAAGAAAAAAAAGAAAGAAAAATGAAAAAGAAGAAAGAAAGAAAAATTAGGGAAAAAAGAAAGAATAACGAAAAAAAGATAAAAGAAAAAGAAAGACAGCATGAAAGAAAGAAAGAAAAAAAGAAAGAAAGAAAGAAAAAAGAAATATAAAAAAAGAGAGAAATAAAAAAATAGAAAGAAAAAAGAAATGAAGAAATAAAGAAAAAAAGAAAGAAAAAGAAATAATTAATTCAATTCAACATAACATTTATTTTGTTGTGTAGGGGTTCTACATGAGTTCTTTTTCTCTGTCTGCTCTTTATGCATATGAGGTGTATCTCCGTGTTAAAAGTCGGCTTCAATCAAAACGATATTCCATATCCTCTCTGTCGGTAAGTTTCGTTTTGTTTATACTTATTCCACCATACATTATTGTAACCCTTGGCTATTAAGCTTGGTTCGGCCCATCCTAGGACGCAACACAAGCGAGTTGACAATGACAAGCGACAGTTCGAATAATCTATCGGTTTTATTGGTCAAATAGCTTGCGTTGCACTTACGTTCTTGCGTTACGTAGTGATGACCAAGACTAGTACATGGAAGACACCAGAAGGCACACTAGGCCTCCCTACATGACGTTTCTTAATACAGTAATTTAGTCAAATTAAGAAAACATTACGCTCAAAGAAAGAAATGCATTTGGCCTCTAACATTTCAAAGTGAGTATTTGATTTACAAAATAGATTTTGTTTTTAGACGACATGGTACCATAGATTCAACTTGAAATACTTATGTTATGTTTTGTCTTGGGTGGTGCCCGTAGCCGGCTCTGTCGCACTCATGATTACGGTGCAAGATGAAGGAAGTGGAGACTCTATTGATGATCCATGCGCAAATTATGAGTAAGAATTTGATGTTTTTTAGATGAAAAGTAAATAGATTTTGATATATTGTACAGTTTCATAGGCTTATTTCATTGTAAGATATTATAATAAGCAAAACTTCATAGATCTATGAACTTTACTATGTTTTGTTTCTTACAAAAAAGAACAATTTTCACTACTATCTGCTGCTGAAAACATTAATTAAACATAAATATTTTTTGTTCTGATTGTCATTAGATGCTTACTGATGTTTCATCAGCAGAACGACTTCTGCCTAGTAAGTATAGTTTGTAAAGTAACATTCAAACTTTAAAGATATGGTACATTTTCAAACATAAGCAGAGTCGCTTACACCAATTCCGTTACTTAAAGTTTAAACAAAAAACAAGATATTATTTTACATTACAGAGATGTCATATATATAATAATGTTACTTACGTTAAAGTGACATTACAATAATAATGATTTTTCTTCCAGAATTCCAGTCGTCTTGGAGATGAGGGTCGAATCGTTGGAAAAGTTCTGTTCATAGTACCATTAATCTTAGCAATGGTTGCAATATTGGTCAGTTTCTTTTTATTGTAAATATTTTCCGCGCCCCTCCGATCCTTTAGGCAGTTTATATTCAAGAGAACGGAAGCATAGGAAACAGTTACCATGCGGTAGCTTATAGTTTACTATGGCTGAAAAAAATTGGTATTTTGAAACTCGGACTGGGCATGCGCACACACCAAAGCACGTCTGGGAAAAAAGTCTATGAAAACATTTGCTGATAATATTTAGATGCATGTAGATCGTTATGGTGAGATGAGCGGCGTTTTTTATAAGAAATATTTATCATTAATAATCTATTGTAAACAATTTTAAGCCATTTTTTTTATTCTAGGTTATTTATATATTGACGTTTAAATTATTTCGGAAAGTCCAAAAAAGTGGCGGAGTATTTTCAACAAAGCAGCACGAGGCTGTAACAGATGTACGCAACAAGGGATTGATGTATTCTGCAGTTTTTACATTCTGCTGGATACCAGGTGAGTAGGCCTAGGCCTAAGTTGTATTTGCCATCAAAAGCGGTGTCTACACCGTGAATAGGAGGACAATTTTAGACATCATGAGGCCATATGTAGCCTAAATAACGGAATCATTATAATATCAATGTCTGAAAGTGGTAATATTTCGATAGAGGTCTATATCCGGTTTTGTCTAAAAAACATACTTTCTCGGCGTTATTCTGACCCGCAACTTGATAGTCTAGGCGGTAGTTTATTGTCGGAATATATTTTAGAAGGGCCGATAAATTTTTCCCTCTTAAACTTGTGTAAAAAAATTGCCGACGGAAATATAAGTTCAAATACTAGGCATAGAAACAATTGGCTATACTACTTACCCTAAAACTAATATTTTTGTTCGTATGTTTCATTACAGCGTTAGTTCTTGGTCTGATATCATTGAGCGATCAAGTTGAAGTTCAAAATATATATTGGCTTATAATTGTTCAGGTACTATATTATATTCCATTGTAAATAGTAAGGAACATAGTTTTAATGTCTTAACTCCTTTTATTACATACAGCTAGGCCCTGCTCATTCAGTTTCATATGCGCTGGATCGGACATGTTCTCTGTGTGAACGTATCTTTATTATTGAGAAAAGTTGTTTTTTAACTTTTCTATATTCACTTCTCTATATTCACTTCTCTATATTCACTTCTCTATATTCACTTCTCTATATTCACTTCTCTAGTGTCTTACAGCAACTCTTCAGGGTTTCCTGAATTGCGTTATCTATGGCTGGAATCGACGCAACTTTAGAGCAGTGAAATCTCGTAAAGACTCGACGTACATAAGTGTTAAGTATTCAACACGTAATAACAATTCTTATGGGTCGCTTCAGGATGCCTCGGATCCGACATGATCGTCTGCTGTAGACCTACTAACACTGCTACGTACCGAGAGACTTGAAATAGGCCTAACTGTTGAAGAGTATAGCTCCGGGTCATTTTAAACCCAGAGCATACCCTTTAATGATCACGCATTATGTTATTGGATCACTTCAGAAGACCACGTGACGTGACATCATGGTCTGGTGATTGCGCGGGAAAACTCAAAGACCGATTTAGTGTTAAATAAGCTAGTAGTTGAGAACTATTCATGTAGATCACTTCAAATGCCTCTGAATAGACAGTTTTTCATGGAAGCTTGTAAACAATATAATGCATATAATATAATATAAACATTTAATCTGTAACTCTGACAGAGTGTTCTAGATGGCATATATAAATAAATTCCGATTCAAAATAAGCGGGCCTTCGAGTTGTTAATGAAGGCTTGTCTGACCATTCCAACATTATCTAGAACTTGTTTGAATAACGTGTTCGTATTTCTTGATGTTCTGCTGATATGGTGGTGGTGTGTATGTTTGTATTACGTTAAATCATTAAATTAACCACACAAACACATTATTTAAACAGAAACTTTAAAACGTTGATGAAAAAAACTCTGTTCGTTTAGAATAATTATACTGTGTCTCACTCTGCCTGTGTCTGTTAATTTAATTATGTAGGCCGTATCTGTCTCAGGTCATAGGCCTACACACATTTTAAGATCAGAAGTATTTTTAGGGACAATATATACAGATTTTGGGACATATGCATTCTAAATATCAAGAATTATTTATGGAAGAATTTAGGAATCTATTATAATAAACCATATACTGCAAAATAATGTTGTGTACCAATCAGACAATTCAAACATTTTAAATCAAGAATTCTTATTTCATGCATGTGTAGCTATTTGTTTTAACGGAGCATAGGTTTCCGAGAACTTTTGAAAGTTCGCTTAGAAAAACAATGTCCATAGTAAATATGCATGAACAGATGGGAATTTGAGGCACGCTGGTAGGCTGTATCAAAGACAATGGACAATATCTACCATGCTTTATTTTTTACAGTCTCCAACGAGTGTAAGCATGAATAGACATTTTTAGCGAGAAAAACAAGTATTTTATTTCGTAAGTTATCTTGAACTTGAACTCTATGTTTAGGTAAGTTTGATCTGAACATGCAATGCACGTCTTTATCTTAGGCCGGCTGTCAGACTGGTTTTAAATGACTTACAATAGCGGCATTCTGTCACTGTAGCTGTGAGCCGCACAATAGGGAACACTTTTTTTTATTATAAAATCCTATTACGTCTACAGTAATTATATGACCAGGAGAAAAGATTGAATAAACAGATTTAACCAACTTAACAATATATGCCTATGAAATCTTAATTCAAATCAATTTTATTAGCTAACGTTGCCACAATGGCAAATATACGCATAAACAGACAATACAATGTAAATATACCCTACGTACTATAAAATAATTATACAATTGTTTACAATTGAGTGCAATTTTAATATCATCCGGGGGCAGAAAATTGTTTAATATTTACCTTTAGAGGGGAATGAATGCGGAAGGGAATTCACACTATTGTCTAATACTAGGCCTTAATCCGCATAATATAATTTCATAAATTTCAAATTATATGTTATATCGAAATATCTAAAAATTATTTAAAAAAAAGTATTGGACCTGTTTAATAAAATAACAGACAGGATAATCCGAAATGGCACGGGATACTATATATTATAGATACTTTTAAAAAATGCCCAATAAACAGCAAAAAATACAGTCTAATCTGCACTGCTCGTCACTATTCCTTAATCCATGGTTGCCATGGTTAAAGTAACACACGGCGCGCGTCTAAACGAGAAAGTTCGGTACATTATCGAGCGTTGAGGGCGTTATATTCAACTTTGCATTGGCGGTGCCTGGACAAAGAGACTATGTTGTTATTAGTTACCGTCACACGCAGGGTACAACAAGTTGTCTCGGGTTACCGTACACGCGCTTCGTGATTTGTTTTATCAACATTAAACAACAAGTAGATAAGTACAAACTTACATCAAACAGATCAGAGACCAAACAGAAATATTATTAGCTGCTCTTATTGGGGGGAATAGGCCGTTCTGGCTTTTGGGGTACTTTTTTTTTACATATCGCGGCAGGAAACTTGGAGGGGAAAGAGGAACGAATATCAATTTATTTTCAAGATTTGATTTTGGCCACACCTCGTCTTCAAACGTCTTCTTGATGTCACCGTGTCTGACAGGAACGTTTTATGGTTCTTCATCGTAAATATTTATTTGAAAGTACTACAAAAGGTAGGTTTCATTATAACACGTACATTTTAATTTTAATTTATTGTAATAATAATAAATTAATTTATAAAAATGTATATGTTATTTTTAAATTTATTAAACAATATATTGTTAATATTTTATTAGTATACCAATTAGGCCTATTCATCATCTTATAAGGATATCTCAAACTTTAAATTAAAAAAACAATTTTATAAACAAACAAATATAGGTATATTATTATAAAATATTTAAAAAAAACTTTGAAATAAGATAGGAATGTATTTTGTCTATGCCTTGTCATAGAATAAGTTACCCCCTGAAGTGAACTATTGCCACTGCAGTGAGTGAATGGAAAGTCAATTAAATCCAACTTTTCAGCTTATTAAATTATTGATAGAATTTTTTTCTTTGCTATGCTATTAACAATGATATCCTTCATTTGTATTAAAGAAATTTAAACTCTATAATGTGAAAATTATTTTTAAAATTGGCAAAACTATAGGCCTACTACTTGTAAGCTTCACTCCAATCAGAGGGAGTAAGTATATCATATTCAACCATCCATGACCAACAGAATATGCATATTCATTTATTTTTTTGTAATTATAGTACATCATACAGTATGATGAAAATTAAAGAAATTAGTAGTAGTATTAATGAAAATACCTACATTCTATTTATTTATATTGAATGTATACAATTAAATATATATAAATCCAAAGACAAATTACAATTAAATAATTATATATATATATAAAGTGTATTATATAATTATAATTATTTTGTTGACAGCATACAAGATGACCACTTTGCCCAGATTGTCCACAAAGGAGACTCCTTTCAACATCTGTATGCCGCAGGAGCACACATACTTTAGACGTTCTCACACATGTCTCCAAAGAACACACCCTTTATCAAAGTCATGGGGCGGTACGATTTCCATGCTCGCACATGATAATACACAATCTCTGCCTAAAGGGGGCACACTTCCGAGGATTAACCCACTTCGTCCGCCGTGCATAAAACGTACCGTCGATTTAGAAACAACAGACGCCCATTACGCGAACCACAGTCGTACCAACATCATGAAACGTGCCGAGTATGACCGTTTTCATACAGGATGGGCTAAACCATTTTATGGTAATAAGGTTGAACAAGAAAATTACAGGTTAGTACAAAAATATATAACATTTTATGCAAATTAAATGTCAAAAGCGGATTTTACAAATTTATATCAGGGCTAATGACCCCCATATCAGCCCTCCTCTCTCTCGCCTTCTTTGGGTCCTCCTCTCTCTCACCTTCTTTAGGTCCGCCTCTCTCCCACCTTCTTAGGTATGTCTCTTCCACCATAGGCAGGTCCGCCTGTCTCCCACCTCATTCATCTTCGTTTCTACATGCTATAATTTACTTTGTACAAAATAATGCAGTATATAAAAATGAATTATAAAACTATTCTTCTATTACTACGTTCTTCTTTCTAATTTTGTATAGAAAAAATATAAGAGATGTTTTAAAAGGGCAAATATCTGGAAAAGACGAGATTGAGCAACAACAGTTGAAAGACAAAGTTAGAGAAAGTGAAGATGCTGTCAATTTTGATAGAAAATGTCTTGATGAAGACAAAGAAGCATACAAGAAAAGAATCTCCTTCCTCATGCAGTTTCGAGATGAAAATAAAAGAGTAAGTTACTATTTTTAAAGAAATTTCAAAGAATGGTCCATCAAGAGCTCTCAGACAAGTTTCTAAAGTTTCGTTCCCACTAGGATGCAATGTAAAGAGACACCACAAGTTATTTGACCAATCATGACTCGATGGATCACCTTGCTTGTGATTGGTCAACTCACTTGCATTAGACTACGTTGTTGTTTTGAGTGGGAACCAAACTTAATGCTGGAGGAGGCTGTGTAGTTTTGTTTGCTTATCACTATGGTAAAGTAGAAACCACAGTCCCTGCTTTTCTATAGAATCCCCCTCCACCAAAACTCCGGCCTAGCATTTTTCATTTCCCTCGATCATCCAATGTTTAAATGTTCTACTGCTAACCTACTATGTAAGGTGATTAAATAATAGACACTTGCCACCTGATAACTTATGTTTACTAATTTGATCACAAACTTTAAACCTCTTCACAGTTGATTGAATCTCGAGAGGAGCAAAGGCGAATAGACTTCAAGTGTCGGCATCGGAAAGAGCAGGAATTACTGCGGTTCAACCCGGTCAACTGGAGCCAGACGCTAAGGTGATTCCACTGTGTACACGTGAGAGATAAGAGCTATATGAAACCACTTGTACAAAAACTATGAAGATGATAACACTAATAATTGGACATTTGAAATGTGGTTGTTACGCAGTGTATTTATTTAAAAGGTGCAATGTTATATAGTTTTCCAGTATGCTAGCTTCCAAATAGAACTTCCAAAGAAAATGTAGTTTGTAGTCTTATTCTGGTGCTTTTCTATAACGCATGCTAAAAAAGTTAAAATGTCCGCCAAAGAAATCACAGTAGTACATTGTAATTATAGTTGTTAGCCAGTACACTGAAAAACGGCTAAAGTCTCAAAACCAAATGATAGCAACGATTTCAACCAGTCCAGTATTCATACAGTTTATTTCCCTTAATATAAATATTCATCACCAGTGGAAGATCCAGGAAGTTAAAATATGGGGGATGTGTTGCGGGGTGGGGCACTGGGACCTGAACATGTTGAGAGTGTTGAGTTTAATTTAGAAAGAAATTGTGTCTATCTTTTCCATTGCAATTTTCTGAATTTAGGAGGAGGGGAAGATTCTGCCTGGTCACCCAGTCAAAGCCCACTATTAATTTTGAAAAATACAATAGATAGAGCATTTGCTAAGTTGCATTGCACAGTTTTACAACATCGGTTCCTGCTTGCCCCTCTCCACCTATTTCAAGATCATGGATCCGCAAGCACTGATCAGTATTAGCATTATCAATTATAGTATCTCAATTATAGTATAAAAATTGATACACCCATTGGGCTATGAAGTATCATCAAGGTTTTCTCAAATCTCCTGCATAGGCTATTGTTACAGGGTCGTAGCCACCAGTACAGTTGGTAAGGTTTCAACCTGATCACTTATTCATAGAGGGGTTTGACAACCTACAGTAGTGGCTTGTGAAACCGCACTCACTTTATTTCTTGTGGCTATACATCACTGTATTATTCAAGAAAACTACCCCATTTAACATTCAGAAAAGTCTAATAGGTTAGGGAGTAGTATGTCGGAATGTTTGTTTTAGTTGATTAATCTTTTCCCAGCGTTATGAACAGAACAACAGTGGAATGTTAGCGTATAGTAGAGCTAAAGTCAATATAGATCCAATTTATCATGCAGTCGTATGTTCAATATGTTACAATGCTAGTGCGATATAATTGTAGATTGTTAATAGCAATGTTTGATGTGTAAGAAACCAGATTAGATAGTTGAATTATGTCTATTCATTGTCGTGGCTGAAATTATGGTCTGAGGGCCGAAAAGGGTGCGGAAATTTAACCATGAGTGGGTGAGGGTGTTTGCTGATAGGATTCAACACCCCACACACAATATAATATGATTTATAAGGATTATTAATATAATATTGGTTGTGTTCACTGCACCATCCAAAAGAATTCAGATTTCAGTAAAGTGTGAATAAGCTTGAATATTTTCATGTTAATATTTTGAACACTGTTCTTAAACTTATTTAAAAAAAAACTGTAAATTTTAAATTCATCTTGTAAATACAGTAAAAGAATAATAAAAACTCACTACACTATGTTTCTATGTTTAACACTGTCTTATTTTTATTGGATGGCCTTAAAATAAATTGTGGTCTCTTGGAGTCACTGGCGAGGATCCTGTTGGGTGGGGGATCATTTCCTTTGAAAGAAGTTAAATTGTGGATTAGCTTCGTCACAAACATGACATTCGATATACTCATTGTAATATAGTAGGTATTTCTATTCCTTAATGTTGCATTCTGAAACTAAACAAAGATGTATCCGAGGTAACTTATTTGGTTCTAACTCGAATGTGATTTGGATCATCTGTTCCAACTCGAATATGATTCAGATCATCGGTTCTAACTCAAATATGATTTGGATCATTGGTTCTAACTCGAATACGATTTGGATCATCTGTTTAAACTCGAATATGATTTGGATCATAGGTTCTAACTCGAATATGATTCGAATCATCGGTTCTAACTCGATTATGATTTGGATCATCGGTTCTAACTTGAATATGATTTGGATCATTGGTTCTAACTTGAATATGATTTGGATCATCGGTTCTAACTCGAATATGATTTGGATCATCGGTTCTAACTCGAATATGATTTGAATCATCGGTTCTAACTCGAATATGATTTGGATCATCGGTTCTAACTCGATTATGATTTGGATCATCGGTTCTAACTTGAATATGATTTGGATCATTGGTTCTAACTTGAATATGATTGGATCATCGGTTCTAACTCGAATATGATTTGGATCATCGGTTCTAACTCGAATATGATTTGGATCATCTGTTCTAACTCGAATATGATTTGGATCATCGGTTCTAACTCGATTATGATTTGGATCATTGGTTCTATTTACTTGAATATGATTTAGATCATTGGTTCTAACTCGATTATGATTTGGATCATCAGTTTAAACTCAAATATGACTGGATCATTTAATCATGCATACAGTTTATCACTATAAAATTATTTTCTCAGTTGGATGATAAGCAAAGGTTGATCTTTTAAAATTTCTTTTTGGCCTGATAATTTCAATTAACCTTTACACATACTAGAGATTGAATAACAAATTACAGCGAGTTATCCCATGCAGAAATTAATTTTAAACTCATTACTTTGTGGTTATCCCTTGTCTCTGTTGTCACAACAAACACTGAGCTACTTCGCTATTAAATCAACATTTGCTAAATACATTGTTGACATTGTGCAATTATTAATACATTCCGCACACCTTACTTGAGTATTAATCAAGATTAAGTGGACAAGATTAGATCTAGTATCATACACAGACAATCAAATTATTTACCGATTCTCCCACATGTCTCAAAGGAGGAAATGAATTACAATGCAAAAGATATGACATAGTTATACACATTTTTAGGCCCTCACCCCACTCAAAATAAGGGATCCCCAATGTGCAACCCTGTAAGGATACTGGATACATGGGGCTTCACGCTGGGTTGCTTTTGTGGTGATATACAATTATTTTCTTTACTTTTTTGACATGAAAACCTTTTTGATCTGTCCGAGAAGGATTTTACAGTCCGAAAAAGAGTAAAATATCCAGTGACTTTTGAAGCTAATACTAACTGTAAAATACTCAATTCAACAATTTAAGAATAACAACAAAATTTTAATTTAAATCTGAAATAAATCTTTATTTTACTATCTATAATATATTATGTATCACACTCATACTTTAAATCTATAAATTAGGGCAAGTTTTAATATTGTTTTGTTTATACTATGGAGAAATATTTAATCCATGTTTACTCTTTAAATACAATGTTCTTTGGATAACAATAATAAGTATAATGCTTTTGATTGAAAATTAAAAAATTAAAGAGTCTTAATAATAAAAAAAAATAAATACAAATTAAAATTTAGAAAAATTGTATACCACAATTCTTAAAAAAAAAGTATATGAAATTATTCTAATGCAGTAATTGCAGTATTAAATTATATACTTTTAGTTTCATTCAATAGTAGAAGTTTATTAGGCAGTCATTGATATAAAATTATTCTAATGCAGTAAGTGCATTATTAAATCGGTTTATTTTGCTAATACATGTATACTTTTAGTTTCATTCATTATACTCAGTAGAAGTTTATAAGGCAGTTATTGCAATCAAATTTACACAAAATTAGTTACTGCAGACGTACACACTATTGTAGTTTTGTTTTATCATGATGCAGTCCCTCCAATACACAGTGTGTATGATGCCCCAAAAAAGTTTGTTAAATAATCACATCAGGTTTTTAAAAAGTAAGCAAAATGTAGTTACTGCATTAGAAGTGTTGACATGGTCCCTCAAAAGACAGCAAATTAATAAATCAATATTTTAAAATGTGTTTATCATAACATTTTGATTTATATAATGCGTCTAGCTTATAAAGCACTCCAAAATGATTGACAAATTGTGGAAATAATCAGTTATTTTTAGAGTATAGGAAAAAGTGTGACAAATAAGAACGTTATATTTACTACGGTGCATTTATCTCAATGACTACCAACACGTTGAGTACATTAAAAAACCTATTTAGGGAAGTACAGTACAGTACTTTGATCCTACAAGTCTTTCACATCTGTTCCGGCACGGTTCTAGTCCGGCGAATCGAACATCAATGTTTTGTTTTCACGATGCGCACACGCGCACATCGATTGGCGCATAGCTGGAACCACACCGGAACAGGTGTGAAAGAATCTTTATAGAAGTATTCTATGAATAGGGGTACTGGCTGTACAGTGTTAAAACATATAATTTGTCTCTTGTTTGTCCCCATTATCAGGGATTTCCCCAAAATAGGAATTTCCACTAATACTGTAGGAATTTTCTCTTCACATGGAGTTCCCCTAGGAGGGGTTCTATTTACTAATATAAACTATTTATTTACTATTATTAGAAAATATTTAAAGGCAAGTGAGACATACATACATTCAATATAAACCACATGATTCTCTGTACTGCATGTCGACATATGTCATTTTATGTCCAGTATCATAGGAAATGCTATAAAACAGTGTCAAATATCTATCAAATGTGTCACATGTATCATGGCAAGATTAGTTTAGGCTTACGGCCTCACATGTACAGTGTGTGATGATACTGGACACACTATACCGAGAATCAATAATATAATTGTGCGTAATTATCATTTCATATTAATAGTGACACAGGTGGATTAACATACAGTACTATTTTCTTGGCAATATATTAATCATATTGTTTTTTAATAATTCATAAAAAATAAACTTGATAATTATTGTAGGATAGATACCACAAATAAAGCTAAAATTAAGGAATGAATAATTCAAAGGCACTTTCCCATTCATTTTATTCACAAAACTATGTTTTAGGGGGTTGGGAGGAAGGGGAGGGGAGAACTAGGGCCTTTCCAAGATTTATTTTTCCTAATACTGTAAAAATCGAATAACCAAAAATAAAATATTTAAAAAAAGTATAATTTTTTTGGGAAAACACACCAAAATCATGGTTGACTCTAAAATATATTTTGTTACAGTATCGAATACCGAATTCAGGTAGTCTTTAGTTATTTGTCTTTTTAAGTTAACAGTATATTCCTTTACGGAGTGCCACTAGTAACAGGTTTTATGATTTTTGTGTAGTCTGAACATGGAGTAAAGAATTCTTTACTCCATGGTCTGAAGCATACTGTAGGTATGATGCGCCAAATGTGCCAAAATATCTTTTTATCAATAGTAAGAACTTGGACTACAATTTAGGATGACCTAATCTTTCAATTCTTCCTTTAGCACCTTCTCGTTTCAACATCAGGCACCGTTTCACATAACTTTGGAAATGTAGTGTAAAAAGCACACCAAAACATTTAAATGACTATACTATCATCACAGTAAATTCTATAATAAATATATAAATTGTTACTATATTATAAATATTGAAATTTTAAATGTAAATAGATTTATCTAAAGTTCTGACTTTTTGTCTTTGGCCTTGAAGTCTAAGGAGGCGGAGTTGATGCAGTAACGTTTTCCGGTCACTTTAGGCCCATCATCAAACACATGACCGAGATGAGCTCCACACTAAAAGAGCAAACAACAAAATCAGGTAAAAACACATCTAAAAATATGACAAAATACTATAATACATTATTATACAGTATATATTTTAACATAACATGGAAAATTCTCACACCTCTCTCTCTCTCTCAAAGGTCACGGCACCAGTACTTGGATTACATGATCAACTGGTGTATGGAGATAGTGTAATAGAAAACTTTGTTTAAAGATGTATTGCCCCCAAAAAAATTAGAAATGAAGATTAATATTTTAAAATCAGATTTTGAATAGGTTATTTTGTACTTTTAATGAAGTTAATCACTTCCACGGAAAACAAACAAAACAAATAATGTTTTTAATTTAAGTTATTAAATTACATAAAATACAAAAAAACCAAAAACACATTTCCTGGCAGCCAATTTGAATATTTTGTGCTTTAAATTACAGTTTTTCAGGTAAATAAATAATTGTTTCGATCCAACTTTTGGTCAAAGTCAATAATATTATGGAACATCAAAATGGTATATTCAACAAAAAATGTAAAAAAATATTTTTTCAGGAGGACAATACATTAAATTGAATATATTTTGCTTACATATTTTTCAGGTAACATTTGTTTTTCAATCCAATTTTTGGTAAAAGTGAAAAACTATTATATGGTACATCAAAATGGCATATTCAAGAAAAAAATAATTTTTTTCAGGGGGACAATATATCTTTACATTAAACGAAATAGGCTCTATATTTGGCATAGAACTTTTCTTTTTTTGCTAATATTTAGCTGTTTTTATAAGTATTATAACACAATATACTCCTGTTTCCACTTGACAATGTCATCTTCATAATCACGTTCATTATAGCAACTTCAATCCGTGCCCGTGGGAATCATGCTTTAATTAAGACAGATTATTCCCATTTGATTGCCTTAGCGAGTTACTATGGTAACCGATTAATAAACAATGAGGTTATTATTATGAAAGTACTTTCTGAGTACCAATTTGTAATGAATGTGTTGAATTATTAAGAAATGAGTCTGCAACTAGGGGCTTCTACAAGAAAAGTGTTGTTAATGCTTAATGTGATTACATTTTTATTTAAAGACACTAGACCTTTGTTTTTTCGACCTATTTAAGGTCACACACTACATTTTACATAAAAATAAATACTATATGAACCTATTGCAAACCTATTGCAAACATTTTGTTTAATGGTTAAAAATGTGAAAAATAAGTTGATTCTAATAATTTAATTTAGAGACGTCTACGAGATAACATTCGACGCGAGCTACTTAGAAGTGCATTGTTTTTCTCTTTTTATCATTTAACCTTTAGAACACACAACAAAATGACCTGGTTTAATGTTGACATTGGAGGTAAAATATCAATTTTTTTGGCTGAAAAAATGGCGTAATGGGCTAGTACAATATTAATGGTACCTTTTGGCATTTAACTTCTGTCCGGATCATTCCAAAAGTCGTGTCTGTTTTCAACTCCACATTAGCCTTGTCGAGGACGTCAAAAAAAGAGGGCCACCCTAGAAAAATAATTATAATAAAAAGTCATACCTTCCGGATTCAGAGTGTATAAATAAACATTTTGGCTTTAATTTTAATTAAAATATATCTACCACTTATAATGATCTCTAACAATAAATCGGAATGTGGGAGGTTGATAGCACAGATACATTTTACATTATAGGGAACTTTCTCATCAAACTGTAAACAGGGCCCGGCCCAAAAATGCTCGCAAATTGTAATGCAAAAGATGGGACATCTAAGTTAAGCTCAGAACTTCATTTTAACATTTTTAGTCCCCATATTTCAAAATCCTGGATCTGCCACTGGTAAACAATACGAAATAATATATTGGAAGCATTGCTCATATTATTTTTTCCCACAATAAGATTTATATTCAAATGTGTTTTATTTTATATATTAGTGCTGTAAAATTAGAATGAAAATCAATATTATATTGTTGTTTATTGATTGATAGGGAGTTACAATAGAAAATTTTGGCGAGGGAGTTGCTGAGCGGTTAAGATAGTGGAACCGTAAATACGTAGCCATAACACTGTAAAGGGCTCCATGGTTTCGGTGGTACAGTATAAGGTAAGTCTTCTCAAAATAAAGAATAAATAATTTAATAATAGTAATAATGCACACAAACCTGAGCCAGAGTCAAACTTTTCAGTTGATCTGTTAAAAAAAATAATTAAAAGAATATTAAAAAGGAATTTCAGGCAAAACTGTTCAATTGTTTTCATTTTTATTAACAAGAGTTCATTGACCTTCATGTACTATTACTAAGCAAATAAACTTACACCAGGAAACTGAAATGAATTGGCAAAAAAATGAGAACATTCTAGGCCTACACTAATATTCAACCTTTTTTTAAGGTATAAACTAGGTTAAAGGTACTAAGATATTATGGAGAAATTTTGAGAATATTTTTATGGAAAACTATTCTGAATACTGAATGTTTTATAGAAAGTAAGGTTACTATTTCATACTAGGCCTAGGTCGGTTTTTAAAAATGTTTTTCACCTCACCTGAAAAGCTCCGAACCACAAACGATACAGGTGTATGTTCCATCATCCTTTAACTTATAATATTTTCCACTAAAGGCTCTAGAAAGAAAGAGAAAGGGTTAGCCAAAAAGATTTTGTTGAAGTACAGTGTAAAGATTGTTATATAATTCATTCATCATTTTAAAACATTATTGAAACATAATAAAACATGATTTTATTTTCTTTGGAATCGACTTACCTTTCTGTACCCTGTTCTTGAGTAATATGATATTGCTGTGGCGTCAAACGACTCTTTAATTCCTCCTTACTGAACGACATTTTACTGGAATGATGTCTTGCTGAGTTTCCTAAAAAAAAGATTAACAACAAAAAATGAAAACAATCTCAAAATAATATTTGGCTATTGGCTAAATGCAAGTGGCATTTTTTTCCCAATGCAATACCCAGCATACCACCACCACCATGGTCGCTAGCGGGAGTTTGGAGAAGGAGAAGGTGGCGGGGAGGATAGAATGGGGGAGGGGGTGGTTGGAATGGAGTTGATTGAAAAATGACTCTTTCTTCCCGACACTGACAACTTTTCAATTCAACAGACATCATATCACTTTTTTCACAATTTGACTATTGAAATTGAAACGTCAAACATCCGTCTAAACATATTAGGCCTAAAATTTAGCTTACGAAAAACGCGGCGATTAACAATTCTTCTGTTAGATAAGGCTAGCCTGTCAGTTGTGATGATAAAGTTGGAGGAGGATAAGCAACGCACCGCCGCTACCGCTGTCTGATGATGATAGAAGTTCACAGGAATGGCCTGGTTGATGTTGGCTGTATAGAACGAACATGAACACTGAAACCGCTTTAATAAATTTAGAATGTTCCGGGAGCAATAAAGCATGATGACGCAGCAATCTAATCATAACAGCTACCAGGTAAAAGGTAACCTACTTCCCTATAATGATAATTTATTACCTCTCACTACCCATCGCACAAATACAATGGAGGCGAAACTACGGATTACATAACTAAACATATTACAATTGCCAGAAAAAGAAACAAATTATACAGTATACAATTACAATACAATTAAAAAGTAGCCTATCCAACAGAGCAAGAAAATAGATATTTCCAAACATAAAATTAATGAAATAATACCCAATGTGTCAACTTGTATCTACAGTATGTACGTACCGCATACCGTTAAATATATTTTACAATAAACATGAAATAACATGGCAACGATTACTTCTTGTGTCGCGATTGCGATTTTGGCAGCATGTGTTTTGTTTTTGTGATCGGCGAGGCCTAAAAAACTAACTGAAACGCAAATTAAAACAGAATTGCTGAGAATATTACTCGGCCTAACCTTGATTTCAACAGATCGTGTGAAAGAGGTAAGTTATGTTATAATTTGTATAGTAAATAAATCAGTAAACATTCCAGATTTGCAATGTAATAGCCCATCTGTTCTAGGCCTACAATACATATTTTTATAGCTAGGTCTAGAGGCAGGTCTGCACCGCCTAACTAGCTAGAGGCCTGCCCTAACTACTAGCTAGGTTTGTAGGCCTAGGCATAAAGGCATACCTTTTGTCAGACTTACTTACTGTAGGTTAGCTAGATTAAGGCATACCACAACTAAATCTGAGAGGGTCCTACTAAGCCTAACTGGCTCTCTGTTCTGTGCTTGTGAATGGTCAGATCAAATGTTAAGAAAAAAAATACTTTTGAAAAAATTTGATTGTACTTTTCTTGATTCAATTTGTTATTTTAATTAAATGTGGTATTTTCTTTAATATAGTAGGCCTAGTTTCCTTTTATGTATTTATTATTACTCAATAGTAGACATTAATAATATTATTTAATTTCCATTTATTTCTTTCACCTATTTATTTTATAGTTGATGTTCCGTAAACAAATGGATGAGGCAGAAGAAGAACGGAAAAGCGTAAAGGCCAAATTTCTATCTCTGATGGATGAATGGCAACAGAGACAGGGGTCTACAGTAGCTGAGATTGAATCACTTACAAAGTATGTCTACACTGCTAGCAGCTGTATGTACAGAGCACAGTGACATAACAAGACCTGAGGCCCCTTGTTTAGAAACCATAAGTGGCCCTCGAACTCTGGAGGCCTTGGGTGTTTTTAGCCTTTTCAACATATTTTAATGCCTTCCTCTGGTCATTGCTCAGGGTCGCCCATAAGCTCCAGGGCCCCTCATAAGCTCCAGGGCCCCTCATAAGCTCCAGGGCCCCTCATAAGCTCCAGGGCCCCCCATTAGCCCCAGAGCATACAGTTCTTCATGTCAAGGCAGGGCACCACAAATCATAGCAACAATATCGGCACAGGTTCAAGCCTTTCCTCCACCATTTAATGACTCTATTGCTCACACATGCCTCGTGTGCAATTTAAAGTGTGTATCTTTCGGAAGAGTAGGTTACCTAGTCCTTCATCTCACGGTCAACTCAACGAGCATCATTTTTTCTGACGAAAACTATATACTGTATATTATATATTTCCCATGGCTTTAGTCCCACCATACAGGCTTGTTGATTCTTCCTAATAAGGACAGAACTACCATACAGTATTAGGATTACAGGATACTTTTAAAAAGAAATGAATTTATATAAAGCTTTATATTTATATCTCTGATATATTATCAATTTTTAGAATGTGCGAGATGATAGAAGTTGAAGTGGACAATTATATGAAGCAAGATCCAGACCCGTTTGATGACCGCCATCCAGCCCGTGTTGACCGGGACTGCAGTCTTGGACATCTGCTTAAAGTCATTTTTGAAAATGATACATTCATGGATAAGGTTTGTAAGATGTGGCCAAATATGGTAGTGATATGACATCATCATGTTTTTTTTCACATTTAAAGTTTGATAGTGTAGACAAGGCTTTATTTAGTTAAAACTAATGATCCGAGCCTACATTGAAGCATTTGATATACACTGTATAATAACATTAAAAAAAAAACATTAATAAGAATTTCTATTTTATTTTATATGATAATGCACAAATAAAGCTATTCAGTATTATCAGTTAGTTAATTTAATTTCTTTTTTATCATAAGGAAATTAATTTATTAAATGTAAACAATTATTTTTTTGTTATCTATACCAAAGCTTGTGAAGTCCTACATACAATCACAAGACAAGGATTTAAATGTTGTTGCGTGCCGGCTACTTCTTGACATAATGCCAGGATTGGAAACATCAATCATTTTTCATGAAACTGTAAGTATATAAAATCTACCTTCTTTTTGGTTTCTGAATGTAAGTAAAGGGAACTTTTTTGTATAGAATATAAAAATATATAAGAACATTATTTTTTTATACTGGGTAGCCTCTTCAGTCAAAGATTGTCTTCAGTCAAAGATTGTTCTCCCAGAGGGCCCAGATATGATCAGTGGCTGTGTGTGACAGTGGATGTGTGTGTACAAGTACACCAGGGTAACCCCCTACTCGTCTCGAAAGATGTACTAGGTTCTTTAAAGTGCACATGAGCTAGATGTGTACGGTTTATAGTCCTTATCTAAGAAGACTTGACCACTAGAACCATGGAGCGAGTGAGCCTCGAACCATTGCCGATGTTATGGTTACATAATTACGGTTCCACTGTCTTAACCGCTCGGCCACTCACTCACTGATATAACCAATCTTGTTTTTCTGGATGACCATTTCATAGAGTTAATTTCCCCAATTTTTCTATTCTTCCACTGATTGTGCTATTTTGCGTGCGTCCGCGATTTTATGAGAGTAGGGCCTATTGTATCTCCATGTTTTTTCTAGTTTGATTTGTGTAGTTCAGATATGTAATTGTCTTGTCTTATTTTCTTTCGCAGGATAACTTGGTTCCTACATTTCTTCGTTGGGCACGTGATGCAGATGAACCATTGAGGTCGTATGCAACTGGCTTTTTGGCCGCAGCCATGGAAGACACAGATCTGGCAGGGAATTTCAAAGAGGAAAATGCTGAAATGGTAAGTGTTTTTTCTTTAATAAATCAGAAAAGTAACTGTTAATCCTCAACTGGATCTTTAGAAAGTGTGTGTACAGTATCATTCCTATCCATTGTGTGTTTCAAGACAAGTAAAGAGTATGCTGTAACCACTCCCTCTTTTAAAATATTTTTGTTCACAGATACAGTTGATGCTAAGTAGGTTGCAAACTCTTCGTCAAGAAAATGAAACGTCTCCAAACAAACCAGCGTTTAAGCATTTGCACTCGATTGCAGAAGATACCAGCGATGACACTGGTAAAGTAGCATCCGAAAAAATGGAAACAAACGATAGTGTGGATGATAAAAAAATGAACAATGATCTTATCAAAGCCCGGAGCAGACGATTAAGCATCGATGAATTAGCCGATTGCTTCGGCGTTGATAACGAGTGTAGTAATAGTAGTTGGGCAGAGGCATCGACTTACGTGATAGGATCGCATTGTATTTGGCCGCTTACTCCCGTGATGCAGCAACGATTTATATTACAATACTTGACACCTTTAGGTGAATACCAAGAGGTGTGTGTATAAGGGTTTTAATTCTGTACTCTACTCATTTACTCTGCACTCTACTCATGTACTCTGTACTCTACTCATGTACTTTACTCATGTACTTTGCACTCTACTCATGTACTCTGTGCTCTACTCATGTACTCTGTACTCTACTCATGTACTCTACTAATGTACTCTACTCATGTAATCTATACTCTACTCATGTAATCTATACTCTACTCATGTAATCTATACTCTACTCATGTACTGTACTCTCCTCATGTACTCTGTAATCTACTAATGTACTCTACTTATGTACTCTGTACTCTACTCATGTACTCTGTACTCTACTCATGTACTCTGTACTCTACCCATGCACTCTTACTTTACCCATGCACTCGTACTCTACCCATGCACTCTTACTATACCCATGCACTCTTAGTCAAACATTTCAATTCATGAAAATAATCTTGCCATTCAACTTCTAACCATTCAATATTTGTATACTATGATGATTACACTTATATATATGTATATATATACTTATGTATATATATTCCATAATAAATTACACATCTCTCTCTCTCTTGTTTGTGTTAGTTACTTGGTGTTACCTTGGAAAATGACATATTATCTATCTTATTTCACTATCTGAATATCGAGAAAACAAAAGATGTTCGTCTTACATTAGAAGGTTTAAAGGTAAATATATTATTTTTACCAAATTAAAGAAATGTTGTTACCGATTAAGCCCTCTACGAACCCACGGCAGTCACATTGCTGCGCCTACCATTATTTGTACACCTGAAAATCCCATAGTCTTGGTTGTCTAATGTTGTTTAAGGTGCAACCAACCTGGCAGCTAGTGACTATGATTTTATATTTTCTTCTTGCGTCATGTTTGTTTAATTTGTTGATTTGTATTATATTTTGTAAAGTGTATCTTTTGCCTGAATAAATAATAATAATAACAGCTTTACTTTCCATCTGAAGGACAAAGCAATGCGAGTAAAGTATCTTTGCTAGGTCTCGAACTAATCCCTCACACGCTAAATTATTCCTTTACCATTATGCCATATTACTCCATTGAAAGTTATTGTATTTTGTTTGTACAAGTCCCTGTTATGAATTTTATCCGTTATTTTTAGTATTTAGCGTCTCTTCTCTGCCACAAAAAGTTTGCATCAGAGTTTGTAGAACGTGGGGGCGTTCAGTGTCTTCTGAACGTTCCACGCCCGTCAGTAGCTGCAACAGGAGTCGCGATGTGTATCTATTACCTCGCGTACAACGCAGACGCCATGGAACGTATATGCCTCCTACCTAGCCCAGTGTTTTCTGACCTTATAAGGTAAAAACCTCTCTTAAGATATTAAAAAGACCCTTTTTTTGTGTTTTTTTTTTTTAAATTGCATTTTTTATTTTATTTTTTTAAATTGTACAAATTTTAACAAGCACTTATCTAATTGGTTGATATAATTGATTCCACTTTATTCTTTGTTTGTTTGTTTGTTTTATTCGGTACTCAAGAAATACAACAAAAATACCAGGATGACCCATAAAGCTGAAACAGCTTAATTCCAATGCGGTTCTTTAAACAAGCAAGTTAGATAATAATGTGTACATTATAAATGCATACTAATACAATAAACAGAAACATCCATATACAATATACAATCATCATCGACAGCATGGTTAATCTTAATCTTGTGCATAATTATGTTTCAATGATTTATCATATTGCAGTATTAATAATTTTTTTTTTGTAGCTATGGGTTATGGTTGTTGGAATGTTCGCACGAGTCCGGGCGTTGCCATGCAACCATATTCTTCATGCTGAGCTTCAATTTCCGCGCTGTTCTCGATCTGTTTGACGAGAAGGACGGTTTGCGAAAGTTATTCAACACAGTAAGTCTAGAAAAGAATTCCGCCTTATTTTTTATTTACAGATACCAACCAAAAATAAAACAAAATCTCAAAGCATGTGGGTATATTCGTTAAACATAGCATGTAAAAGCAATTTGTATTGTCTTATAACAGCACGGTTTAACCCCTGAGTACAGCACTCGTCTGGCACTTGTAAAGCAATCGTCTGGCAATGGTACACCTCTGTTCTGGCCCTGGTAATCCATGGTCTGGTTCTATTATAACCCTGGTCAGGCCCTAGTACACCCCTGGTCTGGTCCTAGTACACCCCTGGTCTGGTCCTAGTACACCCCTGGTCTGGTCCTAGTATAACCCCTGGTCTGGTCCTAGTATAACCCTTGTGTGGTCTTGGTACAATCCTGCTCTGGCCCCGGTACAGCTGTGCTCTTCCCCTGGCACAGCCCTGCTCTTGCCCTGGTACAGCCCTGCTCTTGCCCTGGCAGGCTAATAATAATTTTGTTTAATTTATTTTAGATTACCACCCTTGATATTTTAAACCTTGACGATCAGGGAATGTTACTAAATGACGATGAATTGTTCGCCAATTATCAAACGGTAAAACACACTTGTTTGGCACTGAAGCGCTACTTTGAGGCACACCTTGCACTACGTGTCGACTCACTCAAGCGTGCATCTACACGGTTCAGTCAAGAAACTGCTCAGATCGATGCAATTCCACCATATAAGGTATGTTAAAAGGATGATTTTATTTACATTCTATTTATTTTGTCTTGTGATATTGTATTTTTCTAAGGGTCCCTAATGATCAGCTTCGACTAGATGGAACATAAAATAAAGCATAAAATATTGTTGAATAAATAATGAAATGATTGTATTTTTATAATAGATGCATTAATGGGTAATTTTTTTAAGAATTTTGTTATAGAATTCCAAAGAACAAATACAAAAATGCGTTTATCCTTTGCGACCTTTGTCCTTGTTTCTTTAGCCTTTGACTTTGCTTTAACATTTGACCTTGTTTTTTAGCCTTTGACCTTGTCGCCTGAGACAACCCTTGAGAATCTCAATCTGTTATTGGAGCAATCTTCTCGTCGTAAGTGGAACCCAATATGTGAGCTACAACGTCTGCAAGGAATACAGTTACTGCTACAGGTTGTGGCGCTGTCCTGTGAGTGGAAAAAATACAGTGCCAGGTATGCTATCTTATAACATCAAAATAGAATAAAGCCTCTATTAAGGGGACACATCAAAGTCAGCTCTCTCCAGAATAGGAGTGTCCCAAAGGAGGAGTTTTACATGAAACAGGAAAAACTAATCAGTAGAAACCCCTATTAAGGGGACACCTTAAGGACCTGACAAAGTGTCCCTTTTCTTAATAGGTTGTCGATCCGTAGTGTCAAAATATTTTATCATTATTTTCACATAAGAAAATAGTTCCCTGAATAGAGGAGTGGATTTACTGTAATAAAAAAAAAAACTATTTACGATTAATTAAAACTAGAACGAAAAAGATTTTTAAAATATCAGTTTGTTTATTATTGTAGAGGTGAACTAGTTAAAGCTGCGATGGACATACTCGGTGTTGCATCGGTCACTTCAACTGGACACCAGGAACTTTGTAAACAGGTTGACTTACCAGAGAATTCAACCACAGTTGGTGTCAAGTAAGTTGTATACATTTTTTCCAGTGATGCCATGGTTCTATACCACCAGTCATTTTTTATCAAGTCTTTATTGGAGAGATGTTTAATATTGTGCTCTTTTTTGTCTAGTATCGTGATTGGCATAGCAGATGGAGAGATCATGAGTGACACAGAAGCTCAGAAGGCAGCTCTTCAAGTCATCATTAATTGCGTTTGCGGACCAGACAAAAGAGTAAGTAATCTGAAATTAAACTTCTACTATAGTATGTTGAAATTAAGGCTTTAATTTTTTTAATTAAAAATAAATCTTTTAAATATTTACAGATGAATATTGTGATTTTACAAGGGTTCTAGTTGTCTCATGACCTTTTTTTTTTTAAAAGGTCTCATGACCTAGAGGACTGTTGGGTCATAGCAGATGAGATACAGTTCACCAAGTCCTTCCATATGTTAGTAGTTGTACTCATCGTGATACTATACAAAGGCATAAGCCATATCTCCCAGTGGTGCCTATCTCCTCTCTGGGCTTACAAGGCTTATTGTTTTGTTTTTATATATTTAGGCAAATTGCCAAGGATAACCATAAGCGAATTAATTCACTATCCTTCTTAAAGGTGGCAATCCTGTTCACAAGACAAACATATACACAAGATGCTCTACATAAACAAAGTCTTAGTACAAGTTTTTATGATCACCAATTATAATAATTACTAATTTGATTTGTTAAATTACTATATTGATTTGTGTTTTTGTTTTGTGTTTCAGCTTGGGAGTTCTTTTGGGAAGTTTGTCGGTGGTCCTCGGAAGGTGAAAGAGAGTATAGGAAGCAGTAGTAACAATTACATGGCCAAGCTTTGGGATTGTGTTAGGACCAACAATGGAATTAAAGTAAGTTTAAATAAATATTTTTGTTCCTTCTCTCTGTTTTTCATATTCATCTTCATATGTTCCTCTTGTGTGTAAAACATCTCGAGAAAAATAACTCTGACCTTCTGACCCAAGCACGATGTGTTTTAAACACTATTTAAACAATAAATTTCTCACTTTTTTTAGACACTACTTTCATTATTAATGGCAAAAGGACCAATCACAGATGCTGACGGCATACGTGCTCTTGCATGTCGAGCGTTATGCGGACTTGCACGTAGCGATACTGTACGGCAGATTATCAGCAAACTTCCACTCTTCTCTGCTGGCCAATTACAATGTAAGTTTTTATAATGCGTCTTCTTACTTCAGAACCTCTATTAATGGGACACCTTAGGTCCCCAAGCATCCCATTTATAGAATTGGTTCGCGAGAATCGAAAGCATCAGCTTATACGCATGCATATTTATGTCTTCATCTTCCAAATCCCTCTCTGTGACGAATTCTAGTTTGAGTCTTTTTTTCAGCGAAATTGGTAGTACGAATTGTTTCTAGTTTTTGCGAAGTGAAAAATTGCGCAACCAGAGCTTCAGAAAATGAGCTGTGATGCGTTCATGAGCACTCATGCAAATCGAAAACCTCAGCAAGCAAGCAATGAACATGAAATCACAGCCATTTGCTCTTGTAGTGGAAAGGGTAGCACGTTTTTTTCTCAACAAAACGTTGAATATGCGCGAACAAATTTGCCTTGATGAAAATCGGTTTAAAGGATGGTAACTGATTTAATTTACAGAATTTAAAAAATATTTTTTGCAGCCCTCATGAGGGAACCTGTTTTGCACGAGAAACGTTCAGAGCATCTTCAGTTTTGCAAGTATGCGTCAGAACTAATTGGTAAGATTCAATCGGTTTAAACCGCTATTCTGTAAAAAGTGCTAAAATCAAATTGAAACCATGTAGAGATATAACGTTCTTGTATGTTTGTATTTTTAGAAAGAGTTACTGGAAAGTCGCTATCAGTCGGTAGTGATGTCACGATAGCTAGGCTGCATAAGGCGAACATTGTACAGCAGACAAGGATTCGATATGACAAGAAAGAACTGCTTCAACTTATCTTTACTCACCTTCAATCTCAGGGTAGGCCTAAAGGATTTTTATAATAGAATTTATTAATTTCTCAGATGCATTAGAGTTCGTACAAGTCATACATTTTGTTTCAAACCCACAAAAAAGAATTTGATTTGTTAAAGATGTAAAATATGGTTCCGACATACGACCCATGTAGCCATTTGTGCTCTAAATACATGGACCACAATATGTTCATCTATTTCATTCTACAAAGAAACAAAAAATGTTTCTGTTGATTGTTTAGCGCTTAGAGCCGCCTGTCATTTTGCGCTATTTTAAATTGAACTTATTATTATTACTATTCATATTTAAAATGAAATAATTTGTTTCCCAGGTTTAACACAGACTGCTGCTATATTAAGTCAGGAGGCTAGCTTGCCTGCACAACAATCAACCTCACGGACCATCAGCCCACCGCCAGCATTCCCAGTAAGTTCCGTTCAGTTTTACTATAATTAAATACCACATTACTCCCTTCCAAGAAATATTCATGAAATAAAATTGCTAATGCTCTTTCTACACTATCAAGCTAGTTTGACAAAAAATAGTTTGATGTGCCTAAATATGGCAGTGATATGCTTAAATATAGTAGTGATATGCTTAAATATGGTAGTGATATGCTTAAATATGGTAGTGATATGCTTAAAGATGGTAGTGATATGACATCATCATGTCCATATATGGGCACATGACATTTTTTTGTCACAAAGTTTCATAGTGTAGACAAGGCTTAATATGCTATTGCTGTTCTATTCAATAGCTCCATCGTACAGTAACTCCAAAAAGTCCTATGCTACCTAACAAAGTTCACCAATCACGGACAAGCTTGTCTTCAAAGTCTAGCCAATCCAGCACCAACATTCAACCGTCCAAGCAAACGCCAAGCAACAGTCAACCAAAGAAAATCCTGTTCTCTCCAGCACTGAACACTCCAAAGGTAAGTGCATCAAACTACTGTAGTGTGACAGAAAGATTTGATTTTATTTATGTGCCTAGATAAAAACTTTTTTGTTATAATTACAGTGATAAAATCGGAATCACACTAAATGAATAATAAAATAATTTAAAATTGAATAAATGACGTAATAAAAATCTGTGTAATTTCTAGAATTCCAAACGACGAATATGCCGTGAAAAGGTACAAACGCCCAATGTACCTGTTAACCTTCCACGACAACGAAAACGTCACATGAGCACCGGACCAACGTTAGATTCTATTGTTTCAAATTATCTTCAAGAACAGCACGCCAACTGTAGAAATCCAGTGCTAGTTTGTCCTGCGTTTTCACTACTTGAGTAAGTATAGATAATAATAAATGGTTGATAGTTGAATGGAGCGAATATTTTCATGAGTTGAATGGAGCGAATATTTTCATGAGTTGAATGGAGCGAATATTTTCATGAATTGAATGGAGGGAATATTTTCATGAGTTGAATGGAGCGAATATTTTCATAAGTTGAATGGAGCGAAAATTGTTATAAGTTGAATGGAGCGAATATTTTTATGAGTTAAATGGAGCGAATATTTTTATGAGTTGAATGGAGCGAAAATTTCCATGAGTTGAATCGAGCGGATATTTTCATGAGCTCAATGGAGCGAATATTTTCATGAGTTCAATGGAGCGAATAATTTAATGAGTTCAATGGAGCGAATATTTTCATGAGTTCAATGTTTAGAATATTTTCATGAGTTCAATGGTTAGACATTTTCATGAGTTTATTCAGGAGAATATTTTTAATTCTAATTCTCACTTCTCACTCAATTTTTACTTTACAGACCACATAAATGTCCAGAGCCTCGGTTTAGACGTCACGCTCCATTGAACATCACATCGAGGCTAAGCAAGCGGTCTGTAAGTAGCACTAGATTCAATTATCTATTTAGAAATTAAGAGTTATGGCAAGATCTGTTGTGAGGGAATAAATTATAAAGACAAACATAAAAGTATTTTTATTTTGCTTCAGTACTTTCCAAGGCATGGCGGAGTAGATGGCGATAGATATACAAGGCAGTTTATACATAGCAGGTATACCAATAATATTACTTCACTCAATTTTGCTATAAAATATTTGTTGGAATGGAAGGTGTAAGCCATTATAGAAAAAAATATTTACGAAGCTTATGAACAATTTAAGAATTTTTATATTTTTGATTTGAAAAAAACATTAAATTTCATTTTTTTTGTTTTCAAGATTCCGTGCTATGCAAACATTAAAAGATTCAGAAGAAGATGGTTGTTTTACATGTTGTATGTTTGGCAAAAAGGTAGATCTTTTTAAAAATAAAAAAAAAAAAACATTTTGTTACTGTCAATAGAGACCTCGATTCGATCCCTCATGTTGCCTCCCTCCAGGCAATGCCAAATCGTGCTGCCTGTTCAACAGTCCACGGAAGTTTTCTGGTATGTGCATGCACACTGTAAATTGCATGCTCGGTTGCTGCAGCAACGCATTGCACACTGCCACATCGACTGTTTGCGAAAGCTCTCTTAGTGTGTCTCCTCTTTAGTACAGGGACTTGTTGGTCTTCACTGTGTGCTTAAACAAATAAATAAAAACATAAGTTTTATAAAACTCATCATATTCATTAATTTTTATTCCACCTTTTTTTTGTATTAAGGGTGATATGGACTGTTTATATACTGGTAATTATTCAGGAGATATTAAGATATTTAACACCGTTACTGGTAATGTAAGTATTTACATAATAAATCTTTTTTTTATTATAATGTCTGTTCACACTAGACAATCAATGCAATTAAAGAGAATTGAATTGTCTAGTGATTGTATGTTCGCATTGGAGCATTCTTTCTGTCAAAAATCATATTTAATTTTTGTAATTTGTTACTTATAGGAAGAGTCATCGCATATGTGTCAGGACTCGCCCATTGTACATTGCCAACCAAGTAAGGTAAAGCCTTTTTTTTTCTCTATTAAATTCTCGATTAAGCCCTGTCAACACTATCAAACTTTGTGATGTGCCCATATATGGACATGATGATGTCATATCACTACCATATTTGGGCACATCACACTTTTTTTGTCGAACTAGTTTGATAGTGTAGACAGAGCTTTATTTGTAAAGTTTTTGATTTTTTTTTCACAGAGTCAATCAAGCATAACGAACACCTCCTGTTTCATCATAGCTTATTTGCATATTAATTTACATACCATAAAGCCTTAAGAAACATGACTGATTAAACAATTTAAATTAAATATTAATAGACAAATTTATTTAACCTCTGACCTTTGAAATGCATATTAAATACATGGTAATGTTTACATATTAATTAGGAAACCATGTGACTCAAAAAGCCAATAGAGATGGATGATTAAAACAAGAAAAATAAATTATTGAGAAAAATGTTAGTTGATATGATATACAACATATTTCATTTAACCTTTGACCTCTCTGCAATGCATATTCAAATTTCTTTTTTTAGAGTGGAAAGCTGTTACTCACTTGCTCGTCCTGGGATCGGCCGTTATCCAAACTGTGGACAATAGGGTCAGAGTTTGAAATAGCACATACCTTTGACAATGACCAGTACATAGAGTTCAGTAAACTATGCCAAGACAGGATCATAGGAACTAAAGATGACACTGCACATGTAAATTACATATTACTAGATTTGTACCCATCGACGATGTTTCTATTTGTGTCCATTTTGAATCGACACAAATTATATTTCAACAATATTTTATGAAGGTGAAGCTGATCATTAGGGACTCAGAAAAATCAATATGACAAGATATAAACAAGCAAAAAAATTAAATTAAAATAAATAGAATTGGGACTAGAAAATAGACTTGCCATAACCATTCAACTAATACTAATATACAAGTTCTCTCTTGCCGAATTCCAACGAATGGATCATTGATCATGTCGCTGTGGACTTATATGTTACACTTTTCATGTCAGTGCAGCCACTTTGAGGCGCTGTCTAATCTGTCAATGATAAATTGTCTGGATTTAAATTATTACAAAGCTTTTGTTTACACAATCTCAATTCTTACATTATAGTAATTTTAATTTGATTTTTATTTTTGTATATTTCTTTTCAATAGATTTATGATACCGAGACGGGCCAAAAAATATTAACATTATTTTCATCAGAACTTAGTAATCACTATACGAAAAACTCAGCTACGTTTGACCCTACAGACGAATTGGTTTTAAATGATGGTGTATTGTGGGACGTGCGGTCGGCACGATCTATTTATAAGTTTGATAAATTCAACCAACACATCAGTGGGCAGTTCCACCCTACAGGACTTGAGATTGTTATCAATTCTGAGATTGTATCCTTTTTTTTTTAGTTTCCTCAATATCGATTCATAAAATTAAATACCGTATTTTCTCTGGTATAATCCCACCTCCTAGAACACAAAATTAAGCCGAATTTGTGGTGAGGAGTAGGGCTGGTACCATTCTGGGGAAACCCTGGTTCAGGAAAAAAAATGTTGTTGGTAAGCATTTCTTATAAAAACTCATCTAAACTGGCTAGAGAGACACCTACATCCAGACCAAAAGTCAATACTTGGACTATACCCAGGGATATACCTGTTTGTCAAATCAGACATATAGTAGGGGGTGGGATTAGACCAGAAGTGTGATTATACCTGAGGATATATTGGTATCAGAAAAAGCTGAACTGTGCTTATCATTCTTTAGTGCAAAATCATGAACGGCATTAACCAATCAAATGGCAAGAATACAAACAGGTGTGTTATATTATATGTTATATGCCTGTAAATTAATTAATATATTTTTACTTTATTTTATTTATGAATCATACTCTATATGCTATATTTCTTGACTGTATATTTCAGTGGGACTTACGTACATTCCATTTATTACATACTGTACCTGCTTTAGATCAGTGTTATATTGTATTTAACAACAAAGGAGACGTTATATATGGTGGTAAGTGTAGCTCATCAGTTAAAATAATCTATTGGCTCTATGTCCCAATTGGAAAGAAGTATGTATTCAACTTTTATTGCCACAAAAAAATATATATATATTTTAAAAACAATTACAGCATGGCAATAGGAGGTTAAAAAGATAGATTTCTCTAATCGAGTGAATTTGTTGAATTTAAAACTCGGGTACAGGCATGAATTTTAAATATAATATCTGGTTAAATAATAATTCAGGTATATTTGTATAAATGTACATATAATAAATATGAAACCATAAAAAGAAACCATAATGAAAAAACATGAATTTTTCTTAAAATAGCCAAATACAACATTTGGTATAAAGAAAAGCCAGACAGACTTTTTTTCAGTAGTTAGGTAGTTTAACCAATGTGATACCATATCCAGTGACTCCCTAGAAAGTAAAAAAAAAGTTGGTGGGAATACAGTGAATAATTTTTGCTATAGCACAAAAATAAAAATCTGAAGTTGAATCAGATAGAATAGAAATGTTTTCCCGCACCTGGCCTTTAAATTATGTATGTGTGTTTTATATTCAGCTATGTTACAACATGACAGTGAGGAAGATACATTAGGGCGACCGTCAATGCGAAGTCCCTTCGGAAGCTCATTTAGGACCTTTGATTCGACCAATTACAAACCTATTGGTAAGCATGAGTAAACTCGTCGCTTTGACATTATAGAGGGCTTTCAATTTGCGACAATTAACAACCTACTATACCAACATCATGTTAATTGGAGGACTATGTACATTTTTAATATTGATAAAAATATAATAATATTTATATATATATATAATCAAAAAGCACAGATGAAGGGCTAGTATTGCCCGAAAGCTCTGCAAATTGTTCTGGCTGTTTTACATTTTGTTTTAGCTTTTTGCTTATTTTATTTTGTATCTCCATTGAGATCCAGCCACTGATACCCACAGCATTGTCATTTTTTCAGTAATATATATTTTGCCTTTGGAAATATAATAATATATATACTGTATATATATATATAATATAATAATAAGGCACCAATGAAGGGCTAGTGTTGCCTGAAAGCTTTGCAAATATTTCTGGCTGTTTTACTTAGTTAGCCTTTTACTTATATTATTTGTATCCCCATTGAGATCTAGCCACTGATACCCACAGCATTGTCATTTTGTTCAGTAATTTGCCTTTGAATTTATAATATTAATAACTTATGGCTGAGTGGCCGAGTATTAAGGCAGGGGCACCACAAACTAAGGGCATAATTGGCGTGTTTTCAAAGCTCAACTTGATTATTATTCTGGTGGCGATACTGTGGTATGTAGAAGGCCTAATCAGATCTCTTCAATTGACAATGAATTATGATAAACATTTTATTTTATTTTTCTCAACAGCAACAATTGATGTAAAGAAGAATATATTTGACCTTTCAGTTGACCCTACAGATACGATGTTGTCAGTCATTGAGGTATTTTATATCTGTCTATTTATATATGTCTTTGTATTGTGATTTTTACCAATTTATTAGCAAGTTTTAGAGAGTTTTTACGTATGTTGTTAACCTTTTATTTTTAAAAACAGGACCAAATGTAAAACAGTTGCTACATCTATTTATTTAATTTTGCCCTTACGTAAATTTATATATAGATAATTATTATAGATTTATTGTGTTCTTTTAAAGCATCAAGGTAGCTTCGATAATTTAGATGTCGGTAGTTTTTGTCATTTGTACGAGATCGGACGTAGTAAGCTCAGTGAAGAAGATGACGATGACACTGAACAGGTAAGGTCAGGTCAGGTCATCTTACTGCCCTTCCATCAATTGCAGAAGCTGTGACGCCCAATTACGTATGCAGAAGCTCACTCTATGTAATGAATTCCACCATTTATTGGAGGCTACAACATCCATTGGTGTTTGATACAAACCCCAGTGGATCTTGACTTCCCTCTTTAGAGCTCTGTCTACACTATCAAACTTTATGTGACAAGAAAATGTAATGTGGCCATAATATAAACACGATGATGTCATATCAGTACCACACTTGGGCATATCAACCTTTCTGTCAAACTAGTTTGATAGTGTGGACAGAGCTTCAAGAAGACTAAAAAAAAAAATTGTTTATTTTTTCTAATTTACAGCAAGATGATGACGATGAAGAAGATGATGATGATGATGACGACGATGATGATGATGATGACGATGACGATGATGCAGATAGTAACAATAGCATAGAGGAAGTCGCATCAAGTGATAATGATGATGGTGATGGGGGAGACATGGATGACTTCCTCCTAGGGCTCAACGATGAGGATTATGAGGATGAATTCGATCCAGAATATGGTAACCATTTTATTATTTCTTGTATTTTTTACTGTGCATTATTATCTCCTATTTTAACCATTGAAAGTACTATTGCATGCTGTTTTTTTTTGTAAAAATGTAAATTTTGAAACAGGGTAGGCCTAAATATTGCATGACATAAAACACACCTGTTAAGTGCGTTGTCTTAACTTCTCTGCCAGAATATGGCAACCATTTTCTTGTTATTTCTTGTATGCTGTACCGTGCATTATTTTCTCCTATTTTAATGACTAAAGGTACTATTGTATGCTTGCCTTTTTGTAAGAGCTTGTGGCACAGTGTGTTGGATGTTGGACTACTAATCATGGGTTCGAATTCAACGCTCGTCGCATTGCTTGTAGCAAGGCGTTTACTTGTTTATTTGCCTCTCTCCACCCAGGTGTACAAATGCGTACCTGGTCAAGATACAACTTTGCGCTGATTACTAGCTGCATTATGGGAGTATGTTTCCATACATGTTTGACCCAAAAATGGGTGGGGTAATAATGTACAGAGAATAGAGTTTTCACAAAATTAGGCGCTTTATAAATCCAGGGTAGAAAATGTGAATATTTGAAACTTGGTAGGTCTCACACCGTCTTAACTTCTTTGCTCCTGCGACAAAATTTGAGTGCACTAGCCTTCAACAAAAAAAGAAAATATTAATTTTTTTTTATTATTTCAGAAAGTGATGATGATTTTAACAGCGATTCGGATGATTTATTGTACTCACTTCTTTGATTGGATCGGAGGAGCGTATCAAGAAAAAAACTCAGGACTGTCGTCTGCTACTTAATCATTCCACTAATACTTGATAGAACTATTTGATTACAATGATGATGTCTTGGGACTCTAATAAAGCTCTGTCTACACTATCGAACTTAATGTGACAAACAAATTTGATGTGATCATATATGGACATGATGATGATGTCGTATCACTACCATATTTGGGCACATCACACTTTTTTGTCAAACTAGTTTGATAGTGTAGATAGAGCTTAAGACTTAAAATTAAACAAATGGTAATATAATTAATTTAATGTTCCTTATATAGGCATGGAACTTCTTTATTTTTTTAAAGTGGGTTAGTAGGGGTGGGGGGAAAATTTCATTGTGATTTTAACTTTTTTTGTGGGAGTATCAACACTAAATTGTTGGTTCTCTTGCTTGTGCTCTAAACATTCCATTTGTTTGACCTTTGACCAATAAGTTTAGAGTAAGACTTAATTTTGTTTCTTTTTTTATCACCTTACTGAAATATCAGGTGTAAGCACACACAGGAAACAGGGCAACAGGCAAAATTATTAAACATTTTATTAAAGATTTTTATATGAAATATCCCACCACATCCTGATGGGTTAATGGTAGCCGAAAAAGAAAAATGTTTTCTCTTTGTTTAATGTATCTATAATTTGTGCAGTACCAAACTGAATACAGTGGCATATATGTATCACATGTGACACCTGTATCATAGGACACAATTAAACCTTAATGTAATACATGCGCCACATGTGATATATGTGACTCTGCATAAAATAATTTGCCTATGCAGATACTGGGGCATATACTTACCGTGTAGAGATACAGTACAGTATAGAGAATCAAGAAGATAGTAAGGCTTATAATTATGCATAAAGTGTGAATATTTATACAGTATTAAAGAAATAAATAACAATTGTTTATTATCACTACCACATTTGTTTGTTTGTATTCATGTTATATAAACTTATAATAATTTCATGCAATGATTAGTAAGTGAAATATTGGGTTGGTACCATATTTCTGCCTTTGGCATTCCATGATATACCAAAGTTTACTATTATTTGAGACCACTTAAAAACCATAGAGGGCGATATAAAGCTATCATATATCGCCCTCTATGGTTTGTTTAATTGTGTAGCGCCCTCTATAGTTCGATATAACATTTTTCCGAGTTGAGATCTGAAAGTGTTTTACTTGTCTCATAATGATCTTGATTCGAATATGCAAAAATATGTGTCTACATCAAAAAAAAATAAATAAAAAAGTGTTTTTTTTATACGCACTCAGTTGATTAGATAAAAATTTATATTCGTGGTTTTTTTAACAATCTTTTTGCTATTATAAACATAATTCCCACTTCTCACAAAAATCTAAATATTGTAATAGCGGGCGCTATATTTGGTTGACCGCCCCCAGGAAGTGAAAACAAAAATTACGATAGAGGGAACACTCGCGGTACGCTGGAATTTGTGGATAAAAGGGTAAAGATTTTGTTATTTTGTACTAGTAATTGCTTTAAAAAACATTTTTAAATTGTGCATTGTTGAACTAAATATTATAATAAATATTATTGATTCATTCCGTATTGTTATTTTGTATTCGGGGGGCGAGACTAGGCCTAAACCTAGGCCCAGGCCGGGCCTACCTTTTAGACAAAACCACACACACGGTGGTTTGGGTACACGGGATCAGCCCATCCCAGCCTGCTAGCTTTATAGCAAATGTAAGAAACTTTGCAATCGCAGACACCACATAGGCCTAGATTACTTTTGTATTTTTAGCCCGTGCTAGCTAGTGTTTTATTGAGATTTAATACTTTTCATTGCTATTTTTAAAATTTATTTATAATATCTTTTAAAGAAATTGTAGAAAAAGCTGGCAAAAAAGTCTGATGTCATGATAATGCACGATCATCATCATCCAACATAAATGTGTTGCATTACAGTACATTCAAGTTTAGCCTAGCTAGGCCTAGATTTAAATAATTAATATTAATTAACATAATGTATAGCCTATTTATAGGCTATATAAGACCCCTGACCTGGTATTATTTATTTTATTAATTGCAAATAGCTTGATTTCGCGACTAACGTCATTGCACGATGCTTGATGGTGAAGGGTTTGGTTAGGAGAAAACGTCACGATGGGTACGTACAAACAACAAATCACGTACGCACACGTTGTGACGTGTGCTCCCAAATCCTAACCACCATGTGGTATTTGCGATAAACCTTATTTCTGAACTGCACAGAGCTTTAAACTACTTTTTTTTCTTTTTTTTAGTAACTACACTGAAATTATAAATAAACATTCCAGTTTTAAACTATTATCATGACGGGATTACCAAGGAGGATAATAAAGGTTAGTACCGCCATTTTCTCAAAACTGGACACCATTGTGTACTGGCCCAAATTAAACTGGACACCTTGCAGACTGGCCCAAATTTTTCAAACAGTAAAATTTCTTGATATTTCAATTCAATTTTAGATTTTTAGATTTTTGTTTCACGTTTTATTTTTTTACAGGAAACACAACGCTTGATAGCGGAACCTGTGTCAGGAATTACAGCACAACCAAACGAGGCAAATGCGCGGTATTTCCATGTTTTAATGGCAGGTCCCAAAGATGTAAGATTTGTTAGATTGTAAATAATAAATAAAATACACAAAAAAGATAAATCTTTAAATATACATCCTTTATCCTTTAGTGGTAAGAACCACTAGCAGGAAAACCAGAAAAAAAATGCACCACAGTAAAAAAAATGCACCCTTGTTAAATAAATTCTTGCTAAATAAGCAATTCTGCTAAGGGGAAACCTTCATGACCAAACAGAATGTCTCTTTTATAGGTGTGTCCCATCATAGTGTTAACATATATTTTCCTTGTTTGTTTTACAGGAAATGTCCGAGGGATTTTTCCTGAATAGAATAAATAATAATAGAATAAAAGAAGAGATTCTATTGCATTGATATGATCTGAAATTTTTAAAATGTATTTAAATTTTTCGTTTTATTATATTTACAGTATTTTTAAATACACTGAATTTAATTAATAGAAAAAAATGTTTTTTTATTCTTTTTGTAGTCACCATTTGAGGGCGGAAGTTTTAAATTAGAATTATTTTTACCTGAAGAATATCCCATGTCCCCTCCAAAAGTTAGATTCATGACGAAGATATATCATCCAAACATCGACAAATTGGGAAGGATTTGTTTAGACATACTTAAAGGTATTTGTAATGATATTTTTATAAAAGATTTGATTGGCTAGTTTGCCCATATGGAAGCTTTATGAAATAATTATTTTTTAAATCAAATTGTTGCTGACATACACAGTAGGATCTTTTCAGTTGCGTTCGATTCTGCTCAGCTGCTCAAAAGTAAATAAATTATTGTTAAGCTCTGTCTACACTATCAAATTTTATGTAACAAAAAATGTGGTGTGCCATATATGGACATGATGATGTCATGTCACTACCATATTTGGGCATATCACTACCATATGTGGTATCACCCTTTACTAGTTTGATAGCATAGTTCAGTTTCAGGTCAGTTGTACAATGAAATAATACATGAATTTAACAAGTGTAACTTGTGAAATATGTTAATTATATAATAATAATTATTATTTCAGATAAATGGAGCCCAGCTTTGCAAATCAGGACAGTTTTGCTATCGATTCAAGCCTTACTTAGTGCACCAAACCCAGATGACCCACTTGCTAACGATGTAGCTGAAAAATGGAAATCAAATGAGGCTCAAGCACTTGAAACAGGTAAACATTAAGGAACCATGTCAAACAAAACATTAAGGGACCGTGTCAAACAAAACGTTAAGGGACCATGTCAAACAAAACATTAAGGGTTAAGGACAAACAAAACATTATGGAAATGTGTCAAACAAAACATTAAGGGATAAGGACAAACAAAACATTAGGGACCATGTCAAACAAAACATTAGGGACCATGTCAAATAAAACATTAAGGGACCATGTCAAATAAAACATTAAGGGACCATATCAAATAAAACATTAAGGAACCATGTCAAACAAAACATTAAGGGACCATGTCAAACAAAACATTAGGGGACCATGTCAAACAAAACATTAAGGGACTATGTCAAACAAAACATTAAGGGACTATGTCAAACAAATCATTAAGGGACCATGTCAAACAAAACATTAAAGGGATCATATCAAACAAAACATTAAGGGACCATTTCAAACAAAACATTAGGGACCAAATTAACTGGCAAGAATGGGCAAGTTACTTGAATGTTTTACAGGTCCGCCGTGTGTTTTACTGGACATTGGCAACTGGGCTTGTAATGAACCAAATTCTTTTTCGTTCTTTTACAGCTCGTGCTTGGACCAAAATGTATGCATCATCATCTTAACGTTAGCTGCTGTTTTCATTCCCTGCCAGCAGCCAGCAATTCACACAACTCTTCACAGGAATAATTTATAACTTGGAGAATAGTTTTCATGTCTATTATGTAATAATACCAACTGAATGAAATTTACTAAATCGTTTGTAAAATGTTTATAAGTGTACATAACTAACTTTTGATGCTAGAATCTGCTGCCCTCAAGAAAGAAAGGTCCCAGTAAATCCACATTTTTGTAAAGTTTCTCCGTTTTGTTCCGTTTACACACATTTTTTTTTTTTTTTCGTCGATGCAAAGCAATGAGAAATAAAACTGGGAAATAGTCCAAAAATGTTTCCACGCTGCATGTGATTGTAAGAAAACAAACATAATTGATCCACAAAAACAACCACCTGGTATGCAAAAATGTAATGGTCAATGTTTAAATTAGGCAAGTGGGTAGTTCTTTAAACTTTTAAATGGATTTCCATTTCAAGCTTAGCCAAGCTTTTTTAAGTATGGCATGCAATGTTACTAGCTACATTTGTATACCAATTCATTTAGGTACCAAGTATTGTAGCCAAATAAATTTTATAGTTAACTTTCACAGTGGACGCTTGAAAAAGGTTAAATAGAGCCCTGGATGTATGTGTCCGACCGCAGACCAGGTACAGGGAGATTATAAAAGCAGTTATTGAGTTCATTTTATGTAATGCTCTAACTATTTTTTTTTATAATGTAGATATTTCCAACCATCCAATCATTTTTTAATGTATCAATCATAGTTGTTGTTTCCATAGTACTGCTTTCTTTCAAATTAAATATCAGGAAAAAAAATGTTTTTAAACAATATACGCTCTCATAAAGCCATGTTCACATTATGCGAGATTCCCGACTTAGATCACTTCAGTAAGTTAATAATATGTTTGCCATAAACCGGTCGCACATACACTCAGTAATGCGTTCACACACCGCCAATTTACGACTGTATATATGTTTGCAATAGTATCTACATCTGTTGATGCGCAGTGTTTTATAATTACAGTAGAGTAACACCTATTAAGGGGACAATTTGCGACCGAACAATTACAGTAGAACCTCTATTAGAGGGACACTACGCGGCCAAACAAATTATTAATTTATTAATATTTATAATCTAGTTTTGTTAAGCTGGAATAACGAGTTTTTGACAATTTTAAACATTCTTTCACCTTATTGCATGTTATTTTTTTCTGATTTGAAAATAAAAACCGGCGAATTAAACCAAGTAGGGAATTGTTAAAAATATTATTTTTCTTAATGCTTAGACAAAGAACGTTTGGTTTAGGACAATGAGTTTGAACTGCAAAGCTATCAAAATCAGAGAAGTAATAGTTTTGTTTTTAGATTTCTGGTTTATTACCAAATTTAGAAAATTGTACCCCGTACACACTGCCGAGAAAAGCTCCAGTGTGTAAGCCAGACTTGCACGATACACAGAGTCTGAGATGACTGTGTGAATGGGGTACAAGAGCTGCACTATGTCTTTTTGTTCGATGTTATTTTTTTTCTATTTTCAGAATAGACATGAATTTTATATGAACATTTTAAATTGATTGGTGTAAAATCAAGATGACGTGTGTTTCATTGTAATTGGTTTTTGTTACTTTACCATTTCTAGGCCCAATACCCTTTCTTCATGCAAATTGTAGCACTCTGACTTTTTTTTTTAAATATACTCCATTGCCTTTATTTTAATATAAAAACAAATTGGTTATTAAGAATACAGATAGATTTACATCAAACGTAAGCCTAGTATACTACTATAAATTATACACAAAATAGGCACCTAGTCACATGGGGTGGGTAAACATAGCATTGCTCACATGCATAAACGAGTCCCATTAACTTTAGACATTTTAAATTAATTTTATTTTGAACATTATAATTTACCCGAAATTATACTATAATTGTGGGCCACGTCATATTAACTTAATGTAACCGTAATAAAGAAACGGCGATGTCGAAAAGCGCGCCTTAATCAAACCTCTCCACGTGCTAATTTAATCATTTCAAATTTTACTGTTAGCGAAGAGAAACTGAAACGCACTTTGATTGGTCGTTTTGTGACACTGAATCTGGTATTTACTACAGCATGTGCTATACTATTATAGATATATAGTAATATGGATTGTACAACACTTTGTTTTTTTTTGCAATTTAACGTTTTTTAGTATTAGGCTCTCGAAACTATGTTCCTCAGATTGCTACGTACGGGCATGCACGTATACAAATGGTATACAAAATAGGCTTAGCAGCAAGGGAAGTCAAAGTGGGAAACTGTAGACTGATTATTAACCAATCAGATGGATTTAAACGTGATATATGAATAGCATAATTATACAGTATGGTGTTTTGAATTGTAAGCCACGGTGGAATGCTAGGCCTACTAAGTAAAGCTTTGATGTGAGCGTTTAGACGCAGTTTGGTCCCTTAAAATGGCATTACATCAAAGGCCAAGTGTTAATAAAGTTATTAGGATATTGTTAGTTTTAAATCTATCACGTTTTTACCATTTCAGTGTAGAAACATCCTCTTTATGATGAATGGTGGTTTAAATGATAAACAAACAAAAAACTGTCACTAAACATAAGTATTATTAGCTTGTATACAGGTATGGAGTTCTCATTAAAATCCTGTATATTCTGAAATAAAGTATTACGGTGTGTTTGTTTTGTTTTACCAGGGAAGAGTGAAATAATAACAATAATAATAATAGTAATAATTATTACTTAAATGGGAAGAATGCAAGTACCTCGGTAGAAACTTAGATACAGAAAACAAACAACTAGCAGCTATGGCATGTAATAAATTAAAATCATCGCTAAAACACAAAACAATGTCCATACTAGATGTGAAATGCCGACTGTTTGATGCATTAGCTAGTATGTTTATATAACAACAGGAAACTGTGTACTCAACAAAAATATTAAAGGATAGCATAGATATTTATATAACAGGAAAATGCTTCGAAAGATAATGAATATTAAATTAATTAACAGAAGAATGGAGTAAAAGAAATAGGCCTAAACGAAGCAGATTGAAATGATATGGACACATAACTAGACTACCAGATGAAACGCTAATTAAACAAATGGAACAGACGGGAAGGACAGTAAAAAGACCATCAGGAAGAGCAAAAGAAAACAGTATAAACAAAATAAAAAAATGTAGACTTTATCACAATAACAAACCATCCCGGAAAAAACAGAAAATTGTGGAAAGCGTAATGTCGGAATGGCGTAAAACTTTTTTAAGGGAGAAAGAATACATAAAGCCGAATCATCCGCTGCTTGTAACCGATCATCAATAAAGTCAATCTGAAAATTCTAAGTTATAGATATAGGCCTACAATATTTTTATGAAAGCTGCAGACTGTTCTGGACGTTAATCTCGAGGACCAGAATAAATACATTTACATGCCTAACATGGACAAATGATACTGTTTTCCATGTTCTTAGACAGAGCCAATCACGAATGGCAAATTGAGCATGCGCAATCAATCCGAGTTGTCCGATCAAAAAAAGAGACATGATTTGTAAACAGGTGTTTGTTGCGTTCCATACCATTCGTTCCTTTATCTGCAAGTGGTAAAACATACTCTTTCACATGTTGTGGACCATCAAGTACTTGGTAGGCCTATGATCATAACATCATGTACATGCCTATCTATATTATAATATTTAATTCAACCCTGGAAATGCATGTACAATATAGTGACGAAGTTCTATCTAACCAAGTTATAACAAATGTTTATAGAAAATACCGTTAATACCATGGAGGAAAACAACGAGTTAACGAAAGGTATTACTATTCTTTTGTATTGTTTTTGTAATTAAGGCATGGTGAATCGACCACGTAATGTCCGTAGCGACTGCAGCGCATTCGTTAAGTTAAATTCCTTTTTTTGTTCATTATCATATTGTTTTTTTACATGTTTTTTACCTTACTTAAATATGTTTTAAGCTTTTAAAGCTTAAGCTTCTTCCAGTGGGGTCCGCCTTCCTTTTCTTATTTATTATGTATTATTTTAGAAAATATTATCTGTACTTTGTTTTAATTTGAGAGCTAAAATTTATTATTGATTGATGTCGTCTCCAGGTTAAGATTTTATAGTAATTGCATTCTTGTCTTGGAAACATTGTATATACTGTAGTTCGCGACCTTTAGGGATCATTGTATGTAGACTCATCGTCTACCTCTCTATGATTTCCTTTCCTCAATTTTCCTGTTTGAAAGTAAATGCTCCATGCCCCTGCTTTTCCATGATGTAGTCTAATTATCTATTTCGTTTTAAGGACCATTTACACTAGTTCTGTTTTTATTCTCAATGTACTTAATATAAAGTATAAATTACGCCAGAGTAGGGCAAATCTGACCAATTACTCGACACAGCCTGACGCAAAGCTACTCCACAGATACAACAAATTGCAATCCTGGTGAAGTACCAGCTGCTTATTTGGGCCCAAATCGAACCCGTAGCCATCAACGCAAGCTTTGTGTTCTCTAGAGGTAGGCCTATGAACGCCCCAGGCTAGTGATCTGAAGGTCGTGGGTTCGATAATGATCGACGACAAATAGATACATATTTTCCTACATAAAACAAAATAAATGTAAAATGTTCTCATCATAGAATAGTCCTGGTGTGTCGCAGCCTTTAAAAAAAATCTTTTGGTCCTGTCAAAAAGGTTTAACTTCTCCAAACATAGTGTTAGTGCACACATACAGTGCTGCTACATAAATAAAGACGGTGACGATGAGTTGTCATGAACCGCACCACGTGGTACTCGAATCCTTTGTAATTGGAATGTACCATTTCAAATAACTTTGATTAACAATTGACAATTTGATTGACATTCAGAATAAAATTGTTGAAGAAGACAATCTTTCTTTATCGTTGTTTTTTGTTGTTGTTATTCTAGCATTTGTCTAATAACAAACTTTGAATTGACATTTTGTTTAGATGACCTGGTAGTATTCAACGTTGTGATTATTATTCGTTTTAGCCTGACTTGCCTAGCATTACTTCAGAGGAAGAGGAAAAAATAGTAACCTCAATATATAATCTGATGTCTAAGGTGTAATTTTAATTATGCGATATTTAGATAGCTGAACATATAGGGAAGTTACACATGTGTTCAAGAATACAGCCTTCGGACATTATGGGCTAAACCGGAACTCTAAGACAGACAAATAAAGCCAAGATATGGACCTTGTGATAATTCCATGAATCTAACGTTTCCGGTTTTGGATCACCCATCGGCCACAATGTAGGCCTATTTTCTTAAAACGTGTAATTTAAAAACCAGTATCGGAAGTATCTTATCTAGATGATCATGATTAAGCCAATCGTATAAAATTGCAGACTGTAACAAATTCTCGCACTTTTACATAATTGTCCAGTCCCGCAGTTTTCGTTGATATTATTGCCGATAATGCTGCGTACGCGTATTCTACTTTTTTTGCTCTGCGCTCTACGCGTTTTCGGTGACAAAACGTTTAATCACAACGTTTTTCTCGATAGTAAGAAAAACATACAATTGTTTTGGAAAGTTGAAGATGATACAATTATATTTGAGGTTCGTGCGAATACAACTGGCTACATTGGGATTGGTCTTAACAGTAATGGAGGAATGAAAGGAGCAGACATCATGATGGCTTGGGTTGCTGATGGTACACCATTCATTTCGGTAAGAGAACGTTGTCTTTCCGCTGGTTGTGCCCGGTACGTCCGAGAAGGTTTATGGTATAAAAGTTACTAAGTTAAAATTTTCTTGGAAATGGCATGTTCTGTAAGTATATATTAAATAAAGAATATTCCTTCTATTATGCAATGTATGTCTTTATTGCTTTCCAAATAATGCTTAAGCTCTGTATACAATATCAAACTAGTTGGACAAAAAATTGTGATGTGCCAAAATATGGTAGTGATATGCCAAAATATGGAATTTCCATTCTGAGAACATCACATTTTTGTTATCACATAAAGTTTGATAATGCAGACAGAGCTTTTTATAACATCTTTACATAATTATAGGTTTACGAACTAAATATTTTAATTTAAGGATCGACACGGCATTGGTAACGAAGAACCTAACGTTGATGCACTAGAGGATTATGAGATATTGTACGGAAGTGAAGCAGATGGTCTAACAACAATAGGCTACCAGCGAAAATTGGTTACCTGTGACGTCAATGATTACGATATAACTGTAAGTATGTTTATGCTATTCATTTTTCACTTAAAGGGTCTTTTCATTTAAAATCGTATAGTATATAGCTTAGTATCATGATAATTATATGTATTGGTATTAAAGCCATGGGCTTTAACTTTCCACCACGAACCTATTATTTACATTCCAAGTTCTGTCACAAGAACTTACTGTTAATTTCGTCATGTGAAGGCTTATACTTTTGCTTTGTTGAAGAATTCAATAAAACAACAACTCGTATACATTATTACATTTTGATCAATATATTATTATTTCAACAAAAGGTTGGAAGAAACAAGGAACACGATCACCTTTATGTAAATTACTAGGAACATATGATCAACTTTATGTAAATTACTAGGAACACACGATCACCTTTATGTAAATTACTAGGAACACACGATCACCTTTATTTAATTTACTAGGAACATAGGATAACCTGTATGTAACTTACTAGGAACACACGATCACCTTTATGTAAATTACTAGGAATACACGATAACCTTTATGTAAATTACTAGGAACACACGATCACCTTTATGTAAATTACTAGGAACACACGATCACAATTATGTAAATTACTAGGAATACACGATAACCTGTATGTAACTTACTAGGAACACACGATCACCTTTATGTAAATCATTTTCAACACAGGATCACCTTTATGCAATGTAATAGGAACACGCGAGCACACCTTTATGTGAATTACTAGGAACACGCGATCACCTTTATGTAAATTACTAGCTTTACATTTCAAATATTTTACAGACGACTTACCGATTTTTTTTTATTTCGAAGTCTGATACAGTCAGGGTAATCTGGTCGTACCATCCAGATGATCCCGAAGGAACAACGGCGGTATACCATGGCCCTCAACGACGTGGTGTTAAGTCAGTTGTATTGATTGACGTTGGTTCGTCAAAAGTAAGCGAGTTACCGGAAGGAACAACAAGTTTCGATATTTTAATGGACAATGTAAGTATACATACTTGCAGTTCAAATCATTCTTCAGATTTGACCAATTCAATTCAATTCAATTCAATTCAAAATTCTTTAATCATCCCACACGGGGCAATTCAAATAAAAAGGTCTGGATTAAAATGATCTTACAAAATATACAAAATATCACAATACACAGTACAAAATAGAAAAAAAAAAAGAGTCAAGGTTCAAGAATTTAAGAGTCGAATAGCCACTGGCAAAAACGAATTCCTTTTCCGGTTTGTTCTACATGCCGGGCATCGAAAGCGACGCCCATGAGGCATGAGCTCGAAATCACTGAACAAGGCATGGTTAATATTATATATTGTTGTATTATTGACTTCTGGAAATATGTTAAAGACAATTGTTCTTTCCCTATAGGTTATACTCTTGCCAGTAGGTCTACGGTCTCGTACATCCCTCATTCATTTTATTCATATCTCCCATTATCGGTCATTTAACTGTTTCTTTATTGTGTCAGTTTGAGCGTTAGCGTGTCATTTTCGGTTATTATTATTATTAACTGATAACGAAAATAAGTAATACTGTAGACATCATAGCATCACCTTGAAAGGTTGTTCCAGACATATCAAGATTGCCCAGTCCGATTCCCTTTCACATTCTAACAACATTCACAAAAACATTGGCAGTGTTCACAATCTCAAAACTATTCATGATTTGGAACCTTCTATTAAGTCACCACGAGAACGTCTTTGCTCGAGACCGAGTCAGTTCAGCTAAGAGACGAAACATGTTTTACAAGATCTGTACAAGATAATCTAACTGGAGTTTTTTTACTTCAGTCTTTCACAAACAAACAAATACGAAATACTTCTAGTACCAAATTTATATTGCGTTATTTATCATGTAGTGTGCAGTAATATAACACCATTATTTCCCTAGCAAAGACATTCTCTCCACGTTTCTCACAAACCATAACTTCCCTTTCATCCCACTTATGGCAATTATTTGATTACTGTATATGTTTTCAGGTCCTTGTACCAGAAGATACCGTCACTACATATTGGGCTAATCACGGTGAAATACCCGAGCTTGCAACACCGCATCATGTAATTCGGGTAAGAATATAAATTATCATTACATGGGTCAGGGGAATAACAACACTGATGAAGATGTCAAAGTTCAATTCTATTTTTTTTGTAAAGCGAGTGTCAAAAGACTAATCATTTTACTGATTATTCTATTGGGAAATGTTTAACCACACTTACATATATTTAACCGACATTTCTTGTAGATAGAGCCTATCGTTCAAGCTGGTAATGAAGGAATCGTTCATCATTTAGTTCTAAAAGAATGCTACGGACTTACAAACATCACTGGCAATAGGAGTTTGCACTACGTTGATGCTATGTATCAGTACAGTGCGTGTTCAAAAATGATTTATGCATGGGCTGTCGGTGGAGGGGTAAGTTATTGCTTTCGTACTAAAATCTTGTTGTTTTCCAATGACTGACTTCACTCGAATAACTTGTTAACATGTGGTTTTAAAAAAACTGTAGGTATTGCCTCGGTGTAAGTTATTGAACGAGAACTCTACCTAATGTTCTTGCTTGTCAATGTATTGCTTATATGCCTAATACCAATTGTATTCATCATTCCAGCCTTTAGAGTTTCCAGAGAACGTTGGTTATAAAATAGCTGGAGAGGATCCAGTCAAGTTTTTGCAACTTACAATTCACTACGATAATGCACAGTTACTTAAAGGTAATACATCGTTTTTCATTGAGATTGAATAAATTGTTGAATATATTATTTTTATGTCTCACGGACAGTAAAGAACCTATGGACCTTCTATAAATGCAGATCCGCTACTGAATTGTTATTATGTATTCTGTAAGGCTAGTTAAAATCTGTTATGCTGTATTCTGTGATGGCGCTTGTTATAATCTGTTATGCGGTATTCTGTGATGGCACTAGCTACAATCTGTTAAGCAGTATTCTATGATGGTACTAGTTACAATCTATTATGCTGTATTCTGTGATGGCGCTAGTTACAAGAGGTTATGCAGTATGCTTTGATGGCGCTAGTTACATTCCGTTATGCGTGCACATCATTACGTTTAGAATGACGTAATGTATAAACAGCATAAAAGAAAGTTTATTGCAAGTACGGGATACCAGTAAACGTTGTGCTATTTTAGAAAGCTAGTGTTTTAATAAAGTACGAATGAATTTTGTTTTTCTTTGTACTTAGTCCTCGTCAGAGGATTATTGATAGGAACCATCATTCTATGAAACACCTTTCTGACTATATGTTTAATCTTTGTTTTTTTAGGAGTTTACGATAACTCTGGTGTACGAATTTATTACACGTCTAACATTCAGCAGTATGATTCAAGTATGCTGATGGTAGGTGTGAAAACTTCAAAATTCTTTCCAATCCCACCAAAACAAGATGCTTTTCCAGTATACGGATCCTGTACTACAAAGTGTTTAAAAGAGGTAGATATTGCATAACACTTATTATTTCACTTTAAAATTAGTTGGTATTAATTATTTTTTGTAATAAATAAAATCTACAAAACCTACTTTTATATTACAGCTACTTACAGAAGGCGACATGAAGATATTTGCTGTTTTTCTCCATGCACATTTAGCAGGTTTGACGTTTTTTTTAATACGCAAACTGCATGCATCAAACAACACCACCTCCTTTCCCCTCTCTTCTCATCACTTCTTGCTTTTCATCTCCTCTCTTCTCATCACTTCTCTATTCTCATTCCTTCCCCTCTTCTCTCACCTTTCTTCTCTCCTCGGCCCTCATCTCTTCTCACCTCTACTTTCTTCTTAACTCTCGTCTCTTCTCATCCCAGCCGTCTCATGCCCTCCTTTACACCTCTCCTCTTTGTTCATTCCACCGTTCTCATCCCTTCTCTTTTCTTATTCCTCCATTCTTCTCCTTCTTTTATCTTCTCATCTTCTTTTGTACTGTCCAGTTGTGTGCCTTAACAACTCCAATGAGCAATTTAAAAAAAAATCTTGTTTAACTCAGTGTTTGAAATTGTCATCAAACTATCACCGTCAACGAAAAAGTATGATAAAATACCACTTTTTTACTCGTTTTACAGGAGTTGGAATCCGAGCCACTCATTATAGAAACGGAAAATACCTTGGAGAAATTTCAAAAGATTCCGCATACGATTTTGATCTTCAAGAAGTCCGTTACCTAAAAGAGCCTTGGGTAGTAAAACCGGTAATGTTATTATTTTCTTTTTCAAAAGAAGGTAATAAAATTATGTTGAGTTTTATTTAGGTTGGCTTATTGTTTATATATTAAATGCCATAATATGTATATTTATACCAATAATTAAGTTTTAAAAAACAGCCTAGAACATAGACGACATTATCATAGGCTTTTTGGTCACATTGCTGTAGTAAAGCTCTGTCTACATCGTGTCTATATATGGGCACATCACATTTTTTGTCGCATAGAGTTTGGTAGTGTAGAGAGAGCTTTGGCAAGTAAATCTTAATTATCTTACTTTACTGATCTCATTTCATATAACTGTGCAGGAAGATGATCTATTAGTAGAGTGTACATACAATACAATGGACAGAACAAATGTTACTTATGTGAGTATGACAAAAACATAAAGAAGTTTTAATCTTTTTTAGTAATTTTGAGTAACTCGCGAAACTATTGAGTATAAAACGCCGTCTGTGCAAAAAAAGTTTTTTTTTTCTTTTGACGGATATCAAGAGGAATCGTTTGCTGTAACCTAGTAAACAATGTTTGCTAGTTGATAAAATTAAAACAAATACTAATTGTATTTTTTTAGGGAGGATTGGCGACATCGGAAGAAATGTGCCTTGCTTTCTTATTTTACTATCCGAAAACTAATGCTGGAAAATGTTACAGTAGTCCACAGCCAAAAACATTAGAAGAAAATCTTAATTTAGGTGTCACAAAGTGAGTAAAATTTCAGCACTGTAAAATGTAAAGTATGGTATATATTAACAAGGAATATGTTGGTTAAGTAAGAACCACGAGTGTATGTTACAATTATTTACCGGCAGTGCAATGTGCAAATGAATGTTAGTTTTGGCATTTTGGCAATTTGTTTCGGAAGCACTGGGTCACATAAGGTCACACTTGGCGTTAAACCGTCACTTTATTACATATCTCTGGTACAGCAATCCAAAACTCATATAGGAAAGCATGCGTCCCTGGGCTGACATGTCCCGTATGTCTATCCCCTCTACAATACAAACAAGGTTTTACCTTTCTAGAATGTCGAGGGCGTGCTACTTCATGACTTAAAATGGCTCCCCGATTCTATCACACAATGCCTTTCGAATGGTTACACATTTTTGAAGAACAAGACATTCTTGCGTTTTAGTTTATCTAATAAATTGAACACTCTACCGAAACATGAAATTAATTAGATGTATAATAAGTATAAGTGTGATAAGTTAATAAGTAATACCAAAGTAGGCTTACCTCTTACAATAGGAGGTAAACAGAGTTAGCCCACAAGTCTTTAGTTATTGTCTTTTTCAGGTTAATATTTCTTTACGAGCGTCACATAGCGAATTATCACTTTTTGATATATTTTTTCTCGAAACTAATATGACGCGCCATATATGCATGATTATCGTTTTACGGATTATGTAGAACCTAGACTAGGAGAATTATTGTAAGCTGCATTTTTGTATAAAAGTGAACAAAAACAATTGAATACATTAAATTAGCTCTTATGGTAATAAGTTATCATAATAGCATTTTCTTTTCCCTTTCCTTGATGTTAGGAACAAAAGCTTCCGTGAAGCTTTACAAGAGTTAGATTGGACAGAGGAAAGAGTGGATGTTTTAAGAAAGTGGTGGAAAGAAGCGCCCCGTATGTCTTACTGTTCAAACCATTCTGGTCACAATGCATTTCACGAGGATGAATTTGTAGAGGAGGTATGGTTATAATGTTTATATACAGGTTACATGTGGGATATACTTAAAATAAAATTCTATGACTGCAATTTGCGACCACGAAATTTCACTTCTGATCTCATAAAACTGAAATCTGAATTTCGTGTATAGTGGGTTTTAAACTTTTCTAAAGTTATGAATAAAGATGAAAGTAGACGCTAGGCCTACTTGGATTAGACATAAATGACTTGTTACTATGTATATATACAAAATAGTGTCAACATGTTTGCGTTTTCGTTGGTATAATAAATGTCCTTAGAAAATGAAACCTCGCTATCTAGAAACTTATTTGGCACAATTTTATTAGAACTTATAATATATTTCTTATAGGTGCGACGATATGGTTATGTTGAGACGAAAAGTTTGGACAATTTGATTGACATTCAGAATGAAATTGTTGAAGAAAACAAGTGCTCCCATTCAACAAGTACAAAGATATCTTTGTTTACTGTGTTAGCTATCTTAGCTATTTCACAGTTTATATAATCTTGTTATAGTGTCCAATAACATGCTGTCTATTACTCTTTAAAAGTAGGTCCAATGTATGACAATGTTTACTTATACTTTTTTGTTAAACTTCCTCTTAATTGAGGACAAAGGTCGTCATTGGTTGGTCATACACACTTGTATTAAACCAACCCATGATTATAAAAGGCCTATGCCTAACATTAGTCGATGTAATTTGGTGATTCGAGGATTATTTTCAAAAATAAAACTTTAAATTTACCATTTTGTCTTCATAATTATTCTGCGCACATTGATCTATTCTTACGTGTTTCGATACCATTCGGTTAATGTTTTCGTTTGACGATTGTAGGCCGACTTATGCATGCGCAGATCAATTTGTTTTAAAAGAGGGCGGAGCTTGCACGTTGCATGTTGGTCAATAAAAAAATATATTTTGGACCATCAATCATTTCACTTAAATGTATATTTTGTAATAACGACATAGTTAGAGCCTTCGTTATTTCGTTACCTTGTGTCATATCGGAATCGTTTCAACAAATACTCCTATCACAAATATGGTAAAATAGAAACATTTGTAATAATGTTCTAAAAGGCCAAGCTCATTGGTCATTTTAAAGTGGTAATCTTGTTAAGAGCTAATACGTACATATTAGGGAGCTTTCGATTTCCCACGATCTTAGATTTACGCATCGTCGAGTTTTTAGTCGCGTGGACGCGACTCTATAGTTCACTATGTCGGTCGGTCGGTCTGTCGGTCTGTCTGTCAGTCCGGTATCACTATGCGTTTTATCGCTTTTCAGTACTTTTTGAACTGTTTTGATGTACAGAAAAGTTTTAAAGTACATTGCTTTTTGAAAGTTCATTTTTCTGAGAGCATGCGACTTATGGCTATTATGTTCTATTGTAGCCTGAACTCAGAAACAACTAAACCTGTGTCGAGGAATAGAGGGATAAAGCACGTCCCAACTCACCCGCATCCGCACAATGCATTCACAATTAATCAAGACTGAACTCAGAAACAACTAAACCTGTGTCGAGAAAAAGAGTGAGACCTAGCTTCTTTGTAAGTTGTCCGGAACGGTGTATACTGGGCTAATACGCATGCGCATATTTTCTATAATCACGATCTCCTTTCTTCTACGTCCGTCACGATGCAAAAGCTCACTAACATCGAAAGACCGAAGGCTTGTCAATGTTAGTTAAATCTTTTACGTTGTTTACTGTACTTCTTACTAGCAGATCTTAATAGAGTGAGTGAAAGAGTTCATGAAACGAAGTTCATCGATTTTGTTTACGATAATGTCGCGTACTCTGGTTTTTTTGCTCTGCACTCTTGGTGCGTTTGGTGAGATGAAATTCAATCACAACGTGTTTCTTGATAGCGAGGAAAACGTTCAATTATTTTGGAAAGTTGAAGATGATACAATTATATTCGAGGTTCGTGCGAATACAACAGGCTACGTTGGGATTGGTCTTAACAGCAATGGAGGAATGAAAGAAGCCGACATCGTGATGGCTTGGGTTGCTGATGGTACACCATTCATTTCGGTAAGAATTATTTCTAGTTTTTTGAAAACAGGAATAAAGGCTTAAACGCTTATAAAATGCAACGATATAGAAAAAGTCATAACAATGCTATAATCCATGGCATTTTTAACATTAAGACCAAAAACAAAGATTTGGCTTCAGATTAAGTATATTTTCAATCTGGTTTTATTTTAAAGCAGTGTCCCTGTTGGCATAATTCCTAGAGTAGAGCTTCTTAAAAGTCCAGAATCCTCTCTCAAAGCAGTGTTATCGAATGTATTTATTGTAAGTCAAAATGTGTCAGTAGATTTCTGAAAAGTTCATCCTTCTGGACAACTGATCAAGTCTTAGAATATGTCTTTATTGTTTTCCACGCCTTCTTCATTATTTTTCTTTTTTTTTTTCATTTCTTTATTCTGACATAAAATCATAGGATAAAAAACACAATAAAGTACCGAGACGGCAAACTTATTTCCATTTTGGTCCTATTATTGTTACAGGTTTTAATTATATTTTGGACTGGTAAATTAAATGAATATAGAAGTCATAATAGTATTTCCAATATAATTTATAATTTGCAGAACTATACAAATAAAAACAAAATAGTCAGTAAAAAAAATATACAAACACATTTGACCATGACTTGTATCCTCTTATTTCCTTAAAGATAAAAACTAATCCAATAAATTCCTATTTAAATCGCTTCAAATATAAAAACGTTGACCAAGGCTTATCACCAACAATTTTATATTTAAGGATCGACACGGCATTGGTAACGAAGAACCAAAAGTTGATGAACAAGAGGATTATGAGATGTTATATGGAAGTGAATCAGATGGTCTAACAACAATAGGCTACCAGCGAAAATTGGTTACCTGTGACGTCAATGATTACGATATAACGGTAAGTATTGTGTAAAATAAATGAGCCTTAACACCTAATGATTGTTTATAATTGTCAGTTTATTATACTGCACAGTAGCATACTAGTATATTTTAAATAAAAGTAGCATACCAGTATATTTTACCTACAATAATTTGTTTTATTGATTATATTGATTATAACATATTGATATGATTTTGCCATGAAAACTCAAATAATTTATTTTATTTACCTAAACTGCTGTCCAAAAGAAAGCTCGATATTCGTTCAATCGCGACACACCACCAAATATTACAACTCCTAGATTGACGGGGCAATATAATTATATAACACATAATACAATATTTATATCAATATTATTAACAAAAAATGCCTATAATTAACCATAATACAGCAGAACCCCTTCGGTACGCTCCTGTTCAAGAGAAGCTTATTTACATCAAACTTTATGTGGCAAAGGTGATGTTCCCATATATGGACATTATGATGTTATATCACTACCACATTTGGGCACATCACTACTAGTTTGATAGTGTAGTGATTAAATCATGCATTTTATTTCACAGTCTGATACAGTTAGAGTAATCTGGTCCTATCACCCGGATGATCCCGATGGTAGACAGACTGCAGTATACCATGGCCCTCAACGGCGGGGTGTTAAATCTGTCGTTTTTCTCGATGTTATTTCGTCAAAATTAACCGAATTGCCGGAAGGGACGAAGAGTTTTGATATATTGGTTGACAATGTGAGTACGGATACTGAAATACATTACCTGTACAGTACCTCCATTTTGATATTTCGAGTTTTACCATAAATAGCAATAAAATGCACACATGGGAGAAACGGTCTTCGTTGAAATATTTCCAATGACTGTTTTTGTTGTATTGTTGCTTGTATAATTTTTTTATATACTTTTCTCATTATGTTTTCCTTCTTTTTGTTTCCTTTTCAAATTATGTTTTGTTTTTGGACAGCACCACATGCTGTGAGTGCCACCGATCCAAAGGTGAATGGGTCAACAAATAAATAAATAAATAAACAATGTACCGATTCTCTGTATTGAACACAACTTTATAAGGAATATTTAGTTGTGTGCCAGATAAGTTTAGCCCTCCTTATATACTTTCTTGTTTTCTGTATTGAAATAATTATGAATATGTAGTTTTACAAGATAGCTGTAGTTTCTCTCATATTATAACAACTATATTGCTTCTCACAATTTTCCTCTCTATAGTAACTCACTCTATTTATCGCAAAACATAATGTTGAACAATTATCTGAAATGACACGTTATTTAATCTTATGTTTTCAGTTAATAGTTCCCGACAACCAAGTCACTACATATTGGACCTACCACGATGAAATACCCGAGCTGGCAACTCCGCAACATGTAATTCGGGTAAGAATATAACATTAAAGATAGATTAAACATGATTGAACCTGGACATTTCTGGTAACAAGCTAATTTTTTTGGTCCAAAAAGAATGTCTAATGATACTAAAAGTGCTCGTAAATCCCCTGAAATAGCCGCCATTTCCTGTTTTCAGAAAATGGAAGAACCCTTTTTAATCTTAGATCTAAAATTCGTAGGCCTATTTTTGTAATCCCGTCTCTTTTGTCTACCGTCGTCAATAGGCCTACTCTTTAATGAGATTTTCCAACGGTATATGTGCTTACAAATCAATTGTAGATTGAGCCTGTCGTTCAACCTGGTAATGAAGGAATCGTTCATCACTTAGTTCTAAAAGAATGCTATGGACTTACAAACATCACTGGCAATAGGAGTTTGCACTACGTTGATGCTATGTACCAATTCAGCTCGTGTTCGAAAATGATTTATGCATGGGCCATCGGGGGAGGGGTAAGTGAAGATTTATATGCATTTAAAAGTTTTCGCAAAAGGTATAATTATAGAGTACCGTTAAAATACATACTTATTTATGTCAATAAATAAGAATGTTTTCTATAAAGTTATTTAAATGGTAAATGCAAATAACAAAATTGTTTAAGCATTGAATGAGTACCTAATTCTTAAAAAAATATTCAGTCTTTAGAGTTTCCAGAAAACGTTGGTTACAGAATAGCTGGAGAAGATTCAGTGAAGTATATGCAACTTACCGTACACTATGATAATGCACAGCTACTTACAGGTATTGCTCTTTTGCTAAGAAATAGGCAACATCCCAAAAAGATCTCTAAATAAACATAAAAATCACAAGCAAAAGCAACATCAATAGCATACCTACCTAACAATTAGAATTTTTCATTTAACTAATCTTTTAGTAGCCAAGAACATTTCTCTTGTAATAGTATTGATCAAATTAGTGAATGGCAATACGATTGAAAGAATAAAATCTGAATAAAAACTAATATAATTATTATATTAAGTTTACGCCTAGGCTTTCAGGAATAAGCGAAGTAAAGTAACACTAAGTTGGGCAGATTTAACGGTGCCTTTCGCACTTTTTTTCGACAATAATATAATAAAACTTTATATAGTGTTGGAGGCGCTATTTCTCCCAAACACTTCCCATCATGCATCGCTCACGCAATTTGCGATAAAAAAAAACTATTTATTATATTAAGTTGACGCCTAGGCTTTCAGGAATAAGAGCAGTAAAGTAACACACAGTTAGCCTTTCGCACTTTCTACAATACTCAAATTCGCCACTAATGGTGGTATCCATTTATTTTATTTTAGGGGTTAACGATAACTCTGGTGTACGAATTCATTACACTCCATTCATGCGTGAATATGATTCGAGTTTACTGACGGTAGGTGCATCAGTTTTTGAATTCGGTCCAATCCCGCCAAAAGAGGAGGCGTTTCTAGTACACGGCTCCTGCGATTCAAAGTGCCTAACCGAGGTAGATATCCATTTATTCATTTCCTTTATTTCGTATATACATCCTTATACAAAACATACAAAATAAAAGAAAAGAAACAAATTTCACCAGGAAATTAACAATAGCATCTTCCACAAAAAACAACATAAACTATTCTAAAATATACATTTTGACCAACGCTGATTCAGGTTGGATTGTGGAAGTACATTGACTGTCATGAAATATGTTCATAAAACTATGAATGGATTTCATCCAATATTCATAAAATTAGAGAACATTGTTCGTAAGAAATATCATGCTTGCACTATTAAAACTAGGTAACTTCCAGTAGCTTACCTAACTGTTATTAAAACAAACTCTAAATTTACCTCTAGAGTTCACAGTACCTTCACTGAAATTATACATTTACGTAATTATAATTATACTAATATTTTTAGATTTTAGATCTATTTGGATTATTTTGCTTTATTAATTTATTATTCAAATGCCATTAAGTTGTAATAATTAAAAATATTTTTTTATTTTCTAGTTTCTCCAAGAAGGCGAATTGAAGGTTTTTGCAGTCTTTCTACATGCGCATTTAGCAGGTTTCAATATTTCATTCTATAAACGAACAACTGATAAAATCCAAATCCAATACCATACAAACGGTTGTGAACAAAAATCAATAAGGTTTATCGCAAATAGCTTGATTTCGCGAGGAACGTCATTGCACAATGCATGATGGGAATTGTATTTAGGAGCAAGAGCGCTATCGTATAATAACAACCAACTTTATACTGGTGATGGCGCTGTTGTTCTCAAACCCTTCCAATCGTGCATCGCTCACGCTATTTGCGATTTTTCTATGAGTGTGCAAAAGATTTCTTTGATGATATTAAAGTAATAGTCAATCGAGTCACGCTTTCTTTAGATTCATATCCTTCAACCAACCGAGATTTCTTCCTAAACAACTGCTACATCGAAACTTTTACTTTCCAATTTTAAGATGATGTGTTGATTTGATTTACAGGAGTTGGAATGCGAGCAACACATTATAGAAATGGAAAATATATTGGAGAAATTGCCAAAGATTCCGCCTACGACTTCGATCTCCAAGAATTCCGATATCTAAAAGATCATTTGATAGTAAAACCGGTAATGCCATATACTTTTGAATACATCAAGTAAAACACGTGTGTTTGGATGCACCGAATGTAAACAACTGGTTGAGGAAATGTAAATAGGGGGCTTTGGAGGAGGAATATGCAGAAGAATAATCTTTATGTTGTGTCTTATTTTTTACAGGAAGATGATCTATTAGTAGAGTGTACATACAACACAATGGACAGAACAAAGGTTATCTCTGTGGGTATACGAATTAACTTTATAAACCTCACAAAATATTCCATGGTGCAATTAAGGAATTTTATTTGAGAAGGCGCCTGCTTTTGGCGCTTACTTCAATTACCAACGATGATTGTCGGCCCTGTGTACATACATGCCGGTTACATAAAAAATATAGGCCTCTGTTTAAAAATAGTGAGGAATCTTCTCCCGGTGCGCCTATATAGGCTGATTATGGTATTCACTGACTAAAATGTTACTTACCGTTTGTGAATAGGGTCGGTTTAAAAAAATCATTTATTTTCACGATTAATTATGAATTTTTTCACGTTATTACGCATGCGCAGTAGCCAAAGCTTTCTCTTCGTGCGAACTGATTCGCCAATAGTAGAAAGTGTGCTTATCGTGTGTTAGCTTGTCACAAACTTGAGTTAAAAATAATTATGTAATTTAAAATTAATGTTTTAGGGAGGATTGGCTGCGACGGAGGAAATGTGTCTGGCTTTCCTATTTTACTATCCGAAAGCTAATGCTGAAGGGTGTTATAATGTTCCACAACCAGATTCATTAGAGGAAAATCTTAACTTGGGGGACCTAAAGTGAGTAATATGTTTTACATTACGTTAAGAGCTATCATAGAATACGCAAGACTCTAGTTATTGTGGCACATATAGAGTGCCATACCTTTACTCGAGTTGGGATCAACAGAACGCCCGCTATTGGCGCTCGTGTGAAAAACAAACTACAGAGAATCAATATAATTAGAAAGAATATAATTTTGTCTAAAATTATTTGCAGTTAATCAATTGTAAAATAACTGCTTTTTATATATATTTCCTTCATGTGTGAGCTAACATGACGATAATTTAGGCTATACATTTATTAGAGTGTAAATTTAAATCTTGATTGTTTTTTTTATTTTCTCTACATTTTTTAAAAAGAAACAAAACCCTACGCGAAACACTACAAGATTATGATTGGACAAAGGAAAGAGTAGATGTTGTGAAAGCATGGTGGAAAGAAGCGCCTCGTATTTCGTATTGTACGAACTATTCTGGTCACATTGCATTCCCTGAAGAGGTACGAGAACATGCTTATTACAAATGTGCATCCGCTGTCAATTTAAACAATCCTTTAAAGATATATTGTCTCCCAAAAATATAAAAAAGAAAGATTAATGAAATAAGACTTTTAATAAGCCATTTTGTAGTTTTAATAAAGTTAATCACTTTCGCAGAAAAAAAATAATGTTTCACTTTCATGTATATACTTTTTTATTCAAAGTGAATAAATATTATGCATTATATTATTAACTTGAACACAAAATGGACCTTTCGATTATTAATTAAGCTGTTTAAAAGCATTTATGTCTTTGTTTTTTAGGCTGATGATGATGGTTTCATAAAGACAGGCAGTTTGGAAAGTTTAATTGACATCCAGAATGAAATTGTTTTTGATGATAAGTGTTCTCAGTCCACCGGTTTGAAGGGATCGTTGGTTATCGTGGTCATGTTTGCTATATGTAACATTTTCGTAACTTTGTGATTGTGTTCAACTTAAAATATCCAATAGCACACAAAATACTGAATGTTTATGAGTGCAATGGTCAAAATAATTTCATGAGAATATTTCATCTTTTACCGAATGAAATTAATTGTACCATTGCACAAATATAAAATAATCATTATTTTGTTATAGTAGGTGTGTAATTGCTCGAGGGTATTTCACGTTTTACATTATTTTGAAGACTAAAAAAGGATGTTAATACTTAAGGAGGTGAACAGAAATTGTATTGACGTCTGACTATATAAACTTAAACTAAGCTTTTTATCATTCTGTAACAATTTTATTAAATAAACAATACCGTATTTTAACATAGCAGTACTGTACATCATTCGCCACACTGTTTACAGTGACATTTTTTTACATTTTATTCATTATTTATTTCTAGAAATTATCAACCGACATTTTTTTGTGTCTCGTTTATTATAAAGTACAATATTGATTAATTTTGTTGACTACTGCACCTCATACTAAGTACAGTAAAACTAAAAAGTAGACCAAACTAGAGGGTACTCCGAGAGTACAAACCTCCGCCTACTGTAAAATTCCCCTACATAAAATGTCCCCGGAAAATATATATATATTTTTTTTTTACAGTTTTTGTTATTAGGTCTAAGTGTAAATAGGCTAACTGCACACTACAAAGTTGTGGATGAGAGTTTGGTGTAATGGTTATGTATCCAGCCTCTCACAGTTCAGATCGCTGGTTCAAGTCCCACTGAAGTTTTTTTTTTATTATTATTTTTTTTTATTTCTTTTTTTTTTGTTTTTTGTGGACCTTGATCTTTGACCCTTAACCACAATTATATGATGAGTCATTGATCATTGTGGCTAAGTTTCGTGAGAATCGGATAAAAACTGTTGTCTCTAGGCAGTAAAATAGTTTTTTGTTAGTTGTGACCTTGACCCTCAAATTCGAACTCGTCCGAGCTTTTGAGGCATAGATCATTGTGGCCAAATTTGGTGAGAATCGAATAAAATCTGTGGCCTCCAGGCTGTTCACGCACACAAACATACAGGGGTGAAAACATAACCTCCTTGGCGGAGGTAATAAGGACCAACGTTCTGCTGTCGCGAACACTACGCAGAACACAATTAAAAAACAGAACATAAATAAACTACTTTAAATGTTTTTATCATTTAATTACTAATTAATTAATTTATTTTATTTTATGACGGAAATAAAAGATCTAATGCCAATTCACTTGTTGACAAAATCACGTCTTTTGTTACATCATCTCATTTGCATATATATGTTCGACTATTGTAGTTTTATCCAGGCATTCTGGTGAAGAATACCTATTAAGCATAGAATAAGTAGGAGTCATGGTGAGGTATACCAATCTATAGATTCAACATTATATATCTTCGAAAGGTAACTTTTTTTAACGATATAGAACATTCTGTAATAGAGGTCCAGTGTACACTAAAGACACGATGCATCTTTCAGAAGAGTGGGAATTTGGGATTGCGGTATCCCTGTCGTTGTGGACAAAAGAATGAGCTCCGTTTACACGAAGACACGAATATAGTGTATGTGTTCTGAATGCAGTTAATGCAAGGCACTGGTTATTTCGCCACATTTAGATATAGGGTCCTATTCAGATTCAATTCGGATTCAAATTCGTCATTACGGTTTTCCAATTATTCTTTATCTCAGCTTAACCTCTTGAACTGTGATAATTGGTTATTTTTTAACCTTTATTTGGTATACTAGTCAGACGGATCGCTTGACTTAAAATTTTGAATATGGTTTTTGTAACAAATTTTGTTTACCTTTTGTTCAATTAGACCAAAAAAAATTGTTGCACAATGAATCCAAGTAACACGTCTTTTTCGAAGCAAAAAACAAATCTTGAGGTTTTCTATTTTGATATTAATTTTTATCTGATGGTATATTCATGGGTTATCATGAGAATGTATTTGAATCAAATCAAAGTAATTATCAATGTTGCATCGTGAACGGCCTTGTCTACTAATTATACCAACAAGACAGATTGTTTCTTGAGCGTGGACAAAGACGCATCCATTGGAATTTTACAGCGTTATATGGTGTCCTCTTCCGTAGGAAACTACTCAAAAACATTATTTCATGTAATCCAAAATCATCTTTTGTTATTTACATATGTTGAGTGACAACTTACAAATGTTGTTTTGTTTTGTTTTATCACGTGACCAACAATCGTCCAATCAAATGACAGGAATATATTTAGGTGTTGAGTACAATCGCCTAGGTCATCTATTATCATCGATTCAAAAATCCTAATTCGCTTACAATTAAAGTTAGTAAACATTGTGAAAAAGTGCTCAAATACGGCTTCACGAGGCGGAGGAATACACCGCACAATATGAGCGTAAAATATGGCACTTTTTTTTTGTCACGTTTCCCAAAATCTTCCAATCAAATGACAGGAATCTATTTAGGTGTTTTGATTGAACAATACTAATTCGCTTACAATTAAAATTAGTAACCAGTGTGAAAAAAAGTGCCCCAAATCCTGCATAGTTTTCGTTGACAGCAATTATAATGTTGCGCATTTTCTGTTTCGTTTTGTGCACTCTTGGCGTTTTTGGCGATAAATTTAATAACAACGTGTTGCTTGATAGCGAAGGAAACGTTCAATTATTTTGGAAAGTTGAAGATGATACAATTATATTCGAAGTTCGTGCAAACACATCAGGCTACGTTGGGATTGGTTTTTCCAGCAATGGAGGAATGAAAGGAGCCGATATTATGATGGCCTGGGTTGTTGATGGTACACCCTTTATTTCGGTAAGAAATTTTTGTTTTTTTAATCACTATTAGTGATTAGGTATTCGGAAATGGTGTTTTTCACGAATAATTTATATGTATATTCATAATTTACCTTCAATTTTTTCTACTTCATATACGGTAATATTTTATTTTTCACTGAATAAAAAATTGAACCCTGTTTACAATGCCAACAAAAACTACATGTTGATCCTGAGTTGTGTAACCCCGAGTCACCATATTCTGAAGCTGTCTCTAGATAGATCCTAGCCGACTATTGACAGTCATCTAGATACCGGTGTAGGTGTATTAAGTACTTCTAATACATGTTATCCTTGCCATTAGTTTTGTATGTATAGATGATTTATAATTGATTTTTATTTTTTAAATGATTTTTATAAATAAAACGGCAGGTTATCTTTTATGTTATTCTTCTAAGGTAAAATCCTTTATTTACTATTCATACTAAGCACAAATGAAACTACACTTAAAATAAATAAAAAGTGTCTCCTATAACTAAATGATTACAATTTAATGGAAAAACTTAAAATGTGTTTTGAATTACTGATTTTGTTTAAATTGAAACAAAAATGTTGAAATTTGTAATTGTAATGTAAAAAGAAAACTTATCTGGGCATGAGACTGGCCTGTTTTCAGCTCAGCAGTGTAAAGAGGATATTATTAAAGTAAATATAAACAAGGCCAACAGCCATTAAGTCGCGTGCTACAATGCATAGTGATACCGGACCGACAGACAGACCGACAGACCGACAGACAGACAGACCGACCGACATAGTGAACTATAGAGTTGCGTCCACGCGACTAATGACAGATATGGCGTGTTTTTTGGAGAATAAGCTCATTGACCTTGCTATACGTCTGATTTTGAGGATCGAATAATAGTTAGGAATTTCATAGAATAAAGCTGATGGCAATACGCATACAAATCATTATACATGAAAACAATAGTAGACTATAATCGTATCCTGCTTTTTCTCCAAAATATTATCCCTTTTCATCAATTAAAATTCCAACGAAAATTCTCATTGAACGACCTTACCAATTTACAAGTTGAAAATTATTTTTAAAGGATCGACACGGCATTGGAAACACATTTGACCATGACTTGTGTCCTCTCATTTCCTTAAAGATAAAAACTAATCCAATAAATTCCTTTTCAAATCACTTCAAGTATGTAAACGTTGACCTAGGCTTATAATCAACAATTTTATATTTAAGGATCGACACGGCATTGGTAACGAAGAACCAAAAGTTGATGAACAAGAGGATTATGAGATGTTATATGGAAGTGAATCAGATGGTCTAACAACAATAGGCTACCAGCGAAAATTGGTTACCTGTGACGTCAATGATTACGATATAACGGTAAGTATTGTGTAAAATAAATGAGCCTTAACACCCAATGATTGTTTATAATTGTCAGTTTATTATACTGCACAGTAGCATACTAGTATATTTTAAATAAAAGTAGCATACCAGTATATTTTACCTACAATAATTTGTTTTATTGATTATATTGATTATAACATATTGATATGATTTTGCCATGAAAACTCAAATAATTTATTTTATTTACCTAAACTGCTGTCCAAAAGAAAGCTCGATATTCGTTCAATCGCGACACACCACCAAATATTACAACTCCTAGATTGACGGGGCAATATAATTATATAACACATAATACAATATTTATATCAATATTATTAACAAAAAATGCCTATAATTAACCATAATACAGCAGAACCCCTTCGGTACGCTCCTGTTCAAGAGAAGCTTATTTACATCAAACTTTATGTGGCAAAGGTGATGTTCCCATATATGGACATTATGATGTTATATCACTACCACATTTGGGCACATCACTACTAGTTTGATAGTGTAGTGATTAAATCATGCATTTTATTTCACAGTCTGATACAGTTAGAGTAATCTGGTCCTATCACCCGGATGATCCCGATGGTAGACAGACTGCAGTATACCATGGCCCTCAACGGCGGGGTGTTAAATCTGTCGTTTTTCTCGATGTTATTTCGTCAAAATTAACCGAATTGCCGGAAGGGACGAAGAGTTTTGATATATTGGTTGACAATGTGAGTACGGATACTGAAATACATTACCTGTACAGTACCTCCATTTTGATATTTCGAGTTTTACCATAAATAGCAATAAAATGCACACATGGGAGAAACGGTCTTCGTTGAAATATTTCCAATGACTGTTTTTGTTGTATTGTTGCTTGTATAATTTTTTTATATACTTTTCTCATTATGTTTTCCTTCTTTTTGTTTCCTTTTCAAATTATGTTTTGTTTTTGGACAGCACCACATGCTGTGAGTGCCACCGATCCAAAGGTGAATGGGTCAACAAATAAATAAATAAATAAACAATGTACCGATTCTCTGTATTGAACACAACTTTATAAGGAATATTTAGTTGTGTGCCAGATAAGTTTAGCCCTCCTTATATACTTTCTTGTTTTCTGTATTGAAATAATTATGAATATGTAGTTTTACAAGATAGCTGTAGTTTCTCTCATATTATAACAACTATATTGCTTCTCACAATTTTCCTCTCTATAGTAACTCACTCTATTTATCGCAAAACATAATGTTGAACAATTATCTGAAATGACACGTTATTTAATCTTATGTTTTCAGTTAATAGTTCCCGACAACCAAGTCACTACATATTGGACCTACCACGATGAAATACCCGAGCTGGCAACTCCGCAACATGTAATTCGGGTAAGAATATAACATTAAAGATAGATTAAACATGATTGAACCTGGACATTTCTGGTAACAAGCTAATTTTTTTGGTCCAAAAAGAATGTCTAATGATACTAAAAGTGCTCGTAAATCCCCTGAAATAGCCGCCATTTCCTGTTTTCAGAAAATGGAAGAACCCTTTTTAATCTTAGATCTAAAATTCGTAGGCCTATTTTTGTAATCCCGTCTCTTTTGTCTACCGTCGTCAATAGGCCTACTCTTTAATGAGATTTTCCAACGGTATATGTGCTTACAAATCAATTGTAGATTGAGCCTGTCGTTCAACCTGGTAATGAAGGAATCGTTCATCACTTAGTTCTAAAAGAATGCTATGGACTTACAAACATCACTGGCAATAGGAGTTTGCACTACGTTGATGCTATGTACCAATTCAGCTCGTGTTCGAAAATGATTTATGCATGGGCCATCGGGGGAGGGGTAAGTGAAGATTTATATGCATTTAAAAGTTTTCGCAAAAGGTATAATTATAGAGTACCGTTAAAATACATACTTATTTATGTCAATAAATAAGAATGTTTTCTATAAAGTTATTTAAATGGTAAATGCAAATAACAAAATTGTTTAAGCATTGAATGAGTACCTAATTCTTAAAAAAATATTCAGTCTTTAGAGTTTCCAGAAAACGTTGGTTACAGAATAGCTGGAGAAGATTCAGTGAAGTATATGCAACTTACCGTACACTATGATAATGCACAGCTACTTACAGGTATTGCTCTTTTGCTAAGAAATAGGCAACATCCCAAAAAGATCTCTAAATAAACATAAAAATCACAAGCAAAAGCAACATCAATAGCATACCTACCTAACAATTAGAATTTTTCATTTAACTAATCTTTTAGTAGCCAAGAACATTTCTCTTGTAATAGTATTGATCAAATTAGTGAATGGCAATACGATTGAAAGAATAAAATCTGAATAAAAACTAATATAATTATTATATTAAGTTTACGCCTAGGCTTTCAGGAATAAGCGAAGTAAAGTAACACTAAGTTGGGCAGATTTAACGGTGCCTTTCGCACTTTTTTTCGACAATAATATAATAAAACTTTATATAGTGTTGGAGGCGCTATTTCTCCCAAACACTTCCCATCATGCATCGCTCACGCAATTTGCGATAAAAAAAAACTATTTATTATATTAAGTTGACGCCTAGGCTTTCAGGAATAAGAGCAGTAAAGTAACACACAGTTAGCCTTTCGCACTTTCTACAATACTCAAATTCGCCACTAATGGTGGTATCCATTTATTTTATTTTAGGGGTTAACGATAACTCTGGTGTACGAATTCATTACACTCCATTCATGCGTGAATATGATTCGAGTTTACTGACGGTAGGTGCATCAGTTTTTGAATTCGGTCCAATCCCGCCAAAAGAGGAGGCGTTTCTAGTACACGGCTCCTGCGATTCAAAGTGCCTAACCGAGGTAGATATCCATTTATTCATTTCCTTTATTTCGTATATACATCCTTATACAAAACATACAAAATAAAAGAAAAGAAACAAATTTCACCAGGAAATTAACAATAGCATCTTCCACAAAAAACAACATAAACTATTCTAAAATATACATTTTGACCAACGCTGATTCAGGTTGGATTGTGGAAGTACATTGACTGTCATGAAATATGTTCATAAAACTATGAATGGATTTCATCCAATATTCATAAAATTAGAGAACATTGTTCGTAAGAAATATCATGCTTGCACTATTAAAACTAGGTAACTTCCAGTAGCTTACCTAACTGTTATTAAAACAAACTCTAAATTTACCTCTAGAGTTCACAGTACCTTCACTGAAATTATACATTTACGTAATTATAATTATACTAATATTTTTAGATTTTAGATCTATTTGGATTATTTTGCTTTATTAATTTATTATTCAAATGCCATTAAGTTGTAATAATTAAAAATATTTTTTTATTTTCTAGTTTCTCCAAGAAGGCGAATTGAAGGTTTTTGCAGTCTTTCTACATGCGCATTTAGCAGGTTTCAATATTTCATTCTATAAACGAACAACTGATAAAATCCAAATCCAATACCATACAAACGGTTGTGAACAAAAATCAATAAGGTTTATCGCAAATAGCTTGATTTCGCGAGGAACGTCATTGCACAATGCATGATGGGAATTGTATTTAGGAGCAAGAGCGCTATCGTATAATAACAACCAACTTTATACTGGTGATGGCGCTGTTGTTCTCAAACCCTTCCAATCGTGCATCGCTCACGCTATTTGCGATTTTTCTATGAGTGTGCAAAAGATTTCTTTGATGATATTAAAGTAATAGTCAATCGAGTCACGCTTTCTTTAGATTCATATCCTTCAACCAACCGAGATTTCTTCCTAAACAACTGCTACATCGAAACTTTTACTTTCCAATTTTAAGATGATGTGTTGATTTGATTTACAGGAGTTGGAATGCGAGCAACACATTATAGAAATGGAAAATATATTGGAGAAATTGCCAAAGATTCCGCCTACGACTTCGATCTCCAAGAATTCCGATATCTAAAAGATCATTTGATAGTAAAACCGGTAATGCCATATACTTTTGAATACATCAAGTAAAACACGTGTGTTTGGATGCACCGAATGTAAACAACTGGTTGAGGAAATGTAAATAGGGGGCTTTGGAGGAGGAATATGCAGAAGAATAATCTTTATGTTGTGTCTTATTTTTTACAGGAAGATGATCTATTAGTAGAGTGTACATACAACACAATGGACAGAACAAAGGTTATCTCTGTGGGTATACGAATTAACTTTATAAACCTCACAAAATATTCCATGGTGCAATTAAGGAATTTTATTTGAGAAGGCGCCTGCTTTTGGCGCTTACTTCAATTACCAACGATGATTGTCGGCCCTGTGTACATACATGCCGGTTACATAAAAAATATAGGCCTCTGTTTAAAAATAGTGAGGAATCTTCTCCCGGTGCGCCTATATAGGCTGATTATGGTATTCACTGACTAAAATGTTACTTACCGTTTGTGAATAGGGTCGGTTTAAAAAAATCATTTATTTTCACGATTAATTATGAATTTTTTCACGTTATTACGCATGCGCAGTAGCCAAAGCTTTCTCTTCGTGCGAACTGATTCGCCAATAGTAGAAAGTGTGCTTATCGTGTGTTAGCTTGTCACAAACTTGAGTTAAAAATAATTATGTAATTTAAAATTAATGTTTTAGGGAGGATTGGCTGCGACGGAGGAAATGTGTCTGGCTTTCCTATTTTACTATCCGAAAGCTAATGCTGAAGGGTGTTATAATGTTCCACAACCAGATTCATTAGAGGAAAATCTTAACTTGGGGGACCTAAAGTGAGTAATATGTTTTACATTACGTTAAGAGCTATCATAGAATACGCAAGACTCTAGTTATTGTGGCACATATAGAGTGCCATACCTTTACTCGAGTTGGGATCAACAGAACGCCCGCTATTGGCGCTCGTGTGAAAAACAAACTACAGAGAATCAATATAATTAGAAAGAATATAATTTTGTCTAAAATTATTTGCAGTTAATCAATTGTAAAATAACTGCTTTTTATATATATTTCCTTCATGTGTGAGCTAACATGACGATAATTTAGGCTATACATTTATTAGAGTGTAAATTTAAATCTTGATTGTTTTTTTTATTTTCTCTACATTTTTTAAAAAGAAACAAAACCCTACGCGAAACACTACAAGATTATGATTGGACAAAGGAAAGAGTAGATGTTGTGAAAGCATGGTGGAAAGAAGCGCCTCGTATTTCGTATTGTACGAACTATTCTGGTCACATTGCATTCCCTGAAGAGGTACGAGAACATGCTTATTACAAATGTGCATCCGCTGTCAATTTAAACAATCCTTTAAAGATATATTGTCTCCCAAAAATATAAAAAAGAAAGATTAATGAAATAAGACTTTTAATAAGCCATTTTGTAGTTTTAATAAAGTTAATCACTTTCGCAGAAAAAAAATAATGTTTCACTTTCATGTATATACTTTTTTATTCAAAGTGAATAAATATTATGCATTATATTATTAACTTGAACACAAAATGGACCTTTCGATTATTAATTAAGCTGTTTAAAAGCATTTATGTCTTTGTTTTTTAGGCTGATGATGATGGTTTCATAAAGACAGGCAGTTTGGAAAGTTTAATTGACATCCAGAATGAAATTGTTTTTGATGATAAGTGTTCTCAGTCCACCGGTTTGAAGGGATCGTTGGTTATCGTGGTCATGTTTGCTATATGTAACATTTTCGTAACTTTGTGATTGTGTTCAACTTAAAATATCCAATAGCACACAAAATACTGAATGTTTATGAGTGCAATGGTCAAAATAATTTCATGAGAATATTTCATCTTTTACCGAATGAAATTAATTGTACCATTGCACAAATATAAAATAATCATTATTTTGTTATAGTAGGTGTGTAATTGCTCGAGGGTATTTCACGTTTTACATTATTTTGAAGACTAAAAAAGGATGTTAATACTTAAGGAGGTGAACAGAAATTGTATTGACGTCTGACTATATAAACTTAAACTAAGCTTTTTATCATTCTGTAACAATTTTATTAAATAAACAATACCGTATTTTAACATAGCAGTACTGTACATCATTCGCCACACTGTTTACAGTGACATTTTTTTACATTTTATTCATTATTTATTTCTAGAAATTATCAACCGACATTTTTTTGTGTCTCGTTTATTATAAAGTACAATATTGATTAATTTTGTTGACTACTGCACCTCATACTAAGTACAGTAAAACTAAAAAGTAGACCAAACTAGAGGGTACTCCGAGAGTACAAACCTCCGCCTACTGTAAAATTCCCCTACATAAAATGTCCCCGGAAAATATATATATATTTTTTTTTTACAGTTTTTGTTATTAGGTCTAAGTGTAAATAGGCTAACTGCACACTACAAAGTTGTGGATGAGAGTTTGGTGTAATGGTTATGTATCCAGCCTCTCACAGTTCAGATCGCTGGTTCAAGTCCCACTGAAGTTTTTTTTTTATTATTATTTTTTTTTATTTCTTTTTTTTTTGTTTTTTGTGGACCTTGATCTTTGACCCTTAACCACAATTATATGATGAGTCATTGATCATTGTGGCTAAGTTTCGTGAGAATCGGATAAAAACTGTTGTCTCTAGGCAGTAAAATAGTTTTTTGTTAGTTGTGACCTTGACCCTCAAATTCGAACTCGTCCGAGCTTTTGAGGCATAGATCATTGTGGCCAAATTTGGTGAGAATCGAATAAAATCTGTGGCCTCCAGGCTGTTCACGCACACAAACATACAGGGGTGAAAACATAACCTCCTTGGCGGAGGTAATAAGGACCAACGTTCTGCTGTCGCGAACACTACGCAGAACACAATTAAAAAACAGAACATAAATAAACTACTTTAAATGTTTTTATCATTTAATTACTAATTAATTAATTTATTTTATTTTATGACGGAAATAAAAGATCTAATGCCAATTCACTTGTTGACAAAATCACGTCTTTTGTTACATCATCTCATTTGCATATATATGTTCGACTATTGTAGTTTTATCCAGGCATTCTGGTGAAGAATACCTATTAAGCATAGAATAAGTAGGAGTCATGGTGAGGTATACCAATCTATAGATTCAACATTATATATCTTCGAAAGGTAACTTTTTTTAACGATATAGAACATTCTGTAATAGAGGTCCAGTGTACACTAAAGACACGATGCATCTTTCAGAAGAGTGGGAATTTGGGATTGCGGTATCCCTGTCGTTGTGGACAAAAGAATGAGCTCCGTTTACACGAAGACACGAATATAGTGTATGTGTTCTGAATGCAGTTAATGCAAGGCACTGGTTATTTCGCCACATTTAGATATAGGGTCCTATTCAGATTCAATTCGGATTCAAATTCGTCATTACGGTTTTCCAATTATTCTTTATCTCAGCTTAACCTCTTGAACTGTGATAATTGGTTATTTTTTAACCTTTATTTGGTATACTAGTCAGACGGATCGCTTGACTTAAAATTTTGAATATGGTTTTTGTAACAAATTTTGTTTACCTTTTGTTCAATTAGACCAAAAAAAATTGTTGCACAATGAATCCAAGTAACACGTCTTTTTCGAAGCAAAAAACAAATCTTGAGGTTTTCTATTTTGATATTAATTTTTATCTGATGGTATATTCATGGGTTATCATGAGAATGTATTTGAATCAAATCAAAGTAATTATCAATGTTGCATCGTGAACGGCCTTGTCTACTAATTATACCAACAAGACAGATTGTTTCTTGAGCGTGGACAAAGACGCATCCATTGGAATTTTACAGCGTTATATGGTGTCCTCTTCCGTAGGAAACTACTCAAAAACATTATTTCATGTAATCCAAAATCATCTTTTGTTATTTACATATGTTGAGTGACAACTTACAAATGTTGTTTTGTTTTGTTTTATCACGTGACCAACAATCGTCCAATCAAATGACAGGAATATATTTAGGTGTTGAGTACAATCGCCTAGGTCATCTATTATCATCGATTCAAAAATCCTAATTCGCTTACAATTAAAGTTAGTAAACATTGTGAAAAAGTGCTCAAATACGGCTTCACGAGGCGGAGGAATACACCGCACAATATGAGCGTAAAATATGGCACTTTTTTTTTGTCACGTTTCCCAAAATCTTCCAATCAAATGACAGGAATCTATTTAGGTGTTTTGATTGAACAATACTAATTCGCTTACAATTAAAATTAGTAACCAGTGTGAAAAAAAGTGCCCCAAATCCTGCATAGTTTTCGTTGACAGCAATTATAATGTTGCGCATTTTCTGTTTCGTTTTGTGCACTCTTGGCGTTTTTGGCGATAAATTTAATAACAACGTGTTGCTTGATAGCGAAGGAAACGTTCAATTATTTTGGAAAGTTGAAGATGATACAATTATATTCGAAGTTCGTGCAAACACATCAGGCTACGTTGGGATTGGTTTTTCCAGCAATGGAGGAATGAAAGGAGCCGATATTATGATGGCCTGGGTTGTTGATGGTACACCCTTTATTTCGGTAAGAAATTTTTGTTTTTTTAATCACTATTAGTGATTAGGTATTCGGAAATGGTGTTTTTCACGAATAATTTATATGTATATTCATAATTTACCTTCAATTTTTTCTACTTCATATACGGTAATATTTTATTTTTCACTGAATAAAAAATTGAACCCTGTTTACAATGCCAACAAAAACTACATGTTGATCCTGAGTTGTGTAACCCCGAGTCACCATATTCTGAAGCTGTCTCTAGATAGATCCTAGCCGACTATTGACAGTCATCTAGATACCGGTGTAGGTGTATTAAGTACTTCTAATACATGTTATCCTTGCCATTAGTTTTGTATGTATAGATGATTTATAATTGATTTTTATTTTTTAAATGATTTTTATAAATAAAACGGCAGGTTATCTTTTATGTTATTCTTCTAAGGTAAAATCCTTTATTTACTATTCATACTAAGCACAAATGAAACTACACTTAAAATAAATAAAAAGTGTCTCCTATAACTAAATGATTACAATTTAATGGAAAAACTTAAAATGTGTTTTGAATTACTGATTTTGTTTAAATTGAAACAAAAATGTTGAAATTTGTAATTGTAATGTAAAAAGAAAACTTATCTGGGCATGAGACTGGCCTGTTTTCAGCTCAGCAGTGTAAAGAGGATATTATTAAAGTAAATATAAACAAGGCCAACAGCCATTAAGTCGCGTGCTACAATGCATAGTGATACCGGACCGACAGACAGACCGACAGACCGACAGACAGACAGACCGACCGACATAGTGAACTATAGAGTTGCGTCCACGCGACTAATGACAGATATGGCGTGTTTTTTGGAGAATAAGCTCATTGACCTTGCTATACGTCTGATTTTGAGGATCGAATAATAGTTAGGAATTTCATAGAATAAAGCTGATGGCAATACGCATACAAATCATTATACATGAAAACAATAGTAGACTATAATCGTATCCTGCTTTTTCTCCAAAATATTATCCCTTTTCATCAATTAAAATTCCAACGAAAATTCTCATTGAACGACCTTACCAATTTACAAGTTGAAAATTATTTTTAAAGGATCGACACGGCATTGGAAACACATTTGACCATGACTTGTGTCCTCTCATTTCCTTAAAGATAAAAACTAATCCAATAAATTCCTTTTCAAATCACTTCAAGTATGTAAACGTTGACCTAGGCTTATAATCAACAATTTTATATTTAAGGATCGACACGGCATTGGTAACGAAGAACCAAAAGTTGATGAACAAGAGGATTATGAGATGTTATATGGAAGTGAATCAGATGGTCTAACAACAATAGGCTACCAGCGAAAATTGGTTACCTGTGACGTCAATGATTACGATATAACGGTATGTATAAACCACCATCCAGTTAATAAAGGTAACGATTGCATTTCCCTCGCCTACTTTTGAAAGGATGTCTTTTATGACCAAAAAGAATGACGCAGTACAGACAATAATGATGAAGATCATTTTTTTACAATTTTTTCTTTTGTTTAGAGAAACTTTTGTTATCAGAAAACATGTTCCATTGTTGAACCAAGAAAGTATTAAAGCTCCGTTTTCTTTATATCCGTACTGTAATTAAGCGCCTTAAGTACCTTTAGTGTGTAAAAGTGCGCATTAAGTCTTCATTATTATTATTAGTTAATTTTAAACTTTTTAGTAGGCTTATTTTGTTTTTTTTATTACTAATCATTTTGTTATATTTCATTCAACAGCGAGAAACTCGCCAATTACATAATGGATAAACTAGTTTATAATTTATCGTACTTATAACCTAAGTCTTATTTGAGACTTAGGAAGTGGAGATGAAAAAGGCGTGAGTTACAACCCTGGCACTAGAAGGTCAGGATTGAACCCTGGGACTTGTGATTAGAAGGCAAGCACGTTAGCCATCAAGCTACAGCTCCACTACTATATTTTTAAATTGGTTAATTAATTTTTCATCTAAAAAATGTTGGTACTTAATTACAAAATACATTTGTAAATGTTCTTTATACCTAAAAATGAACAAATTAATTGAAATATTGAGTCACAATGCCTTGCCTCATGTTATTCGTTTTAATCAGTGGACCCACAATGCCTTGCCTCACCTTATTCGTTTGTTTAATATAAGTAGTGGACCCACAATGCCTTGTCTCATCTTATTCGTTTTAATCAGTGGACCCACAATGCCTTGCCTCACCTTATTCGTTTGTTTAATATAAGTAGTGGACCCAAAATGCCTTGTCTCATCGTATTCGTTTTAATCAGTGGTGGACACACAATGCCTTGCCTCACCTTATTCGTTTGTTTAATATAAATAGTGGACCCACAATGCCTTGCCTCACCATATTAGTTTTAATCAGTGGACCCACAATGCCTTGCCTCACCTTATTCGTTTGTTTTATACAATTAGTGGATCTTCTATTTAAACATCACTTTCTAAATCCTCTCTGGTTGCACTGATTTCCAACATTTTCTTAAATGCCAAAGTATAGAGTATAATTATGTAGCATCTTTTTATCTCTTAGACTGATACAATAAGAGTAATCTGGTCATATCATCCCGATGATCCAGAAGGTACGTCAGCCACATATCATGGCCCTCAACGGCGGGGAGTCAAATCTGTCGTATTCCTTGATGTTGTTTCGTCAGAATTAAGCGAATTACCGAATGGAACGAAGAGTTTTGATGTCTTGATTGACAATGTAAGTGAGGAGAAACTGATACCTTGGAGTAGGCATAGGCTTAGGAAATTGTTTTAAATGTCCCAAAACAATGGCGCAAACTTCTGTATTGAACTAAATAAATATATAGTTTTCTTATTCACCATTCTCTCTCTCGCTCCTTATGTTCTATAATCATGAATCCAATACCCATAATCCTAATTCACCCACACATAAACGCTAATTGCGAATTATATAATTGGTTTTTTTTGCAGTTACTTGTACCAGGCACTGTCACTACGTACTGGACATACCATGTTGAAATACCCGAACTGGCAACACCACATCATGTAATTCGGGTAAGAATAATTATTATGAATCATATAAAGAGTAATGACCAATCACAATTGCTTGTGATTGGTAAAATCATTTAAATTGCGCTTACGTCCTTCTGTTGAGTCTCTAATGGGAATCATTCTATCGAATTTGGATGCAATGCAACGACGTAAGGGCAACGTGTAAGTTAGCTGACCAATCACAAGCGATAGTTCGGATGATCCATTGCGTCGTGATTGGTCACACACATACACACACCGCAAGTAATTTGACTAATCATGAGCGACGGATCATCAGAATGATTGGTCATAGATACAGTATTCTATTAAAATTCCAGATGACTAACATTTTAGATAAGAATCCTGACATAATCTTCTTGTGACTGGATTTTTTTTGCAGATTGAGCCTGTCGTTCAACCTGGTAATGAACGATTTATTCATCATTTAGTTGTAAAAGAATGCTATGGGCTTACAAACATCACTGGCGATAGGAGCGTGTCTGCTTCCGATGCTACGATTATGTATAGCGCGTGTGACAAACTAATTTATGCATGGGCCATCGGTAGTGGGGTAAGTGTTATGTTGTCAAATACAAAGTAATGGCAAGAAGTTTAGGCCCACAACGTTGGCCTGTGCAACATACAACTGATTAATATGCATTAACAATGAACAATGGATTTAAACTTACGTATTGTATACGTTATGTATTGCGTAACCATTTCTAGTATTTCCACATAACGAATAGATGACCAGCGCCATCACATCTTAAAGGGTAGCTCCGGGTTAAACAGTACAGCACCAACTTTATTTTGCTAACATCATTAAAGGGTGTCTCCGGGTTATACTTTATTTTCCTAACATCATTAAAGGGCGGCTCCGGGTTATACATTATTTTGCTAACAACATTAAAGGCGACTCCGGGTTATACTTTATTTTGCTAATATCATTAAAGGGCGACTCCGGGTTATACTTTATTTTGCTAACATTATTAAAGGGCGGCTCCGGGTTATACTTTATTTTGCTAACATAATTAAAGGGCGGATCCGGTTTATACTTTATTTTGCTAACATCATTAAAGGGTTACTCCGGGTTTTACTTTATTTGCTAACATAATTAAAGGGCGGATCCGGGTTATCTTTAATTTGCTGACATCATTAAAGGCGACTCCGGGTTATACTTTATTTTGCTAATATCATTAAAGGGCGACTCCGGGTTATACTTTATTTTGCTAACATAATTAAAGGGCGGATCCGGTTTATACTTTATTTTGCTAACATCATTAAAGGGTGACTCCGGGTTTTACTTTATTTGCTAACATAATTAAAGGGCGGATCCGGGTTATCTTTAATTTGCTGACATCATTAAAGGGCGGATCTAGTTTATCCTTTATTTTGCTAACATTAAAGGGCGGCTCTGGGTTATACATTATTTTGCTAACATAATTAAAGGGCGGATCCGGTTTATCTTTAATTTGCTAAGATCATTAAAGGGCGGCTCTAGTGTATTCTTTAATTTGCTAAGATAATTAAAAGGCGGCTCCGGATTATAATTTATTTTGCTAACATTAAAGGGTGGCTCCGGCTTATACTTTATTTTGCTAACATTATTAAAGGGCGGATCCGGGTTATACTTTATTTTGATGACATCATTAAAGGGCGGCTCTGTGTTATCTTTAATTTGCTGACATCATTAAAGGGCGACTCCGGGTTATACTTTATTTTGCTAACATCATTAAAGGGCGGCTCCGGGTAATACATTATTTTGCTAACAACATTATAGGGCGACTCCAGGTTATACATTACTTTGCTAACATCATTAAAGGGTGACTCCGGGTTATATTCTATTTGCTAACATCATTAAAGGGTGGCTCCGTGTTACCCCTTAATAATGTTAGCAAATGAAAGCTGGTGCTGTATAACCAGGAGCTGTCATTTGATGTTAGGAAATATGATATCAGTTGATATTGTGTATGCTTGATTGATTCTGAAAATGTGAATTTGTCTTAGCCTTTAGAATTTCCAGAAAACGTCGGTTATAGAATAGCAGGAGAGGATCCAGTCAAGTTTTACCAGATTACTGTGCACTATGATAATCCACAGCTAATTACAGGTAACTGCCTATTTTAAGAGCATATGCAATTTGGTATGTCCAAATTAGTATTAATACCATATTAATCATCCTTAATTAATACTGGCTACAGTTTTATAACATATAGGATACACTATTGTTGATAGGTGTGATTATTGTAATTTCCAATCAATTCAAGATTCCAGCTATATTATTATGAATGGTTATATTCAACTGTCGCTTCGTTGTGAAATAAGATTGTTGTGAAATAATATTTTTTTGTCACGCGAAATAATTTGACACCTAAAACGTGTACGCTTTGCTCTGTGGCCTACTTCATTTAACGGTATAAAGCTCTGTTTACACTATCAAACTTCATGCAACAAAAAAATGTGATGTGCCCATATAGACAGGATGACGTCCTATCACTGCCATATTTGGGCATATCACCACCATATTTGAACATATCACCACCATATTTGGGAACATCACACTTTTTTTGTCAAGCTAGTTTGAAAGTGTAGACAGAGCTTAATAGTACATTGAGCGCAAACCCTTTTATTATAACACTTTTTGCTAATACAATTTTAATATTCATTTTTTAGGAGTTAGAGATAACTCTGGAGTACGCATACATTACACTGCGAACATTCGGCAGTATGACTCGAGCATGTTGATGACGGGTGTTCCAAGTCTGCACCAATTATTTCCAATCCCACCTAACGAAGAGGCATTTCCTGTCTATGGTTCATGTAATGCAAAGTGTTCAAAAGAGGTACTGTAAGCTTAGACATTTGAAACTATTAAAACAACATATATATAATTTAATTATTGCTGTTTTTGTTTTTAAATCTCTTACTAATAACAATCAGTAACAACTAGAGTTTTATAACGTCTAGGATTAGATACCATAGCGCTACCATGGTTTAATATTATGTTTGTTTGTTTTATTGCAGCTTCTCACTGAAGGAAAAATGAAGATATTTGCTGTCTTTCTCCATGCACATTTAGCAGGTTTGATATTTTTTGTCGCTTGTATCGCAAGTACAATGCTTTCAAATCGCAAATCTTCAGTCCTTGTTTTATTTTAAGTTTTTCATGTTTCCTTACGAACGCCATTTAAATGTGTTTTAATTTTTATTCTTACCAAGATTCAACTTAAGTATATGTATGACACGCCATGTGTGCCAAAATGTTTTTTTCTTATGAATATTAGGCCGATTCAGCGTCTAAATATAGACGACCTAGTTTCAAGATTATGTGTCTTTTTTCAGGAGTTGGAATGCGTTTAACACACTATAGAAACGGAAAATACGTTGGTGAAATTTCACGAGATGCAGACTACGACTTTGATCTTCAACAGTTTCGTTACCTAAAAGAGCCTTGGATAGTACAGCCTGTAATATTTAACAAATCCATATTGTTTATTTATAGTAATTATACAGACTATAATTAGTGTTTGAATCAAATTTGTGTTTGATGTAGGCCTAGGCCTACAGTACTGAGTTCCAATAACGTAGTAACTATCACATTATAGCTAGGTAAATTTGTGATAATTATAAAATTAGTTATAAGAGTGGTTTGCAAGTATGTTCATTTAGGGAATTATCCTAATATTTACTTTAATTCCTTACATTGTTTTACAGGAAGATGAGCTACTAGTAGAGTGTATATACAATACAAAGGACAGAACCAAAGTCACTTATGTGAGTATACAATTATCGCCTTCGTAGTTTGGCAGGCAATGAGCTCTTATAGCGCCACCATTGTCTAGAAAGTAAGCCTTAATAGTTTGAAATGCAATGAGCCCTATAGCGCCACCAAATTTCTAGAAAGTAAAAACAATCCTAAGTAGGCTGGGTGTATGTTAAAGTATTGAAGACTTGAATAGATTGGTCTCTGTTGATATTTTATTCGTAAAAAATGTAATGTTTTAGGGAGGCTTGGGAACAACTGATGAAATGTGCCTGGCTTTTATATTCTACTATCCAAAAGCTAATGCTGGAAGATGCTTCAGTATTCCACGTTCAGAGGCGTTGGAGGAAACTCTCAACACAGGGTAAGTACGTTTGTATTTAACTTATGGGAGGCCTACATTAATAATCAAAATAATGATGTTGACACTGTTACGATATGGACCAGAGTCGCATGTATATTAGTGGTTCCCACACGGACACAACGTCAGGGCGTACGTAAAATCACCGCAAGTAATTTGACCAATCACGACGCGATGAATCACCCAAACTGTCGCTTGTGATTGGTCAGATTGCTTGAGGTGCGCTTACGTCTTTGCGTCGAAGAGCAAATTAGCATTGCACTCGACGTATACAACGCTTTGAACATTAACATAATGTTTCTTGTTTCTTTGATATGTTAGGAACAAAACCATAAGAGAATCACTAGACGAGTTAGATTGGACACAAGAAGAATCAGATGTTGTTAGAACCTGGTGGAGAGAAGGACCTCGTATGTCTTATTGTACAGACCATTCCAGTCAAAATGCATTTCCCGAGGACGAATTGTTAGAGGTATGATAAAAACTTACTATTACGGGATAATACTCGAGTTAAATTCGAGTACTGCAGTTAACAACTTACACATCTTATGTTCACACCTGTTAAAAGCCTAGAGTTTACATTTGCAAACTTTACTGATTGTTTAAACGTATCTTCGCTAGTATAATAATGTAAAATAGGAAACAAAAAATCTCTCCCAAAGTCACATTTGGTCATAAAATCCTAACTGATCTTAAATGATCAACTAAAAGAGCCATTTAGGCACAATTTGTTTTTTATCAGTGCATTAAAGTACGATTTTCTTTTAGGGCAAAAATGGTTACATGGCGTCGGAAAGTTTGGACAATTTGATTGATATCCAGGATGAAATTGTTGAAGAAGACCAGTGTTCTAGTTCCCCAAGTTCAAAAGGATCCACAGGTCCAAAGGGATCTTTGTTTACTGTCTTTATATTAGCTATTTTAGCATTTGTATAAATGACTGTGTTCAACCTAATAGGCTAATGTTAGATAGTACAAATAATGGTTATGAGTGGAATGGTAAAAATTATTTCATGAAGTGAACGATGAAAGATTATATTTTCACGAGGCGAATCCGAGTAAAAATAGAATCCTTCACCGAATGAAATTATTTGTACTATTGCACTAATATTAAGCATTCAATATTTTATACTTGCTTTTTTCAATACCTTGACCAATGGTAAAAATAATTGGAGGTGAACGATAAAAGGTTAAATTTTTCTGAAGCGAAAATAGAACCAAATGAAATTACCTGTACCATTGCACGAATATAAAAAATTCATTGTATAGTTACTTATCGTTAGTATAGTTGATTTTAGTTAGTACATTACATTATACTAATTCAGTAACAATTTTTTCATGTTTAAAGTCACCTTCGAATTTGTATTTTGTAGGATTATCATTACGATAATAAATATTTGCCACAACTTTTCGCATAAAAACAAACTCGTAATTCACTTTATTCTACACCTAAATTCGCACATAGGATACCTAGTTATGTCTGATAACTGTCACATTATCATTATATAGCACCCTCTATGATGTAAAATTGTAGTGGTTGGTGATATTGCAATGTTGTTAGCATGGACCTATAATTAGACCATAGGTATGCGATCTCTATTGTTTCTCTAACTTTGGACTTTAGTGAACTGACATTTTCTAACAATGATGGAATAAAAACTACCGTTTTAAAAAATATGCATACCACATTTATTTACAATCTATTCACTTGAAAAATTTTTATAAAACCAATTATGGCATATTTTATCTGACTGGCAACGGAATGTTTCGCTTATTATGCAACTAGACAAAATACCTTTCCCTCAGCCGGTACCATGTCCCTTTCAGTACAAATTCCGGTCATGACCCCAGACCCCCCCCACCAAATGTAGTTTTAACATAGTCAAAATAGTCCTACCATTCAATGTGATACTTCATTGCACCCCTAAGCCACTTTCTGGTAATGTTTATACCCCATTACCCCCAGGTTTCTGATGTAAATTCTATGTTGGGAAATAATTTATTAGCAAAAAGCAGTATATCATTTCATTTATTATACTAAATTGCCAATTAATGTATTGTGATCAATACCAATCCATCCGTAGCAAAATATTTCATTATGTCATCTAATTTGCATGTCTAGAGTGACCACTTGTAAACGGTATAGTAACCATTGAACCTATCCTTGTCGACAGTAAAATCTAAAGATGGCCAAGGAGGTATGTCTATGTTATCTTAATTACAACGTTTCATCGAACTGTAATTGTTACATTGATTGCTACTCGAGTAAACAACATTCTATTGCAGCAAGTTTTAATTTAAAATAGTGGCCATTCGTCACACCGGCATGTTAGCCACTCATCCATAGGACGGGAAGCTCCAAACTGTGTCCTAATTGGTGTTTTTAGCGTAGTATGTGTAGCAGACTATCATGACGATGAAGTTCATTATCGACACGGTCACCGGTTCTGCTTGGATAGTTATAGTCTGTTTGAACTTCGCTCATTCACATTCTGGAAAGCAGACAGTAGCAACAGCTATTCGGATCAAACGTCTCATTTACAATTTTTCATCGTCTAAAAATGGATATCGTAAATTACATAAAAGTGATAATGTTAATTGTTACTTTTGGTACAGTTGAAATGGCACCTAGCATAGGTAAGTAATGTTTGTATTTTTACCGCATCGGATAGCTAGATAATTGATGTATAAATAGGAGTAATAGGGCTTAATGAAACATGATTCTGGAATATGGCCAACTTCTTCAAGGCGATCCAGGGACGGGTGTGACCCCATCCGATGAGGAGGTGACGGGGTTGCACTGTACTCGTGTTGGAATATGCGTAAGCCAATTTACACGGGTGAGTGGTAACGGTAAGCGGGAAAACTCGTGCTTGTCCCACGTACAATCTGCATCCTTTCCGCTCAAGCGCCCGTCCGCGTTTTGTGTAAATGGTAAAGATAGAAATAACATAGATTCTATATTTTTGTTTTCCGCTTACCATTTCCGTTCGTCTGTGTAAATTAATTGGCCTTAAGTCTTAAATTAATATACTTTTAATTTTTAATTCTCGAAAATTAATCATAATTATAATTAATAATTACCCCTCAACCCCACTTAAAAAAGAAGCTTTCAACTTCCCAACACGTAGACCTACAATTTGCAGTGGCCTGTTCGGAAAGATTCGAACATGCGACCTGTCGCTAACCAGGATGAGTTTTATTGATACTATTGATTCCAATTTATGGAGAGAAATTGTTTCATGAACTCAAAATCCTCTCGTTTTGTGTACGGGTATGGACTTAATGTTAGGACTATAAAAATGACAACCAACAAAATAAGCATAACTATTAAGATTAAATTATGAATTTTCATGGTTCCGTTTAGGCTGCTGTTAATAGATAATATGTAGAACTGCTATAGGCCTATAATTCGCATGTCTCCGGGAAGCCGAGAGGATGTGTCTTATAGATGACTATCTTAATGTTTATCCTTCTCACGACTTAGGGCTAAGTATCCTTAATGCATTGAGAATACCGGGCTCAATGATAAGAAGATCGTATAGACTGTCTTCTGGCCAATCAACGCTAATTAAATAGCAATAAATATTTACTTAATTAATACGTAGAACTTAAACGTGTACTGTATTATTTTAGTATTTCTGCAGTACGGTAGGCCTGCGGTACAGATGAAATCGTATTTAGTGATGCCCTCATGTGATGTGATCAGAGTAAAATTAATTTATGCTGACAAACATGTAAAATTCTTTAAAACAAATCGATAATAAGTAATAACGACAAATATTTATTTTATTACTATTATTTTTCGAGGAAAGTAATTATGTGGGGTGCGCGGTCAGAATTATATTTCAGAATGTAGATAAAGTGTTATACTAGAAAATGACTTTAGTCCTCGAACTTCACATCAAAACACTCGAGAATTTCGAGTGTTATGTAAATATTGGTGTAGCATAGTACGATACGCAATAACATGTTTACGAAAAAATCAATGACCATGGTATAAATTCTCGCTTCGGATAAATATTGGAATTATTTTTAAAATTGCCACACCCTAAGCTATTAAGTTGCGACTTGACTTAAGAGGCAAGGACATTATTATGTATGATGTGCATGTTTATAAATATTAATTTATCTAATGTGCTATAATTGGCCATGACTGTTTCCTGTGCATAGTATATTAGGCCTAATATGCGAGGTACGCAAATATAGAGCAATTCTGGAAGGCCTAGGCCCTACATAGACATTAAATACTAGTACTCGAATCTAGTGTTGTCTTAATATCAAGGCATTCACGTAATTCATTTATGATTTTATATTTTTTATATAATATAAATCCAGAGGCAAATTACTGATAAATGACATTACTGTGGGTATCAGTGGCTAGATCTCAATGGAGATATAAAATAAGCAAAAAGCTAAATCAAAACGATAAAGTAAAACAGCAAGAAAAATTAGCAAAGCTTTCGAGCCTTTTTTTAGTAGTTTGCTTTATATATTATATAAAGACAATTACTGGAAAAAGGTAAATGTTGTGGGAATCAGTGAGTGTATGTCAATGGAGCCTACACATGAATTAAACAAAAAGTAAGTAAAACAGAAAGAAATAACATAGATACACTAACACTAATCCTTCATATTTATGTTTGCGTACATCGGTGGCCTACTGTACATATACTATTATTTGTTTATTTATACAGGTTATAAAGAGGTCACTGATTATCCCTACAACGGTAACACAATCATATCAAACAGCGGTCAATGTATTATTGATAAATCCTGTATCATTATAATATTGAGCCTAACGATTAAATAAATAAAGAAAGTAACTATAGTCTATATCTACAAACATGTGGTTATATGTAAGCCGTCATGCGTATAGTGCGGTATATTGGGTTTGTCCTTTCGTATAATTTACCCACACTTCCGATTGTAATTACTAGTATTAAATGTTTGATCCAAATATTCAAATTGAGATATCGACAAAAATAATTGAATTTAGCCGTAATCACACATCATTTGAGACGTTAAATAATCTTGTGTGTCTGGTAATATAATAAGGCAAACAAACAAAACATTCACCAGCCTCGGGTTCCATAAAAAAAACCTCCGTGTAATAGAACCATAGAATAGAATTTTACCGTGCAATATAACAAAATAACACACGTAACGTGACCCGAATTTACCGTGCAATATAACAAAATATAATACAAAAACAAATAAAACATTCACCAGCCTCGCGTTCCACAAACAAACCCCTCCATGTAATAGAACCATTGAATAGAACTTTACCATGCAATATAACAAAATAATACACGCAGCGTGATACGATATTACCCAATCAAACGACAAGGATACACTCAGGTGTGTAATAATTTTAATATAGGATATACAAACGTGTAATAGAACCATTAAATAGAACTTTACCATGCAATATAACAAAATAATACACGCAACGTGATACGATATTACCCAATCAAACGACAAGGATACACTCACGTGTGTTATAATATATATCATAGGCTATACAAACGTGCAGCAGTACCTTTAAGTTCCTCTGCTGATTAAATTCGAGTATGCAGACACATTAATAATGCTATCTCATTAACTAAGTCGCATTAATGCTTTTGAATATATCACTGCGCTTTACCATCATAACCGTCAAATTCATCGCGTACCTGTCAGACGATAATTTATAACGACATTATACTATGTGTTGTGAGTTATGCTAAATTTACTCATTTTAATTGCAAACACGTACACTCATTCTAAATATATCATTTCGCAGTTGCTGGAGTGTCTGAATACGGAGAAAGAAATAATTTATAGAATAGACATACTAAATAGTGTAATAAAAGTCAAGAGAGAATCAATAAAACATGATTATTAGGTTAATAATTCGGAACTTTAACTTAGGGTATTTCAATAAATGTTTCATTTATCCCATACCATGCTTCTTGTCGTTTAGCCCATCTATTAATGAAATATTTTGCTTGCTATTAAATTAATCGTGGACAACCAGGGAAGAGTGAATCTTACTCGGTACAATACACCGCGGCAGCCTTTTGTAGGTATAGTAGCCGGGTCGCGATATTTTTTTCGTACATAAGTTTGGGACCCCTTATATGAAAGATAGCCAAACTACTTTCTAAATATAGCTAAACCTAACCCTCTAAATAATCTCACTATAAAGTAAAAGAAGTTGCTCAAGGGATGTGTATGTAAAGTCCATAGTCTAATCGACTCGACTACACAGACGGCTCGAGTTTGCATTAGCGAATTCTTACGTCACACCTTATGGATATGACTAATGAATATTCATGTTTATTTTGTGACGTTTTTGAGGGGTCCCCAACTTATGTACGAAAAGAAATATCGCAGCCGTGTCAGCATTTTTGTACGCGAGCGTAAACTGTTTTACTCTTTCTCCTGAAACTGGCGATTTAACCAAGGTGGTTTAGCTATTACTGAAGTTAATAGTAATAATAAATATCCAATTGTCCGTTTCCCAATTAGGCCGATCACTTTAACTACCTAATAATTACAGAGAATAGATCTAATTGCACGATTCAGATTACAATTTCTTCTTAAATTAAAAACTTGAAATGCTATTTTTAGATTCGTATATGGATCGTTGCTACTTGTTAATGTATATAATATTTTCACGATCCAAATAATACTTGCTTTGCTCTTTTTTAAAGAAAAAAAATACTGTTATTTTAGACAGTCATTGTTATGCAATAATATAAAAATAATAAAAGAATAAAATATAAAAGAATCGCCCACGACCATTCCTTAAGTTAAAACATTCAATAAAACTGTTCAATTGGTGAACTTTTAAAAAGTACTCTATCAATAATGACAAATATCAAATACTATTTTCAGTGACGAAACTATAATAGCACAGAAAAATACTGATGGAAACTAACCTATTTTTTTTGAATGACGTTTTATTTTTTCCATAACAAAGATAAGTAAAAACTATTCAGTATATACAAAGTTATATACAGTATTTGGGAGTTTATTTTTAGCACATGACGTCAAGACGTACCTGTGCATTATGTCATCTGGAATTACCATGTTGATAAATTGAACTCATTTTAAAGAATGAGTGCATTGTTCTTAATATTTTGCAATTCTCACACATTATTTTGAATAAAGGTTTATTTTTAACGTCTGCCGGTACTTTGTAAAAATTCCATGTTTGATAGACTCAATTAAACTTAATAGTCATATTGTATTTTACGATTTGAAGAGTTTATCAACTTTTGAACCGATCTTTCTTTTATTTCTTATCCAAAATAAGCCATCATAACCGTGGTAAACTTTAAAATATATAATGCATCATGGGAGGGGCTAAAAAAAAAATTCATTCCTTAAAAATTGAACAATAAATACATTAATAAGAGCAACCAAACTAATATTACTAAATTACATTTTTTCCTCCAACTAAAACTTTCTCTTCACCACCCCCCCCCCCCCCCATTCCTCCTCCTCTCTCCCCCAAATCAAAACACTTTAGAAAAGAACGTAAGATCATATAAAATAAATAACTACAAAATAACAAAAATATTCTTTCATTTCTTGTTTTTTTTTTGTAGAATGTTGTTAAATATTGTACCATGTTTTGGTATTTTTATATACATTTTCTTTTGTGTGTGCCCTAGAAAAGAAATTATATTATTCTCTGAAAATCAGTGGTGAACCTATTTTAAGTAAAAATTGTATTTAAACTATCCGCCTACCTTACTTGTTTACAATAATATATGTTTCCACTTTGAGGCGATCTTTTCATAAATAACGAAAACGAAACAACTCGATCTAAGTGCATTGACCTAAATTTATTTGTGCGCATAATTATTATTATAAGTACAATATTTTAAGTGGGTGTTTATAGGTGACGTAGTAATATCTAGGTTAGCTTGAAGAATGTGTTTACGTTCTTTAAAAACTATCTTTTCTTATAGCAAACAAAAAGGAACAGTGTTTTTTTTTGGTTAGTCTATTTTAAGTTTATTACTACGCTATTCTGTAGGTGCAAGTTACGCCTACAATGTTTATTTGTTTGCAAGCCGTGCTTTCATCACAACGTATACTGTGGCGTCTGGAATACCCTGGTTTAGTAAATCTAGTTATGGTTGAATAATAGGTTCTTTGTCCTACTGTTGATTGAATTACACATAGTAAATCTTGTTAATACTATCATTACCAATGTGAATTTTGTCTCTAGACAACCATCCTTCTTGTTCATGTGGTGTTATACAATATATTTTATTACTATGATTCATTAGCAATTGTGACACAGCAGACTAGCACCAGTTCAATAATGACATGTTTGTATTCATCATTATAGGGACATTTTTTTATTTATTTTTATTTTAAGTTTATTTATAAATCTTGACAAATTGCAAAGGATAACCACAACTGAATTCATCCACTATCCTTCTCAAAGGTGGCAATCCGTTCACAAGACAAACATATGCCTACGCAAGATGCTCTACATAAACAAAGACTTATTATTACAAGTCTTTGGGAGTGGATTTGTAAATTGTCATGAGAAAAAATCCTGAAATATGACAGGACTTGCAAGCATAATAACCACCAACCCACAACTCCACTCAATTTTCAAAACAATTGAAGAATTACAGAGTTTTAAAGAAAATGTTGTCTTAGACTGAACAGCACTAAAGTTCTCTTTAAATTACCGTACCATAAAAAAATGAAGCAAAAAATGAAATTCAAATTAACAATAACACATTTAAATATTTAGGATGCGCTGTTGTAATTAATATGTCTACTTCATGTAATCTCATCCAGCAGTTAATTACTGCACATTGGTTTCTGGTAATAACAAATTATAAATTGTAACATTAAAATATAATCCCTTGCTTAGAGTTATTAAATATTTTAGTGATTCTTTACTCCAAAGAAAGGGATTAGATTCATATTTTAAGATAAATTTGTTTTTAAGTATGTTAAATAGCATTTTAGAGGGTGTTTATAGGCGATACTTGATGAGTTTTGAGCGGTATATTTGGGACTCTATTAATCATAATACATCTTTAGTTTGTAACAAGCCGAGAAGTCTGTTGAGAGATGTTGGATTGGCCGTTAATTTGAAGGATTATATTTGGAGGAAGCGCCCTTATTAGGTATGAGAGAATGTGATAAAAGTAGTCGAATTTTAGGGATTGGAAGCTAGGGTGGTGGTATGGTAGTTTTAAGAAATCTTTAACTATAAAGGTTATTGAGTAGTAAGAAAATAGGCCTAAATATACCTGCATGGTAGTCTTTTATTTTGGTCTATTTTATGGAGAGTAGATATTCATTTAATTAATCGGAGAAAAATAAACGAACTGTACGCTATGGAAAATGTTCACAATGTCTTTAATTTTGGGAACCTTAAAGAAAAAACATCCCTTTTTTTTCTGAATAGATGAAGCATGAAGGGCGTATAAATGTTGGTTGAATGGTTCTATTTTCATTGAATATTCATTTAACGAGTCGGAGAAAAGGAAACTGACTGTACGCTATGGAAAATGTTTACAATGTTTTTAATTTTGAGAACCTTTTAAGAAGATACATTCTTTTTTTTCTGAATAGATGAAGCATGAAATTGCGCATAATTTGTGGTGGCTGTCTGAGGTGTAGTAGCTCTTATACACAATGACTCAATTGAGAATTACCCGAAAGCATTATTGCGGTAGAATGCGTCAGACTTCACCTATTGGCCTCTAGGTAGAGGCATTACTTTTCAGCTTACGGTAAAGCTTCCAACGGCATTAAACACATGTTTGTGCGGATTATTCAAATATTTAAACACGATATCCCGAGGCTCAAGTAATTTTTAATGAATGAATATTGTGTTTTCGAAATCCTATAACTTAATGTTTACAACGTTTCATCTCAAATCTACTGAAAGAACAGATATTTTATTGTTTTACCTTTATAGTTTAAATCTTGGCTAACATAATTCAAATTTGTTTATAATGCACGTTCGGTCTGTTGAAAAACATTCTATATGATGGTAATTCATTTTATAGCAGAACTTACCAATTATGATAAATCATCACCTATATGTAAGACCGCTAAAGCCACTTTATAGGCCATTAAAAATGCAAGCCGAATCAATAGTTTACATAAGGGTTGCAATATGAGTTTACAGTTCACAGAATATAAGCCATCTTTAATGTGATATAGTCACAAAGTGTATGTAAAACACATGTATACATTTTTATTTATCAGCAGGTAAAGGCCTAGTGTAATAGCAATAAACATCTTACAGATATATTTTTTAAAAAAATCCAAAATGTGTCATTATCGTCATTATTACTTGTTTCGAAATTGTCATCTATAAATCATTATTATTTATTTTCATTCATATCGTCCTCCTGCTGTATAAACATAATTTCCATCATTTCATCCTTTCATTAAAAATAGTTTCCCATCGGATTACATTTTTATTAATGTCTTTATCATTATACATCCGATTCTGCATCTGTCACTAGATAGAGTCTAACTGACTCTCGCAAGTCATCTATAAACGAGTCTCGCTGTATTAAATACTTTTAATACACGGTATTTCTGTCATCGTCGCTGTATTTAGATTATTTTCCCACCACTTTTACAACGTTTTCCATCATTTCCTGACGAGAAATTTATTCTGTGACAGTACAACATTTCTCGTCAGTTGTTTTCTTGTTATTAAGCATATTAGAGTTTTGTTATTATTTTTGTTTTATTTAGAACGTTGTAATCGCATTATCAGAAAATGTCCGAGACGTTTAAATTCCGGAGAAGTATGTGGATCAGACGGGAGAACATACACAAATGAATGTAAACTTCTAAGAAAATCTTGTAAGAAGCAAAGAAATTTACGCAAAACACATGATGGGGCCTGTGGTCCCGCAGACGATGGTGAGTAGGCCTATTAATTGTTTGTAAAAATTGTGAAAAATATCCACATTGTTTATTCGCTGATTCGCGCATGCGCTAGGCTTTTATTCAGAATAAGTATACTCGTAACCACGTATACTTACGAGATGCAATACTGTACACGACACGTTCAATGGTATTACTCATATTATAAGTATATATATTTTAAACCGATTACATTTTATCTTTGCTAATACGAATTTTCATTCTTAAACAAAATGTCGTTTCGTGGAAAAGAAAGTGTGTTTCCTGATCTGATTGCTATATTATAGCAATCGGATCAGAAAACCAAACGATGTATAGCGCCAGATGAGTATAAATATATCTTCGTCGTCAGACAAATATTTATAACGTGAAAACATTAACACAGTCCCTATTCATACATGCTAGATTACTTACTTACTTAATTTCTACTTCTAAATACACAGACGCCAGATGATTACTTGATCATGTACAGCACCCTCTATCGTATGGCGTAATAAACATAATTATAGAGTAGATTTATACAGAAATTTTCATTTTAATATTCAATTAGTACATCCAAGTTTATAAATTAATTATGAAAATAATATTTCCTTTTAAAATTTCTAATAGTAATTCATTATACATACGAAGTTTATAAACCTTACCAGACGAATCGAGATGACAGTGATAGTGAAGAAGACGTCTGGCCAAAAATCCTCGTAAAATTTGATAATAATTATGCAATACCAAACAGAATACCTTCAAATGTAATTACCGAACCACATTTTAAGAAAGAACGAAATAAAGGAAATGAAAGGAAACGACAGAGAAAAAGAAAGAACAGGATTAACAGAAGAAAAAATTCCAGTAGTTCTTCGTTAGAAGATTTAGAAGATCAACGAAGATATGATACTGACAGTGTTGAAACACGACACAGAAAATCAAAGACAAATAAAAGACGTCGACATAACAGTGAGTATTACCCACATTATTTCATTACACTATTCTACATCTATGAACCAATTCTCCAAGAATGTCATACTACGATTTTGATAACTTCAATGCCGTCTTCTATAATAAGTACATACTATTAAACATACTCCCTGGAATTAAACCACTAAAGTGCTAAAAAGGCACCGATACTCACAAATCAAGTACGTTATCATGGGAATACTTTTTGGTACGTGCAAGTCCAAGCTCAATAAAGGTTCTGCATTTGCGGTATTATCCCTGTATCGTTACTTTTTTGCAAGTATTTGCAAATTAAATTACGTGGCAAATTTTTGCGCACGAAAAAAAACGAACGGAAGCAGCGACGCACACGACGCCTGCTTGCAAGATATAGTGCAACACTTGTTTGTTGTTATTTTGCAAATAGCTTTATACCAACCATGTATTTTGATTTCCAGAAAACGTATGAAGTGTTAGTGCTGCCCTAAAGCTCTGCAATTTATTTCTGACTGTTTTACTTTATCGTTTTGATTTTGCTTTTAGCTTTTATTTTTATTTTATTTCTATATCCTGATATCCAGCCATTGATATCCACAGAATTGTAATTTTTTAAAGTAATTTTCACTTAGAATGATTTTTAGAAAAAAATATATATCGCGTTATCTATATCTTCAATATAAGTGTTAAACAGTGCTCTCTCTATCGTTCTCTGCATTTTCCAAGTATTTCGCTCAGATTCCGAGGGCTTAATTTATTTTTACTTTAGTTTTAATCCATTTATTCCAATCTATTTCTGTGTCTCCAGTGAAAATAAAAAGTTTAATAATAATTTGTGCTTAACACATGTTACTGTATTCTTTCAGTACAACCGGTCAGAACTACAATCAAACCAAATATAATCACGGAAAATATAATACCAATAGCACCAACTGAATTCGCTCAGCAGACGACGATGCATATAGAAGAAAAGGGACAAACGGTTCCAACAGCAGCACCAACCGAGCTGGTAACACCACCAAACAACTGCAGATTATACTGTTCGCCTTTCCTGCCCAAGGCGCCATTTTGTGCAACCAATGGCAAGACGTATTCATCCCTGTGTGAGATGGAACAAGACGCCTGTAAGCGTAGAGATCCAACCATCACTGTGGTTTATGACGGCCCGTGTATTCAAGCAGAAGAAAGAAGTGAGTATTATGACACACCTGATTGTGTTCTTGCAATTTGATTGGTTATTTACGCAATAACGTGTCATTCGAGAATTTTTGCAACGCGTCATTCGAGAATTTTTGCAACGCGAGGTTTTGACTTATCCTCGTCCGTAAATCAAACTAGTGCGCGCCGTCTATAACTATTTTACTCCGCGTTCAAAGTTTGAGCACTGCTTTTTTGGCCTAGCTTCCCGGCCTAGTTTTCATCAATGATTTACGATGGACGGATACATTTATAAACTATTTATAGTTTATTTCAGCACTAGGTGTGTTATAATACAAATAATGAATGGAGAAAATAGTTCACTTGACTTGATTTGAATGATTGTAATGTGTATTTTTTATTGTAGCTACCTGTCCACAATATTGCCCACTAGTGTTCAAACCCGTTTGTGGAAGTGATGGTAAAACTTACCCATCATCCTGCTGGTTGGGCGCAGTTAGTTGTACTCAAGTCGGTGCCAAGTTATTTGAGGCGTATAGTGGTCGATGTAAAGCAAAAATTAAAGTAAAAGGTATGTTGATGTAATATGATAATAATGAACATTTTTGTTCCAGTTGGTCAACAATATCTCAGTCTCAGATATTAAGTTCCTATATTCTTAGCTGAATTCTCAAATCCACAATTCAGCAACCGCTACTGTGATTAATCAACATAACCACAAACCCAAGCAGATTTCAAACCAAACACTAAACCACCACACACCTAGTCGAAACTATTTTAATAAGTTACCAAGACATCATTGAGCAACATACAAACTACTATACTAACAAACAAATAAAAACAAATGGAAAATACAGTACCAAGCAACCAACCGACAGACAGAGCTAACCGATCAACTTACCGAACCAGTAACCAACAAACTAACGATAACCAACAAACAGACTGACAGACTAAATAAGGTTTATGATTGAAACCTTGTAAACCACACAAGCTATTAACACTACACTAAGAGCAATATGTAAAAGACTTACTTTACGGCAGCAGTAACCAACAGACTAACGATAATCAACAAACAGACTAACTCACTAAATATACTAGGTTTTTGGTTTAGAAGCTATTATTACAACATTTTTGTATTCAAACGTACAGATCCAGAGAGACCAATATGTAAAAGAACATGCCCGACAGAATTCAAACGAGTATGTGGAAGTGATGGCGTAACATATGCAAATGAATGTTTACTAAAAATAGATTCTTGCAAAGATCCGGAGTTGACCGTGGTAATGCAGGGACCATGCCCACCAAAATAAGGTATGTTGTTATCGCTAATGTACATTAAAGGGTGACTCCTAGTTTTAAATTGATTTTTTTCTAAATTGAAATGTATACTTATTCCCTTTGTAATAATTAACAAAACGAACAGCGCCACCTAGTGTTTAATAACTTCTAACATTTAAGATAGACTTAAACATCCAGCATCTTCTTCATCGCTCATTCGTGAACAGTTGCTGTAATAATTGATAAATACTGTATCAATAGGTCAATAATTGTACTTGTATAACTAATAACTACCTAATTAAATATAAAATGCTAATCTAGACTGTTCATTTTCATTGTTTTAATGAATTGTTTTCACAATCACTTGATAATTCCCCCATGTCCCTTCCACGTAGGCCTACATAGTCTGTCTATGTTGTGCACTAACTAATATCTCAAATTCTACACACTATTTAAGTAATTTCGTCTTTTCAGATGGTCCCCGAAATTTACCAAAACGTTAATGCGATCACAATCGAAAATGAGTAACTGCTATTCAACCGAGATTCATCAAAGCAAGAGTGACTATTTGACTATTCGTCCGATTTGTACGATCATAGCTTTCTGTTGTTTTTAAAATTAATAATGCACAAACCTTGCGTCATCGAATATAAACATTCCCTTGCCTGTCTATCAATATTTGCATTTCAGTATCCATGCGCCCTCGCTTCAAAATGTACTTAACACGAACAATAATCTGTTCATCACTTTTAACTATCATTTACGCACATACCTATTATATTGTTGCCATTTGATTGGTTGATTTAGTATCACGTGCTGTTGGTTATTTGACTACAATCGACTTCAATGGTTCTAATTGGTTGATTTAGTATCACGTGCTTATTGACTACATTCGACTGTAAAATTCAATTCAATTGTTCAAGTCAACAGTCAGCTACTTCAATGCAAGCATTCTGAAATGATGTGTCCGTCATGCGACAGGCCGGAATATTATTGCGATACCGAAAATCAGCATGTAGTGTGTGCCGTCTGTAATTGCTCTGATCCGCGGACCGCAGTCAAAATATGAGCGCCGCCTTTTAAAAATGGCCTAGCCTGACGTACTTTAGGTCAGCTGAGGTGTAAATAATGAAGTATTGGAAGAAATACTTTCTTTACCTTTCTTACCTCTCTTTCTTTAACGAATTGGACGTGTTTTTATTGATTCTAAATTTTAAAAACAGCGAGAGAAAATAACGAGGTGTAATAACTTTTTACAAGCAGTTCTATTATTTCATCTCCGATATGTACGTTGGTGGCGCATGGTTTGCGAAATGCTGATATTGATATTTGTTTGTTTAATATATATATTTATTTTTTGCAATGGTGTAATATAAAATTATGTGGCTGGAATAAATAAAACTTAACTATATCAAGAGTGTTGTTTTATTTATTTAATCAGCATTAAATCACATGCATGTATATAGTTCTTTGGTGTAATGTTGTTTATCATTTTAGGTGTTAATAGAGGAATTTCATTTATTTTTTTGCAAAAACATGAAACAAAAAAGGGGGAAAATATTCACAGAAATATGCTGTTTTAATAAAAGTAAATTTCAATTGTTATGGAACAATCCTTCGAACTCCTTGCAGTTCTTTTTAAACGAATATGGTCCATGAAAGCACATATTAGAACGAACATGGCCCTATGATCAAACATGTTCTTTTTTAGAAATAACATGGCCCTCCTTATTAGATTGAATGTGACCCTTATTTAAAAACCATATGGCCCTTTGATGATCGTGGTCCTTATTATAAAATCATGTTCCTTTGATTGAACATATCCTTATTAGAACGAACATGGCCGTTTGATAGAACGTGGTCTTTATTAAAACGAACATGGCCCTATAATCAAACATGTCCTTGTTAGAAAGAACATTGTTCTTCTTTATTAGATTGGATATGGCCTTTATTTAGAAACTATATGGCCCTTTGGTCGAATGTGGTCCTTATTATAAAAATTTCGATTGAGCATGTCCTTAGTAGAACGAAAATAGTCTTTTGAACATAGTAATTTATTAGAAAGAACATGGTCTTTTGGTAGAACGTGGTCCTTATTAAAACAAACATTGCGCTATAATCAAACATGTTCTTTTTAGAAATAACATGGTCCTTCAATTGAACATGTCCTTATTAGAAAGAACATGACCCTTTGGTTGAACCTAATCCGAATTTGAATGAACATGGCCCTTTCATCGAACGTGGTCCTTCGATTTAACATGGTCCGTATTTGAACAAACATGGTCCAACCAAACATTTGAAGTATTAGTAATCATTTGCTGCCACCTTTCTCATCAGCCATCCTGCATTCTTTGTCACTGATAATCTTTAACAATCTCAGGAAATATGGTCACGCTTGCTTGTCTTTTGTGACGCGTTTTCAACTTGTTGCCCGCTAACACAAACATTTAGACCTTTCAACGTGCTTCGATATGCACGGGTGATTAGGTTTTACGTTAGCAAAAGTTTTGTTCGCCTTGGCCTTGGCATTTACCAAAAATAGACTAGGATTTCGTTGTGAATGTGATATTATATATATACAAATAGATAATTATTGTAAAGCACTGAAGCAACAATTACTCCAAGGAAATTATAAAGGTTAAGTTTACGTAAGACAATTTCACGTTGTCCTATTAAGCCTACATATTTTGTCTATAGAAACGTGTCAATCCAGGTAGAAATTAATTACAGTCTTTGCCTGCAGCTTTTATTTTATTAAACCAGCCGGTTTAAAGATCGGAAGTCAATTTAACGGTTAAAACTGAGAACGGCATGTAGGCCTACTTTATTTCATTCAATTTCCAGGTACAATCAACAACATTATACATATGACAAAGCTGCAAAACCATCAGGATTGCTGAGTGCTATAAAGCACTATCGAATCGGCTCTCCATGCTACACCTCGAAAAAATAAAATAAAACAATAAATATAAGATAAATACAATTGGAGTAGACCAGCGGAAGTGATGGTGGTTCATTTAATATCTGAAAGTGTGTCTACTTTCTGAGCTGTGTATGTCTTTGTAATGTCAACAAATCTATAAAATAACGGTGGTCAGTCATTCGCGTAGAGTACTACTTTTTAAAACTGCTATTTTGTTTCGCTGTACCTTCACTTTAATAAAATGATTTAAGATACTGATGATGATTATAAAAAAATGTTAAATTAATTGGTAGATCATGTGAAGTTCAAATTAATTTATCTCCAAAGGCCCAGATCAATATTAACACTGTTGTACCGCAGTTACTGCAGTACCTACATTTTTCTTAGTGTATGCATTTAGTTTGTTTTAGTATACAGTATGTAATGATAATAGTAAGATTGCCCCATAAAAGCTTGATAGATAATTGAATAAACGGGTTAAAGAGTACATTTAATCTAGTTGCTGCAGTAACTGCAGCAGAATAATTTAAACATGGTCCCTTTAGATAAAAGCATTCTATTCCTGTCACGTTCCTTTAGTTAATTATGCATATATATTCTGCGGTGTATTTATTATAAGAATAAATAACAGTAAAAATAGGTATATGTATATTGTGACCTCCTGGACCATTCATAATACTCTCTTTGGACGTAAGTACAGCGACTCTTTCAAAACCCATCAGACGTAGCGTAAACGCCCAAAGGAAAACAAGCACCGGATTAATGTACACACCACCAAATATGAATAGACGTTGTTAAGAAACCAACGCTATCGTGTGAATTCAACGTTGACAGGTGTCATATTCTACTGAAACCAACGTACAGTAATACTATTAGGAACCAAATCTAAAATTGGAGTTTTAGCCTAGTATAGACAACAGAATATTCTTAAACAAGGAGTTAATGAATTCAAACTGACAGGGCTTTTACGATTATTGTGATTCCGAATTCATTGAAGCTCTTGTTGAAGTGAATGAAACTCGGGTGTACGTGCGACGTTAGTGCTCCTTCGAAATAGTTAGACACACCAGTTCACCATAAACTCTATGTACACAGAATCTAGTCGAACTATGTTTTTAACTATTGTTGGACTTTGTATAATAACGTTAATACCATGTAGCGTTAAATCGGAAGGTAAGACCTTGCCTTTGTTTTGAGTTACTGTGGCTTATTATAATGAACAGTTTAATTAAGGCCATTGTATGTTGGTATTCACATTTTTGTGCCTCAGTTGACCTTTTCTGTAATCGTTTTCGTATATAGGATTTCGTATACGAACTGAAATAGAAAATCGAAACATCCATTTGGAACGTAGCCTATTCACTTAAGTTTTGGTCAACACATTTATCTCTGTCATTAACCGTAATCAAGCCATTATATGGTATCATCTTTTATAACATTTTTCGCAATTTGGTCATTTAGGCTAGAACATCTTTACCAACAATCTTATAATAATGCACTACAAACTTTTGTCTGTGGCTAACAAAACCAAAACTAGGATTCCGTCTGCAGAGGATCGAGAAATATAGGCCTAACCTTAACTTTGATCTTAAGCTAAAATTCAGTTAATGATTGTTTAAGACCTTTCCATTTCACCCTTCATACATTCTCTTTAAAAAAACATGTTGCCATATAACCAATACTTGTCAATGAAATGTAGATATTTTAACTATTGCATATATGTATTGTATGTCATCTGTAGTTGCAAGCTGTAACGTATTTCCATGTGACGATGACAGTTTTATTCCAACCAACCGAGTTTGTGACAAAGTACTGGATTGTCCCGATGGAAGTGATGAACATGAAGAATGTCCAGATGTCACAGGTACAGCACTAGTAATTTAGTATTTGTTTATTTTATGTAATGAGGGAGTTTTGTTTACAAAATTAGATGATTTTGATATACTGTGAGTCCTAGTATAGTTATGACACGCCATGTGTGCCAAATAATCTGGAAGCAGACTGGTATAGTTGATGTGTGTGTACTTTTAAAAAGAAATCCACGAGTACCATATACTATTAGGTGTGCTTGATAGTAATTATCAACACGAGGCAGTTAATAATGTTATTGGTATCTTGAACTGTATAAGAAACAAAAATGGCCATAACACTGGCTATGTAAAAAGGCAACCACGTACTAAATTGAACAAACTTAAAAGCGGTCTGTTTTCTGCGTGTTGGCGGTGGGAGAGGGATAGTGGCGGTAGAATGATCCGCGCGCTTTGGTAGACAGTTTAGCCTATGTTATGTCTAACTTCAGCCTATACTTGGCTTTCAGACGATTGCAGTTTCCAATGCATTGATAAATCTTGTATTTCATCACTATTTGTGTGCGATGAAGTAGATGATTGTGCCCAAAACGAAGACGAACATTGTTTTAATACACAACCGACTCCAACAGAAATAGGTCAGAACACTTTTATATTTTATAATTATAATTTTTAAAATAACATTAATATGCATAATGTAGGCCTATATTATACTAAACTTTGCGACGAAGAAACTAACACTACACGAAATGTCCTAACAGAGGCACTGTGCGTTTCATAGAAATCAGGGGTGGCGAATCAACTAGTCAGTCCAACCCCTATTTTTGGAAAAAAAATCTCAGATGAACAGTCTTTACTGTATAGGCTAATGGTAAACTTCTATTGTGGACACCAGTGCCATTGTGGACAGGAAAAAAATAATATAAAGGACAGACTTATTACTGTTACACACGGCCAGTGACGTTTTGTATAGTACAGTTGTCGCACTTTTATTAACCTAACTTGTGTACAATCAGGTTACTCATACACAAATGGTTTACTTTCCACTGTCTTTCGTTTCGTTTAAGATAATACATTAATTATAGCCAATACTACATTTTCGTCATTACCTTTACCATTTTTTAGAAGAAACATTGCACATTTTCACATTTTGAACAAATTTTAAATGAAGTGTAAGGAATTGTTTTTATTATTTTTTTTTTATTAGGCCTAAACCTTATTTAGTGAGGGTGACCCTAAACAGCATATGCTGACAATCAAGGGGCCCTCAAATTTAGCGGTAAATATTTTATAATTATTATGTGTATTGCTTAACTTCTTTTTTCAATAGATGACGATTGTAGTGAGAAGGTAATTATGTTAAATGTCAACGAAAAATACACGCTGACGTCACCAGACTACCCCAATCAGTACAATGCGGTCGCAAATTGTTCATGGTACGTCGAAGCAAGGGACAGAAGTCATCGTAGCATCTCAATTAAAATTTCTTTTATTGACATCAACTTAGAAGAATGTTTAGATTTTGTTACAATCGGTGAAGGTGAGAACGTTCGCAATTGGACATCAGTGTTGATCAGAGCAACTGGTAACTCAACATTTGATGACGTAACAATCGATAACAGTTATTTATGGATTACGTTTGATTCCAGCACTGCAGTTAGTGGAAGAGGATTTCATATAGAACTAGAAGCCATCAGATGTAAGTTATATGTTAATATACTTATCAGGTCGCTATTATGTCATGCCCCATGGCAGTTTTAGACTGGGAAAACTATATACTAATACATTCTAATAACTCACATCGTATGTCTAGGCCTACTGTCGGAAATTCATGTTTTGGTTCACACAACTTTCTTCCATTCCCCTTTTCTCTTAATATTCCAAGCGACTGCTCCCTTCGTTGATGAATAAATGCTACGAGACGTTTTTCTAAAAAACTTTCTAAAACCGATGAATATGACTAAATTTTGTTTGCTTTTATTTAATTTATTTAACCATAAACAAACATTAAAAACCGGTCAGTAAAAACAAAATTGATCAAGGCCAAAAATAAAAAAAAAGTACAAAATATATGAAAAAAGCTTTTCTCCTAAAGCCGATTTTCCACTAGGCGAATTTGTTCGCGCGAATCCAACGTTTCGAATAGAAAAAAATCGCCTACTCTCTTTCCACTACATGAGCGAATAGCTGCGACTTTCATGTTCCTCGCGTGGTTGCTGAGTTTTTCGATTCGATGAGTGCTCATGAAAGCGTCATAGCTCATTTCCTGAGCTCTGATTGGTTGCGCATATTTCGCTTCGCAAAAAGTAGAAACAATTCGAACTAGTAAATTTTGCTAAAGCGAAAAATCAAAGGAACTAGAATTCGTCGAAGAAGGGAGTATGGCAGACAGAAACTCGAATACGCATGCGCATAACATGACGCTTTCGATTCGCGCGAACAAATTCGCCTAGTGGAAAATCGGTTAAGAGCATTAATCTGCCTCATTATATATTCATCATACTGTTATTATACTGTCATTTACTGTAGTTGAGATCTTTGGTCAAATTATTTCTATAGGTGTTTGTAGATAAGATAATTGTTATTATAAAAGACATATTTTGGGATAACTGGTCAATACAAGTGATAGAGTATACCCCCAAGAGTCAAATAAGACAAAAATCTCAATTTCGAAAAAAAAATGTAGTTAAACCCCTTTCTCAAAGTAGGACAGTATGACGTAATGAGTGATTCTTTTATGCAATATAAAAATATATAAATTTGAAGGTGTATATCATTTTAAACTACCACTGCATTGTTGTAAATTGCTAACGTATAGCGTTTATTTATTAAACAAATATCACATGAATAAATTAGATTATACAATCAGAATCCATTTCTAGACGCAGAATTATCAAATACGTGTTTATTTCTTTTGTTAGCTGACTTTTGCTATGAAGGGTACTTCACTTGTAGTAGTGATAGTGTGTGCATTCGTGAAGGACTAACGTGTGATGGGATTGCTGATTGTGTGGATGCTTCAGACGAATCAGAAGAAAAATGTGGTAAGTGCAATATTTTTCATATTAATTTCTGTTTAATTCATTTAATAATATTATACAGTGTATAGTTTAAAGATGTCTTCGTCCCCTCGCCCCCCTCACAAAAAATATGTAAAAAAATGAAGATTAATTAAATCAGAATTTAAATAGGTTATTTTGTAGATTGAATAAAGTCACTTCCGTAGAACCAAAAAATGAAGAAAAATGTTTTTACTTATAAAAAATTACAAAATAAATGATTAAATTCAACCAACAACCTATTTTACTAGTTGTTGCTGTAAATTACATTATTGGTCAACTATTATGTGACCTTAAAATATTCAAAAAAAAATTATTTAAGAATTATTTTTTCAGAGGGACAACACATCTTTAATATAGAAATTTGTATCTACTGTACTGGAAAAACAATTAAGTATTAGTTACTGTACTAAGAACCAAATATCACCTAACGCCTAACAGCTGGTGTAGTTTTTAGATGAGAAGGTATAATGTCAGCTTCAAGACCGCTCCTCCTCATGTCTTCCTACGTGTTGTCTGTTTATTTTTAACCGATATATTTCAGTTGTATATGCAAATTGTTTTATATTATTTTATTTAGGGTCGTGTGGTTTTGAAGAATTTCGTTGTCCGGACTCTTCTGTATGTATTTATAACTGCTATGTATGTGACAACTATGAGAACGACTGTCCTAATAACGCAGACGAGGATCAGCAACTGTGTTCTGGTACGTAGGCTTATATTTTTTAGATGATTTAGGCCAAGACACTGCAGGTAAGACAAACAAATAATCACTCCTTTGGCAAATCGTTGATTCGTGGATTCGCGGTCGACTCTCTTCTCATTCTCACACGAAAACGTAGCATGTTTCATCTAACTACGGTATAGTAACGTCATGTCTGTAACGAAACACAAGTCGCACAACTTCCTATACAGGTAGTATGGTATAGAGTTGGCACGTATTCTTAGTGTTCTTACGTCTATGACGAAAAAATATCGCTGTTTCGCTTAACATAACGCTTACGTCTATAAAGGAAAAATAATTACGCGATTCGTAGGCTCCGTAGGCCTAACACACGTCTATGACAAACAAGTTGTTGTTCGTCCACTACGGTACAATAACGAAATGTCGCTACTTTGACGAAAAAACGCTGTGTTTCACGTAACTACTGTATAGTAACCGGGGATAGTATCATATTCATTTAAATAATTGTATAGTTTTATGAGGATTTTATTAAGTTAAAGATAGGAAACTAAACTTACCTGATCATGTGTGGTTCGACTAAATATGCTACTTTTGAGAAATCGGTCACGATCATCAGCGGTACAACCGGACCGTGCAAACAATAATGATAAGTACTGTACCTGTAAAATCAAAGGCCCAATTAGCCAACTGGTGACGTAACAGTGATAATACAATGGCGATTACGTAACAGAAAACAAAAGGATTGTTGTCAAGCGTGATAAGGAAGACCAATCAAAGTAAAATGGCGGATGGACGAGTTCAAGTTCAAGATCTGTCTGCTCGTCATCTCAAATGCATTAATATAATTTTCTCTTATTCTTTAAGTGCGTTCATAATTTATATCATATTATTGATAGTAAAAGCGTTTAGTTAACAAAGTCGGAACATACGTTACACTGAAGAACTGATTGAGAGATCCTGAAATGAGCAATCATGTCTAGGCCTAAAAAAGAGCAACGGATGAAGAATATGTTGAGCGCGACCGGCGGTAAAAACAACAACGATGAGTACCTGTTTAAAAACAGCCAATTAGCCGACTGGTGACGTAACGGTAAAGCAGTAGTAGTGACAACAATAATACAATAGCGATTACGTAAGATAAAACAAAAGGATAACACATTGTCGTTGTGATGATAAGTAGATCATTTTAGGATGGACAAGATCAAGTGCAAGTTTTGTCTGCTGGTCTTAACTAATAAACTCTGATAAGTAGGCCTACTTTTAATCGAGTTCTATTAAGTAAGTTATTCGCACAGAAACTAACTTAAACAGTACTAGTAGTACTTAAAATGTACTAATTTCAACTGTACTTTTATTTTATTGTATTAAAATGGCTGACATTTGTAACCCACGCGCGCTAAATACATAATTGTCGTGTTGTTTCAAGAATCAATATGTGTACACAGACTTGGATGTTCATACTTTTTACGTCAATTATCGTCAAACGATGAAAGGTAGCGCCAGGTATAACGTTTCAAATTTTACACCCGGAGTTGTCCTTTAGGCCTAATGCGCAATTTGTACGTTGCTTAAAACAAATCTAAACTTGTAATACAAACAGTTCATAGCCATAGTTGGCAGTGTCGATCCAATGTATTTATTTTTTCCTCCATGGTTTAATATCAATGCATAGATGGGTGGGTGGGTTGGGGGTGGGGGATGTACTGTATGCAAACATTATTTCATTACTTAATCTTTATTAACATTCATCAAACAATTACTGTTTGTTTTTCTTTTTTCCATTTCTTTAGACAAATGCAATGTCGATGCATACCTATTGCCACTGAACAGTATAGCCGGTGATGGCAACCAATGCTTGTACGAGTCTGGCTCATACGTTAATTTCACATGTACAGAAGGGTATACCATTGTAGGTGAACCGGAAGTACTTTGTAATGGATATACATTCAACGAGTTCCCGACTTGTCAGGGTAAGAATAACTCTTGATTTCTTTTGTAAATAGATAAATGCCAATAGACCATGCCTTTTATTTTGCATAAAATCGATATAAAATCTGATGACACCATAACAGCTTAATAAAATCTCGAGTTATTGATATCTTCAATATTGGTCACAATATGAACTTGATATTGTTTGAAACCAAGATAAAATCATATAGTTTATACTTTAAGAATTCCTGAAGAATAAAATAAACATACAAAGTTAAATATAAAATCATAATGGCTCGTCTTCATTTTGTTAAAGTATTGAGCATACACTTTTTTTTTTATCAATTATAACACATTCAATAAAATAGAACATTTCCTTTTGCAGAGGACTGTATTGAACTCGTTTTATCAAACGATATCATCATAGATGGTAACTTTACTCATGGTTCTCTGGTATCATTTAGTTGTACCGCTGGTTACCAACTTCTGCCAGCCGATGCTACGTCTACGACGTGTGATAATGGCATTTACTTGGATGCAATACCACGGTCTTGTCGAGGTAAATAACTTAGGCGGAAATTACGAGGAAACACTGCTTGATCTCGATATGGACCTTCCAAGTAGGTCGACTGTGTATGGATACATGCAATAGTGAAACTTAGTTAAATATGGCAGAGGAAAAAGGTTCCTTACTTCAATGGGTAACTGATGCCAATCAGGACATTGAACGATCTATTTCTCTTTTACAAAAATAAATAATTTCTATGCAGATATTGACGAGTGTGCTGATTCACCGTGTGACGTTTTGGCAACCTGTCTCAATACAGAAGGTAGCTATGAATGCAGTTGTCCTGTCGGATATGAACAAGTTGAGAACCAATGCATCGGTAGGCTTAAATGTTAATGTTATTTATACTTATGTGACAAATACAATCAATTTCACATAGATAAACAATCAGGCCACACATATGTTACATAAACGTGTGTAAGCCTAACAGTCTTGCAACCAATTTATGTGACCGAAATTGTTGAAGATTTTACTTAGTCAGGGACATACTCGAACTTCTATAATATTTTACTGTCTTCCATTGTGACAGCCAGTTTAGATTTTTCATAACAAGCAATTATGCTTAATTGTTAGTGTGTTTTTCTAAATCGACCAATCGACCAGCAAACAGCTAACATGCCCTAGTAGTACACATGATTATTATTTACACCTCGTATGAGATCACATACAAACACCTCTTGTAGCGAAATAATCTGGTTCGCTTAAAGGAATATAATAATTAAACTTCCCTACTTTTTAAATTGCCTTTCTAAGATATTGATGAATGCAACCAAGATGACCCATGTGCAGGTAATACTACATCAACCTGTGTGAACACTGATGGAAGTTTTAACTGTACGTGCAATGAGGGCTACTTTGGAGACGGTCTCACTTGCCAAGGTAAGCATTGCTATATTCTGAATGCAAAATACCTCTCGATAGTTGTATTCTTAATCAGCATTGCAATTGAATTGTAAAATGTGTATAATTTGTGGACCTCGTATAAGCTTAGGCCTATTAACAGTCCTTTTTAAAAAGGTACTGAATGCAGTGATTAGAACGGCATGCATGTAAATAGATGAAACTTTATGTGACAACAAAATGTGATGTGCCCATATATGGACACGATGACGTCATATATATATTTGGGCACATCACACTTTTTTGTCAAACTAGTTTGATAGTATTAATATTCAAATTCTTTAATACATCAAAACAAATTTGATAAATTAACATCAAGATAAACGAAGAAAACAAGGAACAAACAACAAAGAGAAAGAACAAAAAGAAAGATAGTTATGTCTCCTAAAAAAGGCGGAGTTCACATGTTAGATTTAACATAGCATATGTATCTCTTCATTTTCTTTTTTAGTTGTCTTGTTTAAGATGATTTACTAAAATGTAACTTTTACTGTTTCTTCAGAAATCTATTTCTTCCCTTGGGGATATGATGAAGGCGATATTAATTTACGTGACGTGTATAACGGAGATGTACAATCGTCCGAATTTATTTCCCCAACTATCAAACCAGTGACCGGGTTTCCGTTTTTTGGTGAATTCTTTTACAGTCTTTACGTAAGTAAAGTTACTTGACAAATTATTTTTTACATTAGATAGCAAAACATTAGGTTAAGAATAGTTCTTGATGGAACACAGCAAGCTGTTACAGCACCATTGCCTAGTCTTTCTTAATTGTGACGTTTTTTGCTATCATATTTTGTCATTATTATCTTAGTTTACTGAAAACGGTGTCATAATTCTAATCAATGAAAATGACGAGAAGTTTGGTTTCGCTAATCCACCAGTTGAAGGCATAACATCGGATTCGTTAAATCACATTATCGCTCCATTTTGGTCAGACGTCGATTTGGTCGATCCAGCTATTGGCAACGTTTTCTATCAGGTTTGGAAAATTCTTTAATCACATTAATAAACAGTAAGATAATCTAAAGCTATGTCTACACTATCAAACTTTTGTGATAACAAATGTAATGTACTCAATATGGACATGATGATGTCATATCACTACTATATTTGACACATCATACTCTTTTCAAACTAGTTTGATAGTGTAGAAATAGCTTAAGAGTTCTCAGTACTCTATTTATACAATTTGTCCATATTTTAGGCCTTAAAATAATTATGATACACATAACCAAAACTAAAGATGTGTAGGAGACTAATGGAAACTTACCTTCTGAATCCATAAAAATGCCAGATATTTGAAATATTAAATATTTAATATTGGTTGTAATCTTTTAGATTAGAGAATCAGTTTCGTCAGATGTTGGTCGAGTAAGAAGAAATACCGATCAACAAGATGTCCTTAATGCGGCTTCTATGAGAGTACAGGAGTTAATGGGTGAAAATAATGCTCTACCTGATAACGCTACATTTGAAGCTAATTGGATGTTAACGGTCACGTGGGATAAAGTTGCGCAATATCCTCTAGCAGATAACCAAGATAATGTAAGATACAATATACATATTACAAGAAATACAATAATGTGTGAAAACGGATTGCATAATGTGTGATAAATAAATAAATAAAAACAAATATGATAATTAGGAGATACTTGTATTACCTATGTAGTAGTCACAACAATATCCTACAGAGATAATTACATTAACTAAAAGTTGTACACGAGCAAAACGTCTTCTGAAACAGTGCACTACATGACACTTAATAAATGTTGGAAAATGCATAATGAAAAAAATTATATGTATGAATAAGTAACTAAAAAAAAATATTTTATTTTTGACAAATTAGACAGCAACCTTTCAGGCTATACTAGTTACCGATGGAATATACAGTTTTGCAATATTTAACTACGAGGTTGGAGGAATGCGATGGAACCCAGAAGTACTTTTACAGAAGAACCTCATTATAGGCTATGGTGTTGGGTCAGAGGGTCAACTGTCTAATGTCCAGCAAGATGAAACCCTTTTTCCAACAACAAATTCAAGATATTTTCCAGACATGACCAGCAATTCAGATTTGCATGGTCAGTGGTTATTCCGATTGGAAAACAATGACCAGAGCGTTGATCTAAACTATAGAAGATATTGTCAAGATTGGTATCTTCAACAAGAACAGGATATTAATGATGGCCTTCCATGGATAGGCTGGCTTGGAACTTGTCCGTGTGTTTTCCAGCAAGGCACAAACGATATGAATTTTGGAAATACAAGGCGATTTGGAAGATCTAGCGTGGTTAGAGTTAAAATCCCTTCAGATGTTCTCAAGGAAATTGAAAGTGTAGCAGGTATTTTATCAACAAACAAAATTAGATACATATACTTTTTTTGTAAACATTTATATTTGTTCTGTGTTTTATTTATTTTCTATGTGTTCTAATATGACAATACTGTAACTTACGATGAGATTCAATATAATAAATGAGTATAGAAACAGTGAACACACAAAAGAAATATATGTATATAACTAGGTGACATTTCCTAAAATTAATGTGAAGCAACTAAAACGAAAATAAAAAATAAAGAGGAACAAATATTTTAATCTACAGGCAGGCCTACATTTAAGCTGATCTGATCTGATCAAATTTTGTTTTGCATTAATTATATTTAGGATAACCATTTTTGTATCATTACTTCTGCAAACAAGTATGGAGCTACAGTAGTCTAACATGCTGGAATTAGCATCAAGTCAACGTAAAAAATATTCTAATCTACTGGTACATTAAACTGATCTGATCAACTTTTGCCTTTATTATTTTTAGGATCACCATTTTGTATTACTACCTCTGCAAACCAGTATGGAGCTAGCCTGACATGCTGCTACAGAGAGGATGGTTCTCTTGTTGAAGGTTACGGGGACGACGTGTTTTCAAGTAGCTTTGTCAGCAAAACTTCACCGAAATCTGGATCATATTTTGATGAAGATTTGTATAATTTATGGATGAGTAAAGATTGCTTTGGTTTATTTTGGCAACATATACAATGGGGTTTTTTTAGGAATAAATTTTGTTGATGAAACAGTGATATTAAATTTACTCTTGATAATCTTTGGCAACAGACACCACAACCCATACATTTTGAATACTGTGAAAATATTGTGAAAGCAGTATGGTATTTATAGAAAATATTAAAGGAAAAGAGCAACAAAGGAACAAGAAAAAGAACTAAAATAATTTGAATACATTAAAAATAGCAATTATTACTATTATTATCATTAAATATTATTAATTATTATCATATCTTATGACAGGGCCTTAATTTAAAGAGTTCTACTTCCTTCGAGGCCCCATTTCATAGTTATAATATAATTTAAAATGTACAGTATTATTTATTTGTTCGTTTAATGGTATTGAAAATTATCAAAAGCAATAGAACCAATAATTTAAAAAAAATACATTTATTTGGTCGGTGTTTAGTTGAATGCATAGTAAAATATTTAACTGCTATGCTCTTCTTATGTTTCTTTTTGCAGACGATGATATTTTACCGCGCTATGCCTGTTGCTCTGAGTCCAATGACCCCTATTATTGTGACCTGTACGCGCAAGCCCGTCCAAGCGGAACATGCAGAGGTTACATACCTCCTCACATAGGTAAAATGTTGTTTTGCTATATTGAACAATTACATTAAATGCTCACTTTTAACTTTGTGCCCTAAAGGATTTGAAAATAACAAAATTGCGCAATACGTCCAGAACCCAGAATTTTGGTCCAAATCATCCAAAGTTCAATTTTACCTTTGTCTGAAAACCAGACTTTCTAGCAATACAATACAATTTGCATGGGTTTTAACTCATTCTTACCAAAGTGTTACTCCGTTTTAAAGGAGAGAACCAATAAATAATACAATTAGTATCATTTACTAATTAAATCTAGGGTGGATGTTTGGAGATCCTCACATTCGGACTCTGGATGGCTATGAATACACATTCAACGGACTTGGAGAGTTCATATTGGTGACCGTTGATGACGGAGATTTCGTCCTTCAAGGAAGAATGCAGACACCGCCAATCAATGGTGAAGTCGTGCAGGCCACTGCTTTCACCGCATTTGCAGCACAGCAAGGAGGAACAAAGGTATGTCTAATCAGAAAGTAGGCTTATCTAAAATCTGCAGAAATACAGCAATACAATTCATAGGAAATAAGAAGTTCGTGGTCTGTTTTGAGACGATGTACCTTTATAGCATTTGTCAATTATATGCTTTGATTAATGAAAGCATTTATACTTTAAAAGGTACAAATATCAATTAATTCTGATGGAAGTGGTCTGGAAGTTATTGTGAATGAGTCTATCCAAGTGGACGTAACATCATTACCTGAAGGTACATTACAACAAATATTCTCACATCTTTTTTTCTCACCAAGAGATACACTTATTTAGGCCTAATCTAGTATGGTAACTACCTACTAAAGTGACAACTATGAGGCCATAATTAAGTAACTGCTCTTGGGCAGGTATCTTCTTTTTAGTAGAGTATGATTTTGATTATTAATGCTTTTGCTTCAGGGGATTATACTTCACCAGACGATCCAACATTCACCATCAAAGTGCCAACAGGAGAGTCTACCACAAACAAAGTCATTGCATCTTGGGGTTCCGGTATTGCGATTTTGGTGGGCTTCACTGCTCCACTTTTAGAGGTCGTCTTTTCAGCGCCAGATGATTTACGCGGATCACATACTAAAGGCTTATACGGTGAGTAAATGAATTTCCCTCTTTCCTAACATCACAATTGACTTGCATTTATATGTTGTTATATATATATATATATAGAAAACAAAACAATATACTACTCTATGATGATAATCTAAATGCGTTTGTACTTTATTTACAACATATCTAGCCTCTAACATATCTGTTACAACAACATGGTCTCGCGTACTCGCAATGAACCCTGAGTGCTAATCTTTCTCCTTTTAATAGTCATTCTAATAGTTAATTAAGCATAACGGAGTAGTAACTAGTGCCATCACAATACAGTAGAAGTTCATCTTTCTGCAGAATACCTCATTAAGGGAATTTCAACTTAGGCCTACTCACAATTTTAAGATATATAATCTTATAAAGATGTTTCTAGATACTTTCTGTTTGTGATTATAGGTGTGTGGAACGATAATCGGAATGATGACTTCACGTATCCAGATAATACGATTTTAATGATTCCAGAAGATCGTAATTTAACTGAACGGGAATTGTATGATTTTGGATTAACATGTAAGTGTTTTTTCTGACTAGTTTAAACTAAATAAAAGCTGAACATTGGAAACACCGGCATTTTAAATCAACTTAAAAAACAGTTTTCATATTACCAACTGGACAAGAGCTTGATTTGATTTTACAATTACCTATAATATTGCTAATGTAAAATATTAATTGTGTATATTAAAATCAAAATCGTCTATAATTATCAGTTATTTATTGGCCTTTTTGTCGTTTGTCAAAACTTTAACCAATTAATTTCAGAATGCGTTATCAAAAGAAAGTAACTTGTTTAAATGTGAGGAAAACCTCCTTGCATAGATACCATTATCATGTTTGTTATTTTAAAAGAAAATAAATGAAAGTTAGTTTTATTTTCACAAAAAAAATAACTTTTTTTAGAATTACAATAAACTTTCGAGTAGCTCCACTGGATAAAGAAACGAATGAAAAATTATATTTTTATGTTTTACTGTAGGGAGAACAACTGCAGATAATGCGCTGTTTATTTATCAAAATGAACAAACCTGGGCTGAAATAAATGACTTGGAATTCAGTCCAATATTCCTTGATGAACTGTTAGCGGCTAAGGCTGATGACCCTATGTATGAGCAAGCTATACAAAGTTGTGGTACAAATAAGGAGTGTTTGTTTGACGCTCTGGTCACAAACAACATCACAGTTGGCACTCAGACTAAAGATACAAGTGACACAAACAATGAAGGAGCTGACAATTTAGGTAAGTAAATTTAGTTTTTAATATTTTAAGGATCCTTCCCAAAGTCAATCTACTGCAGGTAATGCAGTAACTACTGCACATTGTGTTTCTTTTTAAAATGTTAAGAAAAGTATATATACAATTATTTAGCAAGCGTGTTTACATACAATGTGATTATTGCTTTTACATACGGTAGTAGTATCTTTATTTCTTTAATTATAATATAATTATTTACAAAATGTAAACAATCTATTTTCGTCAGCAAATTTCCCGCCAAATATTACTGGTATAAGAGAAACAAGCGCAACTACAGCTCTGGTAGGAGATAACAGAATGAATGTTATTGTGGGAGAGCTGTATACATTTGAGGTAGACAGTTTTGATGCTAATGGTGATGCAATATCTTTCTCACTGCAAGATGCTCTTCCCGGTGGATCAATTACGTCAGGTAAGACACACTGTTCTGTTCTTATGCAATGGAAAAACAATGGAAAAGTTGTAAAAGATATTTATATCTGTAATTGTATAGATTATTAATTCATAGTTAATGACTTACATTATCTACTTCATAGTAAAGGAATTGAATAAAGTAAAACTTGTTTGTATTTTTGTTATACCTCACAGGTAATATACCTTTTGTATACTATAGTGTAGTGTATACTTAAGTACAAATGTTATGTAATACATTTACTGCTATATACGAATATATAACTTATATTTATTGCTAAATACTATATTTTACTCATTGATTGTCATTGTATATTAAGTGTACGTATAGTATTTCGGTATTTGGCTACCTTGTGAAATTTTAATTTTTGAATGAAATGAATATACCTTTAGGATTATGATTATTATTATATGATGCTTAGTTTTAGTTTTATTTTCTTCATGTTTATCATCTTCTTTAGATGGAGAGTTGTCGTGGAGACCTTTAAGTCCAGACGGAGTAACATTAACTATCATTGCTGCTGATAGCCGTGGAGCAACAACTGCACTTCCCTTAGAGGTCGTCATATGTAGTTGTTATAACGACGGTGTCTGTGACTTTGATCAACTCGTAGATGGGTCGGATATTACAAATAACAAATATGCTGTATGTAGGCCTACATATTTTACATTTTTAACTTTTATTTACATACACTGTACATCGTGTCAATTCCATTAAAAAATCAGACTCCCAGGAAAAAAGATTCATATCAAGCTCTGCAAAATGTTTTAATTTTTTTTTTACAACTGGACATCTTTATTTGGTTTACCAAGCTATAAAGCAAAAGATTATCAAGTCGTTGTATCAATGTGAAGAGAGTAGGATTTCTTCTAAAATATTTAGACATACCGTAGGCCTACCACCTACAGTTGGCTGCAAATTCCACTGGTAATTTTGTACCTAAGCTCAAACATCAAACAAATTAAATTGGATCTGTCTTCCTTGGTTGTATGCTAGTACAAAGGAGCAATGTTAAATATTGACGAGAAACAAAAACCAGTAAGTGAGGTACTCCCAGTGGTCAATGAAAATGTAACAATAGTTCGTGCAAATATATGTTTAAAATACTACAAGTTGTAAGCCTACAAATGAATGATTATAGGCTAACAACTCTAAAAGTTTTGAATACTAGGCCTACAGATTAATTATTTTAGGCTACATTATATTATACACTTTCATGTAGGTTGCTCAGTGCGTATGTACCCTTGCATGGACAGGCTCTGACTGCAGTGTTGATTATGACTACTGCATGAACCAGCCTTGCTATCCGGGTGTCAGCTGTTTTGATAACAAGGCTCCAGAAGCAAATGCTACATGTGGAAGTTGTCCAGAGGGCCTAGTGGGAAATGGATTCAAATGCTATGGTAAGCTTTGCTCCTACGATGCCTTCGAAAGTCCATTATTTTTCTATCTGAAATCTTAAATTGAAAAACGCTTTGGTATCAGAACAGTGGCATAAAACATTTCTTTAAAATGTTGAAATTGTGTTAAAGCTCTGTCCACAAACTTTATGTGACAAAAAATGTGATGTGACCATATACAGTATGGACATGACGATGTCATATCATTACTGTATTTGGGCATATCACTACCATATTTGGTAACATCACACTTTCTTTGTAGACAGAGCTTAAGAATTTTGATTTTTGTTTTTAATGGTCTACATGGTAATTTTGATGTGAACTTTTAACATAAAATATGTTCACGGTGACTGGATCAATATTTACACCATTCTATAACATTCTTATGTATTTTAATTTGATTAAAGAGGGCCCCTGAATATCAGTTAACCCACTGGGCTAAACTGGAGGGTTACCCTCTTTAAAAATGGTTGAATTTAAAAAAAGACTTGCTTAAACATGTTATCAATTTAGATTACAATGAATGCGATGATGATGTATGCGAGCAGATTTGTATAAATACATTACAGTCGTATAGTTGTGATTGCTTTGATGGTTATCAAATTCAACCAGATGGAAGTAATTGTATCGGTAAGTTTTTTTTTCTCTCTTTCGTATCAACAATTATAAATACAATATTATGTTTGTAGTGATCATTTCTATTATGTATCATTTTATTACGTTTATTGAATGTGTATTGTTTATTTTCACTTCAGACATAGATGAATGTTTGATCGATTCAGACAACTGTCCCAACACTGCGCAGTGTACAAACACGCTCGGGTCTTACAACTGTATGTGTCTTGATGGCTATTCAGATCTCAACGGTGATGGAACTGTTTGTAATGGTTAGTTTTCTTTTGCCTATTTTACAACACTTCGCCTTATAAATATTCTAATCAGATGTTTTGTTTGATACTGTAAGATTCCAAGATTTTCCCAAACTCTTAGAAACCTACAATGGCTACATTGAGGGATTTGTATATTCCTGTTTGCCATAATATTGTTGTAAGCTGCTTAGTTTCTAGCGGGGTCTCCAAGTTATATACTGAATAAATGTGAAATATGAAACTATTATCCTCTTAAGTGTACTTCAATGTTAAGGTAAAGATGAATTCATTCTGAACATGGGTGAATGGGCTTTTATTAGCTCATTGTAGGACTATTAAGTATGTAGTAGAGTAGCCAGTTCCTTTCCACACCGCCTTATCCTCCCTAGTATTTAACTGGAGCATATGGTAGTAAAGTGTAGACCTACTGAACACTCGGCTACCGCAAATCTTATTCATATTTTCAGATATTAATGAATGTTCTTTTGTCGAATATCCTTGTGACGAAAATGCAGATTGCGTCAATAGCGATGGATCATTTACATGTACATGCACAGATGGCTTTGAAGGAACAGGAAAAGTGTGTACCGGTAAGACAATATCACAAGTGAATTTTAAATGGCCGTGAGAAGGCATGAGTATGAGACATTCCTTTTCTATCATATCTGAGTCGTCAAGAGGATTCGGTCCAATTGTCTCGTTCTTTAGATAGATTAATTCGACTACTGGTTGTCCGAAAATTACCATTTAACAATTTCTTTCAGTTAAATTGAAAATTTGCAAAATATTAACATTGATTTTATTAATATTTCAGATATAGATGAATGTTCACGTGCTTTTGATAACTGTGATCCAAATGCTGATTGTATAAACAGTCCGGGTTCCTACTCTTGTGTTTGTTCAGACGGCTGGACTGGGGATGGTCTCGCGTGTACAGACGTCGATGAATGCCTATCAGTAGAGTACTTATGTCACCAGAGAGCATCGTGTACAAACACAATGGGCAGTTACTACTGCTCATGCCCAGTTGGCTATGCTGGAGATGGTGTGACTTGCATTGGTAACGAGTTTACACCAAATACTATTTAATTATAGGGTTATTACTGACTACCGATGAATACACACATACTGTACAACCAAACAATCCTTATACTGTACAACTTTAGTTGTTTTTTATCATATTATTTTGTTGGTTATCTGTCTCTCTAAAATGGTTTCAATAATTTAAGTCACTTGTTAAACTCTTCCCTAGTATTGGGATGATTTACATTTTTAGAAAGCTAATATTGTAGAAGTTACTGTATTTATCTCAAATGGTGAAATTCCAAGGTTTTGCTCATTTTTTACGACAAGTTTCTATTTGTCGTTGCCTAAAAATCAGTTATATTTATATGTATAATTAACTATTATTAATTTTGCCTTTTCGGGGAAAAGTTTGCGGTGTACGTCTGCCTGGGCAACCTGAATTTATGGAGAGATAGATAGATGCTTAGAGTGTTATTACTAATTATTGAAATATGAAATTAAAATAATGTATTGCCACTTTGCTGTCTGTAGACATAGATGAATGTACAGATGAAACAAACACTTGCACAGATCTAGAAGACTGTATAAATTCCCAAGGTAGCTTTACTTGTAGATGTAAATCAGGATATTTGACCGAATCTGATGGAAATTGTACAGGTAAACATAGTAACAGAAAATTACTTATTACGAATTCTAAAACCGAATATTTATTTATTATGTATTCTTTAAATGGGTAGATTCTTCAGTCTAAGACTGTTCTCCCACCGTCTGTAGTACCTACCTTCATTGTGTGGAATGATGTCTAGCATGAAAAAAATGCTTAGATAACGTGTAAAGATTTTCCTCATTTTTTGTGGCAAGTGAGATAGAAGGGCAATGCATTTTTTCAATTCAATTTATATTCAACAGCGGAAAATGCCATTTTCAGAATCGTACACATGAAAACGATGAATCTTGTTTGATTTGGAGAATTTTTCTAATCACTTTCAGATATCAATGAATGTGAGGTGAATTTACCTTGTGATTTCAATGCTGAATGCACCAACACTGCTGGGTCGTTTAGCTGCAGTTGCTCCGACGGCTACACTGGTGATGGACTTGTTTGCAATGGTAAGTGACATAGTTTGATAGTTATCTAGACAAAATAAATTCTGATTGGTTCTCGTCATTTGGAGAATTAAATACGTATTATCTTAACAACAAAAATATCAAGCATTTAAAAAAGGGAAAATCCTCGCTTCCACTAACAGGCCGATAGAAACGGTTTGAATCGTGTGTTAATATGTTTGTATTGGAATTTTAACTGACTGATCAAAAAAAAGAATATCAACGTAAAAGTATGTTTAGAAAGGTAATCTTTGGCATTAATTATTCAATCATTGATTATTATTTATTCTATTTTCAGATATTGATGAATGTCAACTTAGCACTGATAACTGTGACCAAGTTTGCAGCAACTCGCTTGGCTCGTTTTCTTGCGATTGCTTTAACAGTTTTGAAATACAAAATGACGGTGTTTCATGTTTAGGTGAAAATGTTGTTTTATCTTGACTTTATAGTTTGAATTTATGTAAATTGCCATTAGAAATTGTATTTCCATATTTGGAAAGAAGGAAATTTGTATTGTAGTGTAAATCAATTTTAGTGGGCATGATTAAATCATGTGTGTTTATCGGAAATTGTGGGTAATCTTTGATTTTCTTACAATATGTTCTTGCTCAGACAATTATCTTTCGAATTGTGTGATTATGATGACGTCATTGTGTTTACAAATGGGAATATAGGTGATGTCGGTAAACTAACCTATACAATCAATATAGTACAGTATAGTTGTGTATAAATGAGACGCACTAACTATTATATAACCATCCTCAGATCAGAGGATGACATTAAACGTTGTGCGCTCATATGTTAACGCACGTGTATTTAGCGTTTACGTCGATAACCTACTGTAAACTCAAGTGACGAATTTAAATATTTAGTTATGTATTGTTTTAACGTAATAGTTTCAAGTGATGCACAGTGCGAAGAGGATGTTTGTGTAAATGCCTTCTGTGCTATTGGAGACGATGGGGATCCAACGTGTACATGTCATTCTGGCTACGAAGTTTATAATTCTACATTGTGTACAGGTGAAGGAAAACTCTTTAACGATATTATAGCAATATTATTTTACTGCAGTTACTGCGGTAGAAGTTTCACTGAAATAAACAGTATATATGTTTACCTAAAGAGTTGCATACTGTAAACAGGTTAAATAATAAATAGTAACTGCAGTAGAGTCATTTTTACTTGTTCCACTTTATAGACATTATTGTTATATTGTACAATCGGTGCAGGCATCACTGTGGTCATATTTTTAGGAATTGACATAGTCAGAACGATATGACAGGGAAAACCCATAGTTCTGGATATAACAATTACATAACACTTCTAATGTTACAGTAAATCATTAAATATAAACCATCTTACTGCAAGAAATTTCCATAAAAGTTAAATGAATAGAGGCTATTGTATAATTACACTCCAGAATGTAATAATATAAGCACTGTTTTTGATCTAACCTATTTTAAATACATCATAGATATTAACGAGTGTAGTTCGGACAGTGATAACATGTGCGACACTATATGCAGTAATACTGATGGCGGCTATGTATGTCAGTGTGAAGATGGATATCTTCTCAATACAGATCTGAGAACTTGTTCAGGTAATTCAAGATTACAATAATATTAAATGTATAATTAAGTTACCCAGTATGCAATGATTGTCATAAAAATAATGGATAAGGTACCATACAAAGTAATAAGGTAAAAACAAGAACCAGAGATCTGCTAAATATGTAATTGCTAAAAATAAAGTGCAGATGGGCAAGCCACAATGCAAGACTCCATGACCAGCAAGACTATTTTAGACGGAAAACCAGTGACTGATGAGAATAACTTTGGTTTAAAGAATGGGACGGCAACCACGGATAGAGAAAAGAAAAGGGGAAAATCCAAAATGAGATGGAGCGAATATGAAAACAATTGATTGAGATTAAAAATATAGGGAAAGAAATGGAGATATTTGGAAGAGTGATGTCCTGCAGTGAATTGCTAAATACTTGTATCATGTCTAATTATTTTAATAATGATAAACTAATATAAAATATAAACATTTGGAAAAAAAATGTTTCTAATCAATAGTCTATAATTTATAGTAAAACAATGTATACAACCTTGAAAATGACCCCATTAGTTTATTAATCAGATTCAGTTTTCTAAAATATAGCGCCAATTTTTTTTTTCTTAATAATTTTCGTAATAATTTTGCATTGTTATATTGGCAGATGTAAATGAATGTGATGACGTTGACATATGTTCTTCCAATGCGGTCTGTATAAACACAATGGGAGCGTACAACTGCTCGTGTAATTCTGGTTACACGAGCACTGATGAAGATTGCGAAGGTAGGTCTTTATAAAGAAAATGGAAATATCAATTGATGTGTAATTCAAAAAAGCAAACATACCAATCTCTTTGATTCGTTTGACAGATATCAATGAATGTGATGTCATGTCATCCCAGTGCGTCGATACCGACACATGTCTTTATCAAAGGTGTGACGAAAGAGGTGTTTGTACCAACACGGATGGATTTTACATCTGTCAATGCATGGCTGGATACACTGGTGATGGGTATACGTGCTTAGGTAGGTATCGAAGGTTACTTAATAATACTTATGTTACTGTATGGTTAAGTAATGTTTATTGACTACAATATGGTGGAACATGCACTGTGTATTTCATGGTAAATATTAGGATATACTTGGTTTTTCATTTTGGTGTCGAAGGTATAATGTTAAAGATGTACTGAAAATATTAAATCTTGTACTATGTTTTTTAATTTCATTTAAGCAATGTTTCATCCAATGGATATTTACTAGCTAGTTATAATAATAAACACAGAGAAATACATAATAAATTATCTATTTTATATTTAAACAAAATTCTGTTGGACAAACAAGGATATTTTGCCGCCCCTGTTATCCGAGTCACGTGTCCGAGTGGATAAGGTATGGTGCGTCGCAAACCGTAGTCATTCCCTCTCCTCTACCACCCATTTAGTTCTGGTGGTAGAACAAGTCTTCTCGGATAAGAAATTAAAGGCGGAGCTCCAGCGTAAAAATCTGGCTTGGGTGCAAGTGCATCTTTCGGAAGAGTAGAAGGTTACCCCAGTGTACTATGGGTTCGTCATCTCCTGCCAATAGTGTAGGCACAGCACTGTGGCTGCCGTGGGTCCGTAGAGAACCTAATCTTTCTCAATTCAGGATGATTTTTAAGAAACAAATACATTTATGTTAAATTTCATAATACAGATGTTAATGAATGTTCTACGTCACCTTGCGATACCATGGCAACGTGTACAAACTACAATGGTTCTTATTCTTGCCAATGCAATGATGGTTTTGAAGGAGATGGTGTAAATTGTACAGGTAAGTTTTTTTCAATTTAATTAAACATTAATATTAAAAAATGCATCTTGAAAAAAACTTTCAAAAATAAATATAATAAAAATATAATTATATTAAAAAAACTGAAATCGTAGAAACTATCTTTTAAAATTACACCTGCTTTGAAAAAAATGTTATTCCTATTATTACGTTCTTTTAAAATATATTAAAACCTATTAATAAAGTCACAACTTGTTTAACAAAACTGTACAGCTTAAACAAATCTTATTATATGCATATTTTAAAAATTGTGACTCATTTTAAAGGTGTTACTAATTTATAAAATAAAAAATGGCATGGCAAACATTTAGATTAGAATTTGTTTATTTTGTTATTGAAGTTTTAATAATATATTATTATTTTAGATGTTGAAGAATGCATAGACACTGACATATGCGGTGTGAATTCTGTCTGCTCAAACACGTTAGGATCCTACCAGTGTATTTGTGAATCAGGGTATCGCAGTAATTCAGTATTAGGCTGTGACAATATAGACGAGTGTCTAGAAGGTAGCAATAACTGCAGCACCCGTGCTGCGTGTGTTGACACTAAAGGAAGCTTTAATTGTATCTGTTTTGACGGTTATGAAGGGGATGGGTTCATTTGTACAGGTAAACTGTTGTGACAACTTTGAGCTTTCTGAACAGCTTTCCGAACAATCATGTAGCCTTTAAGCTTATGAATAATTGTGTTTCGTTTGATTCTTAAAAGTTTTCAACTATTTATGATATCGGTTGAAAATAAATATGGAAACTTGTTTTTTGTAAGTATAACCACAAGGTTCACAAAGTTAAATATAGAACAAATCAAAACAAAGCTTTAATTTCAATCAACTTTCAACAAGACTCTTGTATAATATCATTGATCGACTTCACAATAACTCTTTCAAGTTTCATCTATATTACTGCCATGCATCAACAATAACTTCTTACCCAATTGACTTACTGTTTCTAAAATAGTATACGTCTTGAAAATGTCTTTACTGTTTTTAGATTTTTAATTGTTTCTTATAAATACCTATTTTGTTCTAGAATGTTAATGTATTTCTTTTGTTATTGGTGGTGGAACATGTTTTCTGTAGTTTTTCTAAAGTGGTGTACTGTGTAGTTCAGGTTAAAGGTTAAGATATATATTAATGATGTTTTATATTGCTAAACAGATCAGAACGAATGCGAAGGTACAAATGATTGTGATTCAAATGCAATGTGTTCCAACACCGATGGATCCTATGCATGCTTCTGCAACGAAGGCTTCTTTAACGATCAGGGCGGCAGTGCAACCTCTGGGAAGTGCATGAGTAAGTTTTACACTATAAGATTTCATTTTTCTGGACCTGTAAATTCAAGACTTGGATATTTAATAGTTAGTGTTTGGATTAGAATTAGTTTTAGGATTGGGATTATTGTTAGGACATTAGTCTTATGATCAGTGTTAGGATTACAATTAGTTTTATGATTAGGATTAATCTTAGGAGATTAGGATTAGTGTTAGACTTAGGATTGGGATTAGTGCTAGGAGATTATTCTTAGGGTTAGTATTAGAATTAAAATTACTGTAGTTTAAGATTGGGATAAATGTAATGCTTTCTATTGTACTAAATCGATTATGAAAATTGAATGTACAATAGATTCTTCACTTAATCGATTGACTAATTATAATATTATACCTTATTTTTCAAAAACATTATAATAAACCTTATTTTCCAAACATATAATAAACCTTATTTTTCTACCGTAGATATAGATGAATGTACACTCAATATTGACACGTGTTCATCAAATGCTATGTGCACCGATACAGATGGGAACTACACATGCGTATGTAAAGAAGGCTTTGCTGGGAATGGCTATAGCTGTTCTGGTAAGTCAGTCAAATATGGTCTACAGCAACTTTCAACTCCACACTTTTGAACTTTAAACATAATTTAATTCTTAAATATACTGGGAATATTTAACAGATATTGATGAATGTTCTACATCTGTTCCTTGTTCTGCGAATGAAAACAAAATATGTGTCAACTCAGAAGGAGGATTTGAATGTATTTGTGCGAACAATTACGTCATGTCTGGTGACATGTGTTTAGGTATGTTTTTATCAGTTATATATTGGTTGTCTAGTTCCATAAAAACGTATAGTTTCTTTTACTTAGTAAAACAACAATAATTGACTGTACCTAACTGTGTGTTTTATATTTAATGCTATAGAAGCTATATCAAGATCACTGTCGGTAAACTTTACAGACATCAAAGGAACACGTGTCTCATTTAACCCAGATATTATGGAATCTGAGACAATAAGGAAAGCTATTGCGGACGATGTACGTTACTGAATATATTAACCAGTTGATTAAGTGTTTTGATGGTGTAAGAAAATGTATGATTGTGCATTCTCATAGATGCTGCCTCTTGACTTATTCATGAATCAGAAGAATCTTGCACTTGTATAATAATACATTGGCAAAGCAACATCTTGTATCCACACGGTGTTTTGGTCATTGGTTAGCCTAGAGTGTTCGGTAGAGTAATGCTGTGTGTTTGAAGCGATACAGTGCTGTACAGTATGTGTCCATATTTCAATACTGCTCTATTGTTGTGTGTGTATGTTTAATGTATGAAAGATATATTGTGAATGTTGGGTTCTGGAGGTTGGTTGATACAGTGATTATCTGAAGCTGTACAATAATCATTTTCTGCTCTATTGCTGTGTATGTTTAATGTATGAAAGATATATTGAGAAGGTTGGGTTCTGGAGGTTGGTTGATACAGTGATTATCTGAAGCTGTACAATAATCATTTTCTGCTCTATTGCTGTGTATGTTTAATGTATGAAAGATATATTGTTGAGAAGGTTGGGTTCTGGAGGTTGGTTGATACAGTGATTATCTGAAGCTGTACAATAATCATTTTGTAATAGGACGAACAAACTTTTCCACCAGCTGTTTTGAGAAATTGGTTTACCAGAGTTCGACAGTGAAATGTGTTGTGTTTGTTTGATGCGTCCTTGTTGTTTTATATTTGTTTAGTATTTGGATGATATATTTAGGGTGTTATGTTTTGGCATGTTATGTTAGACGTTAGGAAGAAAAGAAGTTAATTAATTATAATGAGATAGTAATAACTCTGATATTCCAGGTTGGAATATCAGTTTTATTATGTCTACAGTTAATTCCCACGTGCTTTACTTGGCGTACCCAAGCTAAATTGAAAGGGCACTTTCAACCATGTACCTAGTCATGACATGTGTTGATAAAATTTGAAATCAATTTAATATTTGAAATTTCATATAATAAGGTTACAATAAGAACAGAGTTGGTTTTTTATTTAAATTAGGTATTAAACTTATTGCATACGACCAGTATATCGAATTCCATTCAAGATGTCAATGTGAATACCTATGCATCCATTCTCAATATAATTCAAGTCACCTTCAGGGTAGATCTTGCTCTGAACTCGGACACCACAATGGCAGACATAGAAATAGCATTTTCGAATGGATTGGTTGACGATGTGCTTCTTCCGCCTGATAACGTTGTTGCTAGCCAAGAAGTTGTGGTCACCGAACCAGGTAAACATATATACCTTTATTTCATTTTCTTCTGATAGTATCTTATATTAATGTACAAAACCTAAAACAAAATTTGAAATACATTTTCCAATGTGTTATCAAGAGATTGTTCTGGAAATGAGGTACTGTATCTACAACATTTATTTTGTTATGTTTTTAGTCATTGATCCATGCGCTGAAGGGACACATGACTGCTTTACTGGGAATTTTACCCGTTGTGTATTTATAAGTGATGGTTTGTTTAGCTGTGAAGATTGTAGAATGGGATTTGAGCAATTAGCAGATTCCTGTATAGGTAATTCTCGTCAACTTATCATGTGCACGCGCTGTACGTATAAAAGAAGCTTCAGCTATTCAAGAAAATTCTAAATATTTTGTCGACAAAATGGTCGTTTTCTCGATAAAATCTGGTGTTTTGTCGACTACTGTAAATGCTCGTCTTGTCGACAAAACCTTTGTTCTGTTCTGTTCTGAAATATACTTATCTTGACCGTGTTGTCAACAAAGTGGTCATGTTGTCGATAAAATGGTTTTGTTGCCGAAAAAATGGTTGTCTTGTCGACAAATGTTCGTTTTGACGGCAAAATGCTCATCTTATCGAAAACGGTCGTTTTATCAATATAATGGTCGTTTTTTTTACAATACTCGTCTTGTCGACAAAATGGTCTCTTTTCAAAAAAAGTTGTCTCGTTTCAAACAAAATAGTATCTTTTCAAACAAAATAATATCTTTTCAAACAAAATAGTTATCGTTTTGCTGACAAAATTCTCGTTTTTCCGAGAAAATGGTCGTGTTATAACAATAATAATAATAATAAAAATAATAATAATAAGATTTATACAGCGCACATATCCACTAAAGTGCCCAAGGTGCTTGTGAAAACCATGAAACATATTCCCCTTAAACCTAAATACTATTGATGAATTTGACAAAAACTGAATAAAAAACAAAACCAAATCGAACCCACATCACTGCTTCCGTTTACCAGCAATTTAAGGTGCATAGACCAGCCAGTACATAACTCACAGGTGTTCTCAGTGATGTGGGTATCTAGCTAAACAAATTAAATCTTTAATTGCCAAAAGCAGCCGACAGCAGATGTTTCTTAAGCGCACTCTTGAAAACATCAGTAGACGACATTGTCGTTTTGTCGACAAAATGACTGATTTTGTCGAAAATTTGATCGATAATTGGTTATGTCATCTGATGTGTATACAGTATAAACTCACTGTAAAGAAATACAGAAATACAAAATAATTCTGAAAAACTTTCAAATAATAATATGTAAATTTGAAATATAAAACATAATAAATACTATGACACTATGTTTAGATATTGATGAATGTACATCTGGAGATTCTGTGTGTGGTGAAAATGAGGATTGCTTAAATACAGTTGGGAGTTATCAGTGCTCATGTCAGCAAAATTACAAAATGTTTAATGGAATATGTATCGAAGGTAGGTCAACTCATACAGGAAAAAGTATTGTCAATAAAGCTTGACTCCCACTAGCGACGCAACGTAACACAACCTACGCACCATTGTGTTCCCCTCCCCCTCCCCTCCCTACCTGCGTAAAATTAAACCTACGATGTTTGCAGCACTGTTACATCGTCGGTTCCCACTTACGCAATATAGCACTTTGTGTCAATATTTCTTTGTCTTACGTTACGTTGGTAGTGGGAACAACGCTTTAGTGCATATATTATTTTAAAGTACCAAAAAAGGTGGTATCGTATATGGAACAAAACGATCGGTGTCTTCGTAATTTCATAGATATATAATAAGTTGTATCTTTTAAGCTTGTTGTCATATGACTAACTGCATTTTTCAATTGTTTTTAGATATTGAATATAAGTTGGTTATCGTCATATTCACTATTGATTTAGTCGACGGCACGACAGCAGAATACGTTGTTGGTTTGGACGACCCTACGTCGTCGATTTATAAAGAATATGAAATGTTATCATGCGAGGCAGTAAGTATTTAAGTCATATATCATTCGCGGTGGGATAAGCCAAATTTAAACATCACCATATTGCGTCTACAGGTACTCCTTACCGGGTTCATCTCTAAGCTTTGCTTATAGTGTGCCATAATAAGCATTCTGGCTGACAAAGGGGTAAAGTATGTTGTGCCTTTGTATTACAGTTGGATGCTTCCTTGCAGTTTCAGCTTCTTGAGCATTTATTTTGATAATAATGACATAAACAATATAATATTAGTAAAACGTATATAAACACGTACAAAACAATCATAGTATAGTAATTAGTATATGATTCAGTAGATAAGCATCATTAAAACAAAAACCTAATCTACAATAGTATTGACATAATTAGTTAAATGCACCTATTAATTGTTACCCTTCAGGTAGACAATACGGTAGTAGACGACGGAGTTTTTACCGACTTGAGAACGTGTACGGCTGTACGTTTTGAAAATGGTAGCGTGGTTGCAGTATTGGAGATTGGCTTACAACCTGAAACTGTCTACACAGCTGAAGATTTGGCCTTTGCTATAAAAAATGGTTCAGAAAACGCTGGTCGACTTACAATAAATGCTGAATCAGTAACTGCTAAAGGTAAGCCTAACAATGGTATCTTGTATAATTTTCTTCTTCTTTTCCTTTTTCTTCTTTTTCTTTTCTTCTTTTTCTTCTTCTTTTCCTTTTTCTTTTTTTCCTTCTTCTTCTTCTTCATTTTCTTCTTCTTTTTCTTCTCATTTTCTTCTTTTTTTTCTTTTTCTTCTTCTTTTTCTTCTTTATCTTCTTATTAGTTTAGTGCTAATGAGTGGCCATATTTGTTAATATCACTATGGTATTTTATGAATTCAATTGGATTACAAAATCTAGTTATTCCTTGGTATGTATGATCAATTTATATAAAACGTTACACAATGTATAAGCGTAAAAAATTGTTCTTTACTGGTACGTACTGAATCAGTTTATGTCATGTTGTAAATAAAGTTCGAATCATGTAACTAGATGTCATTATCTTTTTACTTAAGAATTTTGGATGACATAACGAAATAAGTATAACACGTCACGCATTCAATAAACACTAGTAGTTATTTTGTTATGTATGCTCGTATTTTGTAACGTGGACCTATAATTTATAACAGCTCCATACTTGTACTAGTGTACTTAATAAGTAATTGATTGAACAATTAATGACTTTTTCTGTTTTATTAACATCTTAACAAAATTATGTTCTTATCTTTAGATTTTATCGCGTGTACACCTGACTATTGCAATAATGGTGGAACTTGTATATATGATAGTTTAGATTTTACAGTCACATGTACATGTTTAAAAGGGTATAGTGGAGACATATGTCAACACGAAAATGGTAAGTATGCTAATTGAATAATTGTTAATATTAAGATGTTTTCCTTCCCTTAAGATGAGTCCTCGTAGAAAAATGATTAATACACTTCTATAAAAAAAATCATTAGAGATCGTATAGAGTTAATATAAGGTTAGGAATGAAGAAATGCTCCACGTCTAGTTATTGTCTTGTCCATGTTGTATTCTATGTTAGTCCACCAGTCGGCTTTTCGATTTTTGACGCGCTCAAGTAGTATATGTCTGAAACGCCATTAGTGCCAATCTATTTATCTTTTTACTTATTATTATGTCAAAACCCTGTCTAGATACTATACTCAATGTTACATTATATCAGTACCGTTATTTTTTTTCTTTCTTCTTTCTTTCAGACATCATGACTCTGCTGATTGTAGTTATAGTTGTGTGTATCGTTATTTTAACCATCATTTTGGGATCACTTACAATTGCCGCGTATACATACTGGAAACGTATAAATAAACTTAAAATGTTTAAACGAGGTTTAGAAGACTCATCTTCTGAGACATCCGACTCTGTAATACTTGCTCAATTTGAAGAAAGATTTCAAAGAAATACAACAATGACAGAAGTAAGTTCTATTATGTATTTAGTGTCTTTCACGCATGATGCGCTCCATCACGCCACTATTAATCATTCAATCTAAGCTCGCTTTGCAAATATAGGAAACTTAAGACAAATGAAACAAAAAATGACAAAAAATACCTAACTTATAAAAAAGGAAAAAAAAGAAATGTATATTTATTACATAATTAATTTTCAGAATATTACCCTGGCGGTTCAAAATTAATCTTTGACGCCTATATTCTGTAAATGCAAAAACAAACTAAGAGAAACAAGAACTGATTGATTACAAAGAAATGTTTTTATTCAAAATAAGTATGTAACAAAATTATGAAATAAAGGTGAGTGAATCTCACAAAAAAGAGAAAAAAAAGTTAGGAATCTTTCCATTGATCTTAAGATTGGCTGCGACAATTTCATACTAGTTGCGGTTACAGTAAGTGCGTGGAACTGGTGTCGCAACCAAACACAAGACCTTTGATCTAATGTAGCAAAACTAATTATTTTAAAAATACTGAATATAAATCCAGATTCTCTCGCTTAGTAGTAACTGGCCTTACACACTCCATTTAGATTCTGATTTATTTTCAGAGCAACACAAATCAGAATCATTCAACGGGGTTTGTGCGACCATATCTTGTTACAGGAGAAATATAAGAAAGAACTTTACTAATAATAATAAAGAAACGTCATACGTTTTATTTAAGCTTTTCAACTTTCAAGCCAAATTCTTGTTTCATATTTGTAAAGCTATTCGTCTTGACGAAGTATCAAGTTTAATAACAATATCAGTCTTATTCGTAAGTAGAAAACGAACATTTTTTTATACTAGTTAATAAATAAGTTTTAAAAAACGTGATTTTGAAAAAAAAATCCGATACATTTTCCGTTGATTCCGTTAGTTTAATTTGTCAACATAAAGTGACCTCAATGACACCATGGGCATTTTTCGAAAAATGGCAATTTCTCGACATTTTTATTTTTTTTTCATAAATGGTTACTATAGCATGATAAACATGTGCAGAGTCGTGTATCGGGTTCTGCGCATGTCAATTATGCTATAGTAACCAGTTTTATCGAAAAATAAAAAGGTCGAAATTTGGCCATTTTTTCGAAAAAATCCCTGTACTAGTACAGGGAAATTTTCGAAAAATGGCCATTTTTCGACCTTTATATTTTTTACCATAAATGGTTACTATAGCATGATAAACATGCGCAGAGTGGAATATCGGGTTCTGCGCATGTCAATTATGCTATAGTAACCAATTTTTTCGAAAAATAAAAAGGTCGAAATTTGGCCATTTTTTGAAAAAACAATCCCTGTACTATAGTTCAGGGAAATTTTCGAAAAATGGCCAATTTTCGACCTTTTTATTTGTTGCCATAAATTGTTACTATAGCATGATAAACATGCGCAGAGTCGAATATTGGGTTCTGCGCATATCAATTATGCTATAGTAACCAATTTTATCGAAAAATAAAAAGGTCGAAATTTGGCCATATTTTGAAAAAATCCCTGTACAATAGTACAGGGAAATTTTCGAAAAATGGCCATTTTTCGACCTTTTTATTTTTTGCCATAAATAGTTACTATAGCATGATAAACATGCGCAGAGTCGAATATCGGGTTCTGCGCATGTCAATTATGCTATAGTAACCAATTTTATCGAAAAATAAAAAGGTCGAAATTTGGCCATTTTTTCGAAATAATCCCTGTACTAGTACAGGGTAATTTTCGAAAAATGGCCATTTTTCGACCTTTTTGTTTTTTGCCATAAATGGTTACTATAGCATGATAAACATGCGAAGAGTCGAATATTGGGTTCTGCACATGTCAATTATGCTATAGTAACCAATTTTTTTTCGAAAAAATCCCTGTACTATTCAAGTACAGGGACATTTTCGAAAAATGGCAAATTTTCGACCTTTTTATTTGTTGCCATAAATTGTTACTATAGCATGATAAACACGAGCAGAGTCGAATATTGGGTTCTGCGCATATCAATTATGCTATAGTAACCAGTTTTATCGAAAAATAAAAAGGTCGAAATTTGGCAATTTTTTGAAAAAATCCCTGTACTATACTGCCCTGATTTACGAAAGGGCATTATCTCAAAAAATGTAGTTTTGAGTAAATAAGCAAAACGTGTTTGAGTTTATCTTTAAAAATCTAAAGACAAATTAACGGTTTTTCAGTTATAATAGGTATTAGTACATATATAGAAAATATGTAACATGAATTTTATTTTAATAATTTATTTTTTAGGGGGTCAAAATTGAGATAATTCCTTCTTGTAAATTATTCATACTAACTAATAACAATAGATAATTTAACAAAAGGCATTATCTCTATATTTACATAGAATGTACACTACAAAACTAATCTAATAGCACAAGACAAATATGTTGCATTAGGGATAGGTTAAAGGTAATGAGAGGGAGTAACATGTAGCTGTTGGGCGAGGGGTGGGGAGGGTGTTTGTGGGGGTGGGATGGGTTTAGAGGGGCGGGATTGTGGTGCTCGCTTTGGAAGGATTTCATGAAATTTGATGACAAAAACAACCATTTATAAAAACTTGATGTACAGTGATTTATCGCATTTTCTCTCTTGATACAGTTTATTGCTTTATGCATTATATTTACAAGTTTTGTATTTGATATATTTATTCGTTTTCTAACAGATTGCGTACGTTTGAAGTTGGTAGATTTTTCCAAAAGTTTTCTGTTTTTGGAATCAATTTCTTTATTATGTTGTCTTTTTTAATTTGTGGAATTCCTGTTTTTCTTTAAAAACTCTCTAGACATATAACTGGTATCCATATATTCACATTTCCGGTTTAATTTTGTTTCAACTTTTTAAAATAGTACTTCTTTAACATCATGAATTTTTTAGTATGAGACATTTTGTTGTCTATAAAAAGTACAAATTTATTAATATTATGCAAATATATTAATATGTAATAGAATAGTCAATGTAAAGGAATAATCAATGTAATGGAATTCAATGTAATGACTACGCTTACTTACAGCCACACCCAAAAAGCTCTATTCAATCAAAATGTAATTCAAAAGACTAAAATACAAATTTCCCAATGCCATTGTTTTATAACAAAAGTTGCTTGACATTGATTTTAATATCAATTGGAAAACACTACAAATGACCATTGGACTTTTTTTTACATTTTCAACATTTTCAAGGATAATAACGAAGACATAAGTAATAAAAAGTAATAAACTTAGGCCTACTCATTCAATAGGCACTTGAAAATGTCCTTTGTAGTCATGTTCTTCCATTTTAGTTTGGTATCCGCATAAATTTATTTTAGTATTGTCAAATACAATATTTTGATTAAAAGATTCAATTTATTTTAGTTAACATCTACAAACATAGTTTGAGCGTGCTAATTAGCATGCATCAAGTCGACCTCTGATTGGATAATTGTTACTGCTTCAGTGTGCAGTCAAGCGATCATTTCCTGTTATCTATTGTTTTTTTAAGATAATGCTTTCTGCTGATTTTTTTGTAGGTATGAATAAAGATAATGCCCAAACTGATTTTAATTTTTTAAATATTTTTAATATTTATAGAAAAAGTAGCTGTTAAGTTTAAATGATAGATTATACCCTCAAAAGTCATGTAAGACAAAAATCTCAATTTTGAAAAAAATTGAGATAATGCCCTTTCGTAAATCAGGGCAGTATAGTACAGGGAAATTTTCGAAAAATGGCCAATTTTCGACCTTTTATTTTTCCCCTTAAATTGTTACTATAGCATGATAAACATGCGCAGAGTCGAATATTGGGTTCTGCGCATGTCAATTATGCTATAGTAACCAATTTTATCGAAAAATAAAAAGGTCGAAATTTGGCCATTTTTTGAAAAAATCCCTGTACTATAGTTCAGGGAAATTTTCAAAAAATGGCCATTTTTCGACCTTTTTATTTTTTACCATAAATGGTTACTATAGCATGATAAACATGCGCAGAGTCGAATATTGGGTTCTGCGCATGTCAATTATGCTATAGTAACCAATTTTATCGAAAAATAAAAAGGTTGAAATTTGGCCATTTTTTGAAAAAATCCGTGTACTATAGTTCAGGGAAATTTTCGAAAAATGGCCATTTTTCGACCTTTATATTTTTTGCCATGAATGGTTACTATAGCATGATAAACATGCGCAGAGTCGAATATTGGGTTCTGCGCATGTCAATTATGCTATAGTAACCAATTTTATCGAAAAATAAAAAGGTCGAAATTTGGCCATTTTTTGGAAAAAATCCATGTACTATAGTTCAGGGAAATTTTCGAAAAATGGCCATTTTTGGACCTTTATATTTGTTGCCATAAATGGTTACTATAGCATGATAAACATGCGCAGAGTCTATAATCGGGTTCTGCGCATGTCAATTATGCTATAGTAACCAATTTTTTTTCGAAAAAATCCCTGTACTATTCAAATACAGGGAAATTTTCGAAAAATGGCCAATTTTCGACCTTTTTATTTTTTACCAAAAATGGTTACTATAGCATGATAAACATGCGCAGAGTCGAATATTGGCTTCTGCGCAAGTCACTTATGCTATAGTAACCAATTTTATCGAAAAATAAAAAGGTTGAAATTTGGCCATTTTTTGAAAAAATCCGTGTACTATAGTTCAGGGAAATTTTCGAAAAATGGCAATTTTTCGACCTTTATATTTTTTGCCATGAATAGTTACTATAGCATGATAAACATGCGCAGAGTCGAATATTGGGTTCTGCGCATGTCAATTATGCTATAGTAACCATTTTATCGAAAAATAAAAAGGTCGAAATTTGGCCATTTTTTGGAAAAAATCCTTGTACTATAGTACAGGATAATTTTCGAAAAATGGCCATTTTTCGACCTTTATATTTTTTGCCACAAATGGTTACTATAGCATGATAAACATGCGCAGAGTCGAATATCGGGTTCTGCGCATGTCAATTATGCTATAGTAACCAGTTTTATCTAAAAATAAAAAGGTCGAAATTTTGCCATATTTTGAAAAAATCCCTGTACAGGGAAATTTTCGAAAAATGGCCATTTTTCAACCTTTTTATTTTTTGCCATAAATAGTTACTATAGCATAATTGACATGCGCAGAGTCGAATATCGGGTTCTGCGCATGTCAATTATGCTATAGTAACCAGTTTTATCTAAAAATAAAAAGGTCGAAATTTTGCCATATTTTGAAAAAATCCCTGTACTATAGTACAGGGAAATTTTCGAAAAATGGCCATTTTTCAACCTTTTTATTTTTTGCCATAAATAGTTACTATAGCATGATAAACATGCGCAGAGTCGAATATTGGGTTCTGCGCATGTCAATTATGCTATAATAACCAATTTTATCGAAAAATAAAAAGGTCGAAATTTGGCCATATTTTGAAAAAATCCCTGTACTATAGTACAGGGAAATTTTCGAAAAATGGCCATTTTTCGACCTTTTTATTTTTTGCCATAAATAGTTACTATAGCATGATAAACATGCGCAGAGTCGAATATCGGGTTCTGCGCATGTCAATTATGCTATAGTAACCAATTTTATCGAAAAATAAAAAGGTCGAAATTTGGCCATTTTTTGAAAAAATCCCTGTACTATAGTTCAGGGAAATTTTCAAAAAATGGCCATTTTTCGACCTTTTTATTTTTTACCATAAATGGTTACTATAGCATGATAAACATGCGCAGAGTCGAATATTGGGTTCTGCGCATGTCAATTATGCTATAGTAACCCATTTTATCGAAAAATAAAAAGGTTGAAATTTGGCCATTTTTTGAAAAAATCCGTGTACTATAGTTCAGGGAAATTTTCGAAAAATGGCCATTTTTCGACCTTTATATTTTTTGCCATGAATGGTTACTATAGCATGATAAACATGCGCAGAGTCGAATATTGGGTTCTGCGCATGTCAATTATGCTATAGTAACCAATTTTATCGAAAAATAAAAAGGTCGAAATTTGGCCATTTTTTGGAAAAAATCCTTGTACTATAGTTCAGGGAAATTTTCGAAAAATGGCCATTTTTGGACCTTTATATTTGTTGCCATAAATGGTTACTATAGCATGATAAACATGCGCAGAGTCTATAATCGGGTTCTGCGCATGTCAATTATGCTATAGTAACCAATTTTTTTTCGAAAAAATCCCTGTACTATTCAAATACAGGGAAATTTTCGAAAAATGGCCAATTATCGACCTTTTTATTTTTTACCAAAAATGGTTACTATAGCATGATAAACATGCGCAGAGTCGAATATTGGCTTCTGCGCAAGTCACTTATGCTATAGTAACCAATTTTATCGAAAAATAAAAAGGTTGAAATTTGGCCATTTTTTGAAAAAATCCGTGTACTATAGTTCAGGGAAATTTTCGAAAAATGGCAATTTTTCGACCTTTATATTTTTTGCCATGAATAGTTACTATAGCATGATAAACATGCGCAGAGTCGAATATTGGGTTCTGCGCATGTCAATTATGCTATAGTAACCATTTTATCGAAAAATAAAAAGGTCGAAATTTGGCCATTTTTTGAAAAAATCCCTGTACTATAGTTCAGGGAAATTTTCAAAAAATGGCCATTTTTCGACCTTTTTATTTTTTACCATAAATGGTTACTATAGCATGATAAACATGCGCAGAGTCTATAATCGGGTTCTGCGCATGTCAATTATGCTATAGTAACCAATTTTTTTTCGAAAAAATCCCTGTACTATTCAAATACAGGGAAATTTTCGAAAAATGGCCAATTATCGACCTTTTTATTTTTTACCAAAAATGGTTACTATAGCATGATAAACATGCGCAGAGTCGAATATTGGCTTCTGCGCAAGTCACTTATGCTATAGTAACCAATTTTATCGAAAAATAAAAAGGTTGAAATTTGGCCATTTTTTGAAAAAATCCGTGTACTATAGTTCAGGGAAATTTTCAAAAAATGGCCATTTTTCGACCTTTTTATTTTTTACCATAAATGGTTACTATAGCATGATAAACATGCGCAGAGTCGAATATTGGGTTCTGCGCATGTCAATTATGCTATAGTAACCCATTTTATCGAAAAATAAAAAGGTTGAAATTTGGCCATTTTTTGAAAAAATCCGTGTACTATAGTTCAGGGAAATTTTCGAAAAATGGCCATTTTTCGACCTTTATATTTTTTGCCATGAATGGTTACTATAGCATGATAAACATGCGCAGAGTCGAATATTGGGTTCTGCGCATGTCAATTATGCTATAGTAACCAATTTTATCGAAAAATAAAAAGGTCGAAATTTGGCCATTTTTTGGAAAAAATCCTTGTACTATAGTTCAGGGAAATTTTCGAAAAATGGCCATTTTTGGACCTTTATATTTGTTGCCATAAATGGTTACTATAGCATGATAAACATGCGCAGAGTCTATAATCGGGTTCTGCGCATGTCAATTATGCTATAGTAACCAATTTTTTTTCGAAAAAATCCCTGTACTATTCAAATACAGGGAAATTTTCGAAAAATGGCCAATTATCGACCTTTTTATTTTTTACCAAAAATGGTTACTATAGCATGATAAACATGCGCAGAGTCGAATATTGGCTTCTGCGCAAGTCACTTATGCTATAGTAACCAATTTTATCGAAAAATAAAAAGGTTGAAATTTGGCCATTTTTTGAAAAAATCCGTGTACTATAGTTCAGGGAAATTTTCGAAAAATGGCAATTTTTCGACCTTTATATTTTTTGCCATGAATAGTTACTATAGCATGATAAACATGCGCAGAGTCGAATATTGGGTTCTGCGCATGTCAATTATGCTATAGTAACCATTTTATCGAAAAATAAAAAGGTCGAAATTTGGCCATTTTTTGGAAAAAATCCTTGTACTATAGTACAGGATAATTTTCGAAAAATGGCCATTTTTCGACCTTTATATTTTTTGCCACAAATGGTTACTATAGCATGATAAACATGCGCAGAGTCGAATATCGGGTTCTGCGCATGTCAATTATGCTATAGTAACCAGTTTTATCTAAAAATAAAAAGGTCGAAATTTTGCCATATTTTGAAAAAATCGCTGTACTATAGTACAGGGAAATTTTCGAAAAATGGCCATTTTTCAACCTTTTTATTTTTTGCCATAAATAGTTACTATAGCATGATAAACATGCGCAGAGTCGAATATCGGGTTCTGCGCATGTCAATTATTTTATATATATATATTTATATATTTTTCGAACTTTTTATTTTTTACCATAAATGGTTACTATAGCATGATAAACATGCGCAGAGTCGAATATTGGGTTCTGAGCATGTCAATCATGCTATAGCAACCAATTTTATCGAAAAATAAAAAGGTTGAAAATTGGCCATTTTTTGAAAAAATCCGTGTACTATAGTTCAGGGAAATTTTCGAAAAATGGCCATTTTTCGACCTTTTTATTTTTTACCATAAATGGTTACTATAGCATGATAAACATGCGCAGAGTCGAATATTGGGTTCTGCGCATGTCAATTATGCTATAGTAACCAATTTTATCGAAAAATAAAAAGGTTGAAATTTGGCCATTTTTTGAAAAAATCCCTGTACTATAGTTCAGGGAAATTTACGAAAAATGGCCATTTTTCGACCTTTATATTTGTTGCCATGATTGGTTACTATAGCATGATAAACATGCGCAGAGTCGAATATTGGGTTCTGCGCATGTCAATTATGCTATAGTAACCAATTTTATCGAAAAATAAAAATGTCGAAATTTGGCAATTTTTTGAAAAAATCACTGTACTATAGTTCAGGGAAATTTTCGAAAAATTGCCATTTTTCGACCTTTATATTTGTTACCATATATGGTTACTATAGCATGATAAACATGTACTATAGTACAGGGAAATTTTCGAAAAATTGCCATTTTTCGACCTTTTTATTTGTTATCATAAATGGTTCCTATAGCATGATAAACATGCGCAGAGTCGAATATCGGGTTCTGCGCATGTCAATTATGCTATAGTAACCAGTTTTATCGAAAAATAAAAAGGTTGAAATTTGGCCATATTTTGAAAAAATCCCTGTACTATAGTACAGGGAAATTTTCGAAAAATGGCCATTTTTCGACCTTTTTATTTTTTTCCATAAATGGTTACTATAGCAAGATAAACATGCGCAGAGTCGAATATTGGGTTCTGCGCATGTCAATTATTTTATATTAACCAATTTTATCGAAAAATAAAAAGGTCGAAATTTGGTCATTTTTTGAAAAAATCCCTGTAATATAGTTCAGGGAAATTTTTGAAAAATTGCCATTTTTCGACCTTTATATTTTTTGCCATAAATTGTTACTATAGCATGATAAACATGCGCAGAGTCGAATATCGGGTTCTGCACATGTCAATTATGCTATAGTAACCAGTTTTATCGAAAAATAAAAAGGTAGAAATTTGGCCATTTTTTAAAAAAAAATCCCTGTACTATAGTTCAGGGAAATTTTTCGACCTTTATATTTTTTACCATAAATGATTACTATAGCATGATAAACATGCGCAGAGTCGAATATATAGGTGCATAAATGGCAAAAAATTGCCAAATTTTGACTCTTTTATTTTTTGACATATATGTGAATAAATGGCAATATTATAGCATAATTATTGAATTTTTTTTTTGACATACTATGGCTCTATAAGATGATGTTAACACAATATATGTGCATAAATGGCAGAGTCATACAGCCTAACCCTAACCCTAACCCATACAGCCTAAGTCATACTGCCTAAGTCATACTGAATAAGTCATACTGCCTAAGTCATACTGAATAAGTCATACTGAATAAGTCATACTGCCTAAGTCATACTGCCTAAGTCATACTGAATAAGTCATACTGCCTAAGTCATACTGCCTAAGTCATACTGCCTACGTCTTTTATTTTTTGACATAACTAGTTACTATGGCTCTATAAGATGATGTTAACACAATATATGTGCATAAATGGCAATATTATAGATAATTATTGAATTTTTAAAAGTGGAATTTTTTGCCATTTTTCGAAAAAATTCCTTTGGTCCCCCGCAGTGAAATTTTCTAAAAATGGCAAAATTTCGACCCTTTTATTTTTTGACATAACTAGTTACTATGGTTCTATAAGATGATCTTAACACAATATATATGCTTAAATATGACAATATTATAGCATAATTATTGAATTTTAAAAAGTGGAAATTTTGGTCATTTTTCGAAAAAAAATTCCTTTGGTCCCCCGCAGTGAAATTTTCTAAAAATGGCCAAATTTCGACCCTTTTATTTTTTGACATAACTAGTTACTATGGCTCTATAAGGTGATGTTAACACAATATATGTGCATAAATGGCAAAGTCATACAGCCTAAGTCATACTGCCTAAGTCATACAGCCTAAGTCATACAGCCTAAGTCATACTGCCTAAGTCATACTGCCTAAGTCATACTGCCTAAGTCATACTGCCTAAGTCATACTGCCTAAGTCTTTTATTTTTTGACATAACTAGTTACTATGGCTCTATAAGATGATGTTAACACAATATATGTGCATAAATGGCAGAGTCATACAGCCTAACCCTAACCCATACAGCCTAAGTCATACTGCCTAAGTCATACTGAATAAGTCATACTGCCTAAGTCATACTGCCTAAGTCATACTGCCTAAGTCATACTGCCTAAGTCATACTGCCTAAGTCTTTTATTTTTTGACATAACTAGTTACTATGGCTCTATAAGATGATGTTAACACAATATATGTGCATAAATGGCAATATTATAGATAATTATTGAATTTTAAAAAGTGGAAATTTTGGTCATTTTTCGAAAAAAAATTCCTTTGGTCCCCCGCAGTAAAATTTTCTAAAAATGGCCAAATTTCGACCCTTTTATTTTTTGACATAACTAGTTACTATGGCTCTATAAGGTGATGTTAACACAATATAATATAATAAATTATAAATATATTATAAATGACAATATTATAGCATAATTATTGAATTTTTAAAAGTGGAATTTTTTGCCATTTTTGGAAAAAAATTCCTTTGGTCCCCCGCAGTGAAATTTTCTAAAAATGGCAAAATTTCGACCCTTTTATTTTTTGACATAACTAGTTACTATGGTTCTATAAGATGATCTTAACACAATATATATGCTTAAATATGACAATATTATAGCATAATTATTGAATTTTAAAAAGTGGAAATTTTGGTCATTTTTCGAAAAAAAATTCCTTTGGTCCCCCGCAGTGAAATTTTCTAAAAATGGCCAAATTTCGACCCTTTTATTTTTTGACATAACTAGTTACTATGGCTCTATAAGGTGATGTTAACACAATATATGTGCATAAATGGCAAAGTCATACAGCCTAAGTCATACAACCTAAGTCATACTGCCTAAGTCATACAGCCTAAGTCATACAGCCTAAGTCATACAGCCTAAGTCATACTGCCTAAGTCATACTGCCTAAGTCATACTGCCTAAGTCATACTGCCTAAGTAATACTGCCTAAGTCTTTTATTTTTTGACATAACTAGTTACTATGGCTCTATAAGATGATGTTAACACAATATATGTGCATAAATGGCAGAGTCATACAGCCTAACCCTAACCCTAACCCATACAGCCTAAGTCATACTGCCTAAGTCATACTGAATAAGTCATACTGCCTAAGTCATACTGCCTAAGTCATACTGCCTAAGTCATACTGCCTAAGTCATACTGCCTAAGTCTTTTATTTTTTGACATAACTAGTTACTATGGCTCTATAAGATGATGTTAACACAATATATGTGCATAAATGGCAATATTATAGATAATTATTGAATTTTCAAAAGTGGAAATTTTGGTCATTTTTCGAAAAAAAATTCCTTTGGTCCCCCGCAGTGAAATTTTCTAAAAATGGCCAAATTTCGACCCTTTTATTTTTTGACATAACTAGTTACTATGGCTCTATAAGGTGATGTTAACACAATATATGTGCATAAATGGCAAAGTCATACAGCCTAAGTCATACAACCTAAGTCATACTGCCTAAGTCATACAGCCTAAGTCATACAGCCTAAGTCATACAGCCTAAGTCATACTGCCTAAGTCATACTGCCTAAGTCATACAGCCTAAGTCACACTGCCTAAGTCATACTGCCTAAGTCATACAGCCTAAGTCATACAGCCTAAGTCATACTGCCTAAGTCATACTGCCTAAGTCATACTGCCTAAGTCATACTGCCTAAGTCATACTGCCTAAGTCTTTTATTTTTTGACATAACTAGTTACTATGGCTCTATAAGATGATGTTAACACAATATATGTGCATAAATGGCAGAGTCATACAGCCTAACCCTAACCCTAACCCATACAGCCTAAGTCATACTGCCTAAGTCATACTGAATAAGTCATACTGCCTAAGTCATACTGCCTAAGTCATACTGCCTAAGTCATACTGCCTAAGTCTTTTATTTTTTGACATAACTAGTTACTATGGCTCTATAAGATGATGTTAACACAATATATGTGCATAAATGGCAGAGTCATACAGCCTAACCCTAACCCTAACCCATACAGCCTAAGTCATACTGCCTAAGTCATACTGAATAAGTCATACTGCCTAAGTCATACTGCCTAAGTCATACTGCCTAAGTCATACTGAATAAGTCATACTGCCTAAGTCATACTGCCTAAGTCATACTGCCTAAGTCATACTGCCTAAGTCATACTGCCTAAGTCATACTGCCTACGTCTTTTATTTTTTGACATAACTAGTTACTATGGCTCTATAAGATGATGTTAACACAATATATGTGCATAAATGGCAATATTATAGATAATTATTGAATTTTTAAAAGTGGAATTTTTTGCCATTTTTCGAAAAAATTCCTTTGGTCCTCCGCAGTAAAAATTTCGAAAAATGGCCAAATTTTGATTCTTTTATTTTTTGACATAACTAGTTACTATGGCTCTATAAGGTGATGTTAACAAAATATATGTGCATAAATGGCAATATTATAGCATAATTATGGCATTTTAAAAAGCGGAAATTTTTTTCATTTTTCGAAAAAATTCCTTTGGTCCCTCGCAGTGAAATTTTCGAAAAATGACCCAAATTTCGACCGTTTATTTTTGGACATAACTAGTTACTATGGCTCTATAAGATGATGTTAACACAATATAATATAATAAATTATAAATATATTATAAATGACAATATTATAGCATAATTATTGAATTTTTAAAAGTGGAATTTTTTGCCATTTTTGGAAAAAAATTCCTTTGGTCCCCCGCAGTGAAATTTTCTAAAATGGCAAAATTTCGACCCTTTTATTTTTTGACATAACTAGTTACTATGGTTCTATAAGATGATCTTAACACAATATATATGCTTAAATATGACAATATTATAGCATAATTATTGAATTTTAAAAAGTGGAAATTTTGGTCATTTTTCGAAAAAAAATTCCTTTGGTCCCCCGCAGTGGAATTTTCTAAAAATGGCCAAATTTCGACCCTTTTATTTTTTGACATAACTAGTTACTATGGCTCTATAAGGTGATGTTAACACAATATATGTGCATAAATGGCAAAGTCATACAGCCTAAGTCATACAACCTAAGTCATACTGCCTAAGTCATACAGCCTAAGTCATACAGCCTAAGTCATACAGCCTAAGTCATACTGCCTAAGTCATACTGCCTAAGTCATACTGCCTAAGTCATACTGCCTAAGTCATACTGCCTAAGTCTTTTATTTTTTGACATAACTAGTTACTATGGCTCTATAAGATGATGTTAACACAATATATGTGCATAAATGGCAGAGTCATACAGCCTAACCCTAACCCTAACCCATACAGCCTAAGTCATACTGCCTAAGTCATACTGAATAAGTCATACTGCCTAAGTCATACTGCCTAAGTCATACTGCCTAAGTCATACTGCCTAAGTCATACTGCCTAAGTCTTTTATTTTTTGACATAACTAGTTACTATGGCTCTATAAGATGATGTTAACACAATATATGTGCATAAATGGCAATATTATAGATAATTATTGAATTTTAAAAAGTGGAAATTTTGGTCATTTTTCGAAAAAAAATTCCTTTGGTCCCCCGCAGTGAAATTTTCTAAAAATGGCCAAATTTCGACCCTTTTATTTTTTGACATAACTAGTTACTATGGCTCTATAAGGTGATGTTAACACAATATAATATAATAAATTATAAATATATTATAAATGACAATATTATAGCATAATTATTGAATTTTTAAAAGTGGAATTTTTTGCCATTTTTGGAAAAAAATTCCTTTGGTCCCCCGCAGTGAAATTTTCTAAAAATGGCAAAATTTCGACCCTTTTATTTTTTGACATAACTAGTTACTATGGTTCTATAAGATGATCTTAACACAATATATATGCTTAAATATGACAATATTATAGCATAATTATTGAATTTTAAAAAGTGGAAATTTTGGTCATTTTTCGAAAAAAAATTCCTTTGGTCCCCCGCAGTGAAATTTTCTAAAAATTGCCAAATTTCGACCCTTTTATTTTTTGACATAACTAGTTACTATGGCTCTATAAGGTGATGTTAACACAATATATGTGCATAAATGGCAAAGTCATACAGCCTAAGTCATACTGCCTAAGTCATACAGCCTAAGTCATACAGCCTAAGTCATACAGCCTAAGTCATACTGCCTAAGTCATACTGCCTAAGTCATACTGCCTAAGTCATACTGCCTAAGTCATACTGCCTAAGTCTTTTATTTTTTGACATAACTAGTTACTATGGCTCTATAAGATGATGTTAACACAATATATGTGCATAAATGGCAGAGTCATACAGCCTAACCCTAACCCTAACCCATACAGCCTAAGTCATACTGCCTAAGTCATACTGAATAAGTCATACTGCCTAAGTCATACTGCCTAAGTCATACTGCCTAAGTCATACTGCCTAAGTCTTTTATTTTTTGACATAACTAGTTACTATGGCTCTATAAGATGATGTTAACACAATATATGTGCATAAATGGCAATATTATAGATAATTATTGAATTTTAAAAAGTGGAAATTTTGGTCATTTTTCGAAAAAAAATTCCTTTGGTCCCCCGCAGTGAAATTTTCTAAAAATGGCCAAATTTCGACCCTTTTATTTTTTGACATAACTAGTTACTATGGCTCTATAAGGTGATGTTAACACAATATATGTGCATAAATGGCAAAGTCATACAGCCTAAGTCATACAACCTAAGTCATACTGCCTAAGTCATACAGCCTAAGTCATACAGCCTAAGTCATACAGCCTAAGTCATACTGCCTAAGTCATACTGCCTAAGTCATACAGCCTAAGTCACACTGCCTAAGTCATACTGCCTAAGTCATACAGCCTAAGTCATACAGCCTAAGTCATACTGCCTAAGTCATACTGCCTAAGTCATACTGCCTAAGTCATACTGCCTAAGTCTTTTATTTTTTGACATAACTAGTTACTATGGCTCTATAAGATGATGTTAACACAATATATGTGCATAAATGGCAGAGTCATACAGCCTAACCCTAACCCTAACCCATACAGCCTAAGTCATACTGCCTAAGTCATACTGAATAAGTCATACTGCCTAAGTCATACTGCCTAAGTCATACTGCCTAAGTCATACTGCCTAAGTCTTTTATTTTTTGACATAACTAGTTACTATGGCTCTATAAGATGATGTTAACACAATATATGTGCATAAATGGCAGAGTCATACAGCCTAACCCTAACCCTAACCCATACAGCCTAAGTCATACTGCCTAAGTCATACTGAATAAGTCATACTGCCTAAGTCATACTGCCTAAGTCATACTGCCTAAGTCATACTGAATAAGTCATACTGCCTAAGTCATACTGCCTAAGTCATACTGCCTAAGTCATACTGCCTAAGTCATACTGCCTAAGTCATACTGCCTACGTCTTTTATTTTTTGACATAACTAGTTACTATGGCTCTATAAGATGATGTTAACACAATATATGTGCATAAATGGCAATATTATAGATAATTATTGAATTTTTAAAAGTGGAATTTTTTGCCATTTTTCGAAAAAATTCCTTTGGTCCTCCGCAGTAAAAATTTCGAAAAATGGCCAAATTTTGATTCTTTTATTTTTTGACATAACTAGTTACTATGGCTCTATAAGGTGATGTTAACAAAATATATGTGCATAAATGGCAATATTATAGCATAATTATGGCATTTTAAAAAGCGGAAATTTTTTTCATTTTTCGAAAAAATTCCTTTGGTCCCTCGCAGTGAAATTTTCGAAAAATGACCCAAATTTCGACCGTTTATTTTTGGACATAACTAGTTACTATGGCTCTATAAGATGATGTTAACACAATATAATATAATAAATTATAAATATATTATAAATGACAATATTATAGCATAATTATTGAATTTTTAAAAGTGGAATTTTTTGCCATTTTTGGAAAAAAATTCCTTTGGTCCCCCGCAGTGAAATGTTCTAAAATGGCAAAATTTCGACCCTTTTATTTTTTGACATAACTAGTTACTATGGTTCTATAAGATGATCTTAACACAATATATATGCTTAAATATGACAATATTATAGCATAATTATTGAATTTTAAAAAGTGGAAATTTTGGTCATTTTTCGAAAAAAAATTCCTTTGGTCCCCCGCAGTGAAATTTTCTAAAAATGGCCAAATTTCGACCCTTTTATTTTTTGACATAACTAGTTACTATGGCTCTATAAGGTGATGTTAACACAATATATGTGCATAAATGGCAAAGTCATACAGCCTAAGTCATACAACCTAAGTCATACTGCCTAAGTCATACAGCCTAAGTCATACAGCCTAAGTCATACAGCCTAAGTCATACTGCCTAAGTCATACTGCCTAAGTCATACTGCCTAAGTCATACTGCCTAAGTCATACTGCCTAAGTCTTTTATTTTTTGACATAACTAGTTACTATGGCTCTATAAGATGATGTTAACACAATATATGTGCATAAATGGCAGAGTCATACAGCCTAACCCTAACCCTAACCCATACAGCCTAAGTCATACTGCCTAAGTCATACTGAATAAGTCATACTGCCTAAGTCATACTGCCTAAGTCATACTGCCTAAGTCATACTGCCTAAGTCTTTTATTTTTTGACATAACTAGTTACTATGGCTCTATAAGATGATGTTAACACAATATATGTGCATAAATGGCAATATTATAGATAATTATTGAATTTTAAAAAGTGGAAATTTTGGTCATTTTTCGAAAAAAAATTCCTTTGGTCCCCCGCAGTGAAATTTTCTAAAAATGGCCAAATTTCGACCCTTTTATTTTTTGACATAACTAGTTACTATGGCTCTATAAGGTGATGTTAACACAATATAATATAATAAATTATAAATATATTATAAATGACAATATTATAGCATAATTATTGAATTTTTAAAAGTGGAATTTTTTGCCATTTTTGGAAAAAAATTCCTTTGGTCCCCCGCAGTGAAATTTTCTAAAAATGGCAAAATTTCGACCCTTTTATTTTTTGACATAACTAGTTACTATGGTTCTATAAGATGATCTTAACACAATATATATGCTTAAATATGACAATATTATAGCATAATTATTGAATTTTAAAAAGTGGAAATTTTTGTCATTTTTCGAAAAAAAATTCCTTTGGTCCCCCGCAGTGAAATTTTCTAAAAATGGCCAAATTTCAACCCTTTTATTTTTTGACATAACTAGTTACTATGGCTCTATAAGGTGATGTTAACACAATATATGTGCATAAATGGCAAAGTCATACAGCCTAAGTCATACAACCTAAGTCATACTGCCTAAGTCATACAGCCTAAGTCATACAGCCTAAGTCATACAGCCTAAGTCATACTGCCTAAGTCATACTGCCTAAGTCATACTGCCTAAGTCATACTGCCTAAGTCTTTTATTTTTTTACATAACTAGTTACTATGGCTCTATAAGATGATGTTAACACAATATATGTGCATAAATGGCAATATTATAGATAATTATTGAATTTTAAAAAGTGGAAATTTTGGTCATTTTTCGAAAAAAAATTCCTTTGGTCCCCCGCAGTGAAATTTTCTAAAAATGGCCAAATTTCGACCCTTTTATTTTTTGACATAACTAGTTACTATGGCTCTATAAGGTGATGTTAACACAATATATGTGCATAAATGGCAAAGTCATACAGCCTAAGTCATACAACCTAAGTCATACTGCCTAAGTCATACAGCCTAAGTCATACAGCCTAAGTCATACAGCCTAAGTCATACTGCCTAAGTCATACAGCCTAAGTCACACTGCCTAAGTCACACTGCCTAAGTCATACAGCCTAAGTCATACTGCCTAAGTCATACTGCCTAAGTCATACTGCCTAAGTCATACTGCCTAAGTCATACTGCCTAAGTCTTTTATTTTTTGACATAACTAGTTACTATGGCTCTATAAGATGATGTTAACACAATATATGTGCATAAATGGCAGAGTCATACGGCCTAACCCTAACCCTAACCCATACAGCCTAAGTCATACTGCCTAAGTCATACTGAATAAGTCATACTGCCTAAGTCATACTGCCTAAGTCATACTGCCTAAGTCATACTGCCTAAGTCTTTTATTTTTTGACATAACTAGTTACTATGGCTCTATAAGGTGATGTTAACACAATATATGTGCATAAATGGCAGAGTCATACAGCCTAACCCTAACCCATACTGAATAAGTCATACTGCCTAAGTCATACTGAATAAGTCATACTGCCTAAGTCATACTGCCTAAGTCATACTGCCTAAGTCATACTGCCTAAGTCATACTGCCTAAGTCATACTGCCTACGTCTTTTATTTTTTGACATAACTAGTTACTATGGCTCTATAAGATGATGTTAACACAATATATGTGCATAAATGGCAGAGTCATACAGCCTAACCCTAACCCTAACCCATACAGCCTAAGTCATACTGCCTAAGTCATACTGAATAAGTCATACTGCCTAAGTCATACTGCCTAAGTCATACTGCCTAAGTCATACTGCCTAAGTCATACTGCCTAAGTCTTTTATTTTTTGACATAACTAGTTACTATGGCTCTATAAGATGATGTTAACACAATATATGTGCATAAATGGCAGAGTCATACAGCCTAACCCTAACCCTAACCCATACAGCCTAAGTCATACTGCCTAAGTCATACTGCCTAAGTCATACTGCCTAAGTCATACTGCCTAAGTCATACTGCCTAAGTCTTTTATTTTTTGACATAACTAGTTACTATGGCTCTATAAGATGATGTTAACACAATATATGTGCATAAATGGCAGAGTCATACAGCCTAACCCTAACCCTAACCCATACAGCCTAAGTCATACTGCCTAAGTCATACTGAATAAGTCATACTGCCTAAGTCATACTGCCTAAGTCATACTGCCTAAGTCATACTGAATAAGTCATACTGCCTAAGTCATACTGCCTAAGTCATACTGCCTAAGTCATACTGCCTAAGTCATACTGCCTAAGTCATACTGCCTACGTCTTTTATTTTTTGACATAACTAGTTACTATGGCTCTATAAGATGATGTTAACACAATATATGTGCATAAATGGCAATATTATAGATAATTATTGAATTTTTAAAAGTGGAATTTTTTGCCATTTTTCGAAAAAATTCCTTTGGTCCTCCGCAGTAAAAATTTCGAAAAATGGCCAAATTTTGATTCTTTTATTTTTTGACATAACTAGTTACTATGGCTCTATAAGGTGATGTTAACAAAATATATGTGCATAAATGGCAATATTATAGCATAATTATGGCATTTTAAAAAGCGGAAATTTTTTTCATTTTTCGAAAAAATTCCTTTGGTCCCTCGCAGTGAAATTTTCGAAAAATGACCCAAATTTCGACCGTTTATTTTTGGACATAACTAGTTACTATGGCTCTATAAGATGATGTTAACACAATATAATATAATAAATTATAAATATATTATAAATGACAATATTATAGCATAATTATTGAATTTTTAAAAGTGGAATTTTTTGCCATTTTTGGAAAAAAATTCCTTTGGTCCCCCGCAGTGAAATGTTCTAAAATGGCAAAATTTCGACCCTTTTATTTTTTGACATAACTAGTTACTATGGTTCTATAAGATGATCTTAACACAATATATATGCTTAAATATGACAATATTATAGCATAATTATTGAATTTTAAAAAGTGGAAATTTTGGTCATTTTTCGAAAAAAAATTCCTTTGGTCCCCCGCAGTGAAATTTTCTAAAAATGGCCAAATTTCGACCCTTTTATTTTTTGACATAACTAGTTACTATGGCTCTATAAGGTGATGTTAACACAATATATGTGCATAAATGGCAAAGTCATACAGCCTAAGTCATACAACCTAAGTCATACTGCCTAAGTCATACAGCCTAAGTCATACAGCCTAAGTCATACAGCCTAAGTCATACTGCCTAAGTCATACTGCCTAAGTCATACTGCCTAAGTCATACTGCCTAAGTCATACTGCCTAAGTCTTTTATTTTTTGACATAACTAGTTACTATGGCTCTATAAGATGATGTTAACACAATATATGTGCATAAATGGCAGAGTCATACAGCCTAACCCTAACCCTAACCCATACAGCCTAAGTCATACTGCCTAAGTCATACTGAATAAGTCATACTGCCTAAGTCATACTGCCTAAGTCATACTGCCTAAGTCATACTGCCTAAGTCATACTGCCTAAGTCTTTTATTTTTTGACATAACTAGTTACTATGGCTCTATAAGATGATGTTAACACAATATATGTGCATAAATGGCAATATTATAGATAATTATTGAATTTTAAAAAGTGGAAATTTTGGTCATTTTTCGAAAAAAAATTCCTTTGGTCCCCCGCAGTGAAATTTTCTAAAAATGGCCAAATTTCGACCCTTTTATTTTTTGACATAACTAGTTACTATGGCTCTATAAGGTGATGTTAACACAATATAATATAATAAATTATAAATATATTATAAATGACAATATTATAGCATAATTATTGAATTTTTAAAAGTGGAATTTTTTGCCATTTTTGGAAAAAAATTCCTTTGGTCCCCCGCAGTGAAATTTTCTAAAAATGGCAAAATTTCGACCCTTTTATTTTTTGACATAACTAGTTACTATGGTTCTATAAGATGATCTTAACACAATATATATGCTTAAATATGACAATATTATAGCATAATTATTGAATTTTAAAAAGTGGAAATTTTGGTCATTTTTCGAAAAAAAATTCCTTTGGTCCCCCGCAGTGAAATTTTCTAAAAATGGCCAAATTTCAACCCTTTTATTTTTTGACATAACTAGTTACTATGGCTCTATAAGGTGATGTTAACACAATATATGTGCATAAATGGCAAAGTCATACAGCCTAAGTCATACAACCTAAGTCATACTGCCTAAGTCATACAGCCTAAGTCATACAGCCTAAGTCATACAGCCTAAGTCATACTGCCTAAGTCATACTGCCTAAGTCATACTGCCTAAGTCATACTGCCTAAGTCTTTTATTTTTTTACATAACTAGTTACTATGGCTCTATAAGATGATGTTAACACAATATATGTGCATAAATGGCAATATTATAGATAATTATTGAATTTTAAAAAGTGGAAATTTTGGTCATTTTTCGAAAAAAAATTCCTTTGGTCCCCCGCAGTGAAATTTTCTAAAAATGGCCAAATTTCGACCCTTTTATTTTTTGACATAACTAGTTACTATGGCTCTATAAGGTGATGTTAACACAATATATGTGCATAAATGGCAAAGTCATACAGCCTAAGTCATACAACCTAAGTCATACTGCCTAAGTCATACAGCCTAAGTCATACAGCCTAAGTCATACAGCCTAAGTCATACTGCCTAAGTCATACAGCCTAAGTCACACTGCCTAAGTCACACTGCCTAAGTCATACAGCCTAAGTCATACTGCCTAAGTCATACTGCCTAAGTCATACTGCCTAAGTCATACTGCCTAAGTCATACTGCCTAAGTCTTTTATTTTTTGACATAACTAGTTACTATGGCTCTATAAGATGATGTTAACACAATATATGTGCATAAATGGCAGAGTCATACGGCCTAACCCTAACCCTAACCCATACAGCCTAAGTCATACTGCCTAAGTCATACTGAATAAGTCATACTGCCTAAGTCATACTGCCTAAGTCATACTGCCTAAGTCATACTGCCTAAGTCTTTTATTTTTTGACATAACTAGTTACTATGGCTCTATAAGGTGATGTTAACACAATATATGTGCATAAATGGCAGAGTCATACAGCCTAACCCTAACCCATACTGAATAAGTCATACTGCCTAAGTCATACTGAATAAGTCATACTGCCTAAGTCATACTGCCTAAGTCATACTGCCTAAGTCATACTGCCTAAGTCATACTGCCTACGTCTTTTATTTTTTGACATAACTAGTTACTATGGCTCTATAAGATGATGTTAACACAATATATGTGCATAAATGGCAGAGTCATACAGCCTAACCCTAACCCTAACCCATACAGCCTAAGTCATACTGCCTAAGTCATACTGAATAAGTCATACTGCCTAAGTCATACTGCCTAAGTCATACTGCCTAAGTCATACTGCCTAAGTCATACTGCCTAAGTCTTTTATTTTTTGACATAACTAGTTACTATGGCTCTATAAGATGATGTTAACACAATATATGTGCATAAATGGCAGAGTCATACAGCCTAACCCTAACCCTAACCCATACAGCCTAAGTCATACTGCCTAAGTCATACTGCCTAAGTCATACTGCCTAAGTCATACTGCCTAAGTCTTTTATTTTTTGACATAACTAGTTACTATGGCTCTATAAGATGATGTTAACACAATATATGTGCATAAATGGCAGAGTCATACAGCCTAACCCTAACCCTAACCCATACAGCCTAAGTCATACTGCCTAAGTCATACTGAATAAGTCATACTGCCTAAGTCATACTGCCTAAGTCATACTGCCTAAGTCATACTGCCTAAGTCATACTGCCTAAGTCATACTGCCTAAGTCATACTGCCTAAGTCATACTGCCTACGTCTTTTATTTTTTGACATAACTAGTTACTATGGCTCTATAAGATGATGTTAACACAATATATGTGCATAAATGGCAATATTATAGATAATTATTGAATTTTTAAAAGTGGAATTTTTTGCCATTTTTCGAAAAAATTCCTTTGGTCCTCCGCAGTAAAAATTTCGAAAAATGGCCAAATTTTGATTCTTTTATTTTTTGACATAACTAGTTACTATGGCTCTATAAGGTGATGTTAACAAAATATATGTGCATAAATGGCAATATTATAGCATAATTATGGCATTTTAAAAAGCGGAAATTTTTTTCATTTTTCGAAAAAATTCCTTTGGTCCCTCGCAGTGAAATTTTCGAAAAATGACCCAAATTTCGACCGTTTATTTTTGGACATAACTAGTTACTATGGCTCTATAAGATGATGTTAACACAATATAATATAATAAATTATAAATATATTATAAATGACAATATTATAGCATAATTATTGAATTTTTAAAAGTGGAATTTTTTGCCATTTTTGGAAAAAAATTCCTTTGGTCCCCCGCAGTGAAATTTTCTAAAAATGGCAAAATTTCGACCCTTTTATTTTTTGACATAACTAGTTACTATGGTTCTATAAGATGATCTTAACACAATATATATGCTTAAATATGACAATATTATAGCATAATTATTGAATTTTAAAAAGTGGAAATTTTGGTCATTTTTCGAAAAAAAATTCCTTTGGTCCCCCGCAGTGAAATTTTCTAAAAATGGCCAAATTTCGACCCTTTTATTTTTTGACATAACTAGTTACTATGGCTCTATAAGGTGATGTTAACACAATATATGTGCATAAATGGCAAAGTCATACAGCCTAAGTCATACAACCTAAGTCATACTGCCTAAGTCATACAGCCTAAGTCATACAGCCTAAGTCATACAGCCTAAGTCATACTGCCTAAGTCATACTGCCTAAGTCATACTGCCTAAGTCATACTGCCTAAGTCTTTTATTTTTTGACATAACTAGTTACTATGGCTCTATAAGATGATGTTAACACAATATATGTGCATAAATGGCAATATTATAGATAATTATTGAATTTTAAAAAGTGGAAATTTTGGTCATTTTTCGAAAAAAAATTCCTTTGGTCCCCCGCAGTGAAATTTTCTAAAAATGGCCAAATTTCGACCCTTTTATTTTTTGACATAACTAGTTACTATGGCTCTATAAGGTGATGTTAACACAATATATGTGCATAAATGGCAAAGTCATACAGCCTAAGTCATACAACCTAAGTCATACTGCCTAAGTCATACAGCCTAAGTCATACAGCCTAAGTCATACAGCCTAAGTCATACTGCCTAAGTCATACAGCCTAAGTCACACTGCCTCAGTCACACTGCCTAAGTCATACAGCCTAAGTCATACTGCCTAAGTCATACTGCCTAAGTCATACTGCCTAAGTCATACTGCCTAAGTCATACTGCCTAAGTCTTTTATTTTTTGACATAACTAGTTACTATGGCTCTATAAGATGATGTTAACACAATATATGTGCATAAATGGCAGAGTCATACAGCCTAACCCTAACCCTAACCCATACAGCCTAAGTCATACTGCCTAAGTCATACTGAATAAGTCATACTGCCTAAGTCATACTGCCTAAGTCATACTGCCTAAGTCATACTGCCTAAGTCTTTTATTTTTTGACATAACTAGTTACTATGGCTCTATAAGGTGATGTTAACACAATATATGTGCATAAATGGCAGTCATACAGCCTAACCCTAACCCATACAGCCTAAGTCATACTGCCTAAGTCATACTGAATAAGTCATACTGCCTAAGTCATACTGCCTAAGTCATACTGCCTAAGTCATACTGCCTAAGTCATACTGCCTAAGTCATACTGCCTACGTCTTTTATTTTTTGACATAACTAGTTACTATGGCTCTATAAGATGATGTTAACACAATATATGTGCATAAATGGCAGTCATACAGCCTAACCCTAACCCATACAGCCTAAGTCATACTGCCTAAGTCATACTGAATAAGTCATACTGCCTAAGTCATACTGCCTAAGTCATACTGCCTAAGTCATACTGCCTAAGTCATACTGCCTAAGTCTTTTATTTTTTGACATAACTAGTTACTATGGCTCTATAAGATGATGTTAACACAATATATGTGCATAAATGGCAATATTATAGATAATTATTGAATTTTAAAAAGTGGAAATTTTGGTCATTTTTCGAAAAAAAATTCCTTTGGTCCCCCGCAGTGAAATTTTCGAAAAATTACCAAATTTTACGGTGGCCTATAAGTGTCACGGCAACTTTCAAAAAATATCACGGCAACTTTAAAAAAAAGCCACGGCAATTTGAAAAAAGCCACGGCAATTTGAAAAAAGCCACGGCAAATTAAAAATAAAACATCACGGCAAATTATAAATAAAACATCGCGGCATTTTAACAAAAATACCACGGCAACTTAAAAATGAAACACCACGGCAAATTAGTAATGAAACACCACGGCAAATTACAGAATGCCACGGCGGATGTGAGTTACCACGGCGGAAGTGAAACCTTTGGAATCTTCGATTTTTTTCTGAGGTAAGTAGTTTTGTGCATTGAAGTAAATAATGTAAATATTATATTAATTTATTTAACTGCAGCATTTACGTGTTTATTGCACTAGGCCTAGCTATGCCTACTGCTAGTCTAAGGCCCAGGCCTTAGGCCTACAGTAGTAGCTAGGTCTACTGTAAAAAAAACTTGTTATATAAAAAACAGATTACTGTAAATATATTAAAACATTGTAGAATGTTATAGGTACGGTGGCCCACAACTGTCACGCACACTATAACACAGAATCACACAATTAAAGAAAGAATTGCACAATTAAAGAAGGAATTACACAATTAAAGAAGAAATCGCACAATTAAAGAAGAAATCGCATATAAACAAAAGAAAGCATGAAAATATAAAACGAAATGCACAAATAAAGAAGAAACGCGCAATTAAAGAAGAGCTAAGCACAATTAAAGAAGTCCGCAACAAATTCGAAAGCTCCTCGCACAATTAATGAAGTCCGCAACAAATTTGAAAGCTCCTCGCACAATTAAAGAAGTCCACAACAAATTCGAAAGCTCCTCGCACAATTAAAGTACAGTAGTCCGTATGGAACGCCATCGCTGCCTCCGGCAGCAAACTTTAATTCTATTCGGCTCTTTTACCATTACGTTCGGCTCTTTTAGCATTCGGCGCATTTCTATTCGGCCCATTTACCATTACGTTCGGCTCTTTCAGCATTCGGCGCATTTCTATTTGGCCCATTTACCATTACGTTCGGCTCTTTCAGCATTCGGCTCTTTTTTATTCAGCCCATTTACCATTACGTTCGGCTCTTTTTAATTCGGCCCATTTTTATTCGGCTCTTTCTGCATTACGTTCGGCTCTTTTTGATTTGGCCCTTTTTTATACGGCGCAATTAAATTCTAACCTTTTACATGGGGTAAAATGGAAGAAAATCAACGGCTGGAAATGAGTCTATGAAAAGTTTACAAAACATATAGATGCAGCATGTAGAGTGTTTGGTTGGTTGAATTAAATGAATTTGAAGGCTATTTCAATATGATTAATAATTTTATTGACATGATTAATGTGTTAGAGAACTTGCAATTGTCCCACCTTATTTGAGAGAGAAAAGGTTTGATTTATGGCCTAGGCTAGCTAGGCCTAGCCTAGTGTCAGCCTAACATTTAATAATAATAATTTACCCTTTCTCTCTCAAAATTTGTTAAAAGATGAATTAATTTTAGGTTATTCAACACATCTTTAATCGGTTGGCTACTCATGGTTGGCGCCATGATGATGAAATGTTTGTAAAATTTTCATAGACTCATTTCCAGTCGTTGATTTTCTTCCATTTGACCCCATGTCAAAGGTTAGATTTTAATTGCGCCATATAAATAAATGCCGATTTAAAAAGAGCCCAACGTAATGCAGAAAGAGCCGAATAAAAAAGGGCCGAATCAAAAAGAGCCGAACGTAATGGTAAATGGGCCGAATAAAAAAGAGCCGAATGCTGAAAGAGCCGAACGTAATGGTAAATGGGCCAAATAGAAATGCGCCGAATGCTGAAAGAGCCGAACGTAATGGTAAATGGGCCGAATAGAAATGCGCCGAATGGTAAAAGAGCCGAACGTAATGGTAAAAGAGCCGAATAGAATTAAAGTTTGCTGCCGGAGGCAGCGATGGCGTTCCATACGGACTACTGTACTTTAATTGTGCGAGGTACTTTCGAATTTGTTGCGGACTTCTTTAATTGTGCGAGGAGCTTTCGAATTTGTTGCGAACTTCTTTAATTGCGCGAGGTACTTTCGAATTTGTTGCGAACTTCTTTAATTGTGCGAGGAGCTTTCGAATTTGTTGCGGACTTCTTTAATTGTGCTTAGCTCTTGCTCTTGCGCGTTTCTTCTTTTTTGTGCATTTCGTTTTATATTTTCATGCTTTCTTTTGTTTATATGCGATTCCTTCTTTAATTGTGTGATTTCTTCTTTTATTGTGTGATTCCTTTTTTAATTGTGTGAATATGATTTATATAGTGTGCGTGACAGTTGTGGGCCACCGTATATAGGACCTAGGCCTACCTTGTAATAAGGCCTATGGTCTAGCCCGGCCTAGAAAGTTCAAGAAGAATGCAATAAACACGTAAACTACTGCAGTTAAATAAATTAGTATAATATTTACATCAATGCACAAATAATTACTTACCTCAGAAAAAATCAAAGATTCCAAAGGTTTCCCTTCCGCCGTGGTAACTCACTTCCGCCGCATTCTGTAATTTGCCGTGGTGTTTAAATACTAATTTGCCGTGGTGTTTCATTTTTAAGTTGCCAAATTTTGACTCTTTTACTTTTTGACGTAACTAGTTACTATGGCTCTATAAGATGATGTTAACACAATATATGTGCATAATTGGCAATATTATAGCATAATTATTGCATTTTAAAAAGTGGAAATTTTTTTTCGAAAAAAATCTTTTGGTCCACGCAGTGAAATTTTCGAAAAATGGCCAAATTTCGACCCTTTTATTTTTTGACATAGCTAGTTACTATGGCTCTATAAGATGATGTTAACACAATATATGAGTATAAATGTTTAACTTTTCCATTAGAGTGAATATAAATATGGGTCTTCTGATTATTTTACTGGTTGTCAACATATGGTAAATATAATGATAGTTTCATAGCTGTATGGGCTCACATCATCAAATGTTTATATGCCTAGGCAGAGGTTTGAGTTGAGTGAACTTCTAGTTTCATTTGTTTTTTTAGAGTCTTTATCTTTGTAGATCTAAAACTCGATCGCTATTAGCATATTATGTGCACTTATTACAACCAGGAAAAGAGAAACACTACACGTTATTGGTTTTAATACATTTATTCGTGGGGTAATTTACCTAGGCTAGCAAACACTGGCACAGTATACGTAACATGGAATACACTAAATCAAAATTTTCTTCGATGAATAAACGCCTCTTTTAAACAATTCACCGTCTGCCCGCACACAGTAGTTTCGACTTAAATGAAGCGCTGGGGCGCTATTCAGCAAAGACCATCGCGAACTGATTGAGAACAGTGGGTATGGAATGCCAAACAAAACAAAAAAGTCAATGTACACACAATTTACACTACTAATAATTAAATATGGAATGGTACATAGAGTTTGCCAAGATTGACGAAAAACAAAACTAAACAACTAAACTTTCTAATTAAAACTATACTTTCACTCTATGATCATAATTATTAATATGCGTTTACAATTACCCACTTTCATAAATCCTCATCTGACAATTTCAAAATAAAATTATCAATTTCATTTCTTGGTGGTTAGAAGTGGTATGATCGTTTTAATAGTTTGCGAAATAATACATTACAGATCAAAATCACATTAACTGTTACTGTATGTGCTTAAATAAAGGCTACACATATAACATAATCATTAACACTTATAAACTGAATGTTTGATAAGGTAGCTGACATTATTGATAATCTTAATACGATTATACCTATGACATCTTACGACCATATAAGGTAACAGTAAGACTATACATGGATACACATGGCCATAGTATATCTATTATTGTATGATTATGTCCTTATATGGTACAAGAATTTTCACAACCATTATGTGGACAATATTGTGAGTAAGTATTTATCGGTAGTGTTTACTTCTAAAACTACTGTAGTACAATATAGCTAGCACATTTCGATGGACTGTTACATAGTTGTTCACATTTCTAGTGAATAATTTTCGGGGTTTTATCAAATTTTTTTCACAGAAATAAAACGCAGTTGGGTTTATAATCAGGTGGTAAAAGTCATGCCAGTAGTTTTGATAAATTGTAAATTGCACCACACAGATTTCAACAATAAAATGTACAGAAATCAATCATTATATCGACTATCCAATCGATGAAGACTATCCAATCGATGAAGACGATCAAAATGTCGATTCACGAGTTCCTTCTCATTGCTAAATGACACTAACCAATGATTTTTTTTTTTTTTATTATTATTATTTTGTTATTACTTTCTTTTTACAGCTTCTTGTCCACAAAAACAAATCGTCATAGAAACACATTGACACGATTATTGTATTACTCTATTAATACCGGTGACTATTAAATTACATCCTAGTTGAAGTCTATACTTACTACTATTATCACAATATAGCAGAAAAAGGTTACATTACTGGTAAATACTTGACTATTCAAGTGCAATGGAAAAAGTGTTTAAAAAATCTGGCTTAGGTATCCCGAAAAAATAGTCAAATCGTTTTCGTGTATTTATAGAAATATACACAGACATGCGTCTTATTCAATGTGGTATACCCAGCATTTAGATTTGACGATAAGTTTATCAGTGATTCTGAGATCTTTCGTAAAAGCAGTGTATTCATTTGAATGACAACACTGTAGCACCCCATTTGAAAATAAACCACTAGTTACCTAAAACATAAATTGCACAGACTGACGTGTATACAGAATTCTATTAAAAAGAGTGCTAAGGTTACTAGTTGCTCTATACGTACTCTAGTTCCCGAAAAGTCTGTTCCACCTGACTGAGCCGCAGTATGATCACAAACATTTTGTTGTTGATTATATAAATCGTCACTGTATTGAACGTGGCGTAAACTATGTACGACTATTACGAATATCAATTATATATTGTATTGAATATTTGTACCCTGTTGTGCCATTCCATGTTCAGCAAAACAGTTTTGTAGAACATACTGCATTACAACTAGAGCTAAGTAAGGGACTATAGCTAGTATGCGACCATAGCTAGTAAGGGGCCTTAGCTAGAAAGGGGCCTTAGCTAGTAAGGGGCCTTAGCTAGTATGCAACCATAGCTAGTAAGGGGCCTTAGCTAGAAAGGGACCATAGCTAGTATGCAACCATAGCTAGTAAGGGCCCTTAGCTAGAAACGGACAGTAGCTTATTAACGACCATAGCTAGTTTTGTATAGGCTAGTAAAACATCAACTGTACATTGTAAACATTATTTTTGACAAATTCATAACCTTTGAACTCGCAAGAAAATTCTACTCATTAAGATTGACAAAGGTGCTTAATACCACTATATAATTTTGCACAATTAATCTTAAGTTCTCTCTCGATCACTCTCAATAATATTATCTCCTTTGTTTATTATTAATCACGATAATTAAGAGTAAACATTTAAGTGGATCAATCTACACAGTAGTTAAATATCAAACTATTATTCTTAACACTATTATACACCTGTATATTATTTATATGCAAATAGTTAATTTGCATATCTGTGCATTTCATTCGAAAAGCAGTTATCAACAACTTTTAAGATGTGTATTTAAATCATTACTTGATTTTTCAGGTGAGCAAAATGCTCCTTCTCGAATTTAACAGTTCCTGATTGGTTGCGGACAGGAGTAAATGAGTGAATCGATAACTACCAAAAGGTCAAAGTTGACTGTTGTACGGAATCTACTGTACTATCAAAATAGTTAAAATGCGGAGAGGATCTCTATATTGGATACCACCACTTTTGATTTAGTGCTTACTATACAAAAAACAGCGCGACTGGCTGTGAAATATGGTCCAAATACTGGAGTATACTATGATAACACAACATCCAAAAGTCTGAAAAATACATAAAATTATTATTATTAATTATATTATTATCATACATTATTATTTCTATTTATATCATTAAAATTAATATTATAATTAATATTATTAATATTTAAACCCTACGTCAGCAAAAACGTTGAACCTAAATTATTCTCAACTTTTTACGTACTCTTTTAAAACCACATTGTTGCTAATGACGTATTTTAAATAAAGGTGAATTTTATAAAAAGCGATTTTTCCTTTTGAAGAAAAGTTTCAGCAGAATTGAATTGAAGCAAGGAGATACAGTTTGTTTTCAGAGAGAAACCCTTAATATTTTTTGTATTGTATATGAAATATACATTAAAATAAAACATTGTATCCTGAATTGTGTTGTTTAAAACAAAAAAGGTTTTTAATTAATTTTAAGTGAATTAAATTTTTAGTGAGAGAGTGCGGGTGAATGTTTGATAAAAATTCTTTGTGCGATGCAGCAAAAGAAAAAGTGCGTCTTAGTCATGGAAACGTGAAACAGATACTGTAGCAATGTCAGAGGAATAAGTTAGGTGAAATATTAAGCTCAGTCTACACTTTCAAACTAGTGTGATGTACACAAATATGGTAGTGATATACCCAAATATGGTAGTGATATACCCAAATATGGTAGTGATATGTCTAAGGGTAATGATATGACATCATCAGTCCATATATGAGCACATCACATTTTTTTGTCACGTAAAGTTAATAAGTGTAGACAGAGCTTTAGAATGAATAAAATAAATTTCAAACTTACTTTTAGAAGAGACCACAGTCCTTGAGATTGTTTTTAATGATGACGTCGGTGACGGCATCAAACACAAACTGTATGTTGTTGGTATCTGTAGCGCATGTGAAGTGGGTATAGATTTCTTTCTGGTCTTTCCTCTTGTTCAAATCTTCAAACCTCATTTGAATATAGGCAGCTGCCTCTTCGTATGTGTTAGATCCTGAAAGATGAACAATGTTTCATTATCGATTAATGTTTAACCAAATAGCTTACAATTATTCTACATAGTCATGTCCTATTTTCATAATAAAATCTGAAGAAGTCAGAAATTAAAATGAAATAAGATGGAAAATATATTGAACAGTAAAGAAGAAAACAAAAATTATATTTTTTTTAAAATGAATTTTCTAAAAAAAATAATTTAAAAAAATAATTTAAAAATAAAGATAATATCAGACTTTTCAGAGTTATTGACTTTGGTAGAAAACATAAAAAAAGAAAAAGCAAAAATCATGATTTTACTTTAATAAACAGACAAAATAAACAGTTACAATAACCAAAACCCATTGTCTGACGATTTGACTATATTTTTCTTTAAATCAGTATTTTTCAAGTAAATAAATATTTTTTTCGTTTCAGTTTTGGTCAAAGTGAATAACTGTATGCGACATTTAAAAATTACACTTTCAGAGGAAAACGTCTCTTTAAAAAACAAAAATCATTTGAAATTGAAATCTTTTATTAGAACTACTGTAAACCCTAAAATATTTAAAAATTTAAATAATATCACAACAAAATACAGTAGGTAGGTTAAACATATCAAAACGTTTTAAATAATTCTTGTACAGTATCCACAACAGAGCAGCTATGGCTACTACAGTACGCATCACTGAACACTATTTACCAAGAATAAATTTACTCCTCTGTCATGGCAGTGAAAAACAGAACTTGCCAATTAATGGACGAAAATAAGCAACACGTAAGATGCACAGAGACTTGTTGTCTAATTAAACAAAAGGTCACGGTTGTGCATACGGTTTGGATCTGAAAGCCGACGATAGTAGTCTTTAAGACAGTGTAGATAATGTATGCGATTGCCGAATAAAATTAACATAATGAGGAGGATTATAATAATTACGCGATTCGGACATCAATTGCAGAAAGATAGCATTTCAGATAATGTCTAAAAATAGACTCACGAAAAGAGTATTGGAATTTAGTATGTTTATTTAAAATTATATACACTAAGTGTAGGTCTACTAATTTATGTAATACTTAACTAGCACAATATGACTACAGTTATTAATAAAATTTGATAGACAATTTCTGAGACTATTTCATGCAAATTTCTTTACATCCTGGTAACCGAGATATTCAAGTATCAGAATTTTAATTAAATCACTTTAGATGGAACACATTTTGACGACAATTGGTGATTACTCCAGAATTGTGTGTTCTTTTTTTACTTAAATAAATAATAATTAAAAAAATAATAAATTAAAATAAATTTTTAAGAAAGGTCTCATCAATAAACATTTTATTTAATGATTTATTCTTCAAAAAAGAACAACATTCAGACTGGTCAACATAAAAATTAATGAGCCAATGAATATTAATGAACCAATGAATATTAATGAGCCAATGAATATTAATGAGACAATGAATATTAATGAGCCACACATGAATATTAATGAGCCAATGAATATTAATGAGCCAATGAATATAGCCACTTGCAATACATTTTATTGACTGATGTATGAATGAATGAATGACTGACTGAATATTAATGATTCAAATCTCAAGAATATTTGAATAATAATTTTAATATTTTAATTTAACTCAATGAATATTAATGGCATACTGAATATTAATGACCGACATGAATATTAGTGACTCGCACATAAATATTAATTACCTACAGTACATGAATATTAATGATTCACAAGTTTATTCGTATTCTCAATATATTACTGATCTAAATAAATAATTATGACTAAATAAATATCAATGACTCACAATGAATATTAATGACATATGAATATTAATGACCCACACATGAATATTAATGATGACTTACCAGAATATTCTGGAAAGCAGATTACAAGTGGTGACTTGCTGATTTTCTCCTCAAACAGATCTTTCTTGTTAAGGAATAAAATGATAGATGTTTCGGTGAACCACTTATTGTTGCAAATTGAATCAAAAAGCTTCATTGACTCGTGCATTCGGTTCTAAAAAAAAAAAATGAAATTATAATTATATACGCACGAAAAAAGGCCGCAACAATTAAAACCATGACGTTGCAATATCATGTAACCACAGAAAAAAAAAAATCCAATCATGGTTTAGACACATCAACAAAAATACAATTATTATATTATGCAAATTAATAATCATCAATATCCAATTGTTCTACTGCAGTTTACTGTAGTAATTACAGTACTGTGCTTTCTACTGCAGTAAATTATGTTAATTAATAATTATCAATATAAAAATTGTTCTACTGCAGTAAATTATGTTTAATTAATAATTATCAATATAAAAATTGTTTTACTGCAGTAAATTATGTTAATTAATAATTATCAATATAACAATTGTTCTACTGCAGTAAATTATGTTAATTAATAATTGTCAATATAAAAATTGTTCTACTGTAGTAAATTATGTTAATTTGTTTTAATGTAGAAGTTTACAGTATTTAAAGGACAGTTTTTATATCCTGAAAAACTTGCTAACTGTATATGAACATGAACAGGTTTATAGAGTAAACAAAATGTAGTTACTGCAGCTACTGCAGTAGAATAATTCTGACATGACTCCTATGTTCATACACTTATGACAAAAACAAAACATCTTTTAAAAACATTTCCACGAAACAATCACAATAAAATCTGCGATTATTACAATTCTTATCACATGGAATATTTGATGCATGAGTTTTTTTTATATTGTCTTGTTTTTGTTTCTGTTTTTTTCTGGTACTGTATTTAGTTTTGCTTAAAACATAAAGTACAGTAATTAATATATTTCTTAAATTAGTCGATAATTTACATAAATATTTGTTTGTACGAGGAGTTTGGATGTGACTGCAACACATTTTTGCGAGTGTGGCCAAAAAAAATATGAATGCTTTTAAGGCAAAAACAATTGATTTAAACACTGTGTACAAAATAAGTATAAATCTGAAATTATGCACATTAAAACAATTTATCAGTTATTTTATCTTGTAAAATTATAGTGAATATTTACGGTAGAAATAAAATTTAAATTACAAAGTCATATTCTTGTAGTTAGTAACAAAAAGCATGTATAGCTTTATTTAATCAAATGAGTGTTCTCGATTAGATTGGTCGCCTTGGAAACTGTCAATTACATTACTAATCAACAAATAAATAGTCGGATAGCTGACAATGCAAATGAATACTGGTGAGAAAAGATTGCGAAATTAAAATGACGGTGCCCGCATCATTATCAGTTTGAATCAACACGAGTTTAGCAAACGTTAGCTGTGTACAATATGTAATGTATTACTTTGCGGCGTTGCTTATCATTTTGTTAAATAATAATACAAAGAAAGAGAAAATGTAGAGCTGTTGAAATTATTTCTACAGGTATAAAAAATAATATAAATAATCTAATTCAGTTTTGAGACAATTAGAATATAACTAGCCACCAATTTGGATGAATACATGTGGATTATTAAACATTATTTGTTCATCATTACTTTGCGGCATTGTTTATCATTTTGAAAATAATACAAAGAAAGCAAACTGTAGAGCTGGTATTTAGAATAATATAAATAATGTAATCCTGACAATTAGAATATAAATCACATTAGCCACCAATATGGATGAAGAAATGTGGATTATTAAACATTAATATTTGTTCATCAATTTGTTCAGATATTTATGTAGAAAAATATGCTGTGTACACATCTGGCTCATGTGCACTTTAAAGAACCTAGTACAGTACATCTTTCGAGACGAGTAGGAGGTTACTCTGGTTTACTAGTATACACACAGCCACTGTGCACTGTATGAGTGATATACATGAGTGCTTTTGAATGGGTGTTAACTTTGCGTTATATATAAAAAAAAAACAATAATTTAAAAAATATACTCAATATGTTATAACTAATTATATAGATCAAATTTGCCATGATTTTTAAACAGCATACATAATTGATATGTTGATTATTATTATATAATAATCTGTATCTATTTCTTATATAACATTATCTTATCACTTGAAAATATTGAATTGCTAGGTTACTATAAATAACAATCCATTGTATGATGTGATGGGTTTGCCGTCAAATTGGAAAATGATTACCGAGGAAAAAACCGTTGACGTGGACAACAATTAGAGCTATTACAATGAGCAACAATAATTATGATTTGCCGAACATCTCATATGGCATCAGTTGCATTATGGGATTAAAATGTGTGTAATTTGATAGTCATAAAGGATTAATCTAAATGGCTACCTTTAGGTTTGTGAAAAATAATGACGGATATTAAGGACAGAAATAAAATTTATTAATACTGGCTCGGGTACAATATTCTTACCACACCCGATTCCCTCCACTTGATAAACATGATTTATTTTTGTTGGTTTTTTTCATACAGATGTTTTCAAAAGATTGTCAGAATTAAAATTACAAAATATATAAAGGATTATGTGAAAATTATTCTACTATTTTTGTAATGTAACGATTTGAGTTTGTTCCAATGTAGAGGTTTATAAGGCAGTCACTATAACAACAGTGTGTATTATTACCTACAGTATGAAAGACTTGCTAAAGAATTACATAAACAGGTTTAGAGTTTAAACAACATTACTGCAGTAACTGCAGCAGAACAATTTTTGACTTATACTTCATTATCCCTAAATTAACATCTACAGTAGATAGCTTTCATAGATAGCTTTCATTTCACTGATGGGAAACAACATATTTTATTCCTCTTTAGTAGTAAACATGTTTAGGGTCAAAGGTTGACCAAATATAAAAAAACATTTATATACTACTGTATGTCACCTACTATATAAAGTTCAGTTTAAATTGAAGAAAATAGCTCAGTAACATTCAATTAAACATACTAAAAATAGAGCATACTTCTTCAAATTTTACACAAACATCTTAGATTCATGAAAAACCATAGATTAATCATCCAAGCGTCTCGTTTACATATGAAAACCAAGACTTTAAAAAGACTACTGCACTACTCGATCATCTAAATGGATTTAGTAACAGGTTAAGAGGGATATTTATCAATATAGTATTCTGTGAACAAAATGCTAAAACAATAGATAGATAGATATAATAAATATTAAAGATGCCTTCATTATCATATATCAGTTGGGTATGTTTAAAAACAAATGAATAACTCATTTGCATACACCCGACAATGCAAATTATTATTTATAGCTCATTTGCATAGCACACTGATACACCTACCATCAATGAATGAGCATTTGATACTGATAGTAATTTGAATGATGAAAATTTAATTTATTTTAGCTCATTTGCATACACCCTGCAATGCAAATTATTTATAGCTCATTTGCATAGTACTGTACACCTAATGAATAAACATTTGATAGTAATTATGCGAATGATAAAAATAATTTATTTTAGCTCATTTGCATGAAAACTTGACGACATTCATGCAAATTACTGTATGCATTAGCAAATTAGCATACATCTAATGTGTCAGCTCATTTGCATAATTATAATTTAGTTATTCACATTATTAACTCTTTGTTGAGATTTAAAAGCAAAATTTATGCGATAAAAATAAAATTTACCATTTCTTCATCTTCTGCCAATACAAGGTCGTAAGCACTGAGTGCGACGCAAAAAATGATAGCGGTTACACCTTCAAAACAGTGAATCCATTTCTTTCGTTCTGACCTTTGACCACCTACATCAAACATTCTGTAATAAATGTAACAAAAAGGAATGTGAAAATGTTATGGAATCAAATAAAATGCAAGAGAGTTTAAAAAACCTCATTTCCACACTTTTAGTTTCAATTGTATTTTTTTTACTAAATTTTACTTGTTTTCAACTCTTTTGTTTATATCTAAAAATCTTTATTAACAATTTTAATATATCTTTACAAAAGAATCAATAAGTTATGAATAATAATTCTCTATATTTATTTGCAATTTATGACTCATTTCTTAAGATATGTAAAACTATTGGCTGAAAAAAAGTAAAACGTTAATAATCAATTATGAATGAACACTATATTATTTCACCCTTTTGATGAAACAATTTCTGAAAAATATTTCACTTGCAGTACACATGTTAATAATCATTTAATTCCAATCAATACTGTAGGCCTATTACCATTGGTGCTGGATATCTTTTTTAAGTGCTAAATTTAATTGGTATAATATTATTTTACCTATAAACTTTTCAGTAATAATACTGTACAGTTTGGACTCGCTCTTTAAACCTAAATCAACCAATCAATCAAGTCAGGTGATTTTACATAGAACCTGAAAATTAATTCAGTAAACTATGAAGTGACAAAGGTGCCAAATTATAACTAGGCTAGGCCATTAATGTTATTTGAGATATTTCACAAAACCAGGCTGCATTTTGTTTACTCTTTAATGACATAAATCCAATAATATTTATCAATATTTTTTAAATTATCACTGTTTATTGCAGTGCTTGCGTACATTTAAATATTTAAACTAAAATGTTATTGTATACTAAAATAAATCTAGTTACTGCAGTACAACCATTTTTACAGGATCTGTTAATATTACAAATTATATAGGCATAATAAATTCTCAAGGTTAGTTCATCTTCAAGGCTATTTGGTTTGAAATAAGCAGCAATTTATAGTAAGATTAGAAATTTAATAGGTACACAAGGCTGTGATAACTGCCGTTCTATTAACCAATCAGATTAAAGAACGGCATTAATCACGCCGTACCACAGACTACCGCACTTATAATTAAAAGTAAAATTTCTCTGAATATAAAATGTAATATAAAAAATGGCGCAATCATACAATTATACGTGATGTAGTGAAAATAGCATCTTTATGATTAAAATTAATTCATGTTGTTAAATCCATGGATCATCCATAAAAATAGATCTATAATTGATAAGATGATGCTGATAATTTGTAATTTGATGAATACGCGGATACAGGTGCGACTGCTTTGTTGATATTTTTACCAATTTAGCAGAACATCTGCATACAGCAATCCATTGAATTACACTGTATAATTATTGGCACAAAGAGATGGGAGTAGCCACATATGCAACAACTTTGAAAATTTAAAAAAATTCATATGTGCAAAATCAACAAAAAAACATATTTAATAGTTAAATTAATTTCCATCATAAATAATAATTTATCTAATTGTAATATTATTTTAGTTAGAATAGAGAAAAGGCTTGAACGTTCTTTTGGAAAATGAATGTAAACGCATTTTGGCATGAAACCTCGTCTCGTATTATTTATAAGTGTAGAGCTGTGTCTGTGTCACGCAACCACCATAATCATATTCAAAACAAAGAGTGCGCCTGTTAAAAGCTTTTGCGATCAGGACAGACAGAAAAACTTTAGTAGTTATAATAATTGTCTGACAGAGTTTGTCTAGCTTTAACAGATAATTGATGTGCATCCTCCTTTGCAGATTTTCGGGTGTCTATAGCCAGAAAATTGAAAACATGCAATGACCACCTGAGGCACATAGGTACAGTATGGTCATAGCAAAATCAAATGCTTCCTAAACCGCTGCACACTCAACCACACCGTGTATTTCATGCATACAAAAATATGCAAATTAATGCAATAATGTAAATATGCAAATTAAATATGTAAATTAATATGTACTGTAATTAATTATATTAATTATGTAACCATGTAACAATATGCAAATTAATGTGTAAATTAATGTAAATTAATGTTTATCATTGATATATTATGCTAAAAATATGTAAATCAACAATGTAAATAAATATGGATGGAAATATGTTAATTAATATGTAAATCTGTATGTAAATTAATACATTCAAAACTTACTTGAAATGTAAATCTTTGAAGGTAAAATGAGTCTCCACAATACCAGTGGTCTTCACCCTTGTTCTCAGCACATCTTGCTGCGTTGGTATGTAGCCTGGTGCCGACAGCCTATCAAGTGCGTTCAAATAACTGAAGAAAGAAACAATTTTTTGTTACAATAAAATATGTATTTTTTAATGTAAAACACTGCACAGATACTGTACATTTTAGATGCAATTTTTTTACTTGCCTAAAGGGGTTTCAACCAAGAATTCCCCCTTTCTACGAGCATGTACGCGTCTATGGTTTTAGATTAAGAGTTGTGAATAGTGAAAATGATCTGGTTAGGTGTATTATTATTTGTTGTACAGTATATATGGATATTTTTTTCTGACATAAAGTGATCAGATCAAATCAAATCAAATAAGGGTATTTTCCATGAATAAGCAGGTCCCATGTAGGGGTCAAATGTTACCAACTTTAAAACTGATTGGTCGGCATTTATTTGTATTTTACTGGTTACACAGCAAGATACAAAATATTATTTAACAACAACAAAATCTATTAAATTACAGTTTTATATAATCTATTCAGTAATGATGAATATAAATTATATTAAATAATTAGGTTTATCTTATCGTAGGTTTTACGATTTAAATTTAGCATTTAACTCGCAGTAAATGTATCATTACATTAAAGTCATACTGACATACTACATATTTGTAATCAAATATTCACATGAAAATGAAATTATTCAAGGGTGGATTATCCGATCATTACATTATCAAGTTTAGAGAATAGATTTGAAATTGAATAGCCAGTATGCAGCGTGATGGAATATTTCAATTCAATAAACCTCGGAAAAAAAAAACGGCTTGAGCACCTTTGTGCATAATTACAAATTTGTATTATCAACATTTATGTTACACTATAACAACATCTCATTGCAGTTATAAATGAACCATATTATAATAATCATATGTACACTGTAGTTAGCAGAGTAGTAGAGATACAAATTCAATATGCGCTTTCACGAATCAGCACAGATGTATTTTCCCAGAAAACAAATTTGCATCTATTATAACACTGCTATGCATGTATAATATAAATACTGTAAACATTAGATAGAAAACGAGCTTAAAACATCTGATATAGCCATGCATGAGTGATTTCAATAGCAAATAAATATTACCCTTTGAACTTTTTCATATACAGTAAGAAAAGGGGGAAGGGTTTACACATAGTATGCTTTATAATAAAAATGCATTTTACGGGAAAAATATTCATTTTTAAAAAGTAAAACAATGTCTTTTTAACCACAGGACATACAGGATATGGTGTTAAGAATTTCCAAAGAATTTTAATTTCGGTTAAAAGAAATATATTTACTTGTAAAGCAAGGCTTCTTGGGCTAATAGTAAAATGGGCTTTGGCCAAGACTAAAATGGGATTTGAAAACTGTGATTGAATAAAATAACTTTTAAAAATTAATTTTGGTGGCTGAAGTATGGAGTTTTTCTCGGCTCTTAAAAACGTATTAAAACAAGAAATATTTCTTACAAAAAACGCTGCTCGACATTTTAAAATTAATCATTGTTCTTTCTTCAGATATATTTATGATTAATTATTAAAAAGTTGTCCTTTAATCGCAAAAATACATTCAAATCAAAGACAGTTCTTTAATTATGAATATCACATGCCCATTTAAAAATTGTCAATTTTGAACTTTAATGTGCTGTGTGTGTGTGTGACCTCAAACTGTAGGCATGCAACTGAATACCCTCTAGAGACAACGTGACTTCACAGCGGTACAAATGAGAAAATTCTTCCACAATCTGTTGATTCGCGTCAACCAAACAAAGGGCGAGAATCCAAAATTGTTCAACCGTGAGTCCTCATAGACTCTTTTCCCAGACGTTTTTTGGGTCCAGCAGTTGGGATCTATAAATTATAGTCGAGTTTACAAAGTCGCAAAACTGTCGGCCTTAGATTAGATACTATAACTGCTGCTTGCTTTAGCTTCTGAATGAGTAGTCCTCATGGGACGTGGCTGGCTAAAGCAGCAGTGTGAAAAATCCTTGTGGAAACACAATGATTTTGTTTTTAGTATTAGTTACATGGATTTACTGTAAATGTAAGTCCCAGAATAAATTTGTAGAATGGCTTTAAGATATTTGGACAAGACATTCTTGCATGGCACTGTTAGATAAACTGCCACAAATTACAAGTGAAACCTGTCATGTCAAGTATATTTGTATGTGCTGTAGGGAAAAGCTAAAAACATGCTATATGTGATAAACATTGAAGGTAAACTGGTGTGATTTATAGTTTTATGACACTGAGCCTAGTTTTGCAATTACTCAATATTCCTTCCTAAATTTACATAACCTACTTCTTATCAAAATATTTTTCCTAGCAGCCTACAGAATCCAGAATTTGGAAAACATAGTTTAACAGTAAATGTGTCCAGGAAAACACAATTTATACCATTCTTCTTCACATGAATAAATAAATGGAAAAATGGAGAAGGGGTGGGGTGTCATAAATATTTTAAAACCAATGCCGCACCACAATGTTTTCTAGCTAGAAAGAAAGAATTAATAAAACCATCAGCGACATATTTTATTCCTATTATATACAGGCAATTCCATCAAAATATTCAGCAGATTTTTGTTTACCGTAGGTCTAAAATATCCTTAAGCCCTGTCTAAATTTATCAAACTAGTTTGACAAAAAAGTGTGATATGCCCAAATATGATAGTGATATGACATCATGTCCATATATATGGGCACATCACATTTTGTGTTTCATAAAATGATAGTGTAGACAGAGCTTTAAAGTGGTCAAAATAAATAAAGAAAAGTATAAATAGGTATCCCAATGTAAAATTTCAAATTAATGATGGTACTTTTTCTTTCAGTTAATCAAATGGAACTTACTAAACATAAACTTTTGCAATTTAAATGATTGAAATCGGATTATCCATTCAAAAGTTATCGTCCGTTGAAGTTGCCAAAAAACGATGATTTTTGGTTGAAAAATGGCATTTTTTCCAATTATATTTGGAACCATTTTTGAAGGGTTATAACTTTTATATTAATAACTTGAAAGTTCTAATTTTTGCTAAACCCATAGATACCACAGAGTTGTACAAGACTATTTTTTTTGGGGGGGTCCTTGAAATATTTTTTTTAGATATCGCCCTCCAAAATTGGTCTTAGGGCTTTTTGCGCTCTTTTTTTCCAAATGTCTCAAAAATGCCCAAAAAGTTCCTGTCTTTAAATGATTCGTAACTTTTGAACCAGTGTATGAATTGACTTCTTTTTTTTTGCATTGCACAGAATGTAATATATATTTTAGTAAGATTATTTATATTGACGGGTAGGTATTTCTGAAATATGACATAAATATTGTTAAAAAATGTTAAAATGTAAAAATATATATATATTGTGTTAAAAACTGTGTGGCTATTGTTTCTTTTTTTTTAAATATTATTTTTCGTAAGTATACATTTTTTTATAATTCTAGAATTTAAATTTTTAATTATAATCATAAATATTATTTTAATTGATTTTCGAACAGCTAAAAATTAGAATTAAGCCCGTGCTTATTATGCGTTCGATTCCATTCCGGGCGCAGACTCGGCCGCGCCTACAAGTTTATATATAGGCCTAACTAAAGCCTAACACCACTAAATTTTGCCGAAGAAATATCGGGAGGAAAGCAGACGAATTTAAAATTTAACTAAGTAATTACTTCAATAGTATATATTAATATGTTTAATTTTAATTCCTTTTCGATTATTCTAACCGTAAGGTGCACTTTAAATTGAAATACGGAATCAAGTTTAGGCCAAGATATAGCGTATACATATAACGGCAACCCTGTCAAAAGCGCGTTTCGGCCGCCTACATAGAATGGGTTACGGCCGCTGCATAGCAAATTTAAAGCTTCTTAAATTCCTTCGGTACATTTATACCTAACGTACTTGCTTTATTTAGTAGCTTAATAAATACTCCACTTATTAAATACTTTAATAAATCGGTAAAATTGACGTTTCGAAGCAAATATTCCATGAGAAGCGACATTCTTCGCCATGCCTCGTGTGCAGGAAAGACTAGTTCCGAAAATGGAACAGTCCACTGCGGGGGTATCCAATCATAATTTAACGCGCTAATACACGCATACCATGCAAATTGCCTGGGTGACGGTAATTTAGTAATAAGCTGAGAATTGAACCCCCCTGCAAGGAAAATGGTAAATACTTTTATTTTCGATAGGGATTATTTTTTCAAGTGGTTGGTCTTGTTGGCCTCTTCGCACGACGACCACGCAAAGAAAAATAAAACAATGTAGTTTATCAAACAGGAATATAAATTAGCTTCAATTCAATACTAAATTCCCCAGATTTTGATAATGAGAAAGACTCAAAAATTTAATTTTTATCGGAAAAATTGACATTTGAGGCGGATGTACATAATAATAATAACCGATTTACATATCAAAATAAAGAGTATTTAAAGCCTGATAACATGCAACAAATATTACTCCACCACCTATTATGGTCGCCGAGCGATCGTGTTTTGAAAATGGGTAGGTGTTTTCCGAAGTTATTTTTAGCGCGCGGATTTCGGCTCGCCGGCTTTTGTACCTCCTTTTTAACTCGCGTTTTCTATTAAAATATTTAATAAACATAGATTAAAAATATATATAAATAAACTCTTAAACAAGATCTTTCTAGACATATAAATTTTATTCACATGGCTACATAAAGGCCAACTCAGACAGCGTCGTACGACGAGGCCCGACGAGACGTCTTGTCTGGACTGGACTCGTCCGTGCTGTCTGAGTTGAATCCAGACGAGACGGGTCGTCGTGAGATAGCGTCGGGGGTAGTTTTAGGTCGTCGTGAGCATATTAAACATGTTTAATTTTCACCCGACGGGACGACTCGTTTGTTGGATATTGACCAATCACAGGCGTTTAAATTATGACGGCAGGTCACGAGGGAAAAGTTTTTATCGAAGAGCGCGAAGTATGCTTCGCGGGGATTATTTCCATCATCAGCATGGCGGTCAGCAGTGGTGGTGGTGCAGAAGATTTATGGTCAGAAGAGGCCGAGTCTTGCCTTATTGACCTTTGGAGGAATGAAATTTGTCTTTATGACACTACCTCCAAAGAGTATAGCAATCGACAGCTTAGGCAAAAAAAAGTAGAAGAATTCGCCGTAATATTAGGAAAAAGTGGTAAGTCCAACAAATAATAGCCTAGGCCTAGGCCTAGCCTAGGTCCAGGATAGCCCATAGGCCTAGCCTAGCCTAGGCCTAAATAAGGCCCCTCCTAGGCTAGGCCTAGGCCTAAAATAATAAATATTTACTACTAGGCTAGCCTAATACTATTATTAATTATAGGCCCTATATAGGTAATTTAATTATTAATATTTATTATTTGTATCAATATCATATACACAGTATATATTCCAAGTAAATGTAAACATTAAATAAATAGTAAAATATGATATAATTTTATTAAATATTATTAATAATTGTATTTATATTATATACACAGTATACATTCCAAGTAAAGGTAAAATAAATTGTAAAAAATATAATGTAATTTAATTATTAATATTTGTATCAATATCATATATCATATACACAGTATACATTCCAAGTAAAGGTAAAATAAATTGTATAAAATATAATGTAATTTAATTATTAATATTTGTATCAATATCATATATCATATACACAGTATACATTCCAAGTAAAGGTAAAATAAATTGTATAAAATATAATGTAATTTAATTATTAATATTTGTATCAATATCATATATCATATACACAGTATACATTCCAAGTAAAGGTAAAATAAATTGTATAAAATATAATGTAATTTAATTATTAATATTTGTATCAATATCATATATCATATACACAGTATATATTCCAAGTAAATGTAAACATTAAATAAACAGTAAAATATGATATAATTTTATTATTAATAATTGTATTTATATTATATACACAGTATACATTCCAAGTAAAGGTAAAATAAATTGTATAAAATATAATGTAATTTAATTATTAATATTTGTATCAATATCATATATCATATACACAGTATACATTCCAAGTAAAGGTAAAATAAATTGTATAAAATATAATGTAATTTAATTATTAATATTTGTATCAATATCATATATCATATACACAGTATACATTCCAAGTAAAGGTAAAATAAATTGTATAAAATATAATGTAATTTAATTATTAATATTTGTATCAATATCATATATCATATACACAGTATATATTCCAAGTAAATGTAAACATTAAATAAACAGTAAAATATGATATAATTTTATTATTAATAATTGTATTTATATTATATACACAGTATACATTCCAAGTAAAGGTAAAATAAATTGTAAAAAATATAATGTAATTTAATTATTAATATTTGTATCAATATCATATATCATATACACAGTATACATTCCAAGTAAAGGTAAAATAAATTGTATAAAATATAATGTAATTTAATTATTAATATTTGTATCAATATCATATATCATATACACAGTATACATTCCAAGTAAAGGTAAAATAAATTGTATAAAATATAATGTAATTTAATTATTAATATTTGTATCAATATCATATATCATATACACAGTATACATTCCAAGTAAAGGTAAAATAAATTGTATAAAATATAATGTAATTTAATTATTAATATTTGTATCAATATCATATATCATATACACAGTATATATTCCAAGTAAATGTAAACATTAAATAAACAGTAAAATATGATATAATTTTATTATTAATAATTGTATTTATATTATATACACAGTATACATTCCAAGTAAAGGTAAAATAAATTGTAAAAAATATAATGTAATTTAATTATTAATATTTGTATCAATATCATATATCATATACACAGTATACATTCCAAGTAAAGGTAAAATAAATTGTATAAAATATAATGTAATTTAATTATTAATATTTGTATCAATATCATATATCATATACACAGTATACATTCCAAGTAAAGGTAAAATAAATTGTATAAAATATAATGTAATTTAATTATTAATATTTGTATCAATATCATATATCATATACACAGTATATATTCCAAGTAAATGTAAACATTAAATAAACAGTAAAATATGATATAATTTTATTATTAATAATTGTATTTATATTATATACACAGTATACATTCCAAGTAAAGGTAAAATAAATTGTAAAAAATATAATGTAATTTAATTATTAATATTTGTATCAATATCATATATCATATACACAGTATACATTCCAAGTAAAGGTAAAATAAATTGTAAAAAATATAATGTAATTTAATTATTAATATTTGTATCAATATCATATATCATATACACAGTATACATTCCAAGTAAAGGTAAAATAAATTGTATAAAATATAATGTAATTTAATTATTAATATTTGTATCAATATCATATATCATATACACAGTATACATTCCAAGTAAAGGTAAAATAAATTGTATAAAATATAATGTAATTTAATTATTAATATTTGTATCAATATCATATATCATATACACAGTATACATTCCAAGTAAAGGTAAAATAAATTGTATAAAATATAATGTAATTTAATTATTAATATTTGTATCAATATCATATATCATATACACAGTATATATTCCAAGTAAATGTAAACATTAAATAAACAGTAAAATATGATATAATTTTATTATTAATAATTGTATTTATATTATATACACAGTATACATTCCAAGTAAAGGTAAAATAAATTGTATAAAATATAATGTAATTTAATTATTAATATTTGTATCAATATCATATATCATATACACAGTATATATTCCAAGTAAATGTAAAATAAATGGTAAAAATGGATTGTGATTATATAGATTATTAATATATTATGATTTAATTATATATATATATATTTGTATTTTAATAGACATTGAGATCAAAAAACATATAAATTCCCTGAGGACCCAATTTATGCGTTACAGAAAGAGCCTGCCTAGTGGGAGTGCTGCCAGGAAAAGAACAGCTAGGCAGCAATGGGTGCTGGAGCGATGTGACTGGCTTACTCCATACATTAAGCAGAGGGCGTCTCAGTCCACATTAGATGTAAGTAATACTATAGCCTAAAGATGGTTGTATAAAGTAGAGTCCTCAATGAGAATACTGTAAAACAAATTGCGAAAATAAAAGGAAGCATAATAGTTGGAATTTATGTAGCACGTATACAGTATACTGTGTATCTAAATCATTTGGTCTTGCCATTCAATGGATCCTTCTTTTGATGAAAAGTATGTTGTTAATATTTCTCGCTGTTGCTTGGCAGCAGATGTAAAATTGTTGTGCCTATCAAGTTGAACAGGCACCATGGATGGTTGCTGTCGCCACTGTCCTTCAACAACATTGTGCGCCCCATTTTCCAGGTCAACAAAACCTGGTGGATTGTAGGCACTATTGCTTCTTAGCATGTTGTGCAAAGCAGCACATGCCAACACTAACGGTTGAAGGTGTTCCGGCAGTATTTTGATCGTCGTCAAGAATACACCAAATCTATTTGCAAAGATCCCAAAAGCATTCTCAGAAACCCTCCTAGCTCTTGACAGACGATAATTGAATACTCTTTGTTGTTTTGTTAAATGCCTTAGAGGATGTGGCTTCATAATGTCCTCCCGCAATGGGAATGCATCGTCTGCTACTATCATATATGGAACTGTCGTATTTGTTCCAGGCAATGGACTCGGGGTTGGTACTCCAATTGCTTTGTTCTTAAGGCCCTTATCCAATGAGCATTTTGAGAACACCCCACCGTCGGATACACGTCCATTTGTACCGAAGTCGACATATAAAAATTTATATGATGAATCTACAAGGGCCATCAGTACCAGGCTGAATGAATTTTTGTAATTAAAATATTCAGAGCCTGAATTGGGTGGTGGCCGAATACTGACATGTTTTCCATCTAGTGCACCCAAACAATTGGGGAAATTCCATTTCATTTGGAACTCTTTCGCGATTCCCATCCATTCTTCAGATGTTGATGGCGTCTGTAAATATGAATATAAAAATATGATAAACTTTCTAATAAAAATAATAATAATACATCATACCTAACTGACTGATCATTGCTTTTTTTTAACAGTTGTCAGATTTAGGATTAGAGGCAGATCACGATGATGATGTATCCAACATGAGCGAAGAAAATGATGTCAAGACAAAAAAAAGTTCAACAAAACCAACAAAAAGAGAGAGAGACAATGAAGAATTGAATTTGATTCGTAATCTTACAACAATATTAGAATCTCCTTCAAACGTAAGCGAAGAAACAGATGCCGATTTACTTTTTGGTCAGTATGTTACATCAGAACTTAAACAAATACAAAATAAAAAAACCAAAGCAGTTCTGATGAACAAAATCCAAAATGATATTTTTGAAGTAAAGATAAAAGATCTAGATTAGCTTCAAATAATATATATAATATCAAAATGTACTGTCTAGCCAGTCAAATCCTCACTCATTTTTCCATTTACACTACAGTTTCCTAGTGGATAACAAATTAAATTTATAGCCTAGAATACACAGTAATTTACCTTCATGTATTGTTCTTTCAAAACAGAGTATATTGCATTACATGTGTCTGGTACAATTTCACCAATTGTTGTGGCCCCAACTCTGTATTGGTAAGACAGACTTTTGTATGTTTCACCTGAAATTAACAATTTGTTTGACAAATGAATGGTTATTTGCAACTACAGGTGATCAGATTGTTAGTATACTTGAAAAACCTGAGAAAGGATAAGGGATAGAATAAATTTGGGTTTTTGATGATTTGAACATGTTTACTCACCAGTTGCAATAAAACGAAGCGTAATCGCTAATCTTTCTCCTGGAGAAATACTCTGGCGCCAGTTGGTGTTTTGCTTCTTTATAATAGGCTTGACCAAACTCAGGAGGTTGTCAAATGTGCCAGTATCCATCCTTAGAAAATTTCTGTAGGATTCCTGGTCCTGGAGCCGCAGTTCTTGAATCAAATTTCCATATGCTCCTTGTTGCTGTCTTTTGAGAATCCAGGGCTTACACCATATTCTGCTGCTTCGTCTTCGCCGCCTTCTTTTTAAAAGCAACAGCAGTAAAGCAGCACATGATTTGCGTTTATTTGACACCATGATGTAAATACTGTATATTTAAAACAACATTTTTAAGAAATTTCATTATTCAGTAAATCTAGGAATTCAGAAAACATATCTCAGTAATTCAATAATTGTTGCTGCCATCAATTTATATTATTTAAAGATATGTATTGATTTTGTCCCATAAAAACATTATATAACATTAAGTTAATTAAATGGTTACATTTTGTTTCATAAATATAATCTGATGTATGTTGTGATTTAATATGTAATAACAAATACATGTAGTAAATAAATAAAAGTGTAATAAAATTATGTTTAATTTAAATAATTTAGTTATGTGTTTGTTATTTGTATCACTAGTTAATGAGTTGAATTTTAGGCTAACATGTCCAAAAAGTTGGTATGGCGCATTGCCACAGTGTTAATTTAATGCGAGGTATGAAGACGATATGGAACCACTTACTTTTTGTACATAATTTGTTAATATTAATAATAAAAAAAACAATAAAAAAAAAGGTATATCTATCTGGTCATTACATCTCAACAATGCTTATCAATCGGACATTTTAAATGATATATATGAACACAATTTTTTATTGAATTTTGTTCAATATTATATATTTAACTTGAATTGTATAGATACTCTAAATAAATGAATGCCTAGCTTAGCCTAATTTAGGCCTACATAAAAATTCCAAGATTATGTATTGGCCTAGTAATTAAAAAATTAAAGCAATTGAACCGATCGACATGTGACTCTACCCTGTATCATATTAGACTTCCTATTCTGTATGTACTACTATGCCTAGATAAAGGATCTGGGTCTAGCCTAAGTTTCTACTAACTACCTAGGCCTTGGGCCCTAACCTAAGTGACCACATATTTAGATACTAAACTAATAGGCCTACTAAAAGGCCTGGCTAGGGGCATACATGGGCCTACCAACTCTGTACTGACATGGATCCCATATGCCTAGTCTCAATTATTCAACAAAATATAAGCTTAAATTTTGTTGTTATTTTTATTAGGTAAAAAACAAACGGATTTATCGGTTTATTATTAATCAATGAAACTTACTATTACTTCCGTGTTTACAAATCATACGAACGTACGTACGTACGTCGTGCGTACGCGTTGCATGGTTTGTTGCGTAATCTTGAATTCAACCAATCAGAAGCGCAGGCAATATAGTCGCGTCGGGGGTCGTCGGGCTGTCTGAGTTGAGCCGTCGCGGAGCGTTGCACGATTATCTGTCGGTAGGACTTTGGAAAGACGGGTCCAGACAAGACGTCTCGTCGGGCCTCGTCGTACGACGCTGTCTGAGTTGGCCTTAAGAAATAGTATATTTTTAACTTCAAAGACATGTCACTTTTTGAAATTTCACGAACGTGTTAAAATCGCCTTAACGAAAATCCGCTTCATTGGGATACCTAGTATAAACATATTTATATAAACATTTAAAAAAAATTAATAAATTATTTTAAATCATTCTTTGGTGGATGCACGCTTTAATTTGGAACGTGCCATTTACATATTTAATTAATGTGTACATGACACATTTCGTAATACACGCGTTATTAAGAGTTAATTATTTTCTCGTTTTACTAAGGGAGGAGGATTCGGTTACATCAACTAATGAGTACAAATTGTCAGAATAATTGTCTCGTTATAAAATGGTAACAGGAATCGTAAATCAACTAAAACACGTTTTAAAAGCAAAAACGTACTTTTGAATGCTGAAATGAGTTAATATTTTCAATAGAAAAGTACTGAATTTTATAAATTTCTTAATTCAATTATTTTTAATAGACATGATTGCTTTAATTAATCTTAACATATGACTGTAAAAACGGCATCAACACAAATTAAAACGGGTATTAAAATCCGACATTTTTGCCATTTCCTTTTTAAAAATCAGAAACTATCGTAAATTATTTTTGGATTACTCATCACAATTTAATTATGAATATGTTTATAAATATAGAAAATGAAATTGCTTTTTTAATATAGTATCACACTCCAAGTGAAATGAATGAATTATGTATTACTGTAGTGCCTTGAAATCACAGCAATACATTTTCAGAGAGCAGGCAGTTTGAATAGACATTACTCAATATTGGACAATTTGTTCAAAACCATTTTACCATTAATTAATTTCATCAGAACACATTTTTTTGTTTGTCCTTGTGTGTCTGTTATAACTATGTGACATTCATCTAAAATGTTTACTAATTTTATATTATTACTATAAATTGTGTTGTGATTTTAAAAGATCGAAATAAATTATACAGTGTGATCACATTTTTGTATTTGAAATCCAAAATGAAAACAATTAAAGTAGCAACTCTTTAGATTGAATTTTCAATTACACTGTTTGAGATGCAGAAATGTGTAGACCAGATCAGAAAATGAATTATTTATAACAATAAAAATATTATATTATGATTCAGCATAATATTTTATTATAGGTCATTTGCCATGTAACATTTTCAACTTTCATTTGGCCATTAATAAAATAAAAGCGATTTCTTTTTTTTAAAATTAATACAATTTTGTTTAATTTCTTTTGTTGTTTTTATTATTAACAGAAAATACTATTTCAACTATACCAACTGTATAAAAGAGGAGAAAGCAAAACAGTACATAAATCAAGTCAACCAATATTATTTTGAAATAAAAACTAGTTGAGTGGAAAAAAACATACACGACAATGTGCCGTGCCATACTTCTTGTTTTCTTTGAATTTAGGAATAACAGGAATATGATACAAATTATTAAGCTGCTGTGTTACGCAAAAGTAAAAGCAAAACAGTTAAACACACACCAAATTACGAGTGCCACTGATTCAACAAATAAACAAACAATGACAAATTAATTAAATTTTTCAAACCAAGCAATGTTGTTTGTTAATTACAGGTAAATAAACACAACATAACAACAAACATAAACATTGAGTTTAACTACAGTATATGAGTTCCTCAACTAGTGACAGCTGGTTGACCTTCTCATGCATCAGTGAACATCTCAGGTCATCAGATACCAGTAGGTTATTTCCAAAAGTACAAGCACTTTATTTCACAGCATTGGGATCTATTTTTATTCACTCTCCTTGGATTACTTTTTTGGCAAGTGTACTAGATAATTGCATGTGTTCTGATAAATTTGCCACAACATGATATTGTAAACAGATATCAAAACCATAAACACCTAATCTTGAATTTAAAATACAGTCACGTTTTCACATTAAAAAAAATAAATATTGTTTATGAATTCAATTGTTATGAAATCAGGTTAGTATAAAATGCAAGTCTAAATTAATAGTTTAAAGCTCTGTCTACACTATCAAACTAGTTTGAATAAAAATGTGATGTACACATATGGACATGATGATGTCATATCGCTACAATATTTTGGCATATCGCTACCATGTTTTGGCATATATCGCTATCATATTTTGGCATATCGCTACCATTTTGGCATATCACTCACATCACACTTGTTTTGTCAAAACTAGTTTAATAGTGTAGACAGAGCTTTAAAATATCAATTAGGAGGAGTAGTTAGGTCAATAGTCGCATAAATTTCCATAATTTATAATTTTTGGTTTTCATAAAATAATGCAAACGATTTTAAACAAAATAGAGCAACAACAAGCTTTTCTTGACATTCTTGTGATAGTCTATTGCTTCTCTTGTTCCAATCTTTACCTGCTTCATGACTTTTATTATTATTCCAAGTTTATTCAAATCAGCAAAAGCTAGATTACAATGAATGTGGATAGTTTTGACTGCGCTATGAAACACCTACATGAAGACTTCAAAGGAGCTTTTAATACATACTATGGGGCGGAGTCATTAATTATTGAATGCACTATAAAACACACATACATGAAGACTACTTCATAGAAACCTTTAATACTTACTATGGGGCGGAGTCATTAAGTTGGTACTCCCTAGATCGACTGAAGCATTCTGTCACGCCTGGATCCGCCCATAATCGCTTCATTGTTGCAGATAATTCTGGGCTGAGTTCACCTTCCTCGGCCTGACCAGCAAGTGCAAACAGTTGTCGAGCATCATCCTGGGGAGCAAGAACATTTGGACCAAATGTTAACGTGTGTTTGTGTATGTCTGCGGTCTGTACACTGATGCAGTAGATGATCTACTTTTACTAACAGTACTATATATCAGTATACTGCAGTAAAACTCCCTTCTCTTGGACACCCCTATTAAAGGGTCTTTCACACCTGGTATGGTGCCGGCAAATCAAATCAAACTTGAATGTTTCATTTTCAAGCGACTATGCGCATATTAATTAAGCCGCATGGAGCGTCGTAAAAACGAAACATTTACGTTCGCTTTGACTTGCCACCGTGCTACTGTAGAAAGTGTGAAAGACCCTATAAGGAACACTTTTGCATGAACTACTGTAGAAACAATATGCAATTAACACTCTACAGTAGTAAGCATTTTTTTTTTTTTTTGGGTCACAAAGGTGTCCCCTTTGAATAAGTATTTCAATCCAAATGGTTGACGTTCAGGTGTGAAGGGGGAGGGGTAAATAAATGTCTTCCTGTGTGCATCATTTCCAATATCTTCATTCATCAAATACAACACAATACACATTGATAAATACACATAATAGTACAAATTATTACTGAACATATTCATGTTGATTTTTCATTTCGGCAGTTGTTTTAGTGTGTGCGGTTTGGATCTCCTTCGAACATTAAATTTAGGCTAATTAGAGTGAAAACCAAAACATTCTAATGTTTCAAATATAGGTTGAGGAAACAAGATGGTTACTCAAGCAAAGACGGAACATTACAATTTTACACAAATCATGAATTTTATTTATAGAGTAATTTCTATGCCGATTTCTCCTTTAAATATATTCTCTTCAAATCATTTCGCCAAATTTAATTAGAAACTATCGCATCGTAATTATCCTTGAAATATATAATTGGATGAAACAGAATGCGATAAGAATAGACATCTTAAGAGAGAACATGTCCATTAATTGAATTATTAAAATCTCATCAGCCACTCTAGTAATGCGAGCTGTATTGTGTGTAATGACAAATTTGTTAAGGATTTATTCAGTGTAATTTTGAATCTGCGTACAAAGTTGTTAATAATTAAAACATGAAAAACAAAGTGGCATTGGAAAATTGCTTGGACAAATGTATTGATTCAGGCTGGGGACAAATTTATTCAGGCTGGGGACACCTCTATTTACGGGACACCTCTATACAGCGGCCATATTTATTAATTTATGTTATATCTGCTTTTTATAATTGTACTATATTTGCCAATTTCTTATTTTATTATGATAATGGGCAAATAAAGCATTTCTTTCAGTATTCAGTGAGGTGACGCCCCTATTTAGAAGACACTCCTATTAAGTGACAATTTCATGGGGGATATTTGTCACATTGTCTCTGGAAAACATTCTTGTTTTACTGATATCAGTCAAAATATGCTAAGGTGTTACATAAAATGCCATTTTGATTTGTATAAATAAGTCCTGTTTTGACGAATAAAATGAATTGAAATCTGAAACAAATAAGGGAAAACAATAGAGTCAACCCTAATTAAGGAGAATTTTGTTGGGTCGAAGGTGACAGTGTCCCCTTAACTGTTTCACTTCTGATACTGGAAACAAGATAAAATGACAACACAAGTAGAGATGAGCTGTTATTCTAGAGTGATGATAGATGGTGTGAATAAATTATCTTAATTTGCTTTTCTTCAGCATGGCATAAATTTGAGTTATCTGATAAATTGTGTGGGTGTTGGAATCTCCAAATAGTGGGTGTTTGCAATGCTATTCAACTTTTATTTCCAAATTTAACAATTATTTATTTTTACAAGCAGTTACTGTATTGACATTGTCAACTTTAGGCATCCATTTTTTACAATTTGACAAAACTTCAGATTTTGTACATTAATATCAGCAGAAACACATAATTTTTAGGATAAATTATTTACGACGAGTATTTAAGAGTGGTCTAAGGCAGACATGGATTTTGAATGCGATATCATAGTAGCATTACGTATTACATTCAATCTTTAAAATCTTATTTAACATAAGGCTTTTACCTATCTGAATGCGATTGGGGATCATCTTGAAAATTTACATCATAGGAAAAAGTCAAATAAAATAATAAAAATTGTAAATTTTTGAGTAAGTTTTCTAGGTAGCAAATGACAACATACAGTGTATTATTAATATAATATAAGATTTGCTATGAAAAAAGTTGCCAAGATTTACCTAAACAATTTAGGGTTAGTTACGGTTTTAAATATTTGACAAGGCAAGACAACTTTTATCAATATCGTTCATCTAAAAGTTGGAATGAACTTTCAAATAAATTAAAAAATAACTTTAAAAATATGTCAATAACTTCATTCAAAAATACAAATTTTAATACACAACATTTAAACTAAGTTTTCTTTTCTAAAATTGATTTCTATTTATAATTTTGATTACTCTTTGTCTTTACTTTATTATGTTTGTTAAGATATTTTCAATTACTGTACCACTTTGAAAATCAGTGTACAGTACTAGTACTGAAAGTGCCTGCAGAATAAAGAAAGAATAAATAAATAAATATAGGTGTCAAATCAATTAATACCAAAAAAATTATTCTCAATTAAAATTAATTAACTCAGATATTAATTTTTAAATTTAGAATTTTATTTAGCATTTGATTTTGAAGCATCTATTTTTATTGCTCTATTGCACTTGCAAAATATGTGTTTTTAGGTTATGTTCAGACCCATGGCGTTAGACCGTTTTAGCGTACAACGTTACTAGCAAGGTCACATTACAAACCGCAGAGAAAAAAATGAGGTGTTCAGACCCATAGCGTACGATTATCGTTACAACGGAAGTACGTCATTCAGGTTGTTTCTAGTTGCATATTCATGTCCTCTTACCCACGTGTTTTCATCATTATTTCCACTGTATATAGGCCTAGATCTCAGCCCTACAATTATGACAAAATTTGCCGTAAATAAAACATACCTCAGCATTTATTTAAAAAAGAAAAATATAGTAAAGCCAAATTTCTGTTTCTATTGTTTTATTTTGTAGTAAAAAACATTTTCCCCAGGCTCTTGTGTTACGAAAATAAAGCAGGCATCCTAATAATGAAGATGGAGATTGTGTTAACCACATGGGTAGAAAAATTGATTGTGATTAGTCCAGACCAGTCAGTTAAAAAAAACCCCTTAACTTGCTAATAAAAAAGACACAGCTCCCCTTGTTTGTTTACTTATTTTTTTAGGAGTTAGGGGGTTTTCAGCATTAAACTTGTCCAGTCTACTAGTCTGCCTTGTATATATGAATGAGAGACTTGATGTCCCACCACGCTAGTTTTTAGCTTGAATGAAATGCGTGAATGGCTCTTTAGCTAGGCCTACCTAAGGGGAAGGGATCGTAGTCACTGTTTAAATACAAGGTGCATTTATTTATGTCATTTGTTAGAAAATATAATGGTAATCAGTTGATACATGTAGTTTGTAGCCCACAGTTGTATTTGTAGCCTAGTTAGGCCTTATTTATTCTGGCCTCTTTGTTGTTGAAATCCATCTCTCACACATTGACGATACAAGATGTCAGCCTAGGTCAAACCTTGTTTCGCGTCATAACAGGAAACGTTCTGATTGGATACAACGTTGACTTACAGTAGCGTCGTACGCTAAAACGGTACTATCAACCGTTTTCCACTACAACGTTACAACCGTTGTACAACGCGTTGTACGCTAATCCCCAACTGTTCAGACACACATTCTTTTAGCGTCGTACGCTAAAACGGTCTAACGCCATGGGTCTGAACAGGGCCTTAGAATCAGACTCACTGCCATTAAACAACAGTCCATCCATTGTGTATTAGAGATCCCTTATTCTCTTGACAACAACTTGTTCATACAATACAGTAAATGTTCCTGTACTGTAAATTACAGTATCCAAATAGATATGTTGCTAACAATTTGTTAACAAAAGAATTAATGATTTTATATTCTTTTTACTCTTCCTTTATGTTTACTTTAAGTTTAAAAGGTCATATACATTATAGACATTTTTACTAAACAAAGAAGGAAGGAATTCACAATATCGAAGCGATTTAGGCCCTTTTTAACGCTAATAGAATGTGTGTCTGAACAGTTGGGGATTAGCGAACAATGTGTTATGCAACGCTTGTAGCGTTGTAGTGGAAAACGGTTGATAGTACCGTTTTAGCATACGACGCTAATGTAATTCAACGTTGTATCCAATCAGAACGTTTCCTGTTATGACGAGAAACAATGTTTGACCTACAGTAGTATACTTATAATTTTATTTAGAATTCAATAGGCCTACGCCTTTGTTGTTTAATGTAAAATATATATGTAATCGACTGATCGTAAGCATAAATATTAATATACTGTAGGTCTAGGCCCCTAGGCCTGCCGCCGCAGACAGAGGCAGCATCCTATATAGGCTAGACGATGCTAGTTCCGTCTTCAATTCAATCACTAGATGGCAATGCACAGAGTACAAAATGCCGGTAATAGTTACGAAGGACCTCAGATTACACGAAGAAACATTAATGCACAAATCTCTTTGATATCTTCATGTGTTATCTAAAAACTCAACCAAAACCAGACGAAATTAAACGATCCATGAAAATTCCCAACAACACAGAGTTGATTGCTGTGATTGGCCAGATTCCAAAAAAGAATGTCAATCCCAGTCACGCTAAGGTCATCCCAGGGTCAATCTGGGTAGCGCGCCTGGGTTGAGTTGCCTGGCTTGAAATCGATTTCAAGCCAGGCGCGAGTCGATCCATGTTCGGTCACACTACAAAAATCTCAATCGCGGTGAGTCGCGCCAGGTTTAAGGCTGTAGTGTGACCGTAGCCTTAAAAAAGTCCCTAATAATTGTTCAATACCCTACCAAAGCATTTATTAGCCCCATTAAAAATGTATTCCCTATAAGTATAAATTCATAAAATGGTTAGATAGAGCAAATAACAAGAACTTTTATTGCTTTTGCATTCATAAAATGGTCATTCATACAAGACCAAAGTTTAATTTGCCCCACACAATCTGTGTGCAAATTTGTTTTAGTTAAGAATGAACTTCATTTTGACAAGATTATCATATTTCCAAATCTGAATTTACTGTAGGTTTTTAAAACTTGCTCACATACTATCAGAAAATAAAGTTCTTCATGCCCTCCAATCGCAAGCCTGTAAAGCCACCTACTAAATTTAAAGTTACTGATACTTTAGCTCTATCTGGATGACCAAAGTCAACTTTGAGGGATAATTGCAATCATGGACTGTATGCCATTGGTTACTGTATTGAAACAATCAACTAACCAATAAAAATCAATAATTCAGAGTTTGCAAATATAATTTTACTGAAATTCCCTTTAATAATAATAATACATTCCCACAAAATCATTGCAAGATCATTCTCCACCATAATATTGGTAAACTTTTGCAGTGTTATGATGTCACTGGTACTTATGTCACTGCCTTCATTTGTTTTGTATGTTTTGTAGGCTTTCATTCCGTAAACATGATTAGTAAAAAATGTATACTGTAAAGCCCAAAACTTTTTATGATTTTTTTTTACATTTTCAACTTTTTCTCAGCCTTTTATTTTCGCAATTTGAGTTTCATGTGTAATTTGTTTAACCAAATTGGTGAATGTATTTTGCTGTATACCACTATTAGCTACTGTATTGCAAACAATCAACTAGCTGTATTCTTACCGCTCTATCTAGATGACCAAAGTCAATTTTGAGGGATCCCATAGCCCTAATAATTGCAATCATGGACTGTATGGTATTACTATATCACTGGCTACTGTATTGCAAACAATCAACTAGCTGTGTACTCACCGCTCTGTCTGGATGACCAAAGTCAATTTTGAGGGATCCCATAGCCCTGATAATTGCAATCATGGACTGTATGGTATTACTGTATACCACTGGCTTATATTGCAAACAATCATCTTCAGTATAGCCTTCTTCATGAATAATTCTGAAAAAATAAATTACAACAAATATTAAAAGTATAAGTTGGCTAAATTGTATAAAGTAACCACAACGACGACGAGATTTTTTATATGTGTGACAAACTTCACCAGTTGGTTTTGTAGGGAGATAAGGGGAGGGGTGTAGACAAATTACAATTTTTTTTAGGCTGTTTCAGAACATTTATATCAGGGAGTATTTATTAACAATGCATGATTTTTAACAAAATTAAGTAAGGGCACTTCACTCCGTGCCTGGGTACATTACTTAAGAGATCTAGACCGCCATGCTACAGTAATGTATAATAATTACGTATTTTTGTTGTTATGATATTGATGATATAGATAACATAATTGTTTATAAATAAACCAATCAATTTGAATGCACTTCCCCTCAAACAATGATACAACATGATCACACATACTACAGTATACTTGTGGTAATGTGTTATCATGCAAGTGTTTGCACAAAATAAATCACAATCAATGAGGAATCATCCTGCACAATGCTAGACGGTTGGTAACTACTGTATAGGGTAAACACATTTTATCTTCACCATGGAGTCAATTTTTAACGTCACAGTTACATTACCATAGTTAAACTACCTGTATAAAAAGAATACAAGTGCAAATAATTGTCAAATTTACTGATGATCTTGGGTAAAGTTACCTTGGTTTAAAATAACTTTAAAATGTACTTGTCATATGTGAATTGAAAGTACAAAGTAAAAATCTTTCAATCATAAACTACATACAGTAACGATATACTGATTTACGGAATGCAAGTCACATTTTTCTGCATTTAGTACAACAGAAAGATTAGATGATCCTAGTTGCCCCCTTTGAATTAGACTTTACCCTCTGTAAATTATCATAGATAAATTAATTTTATAAAACTGCAATACTGTATAAAGTCCAGGCCCCACCTACAAAATTGGTTGGTAGGTATACAACATTGTTTTAAAATACGAACAGAATTATAAAGTTTACCAGACTTACAGTAGATGCACTGTTTGAAACACTAGTTTCAGTGAGTATCTACAGAAGTTGTGTAGCTATCTTTTTATTTGATTGGTAAGTGTTGTCTGGTTACATTTCTATTCCTTCATTGATATTTAACTAGAATAGTCTTGACTAGAAAGATTTGTGTATACCCGATAGTTCAGGTATGAGCCCTACTGATAAATATGTTTATGCAAAATCTAAACTTTAATTTTAAGGGGGCCTACTTTATGTGTATGTAAGACTTTTTTTGACAAATGTAAAATTATAATATATACATTTGCAGAAGAAGCTTCCGCAAAATTTACTTTTCTTTTAATTTTTAGTTTTAAAATGATACGTTTTTGGAGAATTCTTATGGCAGTCATGTGTGTTTGGATATCATCCAGACTTGTTTCTGCAAGGATCCAGACAGGTAACACAACATGTCTACTGGAGGTGGATGACAGTGACACAGATGTCTTGCAAGAACTCGTGACAGGTGATGCTGTCTTTATCAACATAAAGATGATGTCTTTTGTTGATGATTCTGATTCTGTTGGAATGAGTTTTTATGAAAATACAAGAGTGATTGATGTTAATCATTGGGTTGTCGCTGTCGGGAAAGTTGGTGGACTACTTTTGACTTTTCCATTTGATTTTGAATATCTGTCACTTGGGACTCTAACTCCTGGTGTGGAACATATCTCCTTAAACGTCACATCAATACCAGAGTGTTTCTTTGATGTTGATAATGAAGAAAAGTTGAACATAATCGCAAAGTCTTTGTTACAGTTTAAAAGTGACAACCATGTACAACTAGATGTTTGTATTGAACGAAAGTTTGATAATGTTTTAAGAAGAAGTAAAATTTACATTGTTTTATATTCTTATGAAAATCTTTTTCAAAGCAATAACTACTTTCAATGCTGGCAAAATTTAGAAGATATTTTAATTGAACGTATTCATTTTGCGACACATATTTTTGTCTTTGTGATTATTAGTATCATATTCACATTGTTTTCCTACTTGTTTTTAATCCACTTTTTTTGTCATGTAAAACCAATGAATGAAAACGGAAAAGACTATTTGAGCTTATATACTGATCTACCAATGGGCCCTAAATATTGGCTATTGTATAGTGGAAATCAACATTACTGTATTCTTGTTTCACGTTGGCTGCTACTAATTATACTTTTCGCTTTCCTACAATATATACCATATATCATTGCACTTGTCTCTGACCATGATCATTTTAAGCATCGTTGGACAGCAATGGTTGAAATTGGAAACCCAGTCAGTCTCTGGAATTTCTTTGGTTTCATTAATAATATTGCGTTTGTCTTCATGTCACTTTTTATGGCAATACAATGGTTTAAGTATAATCAATTGTTTAAAACTGATATAGATAGTTATATGCAGAGCTATATACTTCTAGAACAGTTTAGAGTCTCTGAATCCATAATTCCAAAACATAACAAGAGTGGCACATATGTATGCGTAATGAAGAAAAAAGCATTAGTAGCTATATCAATGTCTCATTGGAAGCTTGGGTTAAGAGCATTTCAGGATTTGTCAATTGTTAGATATCGCGCATTACAAAATGTCTTGAAAATATTTTTTGCAGTACCATATCTATTTTACTATACTTGGTTAACTTGCGTAAATGCTATTCCATTTTTCAATTGTTGGTATTGTTTGTTTAAAACAGATGCAACTAGTAGTAGTGCTTTTAAAAACTTTGTCATATCTCTGTTTGTAACCACCTTACAACATAATTATATTCTAAAATTTACATCTACATTTACATACATATCTAAGATTCTATGTTACTTCGTCATTGGTTTACTGGTGAACCCTGGTACCTCTGGCATCATTGCAGCTGCTGCTATAATTGTAATTGGTTACGTCATTTCAACTATAACAAATTATTACCATGGATATGTAGTTCTCTTGCAGCAAATAGTATCCCTCTTTGAGGAGTTGATTGATGATGACATAGTGCAGGTATCTGATGATAAACTGCCCCCTTTTCATCAATGTACATATAAGAGAAATGATGGCTACACAACTGTTCCTACATCAGCTGACCCCATTTTACAGCCTACTGGTAATCAGAAAGCTAGTACATCAAAAGATGTAAGTTCACAACCCACTGGTAATCAGAAAGCTAGTACATCAAAAGATGTAAGTTCACAACCCACTGGTAATCAGAAAGCTAGTACATCAAAAGATGCCAGTTCAGAACTCACTGGTAATCAGAAAGCTGGTACATCAGAAGATGCCAGTTCAGAACTCACTGGTAATCAGAAAGCTGGTACATCAGAAGATGCCAGTTCACAACTCACTGGTAATCAGAAAGCTGGTACATCACAAGATGACAGTTCAGAACTCACTGGTAATCAGAAAGCTGGTACATCACAAGATGCCAGTTCAGAACTCACTGGTAATCAGAAACCACCATACAAAATTCGGCAGGATACTAAAGGCTTAATTTGTGTTGAAAAGACTCTCTTTGATTTCATTGTTCAGAAGTATAGACCAACAGAGATCCAAATTGTGACTATCATCTTGAAAATTATAATCATATGCCTTCTACTTTGGGTGGGAATGTCAACGCTAATCTTCATAGACGACATCAGTAAGCTAAATCAACAGGTGAAGCTACTTGCAGCCGTTTTAATTGCTGGTATCATACATCTTTTTAGAAAAATAATGTGGAATAAAGCAGAAAAAGAGAGTAAAGAAAAGGTTCTTTTAAAATGTATTCGGTGCGACATTGAATATTATCTTGCTAATGGAACATTTGAAAGCACAGATTCAAATTCAAGTTCAAATTTAAATTCACCAGAAGGTAATGAACTAGAGGAAACTACCACTGTTTAACTGGTCACTGAAATATCTAATAATTATAATAAAAGTAAATCATAAATTGAACCTTTTTTTAAATGGCATGTTCAACACACAATGCTGCTTTTCCTAGTAAATTCAATTATGTTTAATAAAAAAAGTGCATAATGTATAGGCCAAGATAAATGAAATCATCAATCATTAATTTGGGTTGTGAACATCATCGTTTGTACATGGCGCGTTGTACTATTTAGTGTCAGTGAGTGAGCCTGTGTATTTTTTATTTTTTTATGTAGATAAATATATAAATTTGAATAGTAGAATTAATAATAAAGTAAACTTAGTGTATAGGCCTAAAATTGTATGGGAATATAAAGATTATGTTTTTTTTTTATTATTTTTTTTTTGCAAAATAATAAAATTTGGTGTACTTTATTAAAGTTATGGTAGTGGGAGTACTGTATGCATTTATATTCTTGAAAAATAAACAAACAATAACAATTGGTGTACATTACAATTGTTATTAGATTATTATGGTAATTAGAATATATAATGGATTACTATACTTTACAAAATTGTTTAGTAAATTATGGTATATTTTTTAAAGTAATGGTGGTCGAATAAGGGCCTGTTTCTGCTTCAAGGAAATAACGATCAATTAGTCTGAAATAAAATTTCCTCCAAATGTGTACATAAAAAATAACAGGTTTAATGACTTTTTCAAAATAAAAATTAGTCAAAAATACCTCATTGATTGCATGTGCAAACACCATTTCACCTCTTTTACCAAATAATAGTTTATTTGAAATGGTTAACAGTTTTGGTATGGAATTTTAGTACTACTGATTTAAAAATGTTGTTGTGAGCATGATAAAACATTTTTTTTTTATCTATTTAAAAAAAGTTAATTTCCGAAAGAAACAGGTCGTTGATGTAATTACACTTTTATTATAACATTATTTACTATGTTTTATTAAATTTAAGAAGGATGGAAAGTTCATATAAATTAGATTAACAATCTGTACATTTAATATAGTGAATGGGAATATAAATGTTTTATTTAAGCTTTTTTTTGTTTAAACTACAGTAGTTAACATCAATTTTTTAAAATTGTTTTTATGTTAAAGATAGATGAAAGTCCATATAAATCTGTACATTTAATATAATAGTTAAATAAATGGTGAATGGGAATAAATGTTATATAAATTAAGTCTTTTTGTGTTCAAATTAGTTAACATCAATTTTTTTTTATGTTAAGATGGATGGAAAGTTCATATAAAGTAGATTAAAAATCTGTACATTTTTCAATATTGTTTTTATGTTAAGATAGATTGAAAGTCCATAATAATATTAGATTACTAAAATCTGTATATTTCAATAATAGTAAAATAAATGGTGAATGGGAATAAAAGTTGTTGTCTTTTATTTAAATAATTATCATCAATCAGTCAATTTGTATTATGCGAGATTAAACAGAATTTTCCATTTTAGTATTATGACATGACCAAAATAAAGTGACATGACATGACATGACCAAAATAAAGTGACATGACATGACAACTTTAGCTTGGTTCAATGCAAGGGATTGATCTGACCAATCACAAGTGACAGATCTTTTAAACTGTTTACGATTGGTCAAATCACTTGAATTTTGCTTATCCTAATGGGAACCAAGCTTAAACAATCAATTTATGTATGTGTTATACAATGGATGCTACTGTATACTGGAGGTTCTACGAAGAACCATTACCACATTTTACACAGTATAAAGCTCTGTCTACACATTTAAACTTTATGTGACAAAAACGTATGATGTGCCAAAATATGGTAGTGATATGGTCAAATATGGTAGTGATATGGTCAAATATGGTAGTGATATGACATTATCATGTCCATATGGGCACATCACAATTTTTTTGTCACATGAAGTTTAATAGTGCAGACAGGGTTTAATACAGGACATTTGTTGAAAAAAAGGTGGGATGGGTGGTGGCTGCCTTATGCTCTGAAAAATATGTGCCTGCAAAGTTTAGATACAATTGGATCTAGGCCTGGCTATACAGGTACAATACTGTACATTGCACATTTCAGCATGTATTTCATTTTTTAATACCCCTGGATTTAATTTTTGTGTGTGTTGAAACATACTATGCTGTAGTGCAATAAATATTCAAATTATAGTACTACAAACAACAGTAGAAGATGAACTTTTATTTAACAGTAACAGAGCTACAGTACAGTGTTATTATCCAATTGTCAGGCTATTAAACTCTAAATGGTAAAATTCATACAAAAACACCTAGATGTACTTTAGCCCACCTGTTTGAGCAAAATATGCATCCTGGTTGGATATTGGCATAAAATTAACAAAAAGCAACTGGACACCAGGAAGGCATCATGATGGCAGTAAGTATATATGAGAGATTACAGCATTCCGCCTGCTAAGCCTAGGAATCCCTACTGAAATACAGATTGTAAACAAACTCTGAGGTGACAGGTTATATTTGGGCATACTATCAATTTAGTACTAGGAATGTAAAGTACATTATTAAGGAAAATATAATTGCACAATGTAAAATAATGTGAAATAGCCATTCCTTAAGTCTGGCGCACACTGTCCTGTAGCTATCGGCTCAGCCAACAGACACGAATAACACTTTGCTCACAGTGTGCACCGGGGAATCCATGAGGAATCAGTGATGAAAATATCTATCGTGTTTAATATTTTTGGTTACACGTATCATGCTCCTCAAGTGTGCGCCGAACGTGAGCTAACAGCTCACTAAAAACTCCACTGCGCATGACATGTTCTAATTTGTTATGTCAGCGTAGTATAAAGTAATTATCCAATCAGAAACTCACATACTGAGTGTGTCTAGTATGCGTCCAATGCAGATCACAAAGCTAATTTTTTAGTGAGCAAATTGTTATTTGTGCCAGTTGGCTCAGCCAATAGCTACAGTGTGCGCCGGGGAAGTACTACTGTAACCATACAGCCGCATACTGTACACACATTCCCTGGATACCATACAAGTGCTGGGGATCTAAGATTTAAATACAGAGTATTTGTCTATATTTGTCAATAATGTTCCTTATGGATTTGACTATACATTTCTTTTGCATTCAAGTACTGGGAAAAATTATAGCTTGACTTAAACATTTGTTTATGTCAAGCTGTCATTTTTCGCAGTACTTGAATGCAAAAGAATTGTACCTACTATCATTTTCGCAGTACTGTAATCTGATTGCCACCTAGGGTGTTGGCAACTTGTAATGAAACAATCCATAGAGATATCAATCACAACATTGAATGCCTTACATTCTCTGCTCAATTGGCTTGCTTAGAGGCACCCAGAAGGACATGCTCATCATTTCTTTACTTCTGGGATTAAACGTTGTTTCATAAAAGTAGGTAGGTGTCACTAAGTTGCAGGGTTCTCTAGTATAAGTATTATACTATGAAACGTCCATAATTAATGACAAAAATTCGGTCCAATATGGATGTACCGAAATGGATAAAGACTACAATATCAAAAAACTACCGTATATTTCGGTGTATAAGTCGCACTTTTGACACGCAAATTTGACCTCTAAATTAAGGGTGCTTCTTATACACCGAACATAAATGCCTCACCACACAGATTGTACATATCATCACCTCGTTGGCTAGGCCTGAGTAGGCTAGGCCTAGATACAGTGTACTAACGTAACGGAAACCTGCTTCTGCCTAGTTTTCAAGGCATTTTAGCGTGATAAATATGATGAAAAGATTTGTTCGTTATGGAGCTGTTTTAGGCGCTCTGATAAAATTTCATTTGTAAACGTTTACGATTGGAATAGTATTTATTTTTATACGCACGATACGCACGATCGCCGACCGCCCTTCTTGGCGGCCACATGGTGTACGGTATTCGACTAGTATATTCTCCAGGTGATTATAGCATGGACCTAGCGTACATACTTCTCGTATACATAGATACTAATCGAATACGATTGTCCGTGAAAACGTGCGCCCTCTCGAAATGATCGATGTCGAGCGAGGCTAGCCCACACACGTGCGTGTTACACACACGGTCATGCACTCGATGTTGCAGGTGCGAAACTAATGAATAACAAGTTAGAAACAACTTGTTGAGGCTGGGCGCGGCCGAGCCTAGGTACAGTAGGAAAAAACCTAAATAAAGGACGCCGTTGTAGATATAACAAAATATATTATTCAATAATATTGATTACAATTTAAAAAAACCTTGTTTTGATGAAATATAAAGTGCGTCTTCTACATCGACGATATAAAAAATACCGATATTTTACTCTCAGTTAGGGGGTGCGTCTTATACACAGGTGCGACTTATACACCGAAATATACGGTATGCATAATTATGATTTGGTATAAAATTATGGGATACTGTGCCCCAGCAAAGCACAATTGTGGACAAATCAATTCCACAAAAATCCTGTTCCAAGGTTTGACCATGATCATGTGAGCATCTATTCAACGCACAACGTGGTGGCCTTCGTTTTCATGAGGTCCACATTAACTACAATAATCAGCGCCAGATAATAATTCTAAACATTATAAATTATATTATTAAGGATGCATACAAACAAACTGGACACAATTACATTTAAAATGTTAATTGTGATATACTATAATAAAGACTTGTTATTGTCCTCCTGGTAAACTCTCTTTAGATTTTCATTGTCTTTCTTGTGAACATGCACAAAAATGATAATTGTTACCAGATATAGGATGTTTACATAATTGCGAAAATTGTAGAATGTAAAATAAAGATCTATAATAAGTACGGATCGATCATTCCTTGAACTAAATTGTAATGTAAATTTCATTCTTTTTTTAACATCTGAATATTAATCAATCAAATCAATATTTAATAGTGCAGATAATATTTGTAATCATATCATATTGCCACCTATAGTTAGAGTTACAGTAAAGAAATCAATGGGATGCAATGTACTTTTTGTTTAGTTAAAAAGCTATTAACACTAGCGTCCTATCTATAAACTCATTGCCTATAGGGCATTAGGGATACTTGTCTCCCTGATTACTAGGGAAAATAGAACTTAAGGTGCGTCAGTTTAGTATTTATTGCACCTCACAGACTATTTGAGTGAGAAGTGAGTGGCCGAGCGATTAAGACAGTGGAACCGTAATCTATTGCCTTATGCCAAGGGTGCGAGGGTCACTCGCTCCATGGTTCTGGTGGTACAGTATAAAACAAGTCTTCTCAGATAAGGACTATAAATCGTAGGTCCAGTGTGCAAAATAATGCTCTGTGTATCTTTTGAGACGAGTAGGGCCAGGTTGCTAGCTCACACAGCCACTGTTGTGGACAGACTGGTGGCGTGAAGTTGACAGCCGGTGACATGTGACAAAAAGTGCTATAGCGGATATGGCGCTATATAAAACTTTCATTATCTTTACACACATGTTTGTTGTCTATTTATGGATACTCTCTGGAAACTACCATAACTGTGAGAAATGTATTTGATGGTCATAAAACTCAAGAACAAATAAATCACTAGCATTATTAATAATTAATTTATCACTGATAAAATGACATGTTAACAAAATTATCAGTTTTTATTGCACTTTATAAAATGTTTATTTATAATACTTCAGATATGACAATACAGTGTTTAATCAAATCAAGATCTCTCTCTCTCTCTTTTTTTTTATACAGTACAACAGATTACAAAGCACTTGTTATCAGCAGTCTTTAGTGAGTACATTACTTGGATAAACAGACAATAGCAGCCTCTCACGACAGAGGGGAATATCTTCAGTTGAACACCCCTATACGATAACGAAACAGTCCATGAACTGCACCAAGTGGGAACCATCATTATCATTTTTATCTATACATAACTCTTTTTTTTAATAAATATTATATATTTTCATAACGATAACTGGACTCTCTTACTATTTTAAGGTTTTATTAAGTTCCATTTATTCTATTCATGTTTTTTTAAAGAAAATAAATAAGGATTGAATTGGTTTTCCGGAAACTTCAAGTTCAATGTGGTGGCAGTGGGCTCCCATTTTTTCGCCAATTGTTCCTGTTCCTGGATGCAATGGAATAGTTGTAATGACATAATAATGTAGTTCTTAAAGGGGGATTCTGGGTTTAAAATTGCTTTTAAATATCGTTTATTTATTAAATAAAAAATATTATAACAATATAGACATGTCAGAATGAAGAAGTAATAACGAGAAATTAAAAAAAATAAATTTTATATACATTTTAGGGTAAATTCATGGAAAGTCTGTTTTTCAGCAGCTTAGGGAAGCTCATTAATATTCATGAGATATTCACAAAATCACGTCATCAGTGGATTCCAAACTCGCGACGTCAAGCTTGTACGTTGTGTTTGTCAACTTGCATTTCTAGCTCTTTCCCCTGTCAAACGACGACCACCCGATCATTGTGAAATACATTTTTTGTAGATTTTCTAAGCTAGGCCTAAAGTGTAATAATAACAGTAGTAGCATATATTTATTTGACATTTAATGAAATACAACATTTACTAGTAGTACAGATTTACTGAGTCATAAATTATACTATTTTTATACCTCGAATAGTACAGATCGTATATCGGCTTCACGTACTAGGCTAGGCCTAGCCTAAATCATTTTATTCATGGGTGAGAGCCATTTCTGACTAGGGATTCCATGCCACGATGGCTACGTTAAAACATTGGGGCCATCATGGGCCTAGCTAGCCTACTACTAAACGATTGGCCCATAAATAACAAAACTCAGTGGATTCCACACCCATCCTATCAACCAAACTCCTAAACAATCTAAGCCTAAAACGTTCTACAAAATCGGCTGTAAATATTGAGGCAAAACGAGGTCCGATCGCCTTCCGCACGTATGGTGTACCGATCGTCTAATAAGTAGGCCTAAAATAGGCCTAGTTTACTCTCCAAAAAAGCGGATACTGCATCAAGCAAGTAGACCAGGTAGTAGGAAGGAGACCTAGCCGATCCGGCCCAGTTAAAAATTGAGCTAGCTAGTGTAGTAGACCCTATGCGAATTGATACTACCAGGCCTTTTACTATAGGCTACACTTTTTAAAATTAGCAATACTTATGTTTACAAATATTCCAACTCTCTCATTCGAGCTATATTATCTATACCATTCCGGTAGGTCGAGTCGACCTTCAATCAAATACTGTACATCGTTCATGTTGTGATTATAGACGGGGTATACTCGACCCGACCAGTTTGGTATTGTATATTGTATCTGCTTATCAATATCACGTGACGATGCCAGGCATGGGCAGAGAGTGAGCACGTGTATCGTCGTCTCGCTCTCCTCGCTCAGGAATGTATACGTTACGCTTCATTGATTTTGAAAGCTTTCCCTAAGTCAGTGCGAAAATCGGCAAACGTAAAGTGCAAACATATCTAATTTTTCACTGTTTTGATGGATTTTCATAAAAAATTGACTTTATAAATGGGAAGACCGACTAAAATTACATCAGATAAGTATAATTTTACAAAAGTAATTGATATGGTTAATGATAACGAGTCGTCGGAAGATTGACCATTTCACGAATTTCCTATTCTGTAACCACAGTGTGATTTTGCCGTAGCTGCACTTGTAATCTGGCCTCATTTCACAGCCTTCGTTCTGCTTCACTGGGCGCTTATATAAATTGAAACTTTTACCGTTCAAGAGACAAACAAATATATTTTACATTTTTTGCTATTCATTTTAAACCCGGAACCCCCCTTTAACCGTTTGTATTTTAGAGATTCGATAATCATTGACTTGCTTGCACTTATATAAAACTGCTTTTTTCCTTTTTTAAGATACCAATATCACTTTTCAATATGACCATTTATTTAATAATTATTTTTCTTTTTTAAATAATATAGAAATTTGATGTCAATTTTAATTAATTACAAAAATAACCATGATAAAACACAACAATTACGTACACAAAAATCAGATTTTAATCAAGCCATGACAACTACAGTATTTAAACAAGAATACACTCCAAAATTCTATGCATTGCCGACCAGAATAAATATAATACATTTGTAATATTATTATGATAATTAGGCTTCAAACAAACCAAGATGTCTGTTATAGTTTAGCATTTGTATCCATAATTTATATAATCTTCCCTTGGGGTAAATGATTGTTCTGATCAGCCAATGAGAGTAATCTAGATGTGGCTGTAAAGTATAATGTATCCTACTGAATACTACTGTATCACTTAACATACACAGTGAGCATACTAGTAGTTAGTATGAATACTGATCCTAAATGATTGCATGTATTTTACAAACCATCCTGTCTATTTCTCTGACCATTGGATTTCTTTGGATTTCAGAACATTTTCTTTCTCTTTTCTTTTCTATGTACAGAGTTTGTGATAAAAAAAAATTATTTAAATAAGAGCAGCAAAACCCAGAAAGCGAAAACTTGGGAAGGGCATGCCGAAAATAAAAAATAAGGTACAATTTAATCAAAAAGAAAAAAAAACAAGTAAACAAAAGAAACCGATTGAAAATATCAATGAAATTTGAATTAATATTATTTAGGATTCAGTGATTGTATGTAGATGCCTTTTTAGCTTAAAAAATGTAATGAGAAATGTTTTTTTGTTGGCGATTTGGTTATGTATTTTGGTAAGTTGTTCCAATATTTTGGCCCTGAAAACTGAATGTTATGTTGGAAAGATAGTGTTTTGTGTAATGGATGTATTTTATTTGAGGTTCTTGTGTTATGGCTATGATATTGATAATTTAAATTGCATTCCATCTGGTATACAAATTAACATACCTATTCAATATATCCACCCCCATACTGTACACTATAAAACTACACTTAGCTGTACAGTATTAATTTTCTGTGCTGTATGAATGTGTACAAAAACATATTGTAGAATAATATTAGTAAAATCATTAATGGTAATAATAGTTTTTTATTATGTTTTTCGTTTATAATTATTTAACAAATTTGTATTTGAAAAATGATTTGGTAACAATAATAGACAATGATTGATAGGACTTTTAGTGTGAAGAAAGTAGAGGTCAAGGGTTACAGTACATTTCCTGAGTGAATTGAGGAAGTTACTTGTTAAAAGGTAACCTGCATTGCCTATTAAAGGTGTGTCAATACATTGTTTATACAGCATTTTAATATTAACAATACTCTGTTATGCAATGTCCTAAGACATTATAGTAAATGTAGTGTTATAAATTACAAACAATAGCTGAACTGATTTTTTTAAATTTTAGGCAGCTGGTTTTCTGAATAAAAGCTCTGCCTATTGATGAGTAAAGGTTTTGAATACCCTCGGTTCTGGGAAACCAAAATGTATGTAGGGCAACTAAAAATTTAAATTTTTTTCTAAAATATTAAAAAAAATTACAACAATGTGTTGAATTTCAGTTGATGAATACAATCAGAACAGTTCCGTCTCAATATTTGATTAATTCGGCCACTGTATACTGTATTTCGGCCACCAAGAAATTGAGAGGGCAACCGAATCTCAGATACCGGTTGCCATCAGGCCAACAACAATCTTGATTCTGCGAGACCTGAACTAGAATGTAAGATTTTCTTTTCCCACTCTTAAACATTTCCATTTTATGCGCTTGTTCAGTGAACCGTAACATTTAATATTACAAAATGACAATTCATTCAATGTCATTAATAATAATAACACAGAATCGATTGGGTGTTTTTAACTGTAATTTTTAGGCTGCCATTAAAACCTGTTACTTTTTTTTTTCTGGTTCTGCTGACAAAAAATTGGGGTTAATTTATTCACATGGTTAATAACCTGTTATTTTTTCACAGCAAAAGCAGGACCAATATTACAGTCTGATCGAATATTAAAATCATAAAATATGATGATCACATTGTTACAATCACCAGCTGTAGATGCTATTAAACTTAATTTCAATTTATTTGCATTGAATAAACATGCAGTGATTAAATTATGATAATTTATGGTGCTGGTGCAATGAAGCGTGAAGGCGGTGAAAGAAATTCTGATTAGTCATATTAAAGTAATCATTAAAATAAAGACCATATCAAAATAATTTTACGGCAGCTACTGTAGTAACATTTTTTATTATTGCAATTAACATACAGTACTGTATGACGTTTTTTTTCCCAAAGTAGACATTTACCAACCTGTCAGTTAAACAACAGTGGGCCCTAACATTTTAACAAAGAAATACAGACACCAACATCTAATTAATATTGACCGTTATTTTGATAATTAATTCCATTTTATTAAACCAATCATAATAATATGAAATTTGTTCTGATTCTGCTGCCAAGGAATTGGATAATTTATTCATCGTGGTAAATTGATTATGATTTCACACAGAAAGGCCTGCTGCAACAGAAAGAGACTGCAATGGAAAGCACATAAAAAGATATGATGTAACCGGAAACAGACTGTGCTGTAAAGGTCTTTGAATGAATGGCGATTTTGTTTTTTTAAATTAAAATGAAGAAAGTAATTGATTTAGACAAGAGAGAGTTCATTGACCTACCGTACCACTTCCTGAGACTATTAAATTAAATCCATTTTAAAAGAAATTTACGACTCTATTAATAATTGTACAGGTACTGTATCTCTTAACATTTAATGTTTTAGTGTCTACAAGTACAGTACTTTTTAATGCTGATTTTGATCGTTTTTAACAGTTGGGTCTCACACAATACTGTTATCAGTACACTGTTATTTTAAAAACTGGTCTACAGTACGTACGTGGGCTAATGAACCCGAATGAAATTGATTGGCAAAAGCAGGCTAGTTACTGGACATTGGTCAGCAGACCTGTACAACATTGAACGCTGGATATACATACTGTTGTATGATACGATAACACTACGAAATTCCGAATAAAACTTTATGGTAAAGATGTTAGGGTAGCAATCAGGTTTCTCGGTTCAAATCCTACTGTACCACATAAAAGCTGCACCTGGACCTACAGTACAGTACTTGTGAGGTGGTCCAGATCTGCATCTGGCCCAGGGATGGCCTCACTTTTAGGTGTGTTTACACTTACTTATTGGCGATCCCGGGCCGGCCCGTGGCTGGCGCAAATCGTAAGTGTAGTATAAATGGGGTAAATGTCGTTTTAATAGTGAAACTGGATCTTGTTTTCTGCATAAAACTTTCCATTTTGGAACTTCATTATTATAAGCCTGCAGCCTAAAAAATAAACAGAGGAAAAAGTACTATCTAGTATACTCACTTCATTTGTTTTACAATTGTACTTTTCCCAGATTCACCAGCCCCTAAAAGAGAAAACAGACAATTTATTAGAAATATTTTACAGTAAAAGCGCTACAAACAAGATACAAATTATTTTGATCTACTGTGCTGTACTAACTACATTGATGTAATATATAAAATATCATTATTAAAATTAATATTATTTTGCCAACAAATGTTAGAAAACACTGTGATTTTACAATACTGTACCTGAGTAGGTCTACTTTAGTTTTTTCACATAATTATATCGAACTAATCAAACCAAGACTATCAGATTATTTTTCTTTCAATATCATTGTTCATTTTACATGAGGTATAGTGTTTGATTTATGTGTGGTATAATGGTGGCTGACTGGTAACTGGAAGGGTGAAATTGATCCCATGCCTAATGCATCTGCATTCAATTTGGTTTAATCATTAACCAATCTACGAACATGTTTAATTGTGTTTACAACAATGTACTGCATGGCATAGCAAATGTTTAATTTGAGGCGAAGAAACATGTTAAGGGTGAAACACGCAATACAGTATCTCTCTTCTCTGTTCTGTTCCATGTACACATTGCAAACTCTATATGGTTAGCGGAAGCGATATTATTGTGGTTCAGAAACATTTTAAAAGCCAAAGCTCTTTGTCTATGTTTGTATTATAGGTATTGATACAAAATAAATGAAATGAAAGGCATACAGTATACTGTATGTACTGAATGTTCATTTTTTGGGGGAAATTCCTTAAATTCTCCTATTTAGTTACAGGAAATACTGTACAGAACTTTGTTTTCTTGTCAAAGTTATCATTTGCGAATTGTTTGCAAATCGCTAGTAAAATGAGTGTAGATACAGAAGTAGGTTTACACTGTACTGTTATTGTTTATAAAATTTCTTCCATTTGTCAACTGAGTTATAAAACACTTCAGCTGTCGATTGTTAATGACCTATGAAGTGGCTGAAGCATATCTAATTAACGATCTTGTCTGCTAATTAGCTACATTAAACTGCATACTGTATATTAGTATTACACATGACATGGCAAATCATGCATGTACTGTACTGCACACTGAATACAGTTACAATAGTTGACACATTTAATACATTTTTTTGAAATCGGTCAATTGTTTTAAGCACAATCTGGTCTACTACTGTACACCGATTTGGCTACCAAAAATGCATTGTTAACCACCGATGTTTATGTGTGAATAAAAAAACATGCATAGTTCTTGAGTGAGGTTTACCATAAAATGTTGGATGTTTGTAGTAATATAAAGTTACGTAATCAGGTTTATTATGATTTTATTATAATTAGATCGTCAAATTAAAATCAACCAACTTCTGCTGGTTAAAAGTACATATCACTGGGTCTATAGCTACAGCACAGTACAGTAGGTAGAAAGGCCTAGCTAGGCAGAAATACAAACACATCATTGTGATAATTTGAATGTGTACAATTACTACTACTGTACACTAAACTGGTTTTAATCAATTCAAGTCAAGTCAAGTATTATTTATTATCATTTGTTTTAAGAAAAAAACATAGAAATTCTGTTTGCTCTGTTGGTGGAGCACAATATCCAATAGACACAACACAAACTTATTTTTTGTACAGTGGTTGTTTTTCCATTGCTTATTGAACAGTCTGAAAATAAATATTAAATGTTTATTTATTTATTCATTTAGCATCCATTCAACAATACATTTAAAATACATTGTTACCATTTTTAATTTGTCAAAAAATAGCAAATAACAAACAGTAAATTAATATTATAAGTGTACTGTATGTTTAAAGCTCATCCAAAAATAATTTCAAATCTCCGACTAAACTAACAATTTAATTTTATTTGGCAAACAGTACTGTACAGTACTTTATAATATAAACCAAATTGAGGTGGTCGTGTTAAATTTCATCCTTTTTACCAAAATTGCCATTCATTTATTTGGTCGATAATTAAAAGTCGCAATAAAGGAAGTTTTACGCCTCACTTTCAACAGGCTAGCCCTAGTGATAGAGATGTTGTGAGAGCACAGAAAACATCGTTTCTCCCCGAGTTATTGTCTTTTGCAATTTTGTACTGCTTTCGCAGGCTCTTAGCTTTGAGTTTACTTGCTTTGGAGACAAGTCTATTCCGTACTCCTGCTTTATTTTTTTAGAAATGTCTTTATAAATGTGGTTGTCCCTTTTATTACCTTTTAGTTGGCCGGACATTTAGCTTCCCCTCCTTCCCCACACAGATTTATATATAGTAAATAGTGACGTCTTCGCTCCACATTTTCGCCGAATATATCTATAGGCCTACACGTGTGTAAAACAGCTGACAGCGACAGAAAATAAAAACACGATGTTGACCTCATGTCGCAGGTAAAAAAAAATACGGTATTTTTTATTGGCAGCAGAAAAGGGTACAAAAAATACGGTATAAATTTATAAATACCGTATTTTATCCACAAATTTTGTGGGGAAAATACGGTATACAAAATACGGTATTTTTTTTATGAGCGCAGTTTCTGCTGCCAAATAAATACGGTATAAATACGGTATTCCTAAAATACGGTATTTTCTTGGCAGCAGAATCAGGGCCTTATATTTGTTGATTAAATGTTTTTTAATAATACATTAAACAAATTCTATAGCAAGTTCTACAGTACTGTAAATTACCATTGTTAGTTGACTTAAGTAATAATATTCACTATTGTGCAAATAAACAATGCATTTAATATGATGCTAAAAATAGCAACAATTGACAATTTTATGACCATACACAAACTGTAATGTTCTTTCACTTAACTGTGGCAGCACATTCTGTGCAATTTGTTTAAAACTACTAACATCGTTTTGTGTTTTCAGATATTGATCAAGCATGCAAATTAATGTGGTCAGATCAATATTACTAGCAAAGTAAGTGCTGTTGCTGGCTGGCATATTAAATTAGCAATTGAACAATGAAATCCAAGAATCTAGTGGATATTTACTGTACATGGCGAGTACAGCAAATAAAATGTTGATTGTAGAATGCACCTTCTTATCGAAGTGTGCCACTGTTACGAAGAAAGTGTATGTTTATATAAAATATTATTATTATATAGTACTATAGGGATCATGTCAAAAATATTCTACTGCAGTTACTGCAGTAACATTATTTTAGTTTGTTGAAATGTATCTAGTTCAGTCACTGTAAATAATACAGTTTGCATGATTAACCAATAAAAGCTTGCTAAAAATAAATAAACAGATTGAATAAAAGAGTGCAAAAAAAATGTACAGGTACTGTACTGTAGGCAGTATTTGTTTTAGAATAATTTTGACATGGTTATAGAAAAAGCTAATTTTTTGGCAAAATCATTAAATCTTGGGTGTTTACAAAATCTTTTTGTCAAATTATTAACTATCCTTTTTAACCTGCAATTACAGTATTTAGCAGCATATTGTAGAGATGGTTCATTTCAATGACTGCCATCCATCATAATCTTCTACAGTACTGTACATTGAACATTAAGTTTATTAACTAAAAATGGGGTACAGAAAATCGATTTTGTAAGGTAACTTCGACGAGGTGACTTTACTGAAATTTTAACGGCCAAGCGGACATGTTTACTTTGAAGTAACTGCAGTAGAATAATTTTGACATGATCTGTTAGAAAGTGGATGATTTGCTTTGGAAGGATATTTTTGAGAAAATAAATTTATGAAAGCTGTTTTTGGTACAGCATACTGTACTGACAGTACAGTAGGACTGTATGAAACATAAACCAAGAATCAAACCAAATAAACATAATTAATACTCTGTATGGCATAGAATATCATTAGCATTCCATGCACCTGCTCAGTGACTAACTGTACGTTTTCAAAAATCAATTTTAATTTAATTCATTAGATTAGAGAGAAATTTATTTACCTAGATCACTGGAACATGTGGGTATAATTACTGTATAATATTACATAATTAATCAAATTGAATTTAATTATTATTTTAAGGCTACAGATAACATGAGATCCAAATTAACGTACTGTAAAAACAATAAAACCCAACTGCAAAGACAATACCGTTTAAAAAAATAACGCTATAGTACATAATGTATTCACATCTTTTTGATAACTTTACCTAATGTAACAAACATACAATTCTTAACTTACAGTATTATTTTTTTTAATGGCAGTGGTTACTGTACAATAAGTCCTAAATCTATTTCATTAATAGTGTTTAGAACCCATCATTCGGTATACCCATACTGTAGTATTTAGAGGATCGGTAAGTGTAAGGGGACACTTTCCAATTCAGGGGGAACTTTCTTTTGAAACAAACAATGAGCAAAGTCAAGGTCAACCCCTATTAAGGTTAGAGGCCTACACTTTCTTGGGTCCCAAAGGGTGTCCCATTAATAAGGGTGTCCCATTAATTATAAGGGTGACCCATTAATTATAGGGGTGTCCCATTAATTATAGAGGTGCCTCAATAATTATAGGGATGTCACATTAATTATTAAGGGTGTCCCAATAATTATAGGGTGTCCCATTAATTATAGGGATGTCCCAAAGGAGGGGTTCTTCTGTAGTTTTAAATACTGTAGGACGTTTACAGTACTGTACATTCAGTAATGTGTACCGTATTTAAATATTCTACATTACAACATCAATCCCCTTTATTAGAGTATTGCTAAACCCAGCAAACCCCCAAAAACCACAAAAAAAAACATAGAAACCCCCATTGAATCGACATAAAAGTGATTGAATCATGTAGTGTCCTGTACAGTACGACTCACTTGGTACGTCAGTCCAAACAAAAATTGTATACATTGTTGCATTGTAATTGTACACGCATAATTTGACAACACCAACTGGGAATGTGAATTTCCTAAACCCACTGACCAAACAGAAACATAAGGACTGTTCATTGATAGTCAAGACACATGCTGTTCCACGAACAACTGCTGAAATATTATTAAGAAAGCACTGTACTCTAGTGGGTTGCTGATGAATTCTAAAAAGTACACTACAGTATACTGTAGGCATTCCAACTTCAGGTTGTTCAAAAGCATTGAAGGTAGGCCTATATTTTGCAATGATAAGCTCTACACTACCAAACTTTATGTGACAAATGTGATGTGCTCATATGGATATGTCATATTACTACAGCACCATATTCGGGCACATAAACACAAACTAGTTTGATAGTGTAGATAGAGCTTTACCCTCTACTGGACATGTTCTCAGTACCTTTCGTGTTTTGTGTTTTAAAATCACGAAAAAAATGTACAGTTAAATTTTGTATACAAAATTGTACTGTATTTACTAAGCTTTAGTAATCAGTAAGCCTTTTATTAATTAAGTATTTTGGGGGAAAACATCAACCAGTATTTACTATACATAAATCCAGTCATTACATTATCTGTAGAAAAAATGTGTTTCGTTGTCACTGCAATTAGTATTTAAAAGCAACAGGTCAGTGTTTCATAATTGATTAACTAATTTTTAAAATGTCATTTTTATTTTAATTAAATAAATAATTCTGTCACATCCCATGATCAACAGTGATACAGTACTTCATGAATAAAAGAATAACACAAACAATGAATATTATCTTGTATGTAATTAATAGAGAAAGTTCATCAACCGGAGCAGATGGTAAATAAACAGGTAAATTCACAAACAGTACAGCTTTTCATACTGTACCCAATACAAACAAATGCATAGAAAGAAAGTATGTAGTGTAGGAAAACTCAAACCTCAACCAATTTGCATATTATTTTGCACTGTTTAGTGTTATCAGGAAGCTGGTAGATAAGTAATGACCTCGCAATATTGATTGATGATAAATGATAATAAATATTACGGTTTAACTCATAATAAAATCAAATTATCAATCATCTATTGCGAGATACTTATCATACCTTACATGCCAAAAAAAGTTTAAAAAAACAGGAGGTGGTGTTTTCTTAAGTCAACAGCATCCTTTTTACGAGACCAGGAGAAGTAAGGAGTTCAATGTTTGACGTGACAAGCAGTATCACATGGTGGCTATGACAGGGAAAATTTTTTAAATATGACCGCTGATTGTTATACAATGGCTGAAATATCGTTAATTCACTTGTGTTTGATCTTTTTTTGTTATACTGTATTTTAATGCAGAAACAACATACAAATTCAGTTATCGTAATCCGGGAGAAAATGTGGGAATCCGGGAGCATGAGAGGTGGTAGACGAGTCTAAAATACGGGAGTCTCCCGGCCAAAACAAGAGTGTTGGCATGTACCGTATGCTGTACTGTATACAGTATAAAATGTATGTTTACTACTGTAGGGCCAGAACAGTGTTGAATCGTCCTCGAGTTTGAATGTTCTGCATAGATTTTTATTTTACAGCAGGACCAATCATTATGTTGTGTAGCCCAGGCCTACAGATAGTAGAGAGATGAGGGTAAAGTAGGCCTAGTTAATATCAACAGTTTATTTTAAAAACACGTGGAATGTTATATGCTAGGCTAGGCCTAGGATTCTATCAAAAGGTACACAAAACAATCAATCATCAGTGACCTGTCGTGTCGTAAACAATTCAAAACCATTCAACCTGAACTGATATGGCGGTTTAAAATAATATTCAAACCGACTGATACATACCTAATAACAATAATTTAACTTCTCTTGCAGCCTTTTCGCCATCTAGCCTTAAATTTTTGTCAATTTGCCGTGATCTTTCGGCGGCTGCTTTATCTTCTGCGCTGGTAGCGCAACCCATATTTTAATAGTTCACTGTTCTTGATGGTAAAAAAAGAATACGCCCAACTTGCGACGACCGCACCGGCGAAACAGCTTTGTTATATCGCTGCTGTCGCTGCAGTCCAAATTATCCCAAATTAAAACCCGGAGATATTTTCCAACACTTAAGCTTGCATATAATTCCTCAGCTCCTAATATTTATCCAGTTGTGGTTTTGTATATTCCTAAAAGGCGATGTTTTACCAGGTTTTCATCCCCATCCAATGTAGGGAGTTTTCTTGGCACCAACAACACAGATTTTCAATGGTTCTGAAATTATTATTCGCGGAGAAAAACCCGTATGTGTCAGGTCAAGCAAGTACATCCGCTGCTGTGTGTGACCTTTCGAGAGTCAATCGCAGCAGTGAAAAGCGCTGCTAAACCTTATTAGATTTTGAAACAATACTAAAATAAATACATAATTGTTCATTTTCTCCTAATTAAGAAGAAAAAAGGGCCACACGTCGATTAAAAAGAACAAACAATTTACAACAATTAATAAAAAGAAATGCAAGAGACAAACGGAGAACCATAAAATCGCAAATAGACCTGCAAAATAAATTCTGAACTGAGCTCGAGATATTGAAAAGTTGTTCTTTTTTTTTTGTTTTTTTTTTTTAACGAAACGGTACTAGAAAAACAGATAATCACATAATGATTAATTAATCTATGATTTGGTTAAGAATGAAAATAATAGAGACAATGAAATGAAAGGGATCATTGATATCCGTTCTACCTCAAAAACTATGCATTTTAAGGTTCAAATTATGAGGGCGCAACTAAATAGGCTACAAATTCCCGAGGTTTATCAATTATTATTTTTGTGAGCATTTGTTGAAGAGCCCCACCAGCGGGCGACATGAAGAAGTGTTGAATGTTAAATGTTGACGCAATTGTTCTCGGTTTCTGAACGCAATCGTAGATAGTCATACATGGGCACAAATAAATTTGATACATATTATCATGGTTCTTTATAAATATTTCTAAATGTTGACGCAATGATTCTCAAACTCTCTATGTTTCTAAACGCAATTAGATACATGAAGAAGAGTTGAATGTTAAATGTTGACGCAATTGTTCTCGGTTTCTGAACGCAATCGTATATAATCATACATGGGCACAAATAAATTTGATACATATTATCATGGTTCTTTATAAATGTTTCTAAATGTTGACGCAATGATTCGCAAACTCTCTATGTTTCTAAACGCAATTATAGATAATCATACATGAAGAAGAGTTGAATGTTAAATGTTGACACAATTGTTCTCGGTTTCTGAACGCAATCGTACATAATCATACAAGGGCACAAATAAATTTGGTACATATCATGGTTCTTTATAAATGTTTCTAAATGTTGACGCAATGATTCTCAAACTCTCTATGTTTCTGAACGCAATTATAGATAATCATACATGAAGAAAAGTTGAATGTTAAATGTTGACGCAATTGTTCTCGGTTTCTGAACGCAATCGTACATAAGGCACAAATACATTTGGTATAGGCCTATATCTTGGTTCTGTATAAATGTTGCTAAATGTTGACGCAATGATTCTCAAACTCTCTATGTTTCTGAATGCAATTATAGATAATCATACATGGGCACAAATAATTTGGTGTAGGTGTATTATTTTGGTTGTGTATAACCACCATTATTGATTTCTTACTACTAGAACTAAACCCCTATTATATAGTCACCGGTTTTGAGACTGGCGGCTCTACTTAAGCATTCCCGATCGCGATATTTCTTTTCGTACATAAGTTGGGGACCCCTCATGAAACGTCACAAAATAAACATGAATATTCATTCAATCATATCCATAAACTGTGACGTAAGCATTGAGCTAACTACAATTCGCTAATACAAACACTTTCTGTTGGGGCCGTCTGTGTTGTCGAATGGAATAGACTAGTTAGTTAGTTTGTTACCAACCCCTAAACAAGTTCTCTAAATACCGGGATGGTGCCTGGCGGGGAATAGTTTGACCATGTAGTTTAAGTTCTATTTATTTGTTATTAGCCGAAACCGTTCAATTTAATTTCAATGTAAATGTTTTTTATATGTTTACTTGACTTGACTACGAACTTTACATGTCGATGTATGGGGTTCGAATACCATGAGTAATTTCTTTTTATCTTATAGTGAGACAGAGATTATTTAGTAGAGGGTTAGGTTTAGTTCGGCTATCTTTCACATAGTGGGTCCCCAACTTATGTACGAAAACTTCCCGATCCCATACGCAACATTGTAGACCCTATAGTAAAATGTAGGCTCTACTGTTGTATGTATTTTCATCATACACACCGAACTGAAGTATAATATACATACTCGTAATTTGGTTGCGTAGGCCATCGAGAGACAATCAATGCTGCAGAAACGTGTGTCTTCATCTGTAATGGTTTACATAAGTTTAGGAGCAATGATTCAAGTCAACTTGGGTCAGTGGTAAGTCCATTTCTTTTACTACCACTATTACCAAATGACGGGTTAGTAGAAACAAACAGTGATGCAATTTGATTGCATTCGCAACTAAGTAATCGAACTTATAGCTAATCAACCATGAAATAATAATTTCAGTGCGTGGTATGTTTATTGATTTGCTCCTGCATCCATAAAAACAAATAAAACATAAAACAGATAGGATTTTCCAGAATTCCATCATTCTAAAGCGTTACTTTCATAGCCCACAAATCGTATAAGCGACAGTTTGGATGGTAGCTTCGTGGTTGGTCAAATCACTTTCGGCTGGCTTACTCCCCTGCGTTGCGCCGGGGAACCAAGAGTAAGAGGAGGGGTGAAAACAACCTTTTCTCTAACATAAATAATATATTTTCAGCAAGGCCTCTAGTATTCAAAAAAGTTAATAGCATGCTCCAATACAAAAACTCAAAATGTTATTGGTGACATTCTCTTGTGTTTCATTTAATGACGTCAAACGGTTTGTCTTACTTACGATGTTAAAGTTGAGTTGATTGTATTTTTAAATCACAGAAAAATATAATACAAGAGAAGATCGGACACTAGAGTAGTTTTGAATTTAATCCGTCTTAGGTCATTTCTTATCTTGAAATCGTTACTACAGTATTGTATTTAAAAGTAATACTAGAAAATGTAGGCCCAGTGATAACAAAACAATACAATTGTTTTAACAACTGCATACGTTTTAAACTTAGGCAAAACTATCTTTATGTTAAAAAGTATTTAAGAATGAAAGTCCTACTGCTCTTTCATTCAAAGAATATATTTTAATCGAATTCTACCAAGCCAAATTGAAATGAAATGATTGTATAAAAAGTATAATTATTGGATTTAAAAAGAAATTCTACGCTAAGACTGTTTCAGATATCTACTGTAGGCCTATATCATCAAAGGCATATAACAGATACGTCGCCGCCTGGTCGATCTCCTGTAAGATACAAATAAAACATAAATGAATTAAAAATAGCAAAATAAGTCAATGCTAACACTAGATTTCCGGGATGTATAAGGGGACACTTTCTAACGGAACAAGAAAGGGGGAACATAGTGGTTAACACACAACGACCTCTATTAAAGGGATGCTTTGCTTTGTGTTCCAGAAGTGTCCCCTTAATAGGAGTTCTACGGTGTTCTCTATTTAAACATGAACACACTTTAAAATGAATCATAACACTGTATTATACAACTAATCAGATAATCAAATTATTTCATACTTATCTATTAAATTGCAGCTTTCATATCACGTACACAATGTTCTCACGCTAGACCTACAGAGCAGGCCTATTGTATATTGCATAACATTTCATATCCGAGGCGGCCTAATCATGCCATCTCAATAATGTTGAATAGTAGCAATTTTTAATTCATATAAATTGGTTTTTATTGCTTAATAATATTGAAAACATTTCATTTCATTTATTATGTACAAATTTTTTGATCATCTATGCTCTGTTTATGGATACAATACATTTCGAGTTCTCGATTACAATGAATGAATGTACACATTACAAGTAAATTGATTGTCATATCTGAATAATAAGAAAAAATAAAATAAAATCTTCTCACATCTTTATTGAATAGTTTATTATTAATTTTTTTAAATTAAATACAAAATCATGTTATCACCAAATAAGAGAATTCCTAATGAAATAAATTCGAAAAAGAGTTCCAAATAAACTCCTAAGGGAGTTTAAAAAAAAACTCCCATGGGAGTACCTCCAAATAAACTTTCTATAGGAGTACCTCCAAATAAGCTCCTATGGGAGTACCTCCAAATAAACTTTCTATGGGAGTACCTCCAAATAAACTCCTAAAAAAGTTCCAAATAAACTCCCAAGGGAGTTCCAAATAAACTCCTAAGGGAGTTCCGAATAAACTCCTATCCAAAACAATTCGTAAAGGAGTTAAAGGGAGAATAAATTCTGAGACAGAGAGAGAGTTAAGTTCTAAAGAAACTCCTAAGAAGAGAGCTCCACACATAAACTTAAAAAAAGAAAGTTCCAATAAATTCAGAAAGGTCCAAATAAACTCTTAAAAGAAAGTGTCAAATAGACTCCTACTAAGCTAAGAGAGTTCCAAATAAACTGTGTAAGTTCCGGCTTTCCGTGCTGCTTTGACTCTACTGTAGATTATTTTGGCGGAATCAATATCAATTTTAAAAAAAAGCAATGATCCATTATTCTACAATGTTTACAAACAAGCTTTTTTAAAGTGTTAATATTTCTAAATAACATTAGATAATAAGTTTAATTTTATTAGATTGTTCAGAAAGAATTTGGAAGATGCAACATGTTACATATGATAGAAATGGTCGAAATCGCCCCTATACAAAGTGTTCATTCAGATATACAATAATCAATGCTATATCTATTTTGGTCACAATATTGAAAGCATCTATTGCTGAAATCGATTTTGGGATATACCGGATGTCATAAACTTTTAAAAGTTTATCTATAGTTCGGTAATTATGAAAAGTCCAAGCTGCCGCAGGGTATATAAATATGGGTGCTATGCGATGGTCAGTATTACCCTTGTTGGACTGAAATACCAAACATAGCAGCATCTTGTACTGAGATAGAAGAGCTCGTGAACAAAACATAATGGCAGTATTCAAAGGAGTGATGGTCGCAATTATCTTCTTGTTGGCAGCAGAATCCATAGCCTTTCCTAGGCACCGGCGGTCAACCAACTGTTGTTCAGACATCAGCGATGCAACCATTGTCAATGATCAGTTTACTTGTAAGCCTGGAAAACTGGAAGATCTCTTAGAAGAACTTAGTGTGACGCTTGGAAATCGCACAACTCCGATTGAAACAGAGTTATTCGGGACCGGATTAAGCACGCCGATTTTCAAGTTACCAGAAGGAAATCATAACACTGACATCGAGGCAATGAAGGCATTCTACAAACGTCTAGCTCACCTTGCTCACTACGAGAAGGAAAAGGACATAAACGGAGACAACGTTGTAACAAACAAAGTGAACAATCTGCTAACTTATATGAAGTGCGTCATCACACGTAGAGATAGTAGCTATACAGCTCCTATATTTGACGACAGCGATGTTGATGATCTTGATCGTCAAATCAATGAAACCAGGAAGGCGATCCTCAGTCACGACTTAAAGAACATCGGAAAAGCGATCAACGATAAACTTATCGGTGACCTGACCTCCTGCTAGAAACTTTGAAACGGTTGAACTGACGGCACATCGTTCTATTTGAGTTTTTATTAACGTTTTAAGTTATAATTGTGATTAAACATTGTATTAATTAAGTAAACTGCTACGACAGTTATCAACAAGCTAGTTAAGCTATAATTATAAGTATTTGCTATGCAAATTATTAAAACTATTTTGTAATCAGAATCCAGAATTTTGAAAGAATTTTAATACGAACTAAATGCACTTTATAGAGATATTATTTAAAATAGCAACATATTTTTGAGTAATTTTCTTTTCTCATTAAATCCGTTAATTCAATGTTTATTTCCATTTTAAAAGGGTTTAAAATAACCCACTCCGAGCTCTTTCACTTTTTGGATTGGATCCACGTGAAACGTTTTTGTAGAAAAATATAATATTGTATTTTTTGTGATTGTTTATTTAAAACTGATAATGAAACATTATTGAGTTATATTTCTATTTACTTTCTTTAAATCTTAATAATATTAATATTTTTAGTTGCATAGACGTTCTTGTGATTTATTGAATTATCAAAATATTGTAGAGAACTTTATAGAAGGCCAATTGTATTTGCTTGGCGATTATTTACACGATGTTATGACACATATCTAATTAGATATGAATTTGTACTAAAATAACTGTAAACATTAGTTGTATACCTTTATTTAATTACTCAATATTTAATAAAGTTTTAAAAGCACTTTAAATGGGACTTTGTTTTTCTTTTTAGTAGGTTTTATCAACGTTTTTTTTCCTTTTAAAATTACGTATAATTTACTAAAGTTTACAAAACAATCAGTAGGGTACTTAATATAGTTAAATCTTTCGACATAACATAACTTCTATCAAACACGTCACGATGCGAAGCCGATAAAACCTTATCACAGACCAATTTAAGCAATATCGGAAAACGAAACCAGCGAGGTTTTCCAACACAAAGTAGGTATAAAAAAATTTCCAATACTGGACATATCTTTGGTATCTGTAAAATGTAATATTTAACTAAATTGTGTGCAATATTATTTCTATTTCCGGTAGAATTGATCTTAAAATTACACTATTCCTGTCAGTAACATTAGGATACGGTGGTTAGTGAATGGTGTTTTCAGCGGTAGTGGAGTTTATTGATTCCATATCAAAATCGATCGTTGCCATGTACCCTTTCTTTTACAATGACATAATTCGCAACATATAGTCAGACTATTTTCGTAATATCTAGCATTAGAGAAATCCCCGTTTAGAGTCTGCTGCAAATAAGCATCATGGAATCGTATAAAAGTGGAACTTCTTGGAGAATCCTTAATCATATTTGTGAAAAACTAACTATTCAACATGAGATATTCCACAGTACAGAGAATTGTTATTGTTATTATGGGGCTAGGCCTACTGTTAGCACCAACATCATGCCGACGACATCGCCGCAACAGCTGTTCGTCTGTAGACACATCATCAATGGTTGACGACCAACTCGTCTGCAAGCCGGCTCTTCTTGAAAACGCCAGGTTAGAGTTGGAGGTGATGCTGCTGAACTATACAAACAGTATGACCGCCAGTATACCGTTCACAAACACAGGGCGTTTAATCTTCGACTTAGGCCAAAATTTAGTTAGTAATACTGACACCGGATGGCTGAAACTCTTCCACAGACGGCTATCGCTACTCGTTCACTACGACACGGAGAAAAATGGATCTAATGATGCAAGTCGAACGGTTGTCAAACGCAAAGCACGTGCGCTCTATCAAACAATTGAGTGCTTAATCAAGAGCCAGGATAGCAGCTACACACCAGAAACGTTCCATAGCACCCATGTTAACGACATCGATGGACAAGTTGACGCAATTCGAAACGCAATCGTATTCTCAGATATGTCCGTTATCACAGAAGACATCAAGAATCAACTTCTGGACACCATTCAATCTTGTCCAGAATAGACAAGTTTATTCCGATTCCTATTGTTTAGGAACCACGTCAAAATTATTCTACTGCAGTTACTGCAGTAAGTATTCTTGTTTACTCTTAAACCTACTATTTAGCAAGTTTTTCAGGTTAATAATAACAATTTATTGCAGTGATTGCCTTACATTTTTCATTGAAAGAAACTAAAATAATATGTTGTCACATTAAATGCAGTTACTGCAGTAGAGCAAGTTCGACAAGAACAGTATTGTTTCACAAATTACCGTAGATCCAAGTTTGTGTTTCTTCAACTGAAAAAGGATAAAACGTGTCCCATGCATAAATCAAACTGCCGCCGTACTTTTTTAGTTATAGTTTAGGCGCTCGATGTATCCGACGATATGGGTTTCAATATTGTACAGATACCTTTAGATGGGCGTAAAATGCTATAATGTATTTACATAACCCACCAACTACCAAATTTATATTTTTTTATTACTCTACTTTAGTAAGTTTACAGATAATATGCCGAATAGAAACACGAAAGAAGGCTTAATTCAATGTTGTCTTTCTGTTAGTATTCATTACAAAATAAGATATGAAATAGAAATGGCATTTAATATCAATAACCAGATAAAATATTCATTTTTTTAATGAATATGTACAGTAGTATATATTATACAGTATTCTTAAGTAGTAAGCAATGTTGACTAAAAAAGCATTCAAATTCTTGGTGTTTGCTATGCAAAATAACCAAAGTGTAGTTATGGTAATTTTAAATCGTATTGAAAACTTGTTATCAAATTGATAGTTGTTAATGATAATGTTTAGTTATAAAAATAAATGTTAAAAAGCAATACAACTTGTGCTTGTATTCGTTTAATTGTTATCATGATAATCAAAAACCGTTGCATAATAATATAAACTATTAGAAAGGTCGACAGCGATATGATTAAACTGATAACAAGCAGATAATGATTCGAAAATATCACGAATATTGCTACAATATTATTATTATTGGAAAACATCTATTTGAAAATATGTCTGCCTCTTCCTTGTGATACCAACAATTATGGTTTATCAAAGTGATCTCGTTTGCGCGTGCGTAATTGAGGACCACGTTGTCGTTATCCAATCAAATGTGAACCTGTTTACAATAAACTTGAACGAACACCAATCAAATATGAACCTGAATGAATTTACAATAACACGAACACGAATATTGACAACATTAGAAATGAACGCAGGTGGCAAAGGCCCTTAAACACTGGTACAGCATTTGGGCTAGGCTACCGGTAGGCCTACTCATGCTCTGGGACCCTGGGTTTAGCCAGTGAGCACTCTTAGTCGTTACGATAGGGAGGATCGAGAATTTGGAAATGGTCGAATGAGGAGGGCAAGGGATGGTCCTCCTAGGCATTTTTGCCTTTGCAAATTTGGTCTTTTGCTCCTTCTTCCCGAAAACTTTCACATGACAAATAGGCCTAATAAAATACAGCATGATATTTTTTTTTCAACAAGTCACGTGATTGTATTTACGGTGAATCATTTCCTGAAATCAAACAATCATCACTCACCGTGGACTTCACCGACTCTATCGCATATGTCCTTGTATTTAGAGCTTTCCTTAAGGCGGGCATATGCCGGGTTCCACCAAGAAGCCAGGCTGCTATCCTTTCTCGTCATTATAGCTCCACCTTTTATTATGCAATTTGAATACTCAGCGCCAATCTTTTTCAATCCATCGAAAGATGACAAAATATTGTTATTTGCAAACGCAGCATCAACCTAATACAGAGGAGAGCCACTTTAACTTAATAATAAAGAACTTTTAATCAAGATGAAGTAATTAACTTTTAACTGAAATAAATTAACTGTAAACCGCAGTTATGCTGTAGTTGTGTATACAAAGTAAAACATTTGTGGGTTTGACATGAATAATGAAATTAAAATGACAAGAAGTCGGTACCAGAAAAAACATCGGAAAATTGTTCGAAAGCTGAAAAGTATTTAGAAGCAGAAAATACATTTGAAGCAAAAAAAGAAATTTGAAGCAGAAAAGAAATCGGAAGCAGAAAAGGAATCGGATGCAGAAAAGAAATTAGAAAGCAGAAGTGAAACTAGAAGCAGAAAATACATTTGAAGCAAAAAAAGAAATTTGAAGCAGAAAAGAAATCGGAAGCAGAAAAGGAATCGGATGCAGAAAAGAAATTAGAAAGCAGAAGTGAAACTAGAAGCAGAAAATACATTTGAAGCAAAAAAAGAAATTTGAAGCAGACAAGAAATCGGAAGCAGAAATGGAATCGGATGCAGAAAAGAAACTAGAAAGCAGAAGTGAAACTAGAAGCAGAAAATACATTTAAAGCAAAAAAAGAAATTAGAAGCAAAAAATAAATTAGAAGCAAAAAAGAAATCAGAAGCAGAAAAGGAATCGGACGCAGAAAAGGAATCGGACGCAGAAAAGGAATCGGACGCAGAAAAGGAATCGGACGCAGAAAAGGAATCGAAAGCAGAAAAGGAATCGAAAGCAGAAAAGGAATTGGGAGCAGAAAATGAATAGGAAGCAGAAATGGAATCGGAAGCAGCAAAGTTAATCGGAATAAAAACAAGAAAAGAAATCATAAACAGAAACTTAATTGAAAAGAATAAGAAACGGAAAAGGAATGAGAAGCGGAAAAGGAAATGGGATCAGAAATTTTGGAAGTAATGCTGCAACTTACCTCACCAGATATAACTGCTTGGTTAAGTGACTGTAGTGTTACGTAATGACGAATATTTTCTTTTGGTAAATTCGCACCCTAGAACAAAACAATTGTTTATTTTAACGAATTTCTTGTATGAAACAAAATAATTGTTTCCGTCCGTTTTTGTTTCCATTGAATAATATATTTGTGTTATTTAAAATAAGGAAGCAAATTTTAAAACAGAACACTCCCCATTTGATTGAGTAGTGGATTATTCTAACAGTAAATCAAAAATCTAACCGTAATTGCGTCACCATTTCTAGCAAGGCAATGTTCGTCGCTGGAGGTTCCATCTAAAAATCCAATAGTTTTGCCGCTTATGTTAGTCGGGTCAAACGAGTTTGTGCTGCCTGTTTTCACCCAGAACACTGCATCAAATGCTTTACGGAACGCATCCGTGAATTGAAACACACGGGTTCGCTCATATGTGCCAAACCATCCTATACGGAAAACAATACATTTCCATTGCGAATTGAATAAATATAGCCTAGGCCTACTTGTCAATAATACTCTAAAAGAGACGAAAATGTGATGACAAAACTGTGACGGAATTTTGGAGTGGTGTCAGGAAATGATGTGTCCAAGCTATCAATTGGCTTCAAAACATGGGCGTTGGTTAGCCTGCACATTGACCACAGTATGATAGATTTCTTTAATAAGTCATAGGCCCTACCTGTACATCCATCGTACCAGCCACCCATTAGACCGACGCCACCTCTTGGTAGGTTTCCTGCCTGCGAGTCCCAGCAGTTAGACGCAGTTCTTGTTCGCTATTTCGCATACTGAGAAAACATAATAATAGGCCGAAAGTTATGAGTAGTAAATAAACAGGTGCCGTATATTTAAATATAATAATTGTGCCTACAAATAACACGATGTACCGGTATAGAAATATGATCACAGTAGGTTTTAAATGATGGTATTCAGAATGTGACAGCTTCTGTAACAACGCCAATTTCAGAAATAGCGAAGTTGCGAAAAGTTGATTGGTTCTAACTAATTATTAATATTGATTGCAATTTATTCTTTTTTACGCAAAAAATATTATTCCTAGAAATCTTGGACAACAAAAATTAATCTTTCACGGCGGACAGTCCAAAACAAACTTTGTCAGATTTTGCGTCGTCACCCGAGAGCGACAACGGCGTTCTTGAAACTGCCCCCACGTTGTCAATTGAAGAAATCATGTCTTACCTTCGTTTACAATGTCAACGTGAAAGCCACGGATGGTTCCAGATATTTCGTCACTAAAAAATACAAAATCAAAAGTAGGTTAACATATGCACATGCGTCAGTTTTGTTAATTACAGTCAACTTTCCCATTACTTTGAGCTAGCAAAATATGTCTGCCTTTCCGGAAAGTCTGATATTCAGAATGTGTTTTTAATGGTAAAATAAATTTGGGACTTTTTGGACTTCAAGAAAGTCTTGTATTAGAAGAGTTTCTGGATTTCAGAGAGTCCAGTATTGGGAGAGTTGACTGTATTAGTATTGTACTATACCACCGCCATAAACTTTCCAACAATACATACATTGTTATTTAATTAGCGTGAGAATTATTTATTGGCACCTAAAGTGCTTCCGTTAAAACAAGATGCCATGGTCAAGAATATTAGCGAATAAGACGATGGTCATTTGGTCAAGGAAACATATATTCTCTGGACTTTAACTAACAAATGTTTTTTTTAGTCTAGTAAAAAGAACTTCCACCGATCCTACTTACATATATTCCAAGTTTGTTCCATCATGACCAATAGCAAATGTCCAAACCTTGTCTTTTGATGATGAATCTGCATAATAAAGTATAAGCCTATTCATAATTCTTTGTATACCGTAATGAGGCTACAAATAAATTCAATTCAATTCAAATTTATTTTCATAAGATACATCATTGTGAAATAACATGAGAGTTTTTTAAAGTAGAATGCACTTATGCTGGAGAAACATAAATAAGTCCAAAGGCTAGTTCTAGAAGAAAAAAAAAATACTTTTGGGCATTCGCTTACATTATTTAACACATTCTTTATTCACACTCTTCTCAGATGACTAAACAAACTAAGCGCTTAGAAACTGAGCTAAATAAGCTACACCTGGAAATTAAAGTATATGGTGATTATTATTTCGGCCAATTTTGAAGATAAAGATAACTCGAATTTATCACCACCAATATATACATTTTATGAAAATCAATATGCATATGTAAGTAGAATCAGGGAGGTATTTTTATACTTTCCTGGTATAAACACTTCATAACACCAAAAGTCTGAAACTACAACATTTTGGAAGTTATCATGCAAGCAAACAAACAAAATAAAACAAAACATGTAGGCCTACTAATGTGAACTAAATCATGTTTCATCTTATTTACACGACGTCATGTGACGTGGCGATCGTGGTTCGCTCTCTCTGCGTCTTGCAAAGATTTTTATATCATACAAGCTAGTATATGCTACTCTGCTATTGTTCTTAACCCGCTCAAGTAACTAAAGAGTAAACTTACCTACAGCGCCTGAGTTTGAAATTTCGTGAGACACATTAACATTCGTGGTACCCTTGTTGCTTAAACTGACGGCTGATAGAATTAAAGCTACAAGACTTATAAGACAACAGATAATCAAAGCCGCAGTTATTAACCGCCCTGATGAGCCTTGGCTTGTCCTGCTTGAGGGGAACATTTCTTCTTTCATTCCGTCCATTATCATTAGAAGTACTGTATTTCGGCGGCACGATTTTTACGATTATTTCTACATTTCTTCAGGGTCAAAAGCTAAGTATTTCTGGTCACGGTACTTCCGGTATATATAATTTGCATACCATGGGTGTGTCTTGCACCTTCATGGATACGGCGTGATACAATTGATAAGCTAGCTAGCAAGCAAGCAATCAAATTTAAAAATAGTATTTTACTACTGCACTTCAAACAGGTCTATATCAATTTGTTGTTGTCTTTGCTACCAGCAGCACTTTAAAATGTTGGCAGAAAGAAAAATAGAAAAAAAGAAGAAATAAAAAGGAAAAAGGAAAAAAAAATAGAAAACCGAAAATAAAGAAAATACTGTAGAAAGGAAAAAAAAAGAAAAAAAGAGAGAAAAAAAAAAGAATAACGGGAAAAAGAAAGACTGACTTGGTAAAAATGTTCGATTAATTAAACAGCATATATATATATTGTTTTCTAAAAAAAAATAATTAAAAACCAAACAAAATCACACCATGGAAAAGAATAATAACATCTTGTATATTAAGGAGATTCATGACAAAACAAAGAATCTATCCATTATATAAAAACCAAAATGAGGATGATGATTGCACCCTTACATAAGTAAATTGGATTATTCTTTGATGATAGCCCTATATCGCCGATACAATTCCTTAGTAACCAGTGAGACATTTTTTACAGTAGAACTATCACCGAACTGAGGTTATTAACAAAATAATAATTATTATGAAACATAGGGTAGATAAATCGATAATTTTCAATAGAAAAGTTTTGCCTGAACCGATCCTTTAAAGCTGGGGAAAGGGGAACGTAAACGGTGATCGCATAGGGGGCGCTGCAACCCGAAACAAAAGCAGGTGACTGTCGATAACAGAAACATGGACAATTTGTGTTATTACGTTCAAATAACAGGTACGTATAAACACAGGCATAGAACTAAACTATCTGTTTAATAGCAGAATAAATTGGATATTCAGGAATAGTATATTATAAAGATTAATTCAATTTCAAAAGCTTAGGGAAATTCAGGTAGGAAGAGGAAAAACCCAGTAAGTGGGATTACCCAGCAGAGCTGGGGGTCAGCTGGTAAGAGGCGTTGTGATGACCTCTAACAGAACGGTAGGCTTGGTATACGGATTATCTCCGGATTAAAAAGATCATCTATTTATACTATGTAAATGTACATACAGCACTGTATATACGCAAGTAAAATTGTAGACAAACAAGTGTCATTATGGTAATTAAATCAGTAAATCGGTTAGACAAAAAAGGGTTTGGCCAGGAAGACGAGTTTATGTTAGGGAGATGTTTTTTTTTACATTTTACGTTTTTTTAACAAAATATTTGGTTCCTAATCCTAAAAGATAGTATACACAGTAACATGTTCTTTGAGTGTCAATGTTTTTTTTTATATATGCCTACAGTGGTTAGGTACGTAAAGCATCATAATGAGGCAGGCTCAACTTCTAATTGATATCTGTAAACTGTTATTTATTAAAATGTTGTCACTATTTTATATTTGTGTCATATATTTAAAAAATATTTTACTGTATTAACATTCACTTCTTCACTTTAATAGGTTTGTCCTTGTTCTTAATCTTTCTTTAAATATACAAATTTGATAGTTACTTTTGGTTAATTTTGTTTCTTATTAAAATATTACATTACGATAATGTCCTGTATGTAACACCCACTTTTTAAAATGGCTTATTTCATCATGCTTGTTCTGCTTCACCGCTGTTCATAAATAAATGAAATGTTGTTACAAAAGTTTATATTTTATAATTAACAGTAGAAATCTTAAACCCGGAGCACCCCTTTAAGACTGAGTTTTTTTAGCACATTTATGTTTGTGTTTCTTAAACTAACATAGCAAATACAACTAGGCCTGTGTCTGCTTTAGGCATCATAATAACAGATAATTGTGTGGGTTTAATTTGCAATAGCCGTAAGGCTTTCATCATGACCAATGTAATTAGTATGTAGGCTCATTAAGCAAAGGAAGACTTGGGTTCCTTTTAGTCATATAAATAAGTTTATTTTTAGATGTGTTTTTTTTTTAAGATATTGTAGTCTGTTCCAATTTTTCTCAGATTTTGCCATTATCTCTGTCATGTACAACCACATCAGTGCACCACTCTCTAAATAACAAAGAAAAAGGAAATTCACCTTCCAACAAAGTATTTTTCTGTTTCCATACTTTGGGCAGGATAGTGTGTAAGTTGAAATACTGTATCTTGTCCTTAGATTTCTTTATTTCTTGACTCATCTGCCTATTTTGGGCAATAGAAATTAAGTGCTTACATTCATTTGATAATGTATTACTTTAAGCAGAAACAGGTTGTTTTAGCGCTAACTGCGAGAGCAGGGCCATAGCTACCGGCAGGCCCTACGGTTGGTAAGCTTCAACCGACCACTTTTTCACAAGAGGCCTTTGACAACCTTATGGCCAACACACATATTGTTTGGATCTCTTTTCTTGCGACCACACCTCACTCACTTTATTTCTTGTGGCTATACAGCACTGGATAGATGTTACATTATGAGATAATATTCAGTAATACGTTGACCTAGTGACACAAGCATGTGATTGTCAATTCTTTTACTTGATATTTAAAAATTGAAATTATGAATACAATTATTATATAAATTTGAAAATTGAAATCCAAAAAATAGGACCCATGTTAAATTCAGAAGTTCATTTTACAATCACTGATACTATGTCCTATTAAGTAGACTTTTTCCTTTATGAAAAAAAAGTCATCTATTTTATTGCAAATTTAAAATTCAATCAGTCCATTAAAAGAAAAATTGCACAAACAAATTAAAATTATGAATCGTTTACTCAAAATTAATTTTAACTGCACTAACTTTTTTTTTATTTCTTAGAACTACTATCATTACTCATTTTATTATTATTTTTTTGATGAGTGATCAATCAATCACGGGTACTTTGATTCTTCTTTTCTCATTACTTTATTTCCCGAAATCCACAGCAACGCAATCTGTCAACGCGTTCCAGGCTCAGAAAACCTTGAGAATCAAAAACATTAATTTTCAAGTTCTATCCAGCCGTATTAGTCTCGTCAGGAAACTTGCTTTTCTCTCCTCTATGCGGGTCACTTCCCCCGTGCCAAAGTATTGGTTATCACCGGCAATCCCTACACGTCACAGGCAAACGGTGACACGCAAATCAGACAGTTGTACGAGTCATTGCACAGATTGTGTTTGAACTCTGTTGCAGCGAATGCTCTAGGATTTTATATTTACTTCTGTGAGGACACTATCATTTTCAAACGTTTGGTGGGTATTTAGGTTTTTTTCCAATATTTTTTTATTAGGTCACTGTTTGTTTTTTAGACTTATAGACATAGATTATAGACAAAGATAAAAATTATTTTTCATTTAATTTATTTTATTGTTTATGTTGTGCCTACTTTTTATTTGATTAATAATTCATGAAATGAAAGAAGACATTATGAAGTTGATTTTTAACTACACACATTAATTAATTCAGAATTAGAAAAACATATTTTATAAAACCTTATTTTTCATTAATCTATTTTTAGCACCGCCCCAACCCAATTTACGCAGAACACATTCTACTCTAATGTACAGTAATATGCAGGATGGTCTCAAATAAGTTCATGAATTCAAATTCGTATTATTGCTTCCTTTTCCCTTTTGTCAGCTTTTAATTACTTTAAATTAATTTTTAATTAATTTACTTTGTACTATAAACACTTCTATCCATCCAAAATCCAAATACTGTATATTGACATATGAATAACAATTTATAAACAGTTTGAGCTATTTGGAATTCAATACATTTAAACTTAAAATAAAATATCAAGATACACTGATACAGATACATAAATGTATCACTATATCCTACTACATATTGATATTAATATTCAAATATACCGGTATAGCAAATCATATGATAATATCAAAAGCAGTTGATATCAGACAGTTTTGACCTTCGTACATCATTGTTAGGAGTTCAACAATTCCTTTGTACATTATTATATTGTTCCTTTTGATTTCGTAGCTGAATCAACACAACAATGTTTTTCTTTTTATAGTCTATTTTTGGAAATACAGACATTTTTACTGCTATAACTACGGTACTGGATATATTTTAGAAATATATGACTTTGTTCTTTGAAAATTGGTATGTTAATATAGTATACTACATGTGATATTTAATCACATTCATTGCCACAATTAGTTTCAATTTCTATTGCCCTTACGTAAATTTATATATAGATACTGCATTAAACAAATACTACTGTATGTTTAGTATCATGCAGTATGATGGCTAGGCCTATAATTGTTGTTTACACCCATAGTTATAGGCCTAGGTAAGTCTGCCTGTACTAGAAAAATAGTACACTGCAATTTGTTACTCTATCTCCTGATTAACCGCATGACCGTTAATCACATCGTTAGAACTGAGGAACCTTTTAATTAACTTTTAGCCATTTGGCTATGTTATAATATGTTTATACCAATATCTTTGTAATTCTTGGCCGTATTCTGTACGTCCATTGGACAGGCAAACCTCTTTCTAAATTGTATTCATGATTCCTAATCTTTTCGAACTGAAAAAAAGCCTACAATATGCGGTAAACATAAAAGAGGAAAATTTTTGTAGGCTTACAAATAAAGGAAATACAGGAAGAACCAGTAACTACATACAGTCTCTGAATCATAATCAGTCTTTCTGTTACTATCATTTCTATATCTTATATTCTGATAATACACTATACAATTTTGAGATTTGTTTGTTGTCCATTTGCATTATATTTTGTTTTAAAGAGGAATGATATTTTCAAAAAAATAAAAAAATAAATATATTTTTGTATACAGGTACCCATGCTTTCAACGAATAGAAATATTAATTTGTCTTATAACTTTTTTAAAGTTTTTTTGGCTGTGGACTAAAAGAAGGCCTACTGTAGATGGCACTGACACACTATTGGTCGTTTTTTGCAACCACTCAGTCATCAGCCTACCATTGCAAGAACCATTAAATATAACCATTAACTAGAACTATTAAATAGAACCATTTACTGGAACCATTAAATAGAACCATTAACTGGAACCATTAAATAGAGCTATTAAATAGAACCATTAAATAGAACTATCCAATAGAACCATTAAACAGAACCATTCAATAGAAGTATTCAATAGAACCATTCAATAGAACCATTAAATTGAACTGTTACCATGCAATAGAACTTAATACTGAACGTATTAGAGTACTGTAATAACCAATCAAAAGGCAAGGATGGTGTGTTATAATTATTATTGTTTATTTTACTATACAATAATTAAGGACTCTACAATACAAGTATATTATAATTTTGTTTATTTTACAATTTTACAGTTCAGGACTCAGGAAGATAAATTTATAAAAATAATTGTTTCAAGTGACTTAATACATTACTCTTTAGCAGTAAGCTATCTTATACTTACAGTTACTATTATTATTCACTGTCTATTAAGTGTAAACTATAAGCTGTAGGCCTATCTTAATTGAATTAGTCTAGAGAGAATGATTCATCACATGGGTTGTGGATTCCCCCTCTAACCATCCGGGAACTTAATGATTTAAAAACAGTAGGCTTATAAACATCTGCACATGAATCAACTGGTCAGCATTGCCATGCACAAGTTCTCTAAACATGTGCAGGTTTCCCTGATTTATAACGCATATCCTGCCTTCCTGATTGGCTAGTCATGCTTTGATAAAGCTCCTAAAGTTTCTATTTTTTTTTATTCAACTTGGGACTTCCGCAACACAAAATAAAAAAAACAAACAAACAAAAATTGGGGTTTTGTGAAAAATCACATCAGGGTGTGTTTCTTTATTAATTTTTAATTTTTTTTTGTAGAAAAACTAATTTTGTTTTAAGTATATCCCCCTATATGTTAATTTCAATTACCACCTGCATTCTCAATAATAAAGATACTATCTATAAAAATGTAAGCTAGTTGTATTGAAAAAAACATTTAACATGGAGTTATTCATAAATAAAACACAATTGTTGCAGACATTGAATGAAATAATAAATTGCAGACAAATAACATATTATAATATTTTATTTATAATTTTACTGTTATGGTTAGCATTGCATGTGCTGTTGACCAATGTGATGTTAATATTATTTTTCTATTCTTCTCCAACAAATTCTGAACCACAAGGTAGTGTGTTGCAGTCACATTTATGACATCATAATTTAAAAGAAGGAAGTTTGTTTTATATTGGATTCAACATTTTGTACAAAAGTGATAGTTATTAACATTAAATTAACTCTACATTCAACTTCTATGCAAGGCTTTCAAAACTCAATTTTTCTGTTTCTATTGCCATGAGTGTGTTTCATAAGCTTGGTTCCCACTAGGACGCAACTCAAGGACGTAGACGCAACGTAAGTGAGTTGACCAATCACAAGCGATGGATTATTCGCACTGTCGCTTTTGTCATTAGTCAACACGCTTGCGTTGCGTTTACGTCCTTGCATTGCGTCCTAGTGGGAACCAAGCTTTATTAAGGATAAAGACAACATTATTCTACTGCAGTAACTACTGGTTTTTACAACAATAATGTTTGATTTTAGTTCATTTAAGTTGTAGAAGATAAAAGGCAAGTTTGCTGTAATAAATATAGTGTATGATTATGATTATCTTGAGTTATAATTGCTAGGTTAAAGTAAACAAAATGTACATAACATTTTGTTTCTATAAACTCTGTTTTTTTACCATTTCATGTATTCACATGTATTCTACTAAAATGAATTTTTAAGTTTTCCTTCATGAAATTATCGTCTTTCACATCTGTGATTAAAGATATAAAGATTAATCATTTCTCACGAATATGTAATTATTTTCCTCATGAATAGGTAATGATTTTCCTCATGAATATGTAGGCCTATATGATTTTCCTAATGAGTATGTGATGATTTTCCTCATGAATATGTAATGATTTTCCTCATGAATAAGTAATGATTTTCCTCATGAATATGTAATGATTTTTCTCATGAATATGTAATGATTTTCCTCGCATGAATATGTAATGATTTTCCTCATGAATATGTAATAACTTTCCTTATGTGAATATGTAGACATTTTTATCATAAATATGTAATATAATTGTCCTCATGAATATGTAATAACTTTCCTCATGAATATGTAATGATTTTCCTCATGAATATGTAATCATTTTCCTCATGAATATGTAATCCTTTTCCTCATGAATATGTAATAATTTTCCTCATGAATATGTAATGTTTCTTGAGTATGCCTAAAAAAGGCAGTGGATTTACAGATTGTATCGTACAACATACCTAATTCACTAACTGTCCCTTCTACTAATCATATGCTGTTTTACAGCTCTACATTACAACTATGTGCGATGGAAAGCGATTAGTTATCATAGGATATAATTAATGTATCTGGGGTTTTCCCAAGGGGGAAATTAATTACGCAATGTAGCCTTTTGCTTCCTAGAGAAACCAATAATTGTGTTACTGAAAGTATTTAAGGTCAATTTAAAAAAAAGACATTTTTTAAGGTCACAAACGAACTGTTCAATACGATTATAAAATCACAGTAAAAATGTAACAGATTTGTGACGTAAAATGTTTCGGTTGATCATCGCTGTTGAAAATAAACGCATAACTCTGTTCTTGACCTTTCCAGGTCCTTTTTTATCTTATTATTGATAATCATTTTAAATACGCTTTGTCATTTTTATCTGAACAAATGAAAATTGTTTTTGGATTAGTAATTGGAAAGGTTACATTATTAAATTGTTTTCATTTTCATTATTTGATAATTTGATCAGCGAAATGTGTAATAATAATAACTGCATAAATGGCTATCATGATAATAATTTAATATATTAATAATTGTTTTGCATGCTATAACAATTTTACTTTTGATTTAATCATTTCAAGAGTACAATAGAATATTATGCCATGTCATTTATGTGTATTGTTCATGATTTTAAATACATGTTTTTGTTCATATTCATTATTATCTATTTTATTATTTTAAGTCATAGTTTTTAAAATGATTTGTCTTATTTTTTATTGGATTACTTAAATTTCTAGTTTTTAAATTATACATGTTTTTGTTTATATTCATTATCATCTATTTTATTATTATAATAAATAGTTTTTAAATCATACATTTTTTGTTTGTGTTCATTATCATCTATTTTATTATTATAAGTCATAGTTTTTAAAATGATGTCTTATTTTTTATTGGATGACTTAAATTTCTAGTTTTTAAATTATACATGTTTTTGTTCATATTCATTATCATCTATTTTATTATTATAATCAATAGTTTTTAAATCATACATTTTTTGTTTGTGTTCATTATCATCTATTTTATTATTATAAGTCATAGTTTTTAAAATGATGTATTATTTTTTATTGGATGACTTAAATTTCTCGAAATTTGTACAACTACATAATACACATTTTTAGAAAATACAAATACATTAGGAATTTATTGGCAATGTGATATTGATTTATTTGGTTATCAGTGAAAATGTATGCCATCCGTTTGCAAAATAACCATAAATGGACATTATATACACTTGTTACAGCTTTAAAGACAAAGCATTCATTCATTGTAATCAATGCTTAATTTCTTCTGTGTATACATTCTATTGTTAAATGCAAAAATCTCAACAACAGTAACATTTATTTTTTTTAAATTGTTAATTTGGCAAATTTGATTCATTTGCATCACCCATTGAAAATAAATGAAATTGTTTTAATTTTTCGACAAAGATATGCAGGAAAGTGATTTACCACATGAATATGTAATAATTTTCCTCATGAATATGTAATAATTTTCCTCATGAATATGTAATAATTTTTCTCTTGAATATGTAATAATTTCCTCTGAATATGTAATAATTTCCTCATGAATATGTAATAATTTTCCTCATGAATATGTAATAATTTTCCTCATGAATATGTAATAATTTTCCTCATGAATATGTAATAATTTTTCTCATGAATATGTAATCATTTTTCTCATGAGTATGTAATATTTTTCCTTATGAATATAAAACAACTTTACTTTGATTTTCTTCATTCATTTTTCTCATAAATCTGTAATATAAATCAAAATCTGCTCATGAATATGTAATAATTTTCTCATGAATAGTCCCATGAAAGTCCAGATGATGAACTTATTCTTAATGGTGTCCTCTTAGCAAAATTATTCAGTAACAAGCAAAAGCAAAACACATACCCAAATACATTTAAAATATATAAAAAGTTGTTAAATGATCGGGTTGCTTTCATTTATATTTTCAGGAATCCTTAAATGTACTAGACTGAAAGTAACAACATGATGTGAACTGCGATGAATAAATTGTACAGTTTTGACAACTATCTCTTGATTTGTTTCTGATCGCAACAATTAAAACAATCAACTGTGATCTTGATTGAGGGTAAGAATGGACGGGTTAAGGAAGAAGAAAAAGGTGAAGGCGAAGCAAAAAGGAAATAGACAATCGGAGCCTCAATTATTAGACGACGATGTACGCGGCAGCGTTATTAGTTTTCGACCACGTTCCGCAACGGATTATGAACTTATGCATCAGCTTAAAACACCGGATCAGGTAATTTGTTTATTTATTACGCATTAAGTATTTATACGTGCGATTTAACAGATCTGTTGGAATTAGTATACTGGTTCAAGGCATCAATTACAATTTGCGTAACATATTTACATTAAATTCTGTAGTATCTCATTTAATTCAATAACAAGGATTTCCCTCTGAAAAAAAGTGGTATTCATTTAGGTGAATTTTTACTATATTTTAATGGTAGGCCTAAGTGTAAATAGTGAATATGTCGTGTCTCTGTTAGTCTCAGATATTAGCGGATAGGCCTAAATGTTGTATTTTGAATGATCAGCTTTCAGTCATGTTTTACCACAGATTGAGCTTGCACGTCACTCTGGGATCCATTGAGGAATATTTATACTTGCAGAAACACCTCTTTCCCTGCAAAAAAAAAAAAAAAAATGTTATACTGAGCTAGGCTATGATACTACAATTGCAGTAACTGCTTAGTAGCCTGATGGTCCTTCATGACATCAGTGGCGTAACATAGTGGCCTGAGGTCCCACGCTGGAGGCCTCGGACATTTTTAGCCATTTCCGACATATTTTAATGTCTGTGTTTTCCTATGGGCGCTCATGCTCAAGGCGCTGTAAGTTCTGGGGCCCTGGGTTTAGCCAGTGAGCGCTCATAGCCGTTACGCCACTGCATGGCATGTCAGTGTTCGAGATACTTTCGGGGAACAGAAGAAAAAAAAAGTGTTTAGATGTTGTCAAATTTAGGCTATACTTTGAAAAAAAATGTCCTTATGGTATGATTTTATTATTTTTTCAATATTTTATTATTTAATAAAAAAGAAGGTAATTGAACAACAACAAGATAATGCAATGTTTGCTGATAAATTAATGATAATGTTGAAACACCCTATAGTCTGCCTCTAACATCAACTAAGACATCTTACTAATGTTAGTGTATCTAATAAATAATTAGTCATAAAACCACAGGAACAAATTAATCATGTGTAGTAAAGCTGTCAGTGCATGTAGACGTAGTTCCTTTTGCAATAACATTCTGAAACATACATTAATATATTCTACTGACTGTGCTATCTGAAGCTACACAATGTTTAATAATATTGAAATGTCTGAAACCGCAATGTTTGCATCCATTAAATTATGAATGATAAATCTTAGATAGGGAGACATAATGCAAAAACCTTTATAGAAATAACCATAACATTGGATGCCTGTACTGTACCCTATTGTAGCCTACCCTAAAAATATAGGTTTGATAATAATTATTAGTAAAACTATTTGATGTTGTTCCATTAGTTATAGCAAAATAGCATTCTTTAATTCTGTTTGCAGATCATTTTCCTGATCTTTGACTTTCTTTTTCTAATCACAAAGTGATACTTCGCATAATTTACAAAATTTGCAGTGCCGTATAGCCACTAGTATGATCATTGGTGAGGTTTCAACTCTACCACTTTTTCAGAGAGGCCCTTGACAACCATGTGACCATCACATAGATTGTTTACCTTTTTTTGCGACCACCTCACCACTTTATTTCTCATGGCCCACTGATTTGGCCTGTTTATAGTAGAAAGAAATTATAATTCACTAGTCATGTATATAATGACTGTGACATATAATATGTCAATAATTTGCAGGTGTTGTTTGTTTAGCTTGTTGAAGGTCAATTTAACTGTCATTATTGACATACATTTAATGTTTTGTTCGGCAATGTTCAACAAGCAGACAGACACAACTTGGTAGAAACTTCAACCATCATTACATTGCAGTAATCAGCGAGAGTAGTTAGGTCTAACTCCAGTGTCTTGTAGATTAGAGTATACCATGATTGGCTAATGGCAAGCAAGTCTGAAGAGACTCTCATTATTTGACACTACCTCATTGGTTTCAAGTTCTAATTGTAAGAGCAGGCCCTGTGAAGAAATACAAGAGACAGGTAGGCCTAAGGCCTAATAGACACTACTGTAAGAAAGAAATAATAGTAGGTCTACTACTTTCTTAGATAGAAGTCATTTATTTGGGGTTGAATCATTGACTTTTTTCTAGGCAGACAAGAATGCTTTTAAACATTAACATTTTTGTGCTCCGAGAAACCAGTGTATGTACCAATGTATTTCCAACTACAGTTTTCTTGTAGGAACATTGTTTTCCTGTAGTTAAAGAACAAACGGAAATTGATTTTGCACTTTTTTAAAAACTACCTTGAGACTAGACAAGTTTCACCGGACAAGCAGTTTAGCCTACTATGTTGCCTTAAAATGAATTAGTGACATTATACTATAATTTATTATTTTTCTGTTTGCTCTTGTTTAGATGGCAAATATTGCATCAGGATTGATTAACAAACGACTTTTGATACAGAGAAATGTGAACCTATCACCACAAATTGTTGATGAAATTGCCAGAGCATTAGAGGTAAGATAAAATGTTCAATGATATCAGAAAGATTTACATCTAAATGACACGTGTAAGCCTATAACAGAATGAAGGAGAAAACTGGTTTGTCAACTTTGTGGTCAGCAAAGTAGAACTCTAAACAGCCTCTTTCCTCTAACCACATGACATGCCGAAGATGATAAATAACATGCTGTGTACCGCTCTAACGTCAGAGCACAAAGGCAACGCTTGAAGTAGAAACCAGGATTGTCAACTTTGTGGTCAGCAAAGTGGAACTCCAAACAGCCTCTTTCCTCTAACCACAAGACATTTCGAAGATGATAAATAACATGTTGTGTACCACACGTCAGAGCACAAGGCAACGGTAGGGTAGGAACCAGGAGTGTCAACTTTGTGGTCAGCAAAGTGAAACTCCAAACAGCTGAAAACTGACTCTTTGCCAGCCTAGTAACTCTTGGTAAAACTTCCCGAAGTGTGTGGAGGATAATCATAAGGAGAATCACAAGAGTAAAAGCTAGATTATTTGAAGAACCTGGATTTTCAACTTAGTCAGCAAAAACTCTAAAGAGCTGAAGACTCCCAGCCTATCTAGTCACATTCTCTTGGTAAACTTGCTAACATGTGTGGTACACAAAGAAGGACCTCTCTATATATTCCATTACCCAAACTGAAGCATGTACAAAGTACAAGCAAGTACAATTTAAGCTTGAATTTAAACGCTAGTTGAAATAGAATTTATTTAAGGTACAACACTCAAACCTTATCACAATTTTTTTTTTGCAAAGACTAATTGATAATAATATTAAGAGAATATTGACACTTGATAAACATGTGTTGATCATTTTGAAAACAAATTTAATGTTCATATTCGTTAAATCATCAATTTGTAAAGAACTGGGAATTTTTCGATGATGCAGCTCATTCATTCCCCTGAGTAGTGATATTACTACTTAAAAGTTAAGTAGCTGTCACATGACTCTGATGCAGTGTTATGATTGGCTGTCTGCTACTTCTAGACATCGTCGTACCTCATGATCTCATTTCCTCAGCTGTTAATCGTTGCGGTGAAAGAAGTAACAATTTGGTTTTTTTTCTACCCACATGCATCACCTGTTCCGCAAGCCTTCCTTAAGCTGTGCATATTCTGTTTATTTATTAATGGTTTCCATGGTGATTCGTGAATAAAATTAGGTGACATTTACCAGGTTTCTGGGTCACCACATTTATACTTAATTTTTGTTTGCTTCAATATTATTGCTATATAATCAAATCCATTTTTTGAATGATTTGGCGATATTTATTTGCCTTTGCATGTATAATTTATTTAAATTATGAATTTACAAAAATTATACTCATGTAAAAAACACAGTCTTAACTGTGTATATAAAAGTTTTTTTTTTTTCTCTATATAAAAGTACTATTATAATTTTTAGTAGAATCTACACTTCTGAATAAACGTATCCCAGCTATACAATATAGTCACTTATACAGCTGCAATAAATGTATTAATTAATATCTTATCTGCATTATTCAGTTAATATTTGAATTAAAAATTTGCATAAATAAATATTAAACACTGTAATACTTTTATAAGTGTTTGCATTAGATGAATTAAAGTATCCATGCTAAAGTTAATGTTGTCAAACTCTGTCTGACTCTGTTACAGTAACACAATATAATTCACTGCAGTCAGAGAATGCATTTAAATAATTAATTTTCTTTGCATTAAATAGTTATTCAAATTCTAAATAATTATGCATAAAATATACACAGGCCCTACCATTGTATGAATAGTTCTATAATCTACACTTTAGATGAATTAAACAGACAATAGACTCACTGCAGCTACGTAATACATTTTAATTATTAATTTTAAAATGCATAACAAGCAATGTTTACGCCCATCCTAATCAGGGGAGTGGTCATGCATGAGAAAGTCTCAGAATGATTGCTTTTTACAATTTAGAAACTCACAATTAGACAATTTAATCACTTGAAAGTGATTGATTTGATTAAAGAATATAGGCCTACATATTATGTCAACATTTAGTATTTGGTTCACAAAAAGTTGAAGGCCTAGGTGTGGTACAATATAAACTTGAGTTATAGTTCTTCATCTGTACTGTTGAGACTAGAAATATTCAATCAATCCAATAATTTGTGAATACTTCTCCAGCTACAAGTACTGTATTTCAAGTTAAAGAAAATATATTTTACAAACACTTTTCTGAAACACCAGAAATGATGTTGGTAGTTAAACTTGAAAGCCACTATACCTGGATAAACCAACATAGGCCCTTTTCACTTTGAGGAGAACATTATTGGAAAAGGTTTTTGAACACCCCTCCAAGACATTGGTATCATCTGTGATTAGCACCTTCAAGTGGGTGAACCCGCTCCCACATACCTCACCATCAACTCTGTTCTGAAAAGGCCTATGTTGGTTTATCCAGGTAAGTTAGGCACAAAATAAAAATTTTAAAAAATAAAATAAATATATATTTTAATTACTTGTTTGTTTTTATAGGAAGTTGCAGAGTGTGATAACTCAATAGTGGTACATTTTATCAAGGAGTTTCATCTTTTAGAGAATTCATCACAAAATAGGGATGACATAAGTCTTGATGTTCCAGTCATTAAACTTCTACTGGACCTTCTCCAATTTTCACTGGTAATTATCATGTTTTTCCTTTTTTAATTATTTTACCAAGGATTTCCACTAAATGTACAGTAATCCTTGGATTCTATGAACTAGTGGAACTGTGGAGTGATGGTTGACATGCTTATGTATCAATTCATAGTCCTTTGTTCAATTCCAACTCTTACTTTTCAGATTTTTTTATCTTCACAAAAATGTGTATGCTCATGATTGTCTTTGTAATAATGTTATGCCCCTGACCATCATTACCAACAACAAAAAAGCAAGTCAAAGTTTATTATGCCAACTATTGAAAATGAATGAAAAATGCATATGGGTTACCAAATTTAGAATTAGCAGTTTTTCCAGTTGATGACAGTTATGGTACTACAGTCTACAGTCCCATTACCGGACACCATTGGACTGGCTTGATCTTTATTTCTCTGGAAAATCTGGTATTAAAAATGTGATTTTATGGTAACAAAGGGATTTGGAACCTTTTGGACCTAAGTTTTGGTAGAGTTTCTGTTCTTCGGAGAGTCTTGTAGGAGAGTAGACATACATTATTTATTATAAAGTTGTATAGTTTTAGAAGTTTGAAAGTGTAGAGTCACAGTTTATTCGGGTGCAATTGAATGAAAGTTGTATGACAGGAAATTATAACCTTGATTATAATTAACTTTGAATTATCTTACATTACCATAGTTTGCTATTAGAAATTATGCTACTAAAAATGAGGCATGGAAAATGAAATCATTCATGCTTCGACAACTAGGTAAATTTATTTTCGATAAACAAAAACAGTGCTCTGAAAGCCTAACAAAATCAATGAAGAAATACAACATTGTATAACACAGTACACATTCTATTATAACATATGTAAAAATGATTATTATAATACAGTTTTTAAGATAAAATTAGAACGGAGATTGTCCAAAAGTTTGAGTAAAAGAGGTGACTTGTTTGACTTGTCGGTGTGAAAAGATTTGCTGTACAATTGTATATTAAGAAGGCTGATGTGTTGTTTACAAAAGTGAATGTAAAGGAAGAATGGAAAAAGAGTTTATGGTGAATGAAAACAGTGGAAGAAAACTATAGATGTGTAGCTATGAAGAAATGTGCCAAAAGAATGTCATTAGAGACCTGTTGTAATTGTATGTTTCTTAAATCTTTTTCTGCATCTCAATGCAACACATTTCATAGTGTAAGCTTGAAAATACAGATGTGTTGGAATATGTACTTATTATAGAATATAAGCCCTACTTAAATTATGTGTAAAGAATTATTATTATTATCCTATGTTGATTTTTACATCTAAGAGAGAAAGTACTTGAATAAGTTTCTAAATGTTGATAATAAACATATGCAACGGAACACTCAGAAATTGATTGCATTTCTGGAAACCCTTGATTGTGTGAATTGGTTATCATGTTCCGTTCTTCAACTATAGCTTCATAGCATTCAAACTCTTTAACTCATTTTTCTTTGTATGTGTATATTTCTGCATTTAAATGTCATAGAATTTGTTTATATTATTTTCAGAGTATAACAGTATTACAAATAAAAGTGAAAAAAAAAAAATAAAATGCAATAAGATATTTAAAAGATTAATATTATAATGTACTATATTGACTTCCTTTCAGATTAATTGTTTTTAACCTTTTTTTCCCTTCGGAAATAAAATTATGAAACATTATCAGCTAAGAAATTTCACACTAAATTGGCTTTAATGGTGTTTCCGACAGTTCAACGTGCAATAGAAATAATACTGAATAATAAATTAAACAATTTAACAAGGATACACTCTGGTGTGATAAAACTATTAACTTTTATTATATTACTCCATTAATTTCTTTTCTCATGGCTCCACTAGCAACACACATGATAGAGCTGTGTTTTTAGGTGTTATTGATGACTTTTGCCATATTTTTTAAAGGATATCAAAATATCCTTATTGTAACAAAGAATGATGGGTTGTTATGACATCTCAACTAACTCATTTCATTTTCAAATTCATATTTAAAAAAAATAATTTTAGAAAACAAAATGTTTTTAGTATTAAGATTTATTTAATTTCTTTGTGATATTATGTTTGTCATAAGCATAATCAAAAATTAAATATAATAGTAGTTTTGCTGACCCTAAACCTACCTAAACTATTGTATAACAATCTTTTAGAAACAACTACTCAAGCATCATCTGTTTCTAATTTTCCAAAACCTTTTTCTTTCCAACTGATGCGGCCAGCTAGCTTATTTAAAGATAATTTCTTCTGTAATTTTGAAATCATTAAAGAGAACCAGTTCAGTTTATAAAGAATAATCTTTAATTACAGGTAATTATGAATTTCAGACATCTCTAATTAGATAATTATTCACATAATTTTTGAATTTAGGAATTTTATTTTCACACTTCCTCTTAACCCTGTTAAATTATCTGTGATTTTAATCGCTCCTTCCCAACGGGAATATAACTAGAAACCACCTGCTCCGGGAATTGAAGCCCATCGCTTCAAGTTAGTCATCATCCATATATATAACAACTTCAATAATTCTTACTCACACAATTCAATTTTTTCAATATAGGTCCTTTGTTTTTGTTTTGTAACTAGTTGTAACTAGGCATGTATTTTGTTTGTGGGATCCCGGGTTTAAATTAGGTTGGATATCATGATTAGATGAGAAAAAACAACTTTTACTTTTAAAGACTTTTGTAGATCATCTTGTTTGTGGAATTTGTCATCTATTGGTTGCAGTTATTACATAATGTATAAATGAAAAATTAGCAATTCCTTTTTAAAATTTAAAAACAACCAAGCATCAAATAAAAAACGAAACCTAGTAAAAAAACAGGTGACATGTTGTATCCAATTGATTCTTGTCAACATTAAAGGAGACAAACTTGTTTGACTTACTTTTCACCAAATGTCTGTGATTCTGCACCAGGGCTGTAGCCACCAGTTCGGTTGGTAAGGTTTCAACCTGACCACTTTTACACAGAGAGGCCTAAAGACAACCCATATAGATTGTTCTCTTTTCTTGCGACCACCCACCACTTTATTTCTGGTAGCTACAGCACTGTGCACTTGTTGTAAACTGTGTCTCCACATAACGTCATTTGTTACAGTTTTTTCTTATTTAAAAAATAATTATTTTTCATCTCTAAACTTTTTCGATTTTGAAATTGAAATGATTGATATCAATTATAAATGGATTTTACTAACTCAATTAGCAGTTTCGATTGGGAATTTTTGTAGAACATCTGTATTTACTTAATAGTGATTGCAATTCTCCATTAGATAAATACTCAATGGAAACAGTACTTAATAGAAAATTCCCAATTGAATATGCCAAATATGAGATAAAGCAAAACCTGTCTGCTGTCCTCTATAAACTTTATAACAGACAACATTTAAAGCTTTTTGGATTTTTATTTTGTATTTTAAAATTTATTTTCTCTTTCTAATTATCTTGTTTTAAATATTAATAATTTAAAGGTTTATACAGATCGGCATTCTCAACTGAAATATAGGTTTATCAAGCTTTTTCCACCAAAATACGGACACTGTAACTGATACAGATGTTTGGTATACGGCCATCTTTCAGATACATTACGTACAAGATAATGTGAGTCATCAATAAGCAACGTGGGTCAAGTATGATATAGTGATTTAAAAAAAGTTATTATTAATGTGTTTTAATTTGTTTCATCTTTCAGGAACCGATTGAGCACAATGCTCTTTGGGTAAAATTATTAAGCGTCCTCAGTCAAGTCGAAGAAAACACTGAAGTGTTCGTGAAGATGAAAGTTGCGGCAACCATGATGGGCGCGATGGCTGCTCATGTTAACCAGCGAGAAATACAAGAAAATGGCTGCCTATTGCTAAGCAATATCGCAAAGTTTAAACCAACTCCAAAGCAAAAGGTTAGGCCCTTGATCAATGAGTCTTTTCTTATCAACTTTAATTTAAATTATTATATAAAAATCTTAAGAAACATATTACTTGTAAATAAAAAATGTGGCATGGTTTCAGTCATTTTTTCAAAAAATAAATGTTTAGATAATAGTTTATTATGAAACTCTGATGTACTAAACAAATGTAAAAAAGTAATCAGATTTTGCCAAGATTATAACAAAAGATACCCAAATATAAGTGAGGCATGGCTACGGAAAAAAATATTATGGAACAATTTTCCAACACAACTACTCAAATAAATACATTTTTTTCAAGACAAGTGAACAATAATTACAATAAATAAAAATAAACTTATGCATCATTTTTCTTTATGAGTGCATTGAATAGATATATTTATGAAACTGTGTTGCATTTAAAGGAAAAAACACATTAATTCTAAACATCACTAGAGTCTAATTTATCAAAGTACTTTAATGATTAGTGAGGCCTACCTATAAAAAGTGAAAATAATCATTTATATTTATTTTTAAAATTTTTTTTTATTGATTGTTTCCCATACTGTTTTGTCCAAGATAAATCTAGTTACATAATTATGTATGGGACTACAGATTATACTTAATTGGCAATCAGGCATTCTATAATATTCATTCATTTATATTCTTTATTCCACAATAACATTATTATTATAAGACTAATGTAAATTCACAATCGTCCAATCCAATGACATGAATTTATTTATCTGTTACAACATTTTTTATTTAACATTTCAGTTGTCATATACTGTAGATGAAAGAAAACATTGATATTGTAGTACAGAATGAATACCGAAAACCCATGGGCTTGCAATGTCTGGTTTCCCAAAAAAGTCTGGCTATTCCAATTCTTAACAGTTTTCATGGAGTCCAGGATTATTGACTGTATTATGAATGTAATTCTTCCAGAATTCAAGTGGCTCAAAAAATATTTTTTTTTGTATTTTCCACAGGCACCAGTTAGGGAGAGCGGAATTCAGGTCGTAACACATGCAATGGAAAAACACCTTGACAATAAGGTCTTACAGAAACTTGGGTGCCGAGTGATTGCAAATGTACTGGCAACAATGCACTCTGTGTCAACGTGGGTTGTACAACAGGGTATGATGGTATAATTCCTTATACACAAAACACAAGTCTAGATATTATTATTGTTATTGTCGCCCCAAATATAATGATGAGTTTGTGACAGTGGCTGTGTATGAACTAGTACGCCGGGGTGACCCCCTACTCGTCATGAAAGATGTATACTTAGGTTCTTTAAAGTACACAAGATAGCCTATCTAATGGAATTAAAGCTAAAAATATGTCCAACACATGGATCAGTTACAGTTGTTGTCTCAAATATTGCCCGTGACCCAAGAAAGAAAAAAAAATGATTCATTGAAATTCATTTAAGAAACTTTGAAAATATTAAAGAAAAAGAAAATCAATCTTTAAATTTGTAGTTTGATTAACACTTAATTAAAAAAAATATTTCTCTCTTCTTTTAATTTGGTTTTATGAGGTGAATATTTTTTGGTCAAAGTGAATTGAACTATTATATAACATTAAAGTGGCATAATTCAATTATTTTTTTCATGTTATATGTTGTACTCACTAATATCATTTGTAATGGCCATCATATTTCATATTTTAACTAAATGAACTTCCCACTGGAAGTATTATATTTAAAAATTAACCTCTAATCCTTTCACTTCTTAAGCTTAACATTCCGTAGCCTTAAGCCAAAGTCGTCTGTCAACTTAGTTAATTAAATTCTATTAATGTCCCGATATCTCCACTACCTGAAGCATTTCTGATTGGTCGGTTGTGTCACATCAGCTAGCGCAGTCTTTCTGCCTCCGCTCTTTCCTATAGTTATATCCGTTTTATACTTTCAAAAACACCCTTAAACTTGAATGATACAGTTTCACTAAATAGAGGGCAGTACAAATAACTAGCAAATTGTGTAGTACGTTGTACAACAGATAAATTAGCTTATTTCTGAATGATGTGTAATTGTCTACACTATCAAACTAGTTTGACAAAAAAATGATGTGCCCAATTATGGTATAGATATGGCCAAATATGGTAGTGATATAACATCATCCATACAGTATATGGAAACATCACATTTTTTTTCACATAAACTTTGATAGTGTAGACCGAGCTTAGGTGATTGACATTCTGGAACTGCAGTAGAATAATTTTGACATGGTTCCGCGATGTAACATAAAATGATGTATTATAGAAACAGGAATTGCTTACAAATTGTTTATACATTTTAGATTATGAGGAGGAAGATGCAGAGAAACTGACCATATCGGCACTTGAGGTCATCGACTACACCAAAGACCATGCCCTACCAATAATGGACAAGGTCACGGAAGCTCACAAAGGCAACCTGGATATAATGAAAGAACTTGCAAGAGTGCGTGTTTACTTCCGTAACAATGACAATGAGAAAGCAGACTGGTACGCAAACATTTTTTCTCCTATAAGTTACTAAAGATGTTTGTTAAATTGACGATATAAAAATTCCTCAAACTTCCTTTTTTTAAAAAAGAATTTTTGCCCATAAATTGTTTAACCCATGGTTAATTCTTGTATCATTTTAATTTTCAATTGGTTTAATTTTTTTTTTTTATTTGGTTTTTGTTTTTGTTATTCTATAAAATTGTATCTTATTTTTTATTTTAGGCAGCCCTTCACAAGTTTTCGCTTTTTGGGTTTTGCCGCTCTAATTTATAATTAATTCTTGATAATAATAATAATGTTATAATGTTAATGTTAATTGTGTTTTAATTTGAAAATTGAATTTTAAATTACCCTATGTTTAAAAGAGTCAATATAATTTCAATTTTAAAACATATGTCTTTCTTTTTATCTCAGTGACAGCGAAAAGCCTTGTTTTGAAGAAGAATATCCTGAAAAAGAAATAAATCCAACTTGTATGAATGGTATTTTAAAGAAATATGTATCCACGGGTGATATACCAAACAGGGTTCAAAGGTCAATGCCTAGACGTGTAACATTCTCCAACAGTGCTTCAGTGCGTCTTGAACTTCTAGGAAGCAGCTCGGACGAAGATGATTCCAGTTCCGAGGGATCAACGGAAGACCTCAGCAGCTACAGCAAGAGTAAAAGTACCAGTGATAAGCTGCAGCGATTTATGCAAGGCAATTTGTTGGCTCAGTGTAAAGAACTTGAACTAGCCAATGGCCTAGCGTTTCCAGCCCAGATGCAGAATACAGGAAGTGATCTCACAGGCAAGGAGGAAATGAGTGATTGCAGTGGGCCTATGATCAACCTTGACAGCAATACATTGCAAAGTAACGCATTTACCAGCTCAACAAGTTTGACAGATGATCAACCAAATGGGGAGGAGCCTAGCATTGCAAAACAATCGGAAAACCCTGGATCACCACTCAGCAGTGTGTCAGAAACCGGTAAGCAGTCCCACACTGCTGTTAGTCAGGCGAGTGAGAGTGTATACGACGAAGCAGTTAGAAAATCCATCGGGGATGCTCATAATAGGCCAGTGCCCCTTGTTTCTTTAACCTTTCCCGGTGAATCAGAGAAGTTTATTCCGTCAATTCATGTTATTCCGGCTGAAGACATTGATGAAGCTGAATTTGAATCGTCGCATGAAGTATTGAGTCAAGAAGGTTACTATGGTTCCGAAGAAAACTTGAGTGGGAATGATAATGCCATCAATTTGAGTGATTTAGAAAAGGTAGAAGCAGATGAAGAAGATAACTGGGTTTATATTAAAGAAAGTGATGACCTTCCACCAGAGGATTATATAGACACTGACGAAGAAACAGACATCAGGATGGGACAGGCTGAAAGTTATTCCCGCTTTTATCAAGATTGTCAAAATTTTGAAGGTGAAAAACAATTTGATCGAAAATCAGGTGGTTGTCTTGTTCGAGGTAATTCAAAATTCTACATAAAAAATCCACTACCAGATCTTGAAAAAGCAATAGGAAATGATTTTAGTAAAAATGACAGTATAAATAAAAAGAAAGTCAGTGTCAATGAAGATGATGAAATTGACTTTGATATGTGTGAAAAGTTCCGAGCGGATAATGCTATAAATGAAGGAAAGGCTGAAGAAATTGTGTTTAAAATTGAAAACATTGAAGAAAGCCAGGAATTATCAGGGTCGGCACAACCAGAAGGATTGGACGAACTCCGTGTTAAACAGGTCGGAAGATTTATTATTATTGAAGATGATTTGTTAGACGATTCATCTGAACCGCAAAAACCGAAGAAAAAGAAAGAAAAAAGACGAAGCTTTTACGATAATGTGGAATATGTTTCGCAAGAGCCTTCCTCGGAAAGCTCTGAAGATGAGAAAAACTTTTCGGAAAAATCTGAAACTGAAAGCCAACTGGCTGAGGAAGACCAGGATATAGCACATCATAGGGAAGATGACGACGATGATGATAGAAACGGTAAAGGCATGACAGACAGTACAAGCTCATGGTTACGCAAAGAAAAGTGTGTAATTCTTTCTGTAAATGAAATAAAGGACGATAATGAAGAAAAATCGTTTGTTTATAACTCAAATAAAGGGAAAGAAATTATTGACGAATATACCGAAATTGACATTGTTGAAGCATTAATACGAGGAAAATGTGAAGAAAAACGCGAAATAAAATCACCATCTCCTCCAAGTTCTCCAATATCTGACTATTCCCCTACGTTCACTAAACTCTGGAAGAAGGCAAGTTTTCGTGAACGGTACCGTGATAGTGAACTTTATTCAGATGCAGATCTAAGCGAGGTTACTGAGGATACCGTGAGTTTAAGTAGTAGTTTTGAAAATTTAATTGCGCAGTCTTTAGATGAAGCTTTTAAAGATATCGGTGAGGCGTCATTTGATGTGGACGCATTTGGAGATATTGAAATGAAATCAAAATCATTGGAAATGAACTTAACTTCAGCAGTTTGCCGGCGTTTATCTAGCGTTAGTCGACCTCCACCAAAGCCGCGACGAACAATGTATTATAAGAATGGGGATGATGTGCGTATGAGTTTAGAGAGGACAAGTCATTTAGACTGGAGTCATCAATTGATGATGCATAATCGTGACCCATATGAGTATGAAGGAATAAGCGTGAAACGTACAGTAAGTACGCCTGATCATACCACTACCGCTGGAACTGCAAACTTCTGGGAGAAATCGACTGAGGAAACGACACCGATTGCAGATATACAAGAGGAGGATTCAATGGAAGTCAATGCTATTATGGAAGGCACAGAGGTAAGACATTTTTCTTTTGGGTTGTCCTGAAAAAAATTACCTGGATAAACTGACATAAAAGAAATGGTGAGGTGTGTATGGGTGTTCCACTGTCTTGGAGGGAAGTCTTTTAAGTTATGTTCTCCATTCAAAAATGAAAAGGGCTTATATCGGTTTATTAAAGTAAACTATAGGCATGAAATAGACACAGTTAACTTAAATAACTGAAGTCGTACTTGTTGGTTTTTGTGTTCAATATCAACTCTCCATCTTTCAATAATTCCAAAAGTACAGTGGTTTGTAATCAATATAATTGGTTTTGGCAGAATATTTTATGGCTTTAACTGCTTAATATATAACATCAATATGTTTGTATTGGCGTCAGACAAAAATAATTTAACTGTTCTATCAAATTAAATCTATACTTTATGACTGATGACTCGATTATTCAAATGAACTCTGCAGGTGGTTTTATGCTGTTACACCTGTTTTATGCTAATGATCGACTTTGTTATGCAACACTTAGTCAGCAATCACTCAAGAGCAAGGGCTGTTTGCATTTTTAAAGAGATTCGTGTTGTCTAACTTTTCAACGTTGCCTCATTGGTACTTCATGAATAAAGTTTGCATCTAGGTAGTCTAGCAGGCTATGATACTCCCTAGCCCTTTAAAACTATTTAAACATAATCAAGAATCCTTGTTAAACTTACTCAAGAATTCTTTTTCAAGCTTCCAGGATTATCATTCCCATAATTCTTTCCAAACCACCTTGATCCCATACAATATTGGGTTTAATTGTAATATTTGATCTTAAAAAAATCTTATTCATAAGAAAGGGTAACAATCACCTTTCTGAATTGGTTTTCTTTAATTTGCTTTTACTGTATTTGTAAGCAAACATACACACATTGATTTTAGAAATTATTTTAGCATACTGAAAAATATGAAAGTTTGTTATTCTGAATACAAATGCCATAATATAAAAATTACTGTACTTTTTGTTTGCATTATAATTTAACTAATTCCTATCATCCTGAAAGTTTTTGTTTTTGTTAAAGGTTTTCCCACAATGCCCACTTGGAAACATAATAATAATCAACCTTTATTTTCCTGATTGTGAAGTGAAACAACACATTTTTGCAAAATTTAGCGACTAAATCTTACATTATTTCACAAATGCTAATGTTATCACATAAGACGTGTTTTTGTTGTGGGTAACCATGACGTCATTATGGTTTATTTAAGGTACGTATCCTAATGATTTAGCTGATTAGGTAACCTGGCAATTTGTTAATTGAATACTTCCCTGCTTTAGCGAAATGAAAGATGCTAACATTAATTGCTAACCGTGCGATAAAAACCAAATCAAAATGCTTTCTTTCACAGTAAAATAGAAATACTACTGGAGAACCAAAAAATGCCAGTTGGCAATAAAATGTTTGTTATAAAGTATTTTTGCTCTAAAGTCTAACACATCTATGTATATCTGTGGATTCGGAGCCTGATCCTGAGGGGAGTTCATTAGGCAACCCACGTCCCTTCTACCATACCCACTAACTTTTTCCTTCTGCTTTCTGTATATTTCACTTAAAAATAAAAAAAGCACAATATAGATTGCCTTCGGCATGAATGCCCCTTCCTCGCATACACAATGCTAATTGTGATTTGTTAATTCTGTAGTATGTGTCATTCAATGTTAGCTATTGTACTATAAAAGTTCTATTACAGTATGTGATTCTCATACAATATTTACCTTTTTGTAAACATTTGAATAATTCTTATCTATTCTGTAGCAAAAGGCTGGTATTTGGTTTAAAATAAAGACTTTAATGTAAAAGTTTCTATTGTGAAATGTGAACTTCATTTGACATTTAAAAAAATATCAAATTTGTAATCTCCTATCAAGATTAGAAAATGTAAAAAAGGAAATTCGTAATTATTGGATAATTTCATTTTACATAGATTTGATTTAATTTTTTAATTCATAACATCTGCTTAACAATTTAAATAAATAATACCATACATTTTTAAAAACTACCTTGAACATAAAAAAGTCCTACGTTTTTTAGATCTAAGAGAGGACATTCACCACGAGCTACTGCACATACAGTAGGTAGTGCATTGTTTTTCTCTTTTTATTATAATTTACCATAAAACGTACATTTAAGACAAGGAATGACCTGGTTTAATGTTTTTAAATAATATATATATTATATTATTATTATGTATGCATACTTTTCACAAAACATCAACAATTGTAGGGAATGGGTCTTTAAATTAAAATTATGAACATTCCAAATACCTCATGATAATCAAGAAATCTCAGGAATAAGTTTTCTTGCTACACATTTGGAATGTTGCCATTTACACAAAATATTGCTGAGGCAATTTTGAGGTTTTACAAATTAAAATGGTTTATTAATCTTTAAATATATTTCCTATATTTTTATTTTTAACAACTATCAATTGACATTTAATCCGATTAGATTTGAATTTTTTTTCTTAAGGGCAAAATATATTTAGATGCAAATGGTTTAGTGACCATGTCAAAATTATTCTACTACAGTTACTGCAGTAACTACATTGTGTTTACTCTTTAACCTGTTTTTTAACCTATTATTTACCTTTTTTAGTCATATACTCTGTTTATTGCAGTGATTGCCTCATAAACTTTTTACATTGAAATCAACAAAAATCAGTGTTTAATTTGTGCTGATTATAATTCTAATTAACTAAGAAATTATATTAAATTATATTTTATTGACTGACCTGTTTTATAAGAGAGCGACCAACAGTCTAGAATCTGTCAAAAGTCCCGACATCACGTAATCTGCAGGTCAACCGAATGGCACCATTTCAATTCATAGGATGCTATTTTGGATACTTAATGTTGACACCCCGTGGGACATGGTGTAGGACATCAAGTACCCATGGGACACTTGTATAAGGACACAGCTTACACAAGGGGACGTATTTCTTTCCTTAAAGGAAGAAATTTTTTACTTTAAGGTCATAATGTCATGGGTCAATGCCTGAAATTTTAGTCATAATAAATAAATAATAAAAGATTCATAATGGTTATAAACAATTTTGCAAATTTAAACTTGGATATACTGTTTTAAGAATATAAGTCATCTTTTCATTTCTTCTTTGTGAGATACACACACCTTTGTTTCCATTTCAGTGCATTATAATATCTTTGTAACATTCAATAAAAACATTTCTTTGCATGATGTATAACATCTTTTTAAACTTCTCAAGTTGTTGATGAAAATTATGTTAGATAAAATTACTGTTAGTAATCCTTTACTTTATAACTCTATTTGCCAATTGTTAGTTCCTTTACTAGATCTTCCAGAACTTTAAATCAGCATTCAGTTACTCTATTAAGAAGTTGTTACATGTAAAGGAAATACTACTACATCACTAATATAGAAAATATTATTAAAGGTTATCTTGATGTTCTGTACATTTATGTTAATATTTTAATTCATGTTTGATGATTTAAATCAGTACCTTAACTGATTAAACAAAGTTTTAATTATGCATCATAAATTTGGCTTTGGCATATTCTGAAATAGTGGGACTATTGATAACTAACATGTTTGCAGTTCCAAGTTTATGGTAGGCCTACTTGTTTGAAATAGAAATTAGAGTCAAGCATGTCATGGAAGGTTCCCTTTTTCCTAAAGTGCGATTTTCAAACTAGAGACCAACAGAAGTAATAGTAGGCCTTATACTAGCCTTGTCCATGGGCTTGGTAGTACATAGGTTTTTTTCGTGTGCCAAAAGTGCCATCTTTGTAGTTGAAGGTTGAGGCAAGTATCTGTTGGCATGGGAAAATGCTGTAACATTGACATGGTTGAATTGAAGCAGAATGCCAGGGTTTATCCATACGAGAAGACTTGTTCCACATCCACCAGAACCTTAGAAACTACAGAGATTTTATAGCTAGATCTTCCCTGCCTTTCTACTTACGGCCAATCGACATTAACTACTTTCAAATTCATTATTGGCAAATGTGCAATTGTCCCACACAACATTTCTATTATATTTGACCTTTAACCATTTTAATTCAAATTGAGTGGATGATTTGTATCTTGTTATTCTATTTTGTCGTGAACTTTCTAATTCCAAATTTAGTGACAATCTTTACAAGGTATCTTACCTATTTTGTATTTATCTTTCCTAAAGAAAGTACAATATTTTGTATCTCATAAATGAATTGAAAATTATTTTCCTTTCTATTGTTATTGCTTTAATGGGTTAAAGCACTATGCTACGACAAGGAGACAAACACAGATATCACATGACATTGGGATGACCCAATCTGGGAATTTGAAAGGAAGTTGTTAACAAGAGATACCTCACGGATCGCTTGCTGCCGAAACTAAACCTGATCATTCATTTAATATGATGGTTTCCTGTTGTTCTTGACTTACAATGTTTAGGTCTATTGATAATATCGTTAAATTTAATTCATATTGCCGATTGCTACTTTGCGCAACAATGTATACTTTCAACACTTCCCATAATATAACACGTTTTAGTTTAGGTAGATTTGAGATAGTGCTGACTTTTAATCCCCAATATTTAAGCATTACCTTTAACACAATAATCAAGTTATGTTTACAGCTTGTTTATAATGTATGCTTATAGCTGTGTAAAACTTATCAGCATTATTCACATAGTGAATACAATTCATATCGAATACAAGTTTGATATAAGTTCTAAATGTTCAACAGTTTCTAAATATGGTGCTTTGCAAAATGTTTAATTTCAATTACATACATCTGAATAATTTTGTTTAGGATGTATTTATTTTTATGTTAACAGTTCTTCCTAAAAAGTTAAAATTATATGCAGAAAAAAAAAATCAGACATGTACTACTATTACATGTCTTGAAATGACGATGATTGTCTGTGGGGATGCTCCCACATGAGAGTATTGTGGACTATACCATTTGTGCAAAGGGGTTTAATACAAAATAAAAATATATATATATATAAATTTCTATTTTTGATTTATATCTCACTCTTTATGGAGAATAGGTTACTGTTGGTTTATCCAGGTAAACTAGATACGAAATAGAACATTATGTTTGCCTGCTTGTTGAAGTTTTAAAATTGTCAGAAATGTCAAGAGATTTTTTGAAAACTTAAGGTCAAATTATAACAAAAATCTTTATAATTCACATTAATAAAACTTTAACAAGAATGATCTATGTTATCATAATTCATCATAATGTTTCAATGACGCATGCATGAAGGTGTCACATTAAATAAAATGTTATCTCAAAATTGAAATTGTGTAAAATCCATTTTGGCACATAAACTGAGAATTCACACTGTATAGTCTCAAGTTCACAATCTTGGATTTCCACACGTTTTTTTTCCCCTTTGTTTCTAATCTAATAACAGCTTTTGAAATTTCCTTGCTTGTTTTACTGTAAGAAATCTTAAATATCAAATTATTAAAAGCCTACAGCTGCCTGATCTATGATACATTTACTTGTACACTGAATGCTACTAAAAAGTGCAAAACCTTGGATTAAAATCGGAATTATTTCATTTTTAAAAGGATTGTTAACATTTTGTCCATGGGTTGAGTCTGGACATCATAAACTTATTGAAATATCAAAACGGTTCACTCAAGAGTACACAAAATCTTTGTCAAATTTGAACTTTCATAAACAATTTTGCTATAGACATCTATAGCCCGATAGATACATTTTGACTTATGCATATCCATGAAGCCTCTATGCGCTTCACATTAAAGGAAAAAGTTTTCAATAGATGGTAAAAATAGGTAGAAAGTTGGAACTGGAAAGCCAACAATGATGTTAACTGGAAACTGTTGGTATTGCTTTAAAATAAACTTAAGTAGTTCATATTTGTTTTTGCTAAATAGGTGTCATATTGAATTATGAATATTACCACAATTACATAACTTCTATTTGTCCTATGCAATGTCAGGGATCGCTTCAGAGACTCAGGCATTCCAGATGGCCCGGCCGCCCTCGCGGCGAAATCCCGACGGGAATCCACTCTTGCTGTCTACAATAGCCGATTAAAGCATTTTTTCAAATGGTGCAAGCGCCAAAAGACTAACCCTATGAAAGTGACTTTGGGCCAGGTCTGCGCCTTTCTGCATTACCTGTTTGAGTCAGGTCTGCAGGTTCGCACCGTATCCGGCTATCGGTCTGCCTTGGGTGCAGTAATTCCGACCTTTAAAGACGGCTCGACCATCTCTTCATCCCCTGCAATTTCAAGTTTGCTTCGCGGGATGTTTCGAGAACGGCCTCCTACTAAGGCCTTGATTCCACGTTGGGACGTCAATGTCGTCCTAGCCGCTCTTATGCGCCCACCCTTCGAGCCCCTGAGTAGGGCATCGCTTTACAACCTGTCTCTCAAAACTGCCTTTTTGATTGCACTAGCCTCGTGCAAGCGCAGAGGTGAACTGCACGCTCTATCTCTGGAGCCAGGGCACGTCAGGTTTGAACGGGGTGGCGCTCGGCTAGTGTTTAGGAAAGATTTTCTTGCAAAATCTCAGACATTGAACTTCTCGCCGCCGACTGTGTTTGTTCCCACCATTGCTGCTTATTCAGGGGTTGAGGAAGACAAACTTTGGTGCCCAGTGCGAGCACTAAAGTTTTACATCAAACGCACAGAGTCCATTCGGGTCTCAGCGTCACACCTGTTCATATCGACAGTGTCACCTTTTCGACCGGCTGCGCGGTCGACACTTGCAAACTGGGTCGTGGCAGCCATCCGGGCTGGCTACGACTCCACAAATACGCCTCCTCCGGCACATATGCACCAAGTGCGTGGCATAGCCGCTTCATGGGCGCTGTTTGCTGGGGTGCCTCTCCCTGACATCCTGCAAGCGGCATGGTGGCGATCGCAGTCCACCTTCACATCCCACTACCTGTCGGATACCTCCACTCACCAGTCTTCGGTGGCGGCTTCAATCTTGAAGCCCAGACACTAGGTACGTATAAGAATGTTTACCTTGCCTCCCGCCTCCGACTAGACTCTAGTCCGGTGCTACACTGGCTTATGTTGGTTTATCCAGGTAAGCTAGGCACGATATAGACTACACAAACCAACAGTGGTGTTGGTAGTCTATGAGTGCCGCTTACCTGGATAAACGCCCTCCCTACCGTCCCCTCAGGCAAGTGGTCTTGAGAAATGATGACGATGATAAGTGGGCGTGTCTCACTTGAGGGCGTACTGGTGGCGGACTGATCCATTATCCGACGGGGGTGTGGGAAAATTAATGTTATTAATGTTCTTCTTTTCGTAATGTTTACCTCTCGTCGGAGAGGCCAAACAGCAGCGACGAATTGGTAGAAGTGGTCATGGTTTCGGAACACATGATCCTGATCTGCAATAGGCATGTGAAAGCACTCTTTAGCGTCTTTCGGTCTATTGTGGCAGCCCAGTCGCCTCGTCTTAGCCCCAACAGGATAGATGAGGCTGTCTCCATCCTACCTGCAGGGCCGAATGAACCGTTTGGTTTATGAATTCAACGCCAAAGAAAATAAAGGACAGTACCGCCGTCCGTTTCGCGAACGCCTGCAGACCTTCCTCCCCAGGCCCGTCTCGTTCTCCCATACTTATTCTTGGAGAGTGAGACCATCGTCCTATCACTGTCATCTCTTGCCAGATAGACGGACCATCGTAAAAACAAGGTTTGCTGTGGGCCTTTATATCGATATATGAAACTGGGGGAGGAGGTCTCATGTGAGAGGGTGCGTTGGGCTCATCCCTCGGCAGAGCTCTCTGTGCTGCAACGATGGCTTGCAGTAACAACGGAGAAATCTCATTCACCCCCGGGACCGCAGAGGCCGCAGCGGGTGCAGGCATGATTGGAGGTGCATTGTAGCTGCACTGAAAACAACAGCTGATCCGAATATACGGACCGTGTCCAAAATGAAGTGTCAACTATGACTCAGCTAGAAAACCAGACCAGTCAGGAAAGAAGCATAGACAAGATCTTTGATCCTGCAGTATGTAGGCCTAGGCCTCTTATATAGACTAAGTTCCAGCTAGGCCTTACAAAATTATGTCTAGCCACAATGTTATTGTTAGGCAACATGCATGGGCAACATCTGACCCTGCAAGATCTAGGCCTAGGCCCCCTATGAGAGCATTAATAAAATTTAAGAAACTCAGGAGGCCAGCCTACAATAAGCCTAAACCACAATGCTAGGCAGTAGACAAGCTGTCCTGCTAGATTTAGGCCTGGCCACTATGGTACTGCAAACATTTCAGCCAGTTGGCCTAAGTGAAAACATTCACAAAAATGCTTGCTAAAAGTCATTTTATTGACATTTCAAAGTTCAATGAATCTCTGTAACCAAGAAAAACTACTTAGCTTCATATAGCAGCAGTCTCAGTATCAAAACTCTATTGCAACAGCAAGAAAACTGTGCAAGCTCTTTGAAGACATGTTTACTCTTTCATGTCTCGAAAAGAAATGATGATGGTGGTTTGTGGGCAGGCTCCCACTTGAGGGCATAGTTCATGGACTATACCATTTGTGGAGAGGGGAATTCAATGAAAACTTCTACTTTTCGAGTTATATCTCACTCTTCGAGGAGAAGGGGCTATTGTTGGTTTATCCAGGTAAGCTAGGCACGAAATAGACTACATAACTTCTATTTGTCCTATGCAATGTAATTAATTTTTTTTTTTCATTTGAAAGGTTGATTATAGAAAATATCTTTATCAACATGGTAGTTTTGTTCTTGACAGTTTCGTCATTCTTTGGTGAATAGCTTCTTCTGAAGAATCTAGAAAAATTGAAAATTACGATAATAAAGTTTGTTTTTCAATTTATTTTTTAGGCTGTATACGATATTTGTACTCTATGGGTTAACGACCGTTGTGTAGAAGCGATCGAGACATTTGACAAACTTGTCAAACGTGTTCGTGCAAACTCAATGTCCTCAACGAAAAGTCTCTACTTCACCGACTTACACGATGCAAGCAAACGTGTTCAAAAGGTCACAGATACAGATATTTTTGGTTTTAGTGGAATTTTAAGCGTCTTTGCTTCAGATGAGTAAGTATATTACTTTTTTTTTTACTTTTTTTTTCAAACATTCATGTTGGCTAACTTAGTGATATCAAGGTGCCTGTTCACCATCAAGTTTAACCTACATTCAAAAAACAGAAAAAATCTAATAAACTTTTAGTAGCCTAGACCTGTAAACCCTCCTGCAAATTGCGCAAGGATGTTATAATAAAAGTTAAATACAATTTTAGAAGTCCTTGCAAGATATCTGTAAGTAAAGCAGAGACCAAGTTGATTTTGAAATTTGTGTAAGCTGATGAGTTTGTTTTAGTAGCAGATACAGGATTTGAAATAACATACCTCTCAACTTGGAAAAATGAAATATCGGTAGGTTTAGGAAATCATTTCCAAACTATAGAGGACACTATACTATTTAGAAAAATAAATTAAATCATAAAAAGGGGGCTATTTACTAAAGATGTAAAGGTATTGGTATATAATAGTAAACATGGTACAGTATGTCAGACATGCCAAATGCGGAAAATACGATGCCCAACTCATTAACTTATTAAACAATACATAGAATTTATTATAAACATTTTGCGGACCAATATTTAGCCTATTTTTTTTTCTTTAACAGAAAGTAGAAGTATGGGGATATTTTTTGGTTTATCAAATCTATCAGAAGAAATTACATTTTATAGATAGATTGAGAAACACAGCCTAAAAATAGATAAAATGATGTCTATCTTTTGCATTGCAGATTCATCCCCCTCCCAAACCCCTCCTGCTTGGATCTGTCTGTGAATAAAAAAAGATGAATGACGCATTTGCGACCCTATGTATGCTTGTGTTCTTTATCAAACTATTTAAATTCTAGTCAAGTTCTTCATGTGTTCTATAACAGCCTACAGAGAGTGCTAACATTAATCTTGGTTAATTGAATCATCTTTTCTATAATTTAATTTTACTGGTTTATGTCAGGGTTTATTTGTTGGCCTCTATCTACAAGGCTTGAGCTTAGTCCCAAATGGGATAACTTTAATTAATTTAATTTGAAATGGATTTGTCAACTTTTGGTATTTATGATAATAATAATAACCATGAATTTCAAGTAATTAAGAAATTGTTTATAGAAATTCATGTTTAAGTGACAATAACTATTTGATCATCTGGGCATTTGAAATAAAGAATTATAACCATCATAATATTTGTTGCTAAAAATATGAACATTAAGTGTTTGAAAAAAACTGTTCTGCAGAGATGTATTTGCAGTGGTGTCATTTCTAAATGGCAACTGTATTTTGGCATGAAGCCGGAATGACCAAGACTGGTGCTCACCAGGGTTCAATTTAGACCAAACCCTGGATAGCGACAAGGCCATATCCCCATACTGGGATATAGCTGTATGTACGCATAGAGGTTTCACAACATTGGCACTCTATAAATCCAGGATATTACATTATACAAATGTAGTGCGAGCGATATGCAATACTTCATACCTTTACACTGATGATAAAAATTTGATTTGATTTAACAAAAAATTGGGGTGGTGCAAGGGTTAATATTCTCATAAATTAACATTTCTTACTGAATTTTGCTTAGTTTAAAGTTCATTTGTTAATTGAAACGATCAAATGCCCTTTAGCACCACCAGGCACCATCTCTAATATGGAGAGAGCCTTTGATTACAGCTGTCTCTCGTTGAACCCTTCTGAATGTGACTCATATCACAGTTGTATAGTATAGTTATTATAACCACTTGTAGATGCTCTGGAAAGGATGATTAATATGAAATGCTTGTCATGGACATAATTACTCTTAAAACAAATATAGTATTTGTTAAAATGACATACTTAAAAGTGTCAACTACTGTACATTGGTATTTGTTATTGGTAATAACTTGTTCACATTCAGAAAGTTCATCATGATCAACTTACTCATGATATATTATGTGAACATGAAACATAAAAAACGATGATCAATTGGTACCTAGGGTCAGTACTAGATCTTACAACATTTGATTTCATTTACAACTACACTGAGATTCCTTCTCTCTTTCCATCAAAAGCATACAAATAATATGTTAAATACCATGTTAAATACAGAAAGTATTCGTTAACGAATAATAATAATTCATTATTGCATCATTATTGTATTATTCATCTACACTGGAGTGAGTAATACTAATAGTGTAAAAAAAATATATTTCAACGCTTTTATTTTTAAAATGGCCTTCCAACATTGTCTTATGTGAGAATACATTTTGCGAGAAAAGCAGTTTGTCATGCCATTAAGTAACAGGATGCCATGACATTGGTTTGTAGCATTGACTTGTGGTTTTGTTGTTTAAAACTTCCATCATGTGACATATACAGTAGGCCTACTATTATAGTTTCCGTACATTATATCATGTATCAGAAGATGACTCATTTATGCCGCATTGGTACTTTCAGACATTTTTGTCCTGCTCTGTTCCATTAGATGGCATGCATTGAATGTGCCGTTGTTTTATTTTGAATCTTTTCTGTATTCACAGAAGAATAAGTTTCCATTGGCGTCCTAAAGAATGATAGCAATTTGAAAAATAACACAAAAAAAACACTATCGCACCCAACTTGACTATATGTGGCCATAGAGTGTACATTTTTTTTTTCTTTTTTCATCTTTATATTCATAAAAAACATTTTCTCTTCATGGTATTATTTTTTTTTCTCAACATGGTTTCTTCACATAATTAATATAAGTTTATAAATATAAGTTTAAAAATAACTAAATTTTAGATGACAGGATTCTTGTTTTTGCTAATTAAAAAAAAGTCAGTCAATAATATCGTCTTAATGCTTATAATGCTACCTTGCACAAGAAAAACTGGATAGCGTCCCAACAAAAAATCCATCTTTACTTTGATAGCGCCATTAAACCTGTTTCAGCTGTCAAGATTTGTTCTTTTGTATTGTAAAAATTATTCATCTGGTTTATTCAAATCAGGAAGAACCTTTAAACTATGCTAGGTCCCTGGATAGATTATTAATTAACTCATATTGGAAAATATACTAAATAATCAGTTACATGGTAGTATTATTGCAATTTGTGATTAAATGTAAATCACTTAAATACATAAAACATGGGTAAAGGGTTAAGCAGCTTAAATAAATGTATGGTAATGCATACAAAATAATTTTTGTTATATTTGTTGAAAATTTTTTAAGAATTTGGCAAGCACCGGGCCGTCGGAACTTAAACCAAATTCTTGGCAAAACTTCTCTACAGGAAATTCATACCTCAAAGCTATATACGAGTGTTGATGCGTGTTAATTATCAAACCTGTCGCAGGTTTCCCCACGTGTTCTTTCGTGCCATGTCATACCTCTCAAACGAATCTCTGTTTTCTAATTTTTTTAATTGGCGACTTTTTATGCTTGTGGTTAGGGAGGATTTTTAAACACAACTTCGCTATTTTTGTAACAAGAAAAATACAATCTTTTTCATAAATGCTTAAAAAATGTTTATGAACACTTCAATTGTCTAAGAATGTTATTAAGCATCATAATTGTTTTCTTTGCCATTTAAAAATGAAACCATGCTATAAATTGTATGTATCCACTCTAGGTACAAAATAAATGTCTTTCTTTATATTATTATTATCATTATTATTAGTTTAAATAAAGTAATATAACAAATAATGAATTTATAACATAACATAGGTAATTTTATTACCTTTTTTACTTCAAGTTTTAAAACTGCATTTCATCTCTTTGCTGTGTTTGTTTCAATTTGTCATTTTACATTCTGAATCTTTATTTGCATAATTTAAATAAATAATATTACTAAAACTATTCATAAATCAATAAACATTGTAGACATTGGTAAGATAGTTACAAATCGAATATATTCATAACTAATGGAACAAGATGAATGTCTGAGAAACTTTAGTCACATGTAGGTTAGAAAGTGGAATTGCGCCAGTTTGTCTAGGTTTCAGCTAGGATGTTGTTTATCAACAGACTGTCCTTTGAGATTAATAAATGGACCAGGAGGAGAGAGGATTATATGAAGGATTAGCCTTTTCTGCAGCTTATCACTTTCGGATAAAACTTTAATAGCATTACAGAAGTTATATTCACTTAATAATGTTAATAGTATTAATTTGGTTAGAACATTATTTATGTTTTTAGTGTTTACCAATTCCTAATAGATTTTCAATTTAATGTATAATGTCAATTATAATTTCCTTTATGTAATTACTTTTATATATGAATAATTAAAAGATATATTTTCTTTATTAGTTCATACAAAAATATTCTAAAAATAGAAGCTAAAATTGCAAATGCGTAATACAAAAATTAAACAGCAAATGTTTAAAAAAAATTATTTACCTTTATTTTATTATTTAAATTCATAAAGAAATTGGGAAAAATGTGGAGTTCTGGAAAAACTGATTTGAGCTTATGCATGAAAATAGTGTAAAATGTGGAAAGGATTCATAGAGACAAGGATTAGGAAGTAATTTTTTAGGTCATTGAATACACGGATATGCTATTTCAAATTATTTTATAATTGTTTTTTTCATATATTTTTTTTTTTAGTTATTCAATTCTTTAATGACGATTTTGTGTGATTTTCTAAATACATTTCATGAACACCAAACAGTTGTTTTACAAAAGTAAGGAGCTCGAATGTCACACTGAATGGCAGATTTTATTCCAAATATAAACATCAAAGTAAAATAAAATTTTGTCGCCTTGTAATTTCAGAGTAAAGTGGACATTATCACTAAGTGCATTAATTCTACCTGTGATGGACCGTTTGTTTGACATCTGCAGCAACTCTATCTTGGATGCTGCGGTCGAACTGGTGCAGCTGCTGGTCAAAAAGTATGGCAAAGAAGTGGAAAAGAACCACCATAAAGGTAAGAAACAAGTCACTCATGTTAGTATTTCACAACATGGTGCAAATCTGCATTTTTTACAATTACAATTATTTACTATCAGTCTATGAATTTGTGTGACTTTTCTCAAGTTATATTAAACACTTTACTTTTAGTAATATCTTTACTTATAAACATACTTTTTATTTTTTCTGAAGTTTGTACTGTAAACCAGTGATTACTTATTAGTGCTATTGAAGAGACATTCTAATATCAGAGAAAATTTCTTATAGACATTTTAGAAGTGTCATCACTACTAACTCACATTATTTATATTATAGGAGTTATCAAGACAAAATACAAAGAAGAATGTCGGTCCTGCTATATCTGGTTCAGTAAAATTCGCTTCCGCATTGAAGACATGCTTTGGAATGAACAGCAACGAAACAGTAGCCTACTACATTCATCTCTTCTACACTCAGTTTTTGAAGTGCTCAAACCATTTGATGCCAAATCATAATTGCTTTCCATTTATCTATTCAAAACGAAGTTTGGAAGAACGCTAACAACTCTAAGCATAGGATTACTTTGAGACTCAGAAATTGTGCTTGCCATATCATAATGCTGTTCATTTATTCAGAAAGAAAAACGAAGTTTGGAAGAACGCTAACAACTCTAAGCATAGGATTACTTTGAGACTCAGAAATTGTGCTTGCCATATCATAATGCTGTTCATTTATTCAGAAAGAAATACGAAGTTTGGAAGGACACTAACAACAAAAAACTACTTTGAGTAACAATTGTATGTGCGAAATCATACTTTCCATGTATCCAGCAAAAAAGACTTAGTTTGTCAGGACAAAAAGATACATACATATTAAATACTATAGACTCCTTAATCTTCTGCCAATCACAAACATGTTGTTGGTCAGTTAAAATGTTATTTCTTTATTCATGTTTTATTGGTATATAACAGTAATATATTATTCTAGCTGATAAAGAAAAATACTTCTTGGATAAAATTGTTTTTGCCAGCTGGCTAGCCCAGAAAATAGTAGGCAAGAGGGAATGAATACCACATTAGACATGGTTTGATTACATTTATTTTGGAAACCTCAATACCTTGAATGAAAAAAGGACAAATACAATTATAATATTGAAATAGAATCACCTTTTATGCTCATTTCTCCTGCACCTTTCCAATACCGAAGCCTTTCTAGGAAAATCTCACAAACCAACCAGTGGGGCTGGAAGTGTGCCAGATACCTGGTTAAACTGACATTAGCCCTTCTCTCAAAAAATGAGAAAACAATTTAAAAAAAAGAAGGTTTTATTGAAATACCCCTATCTGAAAATGAGACAAAGACAAAGTCCACAAAGCTAAGCACAAAATAGTTTCAAAATTATTTTTAGAAAACAACCTGCAGAACTGGTTTATAATTATATTATTATCTCTTTCATTTATTTAATTAATTTATTGTTTCTGTCTTCAAGTCAATCACAAGTTATGTTCTTTGAAATTGTTTCTTGGAAAAGACAACAAACACAATAACTGGAAGAAAGAATTTTTAGTTTAGGCCATAAACTCTTATGATTAAAAAAATAATCAATCATTATTAATTATTATAACAACAATGTGCAATAGAACTCTTTAAATTTATCATGGTAATATTTATCTCAACTTTGAAAGTAACAAAGAACATACTTTTGGTTATGATCAGGCACTTAGCTTATAACAAAAAGCTTATTAAAAATTCATCATGTGCAAATTATGCAAATATACTGTTTGAATGAGTAAAGCATATTGTAGTTTGAAGGAAATGGAAATTATTGTGAAACGTTTGTCATTGAAATTGAAAGTTTAAGGGTTGCACATTACTTGTTCAAAACTTTTGTCTTTTATTTTGGCACATTTCCAATGGATGTTTATACAACATTCAGGATATGTTACATTTTGTAAGTTTTTCATAATTGATAGAAAGTGAAAGAAAGGTTAAGGTTCATCAACAATGACAGTGTTTTCATTTTGAAAATGACACGCAAAATTATGTTGCCACATTGAAACAAAAATCATCAGGTTACAAATTAAAACAAGATCTCACATAAAATGATACCCTGTTTTCCAAGATTTAGTAATTTCTAGCTGGGAAACAGTGACACCAACTGAACTACGTTTTTGTAGGCCTATAGCTTGAAGTTTAAAACTACTGCAGTGGCACCCAATTATAGATTCTGTTTGGCAGTGCAATAATATCTAGGCTGGGATCAGGGGGATAATCGTTGCCATACAAGCACTTTTTAAACTTGTTTTTAACAAAAACAAGTAAATTAATATTTTCTTTTTATTGTTAAAAAAAAGAATTTGCAATTATAAAATTCCGAAGTTTCAAAATGTTGGAAAGTTGCAATATAAACTAGACATGAAACTCGTCACTTTGACGAGTTAGTTATCCGCACCACGACAAACGCCACGTGCACGTCATACGTTGGAATATTGCACACAGATAAAGATTATGGCATTATGACAAGAACTGAAGAATATGATATGCTGTTAGTGCTGAATTCTGTCAATTTTGTGTCATATAGTATATACATGCAAACAGTATAAGCTGTATACATATTACATACAGTGTAGAATAGGTGAAATTACAGGACCCGCCATTTATTCCAATTTTTAACATGGCGACGGTATCAAAATGAAACACTTAGATAGCAATTTCAGAAGGAAATTATCTCAGGAACAACATATTAACGTGTAGAAGAAATTTGAATACGTAAAATATAGATGCGCACCCTTTTAAATGTGATGAACTATTACGCAAAATATGAAAATACGACTTTTTTTATTCAACTGGCCATATGATGACGTCACAACATCCGATTGGCAAAATGTTTACATGAATTCGTATCTACAATCCAATAGCTTCCAGAAAACGTTTTAATCGTGATTATCACATTTTATTCTTACGAGCTATTACAGATTAAAATTTACTGTAAAGATGAAATTAATGACCCACGTAATTAAAATTTTTAGGCATGATGACGTCATAAAAATTAAAATATTTTTATCTCATGCTAAAGAAAGTTGATTGACCTACACAATATATAAATGTAGGAGAAAAAGGAATACAGATAAGCGTGATGCGCTCCATTGAATGTGATGAGCAATAACGAAAGAGACAAAAATCCTATATTTTACATTCGTGTGGCCATACGATGACGTCACAATGTTTTTTTAGCCTTATTGATGCATGATCCGATATCTACAACTCATCAACTTCTAGATTTTGTAATAAAAATAAACGGTTAACGGTTTACTTTAGAAACTATGACTGTTTAAAAAAAGACATAATTTTGACGATTTTTTAAGCTTTTTCATAAAAAACGCGCACGAATTGTCTAATTCAACGTGTTCGTATGGCGTTATTTAAACTGGAAAAGGTCTAAATTGTTTTCAAAATTACTAGGAAAGGCTTGAAAAATATAATTCAAGAGAAAAAAATATGTTTTTAACGCTACGTGCGCATCGCGCGCGTAAAAAATTGCGCGCCCGTGGGAATTTTTGACATGCTCAAAATGACAAGAAACGCGTAAAAAGTTGATTAGAAATTAATTTTGCGCATTTTGAAATTTTAAATGCGCATGCGCGCGTAACTTCTTGTGAAACATGCCATTTTTAATCCGTAGAAAGTTTGCCCCTGATATGACTTAAATTTTGTCAAAGTGTCAATACTAAATGACTTTTGGTTTTTAATCTATGATCAATCATTGAAATTCATAAAATTGCGCGTAAGTCACGTTGCGCAACTATGACGTCATTCAAAAATAGGAGGTGCACAACTTCACGTAAATGCCCATATGTTGTCAAAGTTATGAAATGTTATGTTTACACATTTTAGAGAAACGCGACTCACAAAAAGGAAGGAAGGATCCAAGAATAATACAGAAAAAAAATATTGATCCCATACAGTAACAAGGAGTTATCCGCTCTACCAAGCGGATAACTAAAAATACAATATTCACAGAAAACTATCTAGCATGCATTGTTATAAAATGTTCTCAAACATGAATCATGAATGTTCTTAGTGGTTGAGGTCAGTTTAAGCTAGGTCATTCTTGAACTATATCATATATCAAGGAAAATAACAAGGTCCCCTCTAAGAGTTTGTGAGTCATAGATTTTGAGATAAGTAATGAGATTCAGTAATACTTTCTGATCCCCAACACTCTCATATCGAATGCAAACCTTTATATTATATACTAATGTTACTACATTTCATTGTTATGTTAATCGATTATGACGGTGTATACCATTTATAGATAGGGTAGTTTTATTTTGATTAATCGTCACTCATCAGACAAAATAGGCCATTTTTTGTTTATCCAAGTAAGTTAGGCGCAAACATTACCATGCTACGATAAATAATTCTAAAGTATTGTATACATTAAATAACTATAAATAACACTTGTATTTCTGTAGAATATTCACCTTGTTTAAAATCGCTGTATATATATATTTTGTAAATGTGTAAAAAGTCATATATAACTGTAAATCAGAATATTGTTTAAACTATACAGAAAATGCAATTACATTTTATTTTTAATATTGAAAAATAATGTTATTTTAAAAGAAATATGGTACATATTCGTTTTACTATGTATAAATATAGTATATATCAGATTTGATTGCTGTAAATCAGAGATTTATTTTACTATATATTATATAAACAATTTTTAAAATATATTTTAAAGATTCATTAATTTACCATGTTATACCATGGATTACTAAGCCAATTTACGTTTTAAATCGTGAGGAATGTATGTCTATACGAGTACCTGCTCAAGGGCGAAACCATTGTCCTGTAGGGTGGTGTAACCCCTCCTCAGAATGGAAACGGCCTATATCGGTTTATCCAGGTAGATTAGGCACAAAATAAACTAACAAACTAATTTACGTTTACAATGTATAATTAGTCGTTACATTTTCATTAAATAAATAAATAAAATTATGTAAAATATTTAACTGTAACTTCATACGTGAGCAATCAAACTAGAGTATTGAGGAATATACGGCAATAGTGATTAATAATGATTAGGTTCTTTCCTATAACTTGAGACTTACTCACATAATCGACCTCCAAAGAGCTATACTAATTTCTTGAGACTTATTCACATGTGACCTACAAAAAACCATTATTAGTTTGATAGGCAATAATTAATTTACAATACATCATTTTTTGTCTTCTAATTTTTGTTGGTGTAACGAGCATAACGGGCATATATACGATTTTGACTAAATACTAAGTGACTAAATACTTCCTCAATTACGAATATCTGTAGTAATAACTCCCAATGGTACTTTTCAGACAGAGTGGAGATACAGTAGAAAATTATTTTTTTTGAAATAGTTAATTTTTTAAATATACACCGATAAAAACATACCATATTCCGTTTATATGTGTTGTCGTTTCTTGTTTCGGAGGGTGGTGAGGGTGGTACTTTTTATTTTCGTTTAAGCTTAACAGTACTTTTAATTTATAAATCTATAATATCCATTCAAGGAATGGTGGGGACATAACTTATATTATTTTTTTCCTTCTCTCTTTTAAGTTTGCTTTTATTTAAGTACTGGTGTTAATTAAGTATACATTATCTAAACTCGGTAAAGGATGTAGGCCTACAAATATTTTTGCATTTTTCCTGATAACTTAATTACTTTTTTCAAATATGAAACAATATATTGCTATTAAATTACGGTAGAGTTTGTAGTACATGCGTGCCAATTTCCTGGATAAACCGAAAATAGCCCTCTCTCTCCAAAGAAAGGACTCATTTATTTAGAAATTAGCACCCCTATTTGATAATAGATCCGTCCGCGGACCGCTATCTCCCTATTTTACAATTAGTATTATTATTACAATGCATTGTACAGTAAAATAAAAAATTAATATTAAATACAAATGAAATGAAATATTGATGGTTGTACTTAATTTACACTATCACTGGTTGATGATTTGTATGTAAAATGTTATGTAACTTAAACAAAGTATTACTGTAAATGCATATGTGGTAAGGCCATGTAAATGGGAATGTGATTTCTTAGAAAATCCTCACTTATATTGTAGCCTACCACCTTTTAAAAATGTGTTGCCACTGAGATGGCAGATGCAAAAACAAACGCAACACAAGAACAGAGGTCCAGAAGTGCACATGATGATCTATTTAGTAGGCATACTTGTACACTTAACTACATTGCAGTGTGGTTAAACCACTGTTATTATTTTGCTTTTGAAAGTATAGACCTAACATCATAATGAAATATCTGTATGGTAGCTTATGCATGAAAAGTACAGTCCCGTATAAAAAGTACGTTAGTGACTGTTTTAAATGTGTCTTGCAAAAATAAATGAAATGTTCTTTATAAAATAATGTTACATTTTTTATTTCTGTGGGTTTTTTCTTTTGTTATTCCTAATTAAAATTTCGAAAAAATATCGAATCTGAAATGCATACTGCAAAATATAAAGTGCACATCATTTGAAGCTAAAAAGAAGAGAAACCTAAGAGGAAGATACTAAAAGAGCTCTGGCTTCTAACTTTATTTAGGCCTAAACTCACAGATAGATCACATACCTGTCTCTTTCAACCGTTTCAGTCGTTCAACATTAGTTTAATTTACAACTAAAACATAAGGCTATTAAGCGTAGAAAGTAGAATGATTGTAGCATTGTTTTTAGTCGCGTGGACGCGACTCTATAGTTCACTATGTTGGCCTGTCGGTCTGTCTGTCGGTCCGGTATCACTATGCGTTTTTTCGCTTTTCTGTACTTTTTGAACTGTTTTGATGATGTACAGAAAAGTTTTAAAGTACATTACTTTTTGAAAGTTCATTTTTTTCTGAGAGCACGCGACTTATGGCTGTTGGCCTTGTTTTTATAAGGCTTTTGCTTTATTTTTTATGTAGGCATACGTGATAATATATTTCAATCTAGGTACCATTTATTTTACTTATTTAATTCTACCCTTGATTTTACATAATGCTTACCCTGGATTTTACATAATGCTACCCTGGATTTTACATAATATGCTACCGAGTATAATTTGCATAATAATTATACTCAATAAACTTTTTTTAAGCAGCTTTCAAACGAACGACTTGTTCTTGAACTTTTTCAATGGCAATTTCTTTATTGAAACTAATTTAGTTTTGGCTCAAATATGCACTATTTGCACGTTCAATGTAATGTAGGTGCCCTTGTTATGGCATTATGTGAATGTAACACTCATAGCGTCACCTCAACATAATGTATTAGACAATTATGACCTCTCTTTGTAAAATAAATTCAATCAAATTCATAATATCCTTGTTGTAGTAGGCCCACTAAACCCTTAATATCTTAAAAGTAGGTCTAGGCCTATACGGTTTGAAGTTCTTGAAATTCTTACATATTTAGGACTAATCCCCCTTCCCTCACGACCCACACCCTTCCCCCTCCCCACCTCCAAAAGAAAGTAATTACGGTTACGTAACAGTTAGAATGACTGTTTTTTTTTGGTGAAGCGTTTTTTAAATAATTTTCTTCATATTAGAATTACTAGAAATAATTGTAACATTTGATGTTTATAAGTTAAATATTTCGACGGATACTGTTGTGGTCAAAGTTATTTTTTTTATCGTGATGACTCAAGAAAAATACCCAGGTGCAGACCACTATTCTAAGTAATAATTGATATTACTTAGTAGCCTAGTGCCTTGTCATGAGTCACTATCTAGTACAATATCAACCATTTGAGCCCCTATCCGCAAGGGAATTGAACTAATCCTAAATGCTACTGAGGCCTAAACATGAAAGTTGGATGAACACGTACTAGGAGATGATGAATGTTATATCCTAACCACATGGGAGGCAATCTAGACCCAACTGACAAATCGGACGCGTACAAAAGTAAAATCATGATGTGTTTTAATTCATAAATTCCTCAAAAACTTATGGAAAGTATTAATAACGCCTTATGATTATTAATCTTTTCGGCAATTGGGACTCTGAGTTCAAAGCTTCATTTAATTAATGCGCAATACTTGTTTAGAATCAGTTCAGATAGCATTAAATAAACGTGTCGTGTACTTTCTAAGGCTCTGTCTACATTGTCAACTTTGCATACGATTCCCAGTGCTGTATCTCCACATACTATCTATTTCCAAAGTATCATAGGAATATTTTGTAACACAACATCTCATTTATATCACATGTGGTGCCTGTAGTATGTAAGGTTTATGGTTAGGTTAGAACTAAATACACGTGAAACAAATGGGATACTGTATACCAAATATTCCTATAAAAATTAGGAAATAGGATAGTACAGTACCGAGATTTTGAACTTTATGTGACAAAAAATGTTATGTGCCTATATGCACATCATGATGATGTCATATCACTACCATATTTGGGCACATCACACTTTTTTTGTCAAACTAGTTTGATAGTGTAGACAGAACTTTAAGCATGGATCAATGTCATTATTATTTCAGAAATAATTCCATAAATATAGATCAAAGTGAAAGGTGAAATTAAGTTGATTTTTTTTCGACGTATAAATGACACACCCAGATGTATTGACATTTAGTGCATTATAAAAAATATTTAAAAAGTATGTTTTGTAGACAATGTAAATCTCTCCAGGTAGAATATAGTATTCTGAGATGAGAGCAAAACAACTGTATAGTCACTTGTATATTGTTATTATATAAAACGAACTTTTCTATGGACCAGAGATTCCGAAATAAAAGATTGAAACGGAAAACAATTCCGAAATTAATAATACTATCAGACTAGTATACGGAGTAAGCGGGAAAACGTACGTAAATATAAGATAATGACCATCATTTTGAACAGATTTCTGTATTTATACGGAAAACAATACTGACATTAATAATACTATCAATCATAGATAGCGGTATGGGCGGTAGTGTGAACTATGGACTAGTTGAATCATCTAGGCCTAACACATTGAACCAAGGAAGAGTTAAATTAGTAATTTAACTCTTTTCTGATTGAACACATGATTTCAAATGACGAGCATCCATGTTGTTTTTACCGTTTATATTAGCGTCCGTTACAGAGGCAGCATAAACAAACAAACAATCCTACCTTGCACCGGAGGTTTTCGAGACTGTATCCAATAATAGTTGATCTACTAACTCTTTTCCATTTTCACTTTAGAGTAGGCATTAATTCCACAAGACGTTCAGAAATTCCACAATAACATGAGGTATTCCGAGTTACCACAAGACGTAATATTACGTTTAGAAATTCCGATGGATGGCCGACAGTTAGGCCTACGGTACACACTGTCCTTCTGCCTACTGTTTATTTTATATATTCTTCAGTTTATTATGTTATAAGTTATTCCACAATACACCGACATTCATATTATCTCATTCTACAGCAAATCAAAAACAAGGAAATACCAACAAATCATATATTTAACTCAAAAAGTATGTAAAGATTTCCGAATGGATTTCCGACGTTAACTCAATTAGCGGTTTACGCGGCTATTTCAAATCAATGATGCAGAACCTGGTATTCAGTGTCAATTTGAATAAAACAATAGAAAAGGTGTTTTCTGAAAGCATACTTTGCTATAATTGTTACTTCTTTTTGGGGACCTTTTCCTACTCACAGACACTTTTTTTTATTCGAATTTACGGCGGTAAACCTGCGTTCCAGTAATTTCTGAAAATCGAATCACAGCTAGTATGCCGTACGGTATATTGGCAAAAACAAAACAAAAACGACAAAAACAACATCAACCTTCCAGAATAGGCTAGGCCTAATATGTACCTACAACCTATAACATATTTAATGTTCATGTTGATTTATCAACGGTAAGCTAGACGACACAACCGATTCGCCGGTATTAAAGAAAACAAAAATGTAAAATTGTTATTAAAATTAATTGTGTTTTTAGTCTTTTGTTGGTCTTAAAAACTAATCTGGGTGGTTATCTGTTCTATGTTACTGTTAATTGTTGGTTGATGTAGATCTACGCATCTTTTATTCATTTTTTGCCTTCTTGTAGGCCTATACCGAATACTCAGAAAAACAAGCTTTTGCTCAGTTACGTAATCGAACGCGTATGGAAACACACTCCAATACAGCTAGTAATCAGCGCAAATTGTGACCTACAGTATAGAATAGATAAAACCACTAAATGTTTCGGTGTTTCAATATGAATAAACATTTTGACATTCAAACAAAGTATAAATCCTAATCTCTATGATGTGTCATCAGTGTCAATGTTGAACTTTACCGCACCTCTCATTGCTTTTATTTTCTCTGCAGTAAGCTTTCCTTTGATAAAATCGAATGTTAGCTCTTTTTTATATTGTACACTTTCTTCCAGTAAAACACAAATACATATTGCAAAATGATGATGAAAGATATTGTTTGGCATAGTACAAATTTAATATTCATTTGCGTTCATTTGATTGCCAGAAGAGCCTATAAACTAATTATTTAATGTTATATCGTAGTAGACATCTTTGAATTATAACTAAAAGTGACAACTAAATATTTGATGAGTGCATCGGTAGATTGGAACACCCATTCAGGGGACACTCATAATAAAGGACACTTGTGTCGAAGGTTTCCCTTTAATAGTGGTTCTACTCTATATTATGTAGGCCTAACTTGATCAATTGACGCAATGGAGATGTTGGTGAACTACCAAAACGAAAACACCAAACATACCTAAATAAAATATTCATATTTAAATTTACGTATGTAGTTACAAAACACAATCGCATTCAACATAACATTTTTACGAATAGGCATAATACCCATTTCCACATTTAACGCACATACACCTTTGCTGCTTTCGGCGCCCCATGGCAAATTATTTTCAACTAGATTTTATAGATTCATAATTTGATGTTCGAAAAAATAAATATTAATGAGATTAACAATAATAATTATAATGAATGATTAACAATGATTAATAATAATACAATATATTAGGTATCAAAACAAAATTAGACATGATCATGTTTTATTTTATGGCGCATATAAATATAAGCAATCTGAATGCGTGGTGAGGTAAAATAGGAAATCTGGCATTTTTTTAGATAAATAAAAAAGCTTGTTGGAAAAAGAAAGTCTTCAGCTGAGTCACTTCACACAGCCAATGACATTTATATGAAGGATTCAACAATGCTATAACTGCCACAGAAAGCGTCCCGCGACCATAGGTATGCCATACTGGCTAAGACAGACCATCTGCCCTAAGAAATCTATTCTACTGGAGAATTTTACTAATTTTTTAAAAAGATAATACGAGAATAGAGAAGCCTTAGCCGAATTACCAAATAAGGAAGCACTACCGACTGTACAGTATACCTTTATCAAATATAGAAACAGTATTACCAAATATGGATGGAAGCATTGGGCCTTCTAGAACGGTATTACCAAATATAGAAGTAGTATTACCTAATTTGTTTGCAGAATGATAAAACAACTGTTTGTATAAAAGGCACCCGGAAGATCTGAATGCATGTTTACATCTTCAGTAGACCTTTGCAACTATCGGTACTAGGACGGCCAGTGATAGTATGAATACTAACCAAACATCCGATGCTGATAGAGCCATAGCGATGATTCATTAATGGCACGTATCCCCAAATCATGTACCTAGTGCTGTGTAAATACATGTATGTTTTTCTCCAGTTCTCAAGCTCTTTGCAGGTTTAAATCCCATTATTTTTACATACTTTCCTTCTTTTCCTAACTTTATATGTAGCATATTACATACAGTATAGTATTTAGTAGGTAACATACAGTATGTAGCATATAATCTACAGTACAGTATTTTTCGCATTTTACCTACAATATGTAGCATGTAACATGTACTGTAGTATGTAGCATGTAACATGCAGTATGTAGCATGTAATATACAGTATGTAGCATGTAACACACACTATTTACCATTTTACCTACAGTATGTAGCATGTAACATGCAGTATGTAGCATGTAAGATACAGTATTTACCATGTAACCCACAATATGTAGCATGTAACCTACAGTATTTAGCATCGAATAAGCTGCATATAAACCAATGTATGTTTTTTTCAAAACTGTTATTTCTAATAAATGTTCAAAAATAAATCATACCTTAACACAAAATTTGTAAAATTTATTAGGTTTCGTTTAAATACAACAAAAAATATTCATAAAATTAATGTACAACGCCAATAACTGTTTAACAAAACAATTTCACTCAACGCTTTTTTACAAGTTATCCAACCGTGGATGAAAACAAAGGATGTTTTATTATAAGAAACATTTCCTAAAAGGTAATACTGTAATTCAGTGCATATTGCATTATATTTCTGGCTGCCCTGGGCTAAAACCTTTAGCCTCACAGGGGTTTTCTTTCATTGATAAAAGCCCAGTCGTCTATGAATCATCGGTACCTGCAGACTAATGCTTTATCATCCACTGAATGTAGGGCTCTTTGTAATCTTGTACGTCTCAACCATCATCTTTCTATATCTGCGATTTATAATGCAGGGCATGACTCAAGTTTACATAATGTTATTACTTTCGTTTCGTTGCTGCAACATTATTCGCCAACAACCCATAGAATGTTCACTCCGGAAGCACCTAGATTTACACGCCTAAAAAGAAAGAATTTGAATGTTAAAATCGCAAAAGAAATTAAAAAAGCAAAGGCCTACAGTTTTGTATAGAATCTGTCTAAATCCACGATTCCCTGTCCAATACATCTCATATCTCGAACATAGTGGTGGGCTATCGTAATTAGTCTTTATGTTGTTTAAACAAAATTGATACTATTTCTCATTGTATTATATGTTAAATATTGATGCTACATTTTATAAATATCAAAATTATTAATGAAAAGTTTATTTAAGTTTATTTTTTATCAATCAACAATTTTAATGATTTTAACTTTGTTCTGAATATTGTATTTATTTGTTTTATTGAGGGCCCTTAATGATAAGTTCCGACTGGATAGGCCACCCTCATAACAAATGGTTTTAAATAAACAAATAATAAAAGAAAGGTTCACATATTACAGTATATATTGTAAACCACACAGTTGGTCACACAATTTATTTTTTAAGGGTAGATTTTTGTGTTTGAAAAACGTTGATAGAGGATGTGAATCAAGAACCATGGAGGATGAGGATGATTGAACAAACTTACCCTAGCATACCATGTTCCTTTGTTTTAATGCGGTGAAGGAACAATAGAATACACTGGAACATATTGCTTCTACCCTGAAAAAACAATAGAAACATATCGTCAAATAATATGGGTATTCAATACAGAAATATATATGAACATTACTTTAACTCTGATTGTCAGTCGACGTTGACTGGCAGCAAAATGCGTTGGATAGCAGATTCAACGATTTTACAGAAAAAGTGGGTAAAAATAAATGCTAAAAGTAGTTAAAACAATGATTGCAATCGTTGAACTAGGTTTATCTTCAACTCGGCGCAACTTAACGTTGACTGGAAAGCAGGCTTTGTTATTAAGTGCTTCAACACCATTGACTTACTTCAATCGAAATCGCTTTTGTGTCAGAGAGTGAGCGCTTACCGGCTAAACCCAGGGGTCCCAGAGCTTAAGCTGCCCCAATACAATTACTCAGCATTAGGAGTACTAAACCAGGGCCTTTCCCTCCCGTGTTCCACCAAAATTATCGCTAAACAGATCCATGCATTAGCCTAAGCTCAAGATGGGACTCTCTCTTAACAGGTGTTCTGCTACCGGGCAAGTAAGGTCCTGAATCTCACCAGAATATTATAGCATATCCAAGATTCTTAACGCTTAAATTACTTAATTTTGTACAAAAAAAGAGTTAAATTACCCATTTCATTGTTTGGGATCATGTCAAAACTATTAAAAAAAGTTATTTTTATTATTGTATTTTTATCAGCAATTTTAACAGCACTATTCACTTTCATTTTATCTCTAAGATGAGTCATCATACACTCCTCAAGCAGTGTAAGTAAATATTTAGGTAATGCAGTATATATCTATAAACCTTGTATACAATATCCAAACAAAAAGAACCAATCAAAGTCATACAAAAAGCTTAAAATGTCATCAAGAAAGTAAACATGTGAATTCATGTACAGTATACAACAAACACAGTTTTCCTACACAAGTCACAAGCAGAGCGATTAAATAAACTAAATCCATCAATTGTAGACTTTTTCTTATTTTTCATAATGTTAGGTATCAAAATCATTCTTCTGCATTTATTGCAATAAATGTAACTGCAAAAACAGTTAGTCAGAGCAATCTAACAACAGGACACTGAGCTCGCCTTGCCAAGATAGAAACTCGTAACAGTCCTTTGATCTTATGTCTGGCTGCGACAAATACCAACATTGCTGTATACTGTGTACATATTCTTTGAGGCGCAAAGTATCTGTTAAGTGGCGTGGAACTGATCGTGTCACAGCCACAGATAAACCCTTTGATATCCGGAGCTCAGCATCCTTTTGTTAGATTGCCTTGGTCAGAGTGTCACAATAATATAAACAAAATCCTATTTAGGCCTACTGTAAATATAATAAGCTGAAAATGTGGATGGGAATATTTCGACTGCCTCATATAAAATGTTGGTTGATAAATTATGATAGACTAACTCTTATTTGCATTGAGTAATACAACAATACCTGACTATAAAATGTTGACCTTTGTGATGAGAGTAATGATATAAAACAAACAGGAAGAACATACAACAACCATTTTAAACAGTGTGAGAGGAGACATATAGAAGTGACCAAAGCAGTTAGTACTGAAACCATCAACATATTTCAAAATCAAAGAAAACAGTTTAAAGTACAGAAAATCACAATTATTCTATTGGCCCAATTCATTTTATATTGTTTTATTTTTCTAACAATTCATAAGGGATCGTGTCGAAGTAATGTTGCTGCTGTCATTAATCAATGGTATTGCAGTTACTATAGTCAAAATATTTTAACATGATCAATAGCAATTATGTGTTGATGTACGTCGACTTTTTAACTGCTGTTTACTTTTTTTTTGTATCTTGTTGTTCTTTCTTTTGGATGCACCTCTTTGTCACATGCTACTGTAAAATTGTAAACTCCAAATAAATTATTATAATTATTGCGGCTGCCATACATACAGTTATGATTTCATGATTAGGCAGAGTACTAAAGAATCTACTGTAGATGGTCGGAAAGAATGAAAGTTTATTAAGGTCACAAGGTTGAACATTTAACCTACCACTTTATGAAAATTAAGCTCTGTATATATATATATATATATAAATCCAAAGGCAAATTACTGAAAAAAATGACAATGCTGTGGGTATCAGTGGCTGGATCTCAATGGAGATACAAAAAAAAAAAGCGAAAAGCTAAATCAAAACGATAAAGTAAACAGCCAGAAAAGTTAGCAGAGCTTTCGGGCAACACTAGCCCTTCATCAGTGCAATATATATATATATAACTAAGTAGAAAGCCAGAACAACTGGAGAAAGTGCTCAATACCATGGGTAGAGCTTAATACAATAAACAAATAAAAACTATGAACTTGGTTACTTCATGGTGCTTTATTACTACAAATTTGTTTCATATGACCAGCAAAGCTGGCCACACTCATCAGGTAATGTACATATATATATTATCAAACTATTTTGACAAAAAAAGTGTGATATGTCCAAATATGGTAGTAATTATGCCTAAATATCATAGTGATATAACATCATCATGTCCATATATGGGCACATTACATTTGTTTTTGTCACATCAAATTTGATAGTGTAGACAGAGCTTAAGGGCCTGTTTCTGCTGCATATAGCGCAGAATAAACCATTTATTAAAAGGCTTGCTGAAGAATTGCATTTAAAAAAGTTAAAGAATAAACAAAATTTGATTACTGCAGTAATTGCAGTAGAATGTTTATATGGTCCTTTACACAACAATTGGAATTTTCAAATTAACTTTAAAAGTTAGGATCATCAGCTAAATATATTACTCAATTTTTTGTAAAGAACTTTGAGATGGCAACTAAGGAAGTATCTAAAGAGTTCCAAACCCTCGAAGAAGACGTACAACTTTACAAGCAACAACTGGAAGATGGCCTGAAAGCTGTTGATAGTACTGCAAGAAAATTAGAAAAAAGCAAAGAATATAGTTACATAGATATTGATCTCCATGTAGATGAAATGGTTAAAAATATTCAAGAAAGTGGTAAGAGAATGAAGAACCAAGTGGAGAGAATGTTTGAGAAGAAGAAAAAGGCAATCGAAACACAGGCTGCTCACCTCAATAAGAAAAAAGCTGCAGTCGATGCCAAAATGGAATCTCTAACTCAAGTGCTGGAGAAAGGAGAAGTAGAGATGGCATCAGTTAAAGACGGAATAAAAGAGCTGCAAGAATTTATCAAGGAGTCACCGGACACAAAACCAAACGATAACGGAGAGATTTACTTTGTGAAAAACAAGCATCAAAGTTTGTTGACTTTTAACATCGGAAATGTTACACAAACAACGGCAAGCTATCACATTGTGGAACACGATTCTTCCTCCAAAGGGGAGAATATTATTGTTGTAAAATTGCACCAAATTGGAGACATCGACGAAAGTAAACTGAGCGCTACTTGGACACACCCAACGGGAGAAACGAGCATCAATAAAGTCGAGCAAGATGAAAAGGGTGATTACATTGTCGCAGAGAAATACACGTTTCCAGGTGTTTGCAAAATAGAGGTTAGTGCTGATGGCAGTCTAATCGAGCAATCGCCAATAATAATCACAGTTGAGAAGTCAAAACTTTTAAACACGATTCCTGCAAAAGATGGCGACGTACAAGATGCCGTGAAATTTGATGACGACAGCTTACTTGTTTCGTGTAATGGTGGAATTAGTAAGTATAATTATTCGGGAGAATGTTTGGGTGCGATTGCGCTACCAGAGGGTGCAAAGGTCAACCGAATGCTGAAAATAAATGATGATTGCACAGCTTTCAGTGACAGTGGCCGTAAGTGCGTAACAATATGCAACATAAATGGCGAGATTGTTAAATCAATCGGTGAGGGCGTGTTGAAAGACCCTTATGGTATGTGTGTAGATGAGGTGTCAAACACTTTATGTCGCCGATTATGAGGATGATTGCGTGTTTGTGTTTAACAGCAAAAGCGGTGAGATGATCAGAACTATTGGTGCACAAGATGGAGAGGTACTTAGAGGAACCATTGACGTTGCTTTAATTCAAGGGGATGTCCTTATATTGCGACATACCAGTAGGAAACTAGAATTATTTGGTAATAAGGGAAGGTTCATTAAAAACCTTGTCACAATCGGTGGGAGTGGGAATGGATTTGTGCTTTATCCCAGTGGGTCAGTAGTCGATGATGATAACAACATCATTATTGCCAGTAAACAGAAAATCCAGCTTCTAAGTAATACCGGAGATTTCATTAAACGAATCGATACTCCAAAAGATGGAATATTTGATCCGTGTGGAATATCCATCATTTCCAATGATCCGAGAACAGTTTCTGTAGCCAATCGTGGTAACAAAACAGTAAAACTATTCCAATATTAATAGTTCTGTCAAAAATAATCAGAACTGCTACTGTAAACTTATTGTTCTGTAAAAAATAATCAGAACTGCTACTGTAAACATATTGTTCTATAACAAATAATCAGAACTGCTACTGTAAACTTCTTGTTCTGTAACAAATAATCAGAACTGCTACTGTAAATTTTATTTTTCTGTAACAAATAATCAGAACTGTACTTCTTCTTTGACATAATATAATTAGAAATACTACTGATAAAATTATTTTTCGGTAACATAATATAATGAGAACTGCTACTGTTAAACTTGTAATAGTGTAACAATACAGAACTGCTACTGTTCAACTTTTTGTTCTGTAACATGTAATATAATCATATTTTTCTGTAATAAATAATCAGAATTGCTACTGTAAACTTACTGTTCTGTAACAAATAATCAGAATTGCTACTGTAAACTTATTGTTGTGTAACAAATTATCAGTACTCAGAAATGTGTTTATTGAAATGTAATTGACTATTCTTTAGAATTATTTTGATATAATTTTATAAAATATAAAATAATAAGTAATAATAATAATAATAATCCATTATTCATATATAATTGGATATACTCCTCAATACTATTTTGGAAGTTAAAAAGAACTAATTCATATATTATATCATATATATTACATTACAAATTATACATTATACTGGTTTTATGTGTTTTGATGACTTTCCATTTCACTAACCTGTAAGTACTCTAGAATAAGCCCATATTTGGGCAAAAGCCTACCCTGAGTTGTATTCTTACCTAGCTGTTCAATCAGTGTATTAAGACAGGACTTACCTTTGGAAGATCCCAGGTATCGTCACCAACAATCAACTTATAGTGTGGCGGATTAATAGTTGACTGGTATAATATTAAGTTATCTTTTTTCTTTAAATCTGAAACAAAAAATAATATACTGGCTTTTTAACTTTATTGTTTTGATTTAGCTTTTCACTTTTTTTTTGTATCTCCATTGAGATCCAGCCACTGATACCCACAGCATTGTCATTTTTTCAGTAATTTGCCTTTGGATTTATATATCATATATATCTAGTAATATATTAACAGTATCTAGTAATATATTAACAGTATCTAGTAACATATTTATCCTTTATATAATAAGTATAGACTGAATAACAACATGATTTCTAGTAGTGGTTAACTATCTAGGTTCAGCTTACCAGGTTTATCTGATGTCTAAAATTGCTTAACTAACAACTTACCAGGTTTATCTGATGTCTAATAATGGTTATCTAACAACTTACCAGGTTTATCTGATGTGTAGAAATGGCTAACAACTTACCAGGTTAATCTTGTGTCTAGAAATGCCTAACTAACAACTTACCAGGTTAATCTTGTGTCTAATAAAGGCAAACTAACAACTTACCAGGTTAATCTTGTGTCTAATAAAGGCAAACTAACAACTTACCAGGTTAATCTTGTGTCTAGAAATGCCTAACTAACAACTTACCAGGTTTATCTGGTGTCTAATAAAGGTTAATAATAACTTACCAGGTTTATCTGGTGTCTTTAGAAAGTGTTCATTCGTAAAGATTGTACCATCAGGATATTTCGGGTGTGGTGGTAGACGGAAATTAAAATAGCTACACAGAAGGTGCATTATGATCTAAAATGAACGAAAAAAAAACATTTCTGTTATTTTAAATTGTGAATTTGTCAATAAATTGAAATCAAATTTGTTTTTTGTTTTAAAATCATATGTTTTCATTTCATCACATGTGGTGACACATGACAGTAATGATAATAAATACAATTTTGGTGGTGACAATGACAACAATGTTGATGGTGACAATGTTGGTGGTGACAATGACAACAATGTTGGTGGTAACAATGACAACAATGTTGGTGGTGACAATGAAAACAATGTTGGTGGTGACAATGACAACAATGTTGGTGGTGACAATGACAACAATGTTGGTGGTGACAATGACAACAATTTTGGTGGTGACAATGACAACAATTTTGGTGGTGACAATGACGATGACAACACTTTTGGTGGTGACAATGACGATGACAACACTTTTGGTGGTGACAATGATTAAAATTGCTTTTATATGATGAGTTTCAATTTGCTTTATTGCTTATTTTAATTTCTATTATAATATATTATTTGTAATATTAACTTCATGAGAAGTAATAATATTCTTACAACTGAATCTGTGGGTAAATCTTGATGCCATTTCCTTCCCTTATGTGTTCCTCCACCATTCCACCTGAATTCACTTATACTACCGCCACTGCCTAATTCTGTGACACAAATAAAATAACACTGTTAGTTAAATTTAATACACAACAAATTATTATTCGTCTTTATTCGTTGTAATTCTTAAAATCAGCTCACTCTAAAGAAAAAATTAATTAACAAATATAAGATAGTGAAAATAATCTTACCTTTAAGCCTAGTAACTAAGTATTCTTGGTTCGTTGAGATATCTAGGTAGGGCAGAACTGCATTCAGTGTGGGCAAGTGTTGAGCTTTGGTGTGGGCTACTTGCTTTAAAGATGTAAGGCTCACATCTGTTAATAAAAAAAAACATTTTGATTATATATAAATTCTTTATGATAAACCAATAGATACATACGTTTTTGACGTTGCGATTTGCTAACAACAAATATTCATCTGGCAATGACTGGTTGTTAGTGGTTGCTAGAAGTAGCGTTGCTAGATGTTGAGCAGTGCCCTCTATAAGCAGACCTGACCTGGAATTTGTAAAATACAGTACATACTTACCTCCAATTTTCAGCTCTGGGGTGCCAAGTTGAGTCAGCCTCCTATTAATACTATCAATTTCTACGGTAAGTGGCTTCAATACTGACTGGTATATCCACTGAAAAAGAATTACAGATTAATACATTTAGGCCTAAAGTATGTTCCTTATTTTCCAGATGAACAGAAAAATTGATTTGTACTCTCTAAAGCCTCATCCACACTGGCAAACTTGGTGTGCCACTTTTATAAATGAGAAGAACGAAAATATTTTAGTTACTATATTATAATAATAGTGTTATTTCAAAAGAAAAAAAGGTCAAAGTTAAAACCTTTCTTAGATTGGCTGTCCATTCTTCAACGGTATCCTTAGAAATATGGAACTTCGACCACACTTCGGCTGCGGTCAAAGTTGCAGGAAAATCTGGGTCATCGTCGTCGTTACGAGAAGATGAAGACTGCGGTGATCGACTAGCTAATTGGTACTGATATTTACGCAGCACTGGAGTGAATTCTGCCGCTGTGCGATTATAAGTCCAGAACGATGGGCTTCCGCTTGGGGACAGATCAGCACCATCTGTTGTAAAATTGAAATAAAAACATTTATTTTTAATTGACAATAATGTCAAAGGTTATATAATCCCATTCAAGCATGACCAACATACTTTATTTATTTATTCAAGATCCAACAGTGTATCAAGAAAAACACCAATACAGGATCGCCATAAAATATACATTTGATTTAGATAAAAAAGAACAAGGAAAATAAACAGATTTATACATTATTAAAAATGACATTAAAGACAGAAGTATTACAACTAAAAATATCGATGTAAGGAAACATTTAAACTAGATTATTACTTAATTGATTTCTCTTCTCCTTCTCTTCAAAAGCCTTGAGGTAAGACTGCAAAGATGCTGTGTCTGTTATGACATCATCCCCACCCATTGTAACTGAAATGAAACAACACACGTTTATTGAAGTAGTACATACATACACACTATATAGATTTATAAAGCGCTTTTCCAAAAAGACCAAAGCGCTGTACATTAATCAAAATATTTAACTTCAAATTTTATTTGAATAAAGCCTTAATTGTTAGCCCAATCGAGGATAAATAATACTTGTCTTCAGAAGAAGACCGCTACAAGAACAGTAACAGTAGTGGAGCTTGCCTTCTAATCCCAAGGTCCAGGGTTCAATGCTGACCTAGTGCCAGGGTTGTAACTCACGACTCTTTATAAGTACGATAAATTATAAAAATAGTTTATCCATCCTGTAATTGATTAGTTACTCGCTGTTGGATGCATATGAAATAATATTTTTATTTAAAGTAAATATCCGACAGACGCTTTTTTAATGGATGCTAACATAACATTTTATGGCTAATATTAATAATGAATTACTATTAGGAATATATAGAAAGAAACATGAGAATAATTATTGGGACTGTTTCCTGAGAAGGAAGGGGCTTCAGAGAAAGAAAGAGTGAATGCAGGAAGGATCAAAAGGCATTGGATGGAATGCAGACAGCAATACTGGCTTACCTGGTGAACCATTAACAGGTGTTGAATGGGTCCTTGACCTAAAGTAAGTAGAGCTGGCATCACGGTGGATGGGAGAGTAACCTGACACAGGGGTGTGAGGACTGCCTGATGGAGGCTGAAAATAACAAAACTAGAATGTTACAAGGGCCTAGAACTGAAATAATGTAAGCTGAACTTTAGAGAAATTGTATAACTCAAAAAACTTGTACATGTTCAATATAAAATTCCAAGATATCTATTAACAGCACTACATGTTATATATTGCTTGAACACAAGCAATATCTTGGCTATTTAATTTGTAAGCTCGTTACAATAGAATAAAACTAGCTTTACAAGATGGGATTTTTTTGTTTGCTATTGATAAGAATTTCCAAAATTGCAAACAAAAATGCATGATCTATAGATCTATTGTAATATCACTGGTACATTCAAATTAGCTGATTTTTAGCACTACTGTATCTAGTCTGCTGAATATCATACAGAAGTAATTCCTTGATTTAGATGACACATGTTACATACTAGATCTGTAGAGAACATAATGAGATCACTGTATATCTAGACAATAAATGTTGCTTAGTACTTTTGTTTAAATGCTATGAACTTTTGATACAGTAGAAGCCCTCCTGTGGACACTCCTTTTTAAGGGAGACAACTATTAAGAGGACATTATCCCATGTTAAAAAGGTGGGGGGTTATGCTAACACTATGGTCTACCCCTATTCAGAGAATGACCTTATTAATTGGATATTTTTTTAGTCTCGAAGGTGTCTCTTTATTAGAGGTTCTACTGTATTTTGTATACATACCCTAGGAAAGGTAGAATATGACGTGGGTACGGTCGGTGAATATCCTGATGCAAAGTTCGGAGAACTAGAAAAAACATTTTGTGATATGAACGAGTTGTTTCCATCAAGAGCCGAGTGAAAACTTGCTCCCTCGTTGTTCGAAGCGTTCATGTACGACATACTTGGACTCGCACGATGTCGCAATGATGATGACGTATTTGTAGGGTCTGAATGAACACGTGAACGAGTCGGTGTTGTTTTAAATCCATATGCTACAAAATAATATAAAATATAAATAAAAATGTGTTATAATTTACTATCATAATAAATATAAATTATGAAAAACTGAATATATATTTAAGTCAAGATGTTCTAAAGTACAATTTTGAGAACAATTTGTAGCAAAAAAAAATTTACCCTTATAACAGTTAAAATGAAATTACTACTTTGTGATATCTATATCAAATATTAATATTAAATATATTTCCGTACAATACCATCTTTTAAATATAATTTTAGCAATTCTTACCCTTCTCTTTTACTCCAAATATTACTCGTTCCTCATTGGTCAGTTCAACAGGGTTACGGCTGGCGTTCACTGTGAAAAAAAAGTAGCGACTGAAGTCTACTGCCATGTTGATCGTGAATACTGTGGCGAGGGCGCACTCTCCATACCATACTACTGGATGCTCACAACTCAGAAGTTGAGATATGTATTGTAGCTTTCTGTGAAATAAAAAAAAATTGTTATAATTTGAGAAGAAAATTTGCTAATTTAAATAAAAATCATAATACATAGATGAAACTAATCAATAATAATTTTTTTTTTTTTTATAATTATTTAAGTTCAACATACAGTAAGCATTTATTTTCTTTCTTTCATAAACTATTACAATATAAATTAATAAGGTACTTAAATAAGGGAGGTAGTATTGAGTTTCAATTAATTTATTTCGATAAATATATATTTAATAAAAACATATCATTTACTCCTCATAAAATTAATATTTTCTCAATTTACTCTTTTTTCTTTTATATTTATTAACAAAAATTATTGGAATGTTTGAATATAGATTTTTTCACATTAATTTCAGAAGTTCAATCCACCGTTTTGACAGCTACAAAAATGTGAACTACTTTTTTATATCTATTTTTGACTGACTGACTAAATTAATGTTTGTTAGTGCTCGACTGCATTTGGAGCGAAATTCATTTTCCACTTACATTTCAAAGTAGAAAAAAGTGGCAGCCAGCAGATTGAAGAATCCATAGATGAGCGCTCGTTGTGATAGTTGATAATTACGCTGTTGGCTGATTGATAAATTCAACTTTGATGATTCATTACAGTTAACAAATTTAGTTTCTCCCATTCTGAAAAAAATTAATTAAAGTAATTAGCTCTACTCTACAGTTAGCAGAATCTTGTTGTTTATGCTCTAGGCCTAGTAGTAGTTATATAGAAGAAGTACTGTAGGCTATATATGTAGGTACTCCATGGTCTAGGCTAGGCCTAGTACGTAGTCAGATCATGTTTAGTTAGAGCCAATCATTAATCAATGCTAGCAGCCATCCATCCAGGCTCCAGCAGAGTCTGAGACTGAGCCAGCTATAAAATATAGTCTAGGCCTATCTACCTAGCCTACTTATTACTAGCCAAGGCTAGATCGGCCTGCACTAAAGACAGTGAGACACTCAACATGACCTTCTAGGCTAGGCCTACAATACATACAGCCGGTTGTCTCACTCGGCCGTGTTGCTCTCATCGTTCCCGCCGCGACCGTGCGTGTTTTACTCGCTCCCCACCAACCAGGCCAGGCTAGCCCTAGCAATAGAATATTATTATTATTGGAATAGATTACTAACTTGTTATTAATTGTAATTTATTTTTAATAATCAATGTCGACACAAAGAAGTAAAACTGTCTCAAAAAGTATAATAAAAACAACAAATTCACAAGAAAAATAAAACATCCGAAACACAGGCAACAATTCGTGCATGTTTTTCCTATTTATTCATCGCCCGCCGCCAACGTTAACGCTAAGCTATCAACAATTTTTGTAAATATTATTTTAAATTATTTGAAATCGTAAATTTACTTATTTATTACTTTTCATTTAATACTTTGTATAGGAATAATAAATTATTGTTACTTTCTATATAGTATATGAAAACACTTGAGCAAATACTTTGTTTTATGTAAAAAGATATGGATATTGATAAAGGTCACTGTCCAAAGGTCAGTATTACGCAAAAAAATACAAGAAAAACTAGGAAGCTAACAAAAGGAAAGGAGGAAATACAGTAAAATGGACACGTAGGTTACAGAATGTTCTGGTTTATTATGATTTTTATTGTCTATAAAATGGTTCTGGATATTTTTATTGTTTTAAAACTGAATTCCAGGCCGTACCATGCAATAAATACAGCCAGAGACTCTTGGATGGACTGCCTGCTGGATCGACGGGCTGCATGGTTTGGTGTGTGGTGGGTGGGTGGGTCGGCAAAACGTCGTTGGGCCTAGCTATATGAAATGGGCTTAGGTTAGGTCTACTTACCGTACTTACTGTTGTTGCACTAGCGGATTACCTTTCACATAAAAACAAAATGCCTCCTGGCCATACGGTGATGTCGTTTAATTTTAATAATATTATTAAATTATTGGCAAAATAATAATATAATTTAATAATGTTTTCTTTTAATTTCAGTTAATAAACAAATTGCAAAAAAGTTGCTGAATCATTTTTCAAGATGGCATCTAAAGAAGTGACGAGCACTTCTAAGCAACGCTTTGTTGACATCCACCATCCAGATTTCGATAGTTATGACAATGAGATGTCGGTGGAAGATTACAACTTCTACTCAAAAAACAAAGATGAGTTCCGCAAAATGTGGTTTGATCAAGTACGCTAACCTTTCGTTATTGCATGTTAAAGAACTTGTTAGGAGGATCGTCTGAATCAAAAAGAGCTGCTGTGTGAACCATCCATCCATATTTTATATCATAATATGACCAGACGATATTTACAAATCCATTAAAAATAAATCGTCAACACAATACAAAAAGCTTGATAAAATAAATTTCAATTTTTACAAATAAAATAATAATAAATGAATGAATAAATCCGAATACATATCTTTTTCTTTACATTCATGTAAACAATTGATTATTTAAAATTGAATTTTTTGTGATCCAAAACAAATTAGAATTTATGAAAAACCTATCTTCATTTTAAAATCATTTATTTCTCATTTGTAAATAAATTATAAGGCATAAAAAAAGATAAACACAATATGCTTATTACGAACAAAGTCCTACAGTACATGGTCTTTTGGAGTCGAGTAATTTTTGTATTGAAAAAAAAACCCTGGAACCTGATAGGACTAGAACCCAGGACCCTAGGATTGAAAGCCAAGCATCTTAACCACTGAGCTACTCTATATTGTTATATTAGACATGGTCTATTACTAATGCTGGTATCTTGATTGTTTTATTTAACTGGTTTTATTACTTTTCGCAGACTTTACTTTTCTGGAAGCGGTTCAATCTCAACTATAAAGCATTCCTCGTCGACTATGGAACGGTTTACAAACTACGAGCTTCGGTAAGATTTTTTAAAATTAGGAACAATAGAATATGTTTGTATATTTTTTTTTTTCCGAACTTACTCTTCTTATTAATTTACATAGGAAGGATGATATACAAATAATGAATTTTTATGAGTGGAATGGTACAAATAATTTCATGATGCAAATTATGAAATTCTATTTTCACGTGAAAATATAATTTCTAAAAATGAAATTCGCACGAATATAAAAACATTCATTATTTGTTTTTATAACATCTAAGTAGATAATTGCCATTCATGTTCTGATCTTGTTGTTGCGAAGGAGTAATCATGTAGTACGCGTTCCATTCACAGAAGCTATTGGATTGCACAAAAAATAATTTTGTTAATACTATTACACGATCGTTAAATAGTACATACTATTCCACAATCGTCCAATCAATATTTATTTAAGTGTTATATAAATACAATTGAGTTCATTTTCAAATCCAGATAATTGATAAAAAAAAGAAGTAAATAAAATATAGATAATTGAAAAGTTAACAATAATAATTGGAAGAGATGCCTTCGAAAGGTTGCACCACCTTTTCAAAAACAAAGACAAAATGCCCAACACAACATGAACAAAGAATGTTATGGATATGGATGAAGCTGACATCATCATACAAATACAGATACAAATAAAAATATTTCAATTAGTTGTATTGCTTATTACAGGGACCCCTGATGGACATGTTACTGAAGGAATGTTGGGGATACCTGGACAGACAGACTACAAAGTGTAAGTTAAGCTCTGTCTATACTATCAAACTAGTTTGACAAAAAAAGTGTGATGTGCCCAAATATGGTAGTGATATGCCCAAATGTGGTTGTGATATGACATGATCCATATTTAGGCATCACATTGTCATATAAAGTTTGATAGTGTAGACAGAATTAAGAATTAAGAACGTAAACAGATTGGCTTTCAGTGACAGCAAAGTGTTACAAAATATTATTTAGTATATTATGAAAACACATACAGTAAATCATCATATATTTTTGTAAAGCAACATGCAGATAAAAAATTTATATAAATATGAATAATTTCTTGGTAAATGTCTAGCATTTTTGCATACAAGGATCATATACAGTAATATACACGCTGCAGGTGTGTTGATCTGTGTGGGCGCTTTACTTCTGGCTTCCGTAGGTCCGAAGGTGATGGGCAAATCCGAATTTCCTCAGTTTCCAGTTAACCTTGAGGACGATACTAAATACATTTATTAATGCGTGACTGCATAGAGGGCGTGAATAGCGTATCGAATGTTCGATTGCCGCAGCCATATTGTTGATAGCTGCAATGCTAACTATTTATGTATTAATATGGTAGTTGGACAATTTTATTTTGTGTTACAGCAAATGATGTTGAACTTGTTATGCGGCTGATTGAAGATGGTTATGTGTTGATGAAATCCAGAGACAAACTACCGTTTGTTGACGTACGTGATAGAGGTAAATAAATGTTTCAAATCATCAATTAATATACAAATAATGAATGTTTATGAGTTGGATTGAAAATTCCAAATGGACACGTGATGCGTAATTACCCAATAAATTTACAAGAATGTAATCGGTTGTGTTTGAGATATATATCAATTATTACTAATTATATTGTTTGAATTTTCGAAGGTTTTACTCTCTGACTTGTATTCTTTATTTAGAAAAATGCCCTTTCCTGAATGAAACCACTAAAAAAATTTTCCGAAGGTTTTTTGGAGCTCCAAGAAAAAATGGTTTACGGTTAAAGGTCAGTATCTGGTTTTCTAATACAAATGGTTTTTATATGTAATAGCTTTGTATACAAATTAATGTATGAATCCAAAGGCAAATTACTGAAAAAAATGACAATGCTGTGGGTATCAGTGGCTGGATCTCAATGGAGATACAAAAAAACAGCCAGAAAAGTTAGTTTTGGTAAAAGTGAATAACTATTAAAAAAAGGAAGAAAAAAAAAATTATTATTAATAAATTAAAAATGTTGTTTGTCAATACCCACCCTATTTTGCAATTGATTTTTGTCCCATGCCAGTGTCAGGACTGTAATTAACAGTAATATCTGTTGTTCCAGGTGTGGTATCAGTATCCTTTATATGTCAAATATACAGCAGCACTGTGTAAGGTGTTGAAGAGATGGATCAAGGCAACCACGTTTATAGAAGAAGACACAGGGAATTATTGGAAATTACCAGTTAAACGTGTTTTAGATTCGTATGAGCTGGACTACTCTATGCTAATGGGTAAAGAGACTAAGCCTCCATGGGTTCATCCAGATCCAGACAGTAATATGTGGTGGGACAATGGTGGCCTATCCACAATGATGTTCCTTTCGCCAGAAGGTCCAAAGATTCTTGCACGCTACTTAGATCTGTATATTCCTGAATACATGGACAAGAAGGAGTTGGAAGAACACAAAAAAGAGCAGGAAAGAAAGGCAGAAGCTAAGAAACAGGAGGAAATAAAAATTATTGAGTTTGCTTTGAAAAAGGAAGCGGAGAAGAATAATCTTGAAAAGAAGATGGAGGAGCTTAAAATACCGAAATCCAAACTTTCGGAAACAGAATCTCAGAAATCAACAGATAAAGAGGATGACATAGAGGAGGATAAACAAACAGAGGAGAAGAAACCTAGAGCACCAATAGAATTAGTTATGGATGCTGATGAAATACGAAAACTAATTGAAAGTGATGATTTTGAGATGGAGGCTGGAGAAACGCATTTAAACGATGAGATGGCGCGTGATTTGTTCAAAGCAAAATTAACAGGTGCAATCCCGAAAGATTCAACACTCAAATCATCTGAGAATGGCATTCACAAGAATCAAGGAAAAAACAAGTCAAAATCGAAAAAACCAATAAAAGTTGAAATTGATTCAATCACTAACCAGAATGCACGAGCCAGAAAGAATAAAAATAAGTCGGGTGAGAATGCTGGGGATAAGAAAGTGCACAACGTGACAATCAACCTATCTGGTGAGGGAGGAACGCAAAGAAAGGTTGTCCTTACAATCGATAAAGAGAAGCCAAAGAAAGAAGTTGCTGGAATGGTTTGGAATCCTCCAATCTTCAAAGAGGGAAGTTTTGCGCAAGTACTCCTGGCAAAGGTTGATGATGAAGATGAAACCGATCCACATTTGATGTTGTCAAGGAAGATACTAAAAAAGAAGAAAGGTGTTGACTACCAAAATGACTCGGATTTGGAGTATGCAAGTCGACATCTTCATGTTCTGAGTTATCAATCCCGACTGAAGAATGTTCCAGCTTTACGCAAGATTATTGATCCTGAGGAAGAAAAACTTAGATGTCGACAGTACAGAAGGAGTGTTGAAGCCCTTAAAGGTCATGGCATTGATGCAATAGAGTTGGCCAACGGTCACCTGATGTCCTGCAATGCTTGGAAGTGCGATATCTTTATGACCGATGACTGCTTGGATGGGTTAATGCTTGTGAAAAATAGAAAACATGGCAAGGTGCTACATAAGGCAGATCGAACAAAAGGCCGGAAGCAACGTGTGAAAGCACCAAAAAATATGAAGAGAGTTTTACGCGATGAGAAAATCCGACAGAAGAAGGAAGAGCTTATGAAGGCAATTAGATTGAAACAAGAGGTTATGCGAAAAACATGGGAAGAAGAGAAAGCAGTTGTTGAAAGGCGATACAATTCAACGAAAAATCCTTCTGCAGATGAAAGTCCATTTATGATGTACAAGAGTCTGCTATGGGATGTGGTTGGAGGAGATGTACGTGCAATGCGAAATATGATCACTGTCTTGAACGACACATGTAATCATGATATCAATGTAACTGCTCTCACGAAAGAGGAGAGGCAGCAGATAGAAGATGACAACCAACTTATTGGCATTGTGGTAAAGAAGATTGCAGAATACAAAGACGACCAACCATTTATTGCTTTTCCTCCAGGAATGGACCAAGTGCTTGACATCTACCATGCAGTTATCATGGCTAAAATGCTACGAGAATCGTTGAGGGAACAATACAATGAAGATGATGGACACACATCTCCAGGAAGATCGATCATTCTTGACACATTTGCACAGATGGTTCCTCTCTTAGCAGATGAGGTTAAATATGACAACATACAGAAAATAATGAAATACTTTGATGGTAAAGACAGATACAAAGCTACCCTTGAATGGCAAATCATTCAAGAGGCAGAAGTGAGGATGCAAATAGAGGGAAAGATCAAAGGAGTGCCTGTGACTCGTGAGGACCGCAGGAAATACACAAAACATCCTGATTTTGAGAATATGGTCTTTGACAAGCTACTTGAGGGTTACAAGAATCGTGAATGTGGAAGAGAGGTTAAAAGAAGGTCGAAAAAAGGAGGTAGGTATTTTAAATACAAGACATAATATTTATGAACAATTAATTCATTTTTTATTTCTAAATATGAATACATACTACAATAAAAAGATTATTCAAAAACCAAACATTTAGATTCTTAAAAAACACATTCTTATTATATCAATTTGAATAGGCCTTCTGTATTTTATCACTTTTTGATATTGTGTACTGTAGTTAGTAGTTTTTCATATCTCAAGAATATTTAATCAAGTCACTCCTTAAATAAATGCTTCCCTTGAGTAAATTCCCTAGTATGATAAGTATGTTTAAAAAAAAAGAACATTTTTCTTTTTGTAGATCAAGATGTTGGTGATTGGTCAGAAGAGAAGTTTGATTGGACCAATAAAGAAATGCTCTTGATTGAGCAGGTGATGGCAAAGATCGAAGATGATTTGAAGAAACATCTGCATATAACGGTACAAAATGGGTCAACCCCAGAGGTTCACTCAACACCAAAGAGGAGCCGATATGAGGAAGGCAAAATTGAATATGCTTTACAAATGATCAGGAAGCAGGAGATGAAAGAAATGGAAGCTGAGAAGTTAAAAGAATCAGAGAAAAGAAAAGATGCAGACATCAGAAAGGAAGTAGAAACAAGGAAGGAAGCAGAAAAGAGGAAAGAAGCTGAAAGGTTAGAGCAGGAAAGAGAAGATGAGAGGGTCAGAGAGATGTTCAGAAAAGATGCAGATAGGAGGAAAGAGAAGGAAAAAGAACTAGAGAAAGAAAAAGAATTAGAGAAAGAAAGAAAGTTAGAGGAGGAAAGAGAATTGCAGAAGATGAAAGAGAAGGAAGAAGAAGAGAGGATCCAAGAGATGCTCAGAAAAGATGCAGAAAAGAAAAAGAAGGATGAGATCAAAAAGCGGAAGGAAAACGAAGCAGATAAGATTAAAGAAGTCAATGGTCAGGAAGAGATGACCAACGGTGATTCAAAGAAACACAAGAAGCCTTACGATTTTAAAACATGCTCTTTTTGTGGAAACGTCGAAACTGTTCGTAAGCAGTTCAAACGGTGTCAAAGGTCAGTTAATTTACAATTTACAGCAAAAAAACACATAACAATTAGATCCATGGTCTTATTGAAATGCGATGTCATTACAATTTGGATTATTATAATGTTTTAATTAAATTTCTGCCCTCCAATCGAAAGAACATTCATCTATATTATATTGATCCATAGAGTTTGTATATTTGATTTAATACAAATTTATTCTACTGCATATACATAGGGTAACATCATTTTCCGGAATTGTACTGGGAAGGTTTCCAACTACATTTGAATATTATCTACCCCTAGTGGTGTGGTGATGGTGGGTTGGGTGATTGGTTAATAGGGTATCAAAATGATGGGACTTATACTAGAAAAGGTTTTCAACTAAATTTGAAAATTATCGACCCCTAGTGGTGTGGTGATGGTGGGTTGGATGATTGATTGATCAATAGGGTATCAAAATGATGGGACTTATACTAGAAAAGGTTTTCAACTAAATTTGAATATTATCTACCCCTAGTGGTGTGGTGATGGTAGGTTGGATGATTGATTGGTTAAAATAAAGGGAATTGTACAGGAAAAGGTTTCAAAACTACATTTGCATTTGGGTTACAAGGTATCTTTGCTAGTACAGTCATCTGATTCTTATCAAAGTTAACCCAAACAAGAAGGTTGGAGTCTTTACTTCTTTTTATCAATACATTTGTTTTATTTTATGTACAGATGTGTTGAGCAGAAGTCAGAGAAAATACGCTTTTACTGCAAAAAAGAATGTCAAGGTATGATAATTTTTAAGAAAATAAATTAAGAAGGTTTGGGTAGTACAATATACAACTCACTACCCATTCTGATGTCTTCTTTCTGGCACACTGCACTTTTCTGTCAATTTAGTGTCATTACGTATAGTCAGATCATACACATACAGTACTATACTGTATATGATGTTGGTTAAAAACAACATTATACAACAACTAAAAATACAATTGCACTGTATTTTAAAATATGATATGTTCTACTCTGTTTAAAAAATAGAGTAAAAGAGTAAATGTGGCAATCCAGCCCAGCATGGAATGGTGTATATTCGTTTTAAAAGGGATTAGGCTTAATATTTATAAAGACAAAATATTTGGCACACTTGACGTGTCATACCTATTCTGGCGATGGAATCCAAATAAAAAAAATGCTAAAGCTTTGTGCAAGTCTACTTTTCGCACACACAGATTTGTTTTTAATTACCAACTTGTTTGTTTAAGATTTTAAGTTTCTTTTATCTTAATTATAATTTTTACATTTTTCTTTGCAGTTACTGACTGGAAGGTCGTACACAAAGAACAGCATGCGGCTGGTTATTAATTAACCTAATTAAAACATTTATCTTCTCAAATTAATTATAAGTTGTCGCTATCGCTTAGTAATAAGTTTTTGCTTACTGTATGTCAACTCGGCCGAATTTAGATAGCCAATTAATAGTTAAATGTGAAGAAAAAAACAATTCTATAGAAAAATATTTGTTTTGATTTTCTTCCACCTCACTGCACTAGTTAAGTTACCATTTGTTGTTAAATCAATTTCCCTAAAACTTTGTTATCAAAATTTACTGTTGTGAGAATTTTACAGTACAAATTTTTTAATTTAATTTTGATTTAAGGGATCATGTCAAACAGAAGTAGTTATTGCAGTAGAAACATTCTAACATGGTTCCTGAATTTGTTCCACATGAGTGGTTTTGTACTTGTTGTGTGAGTTATCCTCAATAAAGAAATTGTGTTTTCATTTAAAGATGTATTGTGCCCCAAAAAACATGAAAAATGAAGATTAATTAAATCACTTCCATAGAAATGAAAACGGAAAAAATAATGTTTTCACTTATAAAATGACAAAATAAATGGTTAAATTCAACCAAAAATCCATTGGCTGGCAGCCAATTTGACCATTTTTTGCTTTAAATTACATTTTTTTCAGGTAAATACATTTTTTTTCGATCCAATTTTTGGTCAAAGTAGATAACCATTATGTTACATTAAAATGGAATATTCAACAAAAAAATTAAGAATTATTTTTTCAGGGGGACAATACATCTTTAAATAAATAAATTTTAATTTGCATTTTATATTATTAATCGAATCAAAAACAAATAAATTATGTAGTTTAATTAGTATGCGTAATAAAAAGAAAAGTTGAAAATAAGTTTATTAAAGTTGAAAATATTTCTTGTAATAATAAATGGGCCATCAATATAGCTAAACCAGTACTAGTAATAAAAAAAATAATATATGTAATATTTTATATCTTAATTTCAATTTCGCTATGTGATAAAAATCATAAATCATGCCATGCTAAATTATTATTATTAATGTTTTTTTTTTCTTTTTATAATGTTTTATTTTCAATTCAAGTTAAAAATAATTTTGTATGTAAATATTTGGTAGTATGTGTCGTCTGCAAATGTATTGACTAATTATATAATAATTCATAATTAATGAATTTACCATTTGTTTAAATTCCAGAATATTTTGAAAATGTTCAGATTGTTTTTTGGATGTATGTAATATTTTTTATATTTATTCCATTTAAAAAAAATTGTTCCATAATGGGAAAGACACGTTTTGTCTTTGAAATTTTAATTATGCGAATTTAATTTTAATCTTGAATGTAAGTAAAAACCAAACCTCTCCCACCCCCATTTTAGGACACCCCTACTAAGGGGACACTTCTCCATAAAACAAAGAAGTGGAAATAATATGTTTAAACTCTACATTCAACCCCAATTAAAGGTCCCAAAATGTTAATATTTTATTATTATTATGATTATTTTTAAAATGTTACGGTACCAGATATGATGATTATTAATTTGTGTCAAAGTTACATTGAACTTTTTTTTAAACATGATAACTGCGTTGACCAGTGGCTGTGTTGACCAGTGACTGTGTTAACCATTAGGCCAACGAAATATTCCTCTTGCGATAAAGATATTTTTGATGGTGGTGGTGGTTGTATTTTTCAATAGATTTTCTTTTTTAATAATCTTTAGTAGGTAGAAAAATAAAGAAAGCAGAATACAAAAAGTACTCTAGAAAGATTTCTTTTAGTCGATGTTTTTTTTTTAAATTATTGATAGGAGGAAATGTTTAATTTTAACTGATCGAAACAGTGAAAGAAACAACAATTTAAGAATTATGATTTCTTTTTAATGTCAGTAATTTTGTTAATTTTGAATAGGTGGTGGTAATTTTAAGTTTATATGAATATGTTTGTTTACAGATTACTAAATCAAAATGAATTTATTTATACTGACAGCAATGTTGTTTGGAATAGGTGGTGGTAATTTTAAGCTACTGCTTGTGTGTTTAATCAAGGCAATCTAACAGGATGAGCTCAGGAGATCAAAGTGTTTATCTGTGGCTGCAACACGATCAGTTCCACGCCTTATAACAGACACTGCGCACCGCGGAAAATATGCACATAGTACAGTACTGTGGTATTTGTTGCAGCCAGACATAAGATAAAAGACGAGCTCAGTGTCCTGTTGTTAGATTGATTTGGTTAAATACATGATGCAATTCTGCAGAAGATATGCATTTTATTAATTTCATCGAATAAAACTAAGATAGTTAGAAGCCTTGTAGGTTTACTATTTTTGCTTTTTGGACAACTAAAAAAATAAATGAATATAAATGCCTTACCGTATCTCATGTCACTGTAGTATTTGTACTTCTGAAACTTATAGTAATGTCCAGAGCTGAAAAAAGGGAGAGAGGGAGTATTCGCACATGATAAGAGAGAAACAGAATAGGAACTGTCGTTGAGCTCAGTATTAAATTTATCACCGACAAAAATGGTTTCATTGACAGTACAAAATACTGTACGAAGAAACAGAACAGGAACCGTCGTTAGACTCAATAATGGTCATAGAAAATCTGTCAAGTTTCATTGACAGTACAAATACTGTACTGTGCGAAGAAACAGAATAGGAACCGTCGTTAGACTCAATAACAGTCATAGAAAATCTGTTAAGTTTCATTGAAAGTACAAATACTGTGCGAAGAAACAGAATAGGAACCGTCGTTAGACTCAATAATAGGCATAGAAAATCTGTTGTAAGGTTTCATTGACAGTACAAATACTGTACGAAGAAATAGAACAGGAACCGTCGTTAGACTCAATAATAGTCATAGAAAATCTGTTGTAAGGTTTCATTGACAGTACAAATACTGTACGAAGAAACAGAATAGGAACATACAACATGTTCGGTTTCATTGATAGTACACAATATGAAACCAAAAGAACAGTCTAGCTTCGAACTAAATAATTTCCATGGATCTATATATATATATATATATATATAGATATTCGATCTATTTCCACAAGAATAGATATAGGCCTATACAAGTACAGTATAGTATAGGCCTATCTTAATTATGAAGAAACAAACAGAGAATTGTCAGTTTGGTAAATTGGATCTTTGTTTCTTCGTTAAAAAACCATTAGTGTATTCAGTCGATGAATTCATTCTGCTCATTGATACCACTTGTGTGTGTAATTTCAATAATAAGCAATTATTTCGAATTTAATTGGTAAACCTTTTTTTTCAAAATGCTAATTACCCGGTGCATATCAACCAATCACAGACGTAGTAAATTCCAATATTGATTTAATAAATGAAAACGTTTTATTTTATTGATGACATTTTGCTAAAAGTTTTCAAGATGGTCAACGGAACTGTAATGATCTTTTGCGATCTTCCAGTGATATTTGCTGTGCCATATTTCATAATTTCAGTAATAGTTTTACTTGCGAATACCTTGACTGTTATTGCAGTTCTATCACTAAAAGATCTACAAAAATCTAGTTTTATCATTATTGCTAGCGTAGCGATTGTTGATTTTTCTATGGCCTGCTGGATGCTATTGGGACTTGCCAAATGGACTCACACAGGACAATTCTTTTACACTGAAGATTACCTCGGCAATATTTCGTTCAACGTAGCAACCCTTCATATTTTATTCTCTTATATTCATCACATCTTTCTGGTATTCGAAAGGTACTTAGCGATTTTCTATCCTTTTTTCTACGTGGCTAAGGTAAACAACAAACGTGTTATAATTGCATTAGTTGTCGCGTGGACTCTTTGGATATCACTTGTAGTAACACTTATTCGGAAATATTCAATTGATGAATATTTTCCGATTATTATGATATTTCTAGTGTTAACTTGCGTTCCGGTGTATGGTTGTCATACTCGAGTATACATCGAAGCTAGAAAGATATTCTTTGAAATTTCCTCGACGGAAACCAATTCAGCTACGGACAATCACCAACGACACACAAGAATACAAAACTTCAAAGCGACAAAAACTACCGCCATAATTCTTGGAGCTTTTAGTACGTCTATGATACCATATTTTCTTCAGGTAATCTACGAACTAGTTACCGGTCAAATTGACGACAAAGTGTGTAATACCGGCGCTTTTTTGGCAACTACATCATTGTATCTGAATTGTTTGATGAATCCAATCATCTACTGTAGAACAAATAGACACTTCAGAAATTTTTGCAAAAAGTTTTCCAGAAAAATTATTTGCAAATGAACCTAAACAACTACTACTCATTCTACTTCTTTTCCTTCTTTTCCTTCTTTTTAAAAAGATAACATTGTTAAAAAGATTTTTAAAAATAGTCTAAGTTAATAAATATATTATTAAACATAAATGATGTTAAATGATAATGTATGTATAAAGAAAAAAAAATAAGCAGAAAATATGTATATGAACTAACATGTTTTTTAGTGAGAAATACATTAAAATATGATATGTATAAATGATAAGACAAAATTATGGTAAAAAATGATAATGGATAGAGAAAAGATAACAACAAAAATCACATAACAAAAATACAATGTTAGAACAAATATTTATGAATTAATATGCAAATGTAAATGATGGAAATAAAGGCGGGATGAACCCACATAAGACAACAAAAAAACAACTATTTAATCTTCGTATAATTGGCTAAAAGGCAAGCCATTGCAGCAATGATACGGGCCTTTAGGTTAACACAGCACAGTAATGTCAGTAAAATTGCTATCTAATAGGCCTAAGCAATTAAGCCAGGAGCTAGCCTTTAAATTGTAAAATCCAAAAAACTAAATTTATTTTTCATCAAGGTAATTGAGTGTGTCCAGTATTGTACATTTTGCGGTTTGTAAATGGACTCAATTAAGTTTAATTATTTAATTTGATTGCAAAATAATCAGACAATGGTTGCTATTATGCGGATAATTTGTTGTTATGCTAATTGAAAATCAAGTCATTAAATATTGTTAAATTGAAAGAGATTTTGTCATCAAGGTAATTACTTATTAAGCTCATATGCCTTCAGTTTCTGATAGTTTCAAGAATATCAATGCCGACAATTAACAGTCATTAAGGCAAATAAACGCACACAATGGTCATAGCCAAATGATGACCGCCAAAAATATCTGATTTTTCACTCGAGAAATGAAAATTTAACATTAAAGAGTATAGCTCCGGTTATAATATTTTTATTATAAAATATAACCCCGCTTAGTTTTCGACAGCGGAAAAGCAGAACGATTCCTTAAATAAGCGGTGCTACGTGGCTTTTTTTTGTCTTATTTAAATTCTCAGTGATGAATATTATTGTATACATATAAGTACATTTGTGACAATTAAAGTAAGTGTTTAAAGTAGTTTAAATACAGGTATATATACATAATAAGATAGGCCTACTTGAATTCAGTATTACCATATTTGTTTAAAACTTTAGATACGATGTTAATTAAAATGAAAAAAAGAAAGATGGCGGTAAAATACATGATTAAAATCTTTCTTGTTCAACTATCTTATTTGTGTTCTTATTTGTGTTCGAGTAGATGGCGTGGCTTTTTGTAATTATAATACAGTGACGTAAAACATTAATCTGATTTAACCAATAATGATCACGGATGGTTTGATATACACTATGGTTGAATGGAACACAGTTACGGAGGGCACTATGTATACGTAAAGGAAATATTAATTCAACTTATCACAAAGATAGGGTCGACATGTGGGGACTAATAACCGACCAAAAGTAACTTTGGAATTATTTTCGTTCGCTCACCTCAGGCACAAGAAGGTAAGGGACTATACTGAGGTGGTGTATCTACTCTCCAGCTGGCTAAGTCGGTCACAACATGTACATTGAGAGAACTTGTACCACCAACCCGATTTGATAATCCGTTCCCCGATCCTGTACCCAATTTGAACTCAATGATGATGATGTATATAGGCATATTCTGTTCACTGAAACAAAACAGGAACTGACAAAACAACCAAACACACCTTGTTTGCCTCATAAATAAGTCTAGTTTCCTTTACATTTTCCTGTACATGATTGGTCCTTCAGACTATGAGGTTTGTGATTTCTGCCATAAGGAAAAAGAAACACTGATACACTTGTTTTGTGAATGTAATATTATTTGTTGTGTAATGTAATTAAAAAAAATATTTATTAAAAGAAAATATTGAATAAAGTCTCTGAATGGAAATAAAAATCAAAACAAAAATCTTGTATTATTGTTTGCGGTACACTACGTATGTATTTCTGAAAAGAACTTTTGAGATTCTCGAGGTTTCGATCATTAATTATTTTTCATTTCTCATTCCTGAGACGATCGAACTACTGATCGAAACGTCAAGAAAGGCAACTGTTCTATTCAGATCTAGGCCTACTTATACGTATCGTGGTGTCCGCAAACTTTACAGCAACACATTTTGACATTGTGTTGTATTTTGCATTTTATAGGTTTCAATTGTCATCATGTTACTGTTTATTCATGGGGAGTGATTACCAAAAAGAATCGATTAGGTAGCACAATTGCTATTATACTTCCTATTTTAATCCCGAAGACTTCCACTTTGAAACCAACAACCCGGATTACAACATTGTAGATTAGAAGTTAACGTAGTTTTACACAATACAAGACATTGATGTTGTTAGATACGACAAAATCACGTCCATGACGTATTGCAGGGTGTGATGACGTTTTTGTCTACTTCACTGACAATGACATCACAAATAATATAATTTTAATTTTCCAGAATACACGTTTACCAGGATTTATTTTACCACAACATTTTATAAATCGAATGCAGTTGAGGAATTTACTTCATTCCTGTTTTTGAAAATTACAAAGCTGGATGTCAAAAGCAAAACAAATCCAAAGTCATAGAAAAGTAAGTATATTTTTATTTATTTTAAATATCAATAGCATCTAAGAATATTAAACTATAACGATGTTACGGCACCATTTTTTAAAATCTGGTTCAGGTAGAAATCATGAGTAATACATGAGCCTAATATTGCGCTCTATGAATTACAAAGTAGCCGACCTATTTTCGAAATATAATTGAACCTAACCATCTCTCAGTATCAACATTCTATGTGTTTCGAACGCGAGTATTCAAGTCCACAATCTTAAGTCTATACCACTGAGCCACACAGCTGGTTTACAAAAACTAGTTTTTGTTTTTGAAAATTGTAATATTACTTTTTCTACTACACAGATTTTATAGTCAACCAGATCCATTACTTCAAAGACAGAGAGATCAAACTTATTTTAAAACAGTTTAATAACAAGTTTGATACCAGATTTAAGGACGTTTATATAGGCATATACAAGAATAAAAAACTTTAATTATGTTGCGAATTAATCTTGCCAACCTAATGTTGTTTGGTTTGCTTATTACTACAACTCAATGCCAACTTCCAGAACACCAGACGACACCAGAGACAGTGACCGTAACTGGTGTAACTACTGTGGTTGTCACTGAATTAGACTCTTCATTATTGACAACAGACGAGAGAACTACAGTACAAAAGACAACAAGAGCTGCTACTAGTGGAGAGATTACTGCCAGGAAAGAGCCAACACAAGAGATTCTTACAACCAGCATGACCACGTTGGACACTTCCACAGTCACTATCAAATCAGAAGAAGAAACTTTGAATACATCGTTAGTCATTGGATTGTCAGTTGGTGCAGTTGTGTTTTTACTTGTACTCGCAATACTATTCTTACTGTACAAGAGAAAGAGATCAATAACAGTAGAATTATGAACCAGATGAACAAAATAACTGAACATTAATTAAAGTATAAATAATAGGCCTATACAACCGGTTTTAATAAGGTACAGAAATATATGATATAAAATGATTATAATTATGCTGTACTACTAATAAAAAGAAATCGTGTCTACCATATTCTCCTGCAGTAACTATATTATAAACTTAATCTGTTTTATACAACTATTCAGCTGCAGGCTACTAGGTCTAATTCCTAAATCCATAGGAGGTCGCCGTGCACCCACAGCTTCCTAGGCCTAAATGTTAGACTGCATGACAAAAAAAGAGTATTTTATCAAATGATGAATGTGTAGGCCTACCTAGTCAGTAGACCTAGTAACTACAACCTTTTAAAATGTTTTTAGTGTTTTTTGTTTATCGTATAACACGAATTATAGGCCTATTGATAACATAATTGTTCTCAATTATAACTTATTATGTATAAAATTGATCATAATGATAAATAAGTTTTAACACTAAAAACTCCAAAATGTCTTCGTAAATGAAAATACGTAGAAATGAGCTAAATGCCAACTCAGAAAGCGTCGTACGACTTTGCCCGACGAAACGTCTTGGCTCGTCGGTGCTGTATGAGTTGAATCCAGACGAGACGAGTCGTCTTGAGATAGCGTCGGGCGTAGTTTTTAGGTCGTCGCGAGAACTTTAAAGATGTTTGATTTTCTCCCAACGATCGAGATTACTCGTCGGGCCTTGTCGTACGACGCTGTCTCAGTTGGTCTTAAGACAAACATATTCTAAATCTATATAAATAAAACAGTTTAGAGAAAAGATTTACAAGAGTTCAACTTGGAACTAACACGAGGATATGATTTAAAACTTTGCTATGTTTTCCAATGCAACCAAGAACGTGGACGGTGAAATTATTTCTCGAAACCGCTAGCGGATGGACCTCTGCGTCTACAAAGAATGCGATTGCGTCTGCAAAAGTACGACATAAAGATAATCTATGTACCTGGAAAATCACTCCAAACAGCGGATACTCTTTCACGAGCAGTTGACGAGACATACCAACTGTCGTCAGAGCAACAATTTAATGATGACATTGATATGTATGTACAATCAATAATTGCAGCGCTACCTAGCTACTACTGACAAAAAACTCAAGGAAATTGAAGTTGAGTCAGGCAACGATGAAGCGATAAGAGAACTGAATCGCACAATTCAACAAGGATGGCCTAACAAGCGAAACAAATTCCACCCAGCAACACGAGATTACTGGAATTATCGTGATGAGCTATCAATAAAAGGCGATCTCGTATTCAAAGGTGATCGAATCGTAATACCTGCTAAAATGACAAAGGACATGCTTAAGCAAATCCATACTGGACACTTGGGTATCGAAAAATGCAGGAGACGGGCTAGACAATTCTGGCCAAACATCAACAAGGACATAGATGACAAAGTAAAATCTTGTCCGACATGCCAGAAACACCAACCAATGCAACCAAAGGAACCAATGGTATATGCAGCCGATAACACCCAACCATGGCAAAAAATTGGGGTTGATCTTTTCACGGTAAACAATAACAATTACATCACATGTGTTGACTATTATTCTCAATACATTGAAGTTCGTCAACTAACAAGTTCATCTTCAGCAGCTGTAATCAACATACTGAAATCATGGTTTGCGATACATGGTACACCATTTGTACTCTTTTCTGATAATGGTCCACAATTCGTCAGTGAAGAATTTCGGAAATTCACCAACGAATGGAACTTTGAACATACAACTTCCAGTCCATATTTTGCGCAGTCAAATGGACAAGCTGAAAATGCAGTAAAGATAGTCAAACGAATTATCAAGAAATGTACAGAGACAAAGGAAGATATATACTTAGCACTACAGATATATCGTGCTACACCACTCGAGCATGGACTTAGTCCAGCAGAAATGATGTTCTCAAGGAAAATCAGATCAAACCTCCCAGTTAATGAGTCAGCGCTAAAACCAAAACTTATTGACTTAAAGGAAAAGAAGGATGAGCTAAAGCAAAAACAAGCGCGGAACTATAACAAACATTCAAAAACTCTAGAAACCATACAATACGGACAGAAAGTTAGAGTATATGATACAACATCTAAGTTGTGGAACAAAGTTGGAACAATTCACAAATCACTACCTCATAAATCTTATCTTGTGAAATGTGGAAATAATATCTATAGACGGAACAGAAGGCACATCATGCCAATACCATCCATTGACAGATATGACAATGACGACTATGACTCGGATGACGACGTACCGGTTCCAAATGACAGAAATCGTCAAACTACCGATCAAAACCGACCACGACGTCAAGCCCGACGACCAGCATACTTAGACGACTATGTTACAGACAAAATATAATGTATATAGATAATTATGCAACGACTTATGAATAATGCTAGCATGTACATAAATAAATTTAAGTAAGAAGATAAAAATATAAAAAAAAAAAAAATAAAAAAATCTAAGTATAATACTCTTGAAATCTTATGCATGAACTATGGATACATAAATAACGGATTTAAAAGAATACTAAGAAAAATATTTTAACTTTCAAAACAGGGAAGATGTAATGATATTACATTACAAGTGACTGAACTTACAGGTTCAACAGGTCCACACACCTTACTGGTATCTAGGTTAGCTATCCTCATAGCCATGACAACCACATACCAGACGTATTAGTAATGATAGGTAATGTTTCATAACCACTTGCTATATTGCTGAGCTACAATAAACATCTACCAAACCAAACTAACGTCTTCGTTCATTTTATATATTATATTGTTGTGTACAAACAAAGACATAACATCACAGTGATATGACACCATCATGTGCACATTACTTGTCACATATAGTACTAAGACTGGGCACACTTCAACTAGAGGTAGAAAAGAATAGAGCGCAGCAATAGGTTATGTAAAATATGTAATATAAATGAAGTTGAAGATGAAAATCATTTTGTTACAGTTTGCCCTCGTTACAAGGAAATCAGAAAAAAAATGTATACCTTCTTTATTTTTTGGAAATACCAAATACTACTGTAGTGCATTGCGCCGCTAACAGTTTCATCGACTGAACTTGATAAAATATTTATACTACTGTGTTTCTAGAATAATTCGAAATAAACAAAAACGTATTGAAGATGTCTGCTGAAATAGTAAAATATACATTTTAATGTCACATAATACTTATTTAAAATTGGATGTTTTAAAAAAGTAGATCACCTAACAACACCGTAATACAATGAAAAAGCAATCAACCAGAAACCAAGTTTTTTATTGTTGTTTATTTTGTATTTTTTATAAGCGAAATCATAAACGAAGTCCTTAGTAGGCCTAGTAGTTCAACTCAATACTCACTTTTTAAATGATCAGAGTGTGACGCACGCGATGCGCGTTCCAAGTTGCGAGTTTGTTCAAAGAATAGCGAACGTGGTAGGTAAATTATATATCAACGTCTTAAGGTTGATATAGGTCAAACAAGGGGTCATGTTTTGGGGACAACAAACAACTAAATCAAACACAAATTTAGATTATAACCGTCTACGTAACGGTTCAATAACCCACCCTATAAGCCACTGAGTCTCTAAAGAACATTAAAACTACACCAAAAATTGAAACAATTATGTGTTTGCACAATCACTAATTCTTATTCCTTAAAGTCTGTGCTTGCAATAATGTTTTATAGTTCTATTATTCATATTTCGTTTTCTAAAATGCTGAAACGTGTTTTGAGAGACGACAAAATCAGTTACATGACGTAACACAGCGTTTACTCAGAATGATATAGTTTGTTTTATGACTTGTCAAACCTAAACAACTTCCTGTGTGGCGCCAGAGTTCACCAACCTGTTATATACGAGAGATAGTATAAATACAAGAGACACCAGAAGGTAGTCAGATATTGATGTAATTTTGAGTGAGGATACAAAACTATAAAAGCATTACAAAGTAGTAAGTAACGGTATAGATTCTTTCTTTTCGTTTAATTTTTTAAAATTTTGTTTAGCAATCTATTGACGATGCAATGAAAGCTTTAGAAACCCTCAATTTCCCACCTGGTCCTTTCCGGGGAAATCCTGTTTTGTTTAGAGTAACGTTATACTTGTTATTCAATTAATCTGAAAAAAAAAAATGGTTTAATAATAGGCCTCTGTTCTTATACTTTACCTCACAGATATTTCTTACCAACAAAGAATTGACAGACTCGCCGCTTTCATAAATACTGATCAAAAGCAAAAGTTATCTTTGACAAACTAAGACTGATTTGTAAGAACTATTATCAGTTAAGTTTGTTTGGGTAAGGTTAAACTCAGAACTACAATATTATGACAATGTTTGGAATTAAACTACAAATCTTGCTGTCGATTATTTTGCTAGTTATGCCAACTACAATCCAATCTACCATCATACCTTTGATTGGAAATCAATCGACTGAATTATTGGCTATTGAAGGTGATATTGTACACTTTTCATGTACAAATTCTCCACCCAGAAACGATAGCTATGTCAGTTGGTACAGAAGAAGCGCAATTACTGGAAATGTAACAGAGATTTACAGAAATGGAACGCTTTTGACCTCTGACCTTGGTCAAGAAGCACTGGCATATTCAATTAACAAGCTTAAATTTGAACTGAGATTATCGACCGCCAATGGGTTTGGACAACTTCTCCACGAGAATGGATATAAATGTAAAGTTATAAATGCATCTTCTCATGAGGTGTTATATGAAACCAACAATTACATCGAACTAAAAGTTTTCTATACTCCGCCACCTCCATACCCACTTTGTAGTTCAACCAATTACCATGAAGACGCTATCGGAAAATCCACTAGACTTACCTGTACATCAACGGGCATTTCTATATTGGCTACATTGATTACATTGTTGAAAAATGATAATATTATTGCTAGTCATGTTGAAGAATACAATAGAGAGAATAGATTTGAGGAATTTTCAATTGTGTATGATTTTGTTCTTCAACAAGAAGATTTAGAAGCAACTTTCCAATGCAAAATCAACAGCGACTTTGATGAAAATTTTGATGCAAAGACTTGTACTATAACGTCTGAAACAACAACGCAATCGACAATAACAGAATCAACATTTTCACCAATTACTACATTTATAGCTGAAGCAAATAGTCCTACTAGGCTTCTGCACGATGATATGCCTTCAGTTTCGTCAATATTGACCACGGAGTTAAAGCAGACTACATCGGAGACAACAGTCGCTGAAACTACAAGAGATTTATCCAACGTTCCTTCAACTTCGTCAATATTGACCACAGAGGTACAGCAGACTACACCGGAGAAAACAGTCGCTGAAACTACCAGAGGTTTACCCAACGTGCCTTCAGCTTCGTCAAAGTTTACCACGGACGATGTTGTACAACAGACGACTACCGGAAGTCTTTCGACCGTGCCATCAGTTACTGCACCATTGACAACAGAATCGATTCTAGGAAATACAGCACCAGAGACCACATTCGGTAAAACTACTAGGAATCTATCCAATATGCATTCGGACTCTTCAATATTAACCACAGACAATGATGAGTACATAGAATCAAAGACAACAAGAGCTATTAGTCTAGAAAGTACTTTCAGAAATGAGCCAACACCAGAAGCTCTGACAAAAAGCACCAGCACATCTAAGAATCAAATAATTCTTGAATTAATCGAATCTAAGAAGAAATCATCTTTGGCCATTGCATTGTCTCTTGGTTTTCTTTTACTTATAGTAACACTAGTCTTCTTAATATACAGAGAAAATCGCTCAAGTAGACCTTCAATACCAGACGCCGAAAATCGCTCAAGTAGGCTTACAATAACAGACGTCGAGTTAACTGGAATAAATAACGAACCAGACAAATATAATAAATGAATAATTACAAGAAATCAGTTTCACTTATGAAACTTATTATTATTATTCAAGTTATATTATTGCTACGAGCTCATAGAGCTTATACGTAAAAAAAAAAAACGTTTGTAATTTGTGCCGAGTACACACATATTTTTAACTCAGATGATTATTAGGCCATGACTAGCACATAGCCAATTATAAATGTAATTATGTTGTGTATTTAGAGAACTTAAATAATATAATCAGATTTGCTTAAAATGAAAAATATAATTTAATACCTTTTTATAGGCAATAATTGAATTATTATTTAATGTAAATGTTTATATATTCATAAATAACCGTTTTTATAATTACAACAAATAAAACAAATTATTTTTTTTTTAAAACAAATAAAGTTTATTTGATACTATATATTTGAATTGTATTGTTTATAGAATCTGTTTTATACCACTACCATACGCCCGGAGCACTTTCCTTGTATATAAAACCATAGAGATATTTAATATCTTATCTTAATAAATTACTTTTAAACGAGCCTGGATTCGGGTACGGTGGCCGGATAAAAAATAAAGAACCGTTTACAATAGGCAGTTTGGACAACCTAAGAAAGCGTATACGTGTGTTTTTTCCAAACTCTATTAACTCATTCCGGACGTAGGGCCTATGTATTATCGAAAAACATAACGCATGACGTAAGGCAACCTCCGTGTTAACGTAGCTACAAATACAATTTATGTAGAAATTGGAATGTTTTTAATAAACTAACTAACTAACTAACTGGTGTAACGTGTTGAACTTTTAGTAAATAAAGCTGTTTTATATATATATAATATTATATATGCCTAAGACAATGTCTAAATACCCTGTTTTAGAATAAAATAGTTATTACACTAGCATTTTAAACCATAAGGTAAGCCCATGTTTCAGTTACGTCATCTTTAATATTAAAACATGTACACTTTTTTTAGAACACATATCTTAGCTAGGTTTTCCACTACACAAGTTTATTCGTGCTACACTAATCAAAAAATTGGTAAATGCATTCAAATTTACATCTACGTTTTGCAATGCAAAAAAAGGCCAACCAATCAGAGCACTGTAATATTTGATTAGCATAAAAAGATTCGCCTATTGAATGGAAAACATAATTTACATCATTTTAATAAAATGTTTCAGTTCAGAAATTATTTCGTTTACATTAGCAGATAAAACTTGTGTATGCATTTTTGGTCTACGAATGGACTCTTCCAGTTCAAGGTGCATCATGGGATATGGGTTGAAGTCTTTCAACTGTCGAAAGAGTGTCACAGGGTCATCTGCATCAACTGACCCCTCTAGCGCGGTCAGTACATCTGAAGCGAATTTCCCATAATGTGCAGTTGAACAAATTACCATAGGAACAGATTCATCATGGAACCTGTCTGCAACCGCCTTAGCCACCGCTGTGTGCGGGTCCAATAAATAACCTAGAGAAAAAAATAAATGGTAATAATAAGAAATGAATATAGGCCTAATAATATTAACAATACTTAATAATAACAGGTTTGAACAAGTCTAGTAGTGAATCTATACAATAATATTACAATTAATATTGATATGTAATAGTAATAATAAAAAATACTATTTTTGTTTATCTCTCTTTAAGGCAAATTTACACAGACGAGTGGTAACGGTAATCAAAATATAGAATCTATGTTATTATTCTGTGTGACCATTTACACACAACGGGGGAGTGGACGGGCGGTTTGCAGATGCAGACTCCACGTGGTACAAGGTACGCTGTTTTCTGCTTACCGTTACCACTCGTCTGCTGTGTAAATTGGCCTTACCTGTTCTCTTAAAGACATCATGAATTGCCTTTGAACACAATTCCTCTGAACACCAATCAGCTACGATGTCTCTTTGCATCCGCTCTACAACCTCTTGTGAAACTTGGAAGAATTTATTGCTCGAAAGTTCATCAAAGCAACGTCTAACCTCTTTACTGTCCTTATTTGTTATCATATATAAATACCTAATTTAAATAATATTAAATAATCAAATTTGGAATGTTACATTTTAGGTTAAATATAAATAGTTAAGGAGAGTATCTATTTATGAGGTTAGCTGGACAGGACTGACAGTGTCTACACAGTTGTTTACTCTATAGTAAATGGGGTTAAGCTTGTCATTATATGCAACAAAATAATGTAAAATAAACGTCATTTAAATGACACTGAGCATATTGGCCAATAAGCCAAATCAATCAATCTATCTATCAATACATCAACCAATCTAATTATTGATTAATATATCCATTCATTCATCAAATCCATCCTTCAATTTGGGGCCGCGGCGGATCTAAACATGTTTGAGAGGGGGAAGGGGAGGGACAGAAGGAAAGTTTTGTTTTGAAGCGAGTTTTGGTAACCATTAATGTTTAAAACAAAATATCAGTCTTTGTGGCGCATTTGGCGTATGCGTATGGCATGTCGGTGCGCTTTGCATGACGTCACATAATCACCATGGATAAAAATGTAAACGTACGCACGAAACAAAACCTCAAATGGCAACTAGCGACAGCTTGTGCCGGATGGCTAGTGAATAGCCCTATAAATATCGGTCGACTTTCCAGTCTTTACAACCGTTTTCGAAGTATTTTTAAATTAATAGATATGCCTATTTCTCTTTGTTGTGGAATTAAACTCCGCCTTCCCAAATGTTTACGTAGAACAAGAATCGGTAAGTTGATTCATACGTTAATACATTACAACATAGGTCTAGTCTGATTCTAAATTTAGGCAATTTTTCCTATCTAGGCATATGCCTAATTTAGAATTATTATACTGATCTGCGCACTTAATTTGTAAATGGTGTTGTTTTATTTACACTTTTTGGTATGTACATTTTAAAAAGATAAGTTTAAACGTATTAAAACTATGGGAAAATGGCATAATTGTTATTACAATAATGTATGTTTACATAACCATAGTTACTAAACTTGTAGTGACGTGTGTGGAAGGATGATGACTTGGTATCGCGCGCGCATTTGGTGAAAATCATTCTATACGCAAGCACGTCACGAACGTGTGTATGTGCGTAAAAAATAGTCGCGTAAAAGAGCATCAGCAGCGCGGTTTTGATTGACCTTCTAGCTCAGCTCTAGCAAGATCGCAAAAAACGTTGTGACGTACGTTATGAAAACAAAAACAATGAATTGCTGGGCGTGGCCTCCCTGTATTCACAATGCTATTGGTGGAAAGTTGGCCGCTTATTTTACGTCATGAGAAAAGTTAAAAAAATCGTGATCAACGATCGCGCGACGTACGTGTGTCGTGTGCCTGTGGTCGGTCGGGGTCGGATCCGGTCCGTTTCTGTGGACGTGGTACTAGTCTAGGCCCTAGGCCTACTACTACTAGCCTAGCTAGGCTAGGCCTAGTAGCAGCAGTACAGGCCAAAAAGCCTCATCATATAGATAGATGGGTCGACTAGGTATAGGCCTACTAGCTACTAGGCCTAGCTAGGCCCTATAGCTCCTAGCTAGGGCCTAGTACTATTACTATTAGGCTACATACTATACAAGGCCCTAGGCCTAGGCTAGCCTAGGCGATATCCCTTCCCAACAAACACTCTTCACACATTGCAAGGCCTTAGCGAGAGGTTAAAAACAAGCGAGGCAATGCTATAAATATAATTATATTATATCAAATTTGACGATCTCTACTTCTTAGTTGGGTGGGTTGTGAAATTTTCAGAGATGGGGGCGAGCGCCTCTTCTTCATCATGCTAACTACGGCCCTGCATTGTTAATATTAATAGTAGTATCTTTTTTTTTAGTTGTAGCAGTCCCACCAGCAGGAACCCCAGCCCTATTAGTAGCAGCAGCAACAGGAGAATCCTATAGACCAATAGATGGAAGTTCAAATAATCAATCATCATCTTCACCTGCTGCAGGTAGGCCAGCCTAGCATAATAGCCTATCAATGTCATTTAGTTTTACTATTTTCTTTAGGACACCACAGATTTGTTAGTATATAATGGTATGCTGTTGGAATATATTACTGTAGAATTAAAGTTTAATTTGACAAACTTTTATCACAGTCCAGCTCGTTTAATAGACCAATCAATCTTTCATCTTTTGTTTTATAGTTGGTTAGATTCTTGTTCACATTTATATTTAGATTTGTACTCAGAATTGAGGGACAAAATATATAGCTCATATTTTTCTGTTTACTTTTCATCTCTTAATTTCATTTTCTTGTTTTTTTTTAGATAAAGAATAACGATTATTTGAATTAAAAAAAATAAATAAACATTCATTTTTTTTATCATAATCATAAAAGAATTGTCTAATAATTGATTATAATTTTTGACATATCAAAGTAATTGTAATATTTATCAAAAATAATATCTCTATAGACAAGGAAATTGAAGCACAGCAGCCAGCTGAAGCCTCCACCTCTGATGAGGATGTCAAGCTTGACAATCTGGCAACAAGTCTTGTGGAAGAGACATTGTCTAAGGTAATGGCAGAACATCTTGCCACCATTAATAACCTGCCAACTGAAGAACAGCAGCCAGCTGAAGCCTCCACCTCTGATGAGGATGTCGAGCTTGACAATCTGGCAACAAGTCTTGTGGAAGAAACATTGTCCAAGGTAATGGCAGAACATCTTGCCACCATTAATAACCTGCCAACTGAAGAACAGCCAGCTGAAGCCTCCACCTCTGATGAGGATGTCGAGCTTGACAATCTGGCAACAAGTCTTGTGGAAGAAACATTGTCCAAGGTAATGGCAGAACATCTTGCCACCATTAATAACCTGCCAACTGAAGAACAGCCAGCTGAAGTCTCCACCTCTGATGAGGATGTCAAGCTTGACAATCTGGCAACAAGTCTTGTGGAAGAGACATTGTCTAAGGTAATGGCAGAACATCTTGCCACCATTAATAACCTGCCAACTGAAGAACAGCAGCCAGCTGAAGCCTCCACCTCTGATGAGGATGTCGAGCTTGACAATCTGGCAACAAGTCTTGTGGAAGAAACATTGTCCAAGGTAATGGCAGAACATCTTGCCACCATTAATAACCTGCCAACTGAAGAACAGCCAGCTGAAGCCTCCACCTCTGATGAGGATGTCGAGCTTGATAATCTGGCAACAAGTCTTGTGGAAGAAACATTGTCCAAGGTAATGGCAGAACATCTTGCCACCATTAATAACCTGCCAACTGAAGAACAGCCAGCTGAAGTCTCCACCTCTGATGAGGATGTCGAGCTTGACAATCTGGCAACAAGTCTTGTGGAAGAAACATTGTCCAAGGTAATGGCAGAACATCTTGCCACCATTAATAACCTGCCAACTGAAGAACAGCCAGCTGAAGCCTCCACCTCTGATGAGGATGTCGAGCTTGACAATCTGGCAACAAGTCTTGTGGAAGAAACATTGTCCAAGGTAATGGCAGAACATCTTGCCACTGTTAACCTGCCAACTGAAGAACAGCAGCCAGCTGAAGCCTCCACCTCTGATGAGGATGTCGAGCTTGACAATCTGGCAACAAGTCTTGTGGAAGAAACATTGTCCAAGGTAATGGCAGAACATCTTGCCACTGATAACATGCCAACTGAAGAACAGCAGCCAACAGAAGCCTCCACCTCTGATGAGGATGTCGAGCTTGACAATTTGGCAACAAGTCTTGTGGAAGAAACATTGTCCAAGGTAATGGCAGAACATCTTGCCACTGTTAACCTGCCAACTGAAGAACAGCAGCCAGCTGAAGCCTCCACCTCTGATGAGGATGTCGAGCTTGACAATCTGGCAACAAGTCTTGTGGAAGAAACATTGTCCAAGGTAATGGCAGAACATCTTGCCACTGATAACCTGCCAACTGAAGAACAGCAGCCAACAGAAGCCTCCACCTCTGATGAGGATGTCAAGCTTGACAATCTGGCAACAAGTCTTGTGGAAGAAACATTGTCTAAGGTAATGGCAGAACATCTTGCCACTGTTAACCTGCCAAATGAAGCACAGCAGCCAACAGAAACCTCCACCTCTGATGAGGATGTCGAGCTTGACAATCTGGCAACAAGTCTTGTGGAAGAAACATTGTCCAAGGTAATGGCAGAACATCTTGCCACCATTAATAACCTGCCAACTGAAGAACAGCAAGCTGAAGCCTCCACCTCTGATGAGGATGTCGAGCTTGACAATCTGGCAACAAGTCTTGTGGAAGAAACATTGTCCAAGGTAATGGCAGAACATCTTGCCACCATTAATAACCTGTCAACTGAAGAACAGCAGCCAACAGAAGCCTCCACCTCTGATGAGGATGTCGAGCTTGACAATCTGGCAACAAGTCTTGTGGAAGAAACATTGTCTAAGGTAGTGGCAGAACATCTTGCCACTGTTAACCTGCCAACTGAAGAACAGCAGCCAGCTGAAGCCTCCACCTCTGATGAGGACGTCGAGCTTGACAATCTGGCAACAAGTCTTGTGGAAGAAACATTGTCTAAGGTAGTGGCAGAACATCTGCCAATTGAAGCAGAGCAGACAACAGAAGCACATCCAACTGCAGGTAGGCCAGCCTTGCATAATACTGTAGCTTATCATTTACCATTTTCTTTAGGACATCCCACATGTTTTGTTTTAGTGTATATTATTATTAGTATGCTGTTGGAATATATTACTGTAGAATTAAAGTTTAATTTGAAAAAACTTTCATCACAGGCAACTCACTAACTCCTGGCCTGAATGACTCATTACAACTAACATTGTAATAATTATCAAAAATAATATCTCTATAGACAAGGCAACTGAAGCACAGAAGCCAGCTGAAGCCTCCACCTCTGATGAGGATGTCGAGCTTGATAATCTGGCAACAAGTCTTGTGGAAGAAACTTTGTCCAAAATAGTGGCAGAACATCTGGCCACTGTCAATTACAATGAAGCACAGCAGACAACTGAAACAGCCTACACGGATACAGTAGAGAAAGATCAGAGGAAAGGTACAATATGACTTTACATTCATATAAATTTTCATTTAAGCCTAACCACCGATTTCCTATACTGTTATATTTGTTAACAATTTGAATCTATATTATAACATATCACTAACCCAATTTGTTTTTGCTCTCACCCTCCCCCTAGACCTCAAAACTGATACATGCACAGATGGATGGTCAAAATATGGAGACCCTTTCTTCGGAATCAAAGGAAATACTGCTATGGAAGGTGGACAATTTGTAAGTAACTCATAGACACTGCCCCACAAAAACAGGTTTACGATTTTGCCCTACCCCACAACATTTCATTAGGATATAGGCGACTGGTAGTATCAAAATAGTATCATCCATAGTCCATATTATTTTTTATTTTCACTATGTTTGAATTTGTTTATAGGCATCAGATTGCAAAAGCATCCAGGAACAGAATGACGAAATGGATGAAGCATTTTATAAGTATGGAGTGGAAAGTGACTATGACTGGATAGACATGGGACCTTCAGACCCAAGCGATGAAGAACCAGATGCCTGGGTGAGGCAGAGAGCTATCGCGCAGAGATTGGCAGCCAAGGCTGCAAGGAGATCTTTGAATATTAACCCTGGTAAGCCAACACTACCATAATGCCTAAGCCCTTTGATAACATAGGGTATTTATTTGTAGATACCCAAAAGTAGTTTTAAGCTGTCAAAGGTGGAGCATGTGTACCTGAAGCCAACCTCTCCCCAAACACCCACCCCAGTCCACCTCGTTAAATAGACTTTTTTTACTCAGTTTGATTCTTTTTTACATTTGTTCTTGTAAATTTGAAGGAAACAATTATCTTAATAATTATTATTGCAATTATTTCTTAATTTCCTTTTCATGCTTTGTTTTTTGATAAAGAATTTTATGATGAATAAGGAAAATTTGGATAAAAAAAGATAAATATTCATTATTTGTTATAATTGTTATTATTATTAAATATTATTGTATACTGTTTAGTATATTAATTAATTGTAATGATTATCAAAAATAATTTCTCTATAGACAAGACAACTGAAGCACAGCAGAAAACTGCAGCACAGCAGACAACTGCAGCCTCCATCTCTGAGGAGGAGGAGGAGCTCGACCAGCTGGCAACATCTGTTGTTAAAGAAGTTTTATCGAAGGTAGTTGCAGTTGAAAATCTTGCCACCGTTAACCTGCTAACTGAAGCACAGCAGAAAACTGCAACACAGCAGACAACTGCAACACAGCAGACAACTGCAACACAGCAAACAACCGCAGCCTTCATCTCTGATGAAGAGGAGGAGCTCGACAAGCTGGCAACATCTGTTGTTAAAGAAGTTTTATCGAAGGTAGTTGCAGTTGAAAATCTTGCCACTGCTAACCTGCTAACTGAAGAACAGCAGACAACTGAAACAGCCTACACGGATACAGTTGAGAAAGATCAGAGGAAAGGTACAATATGACTTTTCATTCATATGAATTTTCATTTAAGCCTACCACTCATTTTCTATACTGTTATATTTGTTAACAATTTGAAATCTATATTATAACATATCACTAACTCATTTTTTTTGCTCTTTCCCTCCGCTAGATCTCACAACCGATACTTGCACAGAATATGGAGACCCATTCTTTGAAATCAAAGGAAATACTGCTATGGCAGGTGGACAATTTGTAAGTAATTCATAGACACTGCCCCACCAAAACAGGTACACAGGCAGTGGCGTGAGCCTGTTTCGATGTACTCAGTTTACTGATTGTGAAAAGAGTGAAAACAAATTCTGCTTCCCAAAAATAACTTTTTCCCAACAAAAGCAAAACCCAGAAAAAGAAAATTTAAGCAAAATAAAGAAGATCTAGGCTACTAAACAACAGGACACTGACCTTCCCTACATAAAACGTTAAGTTGCGGATACTATACGATTATGCCCCCCGCCCCACAACATTTCATTAGGGTCTATGCTACTGGTATAATAATAATAATCTGTATTATTTTTTTTTTATTTCGCTATATTTGAATTTGTTTATAGGCATCAGATTGCAAAAGCATCCAGGAACAGAATGACGAAATGGATGAAGCATTTTTTAAGTATGGAGTGGAAAGTGACTATGACTGGATAGACATGGGACCTTCAGACCCAAGCGATGAAGAACCAGATGCCTGGGTGAGGCAGAGAGCTATCGCCCAGAGATTGGCAGCCAAGGCTGCTATGAAATCATTGAATATTAACCCTGGTAAGTTTATGTTTATTTTTAAAAGCTGATTTGTTTGTCTATACTTTAAAAATTCTTTCCTAGACCTAGTTTGGTCTCACAAGTACTAAAAATATTCATTCATTTTAATGTTTAGACCAACACGAGCTACAAGACGTCGACAATGATGAAGAAACAAATTGCCGACCAATAGTAGTTGACATGATATCACTGGCTGACATGACTGCAGATGATGATCCAAACTTAACCGATCATGATGCTACGATAGATCAATACAATTACTGAATACTTTAATCATATTTACAATGGACTAATTATAATCATTTCAATATTAATTTTACGATAAGGATACATTATTTGATATGTTTGTTTTATGAATTTTACAGTTGTGCAATAATAAATGATAATTTGATATATATTGTAAACTTTGTTTCTAATTTTATTTAATTATTTCTCTTTCGGGCTTTTGATTTAACATAGTTAATGAAATCTTTTTACTTTCCTACATTTAATTACTTTCTATTATAATAATTATAAATAAGATAAGAATTTCACCTAAATAACACATACAGTACTACAAATCATTATTGTCAATTCTGTATGATTTTAATTGGTTCTAAATTAATTACATCCTTATTCTCATATGAAAAAAAAATCAATAAAACCGCTAAACTCAGTTTTTAAATAATTATGATAATTTAATAAATAAAATTTGTGAATATTGTAAGATGGAACGACAGAAATGTTAAAATTAGCTCGATAAATATCAACTTTTCCAGTTTTTACAACCGTTTTGGGAAGTATTTTAAAATTACGAATAGATATGCCTATTTCTCTTTGTTGTGGAATTAAACCTATTTCGAGCCTAATTTAAAATATATTGATCTGAGTGAGGTTTTCCTTACATGTACACTTTAAAATTAAAAAGATAGGCAAGTATTAAAACATGGAAAAATGACATAATTATTATTATCACAATGTATGTTTAACGTAACCATAGTTACTGAACATGCAGAGGGATCATCAATGACTCGGTATCGCGCGCGCATGTGCGTAACAACAAGGACAAGAGAGAGCTGTCACGGCGGGTGACGTATGCAAACAATGAATTACTGGGCGTGGCCTGTTTTAGGCATCAGATTGCAAAAGCTTCCAACAACATGACGAAATGGATGAAGCATTTTTTAAGTATGGAATGGAAAGTGACTACGACTGGATAGACATGGGACATTCAGGCCGAAGAACCAGATGCCTGGGTGAGGCAGAGAGCTATCGCCCAAAGATTAGCTAAGGCTGCTATAAAATCATCGAATATTAACCCTAGTGAGTTTATGTTTATTTTGAAACAAGGCCATATACACGGCTGCAGTCGCGTGCTCAAGTTAGTGTTTACCGACTAACCGACCGACATAGTGAGCTGTAGAGTCGTGTTGCACGCGACTAAAAAGCTGATTTGTTTGTCTATCCTTTCTTCACAATTAGTTTGGCCCCATGAGTACTAAAAATATTCATTCATTTTAATGTTTAGACCAACAAGAGCTACAAGACGTCGACAAGACGTCGACAACAGATCAATACAATTACTGAATACTTTAATCATATTTTAAAAACAATTTTTTGGCTTTTTACATTATAATATGATGATTATGATACCTCCTATGGCCCAGATGATAATCATGAGTCATGTTTGGCTTGTGCCAAATCTTTTTGATTACATTTTCTCTCCCCTCCCCCTACAAGGCATCTTGAGACGCAATGTCTACTACCCCTTATGCTGCTCCTGATCGGCCGCTGGAAATTTCTATTTATAACCAAAAAGATCGCTGAGGATTGACTCTCACATCATGGGAAATTTTTATTTTTGTTTTTGCCGTGTAAAAAAGGGTAACCGTAAAATTTAGGGGACCCCCATGGACCCACTTTGGGATACACCCTTGTCAATTAATCAATCATTCCACCAAACAATTGATTCTTCCATTGATCAATCAATCAATCCAAAAATCAATCAATTCATGAATCAATTAATCAGATTAGTAAATTACATTATGCAATTAATTTATCAATGAAAATGAATGAATCGGTCAGTTTAGCAGATGAATAAATTCTTTCATTCATCAATAAATCAATCAGTTTAATAAGTTAAAGCTAAATACCTTTCAAGATTTGAAGATTTTAGAATGTCAATAGCAGGAGAGGTTGTCACATTTAGCGTCTTCTGTCTTAAATCATACATGCCTGTATTGAAGAATTCGCTCAGCACATTATTCTTATTGGAAGCACAAACAAATCTCCGAAAAGGAATTCCCATTTGCTAAAAATAAAGAGAGCATAGAAATTGTATGAATGACAAGATATTATATATACTGTATACTTGTCGCTTGATCACTCGATTCTCAGTAATGCATTCTCATCAAATGACAACATTTTTTGTTTAGCATCATAGACAAATGTCTTGATACAGCATCACAGTTAATTATGTATTAACTGTTTCTAAGGTTAGGTTAAATACAGTATCACATGTGACATTATTCCAATTAAATAGATGTATCACATGTGATGCACATGGTATGCTGTATCACAGACTTTGCTCAATACAGTACTAGGCAAATTGTAAAACAGTACTTGTACTGACAATTGACTTTGTCAACTATTGAGGCAGTTTTAACTTATTTGATTTTGATTTTTTTCTATATCCTGCCTATGCAGCTCTTTGATTTATAAAATTCTTATTATACCTTTGAATAAATCGCTCCAAGAATGTTCCCAAAATTTCCGGTTGGAATACAAACATCAACAGGATCTCCCATGCTAATAATTCCTTGTTGTACCATTGTCAGATATCCTGATGCATGGTAGACAACTTGCGGAAGTAAGCGCCCCCAATTGATGGAGTTTGCAGCACTTAGCTTTAAGTTGTGATTTAAAAGTAGTTCCTCTTTGAGGGCAGTGTCACTGAAGATTCTCTTGATGGCAGACTGGCAGAAATCAAAATCACTGTTGATTCCTGGAGAAAAAAGCAATGAGGTAAAACCAGCATTCTGTTTTAGGACCACATGCCATTTAATTGTTTCCTGATACTGTAAATTATGCATTTTTCTGATTAGATTATAGTCAATAGAAAATATACATTAGTTCATGCCTTCAAAATTTGTGAAAACATCTTTAGATACGATACATTTCAATACATTGATAATATATAAATGCTTGACCAATAATAATTAATTGACATAAATTTTTTAGTTGTGCACATACCAATGACTTTGATGTTTTCTCCTGTAGCGGATGTCATGAGCGCTTTTTGGACAGCGCTTACACCTCTCTCAGGATACAACACAACGACAGATGTATTTTTATCTTCAACATAAAAAAACTTTTTAACTTTTATTTGTAACAATAATAGTATAAATATTCTTTGCTGTTTAAAAAAAAACTATTATGCAAATGAAGTATTAATTTGCATTGGTTTATTTGCATACTTTTAAGAATACCTGCGTATTTGCTGAATCCATCAAGTACGGCACTACCTGTATCACCTGATGTTGCAACCAGTATTAGATGCCTGTGAAAAAACAGTACAATTGGTAAGCATTATTGTAAGTTGTTTAAGGCTCTATCTACATTATCAAACTTTATGTGACTAAAAAATGTGATGTTCCCATATATGGACACGATGATGTCATATCAGTCACTATCATAGAGCACATCCGACTTTTTTTTGTCAAAATAGTTTGATACTGTAGACAGAGCTTTACATTTCCAAAGTGTATGTATGTAAGATTGTATTATACAAATTCCCCACCTTGTATTTGGAGAGTCCCTTTCCGATGCATTTGAAAAGAACTGAGGCATCAGCTGGAGAGCACCATCTTTAAAGGAAGCTGAAGGCCCATGGAATAACTCCAGAATATACTGGTTGTTCTCCAGAGGAACAACTGGAGCAACGACCTTACAGTTGAAATTTTCAATGGAATACGCCGTGTTGATCATATATTTCAGCAGTCCTGGATGAAGATCGGATGGATGTAAAAGAAGTTCTAAGATTCGAAGAGCTCTCTCCTCATATGTCATTTCCACAAGTCTTTCCCACTGTTTTATTGTCATTGATGGCAATGGGTGTTCTGGAACATAAAGACCTCCATCCTGTGCAAGACCCTGTAAAACAACTTGATTAAAATCTGCTGTACTCTCACTAGGAACCTGTGACCTTGTCGACACATATCCTGATTTATTCTGGAATCTTCTCACTGCTTCAGAAATCTTCTCCCCGATGCTTTCAAAAGACTCTTCTTTTTCACAAGTCACTCTAACATCGTAGTTGTCCTCATAAAATTGCTGTCGATATGCTAAGATCTCTTTCATTGTCATTCCAGAACCTTGTCCAACAATTCTGTCCACCTTCATGGCTTCCAGTCGTGAAATAATGTCGTCGCTATTTGCATCAATGAAGACGACGACTCCAGACTCAGAAATATACTGCATTGCTTTGTTATGCAGTGGATTGGAACCAGTCAATGAAATGATTGTGTTTGAAGCTTTTAGCTGCAAAAGAGCTTCTCCTTCAGCTTCTATAAATTTTTCTGCCCCAACTTCATTAAGCTGGAATAAAAGAATATTTTATATTACTTTTTAATTATTTTGATCCGTTATTTTATAATTTTTATATACAATACTATTAAAGGCAATAATGAAAATCAAAATATTTGATGGAATGACTAAGCTCCTTCCATTTTGAATGGAATGTCAAAGGTTATAGGTATAATTAAAAAAAACTATGGCGCTAAACAAAAAAGTACTTTAATAATAAGTTGGTTAGAGGGTTTGCACTACTATCACATACTGTAATTGTACTGTTTTACAATACATATACAGTTACACACAACATTGTAGGAGTGAGAGTGACTGACTGGTTAAGACAGTGGAGCTGCAATCCATAGCCATAATATTGGCAAGGGTTTGAGGCTCACTCGCTTCATTTTTCTGGTGTTCTCAGATAACCTATGTACAACATCTTTCAAGACGAGTGTAACAGGGATTTCCTGGTTGACTAATTCACATACAACTACTGTCGTGGACAGGAGAGAGAGCACCTGAATTGGCAGCACTGACATTACATGACCCTTAGGGTAGATAAAAATTACATTGTAACATGTAATTATCAACACACTCTAAATAGTAACCTTTTCGGACACTTTCATCTGCCAGAGTGGTTCCAGATGATGATCATCAACGTCCAGTACAGGCATACCAAGTCTTTTAGACAGTTTTCTGCCATGAGTGGTCTTTCCTGATCCTGGACTTCCCATCAGGATGATGTTTCCTTCATTCTGAGCAAAGAAAAGGTAGAACATTATGAAAAAAATAATTTAAAAAAAAGTCTCTCAATTATTCATTATATTTTATGGATTTGAACCATACCATGAAAGCACCAGTCTAATGGTAGTATGCCTTCATATAAAGAAGTTTCTGGGTTCAAATTAAACTTTGAAATTTGTGAAATGAAGTGCAAAACTTAACCTAATGTCCTATCTTTATCAATGTAATTTAAGGGGTCATCAACCGCCTGTGCACCCCCTTAAAACCACCTATGCTAATGCATCTATCAATAATTGCAACCTTTTTATAGAAATTCAACAAATCTGGCAATGTGTGAGTTCACATTCATCTACAGTAGGCCTACTTCTATCTAAAGTCTACAGTATCAAACTTTATGTCAAAAAAATGTGATGTGCCCATATATGGTAGTGCTATGCTTAAATATGGTAGTGATTTGACATCATCATGTCCATATAATATGGGCATATCACATTTTTTTGACACATAAAGTTTGATAGGGTAGACAGGGCTCAAGACATTAACTATTGGTATTGATAATATAGTTCACATTTGATTTACTTCTAGGCCTGACAGGGTCTTCAATCACCTTACCTTGTAAGAGAATGTGCTGGTTGAAAAGGATTTGGCCCTCGCTATCCATGATTTTGAAATCTGGATTTTCGACATCCATTGGGCCCGCGGCCTCATGCTCAAGTTACGTTGGATGGACAGTATGGAAACCCACATTTTGACCGGATGATTACTTAAACATTCACGAAAAAGTATGTAATATTATAAAAACTGGAAATCTATACAAAACTGATAAAAAAAATATTGAATAGAAGCAAATAAAAGATATCTTTTTAAGAAGTCTGCCTTTCATTTGAGACCTGTACTGTCACTAGAACAGACTGGTGCAAGTACTATAATATAATATTATTAACTCTCTAATCAGTAGTCTAAGCTCACAATGAATCAATGAATATTGGTCGCATTTCAATTTGGCCAAAATGAGTTATGGAATGCCTGGCTAGCTTGGCTAGGCTAAAGCAGTAGTAGCCTCTAGATATCTATCTAGGCATAGTTAACTATTATCCAGTGTAAGCTAGGCTAGATTGGTTGGCAACAGGCCAAGCCGCTCTAAGCCCAGAAGCTACTAGGCCTACTACGTACTAGCCTGGCCCTCCTAACTCTAGCTAGGTAGGCCTAGTAGTACTAGTAGTAGAAGTAGGACGTAGGTAGTATTAGGCTTAGCTAGCCCTCTCTATCTACTACTAGCTAGGCCTAGTAACAACGACGATTAATCTTCACTCTTAAATACCTTCAGACAGTATTAATTAAGAAAACTATCTTTAAGCCGTTCGTATGCTACCTAGTGGGTAGGATACATCACTTTTTATATTCTGACATTGTCATGTGCGAGAGAAAAAAATAAAAACTTTGGCGCCACGTATTTTTTGTTGATGTCGTCACGGTTGACTGAACAACAAGGCACCTCCTGCACTGACGTCACATAAACAAATTTACTGTATTTATAATACAGTACTATTATGTTGTATAATTTAACTCATATGGTTCACAAAACAATTATGGGCGTGGTAGATAAGCAAGTACATTTTAACAATAAATATACGTTACTCAAACAAAGCGCCAAAAAAAAAGAACGACAATATAAATGTATTTGTTACCATAATTCCCACTGGTCCTAGGTGAACACTGATGGGAAAACACCTTTTATTTTTTAAAGTACCGCGGGAAAATCCCGTTATCCGCATGACAATTCACATGACTGGTCCACCTGTGTACACGCGCCGGATTCTTCCACTGTAATAAGGGTAAAGATTATCCCCTTTGCAAGTAGATCATTTTTAGAATCTTATTTTTTAATATAACTTAACCTAAATGAATCAAACTCTTACTCGCAAAATATGTTTATGTATTTGAAGTGCCTTTTGTTATTCAAAAAGATATGTCTATTGTCATTTAAATTAAGTATAATAATATTAAATCAATAATGGTCGCGACTGAAGCGTCAACACAGCAAGAATCAAAATATCAACTCGGTAAATTCCAATTCCCAATCATTACTTGTTGTCCTGGAAGGAAACATTATCAGTAAAATCAGCGGAAGTTTATAATTTACCGTTATTTGTAGATCTAAAAAGGTAGGTGTAGACTTACTAATAAGTATGGTGCTATGATGGGCGGTTTTATTGTGTATATAGTCTCTCTCTAAGCATAGCCAAATTCACTCAGTCAGCTAGGCCGCAACAGCTGATTTGATGACTTGAAGTCAGTCGCATGTCACGCATGCAGTGCTGTGTGTAGACGTCTGCCTGGTTGTTGGAGCATATAACCTTGCTCATCATAGGCCTAGCAAACCCTAACTTTATGACAGGAGCCCACTAGCTGTTATCAATCAAATATGCAATAAGTTTAAACATATGTATAGGTATTTTTTTTTAAGTGATGGAAATGTTTTATTCAAATAAATTTATTTGAGGTGAAGGGTTTCTTTGATCTGATATAGGCCTAGTGTTAAGTCTAGTCTCAATTTGTTTACTCAGCAAGATTGTGAATTGCTGATAATACACTATATTTCAGGCATTTCCAGGCCTAAAATAAAAATGGTTGTTTCTCTATATTGTAATTATTTACCGAGTTATCAACAGCTATATTATTTCATACATAACACCAAGAACGGAACAAATTCTAAATAGCGCTGTGATATACTGACAATTTTTGTAGTAATTATGCACCCATCCGTGAATGTATAATAACATGCTTATTAAGATTTGGTTTTATTATACTGAAAAATACAGTGTGTGCACTAACTTTTCATTATACTGTAGTGCGCAATTTGAATCAAGCATACAAAGTGTAACTTAAAGCTAAACATTAAAACTATCAGTAGTTTGACACAAAAATAGTGTGATGTACCAAATATGGTAGTGATACAGTATGCCCAAATATGGTAGTGATATTACATCATCGCTATATATGGGCACATCACATTTGTTGTCACATAAAGATTGATAGTGGAGGCAGAGTTTAATGCCTTTTTATACCCACTTCAAATGTTAATACTAAAGACAGGATAATATTAAAATTTAAGAGGGCTTACTTCCTGAAAGTACAAAGAAAAAGGAATACAATACCAATAGGATGTTTGTCATTATTCGCAGAAAATAATATAAAAAAAACCTCACAAAAAAATTATGTAGTTTTATGAAGAAATAAATAGTATATTTTCCCCCTGAAAATATCTTTTTAAAAAAGTTTTGCTGAATAAGCCATTTTAATGTCACATATTAATTAGTTATTCACTAATTTGACCAAAAACATTAACTTTAAAAAAATGGTTTACCTTTTTAAATCGTAAATAATTAAAGGGAAAAAAATTGCCAACCGGAAGCCCGTTGACAGGAAGTCAACTGGCATTTGGTTACATTTAACCTTTGACCTGAATTAGCTCATGAATAATGCATATTTATGGTTATTGTTCTACAGAAAACTGAGAATTGTTAGCTGAGAAATTTTAGTTGTGAATTTTTATTTAATTTACAGGAACAGGTATTACATTTTAAGTGATCATGTACTATTCTGTGATGTCACTGTTGTTGGGTTTAGCAACGTTGAGTTATGCGAAGCAGTGTAATAATACCATCACAATGACCAATTGTAAGACGTTTGGTATACGATGCGAATGCTCTGATCTTGACTGTTTTCCAAATCATAAACCGTGTGACCCGAGCACGACCGACATGGTGTTTTTTGGAAGTTCGTTTGATACAATACGTAAAGACACATTTACAAATTATGGTGATATTACATTCTTGGGTATATCTGGTAAGTATTGTGTTTATTTCCTATATAAATTTGTATATTTTCAAAATGGCTTCTTCTATTCCATACAATATCATATTGTTTATTTCAGGTTAAGGAAAAAATGTTTATTATATTATAAAAAAAATGTTATTTCTCCAGGCACAATTTTAGACAATTGCGTGTTGATCACATAATTGCATACCTTCTTTGAACTAAGGCCTACTGTGAAAATTTGATGAAAATCCGCTCATTAGATTGGAAATAATCTTTCTAGATAAAAAAAAAGACATACAAAAAAAGATGTCATTTTATAACCTTCTTGGCAAAGGTTATAATATAACCGACCATACAAGTGACTGGTTACTTTGGATTTAGCCGACATACAATCAGTTCCATGCCCGCATGCCACAGAGAATATGTACATAGTACAGTACTACTGTTGGTATTTTTCGCAGCCAGACATAAGATCAAAGGACTGTTACGAGTTCCTATCTTGGTAAGGCGAGATCAGTGTCCTGTTGTTAGATTGCCTTGGTTTCACCAAAGTAAATTTGTTTTGTTGAAAACTACACAAATAAGGTCCGACCTTGTTTATGTTTTGTGACAATATTGAGTCACTTTAATATCATGAATCAATGTAAAGCTCTGTCTATACTATATCAAACTTTATGTCCATATATGGACATGATGTCATATCACTACCATATTTGGGCACATCACACTTTTTTTTCGTCAAACTAGTTTGATAGTGTAGACAGAGCTCAAGAAAAGTATAACTGGAATAAAAACTACTCATAACATATACTTTTTTTTCCATAGGGTCTGTTAGTGACATTGAAAGAGAATCCTTTAAAGGAATTAGTAATCTTCTTATGTTGCGTATCAATGCTTTTTCTATCAGTGCATCCAAAAGGTCCTGGTCCTCAGACGTTGACATGTATATAGCCCATTCGACTGGTCTAATAGGGTTGAGCGACATTGAAGAGGGCGCATTGAGCAACCCGTCTATGACCAGCCTAGATCTTAGTTTCAATCGAATTAAAACCATAAATGAAGATATCTTCAACGGACTTGATAACATGAAAGAAATCGGACTGGCCGGCAACTCGATTGAAAAGTTCGACGAACGGATCTTCAAACGTGTTCCTTTATTGGAAAAGTTGTATCTAACCAATAATGTTATTTCACATATGGTTTTTATGACTAATACATCATATGGCAATTTAAAACATTTAAAATATCTTGATCTGTTTGGAAACGAACTGACAACGTTTCCAAGTTTTATACTAGAGACTGCTTCCACCAATTTAGATATTGACATCCGCGAAAACCCTTTAATTTGCGATTGCAACATGGTTGATCTGCTACAAAGAAAAGGTAGTAAACAACAGATAATCGGTTTGGATCCGGCTTGTCATAACCCAGTTGAAAAATGTTCAGCGCCAAAAATCGCATCCTCGCGTCAAGAATTTCAAGTTTTAAAAGGAGAAAGTTTATTACTTGAGCTTGGAATACAAGGACGCCCTCATCCGTTTGTTTCCATAATGGGACCTGACGGAGAACTGTGCGATGGAATGTACAATATTAACACTAACGAAGTACTCGCAGTCATCAACATTGAACACGAGAGCGACTTTGGCGTTTATACTTGTACTGCTAAAAACAGTCATGGGTCAACAATTTTTAACATATCGGTCAAGGCTGTTATTCACGATAGAAATACGACGACAGCAGAAAATAAAAAACCTCACTCAACTAACGATACAGTCAAACATACTTTATCAATTCTGCTAATAATTGTTATAAGCATCATAAGCATTATAATTTAGTTTGAAAAAAAAACCACATTCCAAAAACATTGATTATCTGTACATAATGTATCATAGGAAAATTCTGTAATACAGTGTCACACTATGTACAGTATCATGACACCTGTATCATAGGCCAAGCCTAACATTAAAGACACTAGACCTACATTTTTTGACCTAATTTAAGGTCACACACTACATTTTATGTAAAAATAAATACTATATGGACCTATTGTGATAATTTTTTTCGTCTTAAAACGGTTAAAAATGTGAAAAATAAGTCAATAATCTACTAATTTTAGCAGCCCACTATAAATCCCAACATGCTTTGCGCGCAGATTGATATTTTCATATTGTGATGTGATGCACCCACTTTGATCGATTGCGTGAAAGGATAAACAACTAAAAGCTAAAATACCAGGTCTTACCCAATTTGTATATAACGATTCTGCCAAAAAAAGAAAGACAATTACTTCAGGTTGCGACAACATCAGGCTAGGTCTATAGCTAGCTTACGTTGTTTGTACAACGTGACCGTTCTTTACCAGCTAGGCCTACAAAACTAAGCATATAAGCTAGGCCTAGAAACATCTATGAGAGAACTTATGACGTGAGCTACATTAGGTAGTGCATTGTTTTTCTCTTTTTATCATAATTAACCTTAGAACGCACATTTAAGAAAGAAATGACCTGGTTTAATGTTTCTAAAGTTTATGTGTATTATTTTTACAAAAAGTCAAAAATTGCAGGTCTAGTGTTTTTAACTGATAACATAGTACAGGGGCCACCATATATTACAGAATTTACCCGTGATGCTGGGATTGTATTATCATATGTGGAGATTATAAAGAACAGGGTTAAAGCTATGTTTCACATCGCGCACAGTCCGGCGGCCTGAGGAACATATCGCGAGCGGCATGCTTTCACATCGAGCATGAATTTAGTTATCCATTGTCAAGCGATGTCACTGTTGATTGGTCAAAAGAAAAAAATCATACGATTTTAGCAAACAAATGGATTCTTGATCCACACGCCCCTTATCAGGTACGGATTCAAATCGTACAAATTTGTTGTGAACGAATGAATGCTTTATCACTGGACCCATTTTCCGGACCAAATCCAGGTGCGATGTGAAGCAGCTTAAATAAGGAAGGTAACAGCATAACAATTGTACAGTAATGCAAAACTTTTCCCACCGTTGTAATACATGTAAATAAAAATGCTTACAATTTAATGTTTGGTTTAATATCTGCCTCATATAAAATACAGTATCATACAAAATTAGCTAGCTTTATATTTATTTATATACCTTAAAAAGCTTTATCTGCCTCAAATTGTACAGGTTATAGTACTGTATATACAGAATTACTGTAGTTCATTTTATTAATAGTATACCTTAAACGATGATAAATAGATATACATTTTGTTCTACTAAAAAAAACTATTAGCAAAAGCATCTATAATGTCTTTGATAAAAATAATATTTTCAAGTTTCAGATGTTGGTTTTTTTGGGTCAAAATTTTGAATCCTTTATACTGGCACTGTTTTATTTTATGTAGGTCCTATAGCCAGTCTCTAATTTCTCAATGGACAGCTTGGAATTTTAAAACTTTAAAGGCCATAAAATGCACAATTGTTGACAATTAATTCGTTAAAATATTATTATTGTCTAAATTGATTTTTTTTATAACTGTAGGCCATCACTTTACTATAATAAAAAATACATTCCCATATCTAATTTTATGTTAAATATAGCATATTTTTATAATTTTAATTTAAACCTTAAATGTGACAATAAGTTCTATATTTAACAGTATTAATTATGTAGGTGAATCATATTGTAATGTTAAATTGTTTGTTTTTTTCTTTTGATAACTGCTTTAACACTGAAATAGTATGCTTAAACCTTAAACGTAAAAATATATTTAACCAGTATTAGTTAGGTAAATTATGTAAAATACAGTAAAACTCCTCCTTTGAGACACCCCTATTAGGACACTTTCCCAAAACAAAGGGCAAACACTTTCCCAAAACATAGGGCAATATAGGGCAGTATACCCCTATTCAGAAAATGCATTCCCAAAAAAGGGCAATATACCCCTATTCAGAAATACTTTCCCAAAACAAAGGGCAATATACATGGCAATATATCCCTATTCAGAAAACACATTCCCAAAACAAGAGGCAATATACCCTATTCAGAAGACACTTTCCCTGACAATATACTGAAAACACTTTAAGGTGTCCCCTTAATAGAGGTTCTTCTGTGTAATGGTATATCTACTACACTAACAGTAAATAGTAACTTTTCACCTTTTTTTAAAAAATTATACTTTAACAATTCCAATAAGTTATGTACATTAAGATCAGAGATGTATTTATTTTTTTGTAAAATGTGTTTGCGTTGTTTTTGTACTGTTGTCTATAATAATAGTTTATAAAGGATGTTTAACAAGGAGGAAATTAATACACAGTCTTCCAACTAACAGGAAACTAAATTATTATGTTGAAAAGAATTTAGTTAAAATTGCATTGTGATATGAATTTCTTTTTTTTAATTGTGTATAAAATCATTATGTCATCTGTCTCACATGACATGAAATCATATACTTATATAATCCATTGGAAATTGTTGTACAAAGATTGACTATTTCAATGTTAACGAATTGCTATATATACTGTACTGCAGGGTAATAAAAATGTATTATCGACATTTTAGTATTTTAAAAAATGATGTTCCAGCTCTATGTAATACAATTGCTTTGTTAAAACCTTAAATAGTTGCTGGTACACACTTACTATGCAAAACAAAAACAATTATTTTATATTATTTGAGTGAATTTTATTGTAGTGTATGATAATATTATTACTGTATACTGTGGAATTAATTATACTAAATGATATTGAGTAGGCATATTATTTTTAGAACTGTATGAAATGATTGTGCATGTATTTTTAATCAAATGCTATGTCTAGTTTAGAAAGAAATGTGGTTTGATGTTGATAATTTAAATGATTTTAAATGATTCAAATCATTAAATAATTAAATAACATTGTAAAAACCATGTTTTTTAACAAATTACAGATAAATGTATAAATATTAATTTAATATTAGGACTGTAGGCTAAACAGGGAATATCATTATGACATTAAAATTCCATATTTTATTTTTATGTGTGTAAAAATAAACCTTTTGATAATAATCAAATTAATATTATAATTTGTTGAAACAAATTTTGTATATATAAATACTTAGTTATCCATTTGAAGAGAGTGTTTTATTAATGATTATAATTTTTATGTTTTGATAAACAATATTATGATGTACATTTGTAAAAGAAGATATTGTCCTGCTTTATTAAGGATGTATTGTCCCCCAAAGACATCAAAAATGAAATTTAATAAATCAAATTTCAAATAATGTTGATTTTAATTATGTTGCACTTCCATTGAGCAAAAAAAACCCCAAAAAATAATGTTTTCACAAGACAAAATATTAACGATTAAATTCAACCAAAAACCCAATGGCTGGCAGCGAATTTGACAATTTTTTGCTTTATATTACAAATTTTCAGGTAAATAAATTTATTTTCGATCTGATTTTTGGTTTAAAAAAATGAATAACTATGTGACATTAAAATTGCTTATTCAAAAAAAATGTATTAAAAAAAAAAATGTTTTCAGGGGGACAATATATGTTTAAGTACATACACTAATTTCCAAACCTTACATTACCTTATTTTTGTTTATACAAGTGGTAGGCCTACAGTTTATTAGAGGGTTTGGGTCAACTAAGATACACAGTTTGGCTAATTATTGGTGCACATCTGGCAAGAAACATAGACCCCATGTGCACCTCCATGCTATGTCTGCTGACAAAGGGTTGGAGAACATAGCAGGTGGCAAAGGTTCCAGTGGCAAAACTGAGTTGTTATAACCTGTAGTTTTGTTCGGTTGACCGATATAATTTTCTACAAGTTATTCTATTATATAAATAAAAAATATTATAGGCTATAATTTTTTTTCCCCAATGTGGACATACACTACCTCTGTGCTGTAAATTTAAACCAAATAATAGAACTTAATATATAGACATTTTGTGTTGGCCATAGCATTTGTAGAAGAATTCGCAGAAAAAAAGAAATAATTAAGAATTTTGTTTAAGACTTTAAGACTTATATAACAGATATAGAACTTAATATATAGACATTTTGTGTAGGCCATAGCATTTGTAGAAGAATTTGCAGAAAAAAACAATAATTAAGAATTTTATTTTAATAAGACTTATAACAGGTGTAATCCTTTGAAGTCTTATTTAATTTAAAAGCATATTATTTTTTTTCCTCAATTATTCAAGGAGTAAGGTAAAGACAAAGTAACATTAAATTGTCTCGAAACAATAAAATGTTATCCTTAATAGGCAAGATAACGAGGAAATTTTCTTTCGTTTACAGCATTATTTGTAGCAATACAACATTTACTTCCTTGTTTTGTTGCAACATACATGGTAGGTTCACCTTCGGTTCAAGGAGAGGACATTTTTGCACACATGGCGTTTCATACATAGTTTTGGTCTGGAATTACAGACTAGAATTAAACGCCGATAATAGGCTAACATTAAAGCATAAACAAGACAACAACTACACCTGGGGCAAATCTATCAAGGCAATCTAACAAACAGGATGTTGAGCTCCGGAGATCAAAGGGTTTATCTGTGGCTGCGATACGATCAGTTCCACGCCCTTAACAGACACCGCGTGTTGCAGAGAATTTGTACTCTACAGAACTGTTGGTATTTGTCGCAGCCAGACATAAGATCAAAGAACTGTTACAAGTTCCTATCTGCCAAGACGAGCTCAGTGTCCTGTTGTTATTGCCTTGATCTTACTAAGGTTCGATTTTATACGCATTGTCAAACTCAGCGTAATAATGTCCTACGTATTTTTCATGTATAAATTCCAACAAAAACTAACTTTATTTTCTAAAAAAAAAAAGACAAACAATTCAACCAAATAGTTATATTTACAAAGGCCAGTTTCGGGGGAAAATACATAGTAATGGGAAACAGTTAAGTCTTATTTTTTATGTTTTGTTAATGTTTGTTTTAAAATATTTTCTGTCTTTGCAAAAAAGAAACAAAAAACAAAGTTGTAAATAAAAGTGTTATGAAGCTTACTTTGAAGTCTGTGTCAATCATTACGTCACAATATAGTGTTGTTTGAGCATTAGAGGATTGGGGTTAGAAGTAAGCCCATGAGGTTAAAAGTTAGAAATAATAAAGACATTATTTCCAGTGTATCTGGCAGTTAATTGGATGGTTAATTGGACTTTAAAATAGATTCAAAATACAGCATTTCTCTCAAAGTAAACAAAAAAGCAGTATCATCACAGATGTAAACAGAGGATGCATTTTAAGCAGAAGACGATTATTGGACCAACCGACAAACCTGAATATGCAAAGTCACTTATATTGAACATGTTATTATCACTGCTCTATACAATGAACGGAAGAAAATTCGGGACCTGTTTACAAATTACCCTAAAAAACACAAAATTTTCGGTACTTTCACATGTATCATATACCATAACCTAACCTACATGATACCGGTACCACATGTGATACAATGAGATGCTGTATTACCAAATATTCCTATGATACTGGGCAAATATAGTATTTTGTGAAGAGATACAGCACTGAGAATCGGGTACCAACAATTTACAATTTGTTGTGACGTCATCTTAGGCGAGACCAGATTACAGAATGATCGATCCGACGATACAACTATTAAGAAAGTTATAACAGACAAACGGGATGGTACAACCAGGGAGTTGTAAAATAAGTAATATTTACTCCTTGGTACAACATTATTTTTCAGAAATCTAAGTAGGCCTACTCTCAACATAGGCCTATACTCAAACGTACATAATGCAACATACCATGGTATCCGGTAGGCTTATAAGTCCTATCGCCGACAAACGCCGATTGTTTAAGGTGTACGTGTGTAGAAGTTATTATAAGGCCTAGGACAACAATAAACAGTATTAATTAACTAAACACTTCAATCATCGCCTTTTAAATGGGAAAACTTTTACCATGAAGTTTAAGGTTTCATTAGTTATTTTCTCGGGTGGTGGGTGGCTCACCAACCTACCCCGTGTAAATAACGATGCTTGAACGTGCCCTAATTCAAATTAAAAAAACAGGATATGAAAACAATTTGCACAACTTACCTGTTTGTCCTCTTTTCATTGACGAGAGCTCCTCTTGTTACAAAATATAAAATCCTGATCATTGTAAATCCAAGTGTTTAAAAAATTCTTTCAAAATAACATCACTGTTCACAGTATTTACATTCGTGGTACCTCATTGATTCTCCTGACGATGCAAAACATTCCAAGTATAAACAATACTATTACTAATTCAAAACAAAACAATTCTGACAAATATAATTCCAAGCATGTTAGTGGTTCGCTATTTTCAAGAACAACGCGATTAGATGAATACCCGGTATAGGCCTACATACAACAAACCTAAAACACTCCGTGTTGTTATCTCGACAACGTCAAAATGGTTAAGGACACGTGTGTACAAACTTATGCAAATTAGAACAAGATGGACGCATTGTTACTGTACAGACATTCCGCAATTCGATCCACCATCGGCTTAACGTGCAATCTCAATTTTCTGTGCATATTACGCGAGTTTTTAACCGCACCGAATCAACCCGGATTACCGACAAATTACGGAAAATAATTGACAGAGTCGGGCCTAGACCTACTTTCATTTTCATACACATTCCTTTAAATTAATAACTCAACATTAATTATAATGTTCATAACAACTGTTAGTAATTCATTGAAATTTATCACTTTTTGTTACATAATGTTAATATATGCATATATATAACACTAGCAATAAATAACAAAAGAGAGAAAATGATGAGTTAATATTTCAATTTATTTAAATATGCTCAATCCATCAATTCTTTTTTTAAATATAATAACGAGTAAAAAATAAGTCATACACATTTAAATTACGGATATGTATTAGCATAATATATCTCGATTAACATAATGCAGTTTTTATATTCTGTGGGTATGGTGACATACCCACCATTGCCATCCATTTTTTGCAATAAAAACATATAAGAAATATAAGCGAATTTAGCACTTTTTTGCGTTTAAGCAGACACAACAATTAAGCATTAAACAATGTAATTTATTGCTATATATATTATTTACAATATTGAGTACTTATATAGCTAGACTCATGATAGATGACTTGCGATATTCAGTTAGATAAGTTCGGTACAGTGCTATTAAGAATTAATACTAAGGCCTAAATAAATCTTGTAAAAACTGTTTAAATATATTATTTACAATATAATCCTCTTAGTATATTTAGTATAAAACAGGATGTTTAATATTACAACATTAAAATATGAAATATTTCATGTTTCAAATGATTCTATGCAAATCTGTTTATATTCAGCATTAGTCAGTATTCAGCAGCAATGAGAAACTTCTCATAAGGCATTTCGACTTTTTTCAACAAATTTGGTTTGAAATTATTCTTTCAGTTTTCAAAAAGCAATGTCTCGTAAATGTTTCCGTAATATTGACCCACTGTAATATATCTTTCATGCAATAAGAAATATATGATAGAATCAAAACAAACGACGAACGACTTCAAGATGTAGCCCCACTGACAGTGTTCTATCGCATGGTCAGACGAACATATCGAAAGTTCACACGTACGGCGTAAAGATGGCGTAGCGTACACCTTTGAGTGTGAAATGGCAATGGTGTTGTTAACAACCACTACTACTATGTGGTTGTTAGCGCTAAGCCTACGGCCTAGGCCTAGTACACGCTGCTGTCCCATAAACGATTGTCATTACCGGGTGCTTTCCACGTGAAGCTGTCTGTATTAACCATAAACATCGTCTGTTCAACCAAAGTACTTCCACCAGATTGTTTTCTATCGCTACTGAAACTAACATGAAAACAGTCACGAGTTGGGTTCGTACAACATGCTCCAGCGGGACAAAATGAGCAAATGCACTTCTTAAAATCGCCCGTGCGTACAGCGTAGAACAAGAAAATAAATACGCCTTGGAGAGTATTGAATATACAGAATAGCAGTTGCATGGTAAATTTCAAATTTGAATTTGGCGCTTTGTGTATATCACCGAACCCAAAGACCCACGTGAGGCCGAGCAGGATGGACAGTCCGACGGCGGTAGACAGTTGATCTTTAGCAACTTGTACTCTGCTTTTTGGCTCAGTAATTTTCTGTATTGGTGAACGGGAACGCAGGACTATGCGGTATATGACGATTGCAAAGATGATCGCGTTTATCCAGAATAGAACAGCAATTACGGATATGTTACCATAGTACAATGCGGGGCCTGGCTTGATAAAGCAACTAAAATGAGAAAAATAAAGCATTACCACCTGCTTCAATACAGTACTATTAAAATTAAATATCTTAAATGTAGGCCTATGATTGCTACGTTTACCAAACACGTGAACTGAATTGTATTGTGTTTTACATATAAAAGATGTTTATATTATTATTATTATATAAAAAACTTATTAGATATTTAATTAGGCTTATTATAAAGTGATGTTGACAATGATAAAGGTCTCGAGATGATTGATATTGATTATCAATTAAAGAACTGTGTTAAAATTATTCCACTGCACTGCAGTGACTATGCAATTACCTACCTAAGAAAGAATTGCTTAAAGAATTGCATAATCAGGTTAAATATTACATAAAATGTAGTTACTGCAGTAACTGCAGTATACTCATTTTGACATGGTCTCTAATGATGATACGCATAATCTTCTAATTTGAACATACGCCTCCAACTACATTCTGTCTCCTCTACCAGAATGTATAAGGCAACGCAAGTTTTGTTTTATGCCTAACTTATGAAACCATATAGTGTACTACATTTAAACACACGGATTCACTGGTGTGTCCTTTTTTATGCATCTCCTATTTTTTATGTTCACAGATAAAACTAAAACAGGTTCGTTTGTCGTTAATGGAGAGTTCGTACTAAAAAGAACAGTCATGTATAGTAGGGCCTACTTACTAATTCTCATTATTATAACTGTCGGTGTCAAGGGACAAAGAGAGCACAACAACAACAACTGGAAACCCTGTGAGACAGTAGACAACATTTGAATTACTGGACAACATTTGAATTACTGGTCATTATAATGCTACAAATTGGTTACAATATGGATCGCATTGGGTATACGTCCGGTCGCATCATTAAGAAATAAGTTACGCAATTTCTCCTCCGCGATTGGATAAACCAATGTATTCGATATAAACTTAGTCTTGATCTGTCACAGTTAACACATTATTCTGAGGTAAATGCAGTAGGCCACAGACACACGGAATTATGCATAAACGTCCGACAGAAAATATGCTACAACTTCAATTGTAGACTGTTTGCTAAAGGTTGGTTCACACTAAAGATGCAACGCAAGTGAGTTGATCGACGAACATCACTTACGTTGCGTTACGTCCTTGTGTTGCATAAAGCTTGGTTCTCACTAAAGCGTGGTTCCCACTAGAGACGCAACGCAAGGACGTACGCGCAATGCAAGCGAGTTGACCAATGACAAGCCACTGTTCGAATAATCCATCGCTTGTGATTGGTCAAATTACTTACGTTGCGTTACATCCTTGCGTTGCGTCGCTAGTAGAAATGAAGCTAAGACGCAACACAAGGACGCAGCGCAAGCGAGAGAACCAATGACAAGCCACTGTTCGAATAATTCATCGGTTGTGCTTGGTCAACTAACTTACGTTGATGGACATTCGAATGGAAAAATAATTAATCGTATAAACTTACCCCAGCCGAATGCATAAGCTTTCAGTTTGAACTTGGATATATACGTCGGGAAAACCTTCACCAACGATTGGTATATATTAACAGCTTGAACGGTCATCCATGACATTGAAGAGACCGTGAAATAATGCATTAGAACGGCGAACAGTGTGCAGATGTTTGGTGCATTTGTTAGTTCGATTCCGAAGGCGAAGACCACGTAGAGGAAACATAGCGACACTGATAAGTTGATCAAGACCAACTTAGGACGAATTAAGTGTTGTTCTCTAAATAGAAAAAGAAGAGAAGCCGTTTAATAATTACTATTTGATGAAAAGGGTAAACAATGATCATTTGGGAAGACATCTCGCAACAATGTCAGAGAACAAGGAATGAAGATAAATCAAGTGCACCGTCACTCGGCTAACTACAAACTAACAACATCCTAATTTAAAAAAAAAAACTCTTACCTGGAATGTGGTATTTTACGTTTGGCGTTAAGTTGCACGATGATGGTTAACAACAAAGAAACAATAGACACACAGCAACCGACTAAGCTAATGATGTCTATAAGTTTGTACCGTGGATCATCTTTTAGTTCATGCTGACCGTGAAAATCCTTTCAGTTAAAAGAAAAATAGTAATTAGACACGTTTTACAAATTACATTACTGAAGAAATAATAAATCAAATACACATAAAATATGCTTTATTCATTGAATAATATCAAAAAGTTACTATACTTGTTGATGTGCCATAAACTACCACACGATGACACGTAGCTGCATGTTTTTGTTTAAATTATGTTTTGCATTCTGTTAATGTTTAAGAATAATTTCAGACTTGTTCTGCTTTTTGTAATGTTTTTTATATAGGCCTACCTGAATAAAAAATAAATAAATAAATAAAAAACTGTGTACAAAGCTCACCATCAAAACAGCAAAATTAGTCAGGTGATTACAATGACATATGACCCGACCATCTACGATTTTCTGATAATTGCAACCTTCGCTTGACCAATTACCAGTGCCATCTTCAAGATCAAAATCCCAGAAAACACATTCTCCGTCAGAGCGATTCATCCTCTGCGAATGATAGCATTACAAATTGTTAAAACGGTGCATATGTTTTTGAATTCAGCAAATCGGTTGGATGAATATTTTAAATGACAGCCGATTTGCTACTACAGCAGTACAGCTGACTTTAAGAGGCCCTCTTAAAACAATACAAAAATATACAGACGACATACAAACATAAAGATGCTAGAGGATTCATAAAAGTTAAAATTCACATAATTAAATATTTAGTACAACATATTGTTTATTGCATGATACCTTGTATATATTAGAAGGGCCTGCAAATAATCGGGTGTATTATCTATATTACCGTATCTTTACAGCAGCAATGCAAATCAGAAAACGAATATCATTCTTCAAACATCTTAGTGAATACTAGTATGTGATGCTTTTGAGGTGGCTTTATAGACATGATTTAGAATGTCGGTAAAGTTGCATAATAATAAGGACCTTTGTATTAGCTATCAACCGGACACAGATTCAGCGGTACAGTTACAGGTTACAAGTGTACCGCCTGATCTCTCTGATGACATAAAATGAAAATTCACGGCAAATAAAGCAACTTACTGTTGGTTCAAAAATTCCAATGACAGGATTTTCCAAGTCTTGTATCTCTTCATGAAGGATTTTAGCCGATATAACTCTGCTTGCGAGTTGCTTGTGATCATGATTCGATTTGAACAACGTCGGTTGCTGATAGATAGTAAATACAACAGAAATATTCACCCCCGACTTATCATCAACAACTTCAGGAGGCAGCTCTAGAGATGTATCTACTTCATGAATGTCGACAGAACTCACCAGTGACGGCTGGTCGGATGTCTTAAAGGCGTATACTAGGCCATTGGATGCGACCTCTTTCTTATCCACCCTTGCAACTGTCACGGCAACGTTCTTGCGGCTTAGGGTAATGTCTAGATTCGCAGATGCTACGGTTTCCAACTGGTGTTCTAGTGAAATGATGGTATTGGATGATGCTCGTCGGGTTTCTTCTGTATCTACCACCTCGTCTGCAATCTCTAAAATATTGTTCACGCTGTCTACCACTGCGATTGTAACCTAAGAAGAAATTAAAATTATTTACTTTCTTCAGGTCCAAATGTTTGGAATACTCTGTTCAACTCTGCAAAACACATTTCCAATTATTAGGCCACTACATTAATTAAAGACTTTACTTTAATCAATGGTTTAATAATTGATCGAAACATCGGGTTATTATAGTTCTCTTCAACAGCCACAAGGTTTCTTTTCTTCTCTATTTTAAGGTGTCACATTTTTTCACATTTACCGCCGTTGTATCTCCTCTATCCATTTCATTTTAAATGATGATGTTTTCACTATTTTATAATAAGTATTTTTTAATATGCCACTTTAATGTCATGTAATAGTTATATACTTTGATTGAAAATTGGATCGAACAAAAAATTATTTACCTAAAACACTGTGATTTAACGCAGAAAATAGGTTTTTTTAAAACAATTTATTTTGGGGCTTTTTTATAAGTGAAACATTATTGTTTTTAATTGTTGATGATAAAGATGTTTCTACGAAATATTACAACCGTGAAATGGCCTATTCAAAGTCTAAATTATTCTTCTGTTTTCATGTTTTTTGTGGGACACTAAATCTCTAAATGGAAATGCAATTGTATATAATATAGGCATGTTGATTCTAACATAACATTTTTTGAAGCTTCCATATGCAAATAATCTATATACCGGCGAACTTTACATAGCGAATACTTTAAAATAGAAATATAAAGTTCTTACTGATTTCGATGAAGAGTTCATTGAGACAATATTTTCAAGAACTTGCGATGACTGTATAAAAACGTTCTCTCCATCACTGCTGACATTGCTCGTCAAAGTCTCGAGCGCATTTGCAACAGTCTCAATATTATCATCAGTGACCTCTACCTAAAGTACCACATAATGAAAATGTTTACTTTGAGAGGAAGTGGTTTTGTTAGTTGTGGCCTAATGTCAATTTCTGTATTAAATGTTAATACCATTAGTGGTGCTATTTGTGTCTGATTGGCAATTCTTGTCTTAAACTATTTTACCATATAATTATTTCGCTCAGACGTCGGTCTGAACAATCACATTTTGGAGCTGCTCCGGGTAAATAGTAGAAGCAAGGAGACATATAGATTTAGCTTGTAGCAATTGATATGTACACTGCAACAGCAGAGCTGTTGCTTGGCGGTTAACGTACTTGCAGTCCAAATCCCATCCCAAAGTCCAGGGTTCAATTCTGACCTTGTGTCAGGGTTGAACTCACGATTCTTTTAACTCCACTCTTTGAGCCTCAAATTTACTCTTCTCTTTATTGTATCAAACAAAAAATGTCAATGCAAAAGGTAGCCAAGATATAGCCGAAGCTAATCAAGCTTGGTACCTTTTATCTTAACTAACTTAAGCTACGAAATTAACAAATAAATAACAGAACTTAAAAGAAAATAAAAATTTGAAATGAAATGGGACATAAGACATGGGACATCTATATTAAGCACAATCAATTATAGTTTATCCATTCCATGTGGGAAGTTGCTTACTGTTAGATGCATATGAAATAAAAAGGAATTTTACGAATATTGTTTATTTGTGTTTGTTGACTTTACAACTCTTTGATATTGTTTATCCTTAGTATCTATATCTTATTGTCTGTTATATTTATATTTACTATACTTTTATTTATGTTTGAGCGAAGAAAGTCTGAAATGAATTTCCGTAAGGACTAAATTAATCTGAACCTTCTATCATTCGAATTATTTTATCTTAATTAAATTATTATTTGATTAAATTATTGAATTCATGTTGTTTTCTTACTTGTGACAGATGCATGAGATTTTCTGTGGTATTTTCTACATTACAATTAAAAACGAGCTCTCCCCAACGTACGCCATCAGTGTCATTGTTACAGGAACGATTAGCCATTGGTGAATTAGCTAAACAAAAACATAATGATGGTTAAAGGCTGATTTACACAGACGAGCGGTAAAAAGGTAAACAGAAACAAAATATATAATATAGAAGTTAGTCCTCTTTCATTGATACTGGCCTATGTTATTTTGTATGACCATTTACACAGAGACATTGGAGCGGACTGGCGGTTTAGCAGAAGCACGACCAGGATAGATACAGATTCTATTTGGGACAAGTTACGCGGTTTTTGCTTACAGTTACCGCTCGTCTGTATGTAAATTGGCCTTCACAAAGATGATAATTATGACATAATACTGACAGATATATCAAATATTTTTTTCCGATTTAAAACGACGAGTGTTTTAAAAGTACATTTTAATAGAGAGTATTGCGTTACAAATTAACGAAGCATGGAATGTAACTGAAGCTTAGTTCTTACTAGGACGTCAACGCAAGAAGATAAGCGCAACGCAACCAATGACAAGCGACAGATCGGATAATTCATCGCTTGTGATTGTTTAAGTTACTTAAGCTGCGCTCACGTCATTGCGTTGCGTCCTAGTGGGAACCAAGCTTTATCGATTATCTGCGCAAGCGTGCACTATGATTAGGCGTTGCGATAGCTACTCATTTCAATTTCCAATACCATGATTGTCGATTATTATAGAGTCGTAGCAACTACTGTGTTGGAAAAATACACATATGTACGTTACGTTTCATTGTTTCATAGTTTCAGCAGAGCAATAGCAAAAATACCGTTATGGTAAATAAACCTACCTTTTTGAGAGTATACTGGACAGAGTTGTGTTGAGGTTGCTACTGCTCCTGATTGTGTGTCAGAAAAAGAGTAGGTGATACCCTCCACCGATACCGAATCAGCAGTACAAAATTCTATAATAATAAAGAAAAAGATATATGTAATATGCTGTATTTATTCTGAAGGTACGGGAATGAACTTAGGCATTATATCAAAGAACTTATAACACAAGAATCTCCTGTTCTTCAATTTGCATTCAAAACACAGTATCGGAAGTACAGGGTTAAAAGGTCAAACTGGGCGACGCCATTTCACAGCATGGAGCAGCGTCCCCTCCAAACTAGGAAGTCAATTATTCGACCCCCTAGAGTATTAGCAGATCCCCTCTATGATTTTGACTTTCTAATTTGATGCGGGCGCCCTACTCCATGGCTCACAATGGCGCCACCCATAGCTCTATTCTATCCCACAATGCCTTTCGAAATTGTTACGCGCTTCGGACGAACAGGAGATTCTTGTGTTATAAGTTCTTTGATTATATGCTCTCATTGTACTTACGCTCATTCATTTACTTTTATTGTCTTCTCATAAAGGCCACTAAACAATGATTCCCAACATATATAACATATTCAAATGGTTACTTACGAACATCACAAAATTCCCCTTGAAATCCAGATGTACAGTCACACCAATACGATCCATTTCTTAACTCATAACAAGTTCCGTTGTTTTCACAATTTACAGTTGCACAAATGTTTTCTGAAAGAGAAGCATTTGATTATAGTATAGGTGCTCTAATCTCGGTTCTAAACCGTAATTTGTAAAAATATAATATTTTGGCGTTTCATACGTATAATACACGGAGTCGTACTTTCAGACAAAAATCGACGACTGGTGGATTAACCAGAAAAAATAGTCCATTATTTATAGGTTTCTCAGAAACCTATAAATAACGGACTATTGTTTCATTGGTAGCAGTAGAGTTTAATCTCACACATGCCACATACATCAGTATCATCGGTACATAAGTATTAAACATTTCACCAATTAAATTGAGAAGAATTAGGTGTTAAAAAGTAGGCCTATATCACAAAAAAAAATTAATATTTTGGAAAATTACTCACCAACAGTAATATTACAGAATTGACCTTCGAACCCAAATGAACAGTCGCATGTACCATTAGCCAGACAAAAACCGTTGTTACAATTTACATTTTCACAATAATTTTCTACAAACAGAAGCATTCAAAATAATCAAGTTATTCTAAAACAATTAATTGTTAAAATCGGTAAACAATTGAGCCAATACTCACCAATAGTAATATTACAGAATTGACCTTCGAACCCAAATGAACAGTTACATGTACCATTAGTCAGACAAGAACCGTTGTTACAATTTACATTTTCACAATAATTTACTACAAACAGAAGCATTCAAAATAATCAAGTTATGCTAAAACAATTAATTGTTAAATTCGGTAAACAATTGAGCCAATACTCACCAATAGTAATATTACAGAATTGACCTTCGAATCCAAATGAACAGTCGCATGTACCATTAGCCAGACAAGAACCGTTGTTACAATTTACATTTTCACAATAATTTACTACAAACAGAAGCATTCAAAATAATCAAGTTATCCTAAAACAAATAATTGTTAAAATCGGTAAAAAATTAAGCCATGGGTTTAAAAAAGATCGTACTTTACTTAATGATAATTGCCCTTAATTGGTCAATAATACAGAGAAACACTACTACCTCAAATACCAACAAAGGGATGTGCTCTTATTCATTTTTAAATTTACCTAATTCATAATGATCATAAGGATTTCCAATATAATTTGTCTTCAAGCCACCGACCATATCCTTATTTTTATTGCTTAGATCACACTTAAATTGTGTTTTGTAATAATCAAAAGATCGACAAACAAACGATGTTTCTTCAATACAGCGTTTAGCACATTCTTCTGGGTTAACATGGGATAAGTGGACGTTGTTATAACCATATATGGCAGAGTTTGGATACCTTGTGAATTTTGACAAATCTACAACAATTATATAATAATAATTTAATTAAATATATACAGTACAATTTATAATGTATTGTTAAAACTGGGCATACATTTAACGTCTCATCATCTATCGTACTGCTCCTTAAACTTGTCAATTGAGTTGTTAGCAAAACTATTAGGTATATCATTAACAAAAATAAAAACTAAAAGGTGGTCCTATTTATATTCTTTGCCTGAACATATCGACCTTATTCATTTTTAAATGTTTCCTCAATAGCGGTGTTCCAAAAAAGGTTCTACTGTAATCGGCCTACTAAAGGTTCTCAATACATTTTTGATCAATTGGTGGACATCACATTCAACAATAAACAACTGGGTACTACATTAAAATATTACATCACTATAAACTAACCGGATATCTTCTAATGTATGTTGAATAGTGCAAGTCGACATTGTGAAGTCACAATATGAAAACAAACTAATTGAAAAATTACTCACCATCACTAGTAATGTTACAGAATTGACCTTTGAACCCAGGTGTACATTGGCATGTACCATTAGCCAGACAAGAACCATTGTTACAATTTAAATTAGCACACACATCTGTTTCTGAAACCAAAGACAGCATAAACCATTAATCATCAATAGCAACAGTTGGTTTTACATTATGGACTATTGCTATTTTTGTTTTAAATTATAAAATTCAAAAAATATCAAAGAATAAATGCCTGTTTACACTACGGACGATAACATCAACGATATTATTTTGCAAATCGTTGAGTAGGTTGGGTGACCAATTGGTTACATGTAAACGCCTGCTACTGAGCAGTTTAAATTAATCGATAAATACAACTCTACAATTGATAATTCAAGACCCTTTAACCGATAAACCTTTCAAACATCATTGAAAATCTGGAAATCTATAGCCCGATGTTTTTACACAAAATGCACGTTGTAGAGAAACATATCTACTAGGCCTACGAGATAAGTGTAAGAGATGTTCTAAAAGAATAAACAATACTCACCAGTAATATTACAGAATTCACCTGTGTAACCAATTGAACAGTCACATGACCCATTAGCTAAACAAGAACCATTGTTACAATGTATACGTTCACAAAAATTGATTGCTGAAAGAGAAAAAAAACAAACAAAATTCAATAATAAACTCTCAACTGAAGTTCGATGAGGCTACTGAAACGGCACATCTGTTAGGCCAACCTCATTTCGACTAATTTTCATATATTGAAAGCTATTGAAAACGTATTGTGTAATTTTACTGACGCTATTCAATTGTTGTTTGACGTTCATCGCGGAGGCGAAATACATTCGCCAATTTGGTTCAACAAATTACACAAGAAACTCAAATCGCGAAAATAAAAGGTCGCGAAATAGTTGGAAATGCAAAATCGCGAAAATGTAATATCCTTCGTTTCAACTTACGTTGTGGAACTATAGGATATTCGTAAATATACGTAAGTCCGATTCTTGCAGAAGAATCATCACCACACTTAACATCAAGAAAGTTATCATCTTGCCAAATTACTCCTGCACATAATGTTACTTGAACATTTGGTTCACCACCCGATTTCCACTTGTCCCACAGCGTCAAGGAATCGTTTGAGGCCCATTTCCAGTTACCAACTACAGTTCTATCTGAGCCTGGCTCTCGAGATAATCCTATATAAAACGTCCCTTGATTGGTCGTAGTTTGTATATAGTTTTGAATTTCCATAAATTTGTCCAATGTCTGTATGCTTACTAGCTGAACATTTCTATTGCGAGCGTCTTCATTTGATTGGTCCCAAGATCTGTATTCTCTAAAGTTGGTAATGGGATTAATGTTCAACTTAATGCAAGTCGTATTGTAAACCAAACCATCGCAACCTACAGAAGAAAACAAACTATTATTATTAACATTTACAAAAATACACTAATTGACATTACAATCACAATAGGTGAGATTCTCCTAGGGCGTATATATAACATTGTATATTAAACCAGAGGCGCCTTTTCCTCCCCCTCTGGGTTTACGCCACTGGGTCGTCGTCTTTTTAACCTTTCTAACCAATTGATAGGTCTACAAAGACACAGCGCTTATAGACATAAGTAGCAGAAAATATAGTTCATAAGAAGAAAAAAAATCTTCGTAGATCTAAGTATTCTAGTCATCTGTGTTAATATCAAACAATAATAGTACACATTAATAACCGGAGTTGATAAGTAATAAAATAACGAGAGTTGTATTATATATGTAAATATCATACGCACCAGGAAGCATTTTTCCAGTGTAGCATATATTATAACCAAAGGCTATCGTAGGCCTACACAATACTATACCGAGTTATTCAATTGCTAAATCTATCAAATTAATGGTATACCCAATAAGACAATTGAAAAACTATGCTGCGTCCCTAAATTTCAAATTGATCAGTGGTTGTTTCTAATGAAAATGTTGCTCGATTCCTCGCCATATTTCTACTCTCGTTAATTTCAGTTTTTAGTCTAGGTTAGGAAATGGGGTTCCCATGGACCCCTGATGTATATTTTTTTGTATATGTTTTTTTTATAATCCCAAATCGTGTCCTATGGGATTGTTTTTTACCCATTTAGTCGCAGGCATTTAATGTCTATGTCACCAATACACACTACGAATGATTTCTTTATAATTATTCACTCTTACATATTGAGAGAGAGGAGGTACGGTAGTGTGTTCAACTATGTATCTTAATATTTACTTAAAATGATATGGTCTATAATCAGTGGTTAATTTATAAATTATACCTAACCATATCGTACTGTATTATTCTTACCGTGTGTAGGTCTAACTTGATATAAAAACACCTGAAAAGAATAAAACAAAAACATATTATAATAGCAGTCTTTTAAAAGAGGAAGTGATTTTGATATTCAATGCATTCAACTAAAACGATTATGGTTGTAGATTAAAAATGAATACTGGGTAATAGGTCCTTAAGTGTTAAAAACTTTATTTTAAGGCTAAACAAATGTATTTATACAATACGATTATACGATACGTAATGTAAAATGAATTTCTAGCAGAAAATCCGAAGGTTTAACTCATGTTAATAACTTAAAAACAAGAACGAATTCCAATCGTTTAAAACTTTCTCTGGGAAAATACATGAAAGGGACATTGAATGTTGTGTCATGTTGTATCCATTATGTGTGGTTGTTTAAACACGTGGACGAACAGAACTTTCTTTGTATGGAGGAAGAAATCTATCAACATGTATGCATAAGGGTCGATTCGTACGCCTACTCATAGACATACTCATTCAACCCAATGAGAGGAACATATTACTTCTTCCTGTAGGCCTATAAACTACCAGGTCAAAGGGCTATTTCATACGTAACCTGTCTAAACTAACAATTCAAATGGCTAGTGAACGTAATGTCTAAAAATCTCTCTATCTCACTCATCCAACACGACACACACAATGAAGTATATTGGCCTTTAGTTTAAGACACAATCATTTTTAACCACCAGCAAGTAATAATAATACAAAAAATGAAAAATATAATAAACAAAATTGTTGAAACATTTGCATAGTACCGGTATAGAAGTTCCATGTCCAATGGACGGGCACTATAATATTAATATGATACATAATAACTATGCAACTTGATTATGAAATTGGTTTTAAAATACATTTTTTCGACAATAAATTTGCGTCTTAACGTAGCCGAAGGTATAAATGACGTAAGAATAGAATAGAGTTGGGGGTTAATGTTATTATATTTTAATATATAGATGTAATTTACACCCGATTTATAAATTTGAACTCCAAATGCTATGGGCCTACACTTTTTGAGTAAATTGTCTTTATGTGTCATTAATATTAGAATTATGAAAACATGACATAACGTTTGTAGTTTGAACCTTACTTTAAAAAAATTATTTAAAATGATGATTATTTTTTAAAATATATTATTTTGGCGTTTGTATTTACGTGACTCAAACTATTGTCATTGCCACCTGTAAGATTGATAGATTACGATTTATTTTAATACGTCATCATTTCAAGAGGTGTATCCAGGGAGACCAACTACATTGGAATGCGGACCTGTATTTATTCAGCCAATCAGAGATCGTAGAAAATGTCCATAAATCATAACTTGACATAAGAACATAAACGTAGACAAAACTGTAATACAAGACGAATTTCGTAATGTAGAAAACAATGACTAATTTGATTGCGGTAACATTTTTAGTGAGTTTACCTTCAATACGTGCATTCCGTCCAAGAAGAAAAGTGTTTGTGAACAAAAATGTAAAATTCACCTCTATTTTAATACAAAGTGGAAACTTTTCTGTTTAACAAAATAGGGGCAATATTATGACCGACCCCTATTAATGTAACTGTACTATAAGACACTTTTGTCAAAGATGTCCTCTTAAACAACAACAACACTCATTGTGAGTGTAAGCCCATAGGTTGTTCACTTTACTGTTGATAAGAAGTGACTTAGGTTAAAAATATAACTGTGATATGAAATTAATAAGACTATTTTACGCCTATCATGAATATTGTATAATTAAATTACAAAACATTAAACGTGCAATGAATTTATTGATAACTTAATTAATTAACTTGAGTCGCCATCACAACAATTTTTTTTCAAGTAAACTGTTTCTTTTTCATATCAAGTCTACTTAGTACTAACATGACGTGTAACAATATACAGTAAATGTTCTTTAAACAAGGCCATATCGCGTGCTCAAGTTAGTGTTTACCGACCAACCGACCGACCGACCAACCAACCGACATAGTGAGCTGTAGACTAAAAGAAACCCAGTTTACTAATTTTAGTTAATCGTTTAGGCCTAGTATGCTTTATTTTCCTAATAATGGTTTATAGACATAACAAACACATAACTCGTGTCCGATATGGGTAACTGGGTAATAACGGAAGTGTTTTAATCGTTAGCTATTACGGGAGAAGGAAATATTTATTTAATAAAGATAGTTTTATTGCCCCTCATGTCGTCATATAACAATTTTTCAGTGAATAGTAATTATAACTTTGTCGTATTATTATACCCTATCGGTGTCTGCTACAAAGGATTTTATGTTGGCCTTCCCTACTGTATTTTAAGTATCCAGTTTTCTACTTTTCTACCACGAACATCTATTTAATTAACCCGTGATTTATAAATATTTCCCTGCTTTTTTTCCAATTTGTCCAACTTTTAACAGTATTTCATTGATGGACATTTTATCTGTTTTAATTTTAATGAATTAAAAACATTTTTTTTTTGATGATGTAATCTGTATTGTATGTGGAGGCGGGACATGGTGTGAACGTAGTCTTAGCTAGTAAAACATACGTCGTAATATGGATTGTTATGCGGACGTGTGAACGTAGTCTTAGCTAGTAATTTGGATGTTAATTGTTAGGTGGCTGGTTAGTTGGTGTGAACCCATCTTTTTAGTTCATTGTAAGTCATTTTTTTAACATTTAGGCGCTTTAAGACAATCTATTGATCGCAAAATCCGATATTTAAATTTGACAACATTACATTAACAAAATTCTTACTCTTAGTAATACAAATGTAAATGGTGATGTTGCCACAAATATAGTAGTGATATGCCCAAATATGGTAGTGGTATGACATCACATGTCCATATATGGGCACATCACATTCATATACAGTCTGATAGTGTAGACAGAGCTTTATGCAGACTTGTTGTGAACGTAGCTTAAAAGGATATTTCAATAGCATTTATTTTACAAATTAAAATGTTTTGGTAGCACTGGGTCAAGGCCAGGTTAGGCAGAATGCCTTGCTGATGCGATATACGATGCTAAATAATACGAAGATACTTTCTTGACGCACCCAAAACAACCTCCAACACAACAAATGGGCATACAATCTCATACATAGAAATGCATAATTGTTAATAGATCAGCATTATCAACTACCTTAAATATGAACTCATCCTTTGTGTAATGTACTGTATCATCACATTTCAAAACTTTAATCATCGTGTCTATTGGCCTATGTTTTTACTGTGCTTAATGCTGTGTGTTCAGCTTCATAAGTAAGCCTATAATATGCATTTATCTTATACCTATCCCATACTTATGCTATAATAATCAACACGTAACTAAAACAACATTAATGATACTTACCAAAAAAAGTCCGATTATAATGTTATAACTTCTACATGCATATGTTTCCATAATTGTATAACAATCAGCCAGTAGACTGTATGCTAAAAAAATAACTCTCTTCTACTTGAATTCAAGGTGGTAACTGACATAAATTGAGACTTGAGTACTCGCTGTGTTTTGAAATGGGTACACAGAGGTCAGCTACCAATGTGGTAAGGCTACACCACTTCCGCCTGAGTTTAATTTCACCCATGATGATAGAGGTAGGCGGAGGAACGCAAGTCATAATGATGCCGAGATGGTACGATTTGGTCAATTTAGGGAGGCTAGTAATACCTCTAACGAAAATCACCCTATTGCACTGTTTTGTTCTTTTATTTTAAGAACCTTTACTAATTTCAATAATGGCATATAGTTATAAAAAATATGCATTTTATTTGAACATTATTAAAGACCACGTCTACGTTTTGCATTACCGAATGTATATCACGAATCGGACATTCTTGAGTTATGATTGGTTGCGCAATTATATTACGCATGCGCACTTTCGATTCGCGCGAATAAATTCGCCTACTGGAAAACCGGCTTAAGAAACAATGTTTGAAAAGAAACATTCTTGTCTAATTGCATGCAAATCTCCCCCCTATTTAAAGATATAGGCATATAATGTCAATAATTTGTGAAAATGTTTTTTGTTGAATATACCATTTTAATGTTTCTTAATATTATTAATAGTTGAAAAAATGGATCGAAAGCAATTATATTTTTCTATAAAAAACAAAAACTGTAGTTTATTTTGTCTTTTTATAAGTTAAAACATATTCTTTTTACGGAAGTGTTTAACATTATTAAAACTGCCTATTCAAAAATTGTTTAATTATTCGATTTAATGGTCCAAAATTTCAAATGGAACTGTCGATCGAGACCGGTTCACTGTAGTATCAGTATTTTCAGGTGGCCTTAAATGACTAGCGAAACAAACGATACCCGCCAAAAGTGAATACTCGTATAATGTCACTACTCATCTACGATAATAAAACACTATAAAAGCACTCTGACAAAGGCATGGATTCCGATCCCGATTCATGCAGTTATGTAATACACCAACATACACATTTTATAAAACGTAATACAATTTAATGAGATACTCTTGTAAAAAGCACTATGACAAATACATGAGTTGATTATTGTACTTTATCTGGGTGATATGCTAATCTAGCCTGGGTATACAATTTTCACTTGCTATGATATATATATCAACTTCTTAAAAAATAATATCTGGGTATATGCTCAAATCTTAAAGAATTATGGTATGAATGACATAAAGAAGGAAATCGATTTGCGACGACCGCCGAAGACCAACCTAGGTCAGGTAAGGTCAGGTCAGGTCAATCGATGTACCGTTCGGATTACAATTTACACATCATGTAAATGGTCGCGTAAGGAGCAATTTTACCTTACTAATGTAAAAAGATGCATGAAATATGACCTTTCTGGTTACGTATTTTTTTAGTTTATATGTATACATTTTTAACAGTTCGTCTGGTTATTCCAAATAGTAATAGCAATGCTATTTCCAGGTTATATATGCTAAACTGTGTATTAATAAAAACTATCTTGACTTGACTCGATTAAAATGTTTAAAATAATATGAAAAATTGTATTGTAAGTAATGTAACGAAAGTTTCTCATAGGTTTAACTGTTTATTTATTATTTATTATAATTATATCATCCAATATATATGAAATATGGAATATTTTTTTTATATACTGCCTTATTTATTTATTTATTTACTTATTTATTCACTGCTTTTATGTTTATTGTAATTATTATTATTTTCTAAGGTTGCTTATTAGTTTAAAGATCTATCCTCTGCACAGATCTTAAAATATGCCTCCTACATGTACTAGGTTGTTGTAGTTGTATGTGGAAATGAATCGAAATCTGTTGTATTTTTCAAATATTTTTGTCCTTTTCTGTATTACTAACCTACAACTAATGTTGATCAATTGTATATCAACATGCATTTTCTTTTTGACAAATAAAATGAACTATAAACTATGGATATTGGCCTAATAGGAAGGTACAATCGAACAGTGCAGTATATTTGACTTAAATACTAAGTTTAGTATCTCCATATGTCAGTTCAACGCTTTCATTTTTGACATTGGTGCTTCCTGTACTCATACCATTTTTAACCTTCGATTTCTTGCTGTTGTCACTTTCTTTGTAGCATGACGTCCACGCGTCGCGAATATCCTTCTGGCGTACGCAGAAGAAAAGGAAAATAAAGAGCCCTTGCAGTGAGTTAAACAGAGAGAACAACCACTGAAACACGTCGCGAGAGCCTGAATCTTCATTAATTGCGAGGAATCCAAACACCCATGTTAGGCCTAGAAGGACAGAAACTGCGAAAGCATTCTGCAGGTGTTTAATCACTTCTTCTCTTTTGTCAACAACTTTGTTGCCAATCTTTGGTCGGCAAATCAATTTACGCATTACTAAAATGAACACCACGTAATTGACTACCATAAGAACACCAATGATCAAAATGAAGCCAAAGTTCCGAATATTCCCTGCAGAAATAAAACAGCTGAAAAAAAGTAATACTTTTAAAAATATGACCCGACGATGTCTTTTAGCTAAACAAAAGTTTGTCTTACCATAAAAATACAGTATTTATTTTCTTGAAGAAAACAACAAGCCTTGGATAAATTTCAGTATGTTATAGTTTTTACGAAATAGTTACAAATAATTAGGACAATAAGACGTTGAAAATAGTATACAGAAGATACATATTAAAACCAAGAGAGGGGTCATAAGACACGGTATTCTTAGCCCCATGGATTTTATTTTCGCTCTCAGTTTTGGAATTTCTAAATTATCACTTTATCCACAAACGCTTTTAAACTGATCTGTTACTTACTAATTTTTAGTCACGTTTACAGTTGCGTTGTCAGGGTCGCAGTCAGTAATGCAGTCGGGCGCGTACTCATTAACATCAATTCCAAGACAAACAGCAACAATTATCAGAGGAATTCCTGAAAACAATTGTTAAAGAAACATTAAATTAGTTCTAGGCTACAAATGCTATCACTGATTCAAGAAAGGAAGACATAGTGTTAATCAAAGATTAAGCAAGAACATAAGTTATTTTCAAACTTAAATTTTATGTTTTTGACTGTGCGCAAAATGATCAAATAGCTGCGTAGTTGTTGTTCAGTTATTACGTCATTCTTTATTATTTAATAAATCACAACGGATTGTAACTAGTATCATCACACTCGCATGGCGTGTCGTGAAAACGGAAGGTCATTAGTATTGAAATATTTTAACAGACATGCAAAATAATCCGGACCAGAATGGTGCCTTTTATAACATTTGTCGCACGAGAATACAGGTTATTAGTAGGTCTATCTGTCATGAAATGATTCGTTCTCAAAATTAAAAAGAAAAGTACGTCACAAAAAACAACTATAACAAATCATTTTTTCCTGCAAAAATTATTTGTTGCCACTGTAAACGAATGTTTATCGATGTTTGCTTTATTATCATAGTCATTTAGATTGTCTTCTTTACCAGGTATTTAGATCAGACGAAGCGGCGAACTCTTACTAATATTTTCCATCAGGAACGCTTATTCTATAATAGAGATTCAACACAAGGACGTAATGTGATTTGATCTATTACAATGGAATGGAATATTCGAACTCCTGCATCGCTTGCGTTGCGTCTCTAGTGCGAACTAATACACTCACTGTTGGGTAGGCCTATGGGCAATAATGGAATGTAATATATTTACCGTAACCTGCTACACAAACTTTGAGCATAAAATATCTAATTTCACTGTGGATGACTTTGACGAACATTAGGTACATGTTTACAGCTTCGATTGTCATCCAGAAAACAGAGGCCAATCCAAAGTAATGAATCAGCGCTGCTACAGCGATGCATCCATTTTTAGAGCCTGTCTGCTCGATGCCAATTGCAAACACGAGGTAGAGAAGAAGCAAAGAGAGCGACAGGTTTAGGAGGATTTTCTGTGGACGTTTACTTCGAAATTGTCTGCAAAAAATAATTTATGTTAGTACCATAGCCGACACAGTGTTTATTATACTCTATGGCATTATGACACATCGTCTATAGGCGGCCATGTTTATATCGTTATATTTTTACACAGTGTCACAAAGAAACCCAGAATGAAAAATGAATAAAATAAACTTATTACATGTTCATAATTACAAAAGAGAGCAGTACAGGCTTATACATAATAGAAAGGTATCATTAAATGAGATCATTTTAGATGAAAGGTTAATTAAGTTGGTTAAAGTTTTAAAATTGTATTTTCTATGCATTATATTGAGCTGGTTTAACCCCACATAAGCCTATGTTTATGTCGAGTTAAACTTTACTACATAAAAATGTCAATGTTATTGGAATATTGTAATTTATTGTTTTCTTCTCATTGTTTTATACTATTTTTTTACTTACTTAAAGTACAGGTATGTAGCAATTGTTGCCACCAAACTGACAACAGAAACGATACATCCAATAAGACTGATAATAGATAAGGCATTGTAAGTCTCTTGGGGTTCATAATAGTCCTGTAAACATAATATTAGATATATGTAAATCAATTGTGTTGCGTAGCACTGTGTAAATTATATAGATAAATCATACTGTCAAATTATTGAAACAGTGCTCATTTCGAATCACTAACAAATACGGAACTTTCGCCAATGTGGCGTGACAAGTCCATCAACCATGACAGCTTCTATTGAAGCTGAAATGATCTGACTGTCAACATGGCGCTTAAAACCTTCTCCAGACTTCTTGATAACCAAGTTGTTGCTCGACGCGATTATGAGGTCATGTTACGAATATGAGCACCGTTTCAATATTTATGTAACAAAAATAATAAGAAATGCATAACACATTAACAACACTGCGTTTCAATTGATTTGAATTCATTGGGCTGTAAACAGTACTCACAGCTAGTACAGCAATACGTTAAGATTCTCATACAGTAGGTATGTCTAAATTAACTTCAGTCGTAAATATGGCTTATACATTAATAATGTAATCAAGTCTGTACAATGCACGATAGAGCAATATACCAGACCAATTTACCTATCAAAATAGGCCTAAACAACCAGTTATAAAAACAGCCAGTTATAAAAACAGCATGGAAAATAGTCATATTAAATTGATGTATTATGGACAATTCGCGTATTTGTTTTAATAATTTAGAGTTGACGTATTTTGGAAAGAAGTCGGCGTATTTAGTTCACCAACCCTAATGACATTTTTAATGTTAAAGAATGCTGTTACAACCACTGTAGAAAATGCCAGCTAATGTCGAAACAACCGTTAATGTAGAACAATCCAACGCTAATGTAGAATGTAGTAAAACATCCAGCTAATATAGAAACACTACATTAGCTGGAGGTTTTAATAATAATAATAATAATAATAATAATAATAATAATAAGATTTATACAGCGCACATATCCACTAAAGTGCTCAAGGCGCTTGTGAAAAACCATGAAACAAATTAACCTTAAACCTAAATACAATTGATAAATTTGACAAAAACCGAATAAAAAATAAGACCAATCGAACCCACATCACTGCTTCCGTTTACCAGCAATTTAAGGTGCATAGATCAGCCAGTACATAACTCACAGGTTTTTTTAGTGATGTGGGTATCTAGCTAAACAAATTAATTCTTACAAATTGCCAAAAGTAGCCGACAGCAGATGTGTCTGTGTCTATATTAGCGGTGGATTGTTCTACTAGGTTGTCTACATTAGCGGTTGTAACAAAATGCCATTAACAAAAACTAAAAAAGATTAAAAAAAATGACTTACGACAAGAATGGCAAAGTTGGTAAGATGGTCACATAAGCATACAACCCGACCGTCTGTTGTTTCATTTAACTCACATCCTTCGCTTGACCAATCACCTACTCCATCATCAAGTGAAAAATCCCAGAAAACACATTCTGTATTGTTATTGATAATTTCCTATAATAATATAAACAACAATATTATTATGTAAAAATAATTATTATGTTAAATAAATATTAACACAAACAAATGGAATGTCGAAATATCTTTGAACTCAACCAGAGATTTTTACAGAAACTTTTATATTTTCTATTAGGTACACAACCTAGTCTCAATCTTATATAAATGCTTTCTACATGAAATAGTTTAACTTAGTTACTTACATGCCGTGGTAAGAAAGCCAATTTTATAGGTGTGACAAGTCCATCAACCATGACAGCCTCTATTGAAGCTGAAATGATCTGACTGCCAACATGGCGCTTAAAACCTTCTCCAGGCTTCTTGATAACCAAGTTGTTCGAAATAAATAAAGAACTATTCTGGTAAACCGTAAAATATAATCGGATCTCATCTATGCCCAGTTGAGCCTGACTAAGTAAGGCGATCTCAGGAGGAAGACTGATTGAAGCTCCTACATTATTAAAGGGAGGAACATTCTCATAATATATGTCTACATCGTTTGATTCAAAAATGTTCTTGAGTGAATCGCCATCAGACAAAGCTACATAAGCCAGCCCGTTCACAAGAGAATCTGGGCTTACTGCCAAAGTCATCACGCCAACATGTGGTTGTACACTGGTGAAGTTCATGCCTGCTGCTGCCACTGTTGCAAGTTGTCTTTCTAATGACGTCACAAAAGACGATGCTGTTTCTCTCATTGATAAATTCAGCATACCAGAATGAATTATGTTATCAACAACTTCAACCACGTTTGAAGTTATCTGTAAATAATCATTAAAAGTAGGTTCAAACAAACGCCATTTGTATTAACTAATAACATGAATACAATATATTCACATTGTTGTTAAAGTTTAAATTAGCACATTCTATGTTCCACATTAGCATTAATAATCTTATTTCTATGCAATTTGTTTAGTAAATGTAAGTGTGAAAATTTAACATGAGCGAAAAATCTGCTCTGGGTGTAGCTGTTTAGCACGTAGTCAATCACGTAGAGCCTGATTCGTGATCCGTGTTAACATTTTATTTGGTACACGTCATAAAAGCAAGTTTTTAATAAATAATATAGGCTAACTGCTGACTTTTTATATGACGTTTGAGCATAATTCAACAGTTTTATCTGTACTGTTGTTGATAATAAAAAGAGCATACCCTTTCATCTGGATTCTCAAGATTAACAATATCTTCTAAAATGTTTGCAACTGACTCAACAGACTTCTCATCCATAACTGGTGTATCTTGTGTAAATTCTGCAAGAGCGTCCGCTATTACAAAAACATTATCTTCTGTAACTTCAATCTGGAAAAAAGAAAACAAAAGTTGAATCAATGTTAATGTAATATACATTTAAAAAAAACTATTTCCACAAAGGATTTTCCTAAATATGACAGTAAATTAGATACCTCGTCTAGTCTACTATTTTTAATGTCACAGTCTGTGATTATGACATTGTCCCATTCAGCTCCTGATATGAAATTTCCATCACAGTGTCGTGTTGCAAGAGGAACAGTTGTATCTGTGAAAACAGAAAAAAATAAAATCATGAGAATACTTTAGTAGCCTAAACTTTGCTAGCAATGTCAACATTTTAAGATAACTGTGTCACTAAGAGAAATGTTTGACTTTAATCTGTTTCTTAATCGTAATCTCGATTCGTAATCTGTTTAAGTAAACATAAGGTGATTTAGAAGTCTCAATATATTTATATTTAAACTTACCTTCGTGAGAATATAGGAGGCAATCTTGTATTGAATCTGCAGTTACACCAAGAGAAACATCTGGAAAACTGTAGAGAATGCCATTAATTATCAAGTCCTCTCCAATGCAGGATGCTGTATAAAAAGCAACAATGAACTGAATATAATATTTTTTTTTCCAAATGATCATAAATGAAAACGATATAGAAGTTATAAAGAAGTACGATTGAGAAAGTCTGTCTCATGGTGGTGAATATAGGATGATCTGGAGAAAAAATGCATTCTTTTGAAAAACAATTTCCGAGTGCTTACAGTACGCACAAGTTATCATCATAAATTATGTGGTTATTTAAAATCATTATTAGGAAAAATCATTTAAAAACTTACATATACTTGTTACAATGATAGATTCAGAGTCTGTGAAAAACTCAGGTAACAAAGTGAGAGAATCATTTATCATGGTACTGTATGTAGAAGCATTTTGACCTTGGTTGATGTATAATTCCATTACTGTAATAACACTACCAGATTTCAGGCTCATAACAAAAATGTCAGAAACTGGCGGTATATTTGCAGACAACTGAAATAAAAGTATTTTATTTTACTCTATGTTCTTTTTTGGTGTAAAATGTTGTAGGCCTATTTTGTAGAATTCTTTCCGTTTACAAAATTGTTAGTCTAGGTTCCGAATTATTATTAGTACAAAGATACATATTTTGTCCCATATGGCGTTTCATACGTATAACACCTGAGCTCACAAACATAGTTTAGGCAAATACTTATTTTTCAAACAAATTTAAATTAAACAACAACTCCAACCCAACCCCCCCCCCCCCCGTACCCCGTTGAAAGGAAATAAATAACAATAAATAATTGTATACGGCATTTATTGCAAAATTATTCACAGGGGCAGTTTTTAAAGGGATTCGCTGATTCATGTCGATTAGTGTTTATTCTAGATAATAGCACTTGTAACCACTATGTTTACTCAATATGAACATTTGTAAATTCATCATTTCAGGGTTTGATAATTTTAGTAATACTTACAGATTTCTGCAATTCATTTGTAAAATTGTTGAACGCCTCACTTTCTCTGTTCGTATAGTCTTCCTTGAATGAAATATTGAATGTAACATTTACTCTAAACGTAGACAAACCTAAAAAAGACAATAAATAAAACAGTTCTAACACTTAAACATTAACATAAATATCAATAACATTTGCATTTTTCAAATTTTAAAAACATGTATCACATTTTCAATGGTTCTGAAACATAAACTGCTCTTGGATTATATGGTAATGACGTGGTAATGACATGACAATGAAAAGTGACCCACCTGTTATGAGTACGGTGGCAAGGTTTGATGCTACATCTCTTTTATCTTGAGATCTAGATCCAAAACAAGTATAGTCACCCTGACTCTGGCCTTTATCTAGCTGCACACTGTATGTAGGACTGTTAGCATTGTGGATACGGTCGCCGTTTTTATACCATTCATAAAACTCCACATTTTCTATAATGCATTCCAACATAACTGTCATACCAATATCAACAGCACGTGATTCGGGGTTACGAACTACACGAGGATCTAAAAATAAAGATAATGAAGAAACTGTCTAAAACTATATTAACAAAATAGCAATCTTTAAAAAAAGACTTAATATGTACTGGAATGTTCTGAAGAAAGAACACTAAGTCTATAGCCAGGTGATTCTTTTTCACTGAAAATGGTTTATCTCAATTCCTATATTAATAACTTTTTCAATGTCATTAAGGTACAAAAAAATACAGATTTACATAGCTTTACTAATACTATACCTTCAACAAACTCTCCAACGCAAACTTCAAGGGCTGTGATTTCCACATCTGTCTGGCTGCAGCCAGCATTCGCCTGAATGTTCCAGGTACTTAAAAATTGCAAGCACTCTGGTGAGTCGTTTTTACAAGTAACTCCGTTAATTGCAATCGCCTCATCAGATAGTTGAACAGGAAGATGAGAATGACTAGTTAGTGTAATCTCATACATAGTTGTGCTTTTAATTTTGATTGGTTGATCAAATATCAAGCCAATTTGAAAGCTTGCTTTTGTAGGACTAATTATTATACCGTTGAACGTTTGAGAGTAAACAGTTACACCTGTATTTTGATTCAACATGGTGAATTCTATGGAAATTATGACGTAATTATAGTTTGTTGAGCTGGAATTGGAGTAGGATCCATTGCCGATGTCAAAGTTGGAAGAGGAAAATGACATACTGTACAGAACGGATCCTTGAACAAAAGTGTCTTTGTAATACTGCCCTCCAGAATCACGTGGATTACGTGTAGGTGTGATATTTGTTATAGTACTGTTGTAACATGTTTGCTTCGACTTTGAACTATCCCGAATTGACGCATGATTAACCGTACATGATGCATCTAAAAGGATATAAAGGGAATACAGTTATTATGTACAAAAGAAACTAGGTTAACCTTAATAAAATGTACTGTAAACGCAATTTTATACAAAAATTATTCAGTGATAGAAAATTATTTAAGCAAAGAAATAGGCCAATTGGGAAAAAAAGTACAATAAAAAAAGTTTATACAAGACTGGCAACATAGAATTAACTGTTACGCCTCTTTTGAAGAAAAAACTATGAAACGCTCTTTAATATAAAAAGAAAGAGCAGAAAGCAATTTTACTGGAGAAAACAATAACTATGACATGCCTTCAGTGGAATTGGAGCAGACAATGTGAATAAAGATCAGATGTGATTGAGTGGTTTAAGTATACATTGCAAGGTAGGAATTTGTATAGTATTTATGTTTGCTCTTTACCTTCTAATGAAATAACTACAGTCTCACTGATTATTGTACCTGCGATATTCCAAACACGGCAGGCATATCTATAATACAAAATCACACATTTTTTTAAATAAGATCCGAGAAAAAAAAAAGACAATTTTAACTTGTGGTTAGGTTTTTATATTTTCTGTATTGCATGATTCATATACTTAAAAGACCGATCGAAAGACGAATCAAAGAAAAATGAGGATGTTCAAGATAATAATAAAAACAAATTAGGCCTACGTTGCTGAAAAATCCATTAGTTCGTAAACTGCTTGTCTAGTAGATGGCTCTGTAACTGGTACGTATTTATCTGCGTCAGTGAATTTCCCCCATTGAACAATCGCTGCTGGAACTCCAGACGATACACAATACAATGTGACGCTTTCTTCTGAATTGATGTTCATTGAACTACTGACTGACGTAATAGTTGGTGCAACTAAATTGTAAATGATAATGATAATATGCAATAGTATTTAAAAAAAATACGATGCAATATTTGTACTTATTACATATTCATAATGCATTAATAATATTAATTAGGCTGTGCTGCTATTAGAATAATTATCTATACTAATTCTTCGTATTTCACAATATCAGAATGGTAAAGAATTAATAATTATGATTTGATAACGATTACAAGTTCAAATTAAAAATAAATACAAGAACACACAATTCAAAATAATAATTTAATTTCCTACATACCGATGCACTTGCCATACAACTCGTCAATAAAACTATTGATTGAAGTAATCTCACAATTGTATTTATCTTCGCTTGCTCGTATCCATTCTGCATATCTATCAATACATACATCCTTACAGTCTGATATAAATGATCTTATGGTGAGAGTTACGCAAGATTGTTCATATTGACTCAAACAAGTGATCGGTGAAAGTAATTTGTGTTCTGTATCGCTATCAGGAAGAAAGGATAACGAAACAAGCTGGCCATTTTGTTCGAAATTGTGGAGATCAGTCAAGTTTTTTTCGAAGAATTTTTCATCGTCTTTGAGATATACCTGAAATTATTTGTTATGATGTAAACAAAAGTACCTAAAATGTTGAATATTCCATAAACAATGATTATGATAGAAGAAAGAGTCCTTTCTAGTAATAAAAGAAAAACCAAGTTTCAAGCTCTAATCAGAGGGTCCACTAATAAGTTTGATAATATAAAACAAACTTATGATTCAATATTTCAAACTTTTTCCAGGCTCTGTGAATTGCTAATTGTTGCTACTTATATATGATTCGTTCATGATTTGTTTATTTTATTAATTTTAATTATCACTTTTTTAAAGTACAATATGTAATGATCATCAACATGATCTCATCAAGATTTTATTAGTTGGAATTACAGTATCTTTTCTCTTTAAAGTGTTAATAAATAAACAAGGGATGAAATATATTATTATTATTACTACTTACTTAATTGTAGTTTTTGCGTCAGGGAGTTGAGTAATTAGATGTTTTTGCCCTACTCTGACGTAATTTGTACTTTATACTAAGTACATTTGAGAATACTTGCGAAAAAATTCGCAAGTAGTTCTCGGGTGGGACTCGAACCAACGACCTCCAGATCACTAGCCTGGCGTTCATACCTCTAGACCACCGAGCTTGCGCTGATGGCTAGTGGCTAGATTCGAGCCCACGTAAGCAGCGGGTACTGCACCAACAGGATTGTAATTGTAATTTTTGCGTCAGGGAGTTGAGTAATTAGATGTTTTTGCCCTACTCTGACGTAATTTGTACTTTATACTAAGTACATTTGAGAATACTTGCGAAAAAAAAAATTCGCAAGTAGTTCTCGGGTGGGACTCGAACCCACGACCTCCAGATCACTAGCCTGGCGTTCATACCTCTAGACCACCGAGCTTGCGCTGATGGCTAGTGGCTAGATTCGAGCCCAAGTAAGCAGCGGGTACTGCACCAACAGGATTGTAATTGTAGTTTTTGCGTCAGGGAGTTGAGTAATTAGATGTTTTTGCCCTACTCTGACGTAATTTGTACTTTATACTAAGTACATTTGAGAATACTTGCGAAAAAATTAAGTAGTTCTCGGGTGGGACTCGAACCAGAGTAGGGCAAAAACATCTAATTACTCAACTCCCTGACGCAAAAACTACAATTACAATCCTGTTGGTGCAGTACCCGCTGCTTACTTGGGCTCGAATCTAGCCACTAGCCATCAGCGCAAGCTCGGTGGTCTAGAGGTATGAACGCCAGGCTAGTGATCTGGAGGTCGTGGGTTCGAGTCCCACCCGAGAACTACTTGCGAATTTTTTCTTACTTACCATCTTTACCTTAATCGAAATTGAATACATTAGGTATTCTTTAGTTTAAAGCAATTTGGAGAAAGTACTTCTTTATTATGAATACACAATTGTTTAAGCATAACTAATAATTATTAAGAATAATATTATGATAATAATTTTTCTTACCTTGAAATGAATAACTGGAATGATAATGACTGTCGGATCAGATGAAAGTAAGGCTACAAACAATGTTCCGTCTTCTGCAATCTCATTCCCAATGTACGCAGATAAATTAACTCCGATCTATGAATCAAAACATGTTTTTATTAAAGAAACTTAACAGGTAAATTGCAGCCCATTTTGCAGTTTTATTGTAGTTCACCTTTCTAAACAAAATAAAAAAGAGACAACATAAATGTAATCGAAATGCTTTTAGGAGGGCCCTGCGACATCAAAACACGTTGTGCTATGTATAGGACTTCGCGACTGTACAGATTATCATGAGGGAATTGTTCGGCACAGATTGCAACTTCCTTCCCTTCTATCTTCAAGTAGGCTAGAGCCGCCGCTTAAATGTTTTTTAGAGAATATTTGTAGGTCTATGGTTATAGATCTGCTTGGAGAACTCACTTGCACTTTGTAATCTCTAGTAATAAATGTTGATGTTGACTTGAGTCAAGTTAATTAAATTGATTATGTACGTACCCTTGCTATTATGTTATTAGCCTCTGGGAAATCAAGTCTAAAACTAAATAGATTTTTCGAACCTCCCAACTTCGGAAAGCCGTGAAGTTGGTGAAGTTCACCGCATGTTTCTGTCATATTGTCCAAAAGTTGCAACAAATCGTCACATTCTTTATCTTAAATATAAAATAAAATATATGCGTTAGCCATATTTCATGAATGCATTGGATGAGAGTTTGCTCTCTACACTAACATCCACATTTTGTATATAATAAAATTCTATTGATAATGAGAATATATATATATATAAAGCTTTACTTGGAGAATGCTTTTAAAGACCGCTATGAAAATGTAATAGTTCGTAACAAAAGGAGTTCATTCATAGGTAATGTCAGAGTTTGATAACCTACACACTAGAATAAATAAAACCGTTAAAATAGAAAACCTAAAGAAGCTTATGAATAGTTCTTACTTTGACATTCGTCTGGTTCATCTGAGTTATCTGCACAGTCATACGGCACATTATCACACATCTTGCTAAGTGAGATACACTCGCCACTTTCACAGTTTAATTCATTGTGACTACATTTAACTATAAAAAGAAATTAAATCAAATATTTAAAAACAAGATAAAAAAATAAATCGCTACTGAAAGGGTAGAACTGTAAAAAAAAAAGATTGCAATTTAAAATACATCAGCTACATGAAAAAGTCATAAAGATTGTAGAATATTATGCAGAATACTTTTTAGAATCAATTCAAAAGATAAACAATTTTAAATTAAAATGAATACAGGACTTCAATAACGCTGTTGTTCTTGTGTACAAAAACAGTTACTAATGCTGTTCTTTTTTGCATGGCTTTGATTATGAAGAGTAACATTATAATGTGATTGTTACTTTTCCATGAAAACTTCATTATTTTATAATATTGTCAACAACAACATTTATTTAGAAACATTTCGTGAAATAAAAATAGCATACATTACATTACAATATCTTAAATAGTAACATTAAATAAGAACTGTTTCTGGAATCAGAAAAAGAAATAAAAGAACTTGTCAAATACAAACAAAGCAATTGCATGACAATATCAATAGCTAATAGTAGTTCTATAAATTATAATCCTAAAAAAATTCATAAATGTTTTAGATATTTCATTTAACAAATAAAAAATCTAATTATAATGGCAGGACATTTCATTATTATCAAGGTTTCTCCAGTTTACTATTAGCATTCTGTGTGGCGGCGTAGGTTTTCACAACAATGCATACACATTTATTATATCAAATGTAAAAGTAACAAACCAATTTCTCCTGTACAAGTTGGACCTCTAAAACCAGGTGGACATGCGCAATAAAAGTCATCGGTTACAGTTTGAATTTCAAAAATCGTTTCATAAGGCTGAAAAACAATGCCTCCATTTCTACAAGGATTTCTTGCACTGTTATCTGTAAAAAAATGTAATAAATGTATCAATTTAACAATAGTTTAACTCCTTTACAGTTAAGACAGTCATAAGTTAGTTAATGAATTATTATATTCACTGCATAAATATAATTAATAATTCAATAATTCATTCATTTATTTAATCCAGGAAACACAAACTTGGTCCGAGTTTAACGCGCCTTTATGTTCCATGGTGGGAACTTGATTAGGTCAATGGATAGAAAGGTTAATGAAGAAGTATAAAAAGAAAGAGAGAAACGATACTAATAATTAATTCCCAAACAATACAACATTTTGTTGTGCTAAGTGGGATTTGATGTCAATATGGTACCATCTCCCAACTACTGTTCCTGCCTTGAGAAAAACAAGACTTTTGTAGTGTAATAATGACTGGAGTGGTTTTTGACATATCGGGATGTTTGGTTTTGAGATTACTGTAACGTTTACTTTTAATTTGTGTACTGGGCAAACCAGAAGGAAATGGCGTTAACTCGTTATATTCTCAGAATAGGGAGATTTCTTATCGAATGATAGACTAAAAAATATTAATTTACGTATGCGTATAAACACAGTATAAACCGTTCTGTTTAATATCGATACTTTATTTTATTTTCTGTAATTTAACGTTCGGTCCAAACTACTGATTGACGTAATGATTGGTGCAACTATTTCCTATTTAATAATCTTATAGTTATATGATTTGATAACGATAAAAAGTTAGAACAACAAAACACATAATTCAAAATAGTAATTGCGTTTTCTACATACCGATACATTTTCCATACAACTCGTCAATAACACTATCTATTGAAGTCATCTGACAATTGTATATATCTTTGCTTGCTCGTAACCATTTTGCATATCTATCAATACATACATCCTTACAGTCTGATATAAATGACCTAATGGTGAGAGTTACGCAAGAGTGTTCATCTTGACTCAAACAAGTGACCGGTGAAAGTAATTTGTGTTCTGTATCGCTATCAGGAAGAAAGGATAACGAAACTAGCTGTTGGTCATATTGTTCAAAATTTTGGATATCAGCTAGGTTTGTTTCGAAGAATGTTTCTTCATCTTTGAGATATACCTGAAATATATTTGTTATGAGGTAAATGTCAATTACCTACCGTTTGAAGTATGTCATAAACAACGATTATAAAACAAGAAAGTAATTATAAGAATTATTCTAATACTGTTTTTCTTAGATAAAAATTTTTTAACTTGTATTAATCATCAAAATGATGACATCAATAGTTGAATCATGACCAATTTACAAATATTTATATTCATCTACCATGCCTATCCAGCTCCTTGAATTATATTACTGTACGTATCAGAAATTTTAAGGATATTATGCCCATTACTATGTTTGTATTTGGCTATGAATTTGTTTTCGTATACATTTATATAATATTTATGATCAATTCATAATGTTACATTTTTTAAGTAAAAGTAATTCTTTATTATGCATACATAATTGTGGTATTATTAAGAATAGTGTTTTCTTACCCTGAAATGAATAACTGGAATGTCAACGATAGACAGATCAGATGAAAGTAAGGCTACAAACAGTGTGCCGTTTTCTGTAATCTCGTTCCCAATAAATGCAGATATATTAACTTCAATCTATGAAACAAAAGAAGTGTTGTGATAGCATTAAACTAAATTTAAATCACTTTCATTCATGTACTATATATTGAAATTTTGATATTTTTATCTATCGAGATGCTTTATTAAAAAACAAAAACATGAATAATATTGATGAATAAATCAAACTGTGAATATGTCATTCTGTTGTTTTAACAATAATATTTAACCAAAAAGGCATTTATTCCAGACAATGAGCTTCTTGTTGAATTTCATTTAAAATTAAGGTTTATTATTATGTAAATATTTTGTAATCCATAATTTTGCTCAAAGTAATATAACTATAACACATATTGTCTCTAAAAAACAATAGATACAGGGGAACAAGTTTATTCAGCTGATAAAATGTATTTAATTAAATTCTTTCTGTGGATTCTAAATCTGTTTTGTTTTTAATGAAGGTAATACATATTATACGTACCCCTGTTATTATATTCGTAGCCTCTGGAGAAGTTAATCTAAAATTAAATAGGTTTTGGGAACCTTCCACGTTTGGAAAGCCGTTAAGTTGTTGAAGTTCACCACATGTTGAGGTCAGATTGTCCAAAAGTTGCAACAAATCATCACATTCTTTATCTAAAATATAAATTAAATATATACATTGTAGCCTCTAGTTTGCATACAATTTCATCCACAATTTGTATCTAATAAAATCCTGTTGGTAATGATAATATAAATACAATTAAGAATATTATTTGGCGAATGCTTTTAAAGCTATGCCCGCATTTGAAAATGTATTAGTTCGTGGCAAGAAGAAGTGAATTCATTACATTATGAATAGATATTATATAGATAACCATTTAGAAAAAATTAACAGGCTTACGAATAGTTCTTACTTTGACATTCTTCATCAGAATTATCTGCACAATCATACGGGACATTATCACACATCTTGCTAAGTGAGATACACTCCCCGCTTTCACAGGCAAATTCATTACGACTACATTCAACTATAATTAAATAAAATAGTTAAACAAACATGAACAAATAATATCTATGAATGGGTTAGAACTTATTATTATTGAATATACAATATTGATAACAAACCAATTTCTCCTGTGCAAGTTGGACCTCTAAAACCAGGTGGACATGCGCAATAAAAGTCATCGGTTACAGTTTGGATTTCAAAAATCATTTCATAAGGCTGAACAACAATGCCTCCATTTTCACAAGGATTGTTTGCACTGGTGTCTGTAAAAGAATGTAATACATTTAACAGATTAACAATAATTTATTTCAATGTACAATTATATTTTACGGTTAAGGCAGCCATAAGGCAGCTAATGCATTGTTTCACTGAATGAATATATAATAATTCAGTAGTTCTTTCATTCATTCTTCACATAATACTCTTTCAAAATCACAAAAGCATTTAAAATAAAAATAAAAAAGCAAAAAAAAAAAAAGAACAAGACGACGGGATTCCAAGTAGTCAAGAATAAGCTAGGTCTATGGGTATATTGAATGGAATACTTAAAATTGACTTACCAGTGATATTCACTTTAAAAGTACAATTATCTGTATTTCCAGCTCTGTCGATAGCGGAACAGGTAACAGCAGTTGAATCGATTTTGAATAATGAACCAGAAGGTGGAGTACAAATAGCTGACAGACCTGAATCAACGTTGTCAGTAACAGTCAGGTTAATCCAGGAAACAGGTACTTGGTCCGAATTTAACGCACCTTGAGTAATATTAAGAGGACAAACAACATCTGGACTGACGCCATCTGCCAAAACAATGTGAAGTTTTAATATATTTTAAAAAGTGAAATTACATAATATAATGATTTAAAGGTAAGGGTAAGATAAATGTATTTATTTTTTGTCCTCAAGCTTAACTGAAAATTTGGATTAGGCCCTCCGCGGACCCACGGCAGCCAGCAGTCTAAAGCCTACATGATTAACACACCGGGAGACGATCCCCTACGAATAGTGTGTACCAAATTTTTTAACGTGCATTATGTACATGAGACCAACAGCTTAACATCCCCTCCAAAGGAAAAGGCAATGAGAGCATAGCATCTTTCCTAAGGATACAGTTAGTATGGTACAGATACAGGCTCGAACCAATGCGTATCACATGCTAGTCTGATATTATCATTACACCATCACTCTCCGGTATGTAAACAAGACCCGCCGCGATTCCAGACGGTCTCCCATCCAGAATGCGATCAGGCCCAACATTCCGAATTAGATTAAGTCAATGGATAAAAACAGTTAATGATGAAGAAGTATAAAAATAAGATGGCAATTGATGACCATTTAACGAATCCATAAATTTAAGAATATACATTTACTCTTTATTATTAAAATTAGGCCTACTTGTTTATTTTTTTAATATACTTACCGATGATAGTGATATTAAATGTACACTTTCCTGTATTCCAATACGTATCCGTAGCGGAACAAGTAACATTAGTTGTACCAATATTAAATGAGGAACCAGAAGTTGGAACACAAATAGCTAACAGACCATTATCAACATTGTCACTGACTGTCAGGTCACTCCATGTAACTGTAGTTTGGTCTGTCCCCGATTCCTGAATGTCAAATGGGCATGTCAAAATGGGATCACCAGTATCTTTAAAAAAAATATTTCTTTATTAGGCCAAAAATAATAAACAATTACTTAATAATAAACAATCAATAAACACAATTTACATTTGCTTATGTCAAGTTCTGAAGTGTATTGGTGCCATTTCGTTCTCACAACTGGTGATTTTTAGTTTAATTCAAATGATATAAAACGTTTAAAATTAAACTTACCTGTGACATGTACAAAAAAACTACAAATACCAACATTTCCAGAAATATCAGTAGCGATACATGTAATTTCAGTTAAACCAACTTTAAATGACGACCCGGAAGGTAGAGTACAAGTAGTTGACAGACTTGTATCAACGTTGTCAGTAACAGTCGGGTTAATCCAGGAAACTGAAACTTGGTCCGAGTTGAACGCACCTTTAGTAATATTAAGAGGACAAACAACATCTGGACTGACATCATCTGCCAAAACAATGTACGTTAAAGTGTTAATAATCTTTTCTAAAAATGTAACATTACATATAATTTATAATCTATAAGATAATGTATAAAAATAAAACTCTGCTACAATTGATAACTTGACAATATAATTTGTATGTTGTGTTTTTTAATATTTTCAATTGCAATATTTATATTTCTCAAATACAAATTGTATGCAGTAGTACCGTAATATTATAATAAGATGACATAGGGTTCGAAGCGTCTCTTGGTCCAGTAATCTACAGTAGGTCGAAAACTACATTCCGCAAACTTTTTATTTTGTAGCCTAAAATGTGTTCCTTAACCTCAGGAGAAAAAATAATGCTCCATGGAAAAAGCAACTGCCCAATCACAAACCTGGACCAACGAAATAAATCTAATGTAAAAGAGTTCGCTCCTTCAGCCCCAACATGGTTGGAGTTGAGGTCCGAACATTAATGAATATGGACCTAGTTCATTGCATTTTGATTTTTAAGGCACGTTGTGCTAATCCACCGATCAAGAGAAAAATCAGCGTAGGATTTCTTCTTTATTGTCTTGACTGTGTCGCGTCACAGCCACACAAGATTTTGCATTACATCGCGATCACCAGTAATTCAATACTTCTGAAATTTAAGCCACACATATCAATAACGTTTGATATGTTTACAGACTTTTTTCGCCACGATCAAACTACTAAACCACGTAACAAAAAACGGCATTCTCGACACTTCACTATTTTTGTTGTAAAGCTCCGTACCATGCTAAAACATCGTTATTTTGTTTTCAATTTCTTAAGCCACTACGCAGATTTGGGTCGCGATTCATTTGCGGAACGTTTATTCAAGCAAACACCAGTACGAGCACCAGAACATTACCAAGAAAGATTTTTACGTTATTGAAATTGTAAAGAAAGAGTACAATCTGAAATACATATTACTTTTATAAACTATTAATGTAATTGGGAAAAATGTAAACTTACCAATAACTTTCAGTTCTAAAACAAATCCTCTGGTAACACCTTCATAGTTTTTTTGTAATATAATACTTAGGTAAGTGTTAGCTAAAATTGTGTTAACATGTCTTCCGGTGTAAAATTCAGTCAAGGTATTGCCAGTGGTGTCAACATAAGTGATATTCACAAAATCACAACAGCTCTTTAGCTCAAAGTCATAAAACGTGAGTAGAATTCCTGTATTCTGCGGACTTTCCACGATCCACTCACAGTACTGATTGTTATGGTTTTCTAGGGTTGTTATGTTGATAGCATCACTTGTTGTTAGATAAATATTTTTCACACAATCTATTGATTAAAGAAACAGTTATGTTAGTACGTAAAATGACTATATTAAATAAAATATTACTATTTGTGCATCTATTCATTTGATGAAACTAACGACTAATAATAACTAATAATAACTAATAATATATAATAATAACTAATAACAATTACAAAGGAAAACTAAAACCGGAAAATAAAAATAAATAAAAATATAAATAACAACGTATGACGTAACTACAGTATGTCATAATTATGATAGTTGTGACATCATAAAATAAAAACTGCTTTAATAACTGAGAAAATGTTAAAACAGCAGGAATACAACTTCCTTGGCATTTTTTCTGTTGAAAATGATCATTAAGTTTCCTCATTTACAAAATCTCATACAAATAAGAATAATTCCATAGAATATTTACATGAAGTTTATGATCATATGACTGGTACCAAGTAGTTTGGCAACGTACTTGCACTCATATGGAAGACTAGCACATAATAGAGGAACACTGTTAGCAGATCAGTAATTTTGATTCTAATGGCAAATCAAAAGAAATTTTTGAACAAATTAAACAAATCTTCCTCAACACAGCAAACATGTATTAAAGACAGATATGGAAATATGCTCAATGAATCAGTAGATATCAGATCAGATGGAAAGAATATGTCAGAAATTTCTTTAAAAAATCAGATGGAGAAGAACCACTTTCCATGCCAAAATCACTCGTGGAAGAAGCTGTACCACATCCACTTTTGTCTGAAGTTGAGCATGCAGTCAGCAAACTGAATTCGGAAAAATCACCTGGATCTTGATGGAGTGCCTTCCGAACTTAAAAATAAATACATCTACAGAGCAGCATAGAACAGAAGCATTACACCAAATTTGAAAAAGCATTATGGATAAATATAAGTGGCCGGACGACTGGGAAATACAAACGATTGTGATGTTATACAAGTCTGGAGATCCCAAACATTGCTTAAACTATATAATCACCATGTATCGCCTGAAGGCAAAACTGGAGCAACAACTACCAGATATCAATTAGGTGCTTACCGGAAATGATGACGAACCAGAGACATGCTGGTATGTCTTCAGATACTAATGGAAAAGCATTTTGATTAGATCAGTCACACGTCAAACTGCTTGTTGTAATGACAGAAATGGCAAACTGTTGCCTTTGTACATAAACCAGAGAGAGAGAAGATCAGGTCGAATGATGAAATACTGACGGAATCAAAAGGTGTAAGACAAGAATCATATATTTTTGTGACATACACAGAGAAAGTAATGCGTGACGCTGAAGTGGAACCTTATGGTGTCAAAATAGGGGACACACCAACCTTTAACATCCGATATGCCGATGAAACAGCACTTCTTGAAACAACAGTAGAAGGCATCGGAAGTTTAACATCAGCGATAAATGAAAATGGAAAGAATATGAATCTCAAACCTAACGTGAAGAAAACAAAACTTCTTGTTGCTGAGGGAGATGCAAATGAGTATAATATCATGAAAGATGTAGAATATGTCGAACAGTTTAAACACTTCAAGTATCTAGACTCAGTTTAAACCTCCGATGCAAACTGCACAATTGATATTAAAAATCGGAACAGCCAAAAGAAGGATGCTATAACTTCAGGATCTATGATCGCAATCTTGTAACAGAGCTGAAGATGAAATTAATCACAATTCGTGTATGGCGTGTACTTCTTTTTTTTGGCTTCGACTCTTAAAAAAGCAGATGAGAACCGGGTGCTTGCTGCCGAAATATACTTCTTGAGAAGATTGCTAAACATCAAATGGAAAGAGAAAAGAACAGAAGCATACTTGAAAAATTTGGGGTGAAAAGACAACTACTGGGGGGAGATAACAAGAAAAGTATCCTACTTTGGTCACATCATAAGAGGAAGCGGCAGTGCACTACATATAACAGAAGAAAGTGTGGAAGGGAAGAAAAAGAGAGGACGTCAGAGGAAACAATGGTTTGAAAACATCAAAGAAAGGACAGGATTGAATTAAGTGCAAGCCAAGCGTCTTGCTCAAAACAGACCTGCTTGGAAAAAAGAAACAAGGATTGAACAAATGGTAGCCAATCGTCAGTATTGACAGCGGCCGCACTTGAACTCACTTTTTAAAAGCAATAACAAATATAACTTTTTTATAGGGAGGTCATTCCATTGTTTAGGTCCGGCCACGGTGTACTTGAATTTACACGACCCAAGTTATTCAAATTTTGCATGCGTGGAAACGTCATAACTTTATCAAAATAAAAAGGTAACCCATGAGAAAGTCAGCTGCTTGATTAGAAAAATACAAATTTGAAATTCAAAATTCAAAAATTCGAAATTCAAATTTTAAATTTTAAATTATATCTATAGTTCATTGGCTTCTATAAAAATAAGAAATAGGGTCACCGTTCATTCTGATTAGCATTAAATTGCCCATAGCGCATGCACGATTTTCTACGTTTCACGTATGACGTTATTTGGATAGTTCATGGAAATTGATGAGGGGTTAAAGAACAAACACCTTATCTTAGAAGCAGTTTGAATTCTCATTATAGAGCATAATTATTTTAAATTTTTTTTATGGATTACATTTTACCTTCACATGTTCCTCTACTGATGTTTACGTTGTCAATAGCTACAATGTTACTATATGTTCTCCCATTGAATCTCAGACGGTTGATAGGTGTACTCGTGGAAAAGCTAGCATGGCCTAACTTCCATTCTGTGTTTGTAAAGTAGAACCTTTTAGTTGTAACCGAATTGTCAAACGAACTATAGTGTTCAATTTCAATACGATCATTTGTATCACTCAAATAATAGTTGAAATTAACGCAGAAATCACCCCAACTCGATGGTATCTCTGTGGTGTACATATATCCATTTGTATAAGACTGGGATCCAGACTTTTGAATGAAGGCATATTGATCGCCTGTAAATAAGAAAACAAGTGGTGTTTAAAAATCAAGCCTGTTATTTTCTATGTTTTAAACAATTTTATTAAATGATGAATAACAAAATTGTTACGATTGATTGAATAAAGTGTAAAAAAAAAAACAAAAGAAAAAACAAACAAAAGAAACATACTGAACTGGGCATTTGTTTAGATTTATAATTATTTAGAACTTTGGTAATTTTGTCAGAAAAAAATAAAAATCTTATCGTCGGATCAGCTGATCTTGTTTACTAAGATTACTATAACAATCAAAGTGTATATATACACAGTATTATAGCTGAGTAGCTAAGTTTAAAGCCTTGTAAATTTGTGTACTCTTATTTTTATATCTCTTTATTTTATTCTTACAAATTACAAACAAATATTACCTGGACCAGGGTTGGTAGTATTATCAGTTGTCTCGTTGGAAAGTTGCCATGGTATATACGAAAAACCACTATTCGGATACGGGTCCCATCCACACATGTCAAGATCAAAGTTACAAGTTACAGAACCTAATATTTAACAAAAAAAAGCCTAAGGAATAAGTTAACATTGATTATATTTGTTTCCTGCTTTTTGGTTTCCTAATATACTTTTCAAAATTGAATTAATCATATATTTTTCTTTCTTTAATTCAAATCAAATAAGTAACAGATTTGACCTGAAATATTTTCTATTCTTGCACCCATATAAACTTTGAACAAAAGGTCCGACGCATTTCTTCGAAAAAAAAAACATTACAGGCTTTAAAATATGGATTATACTTGAATACACAGAGTTCGAAGTGAATCTTAAGTAACCCAAAATGCGCTTTGGAATGTATATTACGGTAGAAATAATGCGCTTCGGGAGGTAAAACTGACAAATGGGGATGGTATATGTAAAAGGATACGGAAAGTCTCCATGCCGGAGAGGAGATAGGCACCGCTGGGAGCTTTGTCTGTGTATCGTATCATGGTGAGTATCTCATCTGCTACGACCCCTACGATCACCTAGGTCATTGGACAACTAGAACTAGAAGTTATACAAAATATGAATTTGCGTATGCAGTACTGTATATTCCGTTCCGTTCTCATTGGTAGTACAATTTGTGGATTTAACGTCCGGTCCGATAGAACAATACAAAAAAATGGTCGATCAGTACGAAGCGAATGCACGTGGAATGACAAGGTTGTTCATTTCTAGTTGTAAAATTAACTAAAAACCTCAAAATGCGTAGACTATTAATTCATTTTCATTCTTCTAGATTCATAATAAATAAATAAGAATCCTTGTACGCCTCGTTTAAGGTTTAAGGTTTTCCATATCTTGGAAAACACAGCGCTTTGAAACCTTTGTCTCTTGCGCTTTATAAATGTTATTTATTATTATTATTATTATTATTATTATTAATTAGATGTTTTTAGTTCAACTTTAGTTTGAACTTCGTAAACCTAAGACTAACGCCAACCAAACCCGCGTCTACATGGTTTGCGCCACGCTCTGTTGCTTACAGTCCTCTTTGCTTACCGTTCCGATGCGAAAGAACCCCATTGCGAGTTGAAATAATAAATCCAAAATCATATTCATTACTACGGAAAACAAATTCTGACCCATAATAGCATTATATTATTAATTTCAAGTTGCTGTTTTACTTATATACTAATTAACTCACGATCTGTGCACCCATGTTTTTCATCCGACAAATCACCACAATCATCATTTCCATCACAAACTAAAGATCTATTTAAGCAAACTCCAAGACGAGAACCATCCACGCACAAATATTCAGAACATTCTAAAAGAAAAGAAAATATGTTTTATATTAATTAAATTAATAAAAAAATACAATCTGAAATACATATTAATATTTGTAAGCAATAACAATGTAATGAAAAAACCCGACAAATACAAATATAAAATGTAAACATACCTATGTCAACAACTTTCATTTCTGCAGCAAAGCCTCTATTAACACCGTTGTAGTTAGATTGAAATATTATACTTAGGTAACTTTTAGCCAGAATATTGAAAATATTGTTTCCAGTGTAAAATTCAGTCAATGTATTGCCAATGGTGTCAACATAAGTGATATTCACAAAGTCACAACAGCTCTGTAGCTCAAAGTCATAGAACTTGAGTAGAATTCCTGTATTCTGCGGACTTTCCACAATCCACTCACAGTACTGATTGTTATGGTTTTCTGGGTAATACGGGGATGTTATGTTGATGGCATCACCTGTTGTTAGATACATATTTTTCCCACAATCTATTGAATTAAGAAATACTTTAATTAATATTCTTAATAATTATAATGATTTTAATTTGTAGGAAATGTTACTACATTATTTGTGTTGTGTGTATTTTATATTATAAAGAGTTAAAATAAAAAAATGATATCCTATGAAAAGACAGAACATTCCTAATAGATAACTTAATTAATTGAATTAGCATATAGAACCAACATACATCATTATTTAATTTAGACAATAACCAATTCATAAATTATTTTGGTACACATTTTAAATATCTACCTATGTATGTGTATAAGCTCATTGTACCTACTGACAATTTTGCACGTAAACAGACGTACTTGCAAGTACACTTAAACACTCATATCAGTTGGTGGGAGCTACGCTTATCTTATCCAGTTGAAATGTTTACCCACTTAATGCATATCAGAGCTAAGATTTAAATTTGCTTTGTTATTTCATTCCAGAATATAAAGCCCAAATGCCATTTTGTGCATTATCTCAACAGCTGTTTTAGTTATCATTAAAGGGCATAATCATTTTTTTATTTTGTAAAATAATTATGCCTACCTTCACATAATCCTTTACTGATATTAACGTTGTTGATAGCTACAATGTTTCTTGTTTCTCCACTAAATCTCAGGCGGTTGGTAGGAGTACTCGTAGAAAAGCTAGCTTCGCCTTGTTTCCAATCTGTGCTTGTAAAGTAGAATGTGTTTTCTGTAACCAAATTATTGAACGAACTATAGTGTCCAATTTGTATATAATCTCTTTTTTCACTCAAATAATAGTTGAAATGAACGCAGAAATCACCCAAACTCAATGGTATTTCTGATGTCCACATAAATCCATTTGCCAGCCTTCCAGGTCTGTTTTGAATGAAAGCATAGTAGTCGGCTGTAAATAAGAAAACAAGTGGTATTTAAACATCAAGTCTGTGTTTAAAAAATGTTTATTAAATCGTAATTAATAGATGATACGAACAAATGTGTTTGGAATTATATTCAGAACTTTGGTAATTTGTTCCTATCGGATTAGTTTATCTTGTTAACTTATATTACTATAGAAATCACATCAGTTTAAATTGTGTGTAGCTAGACACAATATTGTATTGTTGTAGTTACTGTGATTAATAATATACTCTTGTAGATGTGTATACTCTAATTGTTATATTCTTATTCTAACTTGCAAACAAAAAACCTACCTAGACCAGGGTTGATATTATTATCAGTTGTCTCCTTAGAAAGTTGCCACGGTATAGTATAAGTACCAGTAAACGGATACGGGTCCCATCCACACATGTCAACATCAAAGTTACAAGTTATAGAACCTAATTTGTACCATACACAAACACAAGAAAAAAAAATGATATTGGTTTCCAAGTTCAATTACAAGTGTTACAGAAAGATAGTTTTTAAAGCATTGCAGCTAAACAATAACTTCACAATAACATAAGTGGTTTATGCTCGTTTATCTTCTTAAGAACATTTATAAGGGACGTGTCGGATTGAACAAGATACAATAAATAAGTTAGAATTAATTACATCTGTTACTTGCTATTCTGGTAGTATATCGGTTCCTAATAATAGTCAATTGTGCATTATTCATAATTAAATAATGAACTTACATTAAGTAGTTATTAAACTAAACAGACATTCTCTAAATCATTTAATTTTCCCAACGTCAAACATTATTATATATAGGTAATATATATAATTATAACAAAACAGATATTTGACCTAGAATATTCCCGATTTTTGCACCATTAATTTATTTTGAATTTCAAACAAAAGATCCGACTCATTTTGATAAACAAAACTATATTTTTTATTTTCAAAATATGGATCATACTAATCTTTAACTCAAAATACGCATCGGGATGTATGTTATAACATATCAGTAACATGACGTGCTTGCTCTATATCTGAATCTGTCGACCAAAAACTCACGATGTTGATGCAAACACAAGGCATAACGCTTACATATGACTGTAAATATGTATAAAGAACTATATCTATTATGGTTTTTGAATTTGAGTTATATCGAGCCAGAAATTAGATGTTTATCAGCCCCGAAGTGGGGAGGTCATTGACGTAGTAACAAAAGCATTGATGTTAACAATATAAGGAAATCGTTGGCTGTGCGGCTTCTATATTTTGTACTCTTGGCATTTGCATGTTCAATGGAGCGAAATCCAGGGTCTAACCATCATTATTCAACACCACCAAATAGAATGGAATTGAAAATACAAATTGAATTTTGTCAAATAAAAAACGTATATTTGTTATGCCTAACTTATCTAAATAGAAAAATATATTCTCTTTGTACTCCCAAATTATGGACATTTGATCATTGGGATGAGCAGCAGCTGTTTAATTGTCTAGTGTAATTTGGTGACCATTTTTAAAATAAGCCCCTTATTAGGATTAGAAGTAAGGAATCGAAAGAAATCTTTCATTAATAGAATGTTTTCAATTTCTAGATGTTGTCTTTTATTAGACTAATTACCGCAATCATCAATTTTATCTTACTAATACTGGGAATCAACATTCGTTATTAACAATATTACCAAATTTGAACATATTACCTTCACATGTTCCTCTACTGATGTTAACGTTGTTGATAGCTACAATGTTTTTATATGATCTTCCATGGAATCTCACACGGTTGATAGGAGTACTCGTTGAAAAGCTAACATTTCCTAGCATCCATTCTGTGCTTGTAAAGTAAAATCTTTTTTGTGTAATCCGCCTATCAAACGAACGATAATGTTGAATATATAAAAAATCAGTTTTATCACTCAAATAGTAGTTGAACTTAACGCAGAAATCACCCCAACTCGAGGGTATCTCTGTGGTCCACATATATCCATTCGCATTCGACGAAGTTATAGACTTTTGAATGAAGGCATAGTAATCACCTGTCAATAAGAAAACAATTGTTGTTTAAAAGTCAAGCTCCTGTTTTTGTATGTTTAGATTATATATATTAAATGGTTATCAAAAGACATGTTACGGATAAATGTGTTAGGAATTACATTCAGAACTTTGGTAATTTTGTCACAAACATAATATAGTATAAGTTTACTAAAATTACTATAGAAATAAAATATGTTTAAATTGTATTCTATTATTAGGCTTGTGTATATACAAAGAGCCCTAACAATAATATTTAAACTATTATTTTGGTGGAAGAAAAGTTTAAATGTAAAAAGGTATTAAGCTAGACATTGTACTGAGGTAGCTACTGTGATTAAGTGAGGCTTGTAGACTTGCGTACCCTTATTTTTATATTCCTTATAATTTTATGTTCTAACTTTCAAACAGAAATCTTACCTGGACCAGGGGGGATGTTATTATCAGTTGTCCCCGTGGAACGTTGCCACGGTGTATCATAAATACCATTATTCGGATACGGGTCCCATCCACACATGTCAACATCAAAGTTACAGGTTATAGAACCTAATTTAAAAACAAAAACAATATCACCACTCTATTATTTCTGCCGACGCTTAAAAATCTACCGATGAAACCCAACATTTCGTTTTAAAACCCTCCATGATATCTTCCTAAGAGAGTAATATGGAACAATATCGTAATAGTGAGAACTAATGTTATCAAATCTACGTTTAGCGGTACATCTGAGATAGATGAGGTAGGTATCCAAGGCGGAGATCTTTCACGATCGCCTATGTCAGAATTACGCATAATTTATATATATATTGCAATACTATATCTCAAGGTTTTAAGATTTTCCCCCAGGAGGAACCCATACATTTACCTACTTGTGTTAAACCAATAATTATACTGAGACTGAGAGATTTGAATGTTCCATTCATAAATCAATACATTTGTATACACGTACTGTATATTAAATCTATCAAAATAGTATTTTTTTTAAATCGGCCTTTCTTTAACATTATGATGCTGTACTCGAGCAGTTCAACAAGTTTTCAGCTATTAAAAACAATTATCCTAGAAGAAGATAGGTAAATGCGAAACATCCACGTATTATTGTGTGCAGGTATTTTTCAAGATGAACACCCATTAGACAGTGTATACCACGATCGGAAAACACCTCTATTTGGGGCAAATCGTTGAAAAAGGTAGAAAAAAAAGGTAGAACACTTCTAACAATGTCATAAGATAAGATAAAGACATCTGTCTAGTGTATTGTTTTTAATGTTATTGTATCTTCTGTTTTTGTTATGGATTGTGATCCCTGAGCACTTGATGTTATTGGTTTTGAAAACAAATGAAAAAGAAAAACAACAACAGCCACAACAGCAGCAACAAAATAATAATTCCGGCCTATAATGAACGTTATTTAATTTCATATGCGTTTTTCCTTATAATAATATTTGACTCACGGTCTGTGCATCCTTGTCTTTCATCAGACAAATCACCACAATTATCAGTTCCATCACAAACTAAAGATCTATTTAAGCAAACACCACGATGAGAACCATTTAAGCACAAATATCCAGGACATTCTAAAAGAAAAGATGTTATTGTATTGAAATTGATAAAAAAAAAATTCAATCTGAATTACTTAAAATTTTTAAACAATAGCAAATATTGGAAAACGTGTGTCACATACATATAAAATGTAATCATACCTATGTCAACAACTTCCAGTTTTGCAGCAAATCCTCTATTAATACCGTTGTAGTTAGATTGAAATATTATACTTAGGTAAGTTTTAGCTAGAATATTGTAAATATGCCTTCCAGTGTAAAATTCAGTCAATGTATTGCCAATGGTGTCAACATAAGTGATATTCACAAAGTCACAACAGCTCTGTAGCTCAAAGTCATAAAACGTGAGTAGAATTCTTGTATTCTGCGGACTTTCCACGATCCACTCACAGTACTGATTGTTATGGTTTTCTGGGTAATGTGGGGATGCTATGTTAATAGCATCACCTGTCGTTAGATGCATATTTTTCACACAATCTGTTGAATCAAGAAATACTTTTGTTAATACTACTTTATTTAAACGAAATGTTACTATTTGCGAATCTAATCATTTGACGAAGACGACAACGACAACAGCAAAAGCAGCAGCAGCAACATAAGTAGCAACAGCAAAGCAGAAAGAGCAGCAACATAAACAGCAACAGCAGCAGCAATAACAATAACAGCAGAAATAATAATAATAATAATATTAATAATAATATTAATAATAATAAAGTAAAAAGAAAGACAAATTATTATGTTGATTCAAATAATGGCATACTTTACGATGAAAACACAGAGCATTCTTAAAATAACTATATTTAAAATAACATATAGAACCAACATTATATATCATTATCTAATTTATATAGTTTACTAGATTAATATGCTCACTTTAGAAACTGAGTGTGTAAATATGCTCGTATAAAACTTATTTTCAAGTAAAACAATTCTAGCGGTGAGAACTGGACAATTTACTCAAGTAATACATGTCTGAACTCGTTCGTATTATTTAATTTCAGAAAATATATCCTCAAAGCCATTTCCTTTATAATTATCTTTATTATTAACAGTAGTTTTAATTATCATTATAGGGCATCTTGTTAATACATTTTGTTTGAGTTTTTTGTTAAATAATACAATAATAACAGTAACAATAATAACAATAATACCCAATTTTAACATTTTACCTTCACATGTTCCTCTGCTGATGTTAACGTTGTTGATAGCTACAATGTTTTCATATGTTCTCCCATAGAATCTCAGACGGTTGATAGGTGTACTCGTGGAAAAGCTAGCATGGCCTAGCTTCCATTCTGTGTTTGTAAAGTAGAACCTTTTAGTTGCAACCGAACTGTCAAACGAACTATAGTGTTCAATTTCAATACGATCATTTGTATCACTCAAATAATAGTTGAACTTAACACAGAAATCACCCCAACTCGATGGTATCGATGTGGTCCATATATATCCTTTTGCATTTGACTGAGATCCAGACTTTTGAATGAAAGCATAGTAATCGCCTGTAAATAAGAAAACAAGTAGGTAAGTGTTTAAAAATCAAGCCTGTGTTTTTGTATGTTTAACCTTTGTATAAAAGCTTAATAAAAACACGGATTTTAATCAGGATTTTTCGGATAAGTTCGTCCTGTTCAGTAAGATTATTATAGAAATCAATTCTGTTTAAAATGTGTCTAGCTAGACACAGTATTGTATTGCTATGGCAAGATGTCATTCGGAAATAAAGATATCTCTATTAAAAATTAAGATATCTCTATTGCTTGAATAAATGACAGCTTGGCGCGCCATATATTGGGGTACACAGTATTTACAATTCTATATATTCCAATATCTATTTATAATCCTAAAAATAAAAACTTACCTGGACCAGGATTGATAGTATTATCAGTTGTCTCGTTGGAAAGTTGCCATGTTGTATACGAAATACTATTCGGATATGGGTCCCATCCACACATGTCAACATCAAAGTTACAAGTTATAGAACCTAATTTGACAAAGAAGTCACCACTTTTTTATTTAGTAGCATATACACGCACACGTTAAAAAAAAAAACTTAGAGCACTATGAAAACAATTATTGAAAACTAATTTAATTTGCAACGACCGCCATAAATACAATAAGACGAATTGTTACTAACAGTATTTCATTTAGAACCATTAGAATTATACACAATGACCCAATGAAACATATATGGAGCAAATAATTCATAATGGATCTCGATAGGCATACAAATAAAATAAGTAACCAATAAACAGCATGAAAGCTTTTTTTATTTTACCGGGTATTTAATTTATTATTTATCTTTCCAATGTTTACCAATTGCCTGTACGGAAATGCAAAAACCATCCAGCATATACATTCATCTAAATAATAATTGGTTTAAGTACGATTATGTGACGCTAATTATACCAAAGAATATATCCCAAATACATTCCTCCATGCCACCACTTGACCGTTGTGGTGGGTACTAATTATGGAAACACTATTTTTACAGGCGAGACCTTGTGATTCCAGTAATATTCTCATGATATAATCCAAATACAAAATAAACAAACAATGTTTTAGCACAACACCAAAACGAAATTATTCTATCAAATCAAGTGTGGTATGCATATAGGCCTACAGTACAATAAATAAACACAAAATTGGGCGTCGGACTCTATTATAAACATGTCCAATTTGTATGGTAAAGGATAGAGACGAGCATCTTATTCTCATCAGACTACCTTGTTTAAAACCTTTATCTACTCGGGAAATAAAACATAATGACCACGTATGTATAGCGCGTTACAAGTGTTATATTTGTCATTCTTGTTCACTAAATAGTTCCTCCTCTCAATCCTCTGTATTTAGAGGAGAAAAAAATGTGCGCATATGACCAGTATAAACTCCAACGCCACTTTTTTGTACGTGCCTGAGCTACTTATTGTCTATAAGTGTATTTTTATTATACTAGGGGTAATAAATCTAAAAACATCTTTATTACTACGGAATCCATATTTTGACCCATAATAGCATTTTCAGATGCTGTTTTCCTTATATTATCTTACTTACGGTCTGTGCATCCATGTCTTTCATCCGAAAAATCACCACAATCATCAGTTTCATCACAAACTAAAGATCCATTTAAGCAAACACCAAAATGAGGACCATCCAAACACAAATATCCAGAACATTCTAAAGAAAGATATTTAAATGTTATTGACATTTATTAAAAAACAACATAAAATACCTAATTGTAAACAATGAAAATGTAATGGAAAAACTAGTGTTAATTACTAAACAACATACATAAAAGTAAACATACCTATGTCAATAACTTTCAGTTCTAGAGAAAATCCTCTGTTAACACCGTTGTAGTTAGATTGAAATATTATACTTAAGTAACTTTTAGCCAGAATATTGTAAACATTTCTTCCAGTGTAAAATCCAGTCATGGTATTGCCAATGGTGTCAACATAAGTGATATTCACAAAGTCACAACAGCTCCGTAGCTCAAAGTCATAAAACGTGAGTAGAATTCCTGTATGTTTCGGACTTTCCACAATCCACTCACAACGATATTGATTGTCATTGTTTTCTGGGTAATATGGGGATGTTATGTTGATAGCCTCACTTGTTGTTAGATAAATATTTTTCACACAATCTATTACGCAATAAATACTTATGTTAATGTTTATTGTCAATATAATATATATTATAATTATTTAAACGAGATGTTAATATGTATGCATCTACTAATTTGACAATAATAATATACAGAAGTATTAAGAAAGACCGAGATTCTGTTGATTCAAATAATGTTATCTCATGAAAGGATAGCACATTTCAAAGATAACTTTTAATTCGCATAAAACTAAAACAAAAAAATAATTATATCAATATCTAATTTACTGAATATCAAAAAATAGACATGCAGCCAAGTCATCGATTCCAGCAGGGAGCGATGTTTATCTTCTCGGTTTTTCGAAAATTTACTCTGTTAATACAATATCGGAACTTGGATCTAAATTTGATTTATTAGGCCTATTTCATTTCAGAAAATAAAGCCTCGATGGCATTTTCTGTACAGAGTTCATATCTTAGCAGCATCTATTTTACTTTTAATTCGCATAAAACAATAAAATAATTATATCATAATCGTCATTTTATAATCATTCTTTGCTCATCTTTTTTTATTCTTATTATAGAAAATCTTGGTTTATTATGATATTTTGTTTTTAGTTTTCAATTATTAACACAATTTTAACAATTTACCTTCACATGATCCTCTACTGATGTTAACGTTGTTGATAGCTACAATGTTTCTATTTGTTTCTCCAGAGAATCTCAGGCGATTAAAACCCGTACCAGTGGTAAGGCTGACTTGACCTTGCTGCCATCCTGTACTTCTGAAGCGAAAATATTTGTATGTTGACTGATAGTTAAATGAGTTATATTGTTCAATTAATATAATATCACTTCTATCACTCAAAAAGTAGTTAAACTTAACGCAGAAATCATCCCATCTCGATGGTATCGCTGAGGTCCACATATATCCTCTCGCTCCAAAAAAACTATTATGGTTTTTAATGAAAGCATAGAAGTCGCCTGTAAATAAGAAAACAAGTGGTCAGCACACCGGAAGACTTTTCTAATAAAGTTTTTTAACGTGCACTATATGTACACGGGACAAACGACTTTACGTCCCATCCAAATCTCGAGCCAACGAGAGTAAAGTTTCTTGTAAGGACGCAAGCAGTTTAAATTAGTACAGATATTACCATTACACCATTACTCTCCGGACGTGATTCCGAGACGGTCTCCCATTCAGAACGCAACCGGGCCCAACGTTACTTAACTTCGGTAATCTGACGAGAAGCAGTGTTTCAATGCAGTTATATATAGTTAGTTTAATAAAAACAATAACAAAAAGTTTACCTGGACCAGGGTTGATACTATTATCAGTTGTCTCGTTAGAAAGTTGCCACGGTGTATAGTAGGAATTACTCTCCGGATACGGGTCCCATCCACAAAAATCAACATCAAAGCTACAAGTTATAGAACCTAATTTAACACACAAAAAAACAGTTATTATCTAGAGTAGAACATAGTTATTGACAATACTAAATTGTTAATTGTTAACAAGTAAGTATTAATTGAAATTCAAAGTTCTGCTTATATCAAGGATTCTGAGCTCTGTTAAATCAAATGTTTTATACTGCGGTTGCGACATTATTGACCAGTTTGATTCCTCTTAAACGCTTGAATGACTTTCGTTTGGTAAAAATTCGCTTTCTCAAATGTTTGATTGTAATGTACAGAAACTAGAGAATATGTACATAATAATTGTTAGTTACTTATTTATTCAAAAACACAACCCAATTACTTTAATTGTGAATTATAATAAATGATGTAGTTTTGGGTAACATTTGAGGAATTGTTAGTTAGGGAAACAAAACATTAAAGAATGCTCTATTCAATAATAGTTTGACGTGACAAAAAATTGCCCTTTGCCGTTATATTATATTATGGCAGTGATATGATATCATCATGTTCATATATGGAAAATTTTTCTCAGCACACTTGACGTCCAGCAATTTACGGCGACGGCTGTGTGGTGAGCACGCGACGATATCGTAAATATCGCAATTGAAAATTCTGTACATCCTTAATACCTTGTCAAAATGGTAATGTTGTCCTTTAACAGTACGAACACAATTGAATTCAGACAAAATCGTCAACTAAATTATATCTTATCTAAAATACCTATTAAAACTTTGTTTACGTCATTCTATTTGTATTGCTAATTTACAGTAACATATCATAACTCATAAGTATGTGTTTTTGTTTTAATATTATGTCTGTGCTTAATACATTATTCAACACTACTTGATACATTTACTCATTCAAATATATTTATAAACATAAATCATCTTTATCGTTTCTAAAATAAACATTATAAATAGATACGTGTGTGCAACAAGTGCGCATTTTTTTGGTTGTATGAATAAGAACATATAAACACACAGTTTTTCATATAAATATACAGTCATATCAGGAGAGGAAAAGGTCATTTTTTATAAAGCTTGCTCCAGTAAATTGGATCAATCATCACAAAAATGTACTTACTAAAAGTGAAAGGCATGGGATAAAAACTACATGGTTTTGTTCCTTTGCCTTTACAAGCAGTAAGCTGTTCTAGTTTCTGAACGTTTGTAGGCACTGGACTGCAAACAAGTATTAAAATAATCACGTAAAGAAATACAATGGAATACAAAACCGTAACAGGGAAGAAAAATACTCACTTTGTGAACTGACAAGATTACAAAGTCCAAATATCAAAATCAGACATTTTAGAAACATGTTCGTGTAAATGTAAACAAGATGTACTGTAGTACACTAATCATCTAATACAATCAAAACTGAAAGAAAAAACATTTCGCTCATAACAATATCTGCAACATAATTTAAAAATGTTTGAATGTGCACAAATAATAGTTAACGTTTATTTTAATGCTATTTTGTTTTAAGTACAATGTGGTTTAAAAGAATAACGATGATTAACTAGAATAGCTAAGTTAAGTAAGAGTTAATATACCAAATAATGTGTAATGACTAAAGTTGATATGATGTCATCCACGACTTTTAGAAAACCCAACTAACGTACTTTATGCAATTTTTTTTAAGCAATTAAAAACAATTATTGTATGGGGATATGTTTTAGCATCGACAACCATTAGCTATACCACGTTCAGAACACACCCCTATTTAGGCCAAATCGTTGAACCTGAATTTTTTTTAATCGTAAATAATAACCAAAAGTGTTCCAAGGTCTTCAAATAGATACACGCTCACTGCTTAAAAAATGTTGAGGTAAAAAGGGGTATTTAAAAGAAAGTAAATTGATGAGAATTATACTAGTATGCAGCAACATAAGAGAGTTACTTACCAAAATAACAACCATACAGTACCTATGGAATCAAACTTGAAAACAAAAGCTGTAAAGAAGTCGATTTCAAGTTTCCAGTTTGTGCTTTAAATTGAAAGGCAATTTGAAAGGCACACGTATTGCTGCAAACAAGTATTATATCTTTAACTTCTTATTTATATGCTATTTTTTAAAACTGCATTTGGATATAATAAGCGTCCGATTGGCTATTTGATAAAAAAAGTGTTCTGTAATTGTTGTTCTTGTTCTTTAATTGTTCCTGTAACTCATGAAAAACTATTCTATTAATAGTTTAATAGCAATCTTCTAAAAATCTACATTTTGATCTAGTTTTTTCTGATACGGTAATACCGGATTTGCATAGTCATTTGCGGTCGTTCTAAAATTGAATGAATAAAAGGAAAAAGAAATATGTAATATAAATGGGTGTGGGTTTATGATGATAAGTAAATTGCAATTTACCTGGTAGTTTTGTGTAAATGGTGTGTATAACAAAAATATATAATTTTTATTTGTGTATAAATTAATGCTTTCAATTTACTTAGACCTATCATTATCATTGATACAGAAAGTTCTCCCCCACCTTTTTTTGTCTTTCTTATCTTATCTTATGGTATTTTATTTTTTCCCAATTTTTATAAGAAAAATGTAACGTATACATAACAAAAATTATACAAATTAATTAAACAAACAGTAAACTAAAGACATTTCAGAATGGGATAAATAAAATGTTGAATGAAAGTACTTTGGCCTGTGTACCAAACTATTTCTTTTTTTTTTAATTCAGAGAATCAGCCACAAAGAAGAGAGTGTGTGTTTGTTTGACCTTCTGCAATACGGGTCGTTGCAACAGAAAAGTATATGTGTACTTGTATGTTTGCTACTACTACCAGTAATTATCTATTTATCACGTTTAAATATTATAAAAAAAAATTAAATGTAAATTGTGCAAGTTGGCGCGGGAGAAATCGCAATTCACAATAGTTCTAATTGTTTTGTTCTATGATTTTCAAAATTATATATATATATATATATATTAAATCTATAACCCTATAAATAGCATGATATGTTTGTTTTTATTTTTTCTCTGCTACCCACACACACATAACATTTACAATGAAAAAACAGAATTGCAACCATTAATTTTCAGTATACTCAACATTATTCCTTTAAGAGTGAGAATATATTATTATAATACAAAATTAATAATTATATATTTTCTCGTGACCAATGAATAATTACTTAAATTTATACTGTATTATTAATATTTTCACAGCTACAAGTTCCAAGTTATGTGCTCAATAATAGAATATCATTATATTTTAGATACCTATTCTATACTATATTTTACAGTTTTCACATTTCTGTTTACAAACATAAAAAGGAAGTGAAAACTTTGATGCGTTATGTTTTGACGATAAGGCCTTAAAAACACGAACATCAGAAATCAATAATCTATATATAAATTTACGCAAGGGCAAAATTCGGTAAATCGCTTTACTTCTAGAATTTTTACTCGATGGTATATAAAGTTGGTTCGTACTTTCGGTACTGATTTTAACCACCTGATGTAACCATGTTTACTAATTAAATTGAGTTAGATAATTAGTTATTGACGATTAAAACGAATTTAGGTTCAACGATTTGCCCCAAATAGGGGTGTTTTTCGATCGTGGCATTTTCCTATCTCCTCCTACGATAATTGTTTTTAATAGCTGAAAACCGGTTGAACAGCTCGAGTACAGCATCATAATGTTGAAGACAGGCCAATTTTCTTTAAAAAATACTATTTTGATATATTTAATATACGTTTATACAAATGTATTGATTTGCGATGAATGGAACATTCCAATCTCTGTTCCACAAGTGCCTATTCCCTCAGGCGTCGTAAAGGCAAGTACTGTATACTCATAACAGAAATTCGATCCATTTTGTTTTTCAATCTGTGCTGCAGAGGTTGGATATAGATTTTTTTTAAACGGATAATGAGCTAGCGTTTTCAGTCGCCGTATATTATGTACAAATCTTTATTATTGCAGTTAAACCACCCACATCATCACCCTTCCCTAACTGGCATGAGTAGCGCTGTAAAGCCAGTAGAGTGTAGGCCTACGGTGAATCACATGCCCTAAACGCAGAACAACTTTGGTGTGTAGGGTAGGAACCAACTTAAGTATGAATTGGCACTAAGAAACAATTGAAAACCATTAGGCCTACTAATTAAGTTGAGTTAGATAATTTAATATTTATTGACGATTAAATTGATTCTATGATTTGCCCCGAATAGAGGTGATTTTTACAAATTGTTTTACATTATTTAAACATATACACGTCGTAGTATGTATCGTTACATGTACTGTACTATTTCAATCGACTAGGACGGTGACAGTTTCAACAAAGTATTACATCGCAATGTTTTACTGTGTTTAGTGGTATATTATTTGTAAAACATGAAAACAATTAATATTTCGTCACTAAATGAATAACGAATATATTTAAAAGTTGTTCCTCTTTGCACCCATCCTCTTCCCCAAATGTTACATACAAAACATAAATTAAGTTTACTTAAATTTGACTTAAAAAATTGGTCTCATTTTGTGACAAGTTTCTCTTTCGGAAGTAATTCCCAGGGTGCTAATTTTAGTTGAGTACATAAATCACAGTGTCTATTTATTCGTTCCTGTACACGACATGTATTATTGTCCTGCGGTACGTACATTTGAAATCGCCAGTTTTTTAACGCTGAAATTATTATGTATTCGAGAACCATCTAGTACGTAAAATATGTTGATTGGCTATTTTATATGTGTGTCGTGTGAACAGGAGTGCCACCTTTGAGAGAAGGACAGTGATTGAGTTCACTTGTGGTTATCCTTGGAAATTTGCCTAAATTGAATAATAAAAAAAAATTTAAAAAATAAATAGTGTTCTGTAATTTTTCTTCTTGGTTTAATTGTTCCTGTAACTCCTGAAAAACTATTCTATTAATAGTTTAATAACACTCTTCTAAAAACCTAATTTATATAATGACATTTAGATCTATTTTTTCTGTGTTTCTAAAGGTTGAAGTTCTTTTACAAACAACAAATACGGTAATACCGGATTTGCATAGTCATTTGCGGTCGTTCTAAAATTTAATGAATAAAAGGAAAAAGGAAATATCTAATATTATATAAATGGGTGTGGGTTTATGATGTTAGATAAGTAAATTGCAATTTACCTGGTAGTTTTGTGTAAATGGTGTGTATAACAAAAATATATAATTTTTATTTAATAAATAATACCGGATTTGCATAGTCATTTACGGTCGTTCTAAAATTAAATGAATAAAAGGAAAAAGAAATATGTAATATGAATGGGTCTGGGTTTATGATGTTAGATAAGTAAATTGCAAATTACCTAGTAGTTTTGTGTAAATGGTGTGTATAACAAAAATAAAGAATGTTTATTTTGCATAAATTAATGCTTTCAATTTACTTAGACATATCATTATCATTGTAGTACATTATAACTTTCACAAAAAGTCCCCCCCCCCCTTATTTTTTTTTAATTCAGAGAATCAGCCACAAAGAAGAGAGTGTGTGTTTGTTTGACCTAGTGCAATACGTAGTCGTTGCAACAGAAAAGTAGATGTGTACTTGTATTTTTGATACTACTACCAGTAATTGTCTATTTCGTTTAAATATTATAATGTGTAATTGTGCAAGTTGGCCCGGGAGAAATCGCAATTCACGATAGTTCTAAATTGGTTTTCTTTGAATCCCATATATAGCATGTTACGTTTGTTTGTTTTTATTGTTTCTCTGCTACCTACACACACATAACATTTAAAATAAAAGAACAGAATTGCAACCATTAATTTTCAGTATACTCAACATTATTCCTTTAACAGTGAGAATGTATTATTTTAATAAATAATGGGTCTTTAAAAAGAAATACAGTATTCGAAGCAACTCACAAAGCTGTTGTTATTTAAGTAGGGTGGGCAGGTGAAAATATTGTTTTTTACCTCCGCCAACTTGAGGTATATGTAATCGAACGTGTTTGTTTGTAAGCAGGATTACTCAAAAAGTAATTACAAGATCTTATTCAGATAGATAAGTGGTCAAGGACCATTCCATTAAATTTTGGGACCACGGTCCCAATTCTGGACCACTTTTTAGTATACTTTTCAGACCTGCTAGTGTTAAGATAGGACAGAATTTTTTAAAAGCCGGCGAGCAGTCTTAAAGTAACAAGTAAATTGAAATTGCATTTTCTCGAGAACTACTTGTCCGAAAAAAATTCATTTTTGTACAAGAGGCAAGAGTTATAATTTGTAAATTGATTTAATTTACAGGTTTTGTGATAAGAGTAGTTTTCAAAAACCTATTTCTTTTCAAATTCACCCGTTTGTTTTTGGCGTGGCTGTTCTATTGTTGGTCAACAGAATCTATTGTTAGTTGAAAGGCTGGTTACATAACCGTTACACCAAATTCGCATACACATGGTTGTAGTGAAATTAGCCTAAATCACACACAGCATTCTATATAATGTATATATATATTTCCCGGAGAAATCTTATGTAGGAGAATTTTACAGTAGGCGGAGGTATGCACTCTCAGAGTGGCTTTCTAGTTTTAGTTGTGTTTTTATATGAGACTCAATACACGTTAGTGCTTCCTTAACTATAAGTAAAGGTACAGTATTACTTGCATTTTTCCAGAATACAAACGGTGTCGTTAACAAGTAGGCTGGTTTGTGTTATGGTACTGAATAAACTAATCATTAGTACCTGTACGTATTTGAAATAGACTCTTAATAAGTCTACCCTCATTCAGCACTTCTACACAAAACACCAATACAAACATAAGAAAAGTAATTAATTGAGCTGATTTGCACATTCACCTTTCCACAGTCCACTTTTGTCAGTAAAACCATGGAGTAAAGAATATTCTTTACTCCATGGTAAAACTAACCACACTTGAAACTAAACCTATTAGTAACACATACAGAAATCCCATTTACGGGTGCGTCTTAACATTTGAGACTTGTACACCAAAACATACGGTACAGTAGTTACATTTAGTTGATAATTGAGATTGGAACCTAATTTTGCAAAATAATCTAATTTAGCGTGATAACTGTCATGATACGTACGTACTGTGAAAGCCTACAGTGCAGTTTAGTAATGGATATGCCGCCGACACAATCCAAATATCATGGCCTCCTTCCTATAACTCAATGTACAGCACTCTAAAAAATGTACCTAAACCTTACCTGTTTCAAACTTGCCACAACACATAATACACACAAAGTCCAAGCAACTGAATCTAAGACATATTTTAGGCTAATTGGAGTGGAGTTTCAAGGGGAATCTTACAAGTTTGTTGCTATCTCCATGATTTAAACACGCCGCTCAAAACATCTCGTGTATGAAACGCCAATAATGCATTTCATAATTACATACGTGGTGTACCGTAAACTTTATACAAAGTGGTTAGGATTCCGGCAGATTGATTCAGAATCAACACAATTGATTGGTCAATTGAAACTCGCTCATGCATGCAAATTTTTATAACCTCATGTACAAACACCAATTTTCCCGACTGGTTGGCTGGCTTAGTGGTGTGGTACTGCGGCTAGGCTAGTGGTTTTTGTAGGTTCAATTCTCGATCATTTTTTTTTTCATTTTAGTAGTTTAACCCTTTGTATCAATTATGGCAGAAGTAGTTTTGTTTAATGTTTGAAAGGAAAACCTCTCAGGATAAATCCTCTTATAAGGGCAGCGACTGTCCCTGGTAAGCCTACATGCAAATCATATTTTTTGTGCTCTCTCTGCCTCTTTCTGTGACCTCTAGTAGCAAAATAAATCAATTAATGATTTAGGTGCAATGATTTGTAAATAAGAAGGCTGGTTGCTGTCTGGGTATCTGTTGTGGGGGAGGGGGGGGGGGGTTTGAGTGTGGGGTGAATTAAACTAATTAAAAAAAGAACTACTAATTCATGTACAATAAAACCAGATAATTTTTAATCAGTATCAAACCAGTTTGACAAAAAAAGTGTGATGTGCCCAAACAATGGTAGTTATATACCCAAATATCGTAGTGATATGACATCATCATGTCAATATATGGACATATCACATTCACATATCACATCACAAACAAAACAAACTGATTATTTGCTATTTTTGTCAGTTATTTTAAATCAGTTATATTATATTTACTTTATGTAGTTACTTAAACATAATATTAGTTAACATAATTTGAAAATCTACTACCCTTCCTCTGTGAACGTATTATTACAAAATAAATAAATTAGGCCTAACTAAACTTTGACAATGATACAGCCCCCATCTCCTTCTCCCATCTATATTGGTCTAATCGACTTGATAATAGTTTAGAAGCACTTAATATGATGACTCAAAGTTGATATAACATAGATTCAATTATTTAAATTAGGCATATTCTACTTTGATGGGAAATATAACACTTGACTTCCATCGTTTTTATTAATACAAATCGACTCTGGATTTGTCAATAGTATAACTTGGAAGCATTTGATATAATGTTCAAATTTATGACATAGTTTAAAAGCACTTTCAAATTGGAAGACTGACCGATATCAACAATATAGGCCTACTTTATTTCTGTGATATATAGGCTTTTTTCTGATTGTTTTAATTCTATATATATTCTATATATTGTATTGAATAAACTGTGTACACATATACCGCGTATTTACATTATTATAATATATAAAATGCATTCGGTCTCTATAATTGGAGTACCCTCGTGTTTTAAAATGAATAAAAATACAGAAACAAATTTAAACTAATACAACTAATAATACTAAACATTAAGGCTACTTGTAATTCCGATTAAAATGAAAAGAAATACGTGTGAACTGATTATTATTTGATAATGCGTAGTCACTTGGATTAGATTGATGCTTATATTCAGATTTCTAGAAACTGACAAACCCATTATGGGACATAGTAATAGGCTATTATGTTCCTACTAAAATGATGAAATGTTATAATATAATATATAATTTCTGCGTAACTATTAATATTATTGATTTTAATGTATCTATCGTACCCAATCAGGCATAACTTTATTGACAAAGTATTTTAAACGACGTTACTGAAAAGTAACGTACAAGATAACGTAGCCCAGATATCATAGCTTATATTATATGATAGGCTAGTACTAGTTAGTAATAGGCATGTAGGAGAGTAAATAACATTTTCACTTGATCTAAATGGTTAGTTTAGTATCTCCATTGTATTTCATTTCAACGTTATCATCCTTAACCTTGCTACTACCGCTATCCGTGGTATTTTTAACATTCTTGCTTTTGTCACTTTCTTTGAAAATTGACTTCCACGCGTCACGAATATCCTTCTGGCGTACGCAGAAGAAAAGAAAAATAAAGAGCCCTTGCAGCGAGTTAAACAGAGAGAACAGCCACTGAAACACATCGCGAGAGGTCGAATCTGCATCGATTGCGAGGAATCCAAAGACCCATGTTAGGCCTAGAAGGACAGAAACTGCGAAAGCATTCTGGAGGTGTTTAATCACTTCCTCTCTTTTCTCAACTTTGTTGCCAATCTTTCGTCGGCAAATCAATTTACGCATTACTAAAATGAACACCACGTAATTGAACATCATAAGAACACCAATGATCAAAATGAAGCCAAAGTTCCGAATATTCCCTGAAGAAATAAAACAACTGAAAAAAAGGAATAATTTTAAAAATATGACCAGACGATGTCTTTTAGCTAAACAAAAGTTTGTCTTACCATAAAAATACATTATTTATTTTTTTGAAAAAAACAACAAGCTTTGGATAAGTTTCAGTTTGTTATTCCTTAATCCATGGTATTTTATATAGTTTTTACGAAATAATTACAAATAATTAGGACAATACGACGTTGAAAATAGTTTACAGAAGATACATATTAAAATCAAGAGAGGGGTCAACCCCTCCGCCTTCATTTAAATACATGAAGAAAAATAGACTTTATACTCAATATAAAACACGGCTTTCTTAGCTACCTGGGTTATTTTTTACTCTCAGTTTTTAAATGCTTAATTTATAACTTTATCAACAAACGCTTTGAAACTGATCTGTTACTTACTAATCTTCAGCCGCGTAGTCATCAGCATCAATTCCAAGACAAACAGCAACAATTATCAAAGGAATTCCTGAAAACAATTGTTAAGGATACATTAAATTAGTTCTAGGCTATAAATTATATCAGATTTAAGAAAAGAAGATATCGTGAATAAACAACAACACGTCACTAAATTTATTTTCTAACGTAAATTATATTATATTTCTGACCGTGCGCAAAATAAATTTTCGAATCAAACAGCTGTGTAGTTGTTGAGTCATTACGTCATTTATCAGTATTTAATCATGCGTAACTGATTGTAACTAGCGCCATCATAAGCTCATGGCGTGTCGTGAAAACAGAAGGTCATTAGCATAGAAACACTTGAATAAAAATGTACCGAGAGTGATGGAACAGACATGAAAACTAACAAAGACCAGGATGGTGCCTTTTATAACATTTGTCGCACGGAAATACAGGTTATTAGTAGGCCTATCTCTCATGGAATGATTCGTTCCCGAAAGTAAAAAGAAAGTACGTCACAAACAACTACAACAAATCCTTTTTTCCTGCAAAAATATTAGAATTATTTATTGCCACTGAAAACGAATGTTTATCGATGTTTGCTTATTCTATAATAGAGATTCAACACAAGGACGTAAAGTGATTCGATCAATTACAATGGATTGGAATATTCGAACTCAATGCATCGCTTGCGTTGCGTCTTCGTCGTCCTTGCGTTGCGTCTGTAGTGCGAACTAATACGCTCACTGTTGGGTAGGCCTATGGGCAATAATGGAATGTAATATATTTACCGTAACCTGCTACACAAACTTTGAGCATAAAATATCTAATTTCACTGTGGATGACTTTGACGAACATTAGGTACATGTTTACAGCTTCGATTGTCATCCAGAAAACAGAGGCCAATCCAAAGTAATGAATCAGCGCTGCCACAGCGATGCATCCAGTTTTATGACCTGTCTGCTTGATGCCAATTGCAAACACGAGGTAGAGGAGAAGCAAAGATAGCGACAGGTTTATGAGGATTTTCTGTGGACGTTTACTTCGAAATTGTCTGCAAAAAATAATTTATGTTAGTACCATAGCCGACACAGTGTTTATTATACTCTATGGCATTATGACACATCGTCTATAGGCGGCCATGTTTATATCGTTATATTTTTACACAGTGTCACAAAGAAACCCAGAATGAAAAATGAATAAAATAAACTTATTACATGTTCATAATTACAAAAGAGAGCAGTACAGGCTTATACATAATAGAAAGGTATCATTAAATGAGATCATTTTAGATGAAAGGTTAATTAAGTTGGTTAAAGTTGTATTTTCTATGCATTATATTGAGCTGGTTTAACCCCACATAAGCCTATGTTTATGTCGAGTTAAACTTTACTACATAAAAATGTCAATGTTATTGGAATATTGTAATTTATTGTTTTCTTCTCATTGTTTTATACTATTTTTTTACTTACTTAAAGTACAGGTATGTAGCAATTGTTGCCACCAAACTGACAACAGAAACGATACATCCAATAAGACTGATAATAGATAAGGCATTGTAAGTCTCTTGGGGTTCATAATAGTCCTGTAAACATAATATTAGATATATGTAAATCAATTGTGTTGCGTAGCACTGTGTAAATTATATAGATAAATCATACTGTCAAATTATTGAAACAGTGCTCATTTCGAATCACTAACAAATACGGAACTTTCGCCAATGTGGCGTGACAAGTCCATCAACCATGACAGTACTGAAGCTGAAATGATCTGACTGCCAACATGGCGCTTAAAACCTTCTCCAGACTTCTTGATAACCAAGTTGTTGCTCGACGCGATTATGAGGTCATGTTACGAATATGAGCACCGTTTCAATATTTATGTAACAAAAATAATAAGAAGGCCCATAAAGCACGAATGATGAATTTATAGTTTGGTTATGCATAACACATTAACAACACTGCGTTTCAATTGATTTGAATTCATTGGGCTGTAAACAGTACTCACAGCTAGTACAGCAATACGTTAAGATTCTCATACAGTAGGTATGTCTAAATTAACTTCAGTCGTAAATATGGCTTATACATTAATAATGTAATCAAGTCTGTACAATGCACGATAGAGCAATATACCAGACCAATTTACCTATCAAAATAGGCCTAAACAACCAGTTATAAAAACAGCCAGTTATAAAAACAGCATGGAAAATAGTCATATTAAATTGATGTATTATGGACAATTCGCGTATTTGTTTTAATAATTTAGAGTTGACGTATTTTGGAAAGAAGTCGGCGTATTTAGTTCACCAACCCTAATGACATTTTTAAAGTTAAAGAATGCTGTTACAACCACTGTAGAAAATGCCAGCTAATGTCGAAACAACCGTTAATATAGAACAATCCAACGCTAATGTAGAATGTAGTAAAACATCCAGCTAATATAGAAACACTACATTAGCTGGAGGTTTTAATAATAATAATAATAATAATAATAATAATAAGATTTATACAGCGCACATATCCACTAAAGAGCTCAAGGCGCTTGTGAAAAACCATGAAACAAATTAACCTTAAACCTAAATACAATTGATAAATTTGACAAAAACCGAATAAAAAATAAGACCAATCGAACCCACATCACTGCTTCCGTTTACCAGCAATTTAAGGTGCATAGATCAGCCAGTACATAACTTACATGTTTTTTTTAGTGATGTGGGTATCTAGCTAAACAAATTAAATCTTACAAATTGCCAAAAGCAGCCGACAGCAGATGTGTCTGTGTCTATATTAGCGGTGGATTGTTCTACTAGGTTGTCTACATTAGCGGTTGTAACAAAATGCCATTAACAAAAACTAAAAAAGATAAAAAAAATGACTTACGACAAGAATGGCAAAGTTGGTAAGATGGTCACATAAGCATACAACCCGACCGTCTGTTGTTTCATTTAACTCACATCCTTCGCTTGACCAATCACCTACTCCATCATCAAGTGAAAAATCCCAGAAAACACATTCTGTATTGTTATTGATAATTTCCTACAATAATATAAACAACAATATTATTATGTAAAAATAATTATTATGTTAAATAAATATTAACACAAACAAATGGAATGTCGAAATATCTTTGAACTCAACCAGAGATTTTTACAGAAACTTTTATATTTTCTATTATGTACACAACCTAGTCTCAATCTTATATAAATGCTTTCTACATGAAATAGTTTAACTTAGTTACTTACATGCCGTGGTAAGAAAGCCAATTTTATAGGTGTGACAAGTCCATCAACCATGACCGCCTCTATTGAAGCTGAAATGATCTGACTGCCAACATGGCGCTTAAAACCTTCTCCAGACTTCTTGATAACCAAGTTGTTGGAAATAAATAAAGAACTATTCTGGTAAACCGTAAAATATAATCGGATCTCATCTATGCCCAGTTGAGCCTGACTAAGTAAGGCGATCTCAGGCGGAAGACTGATTGAAGCTCCTACATTATTAAAGGGAGGAACATTCTCATAATATATGTCTACATCGACTGATTCCAAAATGTTTTTGAGTGAATCGCCATCAGACAAAGCTACATAAGCTAGCCCGTTCACAAGAGAATCTACGCTTACTGCCAAAGTCATCACGCCAACATGCGGTTGTACACTGGTGAAGTTCATGCCTGCTGCTGCCACTGTTGCAAGTTGTCTTTCTAATGACGTCACAAAAGACGATGCTGTTTCTCTCATTGATAAATTCAGCATACCAGAATGAATTATGTTATCAACAACTTCAACCACGTTTGAGGTTATCTGTAAATAATCATTAAATGTATGTCCAAACAAACATCATTTGTATTAACTAATATAAATTAATTAATTCATAATTACATGAATATTCACATGGTTAAAGTTTAAATTTGCACATTATATGTTCCATATTAGCTTTTGAAATTTAACATGACCGAAAAATCTGCTCTAGGTGTAGCCAGTTAACAATAATAAGCTAGAAATACCATGACTTCGCCCTACCCCAGCGAACTAATCCTAACACCACCACAATAGTGGATTCGATAAAAAGAAGAATAAGTCAATCAAGTAGAGCTTGATTTGCGATACGTGTTAAAACTACCTAAATGGTAAATGTCATAAAAACAAGTTTTTGATAAAACCTTGACCATTTTACCAATAACTAAATACTTTTCATATTGAGGTTGTGCATAATTCAACAGCTGTTTGATAATAAAACGAGCATATACTTACCCTTTCATCTGGATTCTCAAGATTAACAATATCCTCTAAAATGTTTGCAACTGACTCAACAGACTTCTCATCCATAACTGGTGTATCATGTGTAAAGTCGGCAAGAGCGTCCGCTATTACAAAAACATTATCTTCTGTAACTTCAATCTGGAAAACAGAAAAGAAAAGTTGAATCAATGTTAATGTAATATACTTAAAAAAAAAAACTATTTCCACAAAGGATTTCCCAAAATATCACAGTAAATTAGATACCTCGTCTAGTCTACTATTTTTAATGTCACAGTCTGTGATTATGACATTGTCCCATTCAGCTCCTGATATGAAATTTCCATCACAGTGTCGTATTGCAAGAGGAACAGTTGTATCTGTGAAAACATAAAAAAATACAATTATGAGAAAAGTTATTTGTGAACACTTTAGTAGCCTAAATTTTGCTAGCAATGTCAACATTTTAAGAGAATTGTGTCACTAAGGGAAACGTTTGACTTTATTCTGTTTCTTAATCGTAATCTCGATTCGTAATCTTTTTAAGTAAACATAAGGTAATTTATAAGAACTGAAGTCTCAATATAATTTATATTTAAACTTACCTTCGTGAGAATATAGGAGGCAATCTTGTATTGAATCTGCAGTTACACCAAGAGAAACATCTGGAAAACTGTAGAGAATGCCATTAATTATCAAGTCTTCTCCAATGCAGGATGCTGTATAAAAAGCAATAATAAACTGAATATAAAATTTTTTTTTCCATATGATCATTTTATGATATCAAAGAAGTACGATTGAGAAAGTCTGTCTCATTGTGGTGAATATAGGATGATATCAAGAAAAAATGCATTGTTTGAAAAACAATTTCAGCCGAGTTCTGACATTACGCACAATTTATCATTGATTGATTCATAAATTATGTGGATTTATTTATAATCATTATTAGGAAAAATCATTTAAAAACTTACATATACTTATTACATTGATAGATTCAGAGTCTGTGAAAAACCCAGGTAACAAAGTGAGAGAATCATTTATCATGGTACTGTATGTGGAAGCATTTTGACCTTGGTTGATGTATAATTCCATCACTGTAATAACACTTCCAGATTTCAGGCTCATAACAAAAATTTCAGAAACTTGCGGTATATTTGCAGACAACTGAAATAAAAGTATTTTATTCTATGTTCTTTTTTTGGTGTAAAATGTTGTAGGCCTATTTTGTAGAATTCTTTCCGTTTACAAAATTGTTAGTCTAGCGTTTTGAATTATTATTAGTACAAAGATACATATTTTGGCCCATATGGCGTTTCATACGTGTAATCACGTGTAAGCTCACAAACACAGTTTAGGCAAATACGTATTTTTCAAACAAATTTAAATTAAACAACAACTCACCCCCACCCTTCGACCCCCGTTGAAAGGATTGAAATTATTCACAGGGCCAGTTTTTAAAGGGATTCTCTGATTCGTATCGATTAGTGTTTATTCTAGGTAATAGCACTTGTAACCACTATGTTTACTACTCAATGTAAACATTTGTAAATTCATCATTTCAGGGTTTGATAATTTTAGTAATACTTACAGATTTCTGCAATTCATTTGTAAAATTGTTGAATGCCGCACTTTCTCTGTTCGTATAGTCTTCGTTGAATAAAATATTGAATGTAACATTTACTCTAAAAGTAGACAAACCTAAAAAATACAATAAAAAAACATTTTTAACACTTATTAAATAATAACATAAATATCAATAACATTTGTATTCAAGTTTGAAAAACATATATCACATTTTTCTATGGCTCTGAAACATAAACTTCTCTTGGACTATGTGGTAATGACATGACAATGAAAAGTGACCCACCTGTTATGAGTACGGTGGCAAGGTTTGATGCTGCATCTTTTTTATCTTGAGATCTAGATCCAAAACAAGTATAGTCACCCTGACTCTGGCCTTTATCTAGCTGCACACTGTAAGTAGGATTGTTAGCATTGGGGATACGGTCGCCGTTTTTATACCATTCATAAAACTCCACATTTTCTATAATGCATTCCAACATAACTGTCATACCAATATCAACAGCACGTGATTCGGGGTTACGAACTACACGAGGATCTAAACATAAAGATAATGAAGCAACTTTCTAAAACTATATAAATAAAATAGCATTACAATCTGGAAAAAAGACTTAATACGTAAACAAAAATCCGCAGTTAAAGAAAATGTAAAATATAAGTACTGGAATGTTCTGAAGAACAATCCTAAGCCTGTAGCCAGGTGATTCTTTTTACTGAAAATGGGACTTACTTGCAGGTCTGTATAGCAAGGTGGGGGTTATCTCAATTCCAATATTAATAACTTTTTCAATGTCATAATGTACATGTACAATACAGATTTACATAGCTTTACTAATACTATACCTTTAACAAACTCTCCAACGCAAATTTCAAGGGCTGTAATTTCCACATCTGTTTGACTGCAGCCAGCATTCGCCTGAATGTTCCATTCACTTAGAAATAGCAAACACTCTGGTGAGTCGTTTTTACAAGTAACTCCATTAATTGAAATCGCCTCATCAGAAAATTGAACGGGAAGATGAGAATGACTATTTAGTGTAATCTCATACGTAGATGTGCTTTTAATTTTGATTGGTTGATCAAACATCAAGTCAATTTGAAAGCTTTCTTTTTCAGGACTAATTATTATATCGTTAAACGTTTGAAAGTAAACGGTTACACCTGTATTTTGATTCAACATGGTGAATTCTATGGAAATTATGACGTAATTATAGTTTGTTGAGCTGGAATTGGAGTAAGATCCATTACCAATGTCAAAGTTGGAAGAGGAAAATGACATACTGTACAGAACGGATCCTTGAACAAAAGTGTCTTTGTAATACTGCCCTCCAGAATCACGTGGATTACGTGTAGGTGTGATATTTGTTATAGTACTGTTGTAACATGTTTGCTTCGACTTTGAACTATCCCGAATTGACGCATGATTAACCGTACATGATGCATCTAAAAGGATATAAAGGGAATACAGTTATTATGTACAAAAGAAACTAGGTTAACCTTAATAAAATGTACTGTAAACGCAATTTTATACAAAAATTATTCAGTGATAGAAAATGATTTAAGCAAAGAAAAAGGCCAATTGGGAAAAAAAAGTACAATAAAAAAAGTTTATACAAGTCTGGCAACATAGAATTAACTGTTATGCCTCTTTTGAAGAAAAAACTATGAAACGCTCTTTAATATAAAAAGAAAGAGCAGAAAGCAATTTTACTGGAGAAAACAATAACTATGACATGCATTCAGTGGAATTGGAGCAGACAATGTGAATAAAGATCAGATGTGATTGAGTGGTTTAAGTATACATTGCAAGGTAGGAATTTGTATAGTATTTATGTTTGCTCTTTACCTTCTAATGAAATAACTACAGTCTCACTGATTATTGTACCTGCGATATTCCAAACACGGCAGGCATATCTATAATACAAAAACACACATTTTTTAAAATAAGATCCGAGAAAAAAAAAAGACAATTTTAAGTTGTGGTTAGGTTTTTATATTTTCTGTATTGCATGATTCATATACTAAAAAGACCGATCGAAAGACGAATCAAAGAAAAATGAGGATGTTCAAGATAATAATAAAAACAAATTAGGCCTACGTTGCTGAAAAATCCATTAGTTCGTAAACTGCTTGTCTGGTAGATGGCTCTGTAACTGGTACGTATTTATCTGCGTCAGTGAATTTCCCCCATTGAACAATCGCTGCTGGAATTCCAGACGCTACACAATACAATGTAACACTTTCTTCTGAATTGATGTTCATTGAACTACTGACTGACGTAATAGTTGGTGCAACTAAATTGTAAAAGATAATGATAATATGCAATAGTATTTAAAAAAAATACGATGCAATATTTGTACTTATTACATATTCATAATGCATTAATAATATTAATTAGGCTGTGCTGCTATTAGAACAATTATCTATACTAATTCTTCGTATTTCACAATATCAGAATGGTAAAGAATTAATAATTATGATTTGATAACGATTACAAGTTCAAATTAAAAATAAATACAAGAACACACAATTCAAAATAATAATTTAATTTCCTACATACCGATGCACTTGCCATACAACTCGTCAATAACACTATTGATTGAAGTAATCTCACAATTGTATTTATCTTCGCTTGCTCGTATCCATTCTGCATATCTATCAATACATACATCCTTACAGTCTGATATAAATGATCTTATGGTGAGAGTTACGCAAGATTGTTCATATTGACTCAAACAAGTGATCGGTGAAAGTAATTTGTGTTTTGTACCGCTATCAGGAAGAAAGGATAACGAAACAAGCTGGCCATTTTGTTCGAAATTGTGGAGATCAGTCAGGTTTTTTTCGAAGAACGTTTCATCGTCTTTGAGATATACCTGAAATTATTTGTTATGATGTAAACGAAAGTACCTAAAATGTTGAATATTCCATAAACAATGATTATGACAGAAGAAAGACTTCTTTCTGGTATTAAAAAGAAAACCAAGTTTCAATCTGTAATCAGAGAGTCCACTAATAAGTTTTATAATAATATAAAACAAACTTATGATTTAATATTTCAAACTTTTTCCAGGTCAAACTTTTCCCATGCGTGTTCTGTTAATTGCTAATTTGTTATTTATGTTTGGTTCATGATTTGTTTATTTTATTAATTTTAATTTTCACTTTTTATAATACATATATCAATGTTTAAAACTACCAATATGAAAAAATATCAATATGTAATGATCATCATCAAGATTTTATTAGTCGGAGTTACAGTATCTTTTCTCTTTAAAGTGTTAATATATAAACAAGGGATGAAATATATTATTATTACTACTTACTTACTTACCATCTTTACCTTAGTCGCAATTGAATACATTATGTATTCTTTAGTTTAAAGCAATTTGGAGAAAGTACTTCTTTATTATGAATACACAATTGTTTAAGCATAACTAATAATTAAGAATAATATTATGATAATAATTTTTCTTACCTTGAAATGAATAACTGGAATGATAATGACTGTCGGATCAGATGAAAGTAAGGCTACAAACAGTGTTCCGTCTTCTGCAATCTCGTTCCCAATGTACGCAGATAAATTAACTCCGATCTATGAATCAAAACATGTTTTTATTAAAGAAACTTAACAGGTAAATTGCAGCCCATTTTGCAGTTTTATTGTAGTTATCACCTTTTCTAAACAAAATAAAGAAAACTATTTCACAGAACATAAAAAAAAACAACATAAATGTAATCGAAATGCTTTCAGGAGGGCCCTGCGACATCAAAACACGTTGTGCTACTAATGTATAGGACTTCGCGACTGTACAGATTATCATGAGGGAATTGTTCGGCATAGATTGTAACTTCCTTCCCCTCTATCTTCAAGTAGGCTAGAGCCGCCGCTTAAATGTTTTTTAGAGAATATTTGTAGGTCTATGGTTATAGATCTGCTTGGAGAACTCACTTGCACTTTGTAATCTCTAGTAATAAATGTTGATGTTGACTTAAGTCAAGTTAATTAAATTGATTATGTACGTACCCTTGCTATTATGTTATTAGCCTCTGGGAAATCAAGTCTAAAACTAAATAGATTTTTCGAACCTCCCAACTTCGGAAAGCCGTAAAGTTGGTGAAGTTCACCGCATGTTTCTGTCATATTGTATAAAAGTTGCAACAAATCGTCACATTCTTTATCTTAAATATAAAATAAAATATATGCGTTAGCCATATTTCATGAATGCATTGGACGAGAGTTTGCTCTCTACACTAACATCCACATTTTGTATATAATAAAATTATATTGATAATGAGAATATATATATATATATAGCTTTACTTGGAGAATGCTTTTAAAGACCGCTATGAAAATGTAATAGTTCGTAACAAAAGGAGTTCATTCATAGGTAATGTCAGAGTTTGATAACCTACACACTAGAATAAATAAAACCGTTAAAATAGAAAACCTAAACAAGCTTATGAATAGTTCTTACTTTGACATTCGTCTGGTTCATCTGAGTTATCTGCACAGTCATACGGCACATTATCACACATCTTGCTAAGTGAGATACACTCGCCACTTTCACAGTTTAATTCATTGTGAGTACATTTTACTATAACAAGAAATTAAATCAAATATTTAAAAACAAGATAAAAAAATAAATCGCTACTGAAAGGGCAGAACTGTAAAATTGCAAAAGTTGTAAAAAGTGCAATTTAAAATACATCAGCTACATGAAAAAGTCATAAAGATTGTAGAATATTATGCAGAATACTTTTTAGAATCAATTCAAAAGATAAACAATTTTAAATTAAAATGAATACAGGATTTCAATAACGCTGTTGTTCCTGTGTACAAAAACAGTTACTAATGCTGTTCTATTTTGCATGGCTTTGATTATGAAGAGTAACATTATAATTTGATTGTTAACTTTTCCATGAAAACCTCATTATTTTATAATATTGTCAACAACATCATTTATTTAGAAACATTTCATGAAATAAAAACTAACATACATTAATTACAATAACTTATATGGTAACATTAAATAAGAACTGTTTCTGGGATCAGAAAAAGAAGTAAAAGAACTTGTCAAAAACCAAAAAGCAATTGCATGACAATATCTATAGCTGATAATAGTTCTATAAATTATAATCCTAAAAAAAATTACAAACGTTTTAGATATTTCATTTAACAAATAAAAAATCTAATTATAATGGCAGGATATTTAATTATTATCAATGTTTCTCTGGTTTATTATTGGCAATCTGTGTGGCGGCGTAGGTTTTCACAACAATGCATACACATTTAATAAATATCAAATGTAAAAGTAACAAACCAATTTCTCCTGTACAAGTTGGACCTCTGAAACCAGGTGGACATGCGCAATAAAAGTCATCGGTTACAGTTTGAATTTCAAAAATCGTTTCATAAGGCTGAAAAACAATGCCTCCATTTCTACAAGGATTTCTTGCACTGTTATCTGTAAAAAAATGTAATAAATGTTAACAATAATTTAACTCCTTTACAGTTAAGACAGTCATAAGTCAGTTAATGAATTATTATATTCACTGCATAAATATAATTAATAATTCAATAATTCATTCATTTATTTAATCCAGGAAACTTGGTCCGAGTTTAACGCGCCTTTATGTTCCATGGTGGGAACTTGATTAGGTCAATGGATAGAAAGGTTAATGAAGAAGTATAAAAAGAAAGAGAGAAACGATACTAATAATTAATTCCCAAACAATACAATATTTTGTTGTGCTAAGTGGGATTTGATGTCAATATGGTACCATCTCCCAACTACTGTTCCTGCCTTGAGAAAAACAAGACTTTTGTAGTGTAATAATGACTGGAGTGGTTTTTGACATATCGGGATGTTTGGTTTTGAGATTACTGTAACGTTTACTTTTAATTTGTGTACTGGGCAAACCAGAAGGAAATGGCGTTAACTCGTTATATTCTCAGAATAGGGAGATTTCTTATCGAATGATAGACTAAAAAATATTAATTTACGTATGCGTATAAACACAGTATAAACCGTTCTGTTTAATATCGAGACTTTATTTTATTTTCTGTAATTTAACGTTCGGTCCAAACTACTGATTGACGTAATGATTGGTGCAACTATTTCCTATTTAATAATCTTATAGTTATATGATTTGATAACGATAAAAAGTTAGAACAACAAAACACATAATTCAAAATAGTAATTGCGTTTTCTACATACCGATACATTTTCCATACAACTCGTCAATAACACTATCTATTAAAGTCATCTGACAATTGTATATATCTTTGCTTGCTCGTAACCATTCTGCATATCTATCAATACATACATCCTTACAGTCTGATATAAATGACCTAATGGTGAGAGTTACGCAAGAGTGTCCATCTTGACTCAAACAAGTGATCGGTGAAAGTAATTTGTGTTCTGTATCGCTATCAGGAAGAAAGGATAACGAAACTAGCTGTTGGTCATATTGTTCAAAATTTTGGATATCAGCTAGGTTTGTTTCGAAGAATGTTTCTTCATCTTTGAGATATACCTGAAATATATTTGTTATGAGGTAAACGTCAATTACCTACCGTTTAAAGTATGTCATAAACAACGATTATAAAACAAGAAAGTAATTATAAGAATTATTCTAATACTGTTTTTCTTAGATAAACATTTTTTAACTTGTATTAATAATCAAAATGATGACATCAATAGTTGAATCATGACCAATTTACAAATATTTATATTCATCTACCATGCCTATCCAGCTCTTTGAATTATATTACTGTACGTATCAGAAATTTTAAGGATATTATGCCCATTACTATGTTTGTATTTGGCTATGAATTTGTTTTCGTATACATTTATATAATATTTATGATCAATTCATAATGTTACATTTTTTAAGTAAAAGTAATTCTTTATTATGCATACATAATTGTGGTATTATTAAGAATAGTGTTTTCTTACCCTGAAATGAATAACTGGAATGTCAACGATAGACAGATCAGATGAAAGTAAGGCTACAAACAGTGTTCCGTTTTCTGTAATCTCGTTCCCAATAAATGCAGATATATTAAGTTCAATCTATGAAACAAAAGAAGTGTTGTGATAGCTTTAAACTAAATTTAAATCACTTTCATTCATGTACTATATATTGAAATTTTGATATTTTTATCTATCGAGATGCTTTATTAAAAAACAAAAACATGAATAATATTGATGAATAAATCAAACTGTGAATATGTCATTCTGTTGTTTTAACAATAATATTTAACCAAAAAGTCATTTATTCCAGACAATGAGCTTCTTGTTGAATTTCATTTAAAATTAAGGTACATTATTATGTAAATATTTTGTAATCCATAATTTTGCTCAAAGTAATATAACTATAACACATATTGTCTCTAAAAAACAATAGATACAGGGGAACAAGTTTATTCAGCTGATAAAATGTATTTAATTAAATTCTTTCTGTGGATTCTAAATCTGTTTTGTTTTTAATGAAGGTAATACATATTATACGTACCCCTGTTATTATATTCGTAGCCTCTGGAGAAGTTAATCTAAAACTAAATAGGTTTTGGGAACCTTCCACGTTTGGAAAGCCGTTAAGTTGTTGAAGTTCACCACATGTTGAGGTCAGATTGTTCAAAAGTTGCAACAAATCATCACATTCTTTATCTAAAATATAAATTAAATATATACATTGTAGCCTCTAGTTTGCCTACAATTTCATCCACAATTTGTATCTAATAAAATCCTGTTGGTAATGAGAATATAAATACAATTAAGAATATTATTTGGCGAATGCTTTTAAAGCTATGCCCGCATTTAAAAATGTATTAGTTCGTGGCAAGAAGAAGTGAATTCATTACATTATGAATAGATATTATATAGATAACCATTTAGAAAAATTAACAGGCTTACGAATAGTTCTTACTTTGACATTCTTCATCAGAATTATCTGCACAATCATACGGGACATTATCACACATCTTGCTAAGTGAGATACACTCCCCGCTTTCACAGGCAAATTCATTACGACTACATTCAACTATGATTAAATAAACATGAACAAATAATATCTATGAATGGGTTAGAACTTATTATTATTGAATATACAATATTGATAACAAACCAATTTCTCCTGTGCAAGTTGGACCTCTGAAACCAGGTGGACATGCGCAATAAAAGTCATCGGTTACAGTTTGAATTTCAAAAATCATTTCATAAGGCTGAACAACAATGCCTCCATTTTCACAAGGATTGTTTGCACTGGTGTCTGTAAAAGAATGTAATACATTTAACAGATTAACAATAACTTAATTTTTTATATGTACAATTATATTTTACGGTTAAGGCAGCCATAAGGCAGCTAATGCATTGTTTCACTGAATGAATATATAATAATTCAGTAGTTCTTCCATTCATTCTTCACATAATACTCTTTCAAAATCACAAAAGCATTTAAAATAAAAATAAAAAAGCAAAAAAAAAAAGAACAAGACGACGGGATTCCAAGTAGACAAGAATAAGCTAGGTCTATGGGTATATTGAATGGAATACTTAAAATTGACTTACCAGTGATATTCACTTTAAAAGTACAATTATCTGTATTTCTAGCTCTGTCGATAGCGGAACAGGTAACAGCAGTTGAATCGATTTTGAATAATGAACCAGAAGGTGGAGTACAAATAGCTGACAGACCTGAATCAACGTTGTCAGTAACAGTCAGGTTAATCCAGGAAACAGAAACTTGGTCCGAATTTAACGCACCTTTAGTAATATTAAGAGGACAAACAACATCTGGACTGACGCCATCTGCCAAAACAATGTGAAGTTTTAATATATTTTAAAAAGTGAAATTACATAATATAATGATTTAAAGGTAAGGGTAAGATAAATGTATTTATTTTTTGTCCTCAAGCTTAACTGAAAATTGAGGAAATTTGGATTAGGCCCTCCGCGGACCCACGGCAGCCAGCAGTCCAAAGCCTACATGATTAACACACCGGGAGCCGATCCCCTACGAATAGTGTGTACCAAATTCTTTAACGTGCATTATGTACATGAGACCAACAGCTTAACATCCCCTCCAAAGGAAAAGGCAATGAGAGCATAGCATCTTTCCTAAGGATACAGTTAGTATGGTACAGATACAGGCTCGAACCAATGCGTATCACATGCTAGTCTGATATTATCATTACACCATCACTCTCCAGTATGTAAACAAGACCCGCCGCGATTCCAGACGGTCTCCCATCCAGAATGCGATCAGGCCCAACATTCCGAATTAGATTAAGTCAATGGATAAAAACAGTTAATGATGAAGAAGTATAAAAATAAGATGGAAATTGATGACCATTTAACGAATCCATAAATTTAAGAATATACATTTACTCTTTATTATTAAAATTAAGCCTACTTGTTTATTTTTTTAATATACTTACCGATGATAGTGATATTAAATGTACACTTTCCTGTATTCCAATACGTATCCGTAGCGGAACAAGTAACATTAGTTGTACCAATATTAAATGAGGAACCAGAAGTTGGAACACAAATAGCTAACAGACCATTATCAACATTGTCACTGACTGTCAGGTCACTCCATGTAACTGTAATTTGGTCTGTCCCCGATTCCTGAATGTCAAATGGGCATGTCAAAATGGGATCACCAGTATCTTTAAAAAAAATATTTCTTTATTAGGCCAAAAATAATAAACAATTACTTAATAATAAACAATCAATAAACACAATTTACATTTTCTTATGTCAAGTTCTGAAGTGTATTGGTGCCATTTCGTTCTCACAACTGGTGATTTTTAGTTTAATTCAAATGATATAAAACGTGTAAAATTAAACTTACCTGTGACATGTACAAAAAAACTACAAATACCAACATTTCCAGAAATATCAGTAGCGATACATGTAATTTCAGTTAAACCAACTTTAAATGACGACCCGGAATGTGGAGTACAAGTAGCTGACAGACCTGTATCAAAGTTGTCTGTAACAGTCAGGTTAATCCAGGAAACAGGTACTTGGCCCGAGTTTAACGCACCTTTAGTTATATTAAGAGGACAAACAACATTTGGACTGACATCATCTGACAAAAAAATGTAAAGAACGAAGTTGCAATCTTTTCTAAAAATGTGACATTACATAATAATGCTTTATAGTAGGAACTAGATGTGTACTGGGCAACTAGAAGGAATTGCTCATAATTATACAGTAGAACATCTTTATTTTGTTATTATTTTGTTTTATTTTCAATTATTAACAATATTACCAAATTGTATCATATTACCTTTACATGTTCCTCTACTGAATTTTACGTTGTCGACTGCTATAATGTTTCTATTATACCCTACAAAATTCAGACGATTAAAACCCGTACTAGTGGTAAAGCTGACCTGACCTTGCCGCCATTCTGTACTTGTGGAGTAGAACTCTTTAAGTGTTGAAAAATTAATTATTGAATTAGAGTACTGAATTAGTAAACGATCAATAGTATGACCCAAAAAGTAGCTGAACTCAACGCAAACATCTCTCCAACTCGATGGTATTGCTGTGGTATACATATATCCATCCCCAGGTTCGTTAAGGAAAGCATAATAATTGTCTGCAAATAAGAACATAAATGGTGTTTAAAAATTTAAAATGTGTTTCTTATGTTTAAAATGTTGATTAAACGACGGAGAAATGTGTGGGATTATATTCAAAACGTTGGTATTTTTGTCACAAAAATAATACAATATTTCATGGATCAATTTATCTTGTTAACTGAAAATACTATAGAAAGTTTTTAACTTTTGTCTCGTCAGACACAAAATTGTATTTTGATTACTAAGATAGGCATACTGGTAAACTTTTGTAAAAAAAACCTACCTGGACCAGAGTTAATATTATCATTAGTTGTATAATTGGAAAGTTGCCATGGTATTGAGTTCCCACCTACCGGATACGGGTCCCATCCGCACATATCAACATCAAAGTTGCACGATATAGAACCTAATTTTACCAAAAAAAGGCATCACTTTAATATTATTTAGTAACATACTGTATACACCCTACACATAAAAAAAATATAAGCAAGAAATATTTCTTACAAAAAACGCCGCTTGACAGTTTTAAATAATGTATTGTTCTTTATTCACTAAAATTGTGCTTTTTTTTGGATATACAGAAAAATATAATCTTAAACCAAACTATATGGTACTGTTCATATTCCGGGGTCGTAGTGACCCATACCCCAACATTCCAGTAAACAACCTTTGTCATACAGCCGCCGACACGTCAAATATAACTATTTTAACAACATACGTTAATAAACGTTTTTACTAAACTTTAATTATTAACTAATAAACTGAAACACATGTACTTGCTTCGCCATCTTATTCCCATTTTCATACCTTTCTAACATAGAGGGCGCTCTAATAATCAGTATATTACATCTTTCCTTTTTTTGCACCGCGGCTTTAGACAGCTAAATCTCAAGAGGACGGAAAGCGTATTATCTACGGCTGAAATTTTCGGTATTTTGTAAACTCGACTAATTGATATGTCTGGGAAAAGAGAGTCTATAAGGGCTCACGGTTGAACGATCTTGGATTCTCGCCCTTTGATTGGTTGATTTGACGCAAATAAACACAAAGTGAAGTCACGATGAACTGAGGATTGCATGTCTAACACACATTCTTTGAATTTTAGGTTAAATAATAATTTAATTTATTTAATAAACATGAAATATCATTTGATTGAATTTTACAATGTTGATATACAAAATATATCACTAAAAATCATAAATTTTAAAGTTCATACAATTGCATACTGAGGGCGCAATTTATTAACTTCGTTTTCGGCGATGTTTTGGACTCTTTATATTTCGAAAACTACCAGCCAGATTTTCATAATTCTTTCTTTATTTTAATATTGATACAAAATATCAACAGGCAATGTGTATGCTATTAACTTTTAATGTTGCCTTGTTATCCCTACCTAGGTAGTAGGCTTATATACATGTGGGCCAGATCGAATTAGTGAGTAATTAATGCTCCTACCATGGACCTATTAATTACCCTGGAATGTGTAGGCCTACATATACTGTAGTTAGTTTATGATTTTTGTTCTGTACAGGTAGGCCAGACTATATTTTGCACAAAATGTTTACTACTGTTTTTTGAATAAAAAGAAGAAAGAACATGAATGATTAAAATTGTTAGTCAAAAAGTGTTTTGTAAGAAATATATTTTGTTTAACATTATAACCGTTTCAACTTATTTAACTCTAAAGTACAAACTTAAACATTAGTCAACAGATCATCATATTTCAAAATAATTATGTATGTGAATTTTGTGGGCCTAAATTAGCTCGATTCGATTCCAGGCCAGGCTTAGACAAAACTCGCTATTTTCTTCTCAATAACGGCAAACTAGGCCAAAATATATCACTGTGTGGTACATAATATTAGAACTCTTTGTAATATCTTCCTAAGATATAAATATGGAACAATATCGTAATAGTGAATACTAATGTTATCAAATTTACATTTCGCGGTACCTCCGAGATAGATCAGGTAGGTATCCAAGGCAGAGATTTTACCGAAGTTTTTCCATTTTGCTTACCTATGTCAGAAATAATCATCAGTAATTAGTCAAATTGGAGTCATTGTAAATACCGGCCTAGTTGACAGCAAAAATAAAGTTTTGAATTTGACGGATTTGACAGTGGATTATTATAATACCAACAAGTTTGACAGCATAAACAAAGTCAGTATTTATTTTGAAAGATTTTACAGATTACTGTCTACATGCATCTCAATTATACTGTATTATCAGCAAAATGTTTTCATAGACTCTCTTCTCCCAGACGAGGTTTGTAATTTGATCATGAACCGGCAGAGTTTACAACATTCCTAAACTGTCAGCCTCTTGAACTATTTCTTCCGCTTGATATAGCTTCTGAATGAGTAGTCCTCTGGGAATGTAGCTTGCTAAAGCCGCGGCGCGACAACGAGCGCCACCGATAGTAAGCAGTTTTACGGGCCGAGGTATTTATTATCTAGTGTATTTTGGTAAAAATGTTTAAAATATTCACCATAAGAGTTAAAATAATGAACCGAAAAACATCTTCAATTCAAATTCTAGGCCAAAATAGCATTATATTAATAATTTCCAGATGCTTTTTTCCATATACTAATTCACTCACGGTTTGTGCACCCATGTATTTCATCAGACAAATCCCCACAATTGTCAGCTCCATCACAAGCTATAGATCTATCTAAGCAAACACCAGGACGAGAACCATCTAAGCACAAATATCCAGGACATTCTAAAAAAAAATATTGTTATGTTATTTGAAATTGATTAACTAAAACTGAATGAAAAACAAAACAATGTAATGGAAAAGTGTGTTTAATAATCATAATATGTAAACATACCTATTTCAATAACTTTAAGTTCTAGAGCAAATCCTCGGTTCACACTACGGTCATAAAGATAACTAGTATGCAATCTTATACTTAAGTACGTTTTAGCTAGAATGCTGTAAATACTAGTTCGTCCAGTGTACAATTCAGTCACGGTATTGCCAATGGTGTCAACATAAGTGATATTTAAAAAGTCACAACAGCTCTTTAGTTCAAAGTCAAAGAATGTGAGTATAATTCCTGTATTAGGCGGACTTTGTACAATCCATTCACAATGATATTGATTGTATTGGTTGTCTGGGTAATATGGGGATGTTATGTTGATAGCATCACCTGCTGTTAGATAAATATTTTTCACACAATCTATTGGCACAAAGAATAGAAAAGGTTACTGTTTTATAGCTAATATATTGATTATATTTATATAAAATGATACTAATTGTGCATCTAATCATTCGCCTAAATAACTAAAAAGACCAATTTATCATCTCGATATAAAAATCTGTGAAAATGAGAAAAGGTTACCCCAACCGAGATTGGAATCCAGAACATTCTGTTTGATATGCAGATATCCTAACCATTAGGCCAATGACTGGGGCTTTCATGGGTATTGTTCAAACTCTCAAAAAGAGGGTTAACACTTTCGGCATGGTACGGCGGAACAGCACTAGTCCCTCAATTGTACGCACGCACACCCGAAATCAAAATTGATACGCCCTCATCTTTTCAGTATTTTTATTCACGAAGCGGGATCACCGAAGAGATAAGGCACAGAAATATGTTTATTTTTTTAAATTATTAACATGTTACCTTCACATGTTCCTCCGGTGATGTTAACGTCGTCGATGGCTACAATGTTTCCATATGTTACACCAATGAATTGTACATAACTTGAACCACCAATAAAACTGATTTGACCTTGCTGCCAATCTGCACTTCGGGAGGTAAAAAATGCTTGATTATAATATAATGAGGGAACGTAAATGATTTTTATAAAACCTGTATCTTTACAATAGTACTTGAACTTAATGCAAAAATAATCCCAACTCGATGGTATATTTCTAGTAAACAAATTTCCATACATATACGACCCAGTTGACTTAACGAAAGCATAGTAATTGCCTGTAAATAAGAAAAAAAAAAGTGGTTTTTAAAAATCAAGCCGTGTTTTTTATTTATTAAAATGGTAAATGAAAGACATACACTTGACAAATGTTTTGGAATTATATTCAAAACTTTGCTACATTTTTTCTCGAAAATAATACAGTTAGTACCGTATTTCATATTAGATCAGTTTATCTTGTTTACTAAGATTACTATAGAAATCAAAGGTTTTTTTAAAAGTATTATGTGCCGCCAGACACAGGATTGTATGGTGGTAAAGTCTATTCTGCCCCACCAAGGCAAAGCGAAGTATGGGACAATTTTTTCAAAAATGAGTTATGGGTTGTACAACTCGGCATGATTTGTGTATTTTGGCAAAGCAGATTTGCGTATTTTGGCATGATTTGTGTATTTTGGCAAAGCAGATTTGCGTATTTTGGCATGATTTGCGTATTTTGGCAAAGCATAGCGCCCTCAATTTGCGTATTTTGGCATGATTTGCGTATTTTGGCAAGGCATAGCGCCCTCAATTTGCGTATTTTGCGTAAAATGTTTGGCAGGGTACTCACCAACCCTAATGAATTATTGTGGATTTGCTTCCTTTCAATATGGTTTTGTCCAAAAGGTGTGCTCATAATACCAAAGCAGAAGAAAGTATTTTGAGCTAAAATATTTTTAATTTTTGTATTATTATACTTAAAATAGTCTCATGATTACCTATAAAAATCACATAAGCCCATATAAACACATTTCACTATTAAGAACGGCTAGAGTACAAACACACGTTTTGCTTGATTACTCAAAACTACCATGTTGTCCCATACTTCCCTTTGCCTTGGTGGGGCAGTATTGCTATTACTAAAATAGGTAATACTGGTAGACCTGTGTACTCTTACATTTATTTTCCTTACATTTATATTATAAATTTATGAGACTTACAAAAAAAAAACCTACCTGGACCAGGGTTAATGTTATCATCAGTTGTATCATTGGAAAGTTGCCATGGTATGCTATTATCATTTCTATGCCCATACGGGTTCCATCCACACATATCAACATCAAAGTTACAAGTTATAGAACCTAATTTGACAAAAAAAAGGCCACAACTATTATTTAATAGCATTATGCAGTATACCCACACGTAGTATTTTTTCAATCCCCGAAGTGGGAAGTTCAAACTTAATCTTGTTGTGAACAGTAGTGGGATATCGTTAGCTGTGCAGCTATAGCGCCATTTACACTAGATACACTTAAGTCTGTAAAATCAAGGGCCTAATTACCGTGATTCAACATCAGAGGATAGCACACCGGCTAAAAAAAATAGGAAGTATAAGACATAGCGGAATTTTTCATACCGACAGTATTAATTAAATGTAATTCTATTAACGGTAATCAATGTTTTGTATTTATTTATGTTTTTGTTCATTGACTACGGACTTTTGCTGTCAACTGATTGTTAATTTGTGTTTTTTGTGATTTATTATAAGTAATTGTTTACATACGTTATGTAATTATGTTTCATTAGGAGACAGACTTATTTGAGTCTCTATGTCGTCCATCGACTAAATGCTCTTTGTATACCCTGTATGTTGATTATTATCGGAATAAATGTTAAATTTAATTGAAATAAACGTTGATGCTCAAAATAAACTGTTTCGGTCTTCTCTCGAACTTTGTTCGCAATAAGTCTGGTTTAGCTACTAAATCTGGATTGGATATTATTTGTTTAACGGAAATGTGGATAAAGCCCACTGAGCATGCGCAGATGCAACGTTTATTTTATTTTTTATTTATTTATTAGGCCTATAGTAATTTGACATCTTCCGTCGTGATCGTGCCAAACTATTACCAGTGAATGTGATAAACCTATTGGCATAAACTGCTCATTGCATCCATAGTTAGTAACTCTCCTCTTGAAACGTTTACCGTCATTCAGACATTAAACTTTCCACATTTTGTTTCTATATTTTTAGTCGCGTGGACGCGACTCTATAGTTCACTATGTCGGTCGGTCGGTCTGTCGGTCTGTCTGTCGGTCCGGTATCACTATGCGTTTTATCGCTTTCTGACCTTTTCTTGATATCAGTTTAATCTAGCTAAGTCAATTTTTCACAGTATATTCCTTATGGCCAGGAATCGATGTGGTTATGTTTTCACGGTGCGGAATAAAAAATTACGCGGTGTACGCACGATGTAACGAAATCACGTTTGTAATCATATCTTCACAACCATGAATCACAATTAAATAAAATTTGGTACTCATAAATTTCAAGGCATAAATCATCATATGGCAATACAATTACGTGCGTAGCGCATGTAACGCATGCGTACGCGCGCTTAAAATTTTCAAAATTTATTTTCGATGAAATAAGAGTACGTTCCAGGCAATTTTAAGCGTTTACAAAATTTCCATGAGTGCGCAGATTTTTGCGCGCGCACTGCGCGTTAAATGTTATTGCGCACTTTTTTGCCCGATTTCTGTTTTCTTGACTTACTTTTCAACTCGAAATTACGTTATACGAGCACGTCAAAAGTGACAGGCTACGCACGTGGAAATTAAAAAAATATAATGTTTTTAAACATTTCAAGATTTCTAAACATGTTCAGTAATTTCGGTCAGTTGGTAGGTTGGTCGGTCGGTAAACACCAATGAGCACGCGACTGCAGCCATCTATATGGCATTGTTTCTGTTTTTTTTTTGTTTCTACATGTTTCCTTTATTTAAAAAAAAAATTGGTTTATCCAGTTATTTTTTGCTCATTCTTGTGGTCTTTTTTTTTTTTTTATAGTTTCCTTCTTTGTTTGTTTAATTGGTGTCTCTTCCGGTAGTCTAATTACATATTTACCTATACTATTGTCATCTTCTTCGTTTTACTTTTACTCCATTCATCTTCTGTTGTTATCTTGTATATTTTCGCGCAACTCACTTTGTTAATTTAGAATTCATTATCTTTCGCAACATGTTTATGTAATTAATATGCTATTTTTAAATCTGAGTATCCATAGTTCACTGTTATATCGTTTATCATAGTTTTGTGTTATAGCGATGATTTCAAGTATTATAATGTCTTCTTTTAATGTCTTTTTCTGAATCCAAGTTACTACTGTAGAACTTGCATTCTTTACATATATATTTCAATTCAATTCAATTCATTTCACATTTATTCAATTAATGAAAACTTAGACAATGTAGACAATATAAAACAAATAATGATTTCATTAATTTGGATCAGACTTAGAGGCCAAGGCCTGTCTCAGAAAGACCCAACAAAACATAAATACAAAATAAAAATGTGTACAAATTAGATAAAAGTGGCATAAAAATAATAATATATTTATGAAATGATAATTTTCCAAATAATTAATCTTAATTTGATGTCTGAATATTTTTGCATTTTCACATTTTTTTAGATTCTCTTTTAAGTTATTCCATAATTTAGGTCCATGAACTGTAATAAAAAAATTGGCTTTTGCTAAGTCTTACAAAAGGAACATAAAGTAAATTTGAGTTCTTAAGATAATAACTATGGACAGTCTTTGGTTTTTTAAATAATGATATTATAGAGAATGGAAGTTGACCTTTAACATATTGGAACATAAAAGTAAGTATTTGTTGTCTATGTAAATCTATTAATTTTAAGATATTAAGTTTTTTAAACAATGGTTCAGAAGTTGAGGCAAATGGTGCTAGGTTGATTATTCGAACGACACGTTTTTGGAGTTTTAGTAACCTATCCATGTTTGAAGGATAATCACTACACCAAATAAGGTTGCAGTATTGTAAATAAGGAAGGATAAGAGAATTGTATAATGTAATTAAAATATGTTGAGGGAAAGTAAACTTCAGTTTATTAATTATTCCAATAGATTTAGATACTTTATTTGCAACATAATATTGGTGCGGTTTCCAACTTAGATGTTCGTTTACAATTATACCTAAGAATAGAGTTTCAGATTTTTTGTTTATATTTTTTCCATTTAAAGTAACTTTTAAGTTTGATACGTTAACTTTCTTCTGGATGGGATGAAATAATAAATAATTAGTTTTTTCAATGTTTATTAAAAGTCCATTTGCATCAAACCAAGAACCAATTGTTTTTAACTCATTGTTTATAGTATTGTATAAAATATCTATGTTGTCATGCGAGAAAAATAATGTAGTATCATCGGCGAAGGACACAACCTGTAGAGTGTCACTGACACGAGTCAAATCATTTACATATATTAAGAACAATAACGGTCCCAGAACAGAACCCTGTGGAACTCCACAGGTTATGTCCCTCGTCGATGATTTACATGAATCCAATGAAACAATATTCTGTGCTCGATTGGTCTGGATCTGGTAGACATTTTTCTTGTCTGGTTTTGAATTGGGTGTATGCCTTTGTTGATTCTTTAGGTATGTTTTCTGTCTTCGCTATTTGGTTATATAGTTTGTAACGTCAACTAACAAACCTAATAGGCCTATTGAAATGTTATTTTCATTTCATAGACATCCAAAAGCAATGCAAATCAGGTTTTTGTAAACATTTATAATATTTCGGCAGGCTAGTGGATAATGTTCTCTATCGAAAAATGGCGTGTAGTGTTGGTTAGTTTTCCACTGAAATTAAGGATGTGTAAATTGTTTTTGTTGCACTTAACATACCCAATAAAGGTGATAAGCATGGAATAAAAAAACTATGGGTTTGTTCCTTGGCCTTTACACCAAGTAAGCTGTTCTTGTTTCTAAACTTCTGCAGGCACTTGACTGCAAACAAACACTAACATAATCACTAAACTAAAAAATAGGAAGAAAAATACTCACTTTGTGAATTGACAAGATTACAAAGTCCAAATATCAAAATCAGATATGTTAGTAACATTTTTATGTGTAAACAAAATGTAGGTACAATAATCATCTGATACAATCAAAACTGAAAAAAAAAAAATTCTCTCAAAGCAATATCTGCAACACAATTTGAAAATGTTTGGATGTCATACTTTACGTTTAACTTAGTAATACTATCATTTTCATATCTACTATAGTAGACCTTGGTATATCCCAAATTATGTCCATACATTTACCTAAAGTTAAGTTACTAAATAAGATATGATGACTGAAGTTGATGTCAACTTTAAGAAAACCAAAATACTGTATTTATACACGGAAGGGAATAAGCAGCTTGGACGAGAGTCTGGAATGTTCCATTCATCGCCAATCAAACCGTTTGAATAAACGTATATTCTACCTACTAACATAGTAATTTTTAGGTGGTTAAAATCAGTACCGAAAATATTTAACACATTTATATACTAACAAGTAAAACTCCTGAAATCAAATATGTAGGCCTAAATAGTTTAAGAATGATTTTCTTAGGCGTTTAACCTTTCATTTAAATACAGGAGGTCTATGACTGAATAAATCGTATTTGAAAACAAGTTTTTCTTTTACCTAATCTCAGATAAAGGTGTTAGATATTTTGAAATCATTAAAAACAATTACTTTTATTACATGATCGTATAATAAAACAAGTTATAATTAAATAGAATAGGCCTAATATTTTTAAGGAGTAATTATGAAATCAAAGTTTGCGATGGAAAGACATGAAAAATAAATGAATGTAATTATATATATATATTATTATTACATATAAATCCAAAGGCAAATTACTGGAAAAATGACAATGCTGTGGGTATCAGTGGCTGGATCTCAATGGAGATACAATATATATATATATATATATATAGATATATATATATATATATATATAAACACAGTAGGCAAAGAACATTAATTCTAAACCGCCCGGTGATATACTGAAATTTAATTAATTAATTTGAAACGATAAAGATGAGGAAATCTGTGAGAATGAGAAAAAGTCGCCCCAACCGAGACTCGAACTCGGACCGTCTGCTTGATATGCAGTTGCCCTAACCATTAGACCACTGGGGCTTTCATGGTATTGTTCAAACTCGATTGGATAGCGACTCTTTAACATTCTCGGCGTGGTACGGCGGAACAGCACTAGTCCTCAGTTGTACGCACGCGCAACAGAGATCAAATTGATACGCCCTCATCTTTCAGTATTTTTATTCACGAGGCGGGATCTCCGAAGAGATACTTTTATATATATAAACACAGTAGGCAAAGAACATTAATTCTAAACCGCCCGGTGATATACTGAAATTTAATTAATTAATTTGAAACGATAAAGATGAGGAAATCTGTGAGAATGAGAAAAAGTCGCCCCAACCGAGACTCGAACTCGGACCGTCTGCTTGATATGCAGTTGCCCTAACCATTAGACCACTGGGGCTTTCATGGTATTGTTCAAACTCGATTGGATAGCGACTCTTTAACATTCTCGGCGTGGTACGGCGGAACAGCACTAGTCCTCAGTTGTACGCACGCGCAACAGAGATCAAATTGATACGCCCTCATCTTTCAGTATTTTTATTCACGAGGCGGGATCTCCGAAGAGATACTTTTATATATATAAACACAGTAGGCAAAGAACATTAATTCTAAACCGCCCGGTGATATACTGAAATTTAATTAATTAATTTGAAACGATAAAGATGAGGAAATCTGTGAGAATGTATATATATATATATCATATATATTTATATATATATAAACAAATTGGGCAATGAACATTAATTCGAAACCGCCCTTTGATATACTGAAACCAAATCAAATAAGCAAAAATATAAATCAAAACGATAAAGTAAAACAGCCAGAAAAGAAATTAAATTGATGAGAATTATAATAGTATGCAGCAACAGAGTTACTTACCAAAATAATAACCATACTTTTGGAAGCAGACTTGAAAACATAAGCTGTAAGAAGTCGAGTTTTCCAGTTTGTGCTTGTGAAAGGCACAAGTTTTGCAAACGAGTAATACTTATATCTTTATCTTCTTTTGATATGCTGATTTTCTATTGTATTTGGATATAATAAGCGCGTCTGATTGGTTATTTAATATAAAGTGTTCTGTAACTGTTGTTCTTGATTTAATTGTTCCTGTAACTCCTGGAAAACTATTCTATAAATAGTGTAATAACAATCTTCTAAAAACATAATTTAGGCCTATATAATGACATTTAGATCAATTTTTTTCTGTGTTTCTAAAGGTTGAAGTTTTTTTTATAAACAACAAATACGGTAATATGTGATGTGTTACCGGATTTTATTTTTTATAGTCATATACGGTCGTTCTAAAATTAAATGAATAAAAGGAAATCTAATATGGAAGAGTCTGGGTTTATGATGTTAGACAAACAAAGAAAAGATAAGTGAATTTCACGTTACCTGGTAGTTTTGTGCAAATGGTATATATCTCGTTAGGAAAGAAAAAATAATTAAAAAAAAGTTTTTTTTTGTATCAATCACCGCTTTCAATTTACTTTATTAGACCTATCATTATCATTGTAGTACACTATAACTTTCACAGAAAGCCCCCTGTTTTTACCTTTCTTATCATATGGTATTTTTATTTTCTATAAAACATCGTATACATACACAAAATATACACTAAACAGGAAATTAAAAAATAGTGCATCATTATTTGACATTCCTAACATTACCTGTTCAAAAACATTAAACCGAAGGAATTCTTTAGATTGAGATACTGTAATTACAATTTTGTATGAAAAGGCCTAGGTACAACAATATAATTTTTTTTTTTTAATTCAGGGAATCAGCCAAAGAGAAGTGTATGTGTGTGTTTGTCCTACTATAATATGTAGCCAATGCAAAATAAATTAAATGTATACTTGTATTTTCTACCACTACCAATAGGCCTAAGTGTTTATTTATCACGTCTAAATATAACAAAATACAAAATTAAAATGTAAATATTGATTGTACAACTTGGCACGGGAGCAATCGCAATTCGTAATAGTTCTAATTTGGTTTTCTTTGAAAATTTCCAATAATTATATCTATAACCCTAAATATAGCATGATACGTCTGTTTGTTTTTATTGTTTCTCTGCACACACACATAACATTTACAATGAAAGACCAGAATTTCAACCATTCATTTTTAGTATAGGCCCTACTCAACAGTATTCCCCTGAGAGTGAGAGTGTATTATAATAAAACAAATATCTATCTCGTGACCAATGAATAATAACAATGAGTGAGAATACAATATCAATATTTTTACAGCTTTCAAGTTCTGGGCCAATTAATAGAAACCCTTAGAAAGTAAATATTCAGTATCATACATTTGTCTAAACCTTGATTCTCAAATAAAATACCATTATATTCCAGATACATATTGTATACTATTTTTAAAGTGTTCACATTTCCGTTTACAAACATAATAAGGAATTAAAGATTTTTGATGTGTCATGTTGTGACTAGAGGCCTTAACAAACACGAACATCAGAAATAAATAATACGTAATTTTAAAGTAGCCATGACCAAAAGTAATTTTATTAAAGAAATATTCATTAAGGAACTTACAAAGCAGTTGCTATTTAAGTAGGATATACAGACAGTACTAGATGATCAAATATATGATAAATATATATATATATATATATATAAACAAATCAGGCAAAGAACATTAATTCTAAACCGCCCGGTGATATACTGAAATTTAATTAATTAATTTGAAACGATAAAGATGAGGAAATCTGTGAAAATGAGAAAAAGTCGCCCAACCGAGACTCGAACTCGGACCGCCTGCTTGATATGCAGATGTCCTAACCATTAGACCACTGGGGCTTTCATGGTATTGTTCAAACTCGATTGGATAGCGACTCTTTAACATTCTCGGCGTGGTACGGCGGAACAGCACTAGTCCTCAGTTGTACGCACGCGCACCAGAGATCAAATTGATACGCCCTCATCTTTCAGTATTTTTAAATATATGATAAATAGTATTGCTTGCTAAACTTGTAAGAAAAGGTACTGTATTACTTGTATTTTTCCGGTATCGTTTACAAGTAGGCTGGTTTATGTTATGGTACTAAATAAACTAAACATCATTAGTACCTGTACGTATAGACTATTAATAAGTCTACCCTTATTCAAAACACCAATACAAACATAAGAAAAATAATTAATTGAGCTGATTTGCATATTCACCTTTTCACAGTTAATGCTATAAACATAATGATATCTTTTGACAGTAAAACGAACCATACTTAAACCTAAACCTATTAGAAATACCGATATTTAAATCCCATTTCCGGGTGCGTCTTAACATTTGAGACTTTTACACCAAAACATACGGTACAGTAGTTAAATTTAGTTGTAACGTTCTTGTTTTATGTACAAAAAAATCTGGGCGATTACCGCTGAACGGCGCGAGACCACTGAAAAACAGCTATTTTAAAGAGCTTTTTTTAATGTAACTCTGTTATTATTTAACCGATTTTTATGGCTGTTTCGGCATTGTTATGCCTAATTAATTAATTCTTAATTTTAAGGAATATCCTCGGCATTGATTTTAAATAAGATGATCTCAAAACCGTCATGTTCGTAAAATTTCCTGATCGCGATACAAAAACGTCTATAACTTTTGATAGAGTTCCCCGATTTTGATGGCTGTTTCACCATGCTAAAACAAGCTTTCTTGTGAGCCGAAAAATAATTAGATAGGTTGAAACCGTCTCTTGGATTTTCAGGGAACTGCTAGTGTTAAAAGATAGGAGACAAATTCAAAAGCCGGTGATCTGGTACTGAGGTGCATTTTCTCGAAAACTACTTGTCCAAGTTTCGTTTTTGTACGAGAGGCAAGAATTATAATTTGTGATTTGTAATATAGAAATATAATTGAAAAGAAAAAGAAGAAAATAATCGGGAAAAGAAATTACTTTATAATTTATAAATTCCCTGCGACAGGTCATGGGGCATACAGTGCATATGGTCAGAGTGACTTCTGTAGTGCATTTATTCATTTTTGTTTAATTTACCTAGCCCACTTTATATGAAAAAGAACGATATCGATTACTGAAAAATCATTTACAGCAACATTGCGGTTTGAAGTTATTTATGTGTTTTTCAATGTAAAAGTGATCATATGACGGTGTAAAGGATGGCAATACAAACATTTCTTCATAAGAAATTCTAAATCTTTCACCCCAGGGCCACACTAGTTTTGGCCAAATTGAGTCAAAACTTATTGTAATGTAAACTATTTAAAGAGAAGGTTGTTTACGGAGGTACAGTATACAATAAACCATCAAGTACATGTGTTGTGTTTGATCCTTTCTCATGAGCTAAACAGGGAATTTAAGATTATAATTAACAATACATACAGGAACTACAAATTTATGTTGACATTATTTGTTCATCCGCAATGTAAACAATCCTGTAACGTTTTAGGCCTACGGTAAGGGGAACATGTACATGTATGGTGAAATGCATTCAAGAACTACTGTACTTGGAAGGTAAACACAGTACCCTTACTTGGTGCATTGACACATTTTATAATATTGTTCTGGACAACTTGTGTTTTGACGTAATGGCACGAAATGAGGTTTTCTTACACTGGAATAAAAACAAAGATGATCTCTGTAATTGATTCAATTTCTACGTTTCTAATAAACAAAAATAAGTCAGAATTAAAGGCTACTAGCGGACAAAACAATTCTATTGATTATGCATTCTAATAATTATCAATCTATAATTTCGATATATTTCAAAATTTGTTGGAATTTCATTTGTACGATGTTGTTGAAAATAACCACTTTCTTGTCAGTGTGGGAAAAATTCTGAAAACAAAAAGGCGTTGTAAAAAATGTTAACAGATGACTAATATTATTGGTAATGTAACTTGAATTTTACTTTTCTGGTATTTTATTCAATTTCAGTTTTTTATAGTCGTCCTATAGGAAAAAATATCCACCGTTTTCGAACTCTCTTTTTTTTCCAAAAAAACTGTCTCATTGCACAAGGTATTGTACGTTTTTTTAAACTGTGTTTTAGCAAGTAAACAAGTACTTAGCAATGGCCAGATACCTTACTAATTGTACTATTATAATAGTCACGTATACGCCGCCCGCATTCAAATATACCGCTGCGGTACCGGTCATTCAGCAGCGCACATAAACGGGTTTTACACGGAAAGTTACCCATTATCAGAATGAGGTGTTTAACTACAATAATCAAAAAAAAAAGAAAGACACATTTTTGCACATGTGGCATATCATCAAAACAAAGAGCCATGTAACAGATTTATTCCCAATACTGTAGTGTAGGCCTACAGTTATGCTCCGTTATTGCGAACGATGACTGAATCACTTCCGCTTCGATCAAAATCAAAATAACTCTTAGGTCTTTTCGGTCTTTAAACAGGACATAACATAATTATAGTACATTGTTTGCAGTTACAGTAACTCAAGGTTGAGATAGTAAATAATTTGAAATTGGAACCTAATTTGGAAAATAATCTAATTTGGCGTGATAACTGTCATGATACGTAACGTTTACGTACTGTGAAAGCCTACAGTGCAGTTTAGTAAGGATATGCCGCCGACACAATCCAAATATTATGGCCTCCCTTCTATAACTCAATGTACTTTAAAAAATGTGCCAAAACCTTACCTGTTTCAAACTTGCCACAACACATTACAAACACAAAGTCCAAGCAATTGAATCTAAGACATGTTTTAGGCTAATTTGCGTGAAGTTCCAAGCGGAATCTTAAAGGTTTATTGCTATCTCCATGATTTAAACACGCCGCTCAAAACATGATGATATTGTGCTACCTCGTGTATGAAACGCCAATAATGCATTTCATAATTACATACGTGGTGTACCGTAAACTGTATACAAAGTGATTAGGATTCCGGCAGATTGATTCAGAATCAACGCAATTGATTAGTCAATTAAAAATCGCTCAAGCATGCACATTTTTAAAACCTCGTGTACAAAGGATAAATCCTCTTATAAGGGCAGCGACTGTCCATGGTAAGCCTACATGCAAAGCATATTTTGTTGTGCTCTCTCTGCCCCTTTTTGTGACCTCTAGTAGCAAAAACAAAATCAAATAATGATTTAGGTGCCATGATTTGCAAATTAAAGGTTAACAAATACGTAGGCTGGTTGCTGTCTGGGTATCTTTTATTAGGGAGGGGCGAGCGGTGGTTTGAGTATGGGGTGAAGTGCGAACATAGTAAATGCAGACCTGCCTACAAGCCTAGTCTATGCCTCTGGTTAATTAATCATTTTTAGGGGAAGTTGATATATCAGGTTGAAACAAGGTCGTCAGTCGTTGAAAAGAAATCCATTTTTTAGTGGACTTTTACATAAAGCTCTGTCTACACTATCAAACCATCAACATGGCGCCCACCAACGCAGTCACGTGAATGAACCTGTTATAAGAAATAATTGTCCATCTAAGAGAGAAATCTGTTTAATGACATATTTGTCCTGTCCGAGAAGGATAACGACTCTATCAAGCAGGTTAGTTTAGCTGATTTAAAAAAAAGAACTACTAATTCATAGTATTAAAAACTAGATGAACATTTTTAATCGCACCTATCAAACAAGTTTGACAAAAAAAATGTGATGTGCTCAAACAACGGTAGTGATATACCCAAATATGGTAGTGATATGACATCATCATGTCCATATATGGGCATATCATATTTTTTGTCACAAACTGATTATTTGCTATTTTTGTTAGTTATTTTAAATCACCCAAACAGTTATTTTATATTTACTTTATGTAGTTACTTAAATATATTATTAGTTAATATAATTTAACCCTTTCTATGTGAATTATTAAAAAAAAAAAATTAGGCCTAACTAAAATTTGACAATGATACAGTCCCCATATCCTTCTACCATTTATATTGGTCTAATCGACTCTGGATTTTATAATAGTTTAAATTAGAAGCACTTAATATGATCGTCAAAACATGGCACTTTCTTTCTTTCTTTCTTTCTTTCTTTATTTTACCCATAAATATAAATTATAAATATTGTAACATACAAATAATAATAATTATATCAAGGGAAAGGCTAAAAAAACTTTCGATAAGTTGATATAAAATAGATTCAAACAACGAACCATTGTTATTTTGTTTATTACTGCAGGGAGTCTAGGCTTACAGTTTATTTGTTTGTAACAAAAAACTTATCTAGGCTTCCTTCTACACATGCTTTTTACTATGTTTATATCTTGTGTAGAAAATTGTTGAATAAACGAAACGAAACAAAACGAACTTTCAAATTGAATGACGTGACCAATATCAACGTATGCCTATTCTGTGGTGTATATTACTTTCTGATGGTTAAAATTAGGCATATTCTACTTAGATGGGAAAAATAACACTTGACTTCCATCGTTTTTTTTATTAATACAAATCGACTCTGGATTCGTCAATAGTATAACATGGAAGCACTTGATATAATGTTCAAATGTATGACATAATTAGACATAGTTAGATTTAAAAGCACTTTCAAATAGGAAGACTGATCGATATCAACAATATAGGCCTACTTTATTTCTGTGGTATATAGGATATTTTTTGATTGTTTAAATTCTACATATATAAAAGTATTTTATTAAATAAACTGTGTACACATATACAGCGTATTTACAATATTATAATATAAAATGCATTCGGTCTCTATAATATTGGAACACACTCGTATTTTAAAATGAATAAAAATTCGATACACAAACACATTTAAATAAAACTAATAATACTAAACATTTTGGCTACTTGTAATTCCGATTAAAATGAAAAGAAATACATGTGAACTGATAATGCGTAGTCAATTGGATTAGATTGATGCTTATAATTTCTAAAACTGACAAATCCATTATGGGACATAGTACTAGGCTATTATTTTCTTCAGGCCGGTTTAACTAATTTCTGCGTAACTATTAATATTATTGATTTTAATTTATCTACCGTACAGGTAGGCATAACTTAATTGACAAAGTATTTTAAACGACGTTACTGAAAAGTTAAGTACAAGATAACGTAGCCCAGATATCATAGCTTATATTATAGGATAGGCTAGTACTAGTTAGTAATAGGCATGTAGGAGGGTACCTCAAGCAAAGTAAATAACACATTAATATAATTATTTTTAATTGATCTAAATGGTTAGTTTAGTATCTCCGTTGTATCTCATTTCGATGTTATCATCCTTAACCTTGCTACTACCGGTATCCGTGGTATTTTTAACATTCTTGCTTTTGTCACTTTTTTTGAAACTTGACTTCCATGCGTCGCGAATATCCTTCTGACGTACGCAGAAGAAAAGGAAAATAAAGAGCCCCTGCAGTGAGTTAAACAGAGAGAACAGCCACTGAAACACGTCGCGAGAGCCTGAATCTGCATCGATTGCGAGGAATCCAAAGACCCATGTTAGGCCTAGAAGGATAGAAACTGCGAAAGCATTCTGCAGGTGTTTAATCACTTCCTCTCTTTTCTCAACTTTGTTGCCAATCTTTCTTCGGAAAATCAAAGTACGCATTACTAAAATGAACACCACGTAGTTGAACATCATAAGAACACCAATAATCAAAATGAAGCCAAATTTGCGAAGATTTCCAGAAGGTATAAAACAGCTGAAAATAAGTTACAATTCAAAGGTCATACAATATGATAAGTCAAATTAATTAAGAAGTTAAACAACTAGATATGAGTATTGTTGTGACCAAAGTAAACAAAGTTGGTAGTTACAAAAATGTAAGATTATTATGTTTTGACACAAATGTCAAGACAAAATAACTTCGAAAACACAGTGACGCATTTGGTCATGATGTTTTTGGTTTCAGTCTGCTTTGTAAACTTGAAATAGGGTCTCAACTCCCCATAGTTATGTCGGTCCTGGAGTATCAAACCCAAGCGATATGGCTACTTACTAATTTTCGTTCGCATACAGATCAACATCAACACTCAGACAAATCGCAACAATTATCAGAGGAAATCCTGAAAACACAAACAATATAAATTGAATTACCAGTAGAATGTTTTTAACATAATCGGATATGTTAGTGTAACACAATTAATTGTTGCCATTTGATTGGCTGATGTTGTATAATGTGGTATGTAATTTCGGTGGTTCTATTTTAACGGCAATAAAAATATTCACCATAGCCTGCTACACAAACTTTCAGCATAAAATATCTCATTTCCCCATGGAAGATTTTGACAAACATAATGTACATGTTTACAGCTTCGATTGACATCCAGAAAACAGAAGCCAATCCAAAGTAATGAATCAGTGCTGCTACAGCGATGCATCCATTTCTAAAAGATGTCTGCTCGATGCCAATTGCAAACACAAGGTAAAGGAGTAGCAAAGATAGTGACAGGTTGATGAGGATCTTCTTTGGACGTTTACTTCGAAATTGTCTGCAATAAAATGATATATTAACCTGTGTTATACTTGTGTATGATTACTATTATTATTATAAGTTTGGCACATCTCGTCTATAGGCGGCGCTTTTTATAACATGTTGAAACTTAAAATAGTGTCCCTGACTAATGAAGAAAGCAAGCATGAAAAAAAGAACTGAAAAAAAAATAAAAACATAAAACGAAATAAAAATATAAATCTAAAAACAGGAAGGTAGGTGGGTTACTACTAATTACGATAATAAAACTCAAATGTTGACATGACGTCCCTCCACCACCCCCCCCCCCCCACCCCCCGTCTACATTAAGCCATTCATTTCATGAATTATTCATGATTTCTGCCTCTTAATCTGACGTCCGTTTAAGACAATCTTACTAACCTATTGACGTCGGAGGATTTACTTGGGTAAATGCATAGTATAGCTTGAGTGAAAGAATGTTATGGTTACTTTTTTATTCAAATGACAGTTTTGATTGTATACTTACTCAAAGTACAAGTATGTAGCGAGTGTAGCTGCCAAGCAGATGATAGAAACAATGCATCCAAGTAAACTGATAACAGATAGAGCATTATAAGCCTCTTTGGGTTCATAATAGTCCTAAAAAAATAAGATTACAAATAAATATACATACATTTAAAATAAAAATATGGTTGATATGGTAAATTCACAAAATGGCGCCTTGATGACATCACGGTTGACGCTGAAAATATTATTATTATGGCCAGTTATTATTATGGTAAAGATAGTTATTGTAGACATTTGAAAATCATCGAGAATCATTTTTTTTTAGATAATCGGTTCAAAAAATCTCTACAGAAAAAATAATAAAAATAATAAAAACTGTACAATAACAAACTTGAGTTTTTAAATTGGCATGCGCACAAAGCGCCAATGATGCTTTTAGTTAATTAATAATAATAGTAGGGCCTATGTATTTCAACAGTATTTCAATAATTATCTGATTTTGTTTTAATTTATTGGGCTGTAGAGTATACTCACAACTAGTATAGCAAAGTTGGTAAGATGTTCACATAAGCATACAACACGACCGTCTGTTGTTTCATTTAGCACACATCCTTCGCTTGACCAATCACCAACTCCATCATCAAGTGAGAAATCCCAGAAAACACATTCTGTATTGTTATTAGTAATTTCCTACAAAGAAATAGTGAATAGCAATACATATATCAAATAAAAAATAAAAAACAACATTGAATATATAGACAATTTCTTTGAACTAGGCCAGATGAGTCACAAATTGTAACCTACTGGTCGGTGCTCCAAGCATAAGCCTAGAGAAACAACAACAAAAAGAGAGGGGAAAAACAATAACAGCAATAGCGAAAAAGGAAACAACAGTAGCCACAGCAACAGCAGCCACAGTAGCAACAGTATCAGCAGCAACATCAATAGCAGCAGCAGCCACAGCAGCAACAGCAACATCAATAGCAGCAGCAACAACAGCAGCAGCAACAGCAGTAGCAGCAGAAACATCAATAGCAGCAGCAGCAACAGCAGCAGCAACAGCAATAACAGCAGCAACATCAATAGCAGCAGCAACAGCAGCAGCAACAGCAACAACATCAGCAGCAACAGCAATAGCAGCAGCAATAGCAGCAGCAACAGCAGCAGCAACAGCAACAGCAGCAGCAGAAGCAGCACCAGCAACAGCTATAGCAGCAACAGCAACAGCAACAGCAATAGTAGCAGCAGAAGCAGCACCAGCAACAGCTATATAGCAGCAACAAACAAAGATATCAGAGATTACATACTATTAAAACTGATATAGTTTGTCTTTTTTTCTATTGAAAGGGTAACAAGTAGTACATTAACTACTTTTTACAATATAATGTACTTATTATTATTACTCTACTATAAAGAGTATGTGCCAGAAAGTAAAAGTCTTATTTTATATGTCATATTAACTAAGAGTTGTATCTCTTTCAGATACTCTTTATACAGGTGAAATAGTAGCTTAGTTACTTACATTTCGTGGTAAGAAAGCAAATTGTATAGGTGTGACAAGTCCATCAATCTTGACTGCCTCTAATGAAGCTGAAATAATCTGACTGCCGACTTTACGGGTAAAATCTTTTCCAGATGCGTTAACCAAGTTGTCCGAAATAAACAAGGAGCTGTTCTGGTAAACCGTAAAATATACTCGGATCTCATCTATTCCAGTTTGAGTCTTGCTAAGTAAAATTATTTCAGGTGGAAGAGCTATTGAGGCTCCTACTGTATTAAAAGGAATATTCTCATTATCGTAATGTATGTTTACATCGTTTGGTTCAAATGCTTCCTTGAGCGAGTCGGCGTCAGAGAATGCAACGTATGCTAGTCCGTTTTGAAGAGATTCTGGGGTGACTGCTAGAGTCACGACAGCCACATGTGGTTGTACACTTGAGAAATTCATGCCTGCTGCTGCCACTGTTGCAAGCTGTCTTTCTAATGATGTCACAAACGACGATGCTGTTTCTCTCATCGATGAGTCAATCATGCCAGAATGAATTATGTTATCAACAACTTCGACAACATTTGAAGTTATCTGCAGAAACCAAAAATATTGTTATCAAACTATTAAAATATTTAAGGTTTCGTAAATTCATCACGACTAGATGACAGAGGATTTTTTTTCTCTGCTTGATTGTAATTTTGAGATCACAGCCGATAGTTACTTGCAAAGTGTACCCAATGTATTTTGCAGTAAAATTACCTCGGACAGATACTTACGATTTCATCGGTATTCTCAAGATTAACAATATCTTCTAAAATGATTGCAACTGAATATACAGAGTTTTCATTTAAAAATTCCGTATCATTTGTAAATTCTGCAAGAGCGGTCACTACTACATACACATTGTTTTCCGTAACTTCAATCTGAAAAATATGAAGTAAATCTTTGCGAAATACACCGATCGACCTTCCTGTAATGATTTGCCTATACGCCTTTTCTATACTGTATATACCTCATCCAGTCTTGTATTTTCAATGTAACAGTCTGTGATTACGACTGTATCCCATTTAGCTCCTGATATAAAATTTCCTTTACAGAATCGTGTTGCAAGTGGTACAGTATTATCTGTGAACATAAAATCAAATATAAACATGAACACACATTTTCTAATTGCAATAAGAAGTTAAAATTTAAAAAGCAGTAGCCACTAACATTAATGGCATGTGGCTCCGTGAGACAAAACAAAACGGTTGAAATTAATTTAGATTCTTTTTGTTTCTGTTTCACTAAAACAATTGTTTACACAAAAATCATCTTAATGACGAAATAAAATTTATTAATTTTTTTTTATATTTACACTGATGCGAATATAGCAGGCAATCTTGTATTGAATCTGCAGTTACACCAAGTGGAACATCTGGAAAACTGTATAAAGTGCCATTAATTACCAAGTCTTCTCCAATACATGACGCTGGGTGGAAACAAGAAAGATACAATGCAAATAAAACATGCCAATTATTGCTTTTGTAAACTTCTGCATTTTTTGTAGTCTGCAATGTTGAATAACCGAATTTCAAAACACAGTAATACATAATAAATATTAATTATTAACATAATATAGAATATTAATTAAGAAATACAATATGAATTATAAATATTTACATTTAAATATTTATTTATATATACGACACGTCTTATTATTATCTTACATATGCTGGTCACAACAATGGAACCAGGGTCTGTATCATATCCTTGTAATGAAATTAGTGAATCGTTTATCATGGAACTGTATGTAGAAATGTTTTGATCTTGGTTGAAGTAAAACTCAATCTCTGCAATAACACTTCCGGGCTTAAGACTCGTGACAACAATATCGGAAACGTCAGGTATACTTATTTTCAACTGAAATAGAAGTAGGTTTGGTAAAAATTGATTTTAAGAGTTGGGGGAGGGGGTATTTTGTGAGTTCGTCTCACTTGTATTTTATCAAAGAATAATACAAAGTAGCATTGTTGTATCTGTTATCATTTTCTATTACTCTATCGTTATATTCAAGTAACTGATTTTATGATCTTCATACATTATTCAAAAGAATGTATTACAGGGATATTGTATATGTATTGAAAACATACGCTGTACATGCAGATAACCACACACTTATTTATACAATAATACAAACATTTTCGTCGCGTGCAACGTGACTCTATAACTCACTTTGTCGGTCGGTCAGTAGGTAAACACTAACTCAAATTTGCGCACGCGACTGCAGCTATGTATATGACCTTGTTTTTCATAATGTGTAGTTTATAACAATTTATGTTTGTTAGGTTGGTTTCGAGTGGTAACATGGTCAAGTTATATAGCTAAATTCGATAAACCAGTTATGTTATTACTTTTACTACAACATTACATGAATTATACTCACAGAAACCCGCAATTCATCAGTAAAATTTTGAAATGCCGAACTTTTCTTGTCGCCATATTTCTCTTCAAACGAAATGTTGTTAAATGTAACATTTACTCTAAAAGTAGACAGTCCTAATAAAATTGACAATAAACAGTGTACTAAAGCATTACCATATAAAGATATCGGGGTCTGTAGAAACATAGGCTACAGTAATAACAATTGTCAAGAAGAAGAACTATATATACTTATTATAAATGTTGTAATTATGTAACACGTAATGGTATTTTATTTATTTATTATTAAAAAAAAAGTAGTAGTAGTAGTAGTAGTTGGAAGACTCAATAAATTGCAAATTTTACAATTGTTATAATTATTAAAATGAATTATTTTTAAAAATTTCCTATCAATCATTGGACCATATGAAAATATAAATAGAAATGTACTAAGCTGAACAACATGAATGGAATTTCAGCTGAGTTGAATATGTTTACTACATAATGGATTGGGATATTCTGGTATATCTTGTTAGTAGTTCTACGTTTAGGTGATGTTTTCTGGAACCTACACTGTAACAATATCTGTATCCATAAAGTGACTGACCTGTTATAAGCACTGTGGCAACGTCTGATACTGCTTTTTTTTCATCTTGAGATCTATAACCAGAACACGTGTAATCACCCTGGTTCTGGCCTTGGTCTAACAGCACGCTGTACGTAGGACTGTTAGCATTGGGGATATGGTCGGCGTTTTTATACCATTCATAAACCTCCACATTTTCTATAATGCAGTCCAGTGTTACTGTCTGATCAATCTCCCCAACATGAGATTTAGGGTTACGAACTACCTGGGGAGCTAAACATAACAATATTCAGGAAAGTTATTCTTGTATTCTTTAAACATAGAGGTGGTAAAGTTAACGCGGGACTTTCAATTTTAATATAAAAATTAGGTTTCTTGAAATAAAGTACGGCAATTTGTAATTAAATAACATTATAGTTATTTTCTATTTGAATTATCTCATTAAAAGTCATCAATATGTCACATATTATTTGAACATACCTCCAAAAAAATTTCCAAAACAAAGTTTAAGAGCTGTAAATTCAACGTCTGTCCGGCTGCATCCAGAATTCACCTGATCGGACACCAATTTATTCCAGACTTTTAAAAAACCCAAACATTCAGTTGATCCATTTTCACAAGTAACTTGTTTAATTTCAATCGCTTCACCAGACATTTGGACAGGAGGATAAGAATGGGTAGTTAGTGCAACCTTATACGTAGACGTGCTTTTGATTTTGATTGGTTGATCAAATATCAAATCAATAATTTGAATAATATTTTCTTTTTCAGGACTAATTATTATTCCATCAAACGTTTGAGAGTAAACGGCAACATCTGTATTTAGATTCATCATGATGAATTCTATAGAAATGATGACGTAATCGTAGTCTGCCGCACTAGAACCGAAGAAGGAATCATTACCAATGTCGAATTTTGAAGGAGAAAGTGACATACTGTACAGAACGGATCCTTGAACAAAAGTGCCGTTGTATAATTTAGTGAGACCTTCAACGTCATTAGGCTGATTTGTTGGCCCGATTTTGGTGATAGTGGTATTGTAGCAATCTGACTTCGATTGTGAAAATTCACGAGTTGACGCATAACGATCAGTACAGGATGAATCTAATAAGATATAATGGGAATAATAGTTACGATGTAGCAGAATAGAACCGATACACGACTAACCTTATGACAAACTAAATACATTTAGTATGTACTTTTACACAATAGTCTCTAAACTAAACAAAATTGTTAATTGGTAAGACATCTAAGACATTTAAACAATTTATGAATTAAGATATAAAAAAAAAACTTTTGACCAGCATGGCAACACTGTAGATCGAACAGTTGATTGTTTTACAAAATAAAATTATGAAACTCTCTTCAATGGAAACAAAGTGTACACAATTGACGAAATCTTTAAAAGCAAACAATTACTTAAGGAAACAGTAACAGTGACCGTGCCAACATGCTAGTTCAGTGGAGATTCTGGGGATGTACAATAAGTATATATAGGATTGAGTGGTATAAGTATATTCGGTCAGGTATGCACTTCAGAAACTGTACAGGTATGCACTTCAAAACTAGAAATGTATGTATTCTAGTAGATGACAATGTGTATATATCGTGATGTTTTACAATTTAAAAAGTATCAGATCATTTGTGTCTACTTTACCTTCCACTGAAATAACTACATTCTCGCTGATTATTGTACCTGCTATATTCCAAACATGGCAAACACACCTTTAAATACAAAACACTTTAATTAATACATTACACAGAATAAGATTTAAGAAGATAATTGTTTTAAAAAAGTTACAATTTTACCTAGTGCGTTTGTTTCTACATTTTCATGTGTTAGTGCATGACAATATTTAACACAAAGATGAAGCAAAACTAGATTGAGGATGTTCAATAATATTAAAAACAAATTACGTTGCTGAAATATTCGTCATTTCGTAAACTGACTGAGCGGTAGATGGCGCTGTAACATTTGCGTATTCGCCTTCATCATTAACCGTTTCCCATTGGACAGTCGCTGCTGGAACTCCAGACGCTACACAGTATAATGTGACACTTTTTTCTGAATTGATGCTCATCGATCTACCGATTGACGTAATAATTGGTGCAACTAAATTGTAAATGATAAAACGAATACTGTAATTATGTAAATGCCCTTCTAAAACTTTAACTTCAATCTCTTGAAGGTATGAGAACTTTGCTAAGTCGATCTTTTGCGTTAAAATGTACAAAAACCACCATGTTTGACCATTTTTCAAGGAAGCCTAACTTAACTAGCGCTGTGTGTAGGCATATTTTAAAGAAGCCTAAGATATTTAAAAAATTAATTACGTTCTACATACCGATACATTTGCCATACAACTCGTCAATAACACTATTTATTAAAGTCATCTCACAATTGTATTTATCTTCACTGGCTCGTACCCATTCTGCATATCTATCAATACATACATCCTTACAGTCTGATATAAATGACCTTATGGTGAGAGTTATGCAAGATTGTTCATCTTGACTCAAACATGTGATCGGTGAAAGTAATTTGTGTTCTGTACCGCTATCAGGAAGAAACGATAACGAAACAAGCTGCTGTTGGTCATTTTGTTCGAAATTGTGGAGATCAGTCAGGGTTTTTTCGAAGAATGTTTCATCGTCTTTGAGATGTACCTGAAATGTATTATGATGTAAACGTAAGTACCCACAATGTCGAATATTTCATAATCACTAATTGTAACAGAAATGAATAGTTCTAAGTGAGGCAAGCCAATATGAATTCCTCTGTTGCTCATCTTTGGTACTTTATGATTGGTTCATGATATATTTTTTGGAGTTTGTTTTATATTATCATATCAATATGTAATGATCACATAAATATTTTATTAGTGCAGGGTTACAGTATTGTTTTTCTTTAAAGTTTTGCTATAGGAAAAAAGTCAAAATGGAATAAATACTATATCAAGTGTCATCAAACAATTTATTTTGATTATTATTGCCTCTTAAAATGAGTTGAATATCATTATTTTGAATTAACGTATGTATGAATCACTGGTAAATTCTTTATTTTATATTATTTTTGTGAAAGTAATTTAGTGTGAAAGTAATTTAGTATGAATACATAAGTGTTTAAGTAGAACTATTGATTATTTGTGAAGTGTTTTCTTACCCTGAAATGAATAACTGGAAAGACAATAACTGTCGAATCAGATGAAAGTAAGGCTACAAACAGTGTGCCGTCTTCTGCAATCTCATTTCCAATGTATGCAGATATATTAACTCCGACCTATGAAAAAAATAATGTTTTAACTTAGCATGTACATTTTTGTAATGTCATATATCTATTTTTTCGAAAAACATGAACAGATAATTTGGTAGATTTAAACACACAAATCGAATGTCAATGGGATTTTGGCTACAAATAGTTTGTCTTGTTTATATTAGGCCCTTAACCCTTAACAAAATATTTTTCTTTATTTTGTTTGGCAAAGGTGAATAAAATATTAAGAGGGCCCCGTGTCGTCAAAACACATTATCATCGGACTGTACGTAGATCATTATCAGTCAATTGTTCGGCACGGATCCCAACCCCCTTCCTCTCCACATCTCCATCTTCGAGTAAGAAAGATCCGCCTCTTACATTTTATTTGAGGACACTTGTTCATAGATCTACTGCTACTCACAACAATCACTTGAACTTGAATATTGATATTAACTTAGGTCAAGTTATATTTAAACGAAATTACGTACGTACCCTTGCTATTATATTCTTAGCCTCTGGAAAATCTAATCTAAAACTAAATAGGTTTTGCGAACCTCCCACCTTGGGAAATCCGTTAAGTTTTTGGAGTTTACCGCATGTTGCTGTCAGAATGTCCAGAAGTTGCAACAAATCGTCACATACTTTTTCTAAAATATAAAATAAAATGATTATGTCATAATATATAAGCTATAGCATACTATTTTGATACATTGGGTTTTTGCTTTTTTAAACCTTATTTAATAAGAGTGATCCATCCAGCAATTGCTGATCATTAGGGACCCTCAGAGGTTCACAAGACAAACATATACACAAGATGCTCTACATAAACAAAGTCTTATTACAAGTCTTTGGGAGTGGAGTTGTACGTAATTTTGTCTTTAGAAAAAAACTTGACATGTGACAGGACTTGAACCCATGACCCTTGGAGTGATAGCCACGCATCTTAACCACCACGCCACTCCAATTGCTCTCTACAATATCGTCCACAATTTATATCTAATAACATCTTATTGATAATGAGAATAATTATGATATATGAATATATGATACGTATTATTTGGTGAATCTTTGAAAGCTAAACCCCGCGTTTCAAAATGTTCGTTTGACAACAAAAAGTGTATTCATTACCTTTCTTATTTTGACATTCGTCAGGTTCATCTGAGTTATCAGCACAGTCATAAGGTACATTATCACACATCTTACTAAGTGAGATACACTCGCCGCTTCCACAGGTAAATTCATTACGACTAGTACATTCAACTATAAGAAGAAATTAAATCAAATATTCTAAAAAGATAAAAAATAAATATCCCCACTGAAAGGGTAGAACTTGTAATATATTAAAATACATGAAAAAATAATTAAATAAAGATTGATAAAATATGTAGAAATCCTTTTAGAACCAATTCAAAAGATAAACAATTTGTAATTAAGATGAACAATGGGATATCAACATTACTGGAATTTGTTCCGAGAAGGTATATTAAAAAAAAACCATCACTTAAGTGTGGCATGTGTTGGGAAGGAGGGGGTATGAGGAGTGGGTGCGTAAGTAAGAGAAATCAAGCATTGGGATATTGAAGTATCAAATTGATCGTGGGGCGGGTATACCACCTGTTAGTTTATAATGGCAGAACATCTCATTAACAAGAAGGTATCATTAATTAACTATTAACATTCTTGGTACGGATGGCGGTGTAGGTTTTCACAAGAACGCATAAATATTGAATACAAATGCAAAAGTAACAAACCAATTTCTCCTGTACAAGACAGACCTCTGAAACCAGGTGGACATGCGCAATAAAAGTCATCGGTTACAGTTTGAATTTCAAAAATCATTTCATCATAAGGCTGAAAAATAATGCCTCCATTGGTACAGGGATTGTTTGCACTGGTATCTGCAGTAAAATAAATACAAATAATAAAAATAATACTTTTTTAATGTATTTATTATCTTTTGCAGTTAGGAATGAATTGTATACTACACGGATATTATAACAATACGAATAGTGTAATTTAATAAGCCATTCTGTCGTTCTTCATAAACTCTTTTAAAATCACAATACATTTAAAATAGCAAAACAAACAAAGATGAACGAGACGACTGAGACAAGAACAAACATCCCATCTTGTACAGTTACCCACCAACGCATGGAGAATTAACCTAAGGGTACACTAAGTTACATTGGATGGTTTTCTTGATGGAGTAGTAGTCCTAAAGGATTATAATTACTGGAATTCAATACTTACCAGTGACATTCACTTTTAAAAGTACAATTATCAGTATTTCCAGCTCTATCAATAGCGGAACAAATAACATCAGTTGAATCGATTTTGAATAATGAACTAGAAGGTGGTGATTTTTAGTTTAATTCAAATGGTATGAAACATGTAAAATTAAACTTACCTGTGACATGTACAAACAAACTACAAATACCAACATTTCCAGCAATATCAGTGGCGATACATGTAATTTCAGTTAAACCAACTTTAAGTGATGACCCAGAAGGTGGAATACAAGTAGCTGACAGATCTGTATCAATGTTGTCAGTAACATTCGGGTTAATCCAGGAAACAGAAACTTGGTCTGAGTTTAACGCACCTTTAGTTATATTAAGAGGACAAACAACATCTGGACTGACGCCATCTGCAAAAACAATGTGAGGTTTTAATCTTTTCAAAACAATGTGACATTACATATTTACATTTCAATTTCAATTTATTCAACATTTATTTAGTTATTACATCATAATTGCAATACAATTGATAACAAGGATAGAAAAAGTAAATGATTAAGAAGTATAGAAAATAACGAAGAAAGAGAGAATACGATATGGCTTCAACTTCCAACTAAATTTCGAGCTTTGTAAAAAAAAAAGAGAAAATGAAGAGATTGTTTGAGTTTTTTAAATTAATGCACCTTTTACTTTTAATTTATTTAAACCAGAAAGAAATGATATTAATTTTATTGAAATGGAATTATTATTAGTATTAAAGCCTGTTCTCAGAAAAAAAAAAAATACGTGTAGTGGGGGGCGCCATTTGGGACATTTATAATTATGTGACAATACAGCCATTTTAATTTGGAGAAATACTGCTGTTGGAGAAGAAATTATGTTCAAAGAATGTTTACATTGAAATAATTCTTTCTTAAAAGAAATTCTGTGAAAAGAATTTTATCTTTGAAATAATTCTGTGACAAAATATTTTATTTTTGAAATAATTAAGTGGACAGAATTTTATTTTTTAAATAATTCTGTCTACAGATTTTTATCTTAAAGATAATCAAGAAACGAAATGAATAAGAATTACCACAAAGTAAAAGTTGTGTACACAAAATTCTTTCAGAGACTAAACATTCTTCAAATTAGCTTTATATCTTGTTTACCGGTATTTTACTCTGGTAAAAGGGAAACCAAATTTAACGAATCCGTAAATTAAAGAATATACATGTATTCTTTATTCTTATAAATTACTTGTTTATTTTTGTAGTATACTTACCAATGATTGTAATTATAAATGTACACTTTCCTGTATTCATATATGTATCTGTAGCGGAACAAGTAACATTAGTTGTACCAATATTAAATTCGGAACCAGAAGTTGGAAAACAACCAGCTAACAGACCACTATCAACATTGTCACTGACTGTCGTGTCATTCCATGTAACTGTAGTTTGGTTTGTCCCCGATTCCTCAATGTCAGAAGGGCATGTCAAAATGGGATCACCAGTATCTTAAAAAAAAATATTTCTTTAGTAGGTCAACATATAATTAATTAAAAATAAACAATCAATAAACACAATTTACATTTGCTTATGTCAGAGTTCTGAAATGTATTAGTGCCATTTAGTTTTTACAACTGGTGATTTTTTTACATTAACAAAACCATGGATGGTGTTAATGGCCATCAAACCCAAGCCGTCATACCCTTGAGCCTATACCTCTCGACCAACTATTTTTCACGGCAAAACCTGTTGACACGAGGTACTTGATCTCTGTCCATGTTAATATAATAATATCGACCCATATAATGAAGCTAATGTAAAATTTAGCTCCCTCAGCCCCACCATGGTTGGAGCTGAGGTCCGAACATTAAGGAATATGGACCTAGTTCATTGCATTGTGATTTTTGGTTTTGTAGAGTAAACATTGCGCTGATCCACTAGCAATTAAGAAAAAAAAAATTAGTGTAAATTTCCTCTTTATGGAACATGCCACTGTTTCGCGTCACAAAACAATTTATATTACATTGCTATCACCAGTAATCCATTGCTTCTGAAAATTAGGCCTAAGCCACACATATCAATAGCGTTTAGTATGTTTACAAACGTTTTCGGCAAGATCAAACTATTAAAACACTATTCATTATCTCGATACTTCAATATTTGCTATAAAACTGCGTATTGCTAAAGACGTTTACGACGTTATTGTTTTGGTAAATTTCTCAAGCCATCCCGCGACCCTTCAAAATTGTTTCTGCGGCCCAGATTTGCGGAATGTTGATTTAAACAAACCTTAGAACAAGAACCATTAACGTTAAATAATAATTCTCTGTTAACACATATAGTTTTATAGTAGTTTGAAATATTATAATTATCCTATTATATCTTAGATGAACCCAACTCAAACACACCCACATGTGCATGATCTAGCGACATATAATAGATTAAATTAAATAATTTAAGAAAACACCAATACCATTCATACATTATCCAAAACATTAAAAAGAGACAGATTTTCATGTTACTGAAATTGTGATATAGGCTTAGTACATTCTGAAATATAGTTTTATTAATATTTATAAACTATAACAATGTACACTTACCAATAGCTTTTAGTACACAAGCAAATCCTCTGCTAACACCGTTATCGTTATTTTGATATATGATACTTAAGTAAGTTGTGGCTAGAATGTTGGAAATATGTCTTCCGGTGTAAAATTCAGTCACAGTATTGCCATTGGTATCAACATAAGTGATATTCACAAAGTCCCAACGACTTTGTAGGTCAAAGTCAGAAAACGTGAGTAGAATTCCTGTATTTGGCGGACTTTCCACGATCCACTCACAATGATATTGATTGTCCATGTTTTCTGGGTAATATGGGGATGTTATGTTGATAGAATCACTTGTTGTTAGATAAATGTTTTTCACACAACCTATTGAATCAAGAAATGCTTATTGTTAATATACTGATTATATATTAATGAAATGCTACTAGTTGTGCCTCTAATCCTCCACCTACTGTAAAATTATCTTCTCTTAAGATTTCTCCGGAAATATATTTGTGTGCGTGCGTGTGTCTTATTAATGCTGTGTGTGATTTAGGCTAATTTCACTACAAGCATGTGTATGCGGGTTTCATGTAAGGTTATGTAACCAGCCTTTAACTAACAATAGTTTCAGTTAACTAACAATAGAACAGGAACGCCAAAAACAAACTGGTGAATTTGAAACTAAATAGGTTTTTTAACTACTACTACTCGTATAAAAAAACCTGTATATTAATAATAAAAAGTGGTCCAGAATTGGGACCGTGGTCCGGATTGCCTCCAAAATTATTATTATTATTCTATTGATTCAAATAACATTTTATTATGCAAATAGCATTCAAAAGATAACTTTTAATTAGCATAATTATGACACATCAATATCTAATTTAGACAAACAATCAAATAAATATCTCTTATGTAGGTTAGTATGCTTTATATAACACCTAAATAGATTCTTGTCTTTTGATTGGACGATTGTGGGTCACAAGACGTTCGATAGACGGTATTATTAAAAAAAAATTATACTCTTGTCGGCGGCAGACCGGAACTACGCGACCTTAATTAACAAAAACAATGGAGACTTTCAGTTTTTACTCTGTTGAATGACTACGAAATTTCTAAATTACATGTTCATTCAGGTTCGTCAAACACTATTTTTGACTATACCATGGAAACCCAGTGGTATAATGGTTATGACATCTGTAAATCAAGCAGAATGTTCCGGGTTTAAGTCTCGGTTGGGGCGACTTTTTCTTATTCTCACATATTTCCTCATCTTTATCGTTTCAAATTAATTAATAGGGAGGTTTCGCAACCTTACGAATACGATAACTGAAATTTTAAAACTACCTTCACATGTTCCTCTACTGATGCTAACATTGCTGATAGCTGCAACGTTGCCGGTTCTTCCACCGAATTTCAAGCGATTAAAACCCGTACCGGTGGTAAAGCTGACTTGATATTGCTGCCATTCTGCACTTATGAAGTCGAAGGATTGTCTTGTTGACCGTTCATTAAATGAGTGATAGTGTATAATAGACATAGAATCATATATTGTACCATGCGAATAGTAGTTGAACTTAACACAGAAATCACCCCAACTCGATGGTATCTCTGTAGTGTAAATATATCCATATACATTTGACCGAGATTCAGATATTTGAATGAAAGCATAGTAATCGCCTGTAAATAAAATAAAGAAAAAAGTGGTATTTAAAAATCAAGCCTGTCTTTTTTATGTTTAAATTATTTATTAAATGGTGATTAAAATACATGATACAAACAAATGTGTTTTGAATTAAATTAAAGATTTTTCACGAAAATAGTACTGTATTTCTTAGTGTTTACTAATATTATTAACATTACAAATCAAAGGAATTTAATTTGTGCCAAGCACGACAGATTTTGAGGTAGCTACTGATTACTTATTAAGTTATACTTAGACTAGACTATAGACTATATTAAACATTAAAATTAAATAGTATATATACTATTACAGTGTGGAGCATTGGACTTGCAATCTGGTCACTGCAGTGTTGAGTCATTGAGCAAGATTCTTTATCCACATTGTTCCTCCTCATCCAGGTGATAGAAATGGGTACCGATATGTAAAAGTACTGGGAAGGTAAATCAGACTCGTTTGTGCGGGAGGAGTGTCGTACCCCCCACAAACATACACACTTAGTGGGGTCTGGCCCAAACGCTAAGGAAATGGAGATAGGCACCACGTTAGCATTAGACACAACTTACCTAAAGCAGGGTTGATATTATTCTCGTTGGAAAGTTGCCACGGTGTATCACGAGTACCACTATTCGGATACGGGTCCCATCCACACATATCAACGTCAAAGTTACAAGTTATAGAACCTAATTGAATGAAAAAGCCACCACTTTATTTTTTTAGTCAGCATATACACTCATACGTAATGTCAAAAAAGGAATGCGTTGGTTAAATACTACAGCTATAGCTATAGTTATATATGTCCCGGCCCTTTATTTTATTAATTTAATAAAATAAAATAGAGACCTAGGAACATACATAAATAGTAATTAAACTAAACAGACAAAATCTCAACCTTTAATTTTTTTAACGTCAAACATTATCGTGGAGCAGAGCTCTAGAAACCAATTTGACCTGTAATATTCCCCGATTCTCGTCGTACACATAAATTAAATTTAGATTTATGCAACAGTTCCGATTCATTTCTTGAAATTAAAATATATTTACTTAAAAAATGGATAATATTGGAAAACAAAATCTTAACACAGAATAAGCATCGGGATTTTCCTTACGGCAGAACTGTAATATTATGGCAATAACGTAACGTGCTTGATGTATACTCAATATGTCAACCTAAAACTCACGTTTCTTCTTCCTCAGTCATTAAAAAAAAGCTTACATACAATCGGTATAGAGAAATAAATCTAGGATGGATTTTGAAATACAATGATATCAATTCATAATTAGATGTTTCCAGTCCCTAAGTATAAGTAGTTAAAACTTTGCCACAAAGAAAAATTAGGTATGTTAACTGTGTGGCTATGCAGATATATTGTACTGTTGGCAAGTTGACCAGTGGAGCAAGACCCAGGGCATAACCATCGTGATTCGACACAAGTGAATAGCGCACAGGGCATTGTAAATACAAATTGAATTCCATCTAAATATGTGTTATTTTGTTATGCCTGACTCGTTCTTGATGAATTAAAGAAAACTACATTTTCTGTAACCTCACAAATTAATGTGGACATTTTATGAATTAAGAAGAGGGGAAGAGGGAGAGGGTTTGCATATGATCTGTACGCTCTACTCTTTTTGAATTGACTTAATTAATCATTTTTACAGGTTTTTTACTTTTATATGTATAAACTCACGGTCTGTGCACCCTTGTATTTCATCAGACAAATCACCACAGTCATCAGTTCCATCACACACTGATGATCTATTTAAGCAAACACCAGGACGAGAACCTTTTAAGCACAAATATCCAGAACATTCTAAAAGCAGGAAAAATGTTTACGTTATTTAAAATTGATGAAAAGATACAATCTGAAATACGTGCTAATTTTTGTGAACAACAATGCAATAGAAAAACGTGTGCCAAATACATATAAAAAGTAAACATACCTATGTCAACAACTTTCACTTCTACAGCAAATCCTCTGCTAACACTGAAATCATTATTTTGAAATATTATACTTAGGTAAGCTTTGGCTAGAATATTATAAATATTTTTTCCAGTGTAGAATTCAGTCAAGGCATTGCCAATTGTGTCAACATAAGTGATATTTACAAAGTCACAACAGCTCTGTAGATCAAAGTCATAAAACGTAAGTAGAATTCCTGTATTCGGCGGACTTTCCACGATCCACTCACATTGATATTTATAGTCCTTGTTCTCCAGGTAATATGGGGATGTTATGTTGATAGCATCACTTGTTGTTAAATAAATATTTTTCACACAATCTATTGAATGAAGAAATACTTATTTGGTAAATGGTATAATTATTATAAATAATACTATTTGTGTATATGAATAACAAATACAATATAACTGAAGTAGCAAGAAAATAAATTCTATTGATTTAAATTTTATTTTCCTATGAAACGACGGAAATTTCTTAAGATCACTTTCACTTAGAATAAGAACATACTGTACATTATTATTTCATCAAAACAAATAGCCAGGTAATTTAAATATTTTGGTACAGATTTTAAATTTCTACCTCTGTTGTGTATCAATATGTCAGAACTAGGATCTAAATTTGCTTTTTTTATTTATAATGTTCATTTTCTCAGCAATATCATCAATACTCTTCATATTCACCATCATATCTATATGCTTTGATCATTATCTTTAAATCTCTTTATATAACAGCTATATTTGTTATACTTTTACAAAGTTAGCACTACCTTCACATGTTCCTCTACTAATGTTAACGTTGTTGATAGCTACAATGTTTCTTGTATTTCCATAGAATCGCAGGCGATTAAAACCGGCACCAGTGTTAAGGTTGAGTTGCCCTTGCTGCCATTCTGCACTTGTGGAAGCATAATATCTGTTTGTTGACCAGTAATTAAGTGAGTAATAGTGTCTAATCTGTATTCGGTCATTTGTATCATTCAAATAGTAGTTAAACTTAACACAGAAATCACCCCAACTCGATGGAATCTCTGTAGTCCACATATATCCTTTTGAATATGTCTGAGATCCAGATTGTTGAATGAATGCATAGTAATCGCCTGTATTAATAGGAAAACAAGTGTTGTTTAAAAATAATACTTGCTTTTTTTACATGTTCAAAATATTTATTAAAAGAATACCATGTAGTAATATTACAATATGCAGTTTCCAAGGTGATAGTGTATCAGGGAAGGTATTTAATCTTACTTTAGCCGGTGAACTAATTCATTTAGAATCTGTTTTAACGAAAATAATCTTAAGGACATACTCTCTATTGTCAAATCTGTATTTAATTAATGGAACATAATATATATAAATGAATCAAAGACAGAGTTTACACAAGAAGAAACGTGGCGTAAACATAAAGTACTTGGTTTAATTTTAGATAGTGCAAAAACGATATACGCCATTGAATAATTCTTGAAAATTCTGCTTTTGATCAATTTCCAACTTGTTGGCTGAATAAGAAAGCATCTATTGATAAGAAGTTGGATGAAATATGCTTGGTCACATTTCAAAGCATGATGAAAATTCTCCACCACTCTGCGCTTTGAATTTTGCATTTAGCAGCTCTAAATTACTTTCAGGATACCACTGACAACACCAAATTTGTCTTTTCAACACTTTAAATAACGACTTATTTAACTGTGGCCATATTACAAATGATGTTGATATACTTAGAGAAACTGCAGCAAATCGTGCACAATGGTCAAATTTATTTTAACATGTATTAGACATTAGACATTAATTTTTATTTATATAAGAGAAATTATTTATTTTTCATTAAGAAAGTGTTACATTTAATTTATACATGGATTACAAGACTTACCAGAAATTGAGAGTTAATTTTTTCAGTGTTGAATAAAGGTATATATGTGTGTGTGTGTGTTGCCGGAAATCTCTGCTAACTTCTCTGGCTGGTTTAGTTTATCGTATTGATTTAGCTTTTCGCTTTTTTGGTATCTCCATTGAGATTCAGCCAACTTACAACAACTTACCTAGATCATGGCTGATAGTTATAATATTGTTGGAAAGTTGCCATGGTGTATAAGAAGTATCACTATTTGGATACGGGTCCCATCCACACATATCAGCATCAAAGCTACAATATCTAAAACCTAATTTGACGAAAAAAAAGGGCATCACTTTAGTAAGATACACACATACACAAATATAAAATGATATTTCCATTTCAGAAGACTTATTCAGAATTATTGAAAATTAATTGTTCATTAAATAATACAAATAACAGAAATAATATTGCATAAATTATTTCCGCTAAACGATGATAATTTGTTATAATTGGCAGTAGGTAGGTTTATGCACATTTGTCTTCTGAAGAAAATGAATAAGAATGTACGTGTCGACCTAAAACTTTTTAAGTCACAAATTATGTCATTTTTTGATAAATTGAGAGGAAGAAGAGAGTTTGCAATTGAACAATCGTATCTTTCCACTTCTTTTGAATGGGTCTGAGCTATATAGGCATATTGCCTACTGTATTTTTTTTCCTTATGTACTAATAACTCATGGTCGGTGTATAAATATGTACATTTTATTTATGCATTACCCGTTCTTATTGACTTATAGAAAATTGCATTTCCTGTAACCTCACAAATTAATATGGAAATTGTATTAATTAAGAAGAAGGAGAGGGTTTGCATATGATATGTACGCTCTACTCTTTTTGAATGGGTTTTAGTTAATTATTGCCTAGTAAAAACCATGCATCCTATTACAAGGTTAAGTAATGAATCATCTTGAAATAAAACTGAATCCAATTTCAGGCTCACAATCTTAATCATTTTCACAGGTGTTTTCCTTGTATATGTATTAACTCACGGTCTGTGCACCCTTGTATTTCATCAGACAAATCACCACAATCATCAGTTCCATCACAAACTAAAGATCTATTTAAACAAGCACCATTTAAGCACAAATATCCAGAACATTCTGAAAGAAAAATGTATATACTATTTGACAATATTTAATACACATTACTATTTTTATACAGCAAAAATGTAAAACACGTGTGTCAAGTACTTATAAAATGTAAACATATCGATGTCAATAACTTTCATTCTACAGTAAATTCTCTGTTATAGTCAATTTAAAATATTATACTTAAGTAAGTTTTGGCATAGCATATTGTAATGTAATGGATAAATTTAATGAACAAATTAATATTTGTAACAATGTTAATGTAATAGAAAAACATGTGCCAAATACATATAATATGTAAACATACCTATGTCAATAACTTTCAGTTGTGCAGCAAATCATTTGTTAACAACATACCAAATTTGATATATTATACTTAAGTAAGTTTTGGTTAGAATGTTGTAAATATGTATTTCGGTGTAAAATTCAGTCAGGGTATTGCCAATATTTATAAACAATGTACACTTACCGATAACTTTTAGTCCAAGAGCAAATCCTCTACTAACACTGTTATAGTTATTTTGATATATTATACTTAAGTAAGTTTTGGCTATAATGTAGGACATATGTCTTCCGGTGTAAAATTCAGTTAAGGTATTGTCACTGGTGTCAACGTAAGTGATATTCACAAAGTCACAACAGCTCTGTAGCTCAAAGTCATAAAATGTGAGTAGAATTCCTGTACTCGGCGGACTTTCAACGATCCACTCACAACGATATTGATTGTCCTTGTTTTCTGGGTAATATGGGGAGGTTATGTTGATAGCAGCATCACTTGTTGTTAGATAAATATTTTTCACACAATCTATTGAATCAAGAAATACTTATTTTAATATTGTATAGTTAATATAATAATAATAACAACATTTACAACAACAACAATACAAATAACACTACAAGAAAGAGCAATGATTCTGTTGACTGAAATACTATTTTTCTATGAAAAGAGAGAACATTCCAAAAATAACTGTAGAATGAGAACCAACATACATCATTATTTAATTTAGACAAATAGCCAAGTCATCAAATATTTTGATACATATCTTTATTTCTACCTCTATTGTGTGTCAATATACCTGAACTAGGATCTAAATTTGCTTTATTTCAATTTAGAAAATAAATCAAGTTATTTTCTTTACAATGTTCATTATCTTAGCATCATCATCATACTTTTTTTTATCTTTTTAATCAGATTTATGCTTTTTTGATCATTATAGAACATCTTTATTTTGTTATATATAGTTGTTTTAATTTTTTTTAAATATTAACACTATTACATAGTTTTAACATTACCTTCACATGTTCCTCTACTGATGTTAACATTGTTGATAGCTACAATGTTTCTTGTTGATCCATAGAACCTCAGGCGATTAAAACCCGCACCAGTGGTTAAGCTGACGTGACCTTGCTCCCATTCTGCACTTGTGGAGTCAAAATATTTGTTTGTTGACCAGTCATTAAATGAGTGATAGTGTCTAATCTGTATACGATCATTTATATCATTCAAATAGTAGTTAAACTTAACACAGAAATCACCCCAACTTGATGGTATCTCTGTGGTCCATATATATCCATCTGCATATGACTGAGATACAGACTTTTGAATGAAGGCATAGTAATCGCCTGTAAATAAGAAAACGTGGTGGTGTTTAAGAACAAAGCCTTTTTTCTATGTTTAAAATATTTATTTAATGGTCAATAGGGAGGTTTTGCAACCTTACGAATACGATAACGAAAATGGATACGTCACACATTTGTAAAACTTTAGTAAAGCGCTTTCGTGTTGACGAATATCACCAGTCATATTTGTAACTACAAAACAAGTATAGTTTTTTATCTAGTTTGCACATTTTGCATTTGAATCAGGAATTATTCATGATTATAATATAATTATAGATATATTGAAAGTAATTTACTAAAAGTAATTTACTAAAATCCCATGTAAATTTTGATTAACAGTTTTTAAATGCCTCACTCGCTTTGATGTTACGCTAGGCCTAGGCAGACAAGAAACATGTACATGCGCTTCGTTCAAATTTACCGCAGTCATATTTTGGACGGCGCCCTCAATATTTACTAAAAGAATACGTGTGCGTGACGTATCCGTTTTCGTTATCGTATTCGTAGCGTTGCGAAACCTCCCTTTTAAAAGACAAAAATACGAACTAATGTGATTGAAATTGTATTTAGAACTTTGGTAATGTTTTTCTTTCACAAAAAAAGTACTGTAGGCCTACTTCTTATTGGATTTTTTACCGATATTATTATTAGAAATCAAAGGTAGACCTATTTAATGTGCAATGTGTGTCAAGCTAGACAGCTACTGATTACTAAGTTAGATTTGTGTACTCCTTAATTTTATATTCTTAATATTTATATTAACTTATTATATTATATATACACAGAACTTACCTAGGCCAGGGTTGATATTATTATTAGTTGCCTCGTTGGAAAGTTTCCACGGTGTATACAGGTCCCATCCACATATATCAACATCAAAGCTACACGTTATAGAACCTAATTTGACAAATAAAAAAAGGCCACTACTTTATTTTGTTACTAAACATATACACTCACACATAATGTCAACAATTTAAAATGATTGATTTCGAATCCAGAAGACTATAGAAACAATATTGAAAATGACAAGTAAGTTCTAAGTTCAATTCAAAGTGATTAATAAAACTACCGAAATATAGTTATATATAGATTAAGTCTTTAGTCAACCGTATCGAATGATCGTGTCGCTGAAGTTTTAATTAATTCCACCTATATTCTTTGAATAGAATGATTTTCGTAAATGACGAATGATCACTGAGTGGCCATTGATATCAATGCTTAGTACGTTCGAGTTCAAACTTTCTACTTTTTTTTTCAACGAAAAATACACACAATGTAAAAGTTTTTGGCCGAGCGCATCATTTAATTTCGACTACTTTTTGTGTTGATTTCGTAAGCATTAGTATTATTCTATATACACATCTTAATCCGATAACTTTTATTTTATCATTATAATGCTTTAATCTGCCGACTGATTGACATACTTCAACGTGCATGTCCCTCTAATGCACGATGCCACTTTCTGAGGCGCACCTTGGACTATATTCACACAGCACAAAGTCCCATATCCAGAGCACGGGTTACTGGTAGACCACAATTTAATTACAAAATTAGCAAGTAGGTAATACAAATCTCCCATACAAATACAATTGCAAAATATCAAAACCAGTGAAATAAAAATAAAATGTAAATGAATAAACACATGAATAAACAATTCGTGTTTCCGCAGCAATGTGTTTTTCAATCGATTTTTGTCCACTTATTTTTATTTTATTATGTATCAACAAATTAATACACCACGAAAAACACCCAAAATAATATAGTTTGGTAAGTACTTTTATCAGCCTGCGCTTTTATCATACTTGCCCATGCAAAGTATTATTATAACGTATAACGTAATATATTAAGGCAGAAAAAGACCGTGCGGAGCACGGGTTAATGCTAGTGTTCCTTCAAATGAAATAAAATACGGACCTAGGAACATACATACATATCTATTAAACTAAGCAGACAAACTCACTATAAAAATATTTAATTATTTCAACGTCAAACATTATTTTTGCGCAGAACTCTAGATAAAAATTGGACCTGGAATATTCCCGATTCTTGCACCCATAGGCCTAAATTAATTTGAATTGTACACATTATTATTGGAACACATAGTGGTAATACATTTTAATACAAAATAATTTCGCTTATTTGGGATATTACGGCAGAACTGTAACATGGCAGTAACGTAACGTGCCTGGTGTATATTCAATCTGCAGTCTTTTAAAATAAAATATGTATGGAGAATTAGATCTACGATGGATTTGGAAATACAGTTATATCGATTCAGAATTTGATGTTTTCAGAGCCCCCAAGTGGGCTGTTTAAACTTGGCTACAAAGGCCTTGTGAAAAACAATTAGGTGGGTGTAACTGTTAATATTGGCAAGTTGAGCAGCGTATATTGTAAATACAAGAACTTCATCTAAACATGTGTTACCTTTGCTAGCTAATTATTACCTAGTGCATTTTGGTGGAAACTGTTAAAATATGCATCCATGCATCTTATTAGGAGTTTAACTAATTAATCATCTTACTATGTAATCCAAATTCTGGCCCATGATAGCATTACGTTATTCATTGGCAGATGTTTTTTCCCTCGTATACGTATTAACTTACGGTCTGTGCACCCATGTATTTCATCACACAAATCACCACAATCATCAGTTCCATCACAAACTAAAGATCTATTTAAGCAAACACCAGGATGAGAACCATTTAAGCACAAATATCCAGAACATTCTAAAAGAAACAAAAATGTTTATGTCATTTGAAATTTATGAAAAAGTACAATGTGAAATACACATTGATATTGTAAACAGTGAAAATGTAAACATACCTATGTCAATAACTTTCAGATCTGCAGCAAATCCTCTACTAACACCGTAATAGTATTCAGTTTGAAATATTATACTTAGGTAAGTTTTAGCTAGAATATTGTAAACATTTCTTCCAGTGTAGAATTCAGTCAAGGTATTGCCAATTGTGTCAACATAAGTGATATTCACAAAGTCACAACAGCTCTGTAGCTCAAAGTCATAAAACGTGAGTAGAATTCCTGTATTCGGCGGACTTTCCACGATCCACTCACAACGATATTGATTGTCCTTGTTTGCTGGGTAATATGGGGATGTTATGTTGATAGCAGCATCACTTGTTGTTAGATAAATGTTTTTCACACAATCTATTGAATCAAGAAATACTTAATATTAATTATTATTATAAACAACATGGACAACAACAATAAGATAAAGAAGTATAACAAAAATAGCAATAATGATTCTGTTGATTTCAATATTATATTATGCTATGAAAAGACAGAACATTCCAGGGAATCTTTTAATTAGAATGTAATCAACATAACCATTATCTAATCTAGACAATTAGAAAATGAATCATTTAATTATTTGTGTACATTAATTTTTCCTCTGTTGTGCCCAAATACATCTAAACTAAATTTGCTTTATTATTTCATTTTAGAAAATAAATCTTCGGAGTCATTTAATGTACAATGTTCAATATGACATCACCATCCTATCTTCCTCTTCCTAATCATATTTGTGATTTGTTCATAATTCTTAATTATCATTTTAGAACATATCTTTATATATATATAGCATATATATAATGCACTGATGAAGGAATAGTGTTGCCCGAAAGCTCTGCTAATTTTCTGACTGTTTTACTTTATCGTTTTGATTTAGCTTTTCCCCTTTGTTTGTATCTCCATTGAAATCTAGCCACTGATACCCACATAATTGTTTAAATAATTTGCCTTTGGATTTATATATATAAACCATTTAAGCTGTTTTTTAGTTTCATTCCAAAATTGTTTATATCTCTACCAAGCTACCTTCTTTGTTTTCTACTCTTATTCAGACTCCACCCTGTCTCATTTTGTTGAATTTCTTTTATTCCTGTCCACCCAGGCAGCACTTGCCAACTCATATGCTATGACTTTATCCAAATTCCCTCACTTGCACTGATGAAGGGCTAGTGTTGCCCGAAAGCTCTGCTAACTTTTCTGGCTGTTTACTTTATCGTTTTGATTTAGCTTTTCGCTTTTTTTTTTGTATCTCCATTGAGATCCAGCCACTGATACCCACAGCATTGTCATTTTTTTCAGTAATTTGCCTTTGGATTTATATATATATATATATATATATGTTGTTTTTATTTTCAATTATTAACAGTGTTACATAGTTTTATTATTACCTTCACATGTTCCTCTACTGATGTTAACATTGTTGATAGCTACAATGTTTCTTGTTTTTCCAAAGAATTCCAGGTGATTAAAACCCGAACCAGTGTTAAAGCTGACTTGACCTTGCTGCCATTCTGCACTTATGAAGTCAAAATGTTTGCTTGTTGACACATACGTTTTTATGCCGAATAGTCGATCTTTGTATGCGTCTGTTTGTCCAAATGAGTGATAGTGTGTAATGTATAGAAGAGCATCTGTATCATTCAAATAGTAGTTGAACTTAACACAGAAATCACTCCAACTCGACGGTATCTCTGTGGTCAACATATATCCACGTGCATAATATGACTGAGATTCAGACTTTTGAATGAAGGCATAGTCATCGCCTGTAAATAAGAAAACAAGTGGTGTTTAAATATCAAACTTGTTTTTATACTGTGTGTTTAAAATATCTATTAAATTGTGTTAAAAGGGCATAATACGAAAAAATGTGTTTGGAATTTTATTTAGACTATTTTGTAAAATAATACTGTATCTTTATTGGATAAGTTTATCTTGTTATTACGATTATTATATAAATTAAATGTTTTTAAATTGTATCTATACACAATATTGTATTGTGGCATCCTACTGCGATTAATAAGTTAGGCATGTAGACTTGTTTACACTTATTTATATTTCTTATTTGTATATTCTAACTTACAAACGAAAAACTTACCTAGGCCAGGGTCTATGTTATAATCAGTTGTCTCATTGGAAAGTTGCCACGGTGTATTACTACTACTAGTACCACTATTCGGATACGGGTCCCATCCACACATATCAACATCAAAATTACAAGTTATAGAACCTAATTTAAAAGAGTAGCAAATTAATATTAATAAATAAATTAATTGAATTGAAATTTATGTTTCCACTCAAGCACACTATAGGAATAATGATTGGAAATTAACATAGTTATATAAGTCTTAAAAGTTGCTGATTAAATACAACTACAGAAATATATTTTTCAAAGCATTACAGCTAAACAGTGATAACTTTGTATAAGTGGCAATGGGCAGGTTTATGCACCTCTGCCTGCTTAATTAGGACAATGAATAAGTGAAGGTTGTTTAATTTATTACACTTCTTATCTACTGTCTGGTAGTACGTTTACTATTATTTGTCATATTTGCATTAACCATAAACTTCTCTGTCCCTTTAACTCAAATTAAATACGGAGGCACATAAATATCTATTAAAATAAACAGACAATAAACGTTATCTTTGCGCAGAGCACTAGAAACCAATTTGACCTGGAATATTCCCGATTTTCGCGCTCATAATTTAAATAGAAAAAATTATATTTACTTTAGAATTATGAATTATATTGGAATACACAATGTAATTTGAAACTTAGCCTAACTATCGTGAATAAACACCAGCGGATAGCACACAGGGAAATGTAAATATGATTTGAATTTTATCTAAAAATGTGTTATTTTTGTTTTGCCTGGCCTATTCTTGTTGACTTTTAGAAAATAAATCCTCTTTGTATACCTAAAAAATAAGGACATTTAATAAATTAGGAGGAAGAAGATGGTTTGTATATGGCCTGTCGCATCACTTCACTCGTTTTGAATGGGCCTGAGCTATTTATTGTCTAGTGTATTTTAGTTGAAAATATGTAACCTATTGGAAGTTGAAGTAAAACATCTTCAATACTACGGAATCCAAATTCTAGCCAATAATATAATGTTAATAATTTCCATTTTTTCCCTTATGTACTAATAACTCACGGTCTGTGCATCCATGTACTTCATCAGACAAATCACCACAATCATCAGTTCCATCACAAACTAAAGATCTATTTAGGCAAACACCAGGATGAGAACCATTTAAGCACAAATATCCAGAACATTCTAAAAGAAAGAAAAATGTTTATGTCATTTGAAATTTATGAAAAAGTACAATGTGAAATACACATTGATATTGTAAACAGTGAAAATGTAAACATACCTATGTCAATAACTTTCAGATCTGCAGCAAATCCTCTACTAACACCGTAATAGTATTCAGTTTGAAATATTATACTTAGGTAAGTTTTAGCTAGAATATTGTAAACATTTCTTCCAGTGTAGAATTCAGTCAAGGTATTGCCAATGGTGTCAACATAAGTGATATTCACAAAGTCACAACAGCTCTGTAGCTCAAAGTCATAAAACGTGAGTAGAATTCCTGTATTCGGCGGACTTTCCACGATCCACTCACAACGATATTGATTGTCCTTGTTTGCTGGGTAATATGGGGATGTTATGTTGATAGCAGCATCACTTGTTGTTAGATAAATGTTTTTCACACAATCTATTGAATATAGAAAAATACATATATATATATATATAGATATAATATGTTCTTTGCCTGATTTGTTTATATATATAAAAGTATCTCTTCGGAGATCCCGCCTCGTGAATAAAAATACTGAAAGATGAGGGCGTATCAAATTGATCTCTGGTGCGCGTGCGTACATCTGAGGACTAGTGCTGTTCCGCCGTACCACGCCGAGAATGTTAAAGAGTCGCTATCCAATCGAGTTCGAACAATACCATGAAAGCCCCAGTGGTCTAATGGTTAGGACATCTGCATATCAAGCAGGCGGTCCGAGTTCGAGTCTCGGTTGGGCGACTTTTTCTCATTCTCATTCTCACAGATTTCCTCATCTTTATCGTTTCAAATTAATTAATTAAATTTCAGTATATCACCGGGCGGTTTAGAAATAATGTTCTTTTCCTGATTTGTTTATATATATATAGATATATATATATAATGATAATGTTACCATGTGTACATCTGAACAATATTTACAGCTACCCGTATAATCTATATATAAATTATGGTTAATTCTGACATAGGCGAGCACAATGCAAAAACGTCGGTACAAATCTCCGCCTTGGATACCTACCTTATCTATCTCAGATGTACCGCGAAACGTAGATTTGATAACATTAATGTGCAGTTCGACGCTATTTTTCCATATTTCTATCTTAGCAAGGTATTATAAAGAGTTTTTTAACAACATTTATGATTTCAACAGTAGATTTTCTACTCAATTTCAATTCTAGGCGGTCAAGTTATTTCCGGGTTTATGATAAGTTCACCTTGCAGCAACTTGGTTTCAACTTTTATACACAAGGGAGCAGTTAAAATAATAGATTTGACCCTAAAGGTGACTGGAAACAGGCACTTTCCATCAATCAATACAGTGTCCCTTTGGAAGACGGAAGAAAAAAACAGATACTATAGTAGGACTGGAGCTTAAGTTGGCCATTAGTCATAGCCATTTTAGTTTTTTGTTTATTTTAGGAACGGACCGCGCGTGTAAAAGGTACAGTAGTTAAAAAGTAAAAATTATACTGCAAATTAATAAAGATAAAATTAAATATACGCCATAAAGAATCGGAATATATTGTGGGGAATAGTATTATAAAATTACATAGGGAGATTTGATGATAAGACATTATTGGCAGGAATAACTGTAGGCTATCTGTGTCCTGTTAGGACCGAGATGTCTGCCCATGTTGCAAGCCGTAATGTCTTCTTTCTTGGGCCGAAATGGCCCACTCTGTCACGGCAGTTAGTTTCAAAAGATGTTTAAATTAAATAATGTATTAATACTTATTAGGATGATATTTATTTGAATAAACGCCTCTCCAATAAAACATCACTTTGAATAATACCACCCCCCCCCCCCCCCCAACCCAACTATCTAATAAACGTCCATCCCATCCACATTTATAATAACACAATTATACTATTTGTTATTCTTTTTTACCACTTTTCATATCTATTAGATAGAGGATTTCATTTGATTATAAATGTTACCATATTATTAAAACTAAACAATTTAACATATATCCCTCGAATAAGCCCCTCCCTCGAGTCAAATGAACTCCGCCTCCCCACCTCCGCCCAATAAGGGCCCTACCAAATAATAAAGACTATACTTTAAAATGTTATTAATCATCTAAGACACTGTGAAACAGAATAGTTTAGTTTTACGACAGAAAACGTAAAAGAAGAACATTATCATTCCGAGAACCATCGTCTACACTTCCTAGAGGGGGAGCGAGGGAAGCGAGCTCACCCTCTAGTATAAATAAGTATCAATAAAGAGAAACGATTCTGTTGATTTAAATAATATTTTCCTATAAAAAGAAAAAACATTCCAACAATAATTTTAATTAGAATGAAAATCTACATACATCATTATCTAAATCCAAAGGCAAGTTATTGAGAAAATGACAATGCCTAGGGCTTCAAAGGCTGGATCTCAATGAAGATACAAAATAAAAAAGGCAAAAAGCTAAATCAAAACGGTACCGTAAAACAGCCAGAAAAGTTTCAGACAAAACTAGTCTTTTATCATTAGATAGGCTTATTTAATCTATACAAATGTCATCAATTATTTTGGTAAAGACTTTAACATTTCTACCTTTGCTGCTTGTCAATATTATCTGAACTAGGATCAAAATTGTCTTTATTATTTCATTTCAGAAAATAAATCTTCGAGGTAATTTTCTTTACAATTGTCATTGTAACATCAGCATCATATCTTCATCATCTTTAAATCAGCTTCATTTCTTTGCAAATAATCGTTATAATTATTATATTATATACTATTATTTTTTGAACGTTTTGTTTTAGATATTGGTTAATTTGTATCCGCCACTGATATCATAGAAAATAATCTTTAGTTTGTTAAATATATTTATTTTTTTTATTTTTCAGTTAGTAACACTAAACAGTTTTAACATTACCTTCACACGTTCCTCTACTAATGTTAACGTTGTTGATAGCTACAATGTTTCTTGTAAATCCATAGAATTGCAGGCGATTAAAACCCGTACCAGTGGTAAGGCTGATATGAGCTTGCTGCCATTTTGCACTTCTGATGTCAAAAGTTTTGCTTGTTGACAAATCATTAAATGAGTGAAAGTGCTCGATTTGTATATGATCATCTGTATCATTCAAATAGTAGCTGAACTTAACACAGAAATCACTCCAACTCGACGGTATCTCTGTGGTGTACATATGTCCATGTACATACGACTGGGATCCAGATGGTTGAATGAAGGCATAGTAATCGCCTGTAAATAAGAAAACAAGTGGTGTTTAAAAGTAAATCCTGTGTTTTTGTATGTTTAACATTGTTTTAACAGGTGAGACATGTTACAAACAATTGTGTTTGAAACGTTTTAATGTGTTCACGAAAGCTGTACAATATTTGGATCAGTTTATCTATATTTATTTTATATTATATTATGTTAAACAATAGGAGAGGTTACTTATATAAATCAAGGATATAAGTAGACACATTATTGTGTTGAGGTAGAGTCTACTGCGATTACTAAAATAGGCATACTGGTAGACTTGTGTACTCTTATATTTAGGTTTATTTTTATATACTCACTCACAGACAACAAAAAAACCCTACCTGGACCAGGGTTGTTAGTATTAGCAGTTGTCTTGTTGGAAAGTTGCCATGGTGCATAAGAAGAATGACTTTCTGGATACGGGTCCCATCCACACATATCGACATCAAAGCTACACGTTAGATAACCTAATTTGACAAATATAATGCCACCACCTTGATTTGATTTGATGGTTTCAACATAACATTACAAGACATAATATATACAAACAATTTACAAGCAGATACATTCAATATATTCAAAAGAAAAATCAACTTAATTCCAATGGGTTCTTAAAAAACAGCATAGACAATCACAACAAACAGCATAAACAAACAAATCACAATAATTATTATATGGAAGAAGATATACAATTAAAAAAATAAAATTTGATGACCTACTGTATTAACAGTATGAACCTAGAATATAGTCTTTGTATATGGAATAATGTATTATATTACATAGCCTATGCAAATACGTGAACGTGATTGGTTGAAGCACTGCATCACATGACTACCACTGCAAGGATCGCAAATCGTATATATCCTCGAGTACTATGATATTGACTGTGTAATTTTCGCGTAATTATCGTGTCCCTGTCATTAAACATATACAATCCAGCAAATTCTCGAGTACGATGATATTGACTGTGTAATTTTCGTGTGGCAACACTCGCGTTTGGCGATAAAAAAAACAAAAGTCATCTACTGGGACTTGAACTCGCGATGATTTGTCACACCATCACAAAACAACGTTTTATCCAATTTAAACTATGCCTGGTACGCGTGGCGTGCTGAACATCCGGTGATTCGGCTCCTCGAAGAAGACGAAATAATATTTATTCGGCCTACCTGATAATAATATTATTATTATTAATGTAGGTATATTGATGGAAATTCTTCTGTTAACATTTAAACGACCTAGGCCTAACCCAACCCCTTGGGAATGATATTATGTTCTCGAGAAATATATCCTCCGAACAAAAATATCATTCCTTTGGGAATGTCAAATCTTATATTTAACCTCTAAGCAGTCAATATCTGTATAATAATTATTGTAGAATAGAGTATAATTATTAAAAATTAACATGCAATTCTAAAGTTCAATTTAAAGTATTGCTTAAATAAAGTAGGCCTATGCTGCGTTTTTTATATAACAAGTATTATCTTTAGTTGTGACAATATCATTTTAATTCCTCTTAAACGCTTTACTGATTTTTGTTTGGCTGTCTCAAATGTTTGATTGTGCAGACACCATAAAATATATACATAATACTTAATATTAATATTATTAATGTACTAGCCTTATTGATGGAAATTCTTCTGTTAAAATTTAAACAACCTAGGCCTAACCCAACCCCTTGGGAATGATATTATGTTCTCGAAAAATATATTTCCCCGAACAAAATATCATTCCCTTGGGAATGTCAAATCTTATATTTAACATATAAGCAGTCAATATCTGTATAATAAAATATAAATTTGCCCTTTTGAGGGAAGCCCCATTTGAAAATAAAAACGTCACGTTGCGACTATATTCCTATCCCTCCACTGGACAATTTGCAGTGCTTCTTAAAATCTATGGAGTATTTTCTAAAAAATGCTTGTGCATTTGCGGAAACGTATTTAGAATTTTTTTAAATAAAATTATTACCGTATAAACGGTTATTCATCGAGTAAATGACGATTTAAAATCTTCAAATCAAGGTTTTTTTTTGTCTGGCAATACCGAAGTTAGCCTGGCAACGCCGTGTGCAATGATGCGTATCCATATTTTCCGTTCGTGTATTTTGTATATCGTTCGTAAATTATACTGCTAAAATATGTTAGTTTCTTTAGTTTTTAGTTTAGCAGAATTAAATTGATAATATGAGATAATAATTTATTTGTCACGAATCAGGCGAATTTTATTCATATTTTACTTTGGCTTGACAATAATGAGCAGCAAGTTGTTGATATCGCTTTTGTCTTTGTTTGGATGCAAATGAAACGGAGCCTCGCTTGTGGGTGAGTGGTGGATCGATTTCGCGCGCTGAGGGGCCTATAGTCTAGGATATTTTGGAAGGTTGCATTTTTTTTGCTATATTTGATAAAATTTGGATATGTTGTAGAATAGACATCACTGAATCCAAAAAGTATTTGCTCCATTTTTTTTTCATACGCAAGGGGGGTTGGCGGCCATTTTAAAATGGCTGCCATTTTGAAAAAAAATTGTTTAAAATATTGTAAGTTTATGACATTAAAAGATGTTATCGAGATAGAAATCCAATCAAAAAAGTAACAATAAATGTTCAAATAATATTTCACATCATATTTGTAACTGAACAAGTCAAAATGGCCACCATTATGCCCAAAATGGCTGTCATTTTAACCAATATGGCTACCATTTTATCTAAAATTGCCACATATATCAATCAAATATTTTTTTATTCACCTATATTTACAATTGGATATGTTGTAGAATAAACATCACTGAATCCAAAAAGTATTTGCTCCATTTTGTGTTTATAGGAAAGTGGGGTTGGCAGCAATTTCAAAATGGTCACCATTTTTTACAAATTTGTTTTCAATATTGTAAGTTTATGGCATTAAAAGATGTTTTATCGAGATGGAAATTTAGTCATATAAGTAACAATAAATGTTCAAATAATATTTCACATCATTTGTGTAACAGAACAATGGCTGACATTTCAACCAAAATGGCCGCCATTTTATCGCAACATGGCCACCATTTTTATCTGAAATGGCCACATAATAAAATTGGTTTTTCTTTAACTTTGATTAAATACATGGGCTATAAAGGAACCAACATAACAACATAATAATATTTGTGTTTATTTACTTTACTTATTTGTCGTCTCTTTTGTCACTATCATGACTGTCCGAATCGGATGTAGACAACAATGATCATATATTGTGACAGTTATTCTCGTCTGTTTCGCATTTACACATCTCGGTTATTGTAGATTGTTTTTCTTGCACGTGCATGTATTATGGAAACATGTACTTAAACATGAACACCGTATTAGCTCCACAACTGCTTCTGGAGCAGTTTGCTTCTCGTATAATACTAATAATCTTAGCTTGCCGTTCTCTATAAACCAGCCAAGTGTTGGCATGGATCGGGAATTATTGGGTCAATAGTCCATATATTGGCCTGGAGATGTGCACGTAGTATGTGCTGGTGCAACGCTCTAGATGTTGGTGGCAATTTTTCCACACCTTGATTATTTGGCAGTGTTTTGAACCGTTTCCATCTCGGGGTTGATGAATCTGTGGCTGACACCCTTTTAGTTTTAATAAGACCTCACATCCTGCCTTCACATTGAAAGATGGCACATTGTCTTCTCCGAGTTTGACTAACGCTTCTATGATGTGAGGAGATGACTTCATATACATCTTAAAAGCTGTTTTTTCCTGTGTACATTCAGTGATAGCATGGAAACCTGGTAGTCTGGCTGCATTTTCTGGTCCAAGGGGATCGTATATTGATTAAAGAGCAATTCTTCTTGTTTCAGCTGTGCCTGTTAAAATACCAGAATTTTCCCCTAACTGTTGTAGGCGCCTTAAAATTAAAACAAATAAGTCGACTTCATTTCCTGGTGCAGATGCTACTTCATTACCATGAGGGATATTTAGTATATCTACCTCTTCTTGGGTGCTCACAGGTGTTGTTGGGGAATGTTCAGGTGTGTTTGTGTTCATCTTGTCGCATGACTGTTACAATAGGATGTTTACAATTTCGTACTGATTTGTCGGCAAGATAAATTGTGAGTTGATCTTTTGTCGTGTTGCTTGACAAGAATATTGCTTTGTTTTTAATCAGTGTGGAATCTTCCACAATAATTTCAACAATGTTAGGAGGAGATGATTGATATCGGATATCGTCTTTAAGCGAAAGTGTCTTCTCATAGTTGTCAAAGACGACACGTCCACCAACATAAATGTATTTGTTAAGTAGATAAACTATGCAGGCTACAAATGCTTCCACAAAATCTTTGCAGGTGGTAAAAGTCTGAACATTTATAAGAGTTTGAACAACTGCCATTCCATCGATGATGAGGTAGCGATTCACAGGCTGAGGTGATATCAATCATCCTATTGTAACAGTCACGTGAACACCCAAGAAGAGGTAGATACACTAATGATCCCTCATGGCATTGAAATAGCATCTACACCAGGAAATGAAGTTGACTTCTTCACGCAAGATACCGACTGGTTTGTTTTAATTCTAAGGCACCTACAACAGTTGGGGGAAAATACTGGAATTTTAACACTCGGGCACAGTTGAAACAGGAAGAAGAATTACTCTTCAACCAATATACGATAACCTTGGACCAGAAAAGGCAGCCGGACTACCAGGTTTCCATGCTATCACTGGATGTGATGTTACGAGTCACAGTAAAAAAACAGCTTTTAAGATTGTATATGAAGTCACCTCCTCACATCATAGAAGCTCTAGTCAAACTCGGAGAAGACAATATACCATCTTTCAATGGGAAGGCGGGATGCGAGGAGTTTCTGTGCAGTCCTCTAGGAACTAAAAGGGTGTCAGCGGTTCAAAACACTGCCAAATAATCAAGGTGTGGAAAAATTGCCACCAACTTCTGGAGCGTTGCACCAGCACATACTACGTGCATATCTCCAGGCCAATATGGAGCCAAGATGTCACTATTGACCCAATAATTCCCGATCCATGTCAAAACTAGGCTGGTTTATAGAGAACGGCCAACTAAGACCAGTATTATCCGAGAAGCAGTTGTGGAGATACATAGTTCATGTACATGTTCCTATAATACATGCACGTGTAAGAAAAACAATCTATAATGTACCGAGATGTGTAAATGCGAAGCAGACGTGAATAACATATGACCATTGTTGTCTACATCCGATTCGGACAGTGATAGTGATGGCGAAAATGACGACGAATAATTAAAGTAATTAAACACAAATATCATTATGTTATATAACAATGGCGGCCATGTTGGATAAAATGGCGGCCATTTTGGTTTAAATGTCTGCCATTTTGGCTTGTTCTGTTACACAAATATGAAATATTATTTGAACATTTATTGTTACTTTTATGATTGAATTTCTATCTCGATAACATCTTTAAATGTCATAAACTTACAATATTTGAAACAATTTTGTCCAAAATTGGGGCCATTTTTAAATGGCTGCCAATCCCCCTTGTGTATAAAAAAAAAATGGAGCAAATACTTTTTGGATTCAGTGATGTCTATTCTACAACATATCTATCTATTTTTACCAAATATATGTGAATAAAAGGTGAAAACAATATTTGATTGATATATGTGGCCATTTTAGATAAAATGATGGCCATATTGGATAAAATGGCAGCCATTTTGGGCATAATGGCGGCCATTTTGGCTTGTTCAGTTACACAAATGATGTGAAACATTATTTGAACATTTATTTTTACTTTTATGATTGAATTTCTATCTCGATAACATCTTTTAATGCCATATACTTACAATATTTTGTGCAAAATGGCGGCCATTTTGAAATGGCAGCCAACCCCCCTTGCGTATGAAAAAAAAAATGGAGCAAATACTTGTTTGATTCAGTGACATATCCAATTTTTATCAAATATAGCAAAAAAAAAATGCAACTTATCATATCGCTACATTTCATACTGGACTACTATACTAGGCCTAGTAATTGGAAGGTAGGCCTTCTAAATTCGGGTTTTAGAGCATACAAGTACATTTTAGGGACCTATATTTCAACAACATTAGATATTGAATCAAATAGTATTAGTGTCAACGCTTCGCGTATCTATCCAGCCCGTCGATCATTCACTGACTATCGGGCGGCATACATGCTCTCGATATCGTCGTGTTTATATGTGACGTCGTGAATATAGAGGCTCCCGACGGCGGTTGAAATAGAATATTGCAATGGCGTGAGTAATTTTCGCTAATTTAGGTATCTTAAAATTTCGTTTTTTCTCAAAATAATATTTACATTTTGTTTTTTTGTATGGGCTTGTGTTAATTTGATACATTTAAATAACATGTGTGAATTTCTTGAAAATAGAAAGTCCACTTCAGGTCCATTTTAAGGAAACAAAACATTATAGTTAGTCTGAAGTTTTAACAGTACGCAAAAAAAATATCGTAAACTGTTAAATCCGATCTATTGTGTCTATTGTGATAAAAACTATCTTTAAAAAGTACGTATTAATAGGGCACAGAACATAATTTCAATTTCAAAAATCTAGTTGATGAAATCATGTTAGCAGCATATTCTAAACGTTGATTCAAGGTTTAAATAACATTGTCTAACTAACCTTTTACGTTTATTTATCAATGTTAATTTAACGTTGAAATAATGTTAAAATTTAGTTGACATTTCTTTTAATAATAACATGTTTTCAACGTTGAAAAAAGGTTGAAGTTATGTAGTGTTTTTAACCAATTATTACGTTTGTTTATCAATTTTATTTCAACGTTAATTTAACGTTGAAACCTTGTTGACAAGTTTGGTTAAAATGACATGCAACATGTTTTCAACATTGAAAAAACAGTTGAAATTGTGTTGTGGTTTTAACAAATGATTAGGTTTGTTTATCAATCTTATTTCAACGTTAATTAAACGTTAACATTCAGTTAGCATTTTTGGTCAAAATGGCATCATGTTTTCAACATTGAATAAAGCTTGAAATTATAATGTGTTTTAAACAATTATTACTTTTGTTTGACAACTTTATTTTAACGTTAATTAAACGTTGAAATCCAGTTGACATTTTTGGTTAAAATGACAACATGACTGTCAACATTGATTATTAAAGGTTGAAATTATCTCGTAATTGCAATCAGTTTCTTTATTAATGTTATCTCAACTTTAATTTAACATTGAAATTCAGTTCATTTTTTATTAAAATGACCAATTATTACTTGGTTTATCAATATTAGGCCTGTTTAAACGTTACATTACAATTGAATTCCAATTATTAGTTAATATGATGTGTTTTTGTATACGTAAATATTGATGTTTCAACGTTAAATTTACGTTGGATTTCGGTTGGCATTGATCTTTGTTTGTTTCTATCATCAATTATATAACATCAATATCGTATCCGGATATTCACCCCCTGGACACTTACCCCCCGGAAAACTACCCCCCGGACAACCACCACCTGGACAACTACCCCCTTATGACAACTACCTTTTAGGACAACTACCTTTTAGGACAAATACCCCCCGGACAACTACCCCCTTAGGACAACAACCCCCTTAGAACAACTACCCCCTGGACAACTACCCCCCGGACAATTACCCCTAGGAACAATTACCCCCTGACAATTACCCCTAGGAACAATTACCCCCCTGACAATTACCCCTAGGAACAATTACCCCCCTGACAATTACCCCTAGGAACAATTATCCCCCTGACAATTACCCCCGGACAATTTACCCCCCCCCCCCGGTTAATTACCCCCCGAACAACTACCTCTGACACAATACTCCCCGTAGGACAACTACCTCCTGGACCTGGACAATACTCCGAGGGCAAATATTCTTTTAGGACAACTACCTCCGTAGGACAACTAACCCCTGGACAACTACCACACAGACAAGGGGTAGTTATCCTAAGGGGGTAGTTGTCCTAAGGGGGTTGTTGTCCGGGGGGTAGTTGTCCGGGGGGTTGTTATCCTAAGGGGGTAGTTTTCCTAAGGGGGTAGTTGTCCGGGGGGTAGTTGTCCGGGGGGTAGTTGTCCGGGTGGTAAACATCCGGGGGGGGGGGGGGTAACTGTCTAGGGGGTAGGTGTCCTAGAACCATGTATGATGTATGTATGTATGTATGTATGTAGCTTGATTATTGGTTTATTTTAACTAGTTTACCATACTATCTAGAGCCTTAGTACCCGTGTGCATATAATAGGAAACTAACTAGCCTAGCCTGGCTGGATGCAGAACTCAACTACATTATAATTACTGGACACAATGCTAAGGATAACTACAGTACTGATTATGAAGGTTATAAAATGGTATGTTGTAGGTGTAGTTAGGCTGTCTACAACTCATATAAACACATGCTAGGTCTGACGGCTATGCAATACACTCATTCACTTTCTTAAAAATACAACAAAAATTAATACAAAACGGTAAATCACACTAAAATAGGATTTTTCCTACTTGTAAAGAGATTTGAATAGAACAGATCATTTTCACTATTTAAAACTCTTAATTTAAAACCATAGACGCACTTGCGTTCATGCTCGTAGAAAGAAGGAATAGTAATATTATTATTACTAGCACTGAGTTTTGTTTATGTTATGATTTGTTAACAATGTGAAAGACTCATCCTTAAATATAGTTGTCCCCGGAAATGTTTAGTTGAATAAGTCATTTTTAATGTCAGCATAAAAGTTTATAGTCACTTTAACTAAAATTTGATTTTTAAAAAGTTATTTATCTGAATTGTACGTTAAAAATAGCCAAATTATCTGTTTAGACAATGGATTTACTGTTAAATATAACTGTTTATTTTGTCTTTTTGAAAGAAAGTGAAATCATTAATATTGTTTATTTTGTACAGCGAGTGAATAACTTGTCAACACAAGAATCGAGACGACTGTTTATTGATAAATCGAAACAATGCAATTATGGTGTATTGCCATCTCATTCGGACTTCTGCAGCACAAGACACTTGTGACGTGTGTTATTCAGCCACTATTTATTAATTATTTAATCAAGTTAGTTGTGAAACGTGTTACAAACTGATTAGTATATACAATTTCGGATACTAAACTCTAATACATGAGAACATCCAAGATGTATTTGTTTGAATATGAATTATGTTTTTTATAGAAATTAAAGGTTAGAATGAATAGTATTTATGAAATGTTTCTATTGATGGATTCTGCGACGTAACACCAATTTGTTTTACCGTTGGTTTAAATTAGATACTAATTCAACTTCAGTATTTCCATTAAAAATACACCAGATTTCAGCTTTTGTTTTGAATGTATGTTATGTAAACTGTTATTCAACTAAACCATTGCCACGTTTATTTAATGTCATGTTGATAATTTATATGTTGAAGCAACGGTAAAATGTGTTTACATTGAATCAACGTTGATCTGTACGTTGGTTAAATGTAAGTTTTACATTGAATTAATGTTAATATTTCTACCTTGAATCTAGTTGATTATTCTACAAGGATCAATGATATTTGGTTTTGCTCACTGGGAGATTAGAACATTTTTTATTTTTATTTGTATTAATTAATAACAGAACATTATAATAAGTTATCATGTGTATGTGTTTAAATATATATATATATTTGTTCTTAAAATTATCATTATTCTATAACTAAACATTTACTCATTCGAATCATGTATTCCTTGGCCTTTGCAACAACTCAAAGAGGAAACTGCTATAGTTTCTAAACTTTTGCAGAAACTGGACTGAAAAACAATATTACGTATAGAAATAAAATGGATTACAAAGCTAACAAGGAAGAAAAAATACTCACTTTGTGAATTGACAAGATTAACAATTCTAAATATCACAATCAGAAATGTTAGTAACATCTTCACGTGTAAACAAGATGTAGGTACACTAACCGTCTGATAAAATCAAAACTGAAAAAAAAAATCACTTAAAATAATGTCTGCAACATAATTGAATTTGCATGTGCACGGAGCTGTTTTTATTAGAAAGTCATTTTTTTGTTTATTTGTTTTTGATTGAACTTTCTTTAATGAGGGTTACTCAAAACAGCCGAGGCTTACATGTATGAAGCCCTCAACACTTAAAGGTGAACGACCGTCGATACAAATACGAAAAACGAAAACTTTAAGCTGGCACAAAAAAAATGTGTTTTGTCAAGAAGATATTTTTCTAATTTTGGTTCAGGTTTCAATTTAGAATAAACGTTTAGGGACGTTTCTTGTAGTAAAGTGTTTGACCACTCTGACTTATGTTTCTGATAATGCCTGTTCAATATTCTTAAAGGACAACTTGATCGAGGACCATACTTCTGCAACGTATTAGGAATGTAAATATGATTTCAGAACAATCGCGAGATTAAGGATATCGCCGCACGCGCTCGCCGTACTGCCGTCGCCGTAAATTGATGTGACGTCACGGCTAGCATGTGGGGCGATATTCTTAATCTCGCGATGGTTCTGAAATAATATGTACATCCCTAATACGTATTTAAAATATGGTCCTCGGTCAAGTTGTCCTTTAACTAAAAATGCCGTGAACGACAGGTTATTAACATTAAATACATTATGAGTTCACATCATTTGTATATTTGTTAAGTGTATCATTACAACTACTTAAGAATGTTTATGTTAGGTTATTACAAGTTTGTACCATAATATGATCTTAGAAAATCTTTGTTCTTGATAGTTCATGTAGTTCAAAGAGACCCAATCAAGATCACCACGGGGTGTATTAGTATAGCGTGGAGCCTTTAGTAAATATACGTGCCGTTTGTAGTTGAAGCTTTTTTAAGTCTTCATTATCTTTCATTGTGTGTGTAATTTGCATACGAGGTAATATTAACCGTCATTATTAACAACATGTGGTGGTTATAGAAACCTGCCACGTGTGGTAACAACCCCTACAACTTAAAGGGTACTGTTAGCCATTTTCTCATGACAACTTAATAATATAAAAATAGAATAAAATCAGTAAAATGAGAACACAAAGTAAACTACACAGTACAAAAAAAATATACAGATTAAAATGCATATACAGTACAGGAATTACAAAATATAAAATTAATAAGAGGATATTCACAATAGCTCTCAACAAAAGAGAGAATTGTTCATATAAAATCAGCAGGACCCTATAAAATGTAGTATGCTAAGGAAATAGCATCAAGAAATTGGAATTCACGTGAGCCCACTATCAGTAAATTGGTGAATACAGAGTACAGTTTCAGTAACTGAATTCTTAGAAGAATATAAAGCACAGCTATAATTAAACCATATAATCTACGCTATTTATTAAATAAATTTAAGTAAAAATATGTTACTTTTCAATCCTAAACCGTACAACCATTTATTTCCTCTATACATCAGCTATGATAGAAAATAACTTTTGTGCAGTTATCGAATGCCGCTTTCGGAAATTCTCGATTATATTTTCTATGTCAGTATCAGACCACAGAGAATTTATCGTGGAATCATTAATTTAGATGTCCATTGGACGGAGAAACCGCTAGTATGGTATAACTAACTATTATTAATTTTATAAAATGGTATGGTACATTACAGTATAACACTACGGGTATTATTTGAAAATGTTTTCCTATGAGCTGCGTTATGGGAAATATATTTAATTATTGTTGATACCAATGTGTCTAATACCCTTTTCACATCTGCATAAATTGTTTTGACCTATTACACGTTTTCACTCACGCATACGCGAACCTTGAAAAATCTCTCGGCGGCGGGAGGAAAGAATAGTTGCGCGCTATTTGATTACTATGAGTGGTCTGTGTAAAGCCAGGGCAATACACGCGCGCGCAGTAATAACTCGGAACATCTAGGGAGAAAAACACAGGCCTCTCACGGCTGGTGTGTTTTTCAAAATGTGTGAAGTGTGAAGACAATTTTTGCAAATTCTCCCTGTAAAATCTCGGGAGATTTTGCACAAAATTGTCTTCACACTACGCAAACCTCCTGTTTACAAGTTGTTGTTGTGCCGATGTCATGCGTTGCAATTTATATATGAACATTGTAACGTTAATTTATTTACGATTTCTTATAATCTCAATGTTCTAAAAGTTTCTTTAACACAAAATAAATGAAAATTAGTATGTAGAGTTACTTACTAAAATAAAGACCATAACAAATGCAAGCAAACTTGAAAACTGCAAAAAGTCGAGTTGAAATCCAGTTGTGCTTTTAATTTGAAATGCAAGCACTCCAAAAGAAGTACAGTAATATTGATATTTGTATTTGTATTTATATGCCAGTTTTCTACTACATTTAGATATAATAAGCTTATCTGATTGGCTATGTAATAAAAGTGTTCTGTAATTGTTGTTCTTGATTTAATTGTGCATGTAACTTCTGGAAAACTATTCTATAAATAGTTTAATAACACACTTCTCAAAACCTAATTTATAAAATGACATTTAAATCCAGTCTGGTTTTCTGTATTACTGAATTCATAGGTTGAAGTTCTTTTTTAAACAATAAATAATATATGCTGTCTTTCCGGATAGGCATAGTTATTTTATGGTCGTTCTAAAATTAAATGAATAAAGGAAAAAAGAAATACCTAATATGGATGGGTCTGGGTTTATTATGTTAAACAAGCTGTAATAAACAAGGCCATATACATGGCTGCAGTCGCGTGCGCAAATTTAAGTTAGTGTTGACCGACCGACCGACCTACCGACCGACCGACAAATTAACAGAAACAGTAGCAACAGCCAGGCAGCAAGTGGTCCATATATAGAGACAGAGACCATTTATTAGGATAAAATAGTATACCTTTTATTCACTTTGTTCCTAATATCTGCTATATTTGCACGCGACTTAAAAAGATTAGTAAAAGGCCACGCTACCTGGTTGCTTTGTGATGGTATGTATTTCAACACACAAATATAGAAATTTAAAACAAAAAGAATATTTTATTTTTTCATTATTTGTGTATAATTCACGGCCTTAATTAACTTTAATCAATCCTATCATCATCATGGTAGTACATTAACTTTAACAAAAAGCCACCTATTTTTCTTTCTTTTCTTATAATTTAAAAGTGGTATTTTTTAGCCATTGCAAAATAAACTAAATTTGTACTTGGATTTGCTACCACTACCAGAAATTGTTATTTATCAGTGACGTTTAAATATCTATATATAATTGATTGTGTAAATTGGCGCGGGAGTATAGTTCTAAATTGGTTTTCTTGGATGATTTCCAATATGTATATAACCCTATAAATAGCTTAATATGCATATTTCAACCGCTCATGTGTTAGAATACTTTTCCTAAGAGTAAGAGTAATATAATAATATATTATCAAAATAAATATTTGAACGTATTTTAAGTTCTGTGTTAATACAACAGTGTCATATATTTGTCTCCAAACTGATTCTCATATAGATTCTCAGATATTTATTCTATACTATATTTGTAATTGTTTTAAATTTCCGTTTACAAACACAATAAGGAAGTAAAGACTTTGATGTGTCATGTTGTGACGAGGAGGCCTTATAAAAACACGAACATCAAAAATAATGACTACGTGAATATATTAATAACTTATAACAAATAAGCTATGATCGATAGTATTGTTTTTTTAAATATTTATAAAGGAACTCTACACAGTTGTTGCTATTTTAGCAGGATATACAGGCAACGAGATAACATTTCTATGAGATAAACATTTGATGAATAGGCAAACTGCCATAAAATACCGTGACATGTTTCGAGAATACTATACTCAATGTAATTCCATGTATATTGGTGAAACTAATAGGCGGGTATCAATGCGGGTTTGTGAACATTTCGGGAACAAGGCTTCTCACATTTTCAACATCTGCAGGATTCAGAACGGTCTAAGTCTCTCGCTAATGCGAAATGCTTCACCGTTTTGGATTCTGCAGATTCCACATTTAAACTCATGGCCAAGGAAGTCCATCTGGTCCAACGTGTCCGGCTTATTTTCCAATCCATATATTATTGTTCGTGGGATTTTGTTCGGAGGTCGGTGAAGTGGCTAAATTGGTCGATTTTTGAGACTCACAAAATGGATTGCCGTATATTATCAGAGAATAGCACAAAGAAAACTGCATTTCCTCCCCTCCTACCAAACATTTGGAGGTGTAAACAGTTCAAAGTGAATAAGGTTAATTAATGTAATTAATTGTTTTTATTTAAATTTTGTTTATACATTATACAATACTGTAAAAACAATAAAATACTTTTTAATTAAATAAAGTTAATTTAAATTCTATGATCAGATTAATAATGTTTAAAATGATCAGTGTAAATATCAATTGTATGTGGAGAACTGTTAAAGTTACATTATACTGACAAGTTTCAAAGCAAAATGGGCACGAACACTAACCAGTAAAATTCATTTCTATACTCCATTACATTAAGATGTGTGTAAACAGTAGTTTTACTCAATATGAGTGCTATGGTTTATATGGAAAATACACAATTTGCTTGCAAAAAACAGATTCACTTGTTATTCTTTTTCAAATAAACACGTGACAATTTGTAACCAATACAAAGACATTTTCAGTTATTTATATGTGATGTTTAAATCCACCCGGCATTTTATCTAGGACGAATATCAAATATTGTTAAACAGCTATTATTGTCAAACCTATCCGTTCTTAACATCGATACATCGGCACCTTTAGTTATCACTTACATCTATACAATCTTTTATACAGTTTGTGCATCCTTAAAGAGAGCTTTGTATTGAATATAATATAAGCGCCAAGGTCGTCAAAATAGACATTCAGGTAATAAAAACAGTGTATTCAAAAGTTAACAAGAAAGAGAAAATTAAATAGGACCAAATAAACCTTTACACAGTTTCTTATTTTAGAATCTAGGTTTATGAATACACCTCGAAGGGTGGATCCACGTTAGATCCAAAGAAGGAAGATAAACAAACAAAAGAAAAATTATTATTATATTACTACATTCAATTTAGCAAGCCTATTATGTCGTACAACTCACGCGATTGTTTGACTTTTTACGAATAAAGCTCATCAAAGACTCATCTTAAAGTGTACTTCCGTGATTGAAATGAAGCTGATACTTATAGTACGCATTTTAACAATCAATAGTGACAATACTACTTTTCAGACAGTGGTGAAGAAAATAATGAGAATCACAAAAAAATCCCCTAATAATTAATTACATATTTTTATAATCTAAGCTTTAGGGCATAAAAAGACATAAAGAGAATTGTGTATGATTATGATTATAGCAAGTACCAAGACATAGACTCATTGGGAAAACATATTAGCCTTGATCAGTTTCAGTTATCTAGCAATGTTTGTATAGCTAGGTCAATTAATTACGTATACAGTAGGTTCACACATTAAACTATATACTGACAAGTCTACGATCGTATTTTGTATATCATAATAGTTATGAGTCTAGATTCACTCGCTTTTATTTATTACAAATCACCTAATTTCCATAATTTTCGTTATAATTATATAATTGCAGATGTCTTACACTGATTATAATCAACACTAATTGCTTTTTTCTATTGTGTGCAACGAATTCTCTATATTCAACTCATAAACATTCTTTATTAATTTTATGTTTTACTAAAATGGTTGCTGTTTAATTACATTTTAAAATATAGTGTTTATTTCTCTTAAAACCAGTATTTTTGTTATCGGTTAGAGGAATACGGTTTTCCAGTTAATTTCAAAGTTAAATTTAAACCTAAAAAATCCCTCAATATAACTTATTTCACTATTGAATGTGTGAAAGGTAGAATAAGAGACACAATTTGTATGGAGTAATTGTAACATAATATAATGAACTTTTGCGGTTGACATCTATATATAAATTTACGTAAGGGCAAAATTCGGTAAGTCGCGCGTTATTTCTAGAATGTTTACTCGATGGTATATAAAGTTGGTTAGAATCTCAGTACTGATTTTAACCACCTGATGTAACCCTGTTTACCAGTTAAATTTAGTTTAGATAATTAGTTATTGACAATTAAAACAAATTTTGGTTCAACGATTTGTCCAAAATAGGAGTGTTTTCCGATTGTGGTATACACTGTCCAATGGATATACTCATGAAAACTTCCTGCACATAATAATACGAGGATACTTCACATTTTCCTATCTCCCCCTACGATAATTGTTTTTAATAGCCGAAAACTGGTTGAACAGCTCGAGTACAGTATCATAATGTTAAAAACAGGCCGATTTTCTTTAAAAAAATACAATTTTTTTTAAATTTAACATACGTTTATACAAATGTATTGATTTGCGATGAATGGAATATTCCAATCAGACTCCCAATTTGTAGGTAAATTTATGAGCCCTTGGTTTAACACAAGTAGGTAAATTTATGGGCCCTTGGAGAATAAAACATATAGTATTGCAGTACAATATTTGTAAATACTGTACGTATTAACCATTTTTGGTCGCCAGTTTAATAGAAATTGTCTTACTGTGAATGTGGTTACTGTTAGATATATAAACAAAATATACCAAGAACATTTATTACCGTGACTGTGGGTAGATTACTGACAGTTGCTTCTCAACGTTTGTATTAATTAATAATTATAAAAAATATAAACGTCGTAGTGGTGTATCGTTACAAGTACTTTACTATTTCAATCGACTATAACGGGGACAGTTTTAAAAAGTATTATAAATCGTAAATATTTTACTGTGTTTAGTGGTATATTATTGATAGGCCTATAAAACATTTAAAACAATATTTCGTTATTGAGTGGATAGAGAATATATTTAAAAATTGTTCTTCGCATCCTTTTTTAACATCCCTTAACTCTAGTGTTATATACAAAACACAAATTGGGTTTGTTTAAATGAGTTCAAATAAAAACAATTAGACTGATTTTTAAGACAAGGCCTAATTCCCAGGGTGCTAATTTTACATAAATCATCGTGTCTATTTATTCGTTTCTGTAAACGACAATGTACTATAGTCCTGCGGTACGTACATTTTAAATCGCCAGTTTTTTTACGCTGAAATTACTGTGTATTCGAGAACCATCTGTGGACACGACCTAGATGTAAACCATCTAGTTTAAGATAATTCATAATTTAAAGTCAACAAAGAATAAGGAAACGTTCTAATAATATCACGAGGTGATCGTGGGTGATTATTAAAATGAAATTATTGAGCTTGGCGTCAATAAGAACCAATCTTCTAATACAGTTTGTGAATTGCGTGAGTAAAAGTAACATGAAGTGCAGGGTATTGAAGGGAGATGCTGATAAAACTACTGATAGTAAACACATAAAATTGTATGGTGTATTGTAAAAAACTATTATTTTGAGATTGACGTTGAAGGTAGAAATATATATTCCTAAACAATACATCGCAATTACTAAGGTTTACAATAGTGTTAACTTAAGATATACGCATTGTATTTGTTTATTTTAGTAATAGTTTATTGAATTTAATTTTTGGAATTGAAATGTAACTTCAATACTGTTTAATGCTATTTTTATTAAATTTCCAATAATTGTTGCAAACCTGTGTCATGGGAACATATGAATCCACCTGAGATTGTTTCGTTTCGTTTCGTAATATTTATGCAACCAAAATAGTACATTTTTTATTTAACATACATTTTAACATAATATTTTCCTCTTATTTTGTTTAGGATCTGGTTTAGAAGGAATAAACTTGTCTCAATCAGACCCCTCACAAAACAATATTTAAGGTGTAACTGTCTAGGCATACTAATCCAAATTCCTTTTAAAATTTAGAATATTACTGCCTCTTGGATGCGACTAGCATCAGCTGGAGGAACAAAACTGTACTGTATCATTATTTGACCAAGGATTCGATTGTGATGTATGCGACAACTCAAATGTTTTCAGTATTTGCAACATATGCCAATATTATAATATAACTCTTCTCCTAAGAATGCATCGTTATGTCAGACGGCACAGGCCTATTATTAGCCGACCTGAATACTAACCGAAAAAAGGCTAGACAAAATGATATAGGCCTACTGATAACTGACTGGATTTAAACTTTAGAACAAACTAAATAACTACGTTATTTTCATCAAAATTACAATATGCTATACGTCAGTAGGCTACAGTCACCATCCATTAGCAAATCCTAGCTGATTAGCTGATATTTCATGCTTGGCTAATATCACGCGATCCAGAATCTTATTTATAACCGATCCTAAAATCCCTACAAAACCCAGCAACTCTATAAATACTGTTTTCCAAAAACTAACATGAAAAACAGTGAAACATCTTTTTATAGTTACAAGAACTTCCTGTTGTGTTTATATAGTACTTACAAATTGATGGTGTCTCAGTGTGCTGGCGCCCATAGTGCATTCCATATTTTGAATAATAATGACGTCATCTTTTTCACGCGTATGATAATTGAACGATCCTACAATAGTAAACAGTGAATAGGTTAACGTTTTGGTACGGACATGAATATTCAACATAAGATTCTTTCTAAAATGAAGGTTTAATATCTAAAATATTCATAATGTCATCAGTGATCCATCTGACGATAAAACCTTTAATGAGTCTAGCAAATATCGATTAAACTTCTTAACAAGTTTAAAGATAGATCATCAGAATGCCCAGTCTTCCTGGCATTCAGTTTATTTATTAATGCGAGTTCCTGACTTGGGAAGATCTTAGAATGACAAGGTGCAGGTAACTAAGCGAGCAAAGTAGTACCGTCAAGAGGAAGAAGAAACACAGAAACAAAATGATCGTTTATCTTGGCTATAGATTCATGACACACCAGAAAACATTAATACCACCGGTTTCTTTTTCATATTGCATAGATTTCTTAAACTCAGATGCCAATTACTTGGGTCGTTAGGTTTTAGGCATTAATTTTAATGTTTTCGATATACAAAAATGTTCTGGTATCTATACCTTTATTTCTTTTTTTAAATACAGCGTTTATAAGTATAACCAATACTTTCATTTAAACATTGCAGTGAAAACCGCATCAAATAGCTAAGAAAAATGACCATGTAAATTACAAAGGAAAATATTGAAGTATAACTGGTTAATTTAAAGGGTAGGTGTAGGCCTATAGTTATAACAAATGGGCTATGATCGATAGTATTGTTTATTTAAATATTTATAAAGGAACTCACATAGTTGTTGCTATTTTAGTAGGATAGTACAGGCAACGAGATAACATATTACTGTTGTTGTTGTTGTTGTATTTCTGTGAGATAAACATTTTTTTTTGCAAGAATTGCAAGAAAGCTATCAGAGTGATGTGCTATCTTCGAATAGTTAAATAAATTTAAATAAAATCAAAATTGATGAATAAGCAAATGCGGGTTCGTGAACATTTCAGGGACGGGGCTTCTTACATTGTCAACATCTGCATGATTCAGAACGGTGTAAGACCCTCGCTAATGCGGAATGCTTCACCGTTCTGGATTCTGCAGATTCTGCCTTTAAACTCATGATCAAAGTCCATCTGGTCCAACTTGTCCGGCTTATCTTCTAATCCATATTATTATTATTATTCATGAGAATTTGATCGGTGGTCGGTGATGTGGCTAAATTGGTCGATTTTTGGGACTCACAAAATGGATTACCGTATAAATATTATCAGAGAATAGCACGTAGAAAACTGCATTTCCTACCAAACAGTTGAAGGTGTACAGTTGAAAAATGAATAAGTTAAATTAATGTAATTAATTGTTCTTTGTTTTTGTTTAGATTTGGTTTATACATTATACAATACTGTAAAACAATAAAATACTTTTTTAATTAAATAAATTTAATTTAAATTCTATGCTTAAATTAATAATGTTTAATAGAATCAGTGTAAATATCGATTGTATGTAGAGAACTGTTAGGGTTAAAATTGTTAGGTTACTACATATAATTTGTTTGTTATTCTGGGAAAAAAACATGTTACATATACGGAAAAGTATCAAAACAAAATGATGTGTGTAACCAGTAGTTTTACTCAGCAAAAATCTCCATATTTTTAGAAACAACTATTTCTTAATAATATGCTGCTATGGTAGTGGTTTATATGGAAATACACAATTTGCTTGCAGAAAACAGATTCACCTGTTACTCTTTTTCAAATAAACACGTGATAATTTGTAACCATTACGAATAAATTATTAGTTATATATAGGTGATTTTTAAATCCATCCTGCATAATACAATTATCTAGGACGAATATCAAATATTGTTAAACCGCTATTGTTATTAACATCGGCACATCGGCACCTTCCGTTATAAATTACATCTATACACTATCTATACAATCTTTTATATAAAGTGTGTGCATCCTTAAAGGGAGCTTTGTATCGAATATAATATAAGCGCCAAGGTCGTCAAAATAGACATTCAGGTGACGTTTCATACAATGTTAAAGTGAAAATAATAAAAACAGGGTTATCAAAAGTTAACAAGAGAAAATTAAATAGGACCAAACAAACCTTTACACAGTTTCTTATTTTAGAATCTAGGTTTATGAATACACCTCGAAGGGTGGATCCACGTTAGATCCAAAAAAGGAAGATAAACAAGCAATGGGGAAAGTATTACTACATTCAATTTATCAGGCCTATTATGTCGTACAACTCACGCGATCGTTTGACTTTTTACGAATAAAGCTCATCAACGACTCATCTTATCATCAAGTACTTTTAGTATTGAATTGAAGCTGACATAGTTATACGTATTTGGCAGTGGCAGTGGTGAAGAAAATAATGAGAATCACAAAACATCCCTATTGATGTATTACATATGTTTAGTGTTAATACATAGGAAGTATCTATTAAGTTGTAGGGTACAAAAAGACATAAAGGGAAATTTGTATGAATTTGATTAATTAATCTACTCGTTTGGGGAAAACATTTAGCCTTGATCAGTTTCAGTTATCTAGTAATGTTTCGTATGTAGGCCTACACATATTACAGAAGGACATGGCAAACTAACATATACGTATACGATATTGTGCATTCTATAATAAACCGTGGTCTAGATTCAATCGCTTTTATTTATTACAAATCATCTAATTTCCATAACTTTTTGCTATAACAACATCTTACATCTAATCATTCTCTATATTACTACTTATTTTTTACAGTTATTTTTAAAATGTACTTGTTTGCTGTTTAATTATATTTGTTAAGTATTAAAAAATATAGTGTTTATTTTCTTAAAACCAGTATTTTTTTATCGTTACGAGGAAGACGGTTTTCAAAGTTAAATTAAAACTTAAAAATTCCCTCAAAATAACGGATTTTACTATTGAATGTGTGAAAGGTAGACAGGAAACACAATTTGTATGGCGTAATTGAAAGATATACAGTCATTAAAACATGCGATTGACATTTAAGGTAATTCAAATATTCAACAAATAATAAGGAAATGTTCTAACAATATTATGATAAGGTGATCGTGGGTAATTTTTTAAATAGAATTTTTGAGCTTGACGTCTCTTTCTTCAGAATTCCGAACAATAATTAAGAAGAAATCTTCAAATATAGTTTGTGAATGGCTTGAGTAAAGTACCAGGAAGTACGGGGCATTATGGAGATGCTGATGAAATGTACTGATAGTAAACACACACAATTTTATGATGTATTGTAAAAACTATTATAATTTTGTGATTGACTTGGAAGATAAAAATATTATTCCCAAACAATACATCGCAATTATTAAGGTTTACAATAGGATTAACTTAAAACATACGCATTGTATTTGCTTATTTTAAGTATTAGTTTATTCAATTTAGTTTTTGGAATTGAAATGTAACTTCAATACTATTTAATGCTATTTTTATTAAATTTCCAATAATTGTTGAAAACCTGTGTCATGGGAACATATGCGTTTGAGAAAAAGTTTGATTGTTATGAATCCACCGGAGATTGTTTCGTTTCGTAATATTTATGCAACCAAAATAGTACATATTTTATTTAACATACATTTTAACATAATATTTTCCTCTTATTTTGTTTAGGATCTGGTTTAGAAGGAATAAACTTGTCTCAATCAGACCCCTCACAAAACAATATTTAAGGTGTAACTGTCTAGGCATACTAATCCAAATTCCTTTTAAAATTTAGAATATTACTGCCTCTTGGATGCGACTAACATCAGTGGGAGGAACAAAACTGTACTGTATCATTATGTGACCAAGGATTCGATTGTGATGTGCGACAACTCACATGTTTTTAGCATTTGCAACATATGCCAATATTATAATATAACTCTCCGCCTAAGAATGCATCGTTATGTCAGACGGCACAGGCCTATTATTAGCCCACCAGTCGGCCCTGAATACTGACCGAAAATAGCCTAGACAAAATGATATAGGCCTACTGATAACTGACTGGATTTAAACTTTAGAACATGGCTCTACGTTATTTTCATCAAAAGTACAATATGCTATACGTCAGTAGGCTACAGTCACCATCCATTAGCAAATCCTAGCTGATTAGCCGATATTTCATGCTTGGCTAATATCACGCGATCCAGAATCTTATTTATAACCGATCCTAAAATCCCTACAAAACCCAGCAACTCTATAAATACTGTTTTCCAAAAACTAACATGAAAAACAGTGAAACATCTTTTTATAGTTACAAGAACTTCCTGTTGTGTTTATATAGTACTTACAAATTGATGGTGTCTCAGTGTGCTGGCGCACATAGTGCATTCCATATTTTGAATAATAATGACGTCATCTTTTTCACGCGTATGCTAATTGGACGATCCTATAATAGTAAACAGTGAATAGGTTAACGTTTTGGTACGAACATGAATATTCAACATAAGATCCTTTCTAAAATGAAGGTTTAATATCTAAAATATTCATAATGTCATCAGTGATCCATCTGACGATAAAACCTTTAATGAGTCTCGCAAATATCGATATTTTTTATTTTTTATTTATATTTTTTTTTAAATTTTCATTGTCTGTGTCTGTAATAGGTACGTCCTCCACAAGATGTGTTTTTCATCTTTATGGGCGTGTACCTTCTTCTTTCGAAATTTTGTTTACATATATATTGTTCATTGAAATCTGTTTTGTATATGAAAGGAGAAAATAAATGTTGCTTTGATTAAACTTCTTAACAAGTTTAAAGATAGATCATCAGAATGCCCAGTATTCCTGGCATTCAGTTTATTTATTAATGCGAGTTCCTGACTTGGGAAGATCTTAGAATGACAAGGTGCAGGTAACTAAGCGAGCAAAGTAGTACCGTCAAGAGGAAGAGGAAACACAGAAAACAAATTATTGTTTATCTTGGCTATATATTCATGACACACCAGAAAACATTAATACCACCGGTTTCTTTTTCATATTGCATAGATTTCTTACACTCAGATGCCAATTACTTGAGTCGTTAGGTTTTAGGCATTAATTTTAATGTTTTCGATATACAAAAATGTTCTGGTATCTATACTTTTATTTCTTTTTTTAAATACAGCGTTTATAAGTATAACCAGTACTTTTATTTAAACATTGCAGTGAAAACCGCATCAAATACCTAAGAAAAATGACCCTGTAAATTACAAAGGAAAATATTGAAGTATAACTGGTTAATTTAAAGGGTAGGTGTAGGCCTATAGTTATAACAAATGGGCTATGATCGATAGTATTGTTTATTTAAATATTTATAAAGGAACTCACATAGTTGTTGCTATTTTAGTAGGATAGTACAGGCAACAACGAGATAACATATTACTGTTGTTGTTGTATTTCTGTGAGATAAACATTATTTTTTTTGCAAGAATTGCAAGAAAGCTATCAGAGTGATGTGCTATCTTCGAATAGTTAAATAAATTTAAATAAAATCAAAATTGATGAATAAGCAAATGCGGGTTCGTGAACATTTCAGGGACGGGGCTTCTCACATTGTCAACATCTGCATGATTCAGAACGGTGTAAGACCCTCGCTAATGCGGAATGCTTCACCGTTCTGGATTCTGCAGATTCTGCCTTTAAACTCATGGTCAAAGTCCATCTGGTCCAACTTGTCCGGCTTATCTTCTAATCCATTATTATTATTATTCATGAGAATTTGATCGGTGGTCGGTGATGTGGCTAAATTGGTCGATTTTTGGGACTCACAATATGGATTACCGTATAAATATTATCAGAGAATAGCACGTAGAAAACTGCATTTCATACCCTCCTACCAAACAGTTGAAGGTGTACAGTTGAAAAATGAATAAGTTAAATTAATGTAATTAATTGTTCTTTGTTTTTGTTTAGATTTGGTTTATACATTATACAATACTGTAAAACAATAAAATACTTTTTTAATTAAATAAATTTAATTTAAATTCTATGCTTAAATTAATAATGTTTAATAGAGTCAGTGTAAATATCGATTGTATGTAGAGAACTGTTAGGGTTAAAATTGTTAGGTTACTACATATAATTTGTTTGTTATTCTGGGAAAAAAACATGTTACATATACGGAAAAGTATCAAAACAAAATGATGTGTGTAACCAGTAGTTTTACTCAGCAAAAATCTCCATATTTTTAGAAACAACTATTTCTTAATAATATGCTGCTATAGTAGTAATGGAAATACACAATTTGCTTGCAGAAAACAGATTCACCTGTTACTCTTTTTCAAATAAACACGTGATAATTTGTAACCAATACGAATAAATTATTAGTTATATATAGGTGATTTTTAAATCCATCCTGCATAATACAATTATCTAGGACGAATATCAAATATTGTTAAACCGCTATTGTTGTTAACATCGGCACATCGGCACCTTCCGTTAAAACTTACATCTATACACTATCTATACAATCTTTTATAAAGTGTGTGCATCCTTAAAGGGAGCTTTGTATCGAATATAATATAAGCGCCATGGTCGTCAAAATAGACATTCAGCTGACGTTTCATACAATGTTGAAGTGAAAATAATAAAAACAGTGTATTCAAAAGTTAACAAGAAAGAGAAAATTAAATAGGACCAAACAAACCTTTACACAGTTTCTTATTTTAGAATCTAGGTTTATGAATACACCTCGAAGGGTGGATCCACGTTAGATCCAAAAAAGGAAGATAAACAAGCAATGGGGAAAGTATTACTACATTCAATTTATCAGGCCTATTATGTCGTACAACTCACGCGATCGTTTGACTTTTTACGAATAAAGCTCATCAACGACTCATCTTATCATCAAGTACTTTTAGTATTGAATTGAAGCTGACATAGTTATACGTACTTGGCGACCGCAGTGACATTTACAGTGACAGTGGTAAAGAAAATAATGAGAATCACAAAACATCCCTATTGATGTACTACATATGTTTAGTGTTAATACATAGGAAGTATATATTAAGTTGTAGGGCACAAAAAGACATAAAGGGAAATTTGTATGAATTTGATAATCTACTCGTTTGGGGAAAACATTTAGCCTTGATCAGTTTCAGTTATCTAGTAATGTTTCGTATGTAGGCCTACACATATTACAGAAGGACATGGCAAACTAACATATACGTATACGATATTGTGCATTCTATAATAAAGCGTGGTCTAGATTCAATCGCTTTTATTTATTACAAATCATCTAATTTCCATAACCTTTTGCTATAACAATATCACTGCAGATGTCTTACATCTAATTATCAATTGCATGTTTTTCCTATTGTGTGCAACGAAATATTATCTATATTCAACTCATACACATTCTCTATATTACTTTTATTTTTTACAGTTATTTTTAAAATGTACTTGTTTGCTGTTTAATTATATTTTTTTAAGTATTTAAAAATATAGTGTTTATTTTCTTAAAACCAGTATTTTTTTTATCGTTACGAGGATGACGGTTTTCAAAGTTAAATTCAAACTTAAAAATTCCCTCAAAATAACGGATTTTACTATTGAATGTGTGAAAGGTAGACAGGAAACACAATTTTTATGGCGTAATTGAAAGATATACAGTCATTAAAACATGCGATTGACATTTAAGGTAATTCAAATATTCAACAAATAATAAGGAAATGTTCTAACAATATTATGATAAGGTGATCGTGGGTAATTTTTTTAATAGAATTTTTGAGCTTGACGTCTCTTTCTTCAGAATTCCGAACAATAATTAAGAAGAAATCTTCAAATATAGTTTGTGAATTGCTTGAGTAAAGTACCAGGAAGTACGGGGCATTGAATGGAGATGCTGATGAAATGTACTGATAGTAAACACACACAATTGTATGATGTATTGTAAAAACTATTATAATTTTGTGATTGACTTGGAAGATAAAAATATTATTCCCAAACAATACATCGCAATTATTAAGGTTTACAATAGGGTTAACTTAATACGCATTGTATTTGCTTATTTTATAGTTTATTCAATTTAGTTTTTGGAATTGAAATGTAACTTCAATACTGTTTAATGCTATTTTTATTAAATTTCCAATAATTGTTGCAAACCTGTGTCATGGGAACATATGCGTTTGAGAAAAAGTTAGATTGTTTCGTTTCGTTTCGTAATATTTATGCAACCAAAATAGTACATATTTTATTTAACATACATTTTAACATAATGTTTTCCCCTTAATTTGTTTAGGATCTGGTTTAGAAGTAATAAACTTGTCTCAATCAGACCCCCCACAAAACGTCTCAGTCAGACGGCACAGGCCTATTGTTAGCCCACCAGTCGGCCCTGAATACTCACCGAAAATAGCCTAGACAAAATCATATAGGCCTACTGATAACTGACTGGATTTAAACTTTAGAACATGGCTCTACGTTATTTTCATCAAAAGTACAATAGGCTATACGTCAGTAGGCTACAGTCACCATCCATTAGCAAATCCTAGCCGATATGCCGATATGTCATGCTTGGCTAATATCACGCGATCCAGAATGTTATTTATAATCGATCCTAAAATCCCTACAAAACCCAGTAACCCTATAAATACCGTTTTCCAAAAACTAACATGAAAAACAGTGAAACATCCTTTTATAGTTAGAATTTCCTGTTGTGTTTTAGTACTTACAAATTGATATTAGGCCCGTTCATATCGAACTTAGGGCGAGATAAATTGACTAGATTAACGAGATGATGTCGCCATAACTTCGATGTGAACGAATTATTAGGGCGAGATGAAGGAATTTCCTCGACTACGGTCAGTCAAGGCCATCGCCTCGACGGAATAGTAAATCCACTGGTAAAGCTAGAAAACGATTAAGGTAATTAACACAACATGATGCATTCAGAATTGGAGGTCACCAATACACCAATCAGATTAAAGCAAAATTCAACTTTGACATATAAACATCAACAAATTAGCTTTATTTCTGAACCACATGTTAACCGAGAGCGACGATCTGTCATATTACTATTTTAAAACTTATTTCAATACATCTGTACCGCATTCATCATGTCCGAAAAAGTAAAAGCGAAGACAAAAAATGTTACATCTAGGCTTGTATGTAAAAGAAACATGATCTCCCCAAGTTCGCGCTGTTCCTCGGCATATCGTAGGTATCTGAGCCGTCGTTGTCGCATCATTCGCTGGGATTCCATGCAGCTAGAAACGAACTCAACTAACGCAAACAGCAGCAAAGCAGTACCTTCATCTAGTTCAGTGTCGTCATTAATCATTTGTAAAAATATAGGTAAAAACCCCGATAATAATAATAACTGAGGAAGCTTTGTGTCGACGGATCGTTAAGCAGTACTCGAAAAAGAAGAAGAAGGTGGTAGAATGGGTGCGTATACACACAAGGAATAGCCCACAATAAAGTGCCCTAACCTGTTCAACTGTACTTCCTGTTTGTGTCGGCGGGGTCGCGAGCACGTGATGCTTAAGTTATCTCGCCCTAACATGAGCCGTCGAACGCAATTTAATGAATTTAATCGAATTACTGCTCTCGTAAAATTTAACTAGATCAGTACTTATCTCGCCCTAAGTTCGATATGAACCCAACTGATGTCTCAGTGTGCTGGCGCCCATACTGCATTCCATAGTTTGAATACTAATGACGTCATCTTTTACCCGTGTATGCTAATTGGACGATCATACAATAGTGATTAATAAATAGGTTTATACAGTTGGATGTGTTCTGTTATCAAATCATAACCGTGGCTATTTGCACACATAAACACTTAATATAGAACCAAAAAACAATGCATAAAAATGTGTAGTTAGGCCAAATTATGATGATAGTCAACCAGGCACCTATAAATAATTATATGCAAACTTATTCATTCACAGATATTTAAATTAAGCTTCTTCTAAGCAATAACTAAAGTAACATAAATATCATCTATAGTAAATACATATTCATCAATTTACTTTATTTATTTACTATGTTTAAAGTGTAAGCTCCATCTTGGAAAAAACCCTTTTTGGTGCTATTTTGTAACGTAAGTAAAGACATTCACAAAATTTAACACTATTTACTGTATGTAACTTGGCAAATTTTCTTCTCTTTTCTTTTCAATCATAATTGTACACGGAACAAATAATATGTTAGTCACTTTTAGTTACACGGTTAAAGATTGTAAGTAATTAAGAAAATTAAGTAGAATTCGTTACAATATAAACATTAAGCCTGGAGATAGACTTTAATTTCACAGTAAATGTAAGATTTGTTACCTTTTAAGGATAAGATTACTGTACTTCCCAGGGAAGAGTTACATTTAATTTCACTTTTCCCTGGTACTGCCCTACCATGGTCCTATGGAATTTGGATTGACCTAGTATACAGTAGTGAAATAAGTACCGGGTATAAATTCATCACCTTGTGAACTTTATATTTGTGAGAATGATCCTAAAGGCATTCAATATAAAACATATATATATACATAACTATAACAATGGGTTAATAGGGCTTAATCAGAATTTTTTCGCTTTCACTTTTCAGTATTTTATTTTCTCATCATAGTACGCACCAAGAATAATAAGTGATAATAGAGATTATGATAATGCACGCGTTTATACATTTCTTTAGCTACGAATTTTTATATTCTAAGTTATCGCTGGTTATTTCAACTTAATAATTCTTTTTTTTAGTGCTGCTGGTATCATTGGAATATCTGGATGTTTTAGCTCTGTCACAGTTAATGCAACATGACTTCCACGCGTCACGAACATCCTTCTGTCGTACACAGAACAACATAAAAATAAAGAGGCCTTGCAGAGAGTTAAACATACAGAATAACAACTGAAACACGTCGCGAGAGGTCGAATCTGCATCGACTGCGAAAAATCCAAAGACCCATGTTAGGCCTAACAGGACCGAAATTGTGATAGCATTGTGCAGTCGTTTTGTAACTTTCTTTACCGTGTTTTGATCTTTACCACTGGCAATCGTTCGTCGGCAAGTCAATTTAAACATAACTAAAATGAAAACGACGACATTGAACATCATAAGCATTGCTATGATCAAAATGAAGCCAAAGCTGCGAACGTTTCCTGATGGTATTAAACAGCTGAAACAAAATAAAATAACAAAGAAATAGTGGTACATGAAAAAACATATGTGAAGTTCTCATTGCCTAGCTATTCTACATGAATACAATGTCATAACGAAAATTTTCAGAGATATGTGATTTCAATTTCAGGAATATCTGATGAATTTAGGCCTACTTAGAATTAGTTTAAGTTTTTAATTTCATTAAAATCATTATATACTGCGACCATGTAATTTTCCTGCGAAAAAAGTTAACCTGTATCTGTATTAAAACCTATTGATATTGTACTACATATTTACAACGAAAGATACACATCCATGAGCAGACAACATTATTAACAGAAGACCACGGTGATTTGGTATGTCTAACAATAGGCTTTAATTTGTGCTAATCTGCATGACCTAATAACACACGTACATTTATCTTCTTCGTTTTGGATTGGTTGACTTGGTATCACGTGTTGTTTAGTATTTGTTTACTACGCATGCGTTATTAACAAATAATTAATGTTTTGTATTCGTTCAATGGTGAGAATAATTCAATTTATTGAAAAACTAGTCGGATCCGCCTCGATGATTGAAATAGAAGAGTTTCAATAATATTTTTACTCAAAAATTGTTAGTCAACTCATAAACATTCATTTTATAGATTATACTTACTAGTTTTTGTTCGCATAGTGATCAACATCAATACTGAGACAAACTGCAACAATTACTATAGGAAGACCTAAAAAAATGTATATAAACACTTTTAAAAAATAAAGGCAAAAGACTTGTCAAATAAACAGTATTAGCATATAATTATTCAAGTAGGACTACTTAAATTTTTTTTTAAATAAGATTTTTTTTTAAACAAATAACTAAACATTTATAAAGTACGTACGCCATCCGTTAATGGTTTGATAATTGGACATGTTAAACAAATCAAAACAATTACCGTAGCCTGCTAAACACATTTTCAGCATGAAATGTCTAATTTGCCCGTGGATGACTTTGACGAACATAAGGTACATGTTTACAGCTTCGATTGACATCCAGAAGACAGAGGCCAGTCCAAAGTAATGAATCAGCGCTGCTACAATGATGCATCCATTTCTAGAACCTGTCTGATCGATGCCAACCGCAAACACGAGGTAGAGGAGAAGCAATGATAGCGATAGGTTTATGAGAATTTTTTGAGGACGTTTGGTTCGAAATTGTCTGAAATTTAAGAATAGATACATTAATATACTACATCGTCACATAAAAAAGCTTGATTGTGTGATCTTCATACTTCAGAAAATAAAAAGAGACCTTTAAACCTATAAATAAATTTAAGTTGTTATTCTTAAAATCTGACTTAGTATGGTTTATCTACAAAAATATATTGTTTTTCACATACTTTTTTAGGAAGAATAAGTACTTACTTAAAGTATATGTATGTAGCAAGTGTTATTGCTAAAAACACAATAGATACAACGCATCCGATTAAACTGATGGTGGTTAAGATATCATGAAATCTGGAATCGGTAGGCTCGTAATAGTCCTGTAAAATATATTTAATAATAATATTTTTTTCAATTAAATATTAGTTTATAATAATAATAACATTGTCAGTAAACAACACTGTGTCCGAAATTCTTTAATACTTAACAAATTTCAATGAATCTCTGTTGATTTCAATTATTATCCTAAAGCTCTGTCTACACTATCAAAAAAGATGTGGCAAAAACATGTGATTTGTTCATATATGGACATGATAATGTCATATCACTACCATATTTAAGCATTTCACTACCATATTTAAGCATATCACTACCATATTTGGGCACATCACTACCATACTTAAGCATATCACTACCATATTTAAGCATATCACTACCACATTTAAGCATATCACTACCATATTTGGGCACATCGTACATTTTTTAGTGTTGACCGAGCTTTACATTCACATTACATCATTCCAGTCAGATATTAATTGTTAATTTTGGTTTTTGAGAACACAAACTTATCGACGTTTTCCACATGTATGTCAAGGATATTCAATATTACATTTTTTTATCTATCAGTTAATTTTATCCCTTTTTCTGAATAGTATTTTTGTTATTACATTTTTATTACCTTTTTAGTGGTCCCTTCTTAGAAGCTTATGCTTTAAATTTACTTTTCCATAACTGATTGTGTTCTGTTATCAATAACCTTATGTTTTATTTATTTTTACTGAAACATTTTATTCGTTTTTAAGGTATTTTTTTGGCTTTGCTTTGTATATTTGTTCAATATAAAATTACAAAACGTAAATTTCTGATTATCAGCATCTTAGTCTCCTCCTATACATTATACCGAAAACTAACAAAACATTGATAATTTTAATAACAAATGAAAAGTAAAAGTTTGAATGAAAAATTATAGTGCTAGGCATAATACAACTAATAAAGATGTCACCGGTTCAAAATCATTGCCAATTTGGAGGCAACCATTTTGTTGAAACTAACAATTCAATGACTTACAACAAGAATAGCGAAGTTTGTAAGATGGTCACACAAGCACACAACACGATCGTCTGCTGTTCCACCTAGCTCACATCCTTCGCTTGACCAATCACCTACTCCATCATCAAGTGAGAAATCCCAGAAAACACATTCTGTATTTTTACCAGTTTCCTACAATAAAATTGCATAAACTAAAAGCCTATGTTATTTTGATGATGATTTTTTTCAGATAAAGTATTTGATTCTGTAGTTTTATCGATTATGCAAACTAGGTCAAGATAATATTTCGCTAAAAGGTCATTTGGTAGAGATTGCTTGGTTGTTAATCCTAACAAAGCTAATGGAGGTCAATACCCTCTTCAAAAGGTACGCTTATGTTGACACGAAAATCAACGCAACTTAATTCAAGCACAACTAATTGCAATCAGTTTCAGTGTCAGTATAAGTGCTCGCACACGAGTCACTTTCAGTTGCTCGAAAGTCGACATAAACTTCTGTCGCGTCGAGATCAGTTGAGTTGCTTTCAGTTTCAACATTGACCTTATTTATATTTGGTGATCGATTTTCCTCTACCTTGATTAGGATTCTAAAATATACACCAACAATAGAACCCTCTTAGTTTAAAGCAGATGAAAATATGTTTACAAGAACACGATTTATTTTTTAAATACATACTACTGAAGTTTTAAATTTCGAAAAAGACAGATGTATCTATAGGTTTGTTATATTTATATTTTGCAAAATATTATCTTGATCTAGTCTACATAATCGTGATGAGGGTGTGTGGCGCATTGTGTTGGACTCCATGGTTGGACGTTGAACTAAGTATCATTAGGCAAGATACTTTACTTATGTTTGCCTCTCTCTACTCAGGTGTACAAATAGGTACCTGGTATAGGTCAAAACACAATTGAGCTGATTATTGGCTGCAGACTTATGGTAGTGTTTGACGTGTTTAATCCAATAAATGACTAGGTATTAATGTGAAGCTCTTAGAGGCTTTGTACATTTCGTGACATATATATAAGATCGACATATTATACTTATTATATTATACTTACAAAGCGAGGTAGAAAAGCTGCTTTTATAGGTGTTGTCAACCCATCAATCTTAACTGCTTCTACTGAAGCGGAAATAATGTGGCTTCCAACTTGGCGAGTAAAATCTTCTCCTGATTTGTTGGGTAACGTGTTTGAAATAAACAACGAGCTATCCTGATACACTGTAAAATATACTCGGATATCATCTACTCTCGCCGTTGATATGACATCATGTAGAAGAATGATCGAAGCACCTACCATTTCAAATGTGAATGTCGTATCGTAATAATACGTTTTTAGATCGTCTGGTTCAAATGTATCCTTAAGTGAATCGCCGTCAGAGAGAGCCACGTATGCTAGCCCGTTTTTTAGAGATTCTGGCCTTACTGCTAAAGTCATCACACCAACATGTGGTTGTACACTGGTGAAGTTCATGTCTGCTGCTGCCACCGTTGCAAGTTGCCTTTCTAATGATGTTACATATGACATTGTACTTTCTTTCATTGATGAGCTACGTACACCGGAATCTATGACGTTATCAACTACTTTGACCATAGCTAAAGTTACCTGTAAGAAAAATAGTAAACAATCAACTCACTTCAATTATACAATAAGTGTTGTATTGACAATTGTGCAAAATGTGTACGTTTCCTTTGACATATTCACTTTTATAGGTAACGTTTCGCATAGAGAAAATAAAACTACCATTTTGTCAGATAGCTCGAGGTCAGCAATGTCTTCCAAAATTCCTGCAACTAATTCAACCGCCTCTTCATCAAGATTTTTCGTATTGCTGGTGACTTCTGCAAGAGCATCAGCTACGTCTTCAACATTATATTCTGAAACCTCGACCTGAAAAATAATAATTATAATAATCTCTGGAAGGATAGTCTTTCAATTAAAGTTATTAAATGTAAAGTTAGATTTGGTGTATGTTAGGTAAAAGTTATGGGAAATAAGCAGTCCAAACATAATATGTTGCATGAATAACTGTATTAAAATTAATAATACCTCATCTATCCTTTGTATTTGAATTGAAGTTGTTCCAATGTCACAATCAGTAATATTGACGCGTCCCCAGTCAGCTCCAAATACAAAATCTCCATCACAGTAACGTGTCGCAAGTGGAACTGTGTGCCCTATCACAAAAATCAAACCGTTACCATATTATATTATACTACATTTTACAATGTATGTGCGCACATTTACCAAGAATTGTGTAGACCCACTCCAGTAGTTTTATTAGACGATTGTGGGTCACATGATATTCAATAAACTACACCATAGCACGCTCAACGTTATATACAGTGATCCAGAATGTTGGTAACGAAAAGAAAAAACAACAGGCCAAGGTTAAAATCTAATACCGCTGCTATATTTTTCTTAGCTTGTCAAATAAACATAACAATTCAAAATGGCAGTCGGTCGTAACTAACATTTCTGTAGCGATATGTACTATTCTAGAACAAAAAGCATCTTTTTAGTTTGATTAAATCGTGGAATAAAACGTAGAATCGTTGAAAAAAACAGAATTAGCCTAGTTGTAGTTACCTAGGATTTTTTGTATCGCTATCCTAGACTAACTAAGCCTAGGCCTATATATTCTGTTCAGTGTAGTGTGTTTTACACAGATAAAGTGTTATTGGTATGAAATTAATTGTACAATTTCACTCATAAACATTATTTGTATAACATTATTACCTTTGTTTGAATACAGCGGGCAGCGTTTGATTGAATTTGCAGTTTCACCAAGTGCAACTTCTGGAAAACTGTACCAAGTACCATCGACCTCCATGTCTTCTCCAAGGCAAACAGTAGTTGAAGCAGTTACAGTAGCGAATGTTTCTAATATTTTATAATCTATTAATAAGAATGTTAAGCATAGTATACTTACAGTGCCTTATAAAGACTATTATGAAACAACGTTTGAAATTAAGTTAGTCTAGGCCTATACTTGAGCAAACCTCACAATGCTCTGTTCGATACAAAAGTCATCACATTACAGGACTACGGTTTTAGAAGCAGAATAATGTTCATAAGCACAAAGGTCTATATATTATTAACTAATTATTTATCTAAACAAATACCGCAATTGTTTTCCTACCAATGATTTTTGGTCTTCCGTATATCTTAACTTCACACAATGTCAGATAGTTGGTTCTGTTTTCCAATTGTACTGATACAATATTGCCTTCTGTTCCATTTTCACATTCTAACAATATTACCCCAGCATATTCCGATGCATCCTTGGATGATACAGGGTTTCCACACGCATCGTTGCTCTTTAAATTGCCTGTACTTGTTCCAACTCGTACGTGCGCACCATCTAAGCGTTCAGCTATGAATTACATGTTTAATAATAAAACAAAAATTATATATTTTATCATTGGTGGGTTGTCCATATTTATTAACAAATTAATACCATTCACCTTCTTTTTCCATGGTATCCTTAGCTACCATTAATTATATTAATAATTTAAGTATGTCTGGGTACAGAAGATTTCAAAACGAACATTTCCAATGAATTGAGCTTACGCTAAACGTGTTAGTTATAGCATAATCTAATCGCAACACATGTTGAATACGTACAGTTTGATTCACGGTTGTATACGACAATATATTCTATGACGTAAATGTCCATTAGATCAACATACCACCACGGTTCTGTAAAAATAAACAAAAATGATAATAGTTCATAGTTCATTTTATTTGTCCATACGGACATTCATGTGACATACAATTGCTCAAAGTTAAAAGGTTAATACAATAAAATTACATAGCAACAAAATTCAACGACTTAACAACGACTTAACAACGACTTGGCATGTACATTGAAATAATTGAAAGTTGTCAACGCAGTAAAAAAGATTATATTTTTTAAAATTTTGTAGGCCCTATTATCAATTTTTAATCATATGGCCGAGCGAGTCATATGGCCGAGCGGTTAAGGCAGGGGCGCCGTTTACCGTACCTAAAGAGCCAACAACAACATCGGCAAGGGTTCGAGGCCGACTCGCTCCTAGTTCTGGTGGTGGAACAAGTCTTCTCGGATAAGGACTATAAACCGTAGGTCCAGTGTACACAGTTATAACCTGTGTGTACTTTAAAGAACCCAGTTCATTATTCGAAGAAGAGTAGGGGGTTACCCCGGTGAACTGGTTCACACAATAGCCCCTGTATCAGGGGGATTACCACCTATCTGATAGGACAGTGATTAATTCACTATTGGTAATCCTTGGCCACATTGCCTAAAGACATAAAAAAAAAAAAATAAAAAAAAAAAAAAAAAAAAATAAAAAATATTTGATTAATGGACCTTCGGATATGCAGAATCAATAATTGTCATGTTGTATATATCACTTGGATCCGCCTATAAAACTACCCTTCGTAGATAACACTTGGAATAGTATAATCAATTTTACCTTTTTCGTAGTTTATATGGGAGGAAAGAAATTCACTCATGGTTTTGTTGATTTTAGTTGTAGATGTACCGAATCAGCTAACATTAAACACAATGAAATGCAAGAACTAATCTGCGACCGCTCTCCTACCTTGTATCAAACGGCTTTAATTATAAATAATCATCTGCATCATCCTTTTTCATGCATGCTCTAATCTATTGTTCAGTTTTGTTAAAGAAATTTACATTTACATACCTTATACAGCTATAGATATTGCTTTAATTCTGTTTGTATCATGGATAGCCGATTCTGTAGTGTTTAGTTTTAGTGTTTAGTGTCAGTCCACATGGTATTACACCGTTGTTATTTGTATTGTTGATTGTTTATCTGCAAATTGAATAAAATAAATAAAAAATAAAAAATTCATCTTACCATTTTCCTTTATTGTGTGTGAGCATACTGCTTCCCGTCGATTTCCAGGTTCTGGACCCGTATTATTATCGAATGCTGGTGAAGCCGATAAGTAGCCAGAACGTGTTGAGCTCTCACTAGTAGGAAAGTCTTTATCAAATATACGACCTACAAAATAAAATAATCGCAGTTAAAAGGAAAATCATTCCATGGAACGATAACTTACCGTACCTGATAGTAAAATTGTCCCGTTAGGAAAATGTATTTGTATGCAACTTGTTAATACTTAGTAAATTGGGAAAACTCTTTATAGATACAACAACTGCACCGGGAAACTATAGTTAATAACATCGATCGAGTCAGATATGATGTTTTCGCCAAATGTATGAAGATGTATAGGCCTAGAGTTGGGTACATCAATAAAATATTTAGCAAAAGCATAAATAGGTCTGTTATTATTCAATATTATATAGCCTACTAAAATCTCCTTCTAAAAAAGTATGTGTGGTAGTTCAGACTATCTAGTACTAAAACCTACTACCGTTATAACAAGTAATTCCCAATTCATAATTACAATTACTATTACTACAATTTTAGAATAACAACACCCAACAGTACACCACAAAAAGCGCGTGCTTGTCAGTATGGGGACTATTATTTAATTATCTACATACATACAACCTACAACAACAATTATGTAAACAAAAAAAGTAAAAATCATTGGTCGGCCACGACCGGTCAGCACCTCTGGTGGGGAACTCCCCTGAGGGAATCGGTAATCGATAATTGATAAGAACTAATAGATTGTCACCATCTTCTGTATGTTAAATAGGCGTACTTACAACATTCCTCGTATGCCTCCTGTTCAAATGACGACACAAACGCGGGTAATGTAAGCGTTAGGACGACGAAGCCGGTATACATTAACTTTTCCATGTTTTAAACAGATTTTGCTTCTCTAATTTATTTTTTTATAAAAACGTACGGAATTGCAGGATTGATGCTTCAGCAATAAACACACCTTTTTGAATGATGCATTCGTTATTTGTGACTTGCAGTTTATGATTTAGAACATTGTGTTAATAAATAAACTTTCGGTTTTGAAAAAAAGTTATACCCGACACATTGCGTAACAAAAAACCGGACTGAAATGTATCCAGGTACAGACAGTCTGGAATTGTTTTAGTGTAGATAGTTAACAAAAGCGTCAATAGGAAACGAGATCATTGGGCAACGCTGGCAATTATATTTAATTGTTTAATTCAATATAAGACAGTTTTCATTATTACAGGTTTTTTTTAACGTGATTGTGTTATCCTGGATAAATATGTTAAATAGCTACATACAATAAGGTAGTGTTACTTTTTCAATAATAATTATTCTTTTTTCAGTGGGTCTTTCTTTAAACATCGTGTATATAACACATAATATGGTAAAAATACTTATTTAACTTCTGTATTATGTCTCGCTTCGTTTCGTTTGTTTTTCACTCTTCAAATGAATTTAAACATTCTTTAACAGAAGTATACAATGTATATAGTATGGGTGGATGGAGGTCACAGTAACGTTTCAGTATGATAACAATGTGAGAACAAACTGATACAAAACAAAACAAAATGTTGTTTTGTAAGGTGTATTGGTTTTTGTTTTGAAATGAAATATGAACACATAGGAAGGATGTGACAAATCAGATAATTGTGCAGCAAATTGTTATTACATATAAACACATAAACACAATTGTGACATTTTCTTTAATGCTAAAATGCAAAATACTGTATTAGACATACCTTGACAATAAATGAAAAATCCTCTTTGAAAGAAAAATGATATGACAATATCAGCAGATAGTAATGTAATGTAATGTTGTTCGATTTATATAGCGCTTATACAATCAAAAGATTGTCCCAAAGCGCTGAGAGAAAAAAAAAACAACGAACTATTCTGATAAACCGTAATCAACAATCGGATCCAATCTACGTCAATTTGAGCTTGGCTAATTAAGAATATCTCAGGCGAAATAGACATTGACGCTGATATGACTTCAAAAGGAAAAATAGTCTCGTAATATATATTTATATCGTCTGGTTACACATACGCCAACCAAGCCATATTTGTTACTAAGAAAACTATTCTCCTCCGAATGTTTAATTATATATGATTGTGTAATTATTAGCGGTTTGTTTGGTTAAAGCTATAAATAGTATTATGTATTAGTACTTCCGGCTTTGAGATATTTCGATTTATCATTTTGTCGACCACTTTAATAATGAGAATAAAGTGTGTCTTAAAACAACCCATTTTATAGGTTTTAGTGTATAAAATAAATTGTCTATTAATAGTAGTAGGCATTATGTTATAAAGAAAGTATGGTATAAAAGGCAAGAAGAGACAATTAAAGAATCAACATTGCGATTTTTACATATAGTGCAACACGTGGATATCGGATTTATTCAACAATGTAAATTAAATAAAGGTAAACAAATATAGAAACAAACTCTTTAAAAACTAATAACAATGACAATACAAAGACAAATATATGTATACATTATATGATATATGGAGTGGAAAAAAACAAAATGAAATAATAAGAATGTAATTTACCTGGAAGCATAGATGGTTACTTAAACCTTGGCAATTAAATAGCTTAAAAAGACAGCAATTAATGAATCCCCAAATCCTAAATAAAACTGTTCGCAAAATGTTAAAATAGTGATGATTTATCTTGAAATATTTTGTTTTACAATCTGATCTAAACCCAAAATTTGGAACAGATTACCAAGTCACATTAAACACTTAGACGACTATAATCAGTTTAAAAAACATTTAAAAGCACTATATTTCAAACAATGTTACGATACTAATTGGTGTGAAGCGCCGCTGATTATAATTAAATGTTGTATAAATGTGCGCTATACAAGTAATAATAATAATAATAAACTTTAAGTTCTTTTAGATCATTCTATACATAAGCTCCGGCAAATTTGAGTGAAGTGCTCATTATCTTTATATGTGGCTCAGGGGGAACCATATTGAGTGTATTAGATTGCCTAGTGCTATAAACACCATTCCCATATCATTACATAGTCTTGAAGATGCAGTGCCATTAAAACATTTGAACATTAAACATGATATTGCATGATTTCTTCTTATTTGAAATGTTTTTCAAGATAGATCATTTATTATTATTTATTTTCTTCGTCATCTTTATTAGTTAATTCATTCATTTCATTATTTCCTTGTAAATATCCGATAAATGATTATTCGTTAACGTTTTTAAAATTTCTACAAGTATTTGTCTTACATCTATTGCTTTTATTTCCCTTTTTAAATATGTATAAACTAAGGAATGGTTATTTAATGATATAATGAGCGACTCCAGTTAGTACATGACGTTCGGGAATTGATGATAATATCAAGTCAACATGTCACTGATTGTTTAGTAACCCTTGTTTTATCGTTAGCAATCGGTGTTAACTTAAAAATATTTTCTAGTTTGTTTATGGTATTCTAATATTATATTGATTTTGCCAATGTCAAATTTATAATCTCTATTAAAGTCTCATAAAAGTATAAGTTCTTTGTTTTCATTATACATTCCCAAGCATATTTTGGCATATTTGGCTGGCATTTTTTTAATTTAAATTACATTTTTTGTCGGGTATATACATTTTTTTCTCCAATTTTTGGATAAGGTGGGGATAAGGTGGAGATAAGGTGAATTAAGGCCCATTCACACTAGGACGATAACGACCGACGATAATAGACAACAATTTGCATTTTTCATACATAAAATAAAAGAAAAATAAAACCTTTTCATTCTAGAACTATAGAATAACCATCTATGCTTCCTTTGATGAAAATTATATTTTCACACGTCCAATCAAATGACGTCATGATTAGTAAGAGCAATAATATCGTGACAATACAACGATTTTATTGTTTTTATGTATCATGACGTCATTTGATTGGAATTTTAAAAATATTATTTTTATCAAAGACAGCATAAATGATTATCCTATAGTCCTAGTACGAAACCCTTTCTAATTTCTTTTGTTTTATGTTAAAAAAAATGCATGCTTATATATTTATCGTCGATCGTTATCGTCCTAGTGTGAATGGGCCTTAAACATTAAAATGGCATATTCAAAAGCAAAAATTGTAAGAATTATTTTTCACCTTTCTAGTTTTGTGTAAAGATCTAGCTAGGCAGTCTCACTAAAAGTGAATCATAACATTCTAGATATTATTAACCACATCGGAACAGTAATACAAATTATATATAAATCCTATTCGGGTTTACATATTATATTCGTTGTTTTGACTGGTAATATTTGTATCATGACTGGAATAGCTTGCCATTTGTATACCATTAGTTTTTCCCGTATTGCTAACGATAGCATATTTAGATCTCGTAGCTCTGTCCCTTTCTTTGCAACAGGACATCCAGGCGTCACGAACGTTCTTCTGACGTACGCAGAAAAAGAGAAAAATGAAGAGGCCTTGCAGAGAGTTGAAGACACAGAATAACAACTGAAACGCCTTGCGAGAGGACGAGTCTGCATCGATTGCGAGGAATCCCAAAACCCATGTTAGGCCCAATAGTACCGAAAGTCCAATGGAAGTTTGGAGACGTTTTGAAACTTCACCTCGCGTCGATAAGGCAACATTTCGTCCGCAAGTCAATTTGTGCATTATTAGAATGAACGCTCCAACATTAAAAAGCAGAAGTATACCAACAATCAGAATGAAGCCATAGTTGCGAATACTTCCTGACGGAACGAAACAGCTGAGGGAAAAAATAATTGTCTTTGTTTTAAAAATTTACCGGGACAGCAAATAAAGTAATGTTTTAAACCTACAGAACCTACAGTAGGTACCTAGAATAAACCATATTAGTAACTAGAGAGCGTACACTTTTCGACGACCTATAGACCTACCTAGGTCAGGTCAATCGATGTTTCGGCGGTCGTCACATGGACCAAAAAAAAACATTAAAACGATGTCAAGGTGAGGGACGAGGGAGCATGTACCCGTATGCGCACGTAATGTAGTTGTCAGCCGACTGGACTTAAAACTAGTAAAAGATACATATTTTGGCACACCTGCGTGTGTTCAGAAAACTATTAGAAGCAATGAGAAAATATCGAAAGTCGTCAATTTACCCGTCCAAGTACCTTTATCCCCTGAATTGCATGGGATCGATGGAAATAAAAATACGGAGACGAAGTGACTTAAAAGAATATAGGGCACGTTTTTATAACATAACTTTTAGTATCTAGCTCTCACACACACAAGAAATGACCAAAAATAGTAATCTTCATAAGTTGAAGAGTCTCATCAGTATAGTCAGGTAAGTTTACATAACTACTCAACGATACATAATAGAAAGACATAGAATACCGTACTTACTAGCTGGTGTTGTAGTAGTAATCTACGTCAGTACACAGGCAGACTGTAACAATTATCAGAGGAATACCTACAATAAAAGAAAGCTTAGTAAATGATAATTCTTATAATTTAAAATGCAGCTGCAGTTACTGTAAAGGGTCACACATGCCCCGTTCCGGCCGGCTCCAGTTTAACTTCGTGTCAGAATACGCGTACAGTATATCATTAGCCACTTTTGTTTTGACGACGCTGTACGCACCTCTCATCAATCAATTTACTATGCATACGCGTAAAGTGTAGCCGCGTGGCGCGTCGTTGCGTTGAGACGCGACTTTCCGGCGCCGGAACCGGAACCGGAGCATGTGTGAAAGGCACTTAAATGTGCAAATAACAAAACATTTACCGTAGCCTACTACACACACTTTCAGCATAAAGTGTTCGATGTTATCGTAGAAGACTTTGACGAGCATAAGATACATGTTTATAGCTTCAATTGACATCCAGAATATAGAGGCAAGTCCAAAGTAATGAACCAACACTGCTACAGTGATGCATCCATGTCTAGAACCTGTCTGTTTAATGCCAATCGCAAACACGAGATACAGAGATAACAATGTTATTGATAGGTTGATGAGAATTTTCTGAGGAACTTTGCTTCGAAGTGATCTGCAATGACAAAAAGTGTGTTGGTATAAAGTTGCTTTACACCACGTATGTATTTCTGAAAAGAACTGTTGGGTTTATCGACGTTTCATTCAATATGCTTCGATCAGTAGACTTCGATCGTCCTCAGGGATGAGAATGAGCAAGCTTTATTTATCTTTGTTTGTAGTGCATACATTACTTAAGACATAATACATTGGTGATATAATAGTTTAAACGTGGCTTTATGAAATACGTATATAATAAGTGTGGACAATTAAATTAAATATAATTTAAAACAAAATTTAAAAAGAAATAGGCCGAATACAATTATGCACCGAGAGATCCGACCCCATCTCCAGGAAATGTACTTGTGCTATTTTTGTTTGGGATAGAGTACGAGGCCGAGTTTACATGAGGCCGAGTTGACTTGTCGTCGATTTTTTGCCTAGAGGGTTTAGGACTGGCTTGATCTGCTTCATTTTAGTGTCATTGTACAATGTCACAAATCATTACATTTGCAAATTGGGATATATGAGGTCTGAAACCTATTTAGAACAAATTACCATTACTTACTTAAAGAAAAGGTGTGTAGCAATTGTACTCGCTAAACCAACGATAGAAACAATGCATCCAATCAAACTGATTACAGCTAATACGTCATGAAATCCTGAATCCTCTTGTTCGTAATAATCCTTAAAAGTTGAAATGAAAAAAAAAATAATATTCTGTAGCATACAAGTGATATAATACACTGATATAGAATTAAATGTTTTCAAAATGTATTTGAAATGCATGATCGAGTACGCAGGGTTTTTTTCTGCTCGATGATAACAAATAATAATGGTCTCTTAAACATATAATTTGAAGTGACACAGTAATTTTTACCGCTCCGTTCTTCAGCACTTTGAAGCTCCCGAATGAGAAATCGCCGGAACAGAACTCATGGCAGATTTTTTTTTGTTTTACCATATTTAATCCAGCATTGTATTTGATCCATCCAGCAATTGCTGATCATTAGGGACCCTCAGATGTTCATACAGACATTATACACAAGATGCTCAACATAAAAAAGTCTTATTACAAGTCTTTGGAAGTGGAGATGTAATTGTGTCCTTAGAAAAAATCCTGACATGTGACGGGGTTTGAACCCAGAAGTGGTAGCCAAGCATCATAACCAACAAGCCACAACTCCAGATCAAGTTTTGAAAACATGAATACGTCTGACACTGCCGATTTGGTTGTCATTTACACGTGCATTAATAATATACGATAAGAAATGTTTACATTTAAATTCGATCACTACTTACAACTAGGATAGCAAAGTTAGTAAGATGGTCACATAAGCATACAACACGACCGTCAATCGTTTCATCTGGCCGACAGCCATCGCTTGACCAATCACCAATTCCATCGTCAAGAGAAAAGTCCCAGAAAACACATTTTGTATTACTAGTTTCCTAAATAAAATGTAGATAAAAAACCAATATTTAAAAATTAATTCAATGTATCTATTACTAGTCAGTATGGAAAGCTGGTGTAGTTAATCTATGATAATTGGTAGATTGTATATTAAGTTGGGGATAGTATTAAGTAATATAGGCAATTATGGATTGAAATTGTGTAATAGTATACAGTACTTACAAAACGTGGTAGAAACGCAACCTTTATTGGTGTTACCAGCCCATCAATCTCAATTGCATCTACTGAAGCGGAAATGATGTGACTATTAACTTGAGGCGGTAAATATTCGCTAGAATCGTTAACCAACTTTTTTGAAATAAACAAGGAACTGTTCTGGTAAACTGTAAAATAAACCCGGATCTCGTCTTCTCTCGTCTTATTCCGATCAATTGAGATGACCTCGGTTGAAAGTGCGATGGAAGCACCAATCATTTTTAAAGGGATTGTCTTCTCATAATGTGCATTTATATCATCTGCTTCGAATAATGTCTTGAGCGAGTCACCGTCTGAAATAGTAACGTATGCTAAATCATTCACCAGAGATGCCGTGTTGATGGCAAGAGTCATCACACCAATGTGTGGTTGTACACTGGTGAAGTTAATGCCTTCCACTGCCATTGTTGCGAGTTGTCTTTCTAGTGATGTCACAAATGAGGATGCTGTTTCTCTCATTGATGTTTCGGAGTCAAACACACCAGAATCGATTATGTTATCAACAACCTCAACCACATCTAAAGTTATCTAGAAGAAGAATAGTTTGGGTTTGGTAAGGCAAATGTGTCAACAACTATATGTATCCGTGAAATTTGCTCGGTTACTAACGGATCACGTGCCTTTCAGTAGGCCTATTAGTTTTACCAAATATAAATATAATATTTGATAATGAAAGTTATTGACTGTTTAGCTTTTCGTAAGCTTTTGAGACGTTTTTTCAACGTAATGATGTGAATTGTAGGCTTGGAAAAACCAAAATATATGACTATTGTGCCCCGTCTATAACTTTTCTGTTTTATTCTTCCACCTAACATTTGACATTGATGAAAGATAGAAGCAGCAGATTAAGTAATACATTTATTTAAGAACAATTATGTAAAATAAAATAAAGTAATATTGCCTATAAATTAAATGGAGAGAATAAGTAATTCCTTTACATTCTATTTAAAAAGCATCATCATGATTGGTTTAAAAAAGATAAATTACGTTTTCATCAGGTAGTTCAAGATTAACGATATCTTTTACAATTTCTGAAACTAACTCAACCGTCTCTTCATCTATGTCTTCCGTATTATTTGTGATGTGTGCAAGATCATTGGCTACAGCAACACTATTATCTTCAGTAACTTTAGTCTGGCAAAAAAAAAATAAAAATACTTAAGAAAGTCTACAGGATTCCGGTATTGCTTAAGGAGAATGTATTTGTTTCACTTGAATGTTTCTTTGTTTTCATTATCTATCCATTTTATTATTGCATTATGTGTAGTTTTTTAACAGTAAGCTAATAAAAAGATAAATAATGAATGTTTATGAGTTTAATGGGGAAAACAGTTTATGCTTTAAAATATTGACTGTTATATTTTGCAAGGCGCGGACTCGAATTAAAACACAGTAGTCAACAGGCTCGCAACTACAATTTTCGAAATTTGAAAGTGCACTAGAACGTTTTAATACTACCAATGCATATAACATTTTACCGTGTAGTAGTACTAATACTTAAGTACATGTGGTACCAAATAGTAATGATACATTAAATGAATTTATCGAAGTCCAGTCGTTATTGCATAGTGTTATTTCAAATTATTTAAGAATTAAAAAAATAATTAAGTTGTTCGGCAATTTATTTTATAATTAAAGAAGGTGTCTCTAATATTTAAGCCATCTTTATATACAGCTATGTTACCTTATATAATATTTGTATTTTTCTTGATGTTGTTTCAATTCCACAGTCTGTTACATTAATGAATCCCCATGCAGCTCCTGTTAAGACATCTCCAGCACAGTGTCGCGTCGCAAGAGAAGCATTTTTTCCTGTATTACAACAATATAAATAATTTTTATCCATTTATTTACAGTTCATTATTATTAATTATATATCACTTTAAAAGCAAGTTTAGAAATGGTTATACGCAGTAGGACTATGTTCGTGCATTTAGCGGGTTTATTTTATATCCGCATTTGTTTTTTTTTTCTTTTCTTCCAACTTCCATCAGATTCGCACACAAATTATTCAGTAACACGTATTTACACTCGTAGCGACGCCATGATGGTTTGTATTCTGTAAGCAACTTGATTTCAACAATTTTCTTTTCTATGAATACACTCGTCGATAGATTTACTTTATGATTATGGTTGTTATAGGTTTACCTTTGTTTGAATATAGAGGACAGTCTTGTATTGAATTTGCAGTTGTACCAAGTGGAACATCTGGAAAACTGTACGTAGTACCATTAACATTTTGGTCTTCTCCAATACAAATAGAAGAAGGACTGGTAATATCATCGGTAACCGTGACGACAGTAGTCAGAATGTCAAAATCTGCTTCTGAAAATAAATGAAATGTTTCAGGTCTATTATTCACTTCTACACTAAAAAACGAGTTTTGCAAGAAAGGTTAACTAAAGTTTGCTAGTGTAGACCTTTGATAAACGTCGGCAAACTGCAGAAAAATAAATAACAGTCTTTGCGGTAATGTGATCCTGCACATGAACATTTGACAGCCTCTAGTAGGCCTAATTAATATAGGCAGACAACATATACTTCTCTAAACGATGGTAAACACGAAGTTTGAAAACACAAGTTTGGTAGGCCTATAAAATGTACTTTGACAGACTGGGCAAGCATCACTGAGATAAATACAGTGACAGAAATTATCTTATAATATTTGATATTTTCAAAATATATTTTTCATTGTGTATTTGTTTAAATATTTGGCACTATTAGTAACCTGCGCAATACTTGCCATTGTTTAGACTGCCGTATATTTTAACTTCACACAATGTAAGAAAGTTTGTCTTGTTTTCTAATTGGACTGATACAATGTTGCCTTCTGTGCCATTTTCACATTCTACCACTATTATCCCAGCTGGTACCATCGCATCCTTGGAGGATACTGGTTTTCCACACGCATCATTGCTCTTTAAACGTCTTGTATTGGTTCCGACTCGTACCTGCGCACCTTCCAGGCGCTTTTCTAAGATACAATAAAACTGTATTGTTACAATTCGACACAAAAAACTTTGTTTTGGTTCCACGAGTACACTTGAGTTAGTATAAATATATAGAAAATTAATTATTTATAACAAGATAGATATGTTATACTGAATCATTATGGTATAATGGTAATACAATTGTTATTAGGCGCACCTATATTATGTGATATTCATATTCTTTCAATTGGATAGGCCTACAATACAGTAAATACATAACATTTGTGATAATAAGGTTAGGTTTGTACTACAAACATCGTACATTATTATTTTAAATCGCATGTAATGACGTAATTAATTGTAATCGATTTTCAACAAAATGGTATTTATTTAATAGATTTGTGCTTACGGTTTGTTTGACGGTTGAATAGGACAACATATTCAATCACGTAGTTATCTTGTAAATTTACGTACCACCACGGTTCTATAGACAAAATGATCAAATTAAATAATCTCACACTAAGCAGAATCTAAGAGAAGAGTGTGTACGTTGTATGCCTACCATGGTTATACAACCTCTGTGTGGGGATGGATCGCCATATGTTGTTGGCCATTTACACATGTTATTCATATTCATTTGCAGCGGTGAGCATGTACATAACTGTTAAATGCTTATCAAACTGAGAAGCATACACTGTTCTTGGCATAATGTATAATTTTCAGATAACAGAAAGTTCCGATTGCTTTAACAACAATGAATAAATATACATTTACTTTGACGCTTATAGAGTAGTTTTTTTTATTTTTAATAAATATATACTGTCCCTCTGAACATGTGTTTAATTTGTTGTAGAACATTGAATTTTAAGAAGGTTACATAATAATTATTCACTTTGGCCAAAATTGGATCTAAAAATGTATACCTGAAATGAAATTGTAATTTAAAACAAACAAATAGTAAAATTAGTTAAAAACATTATTTTTGTTTAAAGAAATTGTGTGCATGATCAATATATTTGAAGACATTGATATCGGCATCTGCATTTTGCAGCATCATGTTGAGTCGTTCAACCAAAGGCCTACATTATTGATTGGTGTACTAGTTATGGTGAAGGCATTACCTAAGTATTTATTTTTAATAAATATATACTGACCCTCTGAACATGTGTTTAATTTTTTGTAGAACATTGAATTTTAAGAAGGTTACATAATAAGTATTCACTTTGGCCAAAATTGGATCTAAAAATGTATACCTGAAATGAAATTGTAATTTAAAACAAACAAATAGTAAAATTAGTTAAAAACATTATTTTTGTTTGAAGAAATTGTGTGCATGATCAATAGCCTATATTTGAAGACATTGATATCGGCATCTGCATTTTGCAGCATCCTGTTGAGTCGTTCAACCAACGGCCTACATTATTGATTGGTGTACTAGTTATGGTGAAGGCATTACCTAAGTAACAGAATGATTTTTTTACTCCCTCTTTGTCATCTAATTTTGCAAATGTATTTTATATGCAATCATAAATTTCATGTTGGTAATACTCATTACCCCCAAAATAACAATACACATTGTCCCATGCGGGCCACAGGATTCCGAAAAACCTCTGTCAAAAAGTGGTCAGGTTGAAACCTTACCAACCGTACCAACGTACGTGCATTATATTTGAGTAACAATATTATTCTTACCATTTTCTCCTTCAGTATGTGAACAAACAGATTCACTTCGTTTTCCTGGTTCTGGACCCGTATCATTATCAAATGCAGGGGAAGCCTTTATGTATCCAAACCGTGTTGAACTTTCATTGGTTGGAAATTGTTTATCAAATATACGACCTACAAAATCAAAAGTAAAATTACTGAACAATTGTAATACCGTGGGTATCATAAGTGGCTGGATCTCAGTGAAAATATTGAAATAGTTATTAAATTTAAAGTTAATTGACAAATATTCCATACTATAAATGTATAATATTCAACATTATGATAAGACGTAAATAAATTACTGTCATTTGATTGGACGATTGTGGGTCACATGGCATGACAATTTAACAATCGTTACATAGTATTTGTTTTCATTCACATGAGATACCAAATAACAGTATACTTTCACAGGCTCTTCACTGGCTATCATGATCTTGGAGACCCACTTGATAGTTTGATTTAGTTCGCTTTTGGGAATCCTGTCTCTCTCTATTGTTTGTTATTTTTTGTTATATATGAGACGAAATAAATAAAATGAAACATGAAATGATCGTACAGTCACATCACAAATTTGAATATTAGCTAGAATCACATTTTATTTGGTCAAGGATGTATTGTCCCTAAAAACATGAAAATGAAGATTAATTAAATTTGACTTTGAATAATATGTTATTTTGTAGTTTTAATAAAGTTTAAAAAAACACATACAAAAATAATGTTTTCACTTATAAAATGACAAAATAAATTCAACCAAAAACCCATTGGCTGGCAGCCAAATTGCTTTAAATTACAGTTTTTTCCAGTAAAGACATTTTTTTCGATCCAAGTTTTGGTCAAAGTAGATAACTATTATGTTACATTAAAATACCATATTCAACAAAAATGTTGTTAAGAACCAATTTTCAGGGGGACAATACATCTTTAAGAAAATAATAAGTGGCCTACTTACAGCATTTCTCATAAACCTGGTAATCAAATGACCATGCAATCCATGGAAGTGCAAGAATCACAACGGTTATCAATCTGGTATACATTAACCCAGTTTTAATGAAGAGATGTTACTTCTTTAAAAATGTTCACATAAATGCACCTAAACATTATTCTATTCTCTCAATTACTTTATCATATTAAAGTTTATTTCCTTAAAGAGAACAAATAAACAGTCATGGAATTTCCTGGAATAATGTTTTTTAGTTTTCAGTTTAAATAAATATAAAACTAGATCATAATAGCTAAATATGTTTTATAGAATGTTGGAAGTTTCATTTTGAAAATTCATCGGTTATAAGATACAATATCTTGTGTTTTGTTTTATTTTATATTTCCTTGAAAGTCGCATAATGAACCTAGGCCTACATAATATCGGTTAGCAAAGCAATCAGGGGAAAATAAAGAAGTAGAACAGGAAACTTAGTGGTTTAATGTAGGCATATCTATATATAAATGTACGTAAGGGAAAATTCGGTAAATCGCGTCTTACTTCTAGAATTTTTACTTGATGGTATATAAAGTTTGTTCGTACTTTCGGTACTGATTTTAACCACCTGATGTAATCCTGTTTACTAATTAAATTGAATTAGATAATTAGTTATTGACAATTAAAATGAATTTAGGTTCCACGATTTGCCCCAAATAGAGGTGTTTTCTGATCGCGGTATACACTGTCTAATGGATGTCCATTTTGAAAAATACCCGCACACAATAATACGAGGATGTTTCCTATTTTCCTATCTCCTCCTACGATAATTGTTTTTAATAGCTGAAAACCGGTTGAACAGATCGAATACAGAATTACATTATATAAACATATACAAATAAACTTTATTACTGACAGTTGCTTCTTAACGTTTGTATTAATTAATACTGTAATTTAAAAATATATATAAACATCGTAGTGACGTATCGTTACATGTACACTGTACTATTTCAATCGACTATGACGGTGACAGTTTCAACAAAGTATTACATCGCAATGTTTTACTCTGTTTAGTGTTATATTATTTGTAAAACATGAAAACAATTAATATTTCGTTATTAAATAGAAAAAGAATATATCTAAAAATTGTTCCTCTTTGCACCAATCCTCTTCCCCATCCCTCAACCCTAATGTTACATACAAAACACAATTAAGTTTGTTTAAATTTTACTAAAACAATTGGTCTCATTTTGTGACAAGTTTCTCTTTCGGCAGTAATTCCCAGGGTGCTAATTTTAGTTGTGAATAAATCATCGTGTCTATTTATTCGTTCCTGTAAACGACATGTATATTTGTCCTGCGGTACGTACATTTGAAATCGCCAGTTTTTTAACGCTGAAATTACTATGTAGGCCTATTCATCTGTGGGCACGACCTAGATGGTACGGGAGCAAAGCGAGCGTACCATCTAGTATTTATAATTACATAAGAGATAGTTCTATCTTATATAACGCTCTTCTACATTAAAATATTGTATAAAATGTGTACACGGGACCCATGTATTTACGTCCCATCCTGAGGACGAGGCACGCCAACGGAAGTATCTTGCCTAACTCTTATTGCCACTACGCGAATTAAGTTTTAGCAAAGAAGGTTTTACAATAGCATATCGCTGCGATTTTCATTTAATTTATAATAATAAAAGAAATTGCGTATAATGTGACGCTTTCGATTGGTGCGAACTAATTCGCCTTGTGTAAAACAGGTTTAAGGATACAAACAATAAGCTAACAGCTTTTCAAAACTTTGTTTCCAAATACTTATTGTAGATAACGTATTTATGTATCATTGATTAATGTATCATTGATTAACGGCTCAATCTAAATGTCCAATACGGGAAAATAAGCCCTTCACACTACATATGGATAGTTATTAATATAGCATAAAATCAATCAATTTATAAGGAATACGCGAGAGCTAGCAAAGGCGGAAGCAAACATAAAATAATGTAGTTTAATACATTGTTCAAGAAGTTAGAAAACAATCAAATGGTGCGCAAATTTCCTTCCGGACAGACGGCATCGGTATCGACTTCCAGTAAACACATATTGATTGTCAACCACACAAAAATACAAACCGTTATTGTTTGTAACTGCATTTTATTATTTACATTGATTTAAGCAAACATAGTGAATATTGTTATGGATGGACAGTTAGCATGACGTGAAAAATTGATAAATAATGAATATACGTGCAACAACGGAGAATTAAGTTATTTCTCCATAATTTAACACATTTTTAAGCTACATGATATAGGATGTCTAACAAATAACATAGTAATAATAGTTATTAATAATAACAGTTCGCATGACGTCACAATTGATATATACTTATTAGGCTACATGATATACGATGTCGAACAAATAAAATAGCATGAACAATTTAGTATGACGCCAAAATTAATATGAAATAAATATACATGTAACACATACTTTATAATGTAAGACGTCTAATAATAGCATGAACAATTTATATGACGTCATGACAATCAATTACAACAAAATGTACATGAATGATATAAAACGATTTTCAACAATACAATAATATTATTATTATAACATAAACAGTTAGTATGTCATCACACTAGATTACAATGAATATACATGAATGACATAACAACGATGTTTAACAAAGTAATAGAACACGAACAATGTATGACGTCACAATGAAAAATACTTACAGAATAAAAAATATAGTATGACATCACAATAGATTACAATGAATATACATGAATGACATAACAACGATGTTCAACAATGTAATAGAACATGAATAATTTAGTATGACGTCACAATGAAATATAATTATAAAATATAATTTAGAATTAAAAAAAATAGTACGACGTCAACGTTAGTTAATGCTATTTACATCTATATAACAATGGTCCTATAGGCATGGATAAACGAACAAAGTAATAATTTTAAAAATGTAAAAACACAAGAGGACAAAGAACAATAAAAAAAAGCAAAACTTGTGGTAAATAAGCCCCAAAAAAAATAATAAGAAAAAGCTGGTTACAAGCAGAAAGCAACGCACAAAAAGAAGGCTGATCGCAAAAAAAAATGAGTTAAAAGATATACAATGTAAACAATTATTTAAAAAACAATGATATTCAATTAATACTGTTATATGCAATAATGTCTTACCAATAAAATATTAGAGAAAGTCTGGTATACGTAGTTAGCTAAAGTAACCACTTGAGAAGGACATTCTTAGAGTATGCTACATCAATCATTGCTGTAAAGCGTATCTACAGTGAAAGACGTAAACCTACGCCAGACATAGAACTAAACCGGTCGTTCAACGATCCTAGATCGAGGTGGGAATTTCAAACTTCACACTAATAGCCTGCCTATCATGAACGGCCCAGCAGTTAAGGAAATCTATATAAAACGCACCAGTTCTATCTGTAATGTCTAGAAAACTCAGATCTAGAAGACAACGATCGCAGATAAACCTATGTTTTACTCCAAGAATTGTATAGATTATTTCTTCAATTAAAAAAACCCAGATAATGATTCTTATTTCTTTGAATGTAGGTTTACAGTACATGCAATCACATTATAGGCCTATAACATATAAGAAGTAGGCCTATATGTAATATTGGTCAGTAGTGCATCAATGTCTCTGATTGATAACGGAATGATTTTGTTTATGATCTGGGTTTTTTTTTTCTATTTAAGAATGAAAATTGAAATATTCGATTTCAAAATCTAAGTTTTAGTATCCAGAAAACTATACAGGCCTACACTAATCATTCAACATTTTCTTTTAACGTTTTAAACATTCTCGTTGTTTCTACTAGCAGTATTTTTACCATGAGTAGAATCTCCTGTCAACGGAATACTTTGGTCCTTGACTTTACCCTTGCTGTTACTAGTATCAGTAGCGTATTTAACTCTCTTAGCTCTGTTACTATTTTTGCAACATGTCTTCCATGCGTCACGAATATCCTTCTGGCGAACACAGAACAACAGAAAAATGAACAGGCCTTGCAGAGAGTTAAAGACACAGAACAACAACTGAAACACGTCGCGAGAGGTCGACTCTGGGTCGATTGCGAAGAATCCAAAAACCCAGGTTAGGCCTAGAAGTACAGACACCGCGATAGCGTTCTGAAGACGCTTGATGACTATATCTTTCTTCATTTGATCAACTTTGTTGGCAACCTTTTTTCTTCCGCAGGTCAATGCACGCATAACTAAAACGAACACTACGACATTAAACAGAAGTAGTATGCCGATGATCAGAATGAAGCCATAGTTGCGAACATTTCCCGAAGGAATGAAACAGCTAGAAAAAAGAATTGATAAATAATGTACATGTTAGCTTAATGAAACAGCTGGAAAAAGGAATTGATAAATAATGTACAGGATAGCTTTTTAGGTTAGCCTCTACGTCATACTCTTTGATAGAGGAGTTCACGCGGTTTGTCGTCGATGTTTCATTAATATAATTTTGATATTTGTACTTACTAATTTTCTGTTGCATAGTGATCAATATCAACACCCAGACAAAGTACAACTATTACCAGAGGAACGCCTTAAAAAACAAACACAGTCGAATGATTGAGTCGAATAACTTGATGTTTATTAATTTAGTCAGAATTATTGGTAAATAATCATAAATATGGGGTACTTTATGTTTTTGTTGTATGTGCAATTTTAATGTCTCATAATAGTAATAATAAACAAATTGGATTGAAAAAATACATATATATTTACCTGAAAAAAATGTAATTTACAGCAAAAAGTCAATGGGGTTTTATAATAAAAACATTACTTTTTAGGTCTTTTTTCTACAGAAGTGATTAACTTTGTTAAACCTGCAAAGTGGCTCATTCAAAGTCTTTTTTTATCTTCAATGTTTATGTTTTGGGGGACAATACATCAATAAGATCGAGCGAAATGTTAAGGCAACACAGCCAAGAAGTGAAATCGTAAATCATTGGTTTTTTTTTTAAACTAGAATGATTTGTTAACAATATTTACCGTAGCCTGTTATACACACTTTAAGCATAAAATATCTAATTTCATCGTAGAAGACTTTAACGAACATAAGGTACATGTTTACAGCTTCGATTGACATCCAGAAAATAGAGGCCAGTCCAAAGTAATGAATCAGCGCTGCTACAGCGATGCATCCATTTCTAGTACCTGTCTGCTCAATGCCAATTGCAAACACGAGGTAGAGAAGTAGCAGAGATAGTGACAGGTTGATGAGGATCTTTTGAGGACGCTTACTTCGAAATTGTCTACAATAAAAACATAATACTTTAGTAAGGACAGTAAAGTAATAAAGCAATTATACAGTACTACGATATTCTCGAGGTTTGCTACACCCAAACAACAACAATTTTAATTACATAATTAAAATGTTCTCTGAAAACCATCAATTTTATTTAAATAAAATAATCCAGTGAGCAAAAACTATAATGTAAACAAATAGAAATGCCATGTATAATTATTCCACAATTTATTATGGAAGTAACACATATTTTCAACAAATAAAGTAAATTCATGGTATATTTTTTTAATCTAAAATATGGATCTATTATACCATCAATACAACAAAAAAATTCCATCTCACAGGGACAGTTTTTCCAATTACTGCTACTTACTTAAAATACAAATGTGTTGCTACGGTAACTGCCAAACACCCAATAGACACTACGCATCCGATTAAACTGATAAGAGTTAAGACATCTTGGAATTGATCATGTTTATGTCTGTAATAGTCCTTTTAAAATTAAACGTTATTTTTTGTAAATTTGAATATAATAATAATAGTAATTATTAATAAAATGTTTACAGATTTTTTTTATAGTACTAGGTACATTTTTTGTCTAACTCTGCTAAAAATTGTTTTAAAACTAGATTTAGTCTTCAACTTTTTTTCATTTCTTCTACTTTGTCTATACGTCTACTATATTTCAAATAATAATCAGTGTTTTCAAAAATAGCAAGGTCAGGGAAAAGAGAGTGGATTGTATTTATTTTCTCATACAAATCGTTTTGAAACTTACTAATCTCAGGTATTTTGGATAATAAGCATACATAATTTGTAATATTGTAAGAGATAAAATTGATAACTTACAACAAGAATAGCAAAGTTGGTCAGATGGTCACATAAGCATACAACACGACCATCTGCTGTTCCATTTTGCTCACATCCTTCGCTTGACCAATCGCCTACTCCATTATCAAGTGAGAAATCCCAGAATACACACTCTGTTTTATAACCAGCTTTCTGTAGAAAGAGTAAAAAACGAAACTAAAAATCTCGATTTCATCGTGTTTTTATATTCGGCGACATATTGTATAAATGTTATAATTTTCTTCCACATCTCTGAGAGAAAAGAAAGTTGTCATTGTAAAATACAATATGGCATCACAAGTACAATTTTTTTTTACTTACAACGCGTGGTAGAAAAGAAGCTTTTATAGGTGTTACTAGGCCATCGATCTCGACTGCCTCTATTGTAGCAGAAATAATCTGACTGCCAACTTGGCGCGTAAATCCTTCTCCAGACGCGTTACCTAAACTGTTTGAAATAAACAACGAACTACTCTGGTACACTGTAAAATATACTCTGATCTCATCTTCTACTGTTTGGTTTTGGCCAAGTAAGATAATCTCAGGTGGAAGCGCGATCGACGCTCCTACCATTTCAAAGGGAAATTCCTTCTGGTTATACGTCTTTACATCGTGTGGTTCGAAGGCCTTCTTGAGCGAGTCGCCGTCAGAGAAAGCAACGTATGCTAATCCGTCTACAAGAGATTCTGGGCTTACTGCTAAAGTCATCACGCCAACATGTGGTTGTACACTGGTGAAGTTCATGCCTGCTGCTGCCACTGTTGCAAGTTGTCTTTCTAATGACGTCACAAATGACAATGCTGTTCCTCTCATTGATAAGTCATGTATGTCAGTATCGATAATGTTATCAACAACTTCAACTACACTCAATGTTATCTGTAAATATTTTCAATAATTGTGAAAATTCAGATCCAATCTAATTGTAATATACAATTAATTTCTTACTTAAATTATATATTGTACCCTGAACATTTTTTTTTAAATATGCCATTTTAATGTCACATAATAGTTATTCACTTTGACCCTACATTGGATCGAAAAATAAATTATTTACATGTAAAAACTGAAATTTAAAGCAAAAAAATAGTCATGTCTTTTTAGAATTTTTTTACAAAAGTGATTGATTATAAAACGTGATTCTATTAATCTTCATTTTTCATATTTGTTTGGGAGACAATACATCTTTAAGGTACACATGCTCTTCAGTCTTAAGTTTCAAATGATCTAAATACAATTGTTCAAATTAATTAAAATACCAAATTAAAGCTTATAATTTGATTTATTTCGTGGTACAATATTAACAGAAACTCACCTTTGCGATGAGACACAAATAGTAGTAAACACTAGATGTAATCACCCAGGAGGCTATCATTTCAATGTATCGTATTCGTATAATAGAAAATTGAATTACCTTTTCATCAGGAATCTCAAGATCAACAATAGCTTCTAAAACAACTGCGACTAACTCAATCGTCTCTTCGTCTAGATCTTCCGTATTACTGGTGACTTTAGCAAGATCATCGGAAACTTTTTCACTATTAGCTTCTGTAACCTCAATCTACAAAATAAGTTAAGTTAATGTCTTAAGAAATAACTAAAGACAGTGTTTTGCGTTGAGTTTGATATTCTTTCTGGTATCAGATCTCATGTGAGGAGTACTCAACATGCCTAAACCTATTTAATTTGATTGTCAATCTGTCAATCTGCGTACCAGACGAATAATAGATAAATAATGTCGGGCTTTAGATACAGTTTTCTTAGCAATGTGAATTAACCGGGGAATTAACCTAGTCGCGCCGACTCTTAGGCCTACAGTTTACATCATCTTCTTTAGAGGAGAATACAGAAAAACAGCTTTCTCATCACTGGGATTATGTAATTTGTCAACCATTTTTCCATCACTAATCAGTAAAGTTAAAATTTAAAAATGTGTAATCCTTAACTTATCTGGGGTTGATTTTTATGGCTGTCGGTTTCGGAATTACAGTAGCACAAATCAAACAATGAATGTGAAACTTAAAGACCCCTTCCCTGCAATTTGGACGTTTTTTGGAATACATATATATCACTTTAAAAACATTAAACCATGTCATTCCTGGTCTTAAATGTACGTTTTATGGTAAATTATGATAAAAAGTGAGAAACAATGCACTACCTAAGTAGCTCGCGGCGATCGACCTCTCGTGGACGGTCTTAGGCCTAGCCTAGCTAGGCTTAGTTTTGTAGGCCTAGCTGGTAAACATCGGTAACGTACGAACATCGTACGCTAGCTATATACCCAGCCTGACGTTGTATAGTTGCTGCATTAATTGTCTTTCTATTTTTGCCAGACTCCGTTGATACAAATTGGGGAAAATCCCGGTATTTTCGCTGAAAAGTTAGGAGTCTTCCATTTGTTTTGGCCTCACGATCGATCGAAAAGTGGGCGAATTACAGGTGAAAAACAAAAATATCAATCCGCGCGCAATGCATTTTGGGATTTATAGCGGGCCGCTATAATTATTAGAATCGACTTATTTTTCACATTTTTAACCGTTTAAAGACGAAAAAAGTTGGCGCAATAGGACCATATAGTATTATTTTTACATTAAATATAGTTTGTGATCTTAAATTAGATCTAAAAAACGTAGGCAAGGGGGCTTTAAAGTTATACAGCTTACTAAAACTATTAAATTACAATCCATTGGTGTCTTTTAGCTTCAGAAATACAAATATAAGTGTACCTCATATAGTCTTTCTATTTGTTGTGAAGTTGTTCCAATACCACAGTCTTCATTTACAATAGGCCGCCACACAGCTCCTGATACGAAATCTCCATCACAGTGTCGCGTAGCAAGGGAAGCATTTTTACCTGATTACGAATAACAATTATTATAAATTTGTAAAGTTAATTAACTCTACTTTTATAGAACGTACGAACGTTTACAAGATCTGCCATCATATCCGACTCTATTTCAAGTTCATGGTCTATGTACAGTATGTTTCCAGTACTGTTGAATCTGTATTTGTATATGGATCAAAACGAAACATGAAAAGCAATTGATGGAAGTCACTCACTACCATTACTACTTCGTGTTGCTATGGGCATAAAATGGCAACAACAAATCAGTAACAAAGTACTATAAGGCTCTTTGGCCATACAAACAATAACGGAAACAATAAGAATACCACTGTCTGAACAAGAAATTGTTATGTTCTTTTGTGGCAGCCAAAATAGGGGCTTGCAAAACAAGGAGAACCAGCTCTCAATTACATTGATGTACTAAAGACGGATACCGGTATGCAGAGAGAGTTACCACAATGACAGATAGGAAATTATGGAGGAATCTAGTCATATAGGATTGGGTAAGCTTTTTTTATATGCATTATATGCAATGGTTATTATCAAAAACATATTATAACATGCTTTTAAAATGTAGGTCTATATCATGTTTGTATAATTACCTTTGTTCGAATATAGAGGGCAGTATTGTATTGAATATGCAGTTACACCAAGTGGAACATCTGGAAAACTGTACCAAGTGCCATTAACTTTCAATTCCTCTCCAATACATAGGTGACTGCGACTGGTTACGTCAGTGACAGGTACAGTGGTCCACGGCTCTAATTTGGAAGGAAGAGTGTGCAAAAAGGTTATACTATGCGTTTAGACATTTGTTATGTCTGTTCCATGTATAACACCAAATGTTGAAAACGTCTTCTTGATATTGATTACTAGTATGTTATTCCGACTTTTGAAAGACTACGTAGGAAACGGAGCCTCATATTTCTATACATACTGAATGTAGCATTACTATGCTACATTAAATTGAGCTAAAATAGTATCCATGTATTTTGTTCTTTTGTTCGTTTTCACCAAAGTCAAAATAGCCTATGTCCTATTAAATATGTAAATAATAAATATGAAATAATAACCCACTCACGATTTGTTACGGTGATATATCCTATCATCAATGATGCATATATTTTAACTTCACATAAAACCAGAAAGTTTGTCCTGTTTTCCAATTGAACTGATACAATATTGCCTTCTGTTCCATTTTCACATTTTAATACTATTACACCAGCAGATTCCGATGCATCCTGGGATGATACAGGGTTTCCACATGCAACGTTGCTCTTTAAATTGTCTGTACTTGTTCCAACTCGTACTTGCGCACCTTCCAAGCGATCAGCTATAAAGTATATTTATTATACAACAATATATGTTATTTTATTACGAAAATATTGATCTGGTTGTAGATGTTATTATTATTATTATACTAAATATTAGCATTGTTTGACAATTTTATATTATGTCCATGATAATTATGATAACACATACACTAATGATAGTTAGGCGTAATACGCATTTTAATATTAGATAATTGCATTTGGAGGATATGAGGACAGTATTTACAATACTAAAGATATCATTTATATAATATAGGCGTAACTTCTGGCAAGAAACAAGCAAAGAAGCTTAATTAATTATTAGGGCATACATTAATAATGATAAATGTGCATAACCTAACACAATACATGTACATAAAACTACTTACAGTGGCTTTCACGGTTGTATAAAACAATATATTCGATCACATATTCGTCAGGCAGGTCAACATACCACCACGGTTCTTTAGATATAAAAACAATACTGATAATGTTGAAAATTAGTAATTAGTAGACCTAACTGAAATTGTCGTAGGTTTGAGTAGGCCTATATTACCATAAAAATAATGACATTTTATGAGTTGGAAGATGGAGATACGGTATTTCATGATTTGTTATATTATATAAAAGTTATTGGTTTTTCTTATTATGAAATTCTTTTATCGCCGAAACGATTTTAATATCCATAATTTTGTTGATCTTAATCCTAGATATACTGAAACAGTATCAAATATAATAACAAATGTGTCAGAACCAATTCTTTTAAATAGTTATTGTTTAGTTTCAACACATTTACGATAACTCTCCGTTATAATCTTATTATTAGGTAGCTTTAATTGTAAATAATCCTTTTTCATACATGCTCTAATCTATTGTTCAGTTTTGTTAAAGATGTACGTATTGTTCCCCAAAAACTTGAAAAATGAAGAATAATAAAATCAGACTTTGAATAGAGTATTTTGTAGTTTTTTTTAAAGTTAATCACTTTCGTAGAAAAAAAAACGGAAAAAAATCAACATTTTCACTTATAAAATGACAAAATAAATGGTTAAATTCAACCAAAAACTAACATTGGCTGGCAGCCAAATTGACTATTTTTTTTTGGTAAATACATTCTTTTTTCCGATCCAATTTTTGGTCAGAGTGGATAACTATTATGTGACATTAAAATTGCATATTCGACAAAAAAACTGTTCAAGAATTATTTTTTCAGGGGGACAATACATCTTTAACGTAATTTAAACCTTTTATATCTATTATTATTGCGTTACTTAATATGTTTGTTTGATAGTGCTTAACAATCATGGCAATCCACAGGGTGTTGCACCATTGGCATTTGTATGTGTTGTTGCAAAATGAATAAAATAAATACAAAAGAATAATATGCATCTTACCATATTCGTTTGTTGTGTGTGAGCAAACAGCTTCCCATATATTTCCTATTCTTGGACCCGTATGGTTGTCGAAAGCTGGTGAAGCCGATAAGTAGCCAGTACGTGTTGAACTCTCATTGGTAGGAAAGTCTTTATCAAATATACGACCTACAAAATAAAAACATCGATTCACTATTCATATGTAGTACTGAACTAGGCCTACCCAAGGCATATTTCCCATCAGGTCTAAAGATTAGAGTTGATTTAGTTTGTCAGGTATGCCTATATCTAATGCTGTAAACAACTGTATTATAATTGTTATGAATTTTAATGGTCTGCGTTCCTTGTGTTAGTCATTGTTAAAGGACGACTATGTGAAATAAATCATAATCCAAATAATTTTTCCATTTGCACACATTAGACCTACTTACAGCATTGCTCATATTCCTCCTGGTCGAATGGCCATACAATCCGGGGCAATGTAAAAGTAACCACAGCGATTATTCCGGTATACCTTAACGCAATCATGCTTTTTGGAGATCTTGCTTCTGTAGAGTTGTGTTACAATATAAACTGCATAATTGAAAGAATTATTAAATGTACTTGTTTGATTAACGTATAGTTCAGTTCAGGCGTTTTTTTCCAGAGAAAACTTTTCCATCTGTTTAAATTATTACATCATGATTATTATGAATAATGAACAAAAAAATAATAGTTTAGAATATTGTAGGTTGGTTTTGTGGAAGTTGATTATATTGTGAATTTCCTGGTGAAATGTTTTCTCTTTTTGTTTTTGTTTGTTTTTATATGATTTGTATATGGATATACTATCTGAAATAAAAACTAAATGGATGAATGAATCACCTTTATGTTCAGTTTAAAATTCATCGGTTATTACACACGATATACTTTGTAGAAGGTTGGAAGAGAAGAGGTATGTTCTTTCGTATCTTCAACTTTAGCAACTTGATGACAGTGTCTATTGTTTTAAAAATATTGGTTTTCCTAACTTTATTATTAAAACAAGCTGGTTAATACTGTTTGGTCATTTTTATGGTTTTGCCTTTTCTCTTCCAAAAATAATTAGTAACAGAAAGTAAATCTTATTCGGATTACTGCAGTATCTTTAGAGAAGATCATCATATTACACCATACATTAATTTATTTTATAATAGGCCTATTAATATCTAGGTCTATGTATATGGATGTATTTATAATAATTGCATTTTAAAGGAAATAATATACTGTAGATCAACGCTAGTACTTACCAGAAACAATACAGCTGTATACCAACTTCCTTTTCCTGGATAGTAAAAAAAAATCGTTTGAATATATGAACAATATTTTGAAAATAATACTGATATCGGTCGGTGAGGCCGGCTTTACAATAAACAGACACACATAGGCCTAATCCCTAGTATTGTCAAGTGACTCATTATTGATTAAATATTTTTATATCTATATATATATTTTCGTTCACCTGCTATTAAAGTAAACATATTATACACAACATGATTTTGTGTAATTAAAACAAATTAAGAGGTAATATTTGTGGCATTGCTAAACATTGAAGGCCCTCGATTCGCACAATCTTTAGTATTTGTTCAAATAAAAAGGAGAAAAGGCAATTACATGAAAAACATTATAACAACAGTATAGATAAGTCTTAAGCTATGTATCAAACTATATGTAAAACAACTGTGATGCGCATATATATGGACATGATGATGTCATATCACTACTATATTTGGGTATATTACTACCATATTTGGGCAAATCATTTCTTTTGTCAAACTAGTTGTGATAGTGTAGACACGGCTTAGGTTTTAGTGCGAATCACACGTCAATGTGTTTGTTGTTTTTCTATCGTAATATTATACAATGAAAAACAAATCAAATATAATTATATATAAATATATAATATTATTATACTTTAATTTATGAAAATATGAAATATCTTATCAAATTATTCTACTGCAGTAACTATTTGTTTAATCTTTATCAATATTTATAGGTAGGTCTGCGCATGCAGTACAATATGTATTGTAGTGACTGCGTCATAACATTCTACTTTGAAAAGAAGTAAAACCATACATAAGTGCAGTAAAAATGTAGTTACTGCAGTAACTGCATGAAAATAATTTTTACATGATCCCTACTTGTTTTACTCACCAATAAAAAGTCGCTGAACTTTACTGCGAACCGGAAATGTCCATACTTCAACGTAAAGTTGTGTTTGAGGCTTAGACTGTGTTTTTGTTTTTTTAAATGATACTTGGTTGGGACAAGAAGTCCATATTTGGAAAAAGATGTATTATATTGCATTTTCTTAGAATTAGGTGTGTTCAAGTAGCCAATCAAACTCAATAGTTCCTGATTTCAGTTGAGTATTTCCTGTAAATAACATAATTATTTAAACAGAAAATAAAACGTCATGAAATATTATTTCACGTTGCTCACATTACATTTGATACCAAATACGTGTACTTGTTAACAATGTAAAATTCGATGTTAAAAAATCATGATCGCTGATTCTTTAAAGGATTGAATAAATCCTCAAATGTACCTAATGTATTATTACTCTTATACCAAGTTAATAATAATACATCGTTTAAATATTTTGTTTAAGGAGGAATAGAATTTTGAATTCTCAACAAATAAGACATCGTATACGTTGTTTTTTCGATTGGGGTGGTGGGATAGGAAGGGTTGTGAAGGACTGTGAGTGGAATTGTTTGTGGAATAATTTTATTTTCGAGTTGAGAGAAATGGTGGCTTTTTACCGGTTTCTCCCAATAATTGCTTCGTTTAGACGACATGAAATAAACAGAATGCCGATTTGCTGTGATTTTAATTTGATTGACTGTAAGATGAAGATTAAAGCCTTTTGTGATTTGTAACATCTTTATTTATTCTTACTTACTTTTTAACTTCGATTAATAATTACACAAATATGACCTAACTAATAATGTTAATAATGATATTAATAGCACAGACAAAGTAAATTAATATTAATAATAAAATGGAAAATGTAGTCATTATTTATACTGTGATCCTGTAAATAAACAAACGGGTATAAAACTAAACGATTATATATGGTATTTTAGCATTAATATTAGTTACGGTATACAGTAGTAATCAAAAATGCACAAATCTATCTAAAATGATATAAAAAAATGAACAATTGTCCAAATAATGTAAAACATGCAATAGCTTTCATGACAACATGTTTTATTTTAAAAAGAAACATTAATCGATTTATTTAAGACAGGAGTTTTGTCGGCAGATTAATACGTACAACAAACATATATTGATTTCAACCATTACACATAGGGTGTGTTTCCGCAGCTAAAACAAAATTAACGGTACATTTGTTAACTAATAAAGTGCACATGATCAGTTATTACCAAAACAAACAGATGCCCAATCACAACGCAAAAAATTTGTCCTCCATGTCAAAGGTTAAAATATCGCATTTATCCGATAATTATCCAATGTGAATGAGATGATTATCGGTTAATTTTTCTCGAGTGGAATCGGTTAAACCCCGTTTGCACAGGCAGTTTATCGGTTAATTTGTATCGGTTAATTATCGGTTAATTTTTGGCTGCGGAAACACGGCCATATTAAATATTACTATAACATCCAGTGTTAGTGATGAAATGTGAATGAACGGCAGTTGTATGATACATGTATACAAACTGGGCACATCAAAGTGGAGCTGTAGCTTGGTGGTAAACGTACTTGCCTTCCAATCCTAAGGTCCGGGGTTCAATCCTGACCTAGTGCCAGGGTTGTAACTCAAAACTCCACTCCTTAACCTCAAATAAGACTTAGTTTATAAAGTATTAAATAGTTTATCCATCCTGTTGCCGAGTCACTCGCTGTTGGATGCGTATGAAAATTACCGCCTAAACATTATATCTAAATTAAACAAGTAGTTTTAGTCAATCTCTGATTTAACTCCCAGAGAGGCTTTAGGCTTTAACTGTATCTAGAGAGGCATTACAGACATATACTATAAATCAACACGAGAATATATGTAACGTTTAACTAGTAAGTAGTAGATTTATAGACACATATCACGCCTAGGCTCATAAAGGTACAGTTATGGCAGAAATGTAGGCCTACAATTATCATTCAAAAACTGTCTATATCGTTTTACACATTCTCGTTGATTGCACTAACAGTGTTTGTAGCACGAGTAGAATCTTCTGTCAATGGAATACTCTGATCCTTTTTCACTTTACCCTTTCTGGTATCAGTAGCATATTTAACTCTCTTAGCTCTGTCACTTTCTTTGCAACATGTCTTCCACGCGTCACGGATATCCTTCTGTCGTACACAGAACAACAGAAAAATAAAGAGGCCTTGCAGAGAGTTAAAGACACAGAATAACAACTGAAACGCGTCGCGAGAGGTCGAATCTGCATCGATTGCGAGGAATCCGAAAACCCATGTTATGCCTAGAAGTGTAGAAATCGCGATAGCGTTCTGCAGACGTTTGATAACTATCTCTCTCTTCGTTTGATCAACTGTTTTGACAACCTTACGTCCGCATGTCAATGTACGCATTACTAGAATGAATACTACGACATTAAACAGAAGTAGTATGCCGATGATAAGAATGAAGCCATAGTTGCGGATATTTCCCGAAGGAATGAAACAGCTGAAATAATAAATAATTAATGATAGCGTCTATACTCAATACAATGTTGGTGCTATTGTTGGTGGAGGAAAATTACTATGTCAATTGAAGAATTATGCGGTTCAGGTTTCCACAATATTGATAGCGCAATATAGACATGCTTACAGTTAAGGGCGGAATTTACCATAAAAAAACTCTTATGACGTATTTTCAGGCATTTTGTCGATTATTGAGTTTCATAGTTAGCTAAGATTGGCTTCCATCGACTATTTGATGAATAACCAACAATCTACGCGTTTACTTGGACATGTAAAATACTCTCGTTGATATAATCAATAATTGATTCAAATAATCCAAATATATAAAAAAATACAAAATGAATATTTCCGACAAAAGTAGGGTTTTGCCAGATCGGGTCACAATTAAACAATTAATTGTAAATGATTACGTGCTGGTATTCCCCATGTGTTATTATAATATTATTATTTAATTATTATATGCATTATTATAATTATATGATACTTACTAATGTTCGTTCGTATAGTGATCAACATCAACGAATAAACAAATTGCAACAATCAGCAGAGGAAACCCTAAAAACAACAACAATGTTAGTTTTAAATTAACAACCAAAATTGAGTAAAACAAACTAATTTGTTTACAAAAAGTAATAGACTGCACTGTGGTGCAATAATTTACTAAAAAATCAGTTCAGAATGTTTTCTTCAATGTTGTATGTTATATAATAAAGAAAAAAAAAACAATATTTACCATAGCCTGCTACACACACTTTCAGCATAAAGTGTTCAATATTATCGTAGAAGACTTTGACGAACATAAGATACATGTTCACAGCTTCGATTGACATCCAGAAAAAAGAAGCCAGTCCAAAGAAATGAATCAGCGCTGCTACAGCGATGCATCCATTTCTAGAACCTGTCTGCTCGATGCCAATTGCAAACACGAGGTAAAGGAGTAGTAAAGATAGTGACAGGTTGATGAGGATCTTCTGAGGACGTTTACTTCGAAATTTTCTACAATAAAACCATAATAATATCATTAACATATGTACCGTGGCATATTGTACAATTATCTCATAACTATACGAATGTTTCAATCTTTGTTTTATATTATTTGCTCACGAAACAAACTAATGTTTTTCACAAATGAAAAATTACTCCAACTTACTTAAAGTAAAGGTATGTAGCAATGGTGACTGTTAAACATAAAATAGAAATGATGCATCCGATTAAACTGATGATAGTTAAGGCATCGTGGAACGCAGAATCTTTAGGTTCGTAATAATCCTGTAAGAATGAATAAGCATTATTGTTATTATATTTTATTTTATAAATTTAGGCACATGTGATAAAGGATTGCCAATAGTAAATTAATCACCGTCTTATCAGATAGGTACTCCATTTGAACATAGGCTAATTGTGAACCGGTTCACCGGCGTAACCCTACTCGTCTTGAAAAATTAACTAGATTCTTCAAAGTACACAAAGACAAACTGTGTATATACTGCGCTACCTTATCCGAGAAAACGTGTTCCACCACCAGAACTAGAAGCTTGTTGCTTGAACCCATGCCGATATTGTTGATTGGTTAGGTACATTACGGTAAACTGAGCCCCTGCCTTAACCGCTCGACAATAATGATTAATGTTATCCATACCACTATTGCACGATTCTGATTACTGAGTTATCCAATGTGCTAAAATCATGATAAAGATTTTAGTATTTTTCTTGTGTCCCACTATTCTAATTCTAAATCTTTAGTTAGAAAGATTTCGTTTAGGCCCTAAAGATTAAACACACAATATCGACTCTTTCGATCGACAAGGTCAATAAACAATAATAATGACTTACAACAATAATAGCAAAGTTCGTAAGATGATCACACCGGCATACAGCACGACCGTCAGTTGTTCCATCTAGCTCACATCCTTCGCTTGACCAATCACCTACTCCATCATCAAGTGAGAAATCCCAGAAAACACATTTTGTATTGTTTGTAGTTTTCTGCCAAAAGAAATTGTAAGAAAGAACGCTTTGTTTTTTTAATTTGGATGATTCTCTGAAACAATGTTACTGTATTATGGGTAGAAATGTAATATTATGTTGCCGTGTGATTAACAAATGACAAAAGAAGAACTAAGGATATATGCCTTAAACTTTCTAAAGATAGGTAACTCTAAACACATTGAACGGGATATATAATAAAACTTTCCCTTTGAATGTAATGTTAGATTAAAAAGACCATCTTCCTCAATTATAAAGTAATATAGGCAGTTTGGAAACCTACGTAAGGATACGTATGCTCTCTCTGTATGATTAGCTTAAACGTTATTTACACTAACAAGAACAACAACTTTTTCATCACCTGTGTCCGCTAAAATGCAATGAAAGTTAGCTAATAGTACAGTATTGTTTTTGAACAATGGTTATGTATTTGTACACAATACTTACAAAGCCAGGTAGAAAGGCAGCTTTTATAGGTGTTATCAGTCCATCAATCTTGACTGCCTCAATTGAAGCTGAAATAATATGACTCCCGACTTTGCGAGTAAAACCTCCTTCGGATGCGTTACCGACATTGTTTGAAATGAACAACATACTATTCTGGTACACGGTAAAATATACTCTGATTTCATCTTCTCCTGTTTGAGCCTGGTTGAGTGAGATGATCTCAGGTGGAAGTGCGATTGACGCTCCTACCATTTCAAAAGGAAATGTCTTCTTGTAATACGTCTTTACATCGTCTGATTGGAAGGCTTCATTGAGCGAGTCACCATCTGAGACAGTCACATAAGCTAGCCCGTTTATTAGAGATTTTGAACTCACTACTAAAGTCATAACACCAACATTTGGCTGTACGCTGCTGAAGTTCATACCTGCTGCTACCATTGTTGCAAGTTGTCTTTCTAATGACGTCACGAATGACGATGCCGTCTCCCTCATTGATGAGTCAAGTATACCAGATTCGATGATATTATCGACAACTTCAACCACATTTAAGGTTATCTTTAAGTAATAATGAAGATAATGTGTAGATTGTGCTCAAATCTTAATTCTTATTATCTAGATCTCTCTATTCGAAAACTAACTGTTTTGGTCTTATACATTGCAAATGCCCTAGATACGATTGTTAATGTGTATTTATTTTTTGATTCTGCTTTCAAGAAAGTGGTGCTCAAGATGTCTGTTTCACTGTTTTATAATTAGCACTTAACTCTTACTTGAAAATAATAGCATTGCATTCAGTTCATGTTTTGTATAGAACATCAAATTACCGTTTTATCAGGTATCTCGAGACCAACAATGTCTTCTAAAATGTTTGCGACTAATTCAACCGCCTTCATATCAAGATCTTCCGTATTACTGGTGGCTTTTGCAAGAGCCTTGGCAACTTCTCTACAGTTTTCTTCTGTAACTTCCACCTGCAAAATCAGTGAAGTACATTCATCTTTTAACTTTTAAAAGTCTAATAGCGGTGCCATAATAGATAAAGGTTCTTATAGATAAAGGTTTTTTTTACTAAAGTTAGGACATATTGAAGTTAGTAAATTACAGTTACCCTATCTATCCATTGTATTTGTCTTGAAGTCGTTCCAATGTTACAGTCTGTGATAGTGATGGATCCCCATACAGCTCCTGATTCGAAATCTCCTCCACAGTATCGTGTCGCAAGTGAAACAGTTTTTCCTTTATTACAAAAAAAATGTATATATTTTTTTAAAAAAACGTTGATGTTGCCGTACTAGCTGCAGTACTAGCTGCAGTACTAGCTGCAGTACTAGCTGCTGTAAAAGTTTAGAGATTTTCAAAAATATATTTTTGTAAAAAGAATATTTACTAATTATTTTAAAAGATTTACCCTGATCTGTATAATATAGAGGGCAGTATTGTATTGATTCTGCGGTTGCACCAAGTTGGACATCTGGAAAACTGTACAAAGTGCCTTCAACTGTAATGTCTTCTCCGGGACACGATGCTTTGTAAGGAAACATATTTAGAAATATTATTGTTTACTGTAATTATATATGACAACCCGGATGATTATTTTTATTATTCTGGACGTCTGAAGTAGAAATTAATATGAATAATTAATTAATTAATATAGGAAGGACATTATAGAGGGCGCTATATACATACAGAATGAGACTTAGACCAACTGAGTTGTAGGGCCAACCAAAGGGTATCTGCAAGCGGCTCATGATATGACCCTGTGTTCGAATGGTATTTTTTTTTGTGGAGAAAGAATATTTAGAGTGTTAGGACCAGTTATATTTAGGGAAAAGGTCGGCTATTTTATGTATTATTCATGCTATCCATTTCATACGTCCAGAAAAAAATCACACCAGGTTAAGAAAGGTTGACTTCGGTATGTCCTTGATGAAATATGATCTATGTTTAGTTTAAGTTTGACTAATTGATCTAATGTTGGCAGTAAAAATCTGTCGGTAGCTTATTTGTATACATTTAAGTACTTACATATACTTGTAACAACAATAGATTCAGGGTCCGTATCATACCCTTCCAATGTAGAAAGAGCATCGCTTATCATGGAACTGTATGTGGTCGCATTTTGTGTTTTGTGGAAGTATAACTCCATTTCTGCAATAACACTTCCGTTTTTAAGACTCGTGACGAAGAATTCAAATGATTGAGGCAGACTTGCAGACAACTGAAATACATTTATTCGTGTTTTACGTTCATGTTAATGCATACATATCTTGTATTACTATTGTAAGATAAATCGAATTAAGCCAAAACATAGTTTGCCCTCCATCACCACAAATGAAATTGAATATCTTAAAAATATATATCTTAGTTGTAATGTAGTTCCTATTTTATATTTGTATTAATACAAAAATAATTGCCTTTTACTATTGTCAATAAAATAAATAAACTGTTAACAGAATCAGGAAGTCATTACGTAATTTTTTTTTTTTTTTAAACGAAGGATTACACGATGTTTTTATAAAGTTGTAAGTAATAATTATTTTTTTTTACAATCGTAGTAAAACTTACATCAGCTTCCAACACATTTGCAAATCGTTTGAATGTAACATTGTTTGTAAAGTCATCTCCGAAAGAAATGTTGAATCTAGCGAGTGCTCTAAAAGTTGACAACTCTAATGAAAATGTACGAAAGATAGAAACATGTCAAGATCAACCATATAGAAGATACTAATACAAACGAGTAATGGAATGTTAAATAAGAAGTAGTCTCATCAAATATGCACGTGATTTGCACGTGATTTACACGCAGTTCGGAATTGTTGTGCGGTCAATCACGATCCTCATTTTCGTAAAACAATGGGCACATATGAGCTAAATAATTACCGTTGAAACGATATTAAATTTATGAAATGCACCGGAGCGGGAAAGAGTAAAAAGAGATAGCAGTGTGAAAATAGTAAGTGGAAATGGATTTACAAGTGGGCCTAGGCCTACTTTTAATGATCATGTTTACTAGTCTCCCTTTTTCTATTTGATTAGGCCTACGGTATACAGAAAACGTAGTTGTTTAGAAGCATTGCATAGCACTAGACTTACCTGTGATGAGCACGGTTGCAAGGTTTGATTTTGCTTCTTTCCTATCCTGAGATCTATATCCAAAACAGACGTAATCACCCTGATTCTGGCCTTGTTTTAGTTGTACGTTGTAAGCAGGACTATTAGCACCACTGGGGATACGGTCGCCATTTTTAAACCATTCGTAAAACTCTACGTTTTCTATATTGCATTCCAATGTAGCTGTTTTTCCAACATTAGCAACCTGCGATTCTGGGTGACGAACGAGTTCAGGATCTAAAATAAAATTGAATGAAACTAAATACCAACTTAATATCAACTATATTGATTAAACAGTTTTCCACTAAGCGAACATTACTGAGCCCTTGTTATTTACGTATTGTTTTGAATTACAAATAGTAGAAGGAAATATAAATACGCATGCGCACAGGCCAAATCTTTAGATTAAGGTAAATAAATGTCACTGCACAAAAACCTACTTAAGCTAGGGTAAATCAGGGACTTCAATGCGAATTTCCTGCGAATATAAAGTTTAAGCCTTTTTCTAAAAATAGAACAGATTTCTGTCTTAAATGGATGCTCTTGTACTTTCATTCCACAAGAAATGTTATACCAAAGGGTTTTTTAAAAGTTAACATATTCATACTTTTCTGTTTGTTTTTTAAAACATTAAGTAACGTTTATTAACATAAAAAATTGCAAATACAAGAAAGGCATTACTTTTTTAAGAAAATTCATTTGTCTACATACCTTCAAAGAACTCTCCAATGCAAAGTGTGAATGCTATAAATTTGACGTCTGTCTGATTGCAACCAGCACTAACCTGGTCTAACACAAGTTCGTTCCAGTCACTCAAGAATTGCAAACATTCGGGTGAGCTTTTTTCACAAGTAACACCATTCACTGAGATTGCTTCATTTAACAGATTAACGTATGTATCAGAACGACTAGTCAACTTGATCTCATACGTAGATGTGCTGTTGATTTTGATTGGTTGATCAAATGTCAATTCAATTAGAAAAGATTCTGCTTCAGGAGTAATTACTATACTTCCAAACGTTTCTGCATAAATGGCAAAGCCTGTATTTTTACTCAATATGGTCATTTCTAAGGAGATCATTACGTAATCAGAATCACTTCCTTCTGCGGAACCCTCTGAAAATTCAAAGGCCTTCCAAATGAAAATGTTAGATGAAAATGATATACTATACAAAACGGAGCCTTGAACAAAAGTGTCAATGTATAATTTAGGGAGATCTCCAAGTTCATTTGGTTGGGGCGTTGGCATGATATTGGCAATAGTCGTATTGTAACATTCTGGCAATGATTGTGAAAAACGTTGAGTTGTTGCATAACGATCAGTGCAGGAACCATCTGAAAAAAGGGAATAATGAATGAGGTAATTGTATTATGACGTACACTTGAATAAAACTGATTTAAAATGTGCTGATGGCGGTGTTTTACATGCGAATATTGATAGTTCGTCTCTATTATTACTTTAGAGAGCTTTTGGCTTATAACCTATGACCCCGTGATATTTTACTATGTGCATGCGTTTTGGATTTGTTTCACAGTGGTTGTTGTCGTCGTCGGGTCGAACTTCGTCGGTTTGCTGGTCTGAGTGACGACTTTGGATCATGTTTTACAAACATAACAAATAAAACATTATTAGGTTTACGGTCGTCACAAACACTTTTAGTGAACGACGACGCCAACGTTCACGTATACCTTGTGGCGTAATGAATTGAGCAAACAACAAACTGTTCTGGTTCAATAAAGGCATGAAAACACTTCAGTCTAATTTTACTTACCTTCTATCGAAATATCTACATTTTCACTGCGTATTTTATTTGCTAAATTTTTAACAAGGCAAGAATATCTAGAATAAATAAAAATCAAGATAAAAAATGTTACGGTAACAACAATATTACTTGTGGACAAAATTGTATAGCAAAAACTTAAATTTAAATAATGTAAAATGTATGTTTTGGGATGGATTAAACCGCATAATTATTTCGCTGGTAACACTTACGTTGTTGCTGAAATATCCGTTATTTCGTAAACTGACTGAGTGGTAGATGGCGCTGTAACAGGTACGTAGGCACCTGCATCATTAACTGTTTCCCATTGGACAGTTGCTGCTGGAACTCCAGACGCTACACAATACAATATGATGCTTTCTTCTTCGATATTGATAATCATGGAACTACTGATTGACGTAATAATTGGTGCAACTAATATAATAAAATAAAAGTTATGTAGTAAATAACACGATAATACCTTTACTCAATTCAGTTCAGTTGTTTTTCCTTCAGAAAAACACATAAAATCAAAATCTGAATCCTACGTACTGATTGGTCACATATTCCGCAAATAGAAAATGTGGTGATATTGGTGGAAACAGGGATATTCCCCTTACACTTACAATAACAATTTAGGAAGAAACGAATGTCAATGACTACTTAAAGGCCAAATTTGATAATTTATTTTGTTTGTAGGCCTATATATTGGCTCATCACCACGAAACGTTCAAGCATTGGACAAAACCAGAGACCAGTATATAGTTATTATGAAGATCCATTTTATATCCATAAAAACCATGAATATACATTTTCATTTTCGTGATGGGAAAAAATATTTGTCTTTTATTTGAGGTTGAATCAATTATTGTCGTCGTCATGTTTATAGGAGTGCCCCTTTTGTAGTAGTTAGCCGTACTGTTACATATTGCCCCTAGTTTTGCAGTTTCCCCTTAATAGGGGTGACCAAATTGAGTGGTTCTACTGTAATAATACAGAGAAAGGATAGTGCCGTATCAATACTGGTTTTACACAATGTATCAACGGTGTTACCAAAGATACTAGTTACTGAAATGTAACTTCTGGCTGTACATACCGATACATTGCTCATACAACGGTTCAACAGCAGTGTTTATTGAAGTCACTCCACAACCGTATTCTCTTAACTCCTCACTGACTTGCACCCATTCTGCGTATCTGTCAAGGCATGTACGTTCAATGTCATTACAGTCCGCTATAAACGACCTTGCTGTCAGGGTTAAGCTAAACGGTGGAAGTATTATGTGCTTAGTACCGCCATCGGGAAGAAATGAAAACCAGATATCTTGTACTCCATATCGATCAAAACTGTGGATGTCCGACAGTAATTTTTCGAAGACCGTTTCTTTCTTGTCGTCTTCCAGATATACCTGATATAATGTTTAAATGTATAAAACACAGAAACACACACTGTATGCATTACTTATCACTAGCCTATAAGCAATACATGTAAAAAGATAGAATTTATTTTTAATTTTCATTTGGATAAAACTAAGTTTGAAGATCTTTACGGTATATTTAAACAAGTATTTATATAAATATATTGATTATGATAGAGGTAATGAAGTGAAAACGGTAAAACAAAATGTGTAAAAAACTTAGATTTTCCCCCTCAATTTCTAGCATTATCGTTACGATATATATCGAATCTAAATAAAATGTGGAAGAGAAAAACCATCCATACCTAATCCATTATAATGTAATGTGTTTTCTGAGAATAAATAGGGTATAACCATGAAGGAAAAAACAAATTTTCCTCCATAGTATAACCTATTTAATTTTTTTTTTTTTGTAAAATTAAAAACCTCTACTACTTAAACAAACTGTCACGTGATAAAAACATAGCTAGGAATAGGAAGTTGTCGCTTCAGGACAGTAGTATTTAAAATGCAGTTTGTGGAACGGGGACGGAATACTTTTTACAATTACGTAATAATTATCTTACCCTGAAATGAATAACCGGTATTTCAATGACGTTCGGCCCAGATGGCAATAAGGCTACAAACAGTGTTCCGTCTTCTCTTATCTTATTCCCAACATATGAAGAAATATCAACTTCAATCTTGTGAAATCAAAATACATATTTTACTGTTTTTTTATATTTATATTGACTAAAAAAAACTAGTTTACATTAACTAAATAGAAGTAGGAATTTAAAATTCAACAAACGTTTTAATTATCTCAGAGAGTTTTATCTTTTTTTTTTGTCCATTCTATTTCATTATTTTCAGTTTATCTGTATTTGTTCAAAGACAAATGAGCATTACATAATAAAAACTAGAGTCTATCTATTGAAAAAATTCCAATATTTAAAATACCATTATTCAAAATGTACTATACAAAAAACATAAACACATTAAAACAATAATCCAATCATTAGGTTGGCCTTTACTACTAGAAGTGATGCAATCTGTTTTGCAGACATTTCTTTAGCTGTCGTCTGAAAAGAGCGTTGTGAGACTCGGGTTTATCTCGGAGATTTTCGATGTTCTGTGCGTGTGGAACGGGTATAATTTACAGATATGAAAAGTGTTTTTAATGTAAAAAACAATGTTTCCAAAAATATAATTGAAACAATTGAAATCTATACCTTTGCTATTATATTGAGACCCTCTGGAAAATAGTATCTTCTGGCATTGAAACGAAATATGTGTGGCGAGTTTGAGCCTTCAAAGGTTAAGACGTTGTATTCTTTAACATCACCACATCTTGCTGTCATCGTGTCTAGAAGTTGACTTAAATCTTCACATTCTCTTTCTATTAAAGAAACAAATATTTACATTTATAGCATCTAGGTTTCAGTGGCAGATCCAGGATTTCTGAAACAGGTACTATTGGTAATAGAACATTTAATAAAAGAACACATTTGTTTTTCTTACTTTGACATTCGTCTGGTTCATCTGAGTTATCTGCACAGTCATACGGCACATTGTCACACATCTTGCTAAGTGAGATACACTCGCCACTCTTACAGGCGAACTCATTACGACCACATCCAACTATAACAACAATTGGAATAATAATTACAGAAGCAATAATTTAATCAACATTTTAAACAAGTCATAATTGTACCGAAGTCGTACCTGATTTGTATTGTACTAATTTATACCGTACCCGAGTAATTTTTGTACCGAAGTTGTACCCGAGTCGTATTATACCAAGTCATACTATACCCGAGTCATTTTGTTCCGAAGTCGTACCTGAGTCATATTGTACCAATTAATACTGTACCAAAGTAATATTGTACCGAAGTCATACAGTACCCGAGTAATATTGTACAGAAGTCACACAGTACTCGAGTCACATCAGTACCCGAGTAATGTTGTACCTAAGTTATACAACCGAGTCATACAGTACCCGAGTCATACAGTACCCGAGTCCGATTAATATTGTATCCGAGTTATATTATATCCGAGTAATATTGTACCTAAGTCATACACCTGAGTCTTACTGTACCCGAGTCATATTATACTGAAGTTCTAATATACTTAAGTCATTGCAATCAATTCATAACATACCTGTGCCGACATTATACGCGATTCCGATAGTCATATTCGAGTCTACTTTGGTCGCCATCGTATCTTCGCAGTATTTTCAAAGTTGTTGTTTGATAGTTTAGACTTCAGAGTCAGTATTAAATAGATAATAAATTTACTTTACAAAGAACCTTATTTTGAAAATGTTTAAATAAATCGTAAAAGATACAAATACTGAGTTGTTTTTTTATTGTTTCTTTTGTGTATCTGGATATTGAAGTGTTTCTTCAAGGTAAAATACTAAATATTTTGGCAAATGTAAGCCTAATGCAGGTAAAATTAGCAATTGAAATGACGGGTAACGGTCTCTTGTATGTTAACAACAGTGAAAACTCATGATGTAGATTTTGCTAAGCACACTCGACGTCACATAAATTTACGGCGACGGCTGTACAGCGAGCGCACGCGGCGATATCGTAAATTTGTTCTGAAATAAAATGTACATATCTTTCACGATGTTAAAATATGGTTGTTGGTAATGTAGTCCTTTAAATGATAATATAAAAAAAACATACCGATTACTCCTGTACATGTGGGACCTCTGAAACCCGGGGGACATGCGCAGTAAAAGTTATTTGTTACAGTTTGAATATCGGAAAACCTATTAATAGTCTGGAAACAGATGCCACCATTTTCACAAGGATCTGTGGTACATATATTATCTGTAAAATTAATCAAACATTCATGTTAAGCCAGTTCATTTAAGTGCATTTAGGCACATGGTTTTAATTACTAAATAGTAATATAGATAAGATAACAAAAATATATTGTCATGTTGTTATTTGTCCGCTAATAAGATATAACTGATGAATGTCCACATTACAACCTTGCTTCCCTTTAAATTATTCCCTATATATTATATAAAACCTATCACATCGTTACCTCGGAAGTGAGAGCGTCTACTACATAGCACCATGACAGTAGCACATGCAAATATCAAATATGTTTACAATAGCAGCACTAGAGTTCTGCGCACGATTAAGCGGATCCGTATCATATCCGAGTTACGTCCGACGTAAGTGCTAGTGTGATCAGTTAACTCCGATATAATTTCAATGGATGTCATGTTTATTCTATGTAATTTTAACTCCAATATGTTAAGGATGTAACTGTAAAGTTCTGTCTACACTGTCAAACTGTATGTGACAAAACAATGTGATGTGCCCATAATAACGGGCATGATGCTGTCATATCTCTAGCATATTCGGGCACATCACACTTTTTTTTTGTCAAACAAGTTTGATAGTGAAGACAGAGCTTAAGCCTTTTTACATTATCAAACTTTAGTTTGCAAACTAGATAAATTACGAATTTGGAAACAAAACAGTTGGCAAATTTCAGACAAATACTTTGCAGAAGTTAGGCAATATACTTTGCTTGATTGAGAAAACTAGTTTGATAACTCGGCGAGTCACAAGTCACAGTCTACTTATGTGATTCTGCATGTGGACATAATATATATATATATAATAACAAAATTATATTAATCAATTCAATTGTTAAGGCCTGTGTACACTGAACACTTGCACGCAAAAAGCGACACGCAACAATCATCAAATCGAAGCTTAGATTTGTGTAAATTAAGATTCTGTCATACCTTGTTCACAGAATGCTCCGTTACGGCCTTCGGGACAATCGCACTTGCCTTCTTGATTACAAACACCTTTATGTTCACAACCGATTGTAGTACATGATGCAACAACTGTTGAAAAGGAAATGTTATTTATACTTGAATTAAAACAATTAAAAATATAATGATTTAATGTCCATGTTAATCTTCCAAAATATCAATCTACATTGGATTCAATTTTATTTTATTTATATGTCTGTGTACACTATTAAATTAGTTTGACAAAAAAGTGTGATGTTCCTAAATATGGTAGTGATATTCCTAAATATGGTAGTGATATTCCCAAATATGGTAGTGATATGATATCATCATGTCCATATATGGGCACATGACATTTTTTGTCACATAAAGTTTGATAGTGTAGATAGAGCTACTTTATCCTGTCTTATTTCTTTATTTCTTAATTAACATTATTAGTTAAACATACATACTTTCACATAAATCACCACTGTAAAATACACTGTTTGAACATTTACAATAATACAGGTTCAATGATTCTGGAAATATTTCACATCTTCCTTGGTTTTGGCATTCTAATTCACAAGGTGGTCGTACTTTAGAATAAAAAAAAGAACAATAATAGTCATTATTTGGCCAAAACAATATCATTGGCATTAACACTGTCATTTTTTAGACATGACCTACCCGGGTATGTATAGGAATAAATATTTGGCAATCATTTGGCGTATCATGTATAAGGTTAGGGTAAAAGTTAGATTACAATATGATACTTTTTCTATTAGGCCATTTTGTAGTTAAATAATCATTGACTTTAGCACAAAAAAATATAACAACATACAATTATTTAGCTTATAAAAAGACAGAATTACTAGTTAAAATCAACCAAAAACATATCCCAACATGCTACCGGTTGACTTTTTAAAAATTAATTTACCGTTTCATCATCAAAAATATGATACTATGTATCACATGTGGTGATGTAGTACCAACTATTCCAATTACACTGGAGAAATCTAGATACACTGCGCTGCGATATAATCTGGTGTATTAACGTTTATATTTTTTAGTTAGATTTTATTTTAAATATTAAAAAAATAACTATACAACTATTCTCGATCGACACAATGAAGTACTCTTTAAGTTTTTACATCATGCTATACAAATATAATACTATATCACAGTGAATTGCTCGCGTTGATTGCGTAAGTTTGTTAAGCTTTTTGAGTTACTTTCCGTGGTAGTGGAATCCCAGCCAGCTTAATTGTTTCTCTATAGGACGGAACACGCAAGGAAGTAAATGCAACGAAACGCAATTCAAATGATTCGTCCAATGTGTAGGCATAATTGGTCAAATTACTTGCGTTGCGCTTACTTCCTTGAGTTGGGAAGATTATACCGTTTGTATACCTTTGTCACAAAAGGCGCCACAGTAATCAATCGAACACATACATCCACCGCTGAGACACTTGCCACCATTTTCACATAATCGTGATCGGACTTCTGATCTCTCGCATATCCCAACATCTGTAATATTAATAATGTTGTGTTTTAATCTGTATTTCTGCATAACCAATTAGTTATCTCATGTCCATTTTGACAATTGTTCTCGCTCGGTTAGTTTTATGTGGTGGCTAGTTTATATACGACAATGCCATGGCAAGAATAGTAAACATATAATGCGTGTATGAGGGTCGACAATAATAGTTAGAATAATGTGTTTATTTAAGTGACGTTAATACTTCGTTATTATGTAGGCCTATTCATATAATAATCCAGTTATGTAATAGCTGCTGCCTATTGCAAGTTGTAGTGGGTGTAATCACTTAAGGTGTAATATGGTACTACCGGCAGCTAAATACATAATTATAATAGAAGAATATTACCGTCTCCGCGTAAATTCTCTAGGCATTCCAACGGACGATATGGACCTAGTCGTACTGGAGTGAAAAGAAACAGTAATATTATTTAGCATGAATATATTAATAAAAATCATCGCCATTGTCAATACATATATACCTAATATTGTCTTGCAGATTTTCCTGCCGCCTAATATGATTTATATATAATATATAATATAATAAATATATAATATGATATAATACTAAACTAATGCACACGTTCCGTTAGTTCTCATTACTGAATACAAAATGTAAACATTCCAACTTCTTTGATACCAACACTGAGTTGTTTTAAGATAGTGTTGTATAAAACTAGAGAGCGCAATCCTCCACCTAGGCATACTACGTGTTCATACAGCTATGCAACAATCCTTTAAAATCTTATGAAAATCGGACAATTACGTGTTGAGTAATCCTGCTAACTAACATATATAGAAAGAAAGAAAGAACACACGCGCGATCGACCACATATCAGTGTAATGAGTATGTTAAAATGGTGCTACAAAACCTCTTCCCAGTAGTAGATGATTGATATTTAATGGGAACTGACGGTGTCCGCAAAAAAGCTATTGTGTACAACAGTGTAACATTTGTATGTGAAGTGGATTATCTTTTTCAGGATGCCGGAACCGTTTAGTATCCTGCTATTAAAAATTGATTTACCTATAATCATCTGAGTCAAAATGCCACGAAGCAATGTTTTTGATGTAGAGTACTCGTGGAGACTCTGTGTTTCTATTCTTTTCTTCTCTCTTTAAGTTACACCACCAGGGGCGGATTGGTATAAAACAGTCTTAACTGATGGTCTTAACTCCCCGATTAAAGCCGACTTGATCAGATAGACGGTCTTAGTAAAGCCACCCCTGTTAGACCATTGCTATAAAACAGTCTTAGCTAAGACCGCGTAAAGTAACACATTGAGGGCGTACTTTGCGCGTAGAATACCAAATAAGGTAATGTTCGTCACGCTTGTTCAACTCGCAATCATAACAGTACGTACATTTCTACGCGAGAAAATCCATTCTAGGCCTATATAAGAATAAAATCACCGTTAGTATTTGATTTAACACTTAAAACTCGTTTAATTGGTTGTCTTTCACGATAAATAAGACGTAAAAACAACAAAACAGAGGTTTAAGACTGTTTTAAGACTCCTTCGACTAGGCTTTAATTTTAAAGACCACTTACAGTTTAGACCGCGGTATAGCAATAGTCTATAATAAAGACTACTTGCTACGTCACGAATTATAGCCGGCTAAGCGCTAAGGCCGTTTATAGACCGCTTATAGCAATCCGCCCCTGGTCTTTCCTGGAAAATTTTAAAATCTGTGGTGTGGTGAACCACATTTGCTAGTACAGCAAACTGGACCCATATTCTTGTTTGGAAACTTTTAACCCTTACCAATAGACCTATTTTCCAATACGACCCGTATGGTATTTAACTACCAGGAAGAACCTGATAAACACAACCATAAAGGGTTATAAGTGTATTCCAACTTCAAGGTCAAACCAATACTACTGTCCGGTTTTCTTCCCTGTTAACCGCAAGGAGGAACCTTCATGAAAATAAATGGCAACCGGAATGCAACGTTAAAATGAAATATTGAATAATCCTGGTAATAGGATAAGAAACGTAGGCCTATTTGACAATGGAATTGCAGTGGCCAGGGTACAATTAATAAAGAACTAATAAAAAGTCCAATGCTAAAAGATAATCCAACTCTAATTTGCTTGAGTTTCCTAAAATGTTTTTAAAATGCTTTCTTGAAAATCATAAGAGAGTTAGATTTCCACTTTATTATACTACCCAAATAGTATTATTATTTCAACCTTAGTTCCCTTAATCGTCTATACATTCTACTACAATAAATCTTGTTATTATCTCTTTGGTTTTGTTAATATTAAGAGGGGACAAAAGCAGAACGCTGAACACCAGGGGAGTGATGGCGCAAATCACCGGGCCATGACGACTGACAGAAGATCATCTCAGGGTCATTTGAGAATATAGACTAAACGTAGCAAGTAAGTAGGCCTACTTGACAATTGGTTCACCGAAAAGTTAAAATTGTATAATAAAATAATAAGAATTAAGTCTTCATACAAATTTACAAATCCACATTAATTGTTGTAAAATGCTTTACCTGTTGGCTGTGTAACTTCTTCTTCTTGGCATGTGCTTTCATGACATCCTCCTATTAGATAAACCAGAATGATAACATTAATTGTTAAGAATTTTCCAACAATATTTACCACACATGTGTGTCAGGTCCTACAGTAAATATCTAAAAAGTGTTGTAAAGCAGAACAAGCTGAATAACGTTTTTCTGGCGGCGGCTTAACTTGCCCTGCTAATTTTTTTATGAAACGCCAAATGCGAATTATTGATTTGCTCGGTTCTTCTATTAAGGATAACGATGGAAAATTAAAAGTTAATATTTTTAAATCAAAGTATGCATTTTATAACAAGAAAAATATTATGACAATCATACTTTCTTAATAGTTTTCTAAATATAGGGTCTCAAACATCAATGAAACTATCGTATTTTTCTAGCAATATTCTGAATTTTGCTGACGTAATTTTAGATAGACATTTAGAGACATTTTTAATGGTCTAAATAAAAAAAACACAAACATTAATATTGTGTATAACCATAACGCTTTACCTGTACCAAATTGGCATCTACTGCTTTCAATACATAATACTATAAGATAAACTAAGCTGATACTGTTAATAGAAATTGTCCACCTTCTCCAAAACATAATTGTACCGCACAACGTTCAGGTCCTACCACAACGTTCATACAGTAAGTATAGAACAGTCGTATTTTATAAGAACTCTCAACTGGCTGGTGTGCAAGACATGGGTGTGAAATGAAAGGATTAGGCCAAGTTGAGCCGCCACAAGGAAAATGTTTTCCGGTAGGCCTAAAGCCAACATTCTTTTTGTGAATCCGGAAACACAAACATTGTAAAATAAATCTGACCTTGAACCGTTAGTAAGAAAGATCCGTGTTTTATATCCACTTTCTTAATGATGGCCTTTATGAATAAAATGCAGAAACTTTTACTACTTTGAAAAAAGATTGATTGTACAAAATTCGTTGAGATTCAGAAGTGCGTTATGGACGGCCAATACGGCCAAATGCAAAGGTTAACCCAAAAAAAAAGTAATAACAAAACAAACATGAATACGATAACAAACTACAATACTAAACAAAAGAGATAACATGGTAAACAATCAAAGTAAACAACAAAGAAAACATTTTGTTAAAGATGATTTCTCGAATATTGAACTATTAAACTGTCGGTAGACTAGAGTATAGAAAGCTTTTCGACAACTTAATATGAGTAAAATGATAACTTGTTTGACATGTTTTAAGTTATTGTAAATTATTGTATGCTGCTTTTATCTTTTGAACTGTTTCTGAATAAATGTTGTTGGCACCAGTTGTAGAGTAAATACTACGGTAATTGAAATGATCTGGACAATAACAACAAAATCAGGCAAAAGTTGAAAATAAAATTGTCAGAAACTATTACTATTTAAAGCATGTTTTAAATAAATATTTGCTATATTTCCTAAATTAGTATTATTTTCAATCCATCAATATTTTGCGAAGACTACAATAAATTTAGTTTAGTTTATTACTTACTAGTAACCAACGTTATTGTTTGTTTACTAAAACGGCGATAGTTGTTAACCTGTTAATGTGTTTAAAAATAATAATCTTCACTTACGTTCACATACAAAGCTCGCTTCAACATCACAACTGACATCATTCCATTTTCCAGATTCTCCGGGCTTAATCCATACACAGTTTTCATTTCTAGAATTACTTGGCTCACCAGAATCAAAATCTGTTGACAAACAAAACACATCAGATTACATTTTATCATTGCCAATTAGAGGTTTGTTTTCATGTATATTTTATAAACCTACAGTATCTCAAGCTCTTGCCAACCTGTCCAATTTGTCCCCTTATTGTATGTTAATATAATGTCGGAGGTTAGGCCTATATGCCTATTCTAATTGCTAACCATATGATGGTGTAGGGTATGACCACATGACCCTCTGTGTCAAAGTCATGTTTTATCGCACGTTAATAAAAACCTTAGTAAAAAGGTTCATCTGGATCTCTGTATAGTATTCAAATAATTTTTCTTTTGGATCATCCAAAGGGAATAAAACCGTAAAACGTACGTTTTTACTCAAGTAAAGTAACGGTTTTAAACTTACGGTTTTATTCCATTTGGATCATCCAAAAGAAAAATTATTTGAATTAATAAAAACCAATGCCATCAATGATTCCTCCTCCGTGTGTCTCGTGAAATGCCAACTATTCACCGTGATACCCATTTACAAGTGATACAAATGTGACATTAACACTCACTTCTATACTGACTGCTTTCATTTGTGACCCAAATATAATCTGCCTCGTTCTTCATATCTGACAAACCTATCCACATTTTCGCATCTGAATATTTTAGAGTAACAAGAAAGTCATTTTCGTTTTGATTTCCGACTACAACCAAGTAGGCATCTCTTTCAAGACACTTGTCTCTAGCTCTTGTCCAGTTAGCTCTTTTTTCAACTGAATAGCAACTGCCTTCGAACAAGAACCATCCTTCTGAGCAGGAATCCAACACTGTATGATTTGGAGGGTGTGGAAAAATATAAATAATGGTCAGTGTCACATGCCATTAAGTCCAAAACTAATCTACATTACATTTCAACTGCTACGCTAAAATGTATACAGAATACTCAATACCAAATTTGCGAATTCCAGCCTCAAGGTCAAACCAATGCTATTTTCCGGTTTTCTTTACTTTTAACCGCAAGGAGGAACCTTCATGACATACATGGCAACCAGAATTCAACGTTAAAATGAAACATTGAACAATCCTGGTAATAGGATAAGAAACGTAGGCCTATGTGACAATGGAATTGGAGTGGCCGGGGTACAATTAATAAAGAACTAATAAAAAGTTCAATGCTTTTCTGGCGGCGGCTTAACTTGCCCTGCTAATTTTTCTATGAAACGCCACTGGGAATGATTGATTGGCTCGTTTCTTCTATTAAGGATAACGATGGAAGATTAAAAGTTAATATTTTTAAATCAAATAATGCATTTTATAATAAAGAAAAGATTATGGCAATCTTACATGTAGTCTCCTAAATATAGGGTCTCAAACATCTCTGAAACCGATCATATTTTTCGAGCAGTTTTCTGAATAACCATAACCATAACGCTTTACCTGTACCAAATTGGCATCTACTGCTTTCAATACATAATCCTATAAGATAAACTAAGTTGACACTGGTAATAGTTTTAGAAATTGTCCACCATCTCCAAAACATATTTGTACTACACACCGATCAGATCCTACAGTAAGTATATAAAGGAACAGTATTTTATAAGCACTCTCAACTGGCTGGTGTGTAATCGACAGGGTGTGAAATGAAAGGATTAGGCCAAGTTGAGCAGTCACCCTTTTTTTGGTGAATCCGGAAACACAAACATTGTAAAGTGAATGTGGCCTTGAACCGTTAGTAAGCAAGATCCGTGTTTTAGCTTTAAATACATCCACTTTCTTAATATTGCTTTGTAGATAAAATTAAAGGAGTCGGTTCCAAAAACTTTTTAATATTTAAAAAAAAAGATTGCTAATTGTAGATTGATTGTACAAAACACGTTCCGATTCAAAAGTGTGTTATATACGGCCACATGCCAAGGTTAACCCAAACAAAAATAAATAACAAAACAAATAAACGATGACAAACAAAAAGTATTATTAGTACAATAGACATTTTGACAAATTATAGGACCTGTTCTTTGTTTTTAAAGATATAAAACAGAGATAAAATGGCAAACAACTAAACTAAACAAAAAAAGATAACTTTTTGAATATTGAACTTCCTTCATAAACTTTTAGTAATCTAGAGTATGGTTTCGAAAACTTAATATTAGTAAACGATACATTGTTTGACAAATATGGAGTTTTCTACGTACTTGAGCTCACAATCAAGACAAAAATTGAAACGCTGATATATAGACTTGGGGCAAGTCCGAAAAAGCTCTGTCCACACTATCGAACCTTATGTGATGTGCCTATATTTATATGAATATGGTAATGTCAACTTCCATATTTGGGCATATCACTACTCTATTTGGGAACATCACTTTTTGTTTTCAAACTGGTTTGATAGTGTAGACAGAGCTTAAAACTGTATGGTGAATTTGTGTTAAAATGGAAAAATATGAAGCCAAAATGGCAAGTTTGTTAGATCATACAAATATAAGACATTTAACAGCGTTAGCAACTTAATTTTGAAATACGCATGTGTCGCGCACGCAACCTACGCCACTTGCTTTAAAACAAATTCGGAAATGCCTAGATTCTTCTAAGTTTCACAACCTTAGTTAATTTTCAGAAATACGGTTCTCGACGCACGTAACTGAAATGTTGAAAATAGCGAGAGCTCCACATTCACGCGTTTAATTCTACTTCGAAAAACAAACATAAATGTCGTTTGTAGTTGTACATTGATTTATTTTCTGTTGTTGTTGTTTAACGAATTTTTAAAACATCAAAAGTATGACGAACACTGTTTTGGCTAGTGGAACACGATTTGTTTGATTAACAAGAAGGCATACTGTTCTTTATTTAACATTTTATTCAATTTATTTCATACCTTGATTTAAAAATAACAATAATGTTAACACAATGGTGACCTGTTAAGGTAGGTTAAAAATGTAGTATTACGTCACACATTGATTACAATGATTATGATATACACAACAATGATCTTAAAACGTCAACATAGTGAATAATGTGTTACATACACAGACTAGATACATCTAAATAATAAAAGAAAAGTTAAAAGAAATGATTTTAGACAAACATGAAACAGAATATGCATATAAAAGTTTAGTAATTAGTTACAAAGACTATAAATGTGTATTTATAAAACAATGATCTTTAAAAAAATTATATAGAAAATAGTGTCTAATAGTTATAATAAAATGGAAGATTCCTTAAGAGGTAAATATTTGTTTACACTGGAATATATGTACATCTATTTATAGCTATCTAAAATTCAAAGAACAATGATATTATAAATTAAAATGGTACAGTATATTACAGTAATGTTAAATTATTAATTTTGACAAAAACAATCCGATTTACTACGGTACTGTTCCCTAAAAAAAATATACAATGTGCGCCTTGTTAAAGATTTAAAATATAAGTTTACATAACATTGTGTTAAAACGACAAATTAATCAGTACACACGAAAAAAAAACCATACTGTACCTTCAATTATAGAATATTATGATTACGAATACGCCAAAACGTATTAGTTTTGTTTCCCATACTTTGTCAGTTTGGGGCGAGCGGAAAAAAAAGACATTCTTGTATACATACAGAGAAACCCTACGAGAATTAGTCAAGTCTTGTGCGTATAAGGTACAAGTGATATGCGTATATCTAGAAGGTTCCATCAACTAAACGCTCTCATCTCACAGAACGGCTACGCGTATTACTTAGCGAGGCGTTCAAGGTCATAGATTGACACGAGAACATCGTGCATTTACGTAACCAAACATAAATCACGCAAGGCCCATAATTTACAAGTCAGTTATGGCAGAAATTTAGGCCTAGAATATCATTCAAAAATGTTACTACGTGGGTTTTACACATTCTCGTTGTTTTTACTAGCAGTATTTGTACTATGCGTAGAGTCTCCTGTCAACGGAATACTCTGGTCTTTGACTTTACCCTTGCTGTTACTAGTATCGGTAGCGTACTTAGCTCGCTTAGCTCTGTCACTTTCTTTGCAACATGTCTTCCACGCGTCACGGATATCCTTCTGTCGTACACAGAACAACAGAAAAATGAAGAGGCCTTGCAGAGAGTTAAAGATACAGAATAACAACTGAAACGCGTCGCGAGAGGTCGAATCTGCGTCGATTGCGAGGAATCCGAAAACCCAGGTTAGGCCTAGAAGTACAGACACCGCGATAGCGTTCTGCAGACGTTTCATGACTATCTCTCTCTTCGTTTCATCAACTGTTCTGGCAATCTTTCTTCCGCATGTCAATGTACGCATTACTAGAATGAATACTACGACATTAAACAGAAGTAGTATGCCGATGATCAGAATGAAGCCATAGTTGCGAACATTCCCAGAAGGAATGAAACAGCTGCAAAAAAGAATGATTGTTACATAATTTAAAAAAGCAACATATGTTTATCAAACGAAGAAGATGATTGAAGACCTATAGCCTGCTTTATAACTTGTGATTAAATTACAGTACTTGAGTTTGGGTTATGTTTTGGGGTTTCCTCCATGAAGTGGGATCCAGTCTTTAAAATGGCGCTAAATTGATGGTTTTATCCACCGGTTTATTACTATACGTTGATTTGTGATACTTACTAGTTTTCATTCGCATAGTGATCAACATCAACACCTAAACAAACCGCAACAATCACCAGAGGAAATCCTAAAAACAACAGAACATAAATATTGGTGAAACAAAAATATTTAGAAACGACACAATCTACGAGAGTTCGGCATGTTTTATTCAATTTGGTCAATATTGTTATATAATGTGTGAGGTTTTGCTATATTGATATTAAAGACTCTACTCTCTTGGTTGATTGAAATATCACAGTTGTTTATTCAGTAATACTGTATAATACACGATATAATACAGGATAATGCAGGATAACATGATACAGGATAATACGGTAATAAAGAAACAGGAACAAAGTATAAGTGATGCTGTAAGTGAGGCATGGCTGTAGATGTGCTTCTGAGGAAGTGTCTGTAAAGTGTGTGTTCCGAGAAATGTCTGTTAGGTGTGTCTGGGCTCTTCTGAAACTTGGGCTTCTGTTCATTAGTATATGTCATTACATAATCCCTGAGCTTAACCATTGGTCCTAAGTTTATATAGGTTCCTTTTTGGAGGGATTGATTAATTGTATCTGGGTGGTTACAATGACGAATTGGCCCTGTCAAATCTGTGCTTAAAAAGTGATAATATCTAATGGTTTTAAGATGGGAAAGATCATAGGTCAAGTCAACTGTTTTCTTTGGGGAACTAATTATTGTGCCTAATGGACATTAAACATCTGGACAATTTCTTCACTGGACCTTTCTGGGGCAAATTGGTGAACTCAATTGAATTGTGATACTAAGGTTGATTTTTCAATTATAAATCTATATCATTAAATTACAATATTCTGGTTCAATCATTGAATATGATAAAACAAAATATTTACCGTATCCTGCTAAACACACTTTCAGCATAAAGTGTTCGATATCATCGTAGAAAACTTTGACGAACATAAGGTACATGTTTACAGCTTCGATTGACATCCAGAAAATAGAGGCCAGTCCAAAGTAATGAATCAGCGCTGCTACAGCGATGCATCCATTTCTAGAGCCTGTCTGCTCGATGCCAATTGCAAACACGAGGTAAAGGAGTAGTAAAGATAGTGACAGGTTGATGAGGATCTTCTGAGGACGTTTACTTCGAAATTGTCTGCAATAAAGCAAAAACATTAAAATGAATATGTATTACTATTAACCCGAGAACTATACCAATGAACTAGTATGTGTTTACAAAAATGGTTTTCATGTTCACATACAGTAGAAACACTGACATTTAAGAAGGCATCTCTAATAAGAGATACCCGGAAAACACTACACTACTACTACTACGTTGGAAATGCCACTATTGAAGTGACACGCCTGAAGGACATTGTGTACTGTATTTTCATGCGGAATACTTACTTAAAGTATAAATACGTAGCTATTGTAACTGCTAAACACACAATAGACACGATGCATCCGATTAAACTGATGATAGTTAAGGCATCGTGAAACGCAGAATCTTTAGGTTCGTAATAATCCTGTAAAAGAAAGCATCCGTTAACATATTATTGCAATATTACTGTAGAATACTTTTAGATATGCTATTCCTCCAATAGAGATATGTATTCAAAGATCCTTTTTGTCTTCCATACATATACATTAAATTCTTCAATCACGTTTAACGATCTCGGGTACAATGGCCGATCCGATGCAGGTGTATTTTTAAATATTTACCTGTTATGTTGTAGAAAAGTACATTGATACTGATGGTTCTTTATCACATACTAATAAGTAAACATTTGTTCTGTTCTGTTCTGTTTTTCAAGATTTCAGATATTCCCATTGATATTGCTCTTTCCTTTCTATATTTTTCCGGGAAAACAACATCTTAAATCATGGAGAATTATCCACGGTTTAAACGTAGGTCTAGTCGACCACATTCTTGTCTCATGCTAAAAATCGTATAGCATTGACTGTGAATGACAACATATCTTTCAAATCAAAGACCATAAAGGCAAGATATTTGCGCCCAAAAGTAAAAGATAAGCTAAATGATGTCACTTAATGGTAAAAAAAATAATAATGACTTACAACAAGAATAGCAAAATTTGTAAGATGATCACATAAGCATACAACACGGTCGTCAGTTGTTCCATCTAGCTCACATCCTTCGCTTGACCAATCACCTACTCCATCATCAAGTGAGAAATCCCAGAATACACATTCTGTATTATTAGCAGTTTCCTAAAAGAAAAGCAAAATATGCTTTTACAAATTTCCAATCGGTAAAACGATTTGAAATGTTTTTGTCAAAGTAAACAAAACTGAAAGAAAGAGAAGTAGACTTTAGAAATAGATTAGTTAGTTAGTAAATTAGTAAAATACTTTACTAATACATCTCTTGTAATATGAAATTATAAGTAAGCGTGTTTATAAAGCACTTACAAAGCGTGGTAGAAAAGCGGCTTTTATTGGTGTCAACAGTCCATCAATCTTGACTGCTTCTATTGTGGCTGAAATAATCTGACTGCCAACTTGGCGCGTAAATCCTTCTCCAGAAGCGTTACCTAAGCTGTTTGAAATGAACAACGAACTGTTTTGGTACACTGTAAAATATACTCTGATCTCATCTTCTCCTGTTTGTTCTTGGCTAAGTGAGACGATCTCAGGCGGAAGTGCGATTGACGCACCCACCATTTCAAAAGGAAATGTCTTCTCGTAATACGTTTTTACATCGTCTGGTTCAAAAGCGTCCTTGAGCGAGTCGCCGCCAGAGAAAGCAACGTATGCTAGCCCGTTTACTAGAGATTCTGGGCTTACTGCTAAAGTCATCACGCCCACATGTGGTTGAACACTGGTGAAGTTCATGCCTGCTGCTGCCACTGTTGCAAGTTGTCTTTCTAATGACGTCACAAATGACGATGCCGTTTCCCTCATTGATGAGTCGAGTATGTTAGAATCGATGATGTTATCGACAACTTCAACAACATTTAATGTTATCTGTAAATAATAATGTTTAGATTCACAAATTCCATTGTAATAATTATGTCATAGTGAAGAATATTTTCCAAGGTGGTATATCAATCTCATTATGGCCTATTGGGTCACCACTATTTTCAAAGAATATTAATTCCGTTATGGCCGTCTTTTTAAGGTTTGATATACAACAAATAAATAAAATACCATTTCGTCAGGCATCTCAAGATCAACAATGTCTTCTAAAATATCTGCAACTGTATCAACCGCTTCTTCATCGAGATCTTCCGAATTACTGGTTACTTCTGCAAGAGCCTCGGCTACGTCTTCGCCATTCTCTTCTGTAACTTCAACCTACAAAATCAGTGAATACATAATTACCTAAAAATGCTACCAATACTGTGAAATGCAATTTGACCTCAAGTCAAACCCACTCTCAACACAGATCTGACCTAGAAGTTCGAGAGTGATTACGTATTGGAACAGTTTTCTAGAGGAGATACAGACAATAAACTTACATGGAAAGTGCATTATAACAAGTATATCTAAACCAGTATCTCTAACACAAACACATTAACTTATTCGTATAAATTAGCATCCACATCATTATTATTTAAAGAACTTAGGAATATAAATATTTATCAATATCAGTATTTAACTACTTTATTTGTCATGATAGTAGGCCTATACATGGTAAACTTCCAACTCTTTAATAGTTTTGTTCATTCATTTTCATTATTCAACAAGGTCACAGACTAGAAAGATTTTGTGTAGGCCTACACCAAAATATCGAACAAATATGGGACAACATTCTATTAGGTATTCTGGTGCAAAGATGTGGAATTTTAAAAGTTAACAAACTCAGCATTTAAAAAAGAAGCCAAAGAATAGTATTTGTTTGTTTAAGCGAATTTTTTTTTCGTGTTTCAAAAGAGAATTATATTTGAGAAAAAGTTTTTAAAAAATGTTTTATGTATTATTAAGTTTAGAAAGGTTGCTATACTTTTTTTAACTATTTATTCTTCAATAATTAAGGGTTGAACATAATTATTTTCTAGCCTCTTTCCTTGATATATTATGTTTTATTTATGTTTAAAATGTTAATAACTTTTTTAGTAAATAAAAGAAAGAGTTGTCATTTCTGAGACAATCAACACCTTCAAAAATCTTACTCAATGTAGTTGATTAATGTAAGAAGGAAAATATTATCCACACTTTTCTATTATATCTATTTATCTAAAATAAAGTTATTGATACCTCATCTATCCTTTGTATTTGCCTTGAAGTCGTTCCAATGTCACACTCTGTGATAATGATAGATCCCCATACAGCTCCTGATACGAAATCCCCACCACAGTATCGAGTCGCAAGAGAAACAGTTTTGCCTAATGTAAAAAAAATGAAAACAAAAATTGTATTGTATTGTATGCAATAATGTACATTCAGTAAAGATAACGTTGCATATTACCATGGAGCTAGCCTAATACTATTGATAATAAACATTATTACTCCATGATATTCCTAAGTTACAATTATAGAAGAACAGCATTTAGTAGTCTATGTTAGTCTAGTTTAGTGTTATTTACCTTGGTCTGAATATAGAGGACAATCTTGTAACGAATCTGCAGTGACACCAAGTGGAACATCTTTGAAAATGTACAAAGTACCATCAACCAAAATGTCTTCTCCAACACACGATGCTTCATTGAAAAAGAAAACATTTCATAATTAGAATGAATGTTTTATATATTTTGCATTATTTATTTCTATCTATGAGACGCCAAGCGAGACGACAGATTCTGACATTAGAAGAGGTTGGATCGGAAAAAATATATGTCATGAACGAACATTTGTTCCGCCGAATTGAATTAATATGACCTAATCAAAGTTTGTTGACTTGAATTTTATTTTCATGTTTTGGGGACAAAATATCTTTAACATTTTCAAAACAGATTTTTTCATAAGTAAAGCTTTTTGTACTAACCATTAAAATAATGTAGAAACAACATTCTTAAAAATGTTGAATATTATATTAATTTGTGAATAAACAATGTTACTAATAACACATGCATAGTGAACATTGATTAAATTATGTGGCAACACAATATTATTATGGGATACCGTTTTGGGTTACAACATGTCCGTATGGCGAGCATATTGTAAGGTCAACTCATTAAAGTTGATATGTGGAATTCAAATCCAAAGGTACTGTATATACAGTAATTATAAATAAAAAGTCAAGTACAACGACGGCAAGTAATTCTAAAGCTTGGTTCCCACTAGGACGTAACATAAGGACGTAAACGCAACGCAAGCGTGTTGACCAATGACAAACAACAGTTCGAATAATGTATCGCTTGTGATTGGCCACGTCCTTGTGTTGCCTCTCTAGTGGGAACCAAGCACTAGTGGCGGATTATCGTTTGTCGTGTGAAAGACCCTTTGCGCGTGGTCCTTCTCCTTGTATCCAAAAGGTAAAGAATGTTTATATAAATTACTTTATCTTCAACCTTATAATAGGTACTTACATATACTTGTAACAACAATAGATTCAGGGTCCGTATCATACCCTTCCAATGTAGTTAGAGAATCGTTTATCATAGAACTGTAAGTGGTCGCGTTTTGGGCTTGGTTGAAGTATAAATCCATATTAGCAATAACACTCCCGGATTCCAGACTCGTGACGTAGAATTCAAATGATTGAGGCAGGCTTGCAGACAACTGAAATAAATATATTTGTATTCGTTACTATCAATGAGTAATACAGACATTACACAAATAATAAATACTATGTTTTTGATCCAAAAACTGTTCTAAACATTTTAAATAAGTTCTTTAAATAATACATTTCATCGGAATCGGAAATGTATGCACAGCACTTTCTCAAAACACAATCATTTTAGACGTGATGAAAGTTGGACAGTGCAAACATTGAGATTGTCGGCTGCCTTCTATTAATAGCTATCGATCTATTTTACTATCTACCAAATGTGCTGTTAATGTATATCCATATATCTTATTTGTCTACTACACTTAAACATTTTTGCTGAACACCTGTTTACATAATTTCATTTTTCATTTCATTTATTTATTTCACTTTACAAATATATAAATATAAAGTGGAGGAGCCTAAAAGAAAGCAAAGCTTGTGGTGAATAGGCTCCTCAAAACAAAAAAAATAAAATATAAATAATATAACACAATTAGGAACTCCAAAAAACAACAATTTAACTAATATCTTTTCTCTAACACATAAGTTTAACATGTTTAAAACTAAAAAAAACAAGTAAAAAATAGATAATATAATTGTCTGTATAGTTTATGAATATTAATTTCTGTATGTATCATTTACCATTAATATTCTTGATTTTTATCTATTTACAAGACATCTTGCATATTTATTACTTATATTTTTTTGTCGACAATAGTATTTTGGTGAAGAGCCAAAACCGGTAACCGTACAAATGTACTTACAGTAGCTTCCAGCGCATTTGTGAAATTTTTGAATGCCAAACTTTCTCTGTCTGTATAGTCATCTTCGAAAGGAATGTTGAATCTAGCGAGTGCTCTAAAAGTAGCCAGACCTAATGACAAATATTGAATGAAAATGTAAGACGAAGACAGACAATAAATTAATATCAAAACAATGTAAAAATTACAAAATAAATATTATTCTTAGAAACGCCAAAGTAAATAGTTCATAATCATATTTTATTAAATGATGTGGGTATCAGTGGCTGATCTCAATGTAAATACAAATAAAATAAGCATAAACAAGTGATAAAATGGAACAGTCAGAAAGAAAGTGGCAATATTTTATAAAACACTATTGCTTCGTATATACATAAATAGTTGTTACGGTTTTACAAATGATATGGTATTGATATACAGTATGTCAGATTTTTTTGTTCAGTTACGAACGATAGAAAGATGAATAGTAAAGATTGTCAAACGTTAGAACAGCATGTGACAATTGACTTACATTTACGATAATGACGTCATAACCCGTTTTTTATTTATGTTTAAGTACAGTATACGGAAAACTAAAGTAATTACAATCTTATTATTTAGCAGTAGGTCAGACTTACCCGAGATGAGTACGGTTGCAGAGTTTGATTTTGCATCTTTCCCATCCTGAGATCTAGATCCAAAACAGGAATAGTCGCCCTGATTCTGACCTTGGTCTAGCTGTACGTTGTAAGCAGGACCATCAGCACCACTGGGGATACGGCCGCCGTTTTTAAACCATTCATAAAACTCAACGTTCTCTATATTGCATTCTAATGTAGCTGACATGCCGACTTCAGCAGCTTGCGATTCAGGATGACGTACCACTTCAGGATCTGAACATAAAATGGACACAAATTAACAAAATTGTTTTTAAATGATTTAAGCATTATAATGTACTAGGCGAACATTCATGAACTCTGATTTGCTGTGCAATTTTGCACCACATGAAGTGGAATGAAATAATAATAAACGCATGAGCTCACACAAACTACGTATCGAATCAAATGAATATTGCATTTAGGAAAACAGGCTTAAAGTGTACAGTAGTGTAATGTGTTTTTTTTATTGATAAAGAAATGTCATAAACTGTACCAAACGTACAGTGAGTAAATAAAATGATTACCTACACTATATGGAAAAAGAGGGGGAGGGTGTATTTGTAATCATGTATGTATTAAATATGTATTGTCCAAAAAACAAGAAAAATGAAGATTATTAAAAAAAAAGTCTTTAAATAGGACATTTCGTAGTTTTAATCAAGTTAAGTACTTCCGTAGGAAAAAAACACTAACTAATGTTTTCATTTATAAAAAGACAAAATAAACCGTTAAATTCAACCAAAAAAACATTGACTTCCAGTCAATTTGACTATGTTTTTGCTTTATTACAGTTTTCAGGTAAAGAATTTCTCTTAGATCCATTTTTGGTCAAAATGAATAACTAGTAACATTAAAATAATATTCAACATGCAGGGGTCATATTAAATATCTTTAAATAGTAGGCCTAGTTATATAAACAACGCGCATAAACATACCTTCAAAGAACTCTCCGAAGCAAAGTTTAAGTGAGGGAAATTCGACGTCTGTCTGACTGCAACCAGCACCAACCTGGTCTAGCACGAGTCTGTTCCAGTCACTTAAGAATTGCAAACATTCGGGTGAGCTTTTTTCACAAGTAACACCATTCACTGAGATTGCCTCGTTTGACAGGCCAACGACTGATTCAGAACGAGTAGACAACTCTATCTCATACGTAGACGTGCTATTGATTTTGATTGGTTGATCAAATGTCAGGTCAATTTGAAATATGTCTGTTTCAGGAGTGATTATTATACCGTCAAAGGTTTCAGCATAGACAGTAACACCTGCATTTAGATTCAATATAGTGACTTCTATGGAGGTGATGACGTCTTCATAGACTGTTACACTAGAACTGAAGGAACCTTCTCCAAACTCAAGTCCTTTACCGGTGACAATATTAGACGATGGGAATAAAACACTGTATAAAACAGATCCTTGAACAAAATGATCAATGTAAACAAAACGTTCACGTTGACTCGTTGGCGGGATAGAGGTCATAGTCATATTGTAGCATTCTGGCATAGATTGGAAAAAACTTCGAGTTTCCGCATAATAATCTGTACAGGAACCGTCTGAAAATATTGGATGAAAAAAAACTTATGATTATGATTTAAGTATGCACAAGCATAACTATATAAATGAATAATGGTAGGCCTGTCATTAGTTTAACATGTTACGCATGCACAACAGGCCATCATCTAGCACACTGTTCCACCTTCCAAGAAGCCGCTAACTTGTAATCGAATAGTTGCGGCCATCTTATTTAAATCAAAACCAGTTTCAAAGCTCCCTTGTTTTTCTTAAGTTTTCCTTTAATGTTGATACATTTTTTTATTTACCTTCTATTGAAATAATTACATTTTCACTTTGTTCTGTATCCGCTATATTTCCAACTTGGCACACATATCTAGAATATAAATACATTAACATTTACATATCTACAAAATAGCAGCAAGGTAAGATAACCAAAAGTTATTTTTTTAAATATGTTAAAGTTATGATGATAGTAACTATTTTAATGAAATTGATATAAATAGTTTAGAATTTCTTAAATTTCAAAATGAAATTATTGAGGAAGTCAACACGACAAATATCAACAAATTTAATTTTACATGACGTAAAGCAAATTATTGAAAATATTTTAAAAAAATATTTTAACATTAAATATATTAGAAATACAATTTACTAAAAAAAACACACACTTACGTTGTTTCAGAAAAATCCATTATTTCGTACACTGACTGAGCGGTAGATGGCGCTGTAACAGGTACGTATTCACCTGAATCAGTAACCGTTGCCCATTGGACAGTTGCTGATGGAACTCCAGAAGCCACACAGAATAATGTGACACTTTCTTCTAAACTGATGCTCATCGAGCCACTGACGGATGTAATAATTGGTGCAGCTAATGATACAACAATATAATTATAAAACGTGTTTTAAGAATATACATGGTTAGATATATTTATCAACAGAAAAAAAAAACGTGCACAATTATTATTATTATACAGCCTACGGGGCGCAGTTCGGGGCAATTATTTGATACAGTAAGTATTACATTCGGACATTAACAAAACAACTCCTGTTCTGTATGTTGAGGCCAGTAAAGCTTGGGACGATTCGATATGCAAATTACACGGCAGCGTTTACATTTGTTAAAGATCGACACTTTTGTACATTTTGCTTGTAGGCCCACTAAATTTTCTTAAATTTACCTATAATGCAGAAACGTAAATGTAATAATCGCGTGAAGTAAATGACATTCATTATAATTTTAGTGCGTGCTTATTTAATTCTAGGTGGAAATCATTTTTTTATAATTTTAAGTATCATAATAATAATTTCAGAGAGAAACAGCAGTACAAATTAACGGCAACAAACAATGATTGAACTATGCAACAGGTGTTTGATATAGGCCTACTTACCAAGACACTGGTCAAACAACGGTTCAACAACAGTATCAATCGAAGTTATCCCACAATTGTAATCTCTCGAGTCGTCAGTGGCTTGTACCCATTCTGCATATATGTCAAGGCATGTAGGTTCGAGATCATTACAGTCAGGAATAAATAACCTTGTTGACATGGTTAAGCAAGACGATTCTTGAATGAAACACGAGAACCATGGAAGTGGAATGTGTTCTGTGTCGCCATCAGGAAGAAATGATAACCAGACATCTTGAGGCTCATTTTGAACAACACTGAATATATCAGACAGGTCTTTCTCGAAGATCGTTGATTCCAACTCATTTTCAAAATATACCTGAAAAATATATTGGTGTTATTGTACATACATTATTACTATACATTTGGGAAAAATAATTTATGAACAATGTTAAAGATGTATTGTCCCCCTGAAAAATAATTCTTAACAACATTTTTGTTGAATATTCCATTTTAATGTAACATAATAGTTATACACTTTGAACAAAAATTGGATTAAAAAAAAATGTATTTACCTGAAAAAAAATGGTCAAATTGGCTGCCAGCCAATGGATTTTTAGTTGAATATAACAATTTATTTTGTCATTTTATAAGTAAAATGGAAGTGATTAACTTTATTAAAACTACAAAATAACATATTCAAAGTCTGATTTAATTAATCTGCATTTTTCATGTATTTTATCTTTAACATAGGGCTCATTACACAGTGAACATTACATTTCAATAAAATCAGAATCTATTCAGCTGCATATCAAAGTAGTATCATAATGGAAATAATAAGAAATTATTATTATTATAGTCTGCAGGAGTAAAATGGGATTACAATACGCAAGATCTGCATCACTATAGAGATGTATCTCTACAACAATATGCAGAATCCCATGTGTACCGGTATCACTTATTGTGTGCCTGCCTGTATCATGGGAGGTTAGATTAAGGGTTAGGTTATGGTATATGCTACTAGGTGATACTGGAGAAATTTAGATTCATTGCCGAGAAACGGGTGAAAAATAAACGAAGCACAACAAAAAGAAGTGGACGATGTCAATGATACAATAAGACGTAATAAGCAGTAATTGCGAATTGTAAATATAATCTTACCCTGAAATGAATAACAGGTATTTCAATAACAGTTGGATCTGATGAAAGTAATGCTATAAACAGCGTTCCAGTTTCTCTAATCTCATTTCCAAGGTATCCAGAGATATCAATCGCAATCTACAACAAAATATTTTATATAATGTGATTAAAATAAACACTACTTATGAAGGTAATGGCACAAACAGCGTTCCAGTTTCTCTAATCTCATTTCCAAAGTATTCAGAGATATCAATCTTAATCTACAACAAAATATTTTATATAATGTGATTAAAATACACGATACTACAAAAGTGAAGTTTTGAAAAGCATTGATTGTACATTTACAATAGTTCATTCATATTAAAGTCGACATTGTCATTATCATTATTACATATAACCATAGTAATCATAATGTTGTTATAAATGGAAGGCTATTTTGTTGATATAAAGTTTGCGGTACACCACGTATATTAGTTCTGAAAAGAACTGTTGAGTTTCTCGACGTTCCGATCAATATGCTTTTATCGTTCTCAGGAGGCAACATTTGATTTCGCCATGCAAACCTCCAAACAATATAAGGCTATTTTGCTTATTATATTATATTGCTCACTACTAGTTTTCACGACATTTTCTATTTTGTTCGATGATTGTTATGTTGTTACAATTGTGTACATTATATTCTTAGTAATGGTGAATTTAATAATTCTATACCTGTGCTATTATAGTCGGAGCGTCTGGAAAATCAGATCCTCCGAAACTGAATTGAAATACGTTTTGCGATTCTGTACTGTCTTTAGGAAAGGCCTCAATTGTTTGGAGTTCCCCACATCTTTCTGTCAAAGCGTCCAGACGTTCCAATAAGTCGTCACATTCTGCTTCTAATAAAGTAAAATAAAGGATGTGTTATAGCAGTTTGGATAAATGTAATTGGATATTGATTTGGAATATAGTTAGATATGCCTTGTAAGTACAACATTATGTTTACAATACGTTATGATAGCGTATGTCACTAGCCCATATTAAGAAATATACCTACATGTTGCAGGGACAGATACTGTTTTGCAGATTGTATTATATATATATATATATAACATATAATATTATAAATATGCGTAAACATTACATTTCATTGTTGTAGCCATGTTGCGCATTTTATGTTTCACTAAAAGTGGTTTATTTGACAAGCTCATATTCCTATTTGTAGTGTTTCACTAATTTATCAATGTTTGTAAATATGAAGTTAAATTATTAATACAAGGTGAATCCGTGGACCGACCGTGAACCCGGAAATTACTTCTAGTGGGCACAGTTGAACATCTACCGATGAAATCAGAAATTTTGTTTCGAAACCCTTTATATCTTCCTAAGATAGAAATATGGAACAACATTGTAATAGTGGAAACTAAAATTATCAAATATACGTTTCGCGGTACATCTGAGATAGATAAGGTATGTATCCAAGGCGGAGATTTATCCCGAAGTTTTTCCATTGTGCTCGCCTATGTCGGAATTAACCATACTTATTATTTCTCCTTACTTTGACATTCGTCTGGTTCATCTGAGTTATCTGCACAGTCATACGGCACATTATCACACATCTTGCTAAGTGAGATACACTCGCCACTTCCACATGCGAATTCATTACGACTACATTCAACTATAAAAATAATCAATATACATTTGTAGAAATACATAAATTAGAATATCAATAGAAAAAATATCACTGTGTATGCCTGGCGTCTGGTACAGTTATGTCTATATTTGTTTGGTCCTTATAGAATTTCAAATCTCCATCATACAAAACTAAAGGTAAATCATATTAAAGATTCACAATAGATAAACGACGAAAGAAAGAAGGGTTTTTCATTGGCTTGTATCATACGCACTAGAAAATGTTTAGGCCTACTTCTGCATTTTTAACTTCACTCACAAATCTTACACTATCGTTGTTGATTGACTCTATATTTTCAGAATAACGAATACATAATGAATAAATGCAGATTTAACTGAAACTAATAATGTTTAATACAAACCGATTTCTCCTGTACATGTAGGACCTCTGAAACCCGGTGCACATGCGCAGTAAAATTCATCGGTAACAATTTGAATTTCAGAAAACGCTTCAGTAGGCTGGAAACAGATTCCTCCATTTGCACAAGGATTTGTGTCACAGATGTCTATAAAATAAAATGCTCATCATTTAATGTCAACCATAATCCATTAATTGTTTGATTTATTTTTTATTTGATTTATTTAATTTTGGAACAACAACAAATACAGAAAAATTACAAAACAACAAAGTAAACACGATGTCAAGAATTTTCAAAAGCGAACTAAATCACGGTAGGAAGACTTTCTTTTAACAGAATTACAAATAAATATAAAATATAATTTTAAATCATTTAAAGAAATAACATTATGATTAACATTTTCAAATCATAATTCTCAAAAATGCAATTACAAAGAAAATCAAATACGAGAGCCAAGGAAATGACAATTCAGGTATGAAAATTGTGTTGACAAAGACTTATGTCAAATTCTCGAAACTTATCAAGAGGATCTGTTAAATCTGAGTGGGAAGACTATTTAGAGGACCAACGTTTATAGAATCTAAGAAAGAGTGAGGATTGAAAACAAAAACAGTCCGAAACACTCCATCCAATACAAAGAGTTAGAGAGTGAGAGCCACTGTACGTGATTTTAACAAGTGGGTAATACTGAATTAAAGTCACAAATGACTGTTACCATTTGCACATTTTTTAAATTTTGTCAGTATTAGAATGGATTGCAGCGGATACTATCACATAATTGAATGACTTAAGAAGACTACCTTGTTCACAAAATGCTCCGTATCGCCCATCGGGACAGATACACTTGCCTTGTTCATCACAGATACCATTAAATTCACAGCCGATTTCAAAGCAAAGTGCAACAACTGTTTGTAGAAAATATACATTAGATAATAATGTCCAAAATATAAAAATGATTTTTAAAAGACCTTTTGTTGGTATATGTGTGTATGCATGTATATCATTGCGTATACAGTTAAAATGTAATGAATGCATTTTGTTAAGCTACTGTAAGTAAAGCATGAGATCATATTAAAGATGTATTGTAATATATATATATATAATATTACTATGACAAATAATAAAGAAATGTATAGAGATTAATAGAATGTGTCTGAAAAATAACCGGACGTTGTTCCGCAATATTTAGAAAACCAAAAAAAAAAATAAAAAAAAATAACAATTATCATTATACTTACCTTCACACAATTCGCCACTGTAATAGTTCCTGTTAGAGCATTGACAAATATAATCGAATGATTCTGGACTTAGTTCGCATCTTCCATTGTTTTGGCATTCCAACTCACACGGCGGTCGTTCTTCAGTGTAAAAATAAACAGTATATAGTATTTATCAATATCAATAATCATCCTAAATATACATGACATAACAAATCTCTGGTTATAGAATGTAACGCGTTATGATATTCTCAACAATTCAAATAATAATGGAAAAAGAAAAAAACAATGGGTCAAGAGTAAGTAAATTGATTCGCAATACGCCTAACAATAATGACGTAATACAAGGTAATTAATATCTAATAACAAATCGATCGTTTGTGATTGTGTGGTGTTGTATTGCACATAGGCCTATAGTACTTCGTTTAATGTCGTCTCAATGTGGACTTCTACCTTTCAATATTAAATGCTTTCTCCTAAGGGTCAAGTCGGTACTGCCAACTACAGCGCAAATTATTCATTATTCACCAGGGTAATCTCCCTCTCGTTTAAGCATGTACTAGATTCTTTGAACCACTGTTTATAGTCCTTATAGGCATATAAGAAGACTCGTTTTACCACTATAATAATAATTTATGTGAGGCCCATAAGACTACAGATTACGGAAGTTAAAGTTAAAAGACGTAATTAATATGCTTCGTTCCCACTGGAGACGTAATGCAACGTATGTGATTTGAACAATCATAAAGCGTGCTTCCCACTAGAACGCAACGCAACGTAACGTAGCGACGTATCGACCCAAAATGTTGTATTACGTAAAGTGGGAACCGACGACGTAACAGTGTTTCAAACATAGCTACGGGAACAAATTTTGATTTGTTTTTGTATTATAGGGCTGCAGGTATTCGTTTGATACTATTGAACAATATTTTGAATAAATAAATAATACGATTTCTCTCGTAAATGTGTATACCTGTTTCGCAATATAAACCGGTATATTCGATCAAACAAGAACAGCCAGCTAGCGTAGGTGGTAATAATTCCTCCTCCTGACGTTTCCGGCGCTGTGGTTGTCGTCCAAAACACTCGCCACCGTTTTGACATGGCATTTCTTCACATGGAATTATATCTAAATCGATAGAAGAATAAAGACATTAAAGTTACTAAAAGTCCTAGTGTTTTAAGAAAATAATGATAAATTATTACAAACAGCGTTGAGCAAGCAATATCTATACATAGTATGCCTTGGACCTAATTTAGTCTTTTTTTTATACTTGAATTGAAAAACGGTTATAGACTATATACACGGCGCTGTACATACGGATTACCAAAGTTCTAAAGACGTAACGCAATGACGTAACGCAAGCGAGTTGACCAATGACGTTGCGCTTACGTTGACGTCTTTGCGTTGCCTCTCTCTAGTGGGAATCAAGCATTAGTAATAATGAGTATCAACATCTACCATTTAATTTTTAAATTCAAAGTTATTACACGATATACGATCTAAATGCATTTACTTTTTCTCATAATAGGCCTAGTGAACAACGCAAATGCGTGTAAAATTGTAATCCATGGTTTGTAAAAAAGATGTGTTAAAAATATAGATATTAAATACCGTCCACCAAAAATTGCCCTCTATGAAAGTCTTATTCAACCTTCGGTAGATTTTTGTTCAGTTATTTTTAACTCTATATCAAATACACCATCCTCTAGAATCGAAAGGATTCATAAAAAATGTTTACGGTTTCTTGGCCCAAAAACCTGTTGGCCTTGCCAATCTCCAATTATTTCACCAACTGATAAACGAAAAATAAATGACCTAATATTTTTGTATAAATGTCTTAATTCTATGTTCACTTGTAATCTTGTTTCTTGTAAGAAAGGTATTTTTTGTAAAATTTTGTCTGTTTATAACAACTGTGTTTGTCAAAATCCTGAATTAGGTATCTTTTCTAAGCATATTGTCCATGAATTAGTTAACACTGCTGCCAATCTATAGATTATTATAGATTAGATAAACTTTTAGGCTTTTCTTTTTGTTATTTTTATATATGTTTTTATATTTATATCTATATCTTCATCCTGTAATTGGTGTATACACTGTTGGATGTGAACGAATAAAATGAATAAAATAAATAAAAATAAATTTAAAAAAAACGAAATAGAAATGGGACTACGGTAATAAAATTGAACGGCAGGTACAGAGACCACGGCAGGAAATGATTCCATATGCTACAAGGGCTGTACTACGTGGTTAAGAAGAAGGAAACACGAATGGATAAATTTCGTCCTCTCCGAAGGACATCGGAATGACACTTAATCTTTTTTCCCACTATGGAAGCAACGCAAGGACATAAACCCAACGCAAGTGAGTTGACCAATGGCAAGCGCCAGTTCAACTAATCATTCACTTGTGATTGGTCAAATTGAAAGTAGCGGAGCTGTAGCATTGTGGTGAACGTGCTTGCCTTCCGAACCAAGGTGGTTCAGGGATCAATCCTGACCTAGTGACTTTTTCAACTCCACCCCCTAAGCCTCAAATGAGACTTAGTTTCAAAGCACAATAAGAGTTTATCCTTCCTGTAATTGGCGAGTTTGTTCTCGCTGCGTATGAAATAAAAAAAAATAAATAAATAAGAAAAACAAATCTCGAGTTTCCGCAGCCAAAACAAAATTATCGGTTAATTTTTTAACCAATAAAGTGCGCATGATCAGTCATTACAACCATCTGGTTAAAGGTTAAAAATTATCGCATCTATCCAATAATTATTCGATTTGAGTGAGATAATTATCGGTTAATTTCTCTCGAGTGGACTCGGTTAAACCCCGTTTCTACAGGCAGTTTATCAGTAAATTATCGATTTTTTTGGCTGCGCAAACACGGCCTTAAATACCATCCTTACCATTGCAATAAATTCCTTGATAGCCTAGGTTACATTCGCAGGTGTGGTTGGATGAGCATTCCCCGTTATTGCAATTAATCAAACACATTGCTTCAGTATCAACTATAAAAAAAAAGTGAAATGATATTTATCTTCAATGGCCGATGCCGATCATGTTATTAGACATTTTATGCCATATTCTTATGTTTATTATCCTAATCGAAAGTTTTGTTAAAATATTACCTGTATATGTAATTAATATCTTCAGAATATTGTTTTAATGTATAATACCAACATACTTTAGAGCGTTTGTTTTTCAATATGTGTGAGTTGACTATAATGCCTAGTTTATACCATCAAACGACAAAAAAGATGTGATGTAAAACCAAATATGGTAGTGATATGACATCATCAGTGTTCTCCAAATATCATCATAGTAATTTATTTGTTTTATTGTTTTTTTAAAGGTATTTATGGCCGATTTACACGTTTTAAAATTGCAGTAAAAAAAAGTAGGACAAACTACCATAGTCACTTACTTTCGTCACAGAACGTTCCCATGTATCCAGGCTGACATGTACACACCGTCGCAGGGTCTGTTGATCCTGGTTGACAAGTCCCTCCATTCTGACAAGTGCCACTGCCACACTCATAAACTGAGAAATAAACAGAAGAGCACTAAGAAATCAAATAAAAACGAGTTGTTTATTTTTCACATGGAGAATCGTGCAAAAACCACTCTTACTTGAAACTAAAAAAACGGCAACGGATTTAGAACAAAATAAAAGCAATTGCACAGAATAGAAACGAATAGAGTGATCTTAAGGTGTACTTCTAGGAAAACCCAGGCAGAAAAGTACATTGAAATATTGCATTGTTCTTCTGATCTATGTTTTCCAATAGTATTTTGGTTGCAAACACTTAATACAAAGTATGCATGTTTGTATATGTACTGTGTTTTTTCTTTGTGTTATAATCGTTGATTTTATATGTACATTTATGATTTTTCTTCCTATTATAAGCAGCGAAAAATAGGTTTTTTTCTTGTTGTTTGACACTAATAGTTATTACACACACCAGGTTGTTTCAAACGCTTCATAGAGTATTTAAATTACAAAATTTTAATTAGCTAATAACTGGTTAACAATCTGAAATTAGAATTGTGAAACGTATTTGCGTTTTGGCTATAATTTGTTGTTTTGTGTTTTTGACTAATACCATTTTATAAAATGCGTACAACAACATGAAGATGATAGCGTTTGGCTATGCTACAGTCACATAATTATTTAGTTTGTGTTTTTTTTTCAATTACATTTTTTAATTAGTTTTATATAATGTAAAAATAACACCTTAAGACATATATTTAATATCATAGTTATGCTAGAATAAAATGATGCATACACACTTTTACTAAAACAAATAAAAACGTTTGTTACCGTCACATGAACTGCCAGTAAAGCCAAAGGGACAAATACACAATCCATCTATGCAACTACCACCATTTTGACAAAGAGCTGGATCATGGACGCAGTTTATCACTGTGAAATCAAATTAGAATCAATGTATCAATGTAAGCAATCAGAAACTGAGTGAAGTACTTGGAGAAATATTTCCACAGAGAGCGCATGTTGATATTTCGACCCATGTTAATAAACGAAAACACATTTTTATTCTTCTTTTTTTTTAAATTTGTGAATGATAACATTTATACTGCTTTGATATTGCTTTATTTTTAGAGGATGGAATAGATTGAAATTTAATTTTTTTAAATGAAATGTTCCGTTGAAATGTTAATGGTAAAACATTGTCTTTAGTTGACGATATATAAGTTGTTATTGTATTTTATTCCAGCATATTTAGAACTAATCGATTTAGCTTCTTTTCTAATGGTGTTTTATTTTCGAGTTAAATAAAACCTACTACAGTACCTACACAGTGACACATCGAGTAATGTCGGTTTGTGAAGTACGTACTTGAAAATACGGATTAGCAATTTGCGGTTACACCTTTTTTTTTGGTTTTAATTTTCCGGATATTGCAAATTCGTTCGATCAAACGATATCCGCATTCCCCATTGGCAATGTCATCGTTGTATATACTAGGTATATTGACATGCAATAATACTTAATTTAACAAGCAAATTCACTAGAACGTTCTTAATTCTTCAAGTATGATAGCCGTTACCCAAATGTTTTAAAGAAAATATAGGAAAGTATCTTACTTGTTTCGCAAAAATGACCAGTGAATTGGTCCGGACAAAAACAAAGAGAATTGTTCGCTAAGGCTATTTCTGGAGTGTTGCAAGCTCCTCCGTTTAAGCACGTCTCCACGTTGCAATCCACTCCAACTACAATTTAAAAAAAGATATAGTTTGTTATTGAACTGAACTGAACTAACAGTATGCTTAATTAAATTATGATGATGATGATGATGACGATGATATATATAGCGCCATATCCGCAATAATATTCATAGCAATGTGGACTTAAATAATACACGCTATCTCATTTGTCCTAATCTAGTCTCGAACGATGTACTAGGTTTTTAAAAGTGCACATAACCATTCTGTGCACACTGGACCTACGGCTTATAGTCCTTCTCCGAAATGACTCGTTCCACTATCAGACCTATGGAGTGAGTTAGGTCCGAACCCTTGCCATAAGGATTACGGTTACAGTGTCTTAACCCACTATCAGAACCATGGAGTGAGTTAGGCCCGAACCCTTGATATAAGCATGAAGGTTGCAGTGTCTTAACCACTATCAGAACCATGGAGTGAGTTAGGCCCAAACCCTTGACATAAGCATTAAGGTTGCAGTGTCTTAACCACTACCAGAGCCATGGAGTGAGTTAGGCCCGAACCCTTTACATAAGCATTAAGGTTGCAGTGTCTTAACCGCGGGCACTCAATTACTACAAATACTAAAGAAACATACTAGGCCTGTAGGCCTACAGTGTTTTTTTAATGAAACAGCAACTCATCGTTTACAGAAGTCATACCTTCGCAGTACGTGCCCGTGAACAACGGCGAACAGTTGCATATCGTTCCAACTTCTAAAAACTCAGGTTCACTAGAACATTTTCCTTGGTTTTGACAGGTACCTGCTTCACATGAAAAAGCTGTCAAGAGATAGTGAACACGAAATTCGTTATAATAATTTAACTTTTATTGTCGCTAGATTTTGAAATATGAGTATGCGCGATGGGTATTATGATATAAATTATAAGTTTATGAGGTATTATGACAAATTATAAGTTTATGAGGTATCCCATGCACGCCTACATTAATTTTTGTTATACCTTATATAAAGGGTGACCTACGGTTTATAGTCCTTATCTGAGAAGACTCGTTCTACCATCAGAACCACGGAGCGAGTGAGGCTCGAACCCTTGCCGATGTTAATCTGGAAGCTATTACGGTTCCACTGTCTTAACCGCTTGGCCACTCACTCACTAAATAAATTTACATTACGGATATAATGGCCTTACGTTATTATTATTATTATTATTATTTTCTTAAACAAATACCATTAAGAATGTAGTTGTAAAGATGAATATACAATATTTGAAACCAGTACCGATGGACAATATATATTAAAACTTCACAACATCACAATGTACGTACTGCATGGTAAGTCAAATGTATTATAATATCGAAAGCGGCCTTGGGCCACTCAAGATAGAATCTCAGCGTTCACACGTTGGAACGGCTCGCGAACCGATCAGCGTATGGAGAGCGACAGCGACCCAAGACATGTGAACGTGGTATTGCTCATTTAGTAGTTTACCGTACTTATTCATGATTTCTTACTTTCACATTGGTCTCCTTTAAAACCAGGCGAACACTGACAGGTGACTGGTAAACCCTCGATACCTGGAATACACGTTGCCCCATTCTCGCAGTATCGTGGGGTATTAATACAATCAGCAACTTGAAAGAAGAATGGAATATGAATTGAATATGGTACATTTATAATTTCATTTCATTTATTTCACTTTACTAATAACGTATATAAAGTGGAGGAGCCTAAGTGAAAGCATAGCTTGTATTTAATAGGCTCCTCAATACAAAATATACATAATATTACAAAATTAGGAACTTCAAAAACAGACATCATATTATTATAATAATGAACATTTTTTTTCTTAACTAATATGTTTTCTCTAACACATATTTTTAACAAGTTTAAAACATAAAATACAAGTATAATAAGGCAGGAGTATTGGGTCTCTAAAATGCTATATTGAAGCAAAGAAGACTCCTTCCGATTTGTGACAGCTAGGAAAAAACTCGTAATAGTAATACATAATATTTTGCGTATAGCGGGAGTGGGGGCGTGGAAGTTGGAACCTGGTTGCTCGCTATTTACTTCTACACAATGGTTTCTATGTCTAGGTGACAATCAATGTCACGTGCGTAGGTCATGTCGTCACAAATCGAAATCTTTTAATCTTGACCTGGGAAATGAGAGTTAATGTCGAGATGGCCAAAGGGAATATGCCCAAGGTATCCGACTTTTGCCGAGTATACATATCTGTAATATATCATAATAGTACTTTTAGGTTTAAGGTGTATCAAAAAGCTATTTTAGACAGTAAACATAAAGAGTTGTCTTGTAGGTAGATCGCAAATTAATTCAATATCCTCATTGCATTGTATTTTACCGCATTTATTATTATATTGCAGTATTGTTAATTATTTAACGAGAGAATACAAATGAGCAACATCATTGATAGCTTTATGCAAAACAAAGGAGCGTGAAGGACAATTAACAACAGAGCACTTACTTATCTCACAAAATGAACCGGTGAATCCCTGAGGGCAATCGCAGAGTTTACCAAGTTCAATCGGCGCACAAAAACCTTCGTTTAGACATGTCTCAACGTTGCATTCTGGACTCACTATAAAAGAAGTTGGAGAAACATTAATGTCAATGTGTGTGAATAGGACATTATATAAAACACTTTAGATAGACTGTAGACTGTATTTCGAGATTTTTTAAGATAATGTAATGGTTATACAATAAGGACGAAATCATTGCAGATGTTCTGCTGTGGAAGAGGACACGCACTCACATACATTGCTGTACTAGATGGATGCTGGTATGCAGAGAGATGAACTGGCTGTCACAATGGTAGATAGAAAGTTATGGAATGAAGGAATCTAGTTTAGGTATGTCTCGGACGCGATTTTTGTTTTCGTACTAAGTTGGGGACAACTTATGTGAAAGATAGCCGCCCCTTATGTAAAAGTACTTCCTAAATATAACTAAATAATCTCTCTCTCTCTCACTATAAAGTAGAAAGAAGTTGCTCATGGGATTCGAACACCATACATCGACATATAGACGGATCGACGGAAAGCGTTTGCTATCGAATTGCAGTTAGCTCAATTCTTACGTCACATCTTATGGGTATATGACTAATGAATATTCATGTTATGAATATTATGTTTATTTTGTGACGTTTCATGAGGGTTCCCAACTTATGTACAGTACGAAAAGAAATATCGCGTACAGGACTGAGTAGGCCTAAGTAATATATGCTAAATCTTACTTTAAGAAAAGAACAACTGAATTTTGTATTTCAAAGTGTAGGAAAAGATGAGTACAAAATGAAGTCAGAAGGATTCAATATTATGTACATACCCAATATTTCACAATACCGGCCTGTGGTTCCTGATGGACAGTTGCAGATAATACCAACTTCAGCGTATTCAAATTCATTAGCACATCCTCCGTTATTTTGACATGTTTCAGCATCACAAGCAAAGACTGTAAACAAATCCGAGCAACAAAATCATGACGTAGGCTTATATTCATTATGATTGTTTGTAGAGGGACATTGCAGCTGATGTCGATATTCTTTTATCTGGTATGATACAGCGTCACAGGTGCGCTACATTATGTCTTACAGAAGTTACCTCTTTTTGGGACAGCCGTTTTGAGGAGAGGGGGTGAGGGACAAGGAGAAAGATTTCTAAACCCAGGTGAAAATTCCAGTTGAACCAGTTGGAACTGGAACCAGTTGAATGATGGAAATTCCTTTTTCCAACTGGTCCAACTGGTCCCAGTTCCAACTGGTTTCAGTTCCAACTGGTCTCAGTTCCAACGGGTCACTAGACCAGTTGGAACTGGGACCAGTTGCAGCATGACAGCCGTTTTGAGGAGAGGGTGTGAGGGACAAGGAGAAAGATTTCTAAGGGACACCTCTGTAACACTGTGCTGATTTTTTAAGAGGAGAATTTTGTCCCGTCACAAAAGCAACAAAAAAGATCAAAATAATCCTATTCATTTATATGGCTATTAGACAACGTTTTAGTACAAAAATGTTGAATTGTAGTTTCTATTCTTCTCAATTCCATGAGTCTAGTTTCAGTTATTGTTCATTTTTTGTATTTGTTTTGCGATTTTTTTCCGTGAAAACTCCTATTAAGTCGGCAGGTCAGTTTATTATTCTCCCTTGAATAAATGTACCCTATTCAGGCAAAACCCCTGAATAAGAGTACCCCTATTCAGGGAAAACCCCATTAAGGCCATTAATTTACATAAGACGAGTGGAAAGCGGTAAGCGGAAAACCTGTAGCTTGTCACACGTAGAACAGTGTCTATCCTGAGCGGAAACCGCTCGTCCACTAGGCGTTGTGTGTAAATACAGTAACGAATATCATACTGCAGATTATATTAAATTAGGCCTACCTTTACCGTTCGTCTGTGTAAATTGGCCTTTAAAGGGAACATTGTGTGGGTTCCGAAAGTATTCCTTAATAGGGGTTCTACTGTATATTTATAATAAGGTTCGATAATTAATTTTATATAACACCTTTGATTGGACGAATGTGGGTCACATGCCGTGCAATAGTACGCACTATTAAACGATCGTTTAATAGTACTTTCCTTCGTGTATGAAAACAAAATCTTTTCGAGCTTGGAAAATATTTTGTTTTATACTATTGTATAATAAATCAAAATAGTTTGAAGCTATTTATTGGCTTGACTGGCTTTTGTCAGAATAATAATAGATGCTAACTTACTTTCACACTTGGTTCCATTGAATCCAGGTGAACATTCGCACATACTGTTTTGACAAATTCCTCCATTTTGACAAACTCCAGGATTGGAGCAATCGACTTTTAACATGTAAATGAAAATAAAAATTTGTCAGAATTACAATATTATATTAATTACTACACATTTAAAATAATGATACTACAGATATACTGTAGTCTACACTGTAAAAATAGTTAGATCTTAAAAATCTATTTTGTACCCACTTTTTCCACCCATTTAGCTTTTATACACGTAGAACTACATGTTTAGCGTGTTTAAAACCTAAACGTGTTTATAGGTACATGTTGGTGGTTTTCTTCCACTCGTTTAGCAGTCAACATGTCACTATTATGTTCAGTCAACATGTTTAGGTGGTATGTATTTAGCGTGGTATGTATTTAGCGTGGTATGTATTTAGCGTTGCGTGCATATGATTTTACTGTGGCAGAAAAAAAGCTCCCCACATGAGCTCCATACATTGAAAATTAAATACGTTTAAAACCTAAACGTGTCTTTATATTGATCCACATGTTTATCAATCAACACGGCGTTGATGTGTTAAGTTGGATACAGACTACTGTACTGTACATGTTTAGAATGTATTTAGAACCTAAACATGTTCTTACAGTATCTAAACACTTGCTAGAATTATGAAAACACTTTATCTTGTATGTTGTAAATATAGAAATAAAAAAAGTATTGGTTTCCATTTTCTACCAAAAAATGAAAAAATAACAATTATAAATTATTTTAGTTAATACCGTATTTAAATTTAACATATTCATATTACAATTATATATGATCCGTACTGGAAGAGTAAATTCATTAAGGGTTTGCTAAGCTCACTGTAAGAAAAAAACATTTCTCATTTCAACATAATGTTGTGTATGAATACTGTATTTTGATAAATAATGGTCCGCCAGAATTTAAATTAGAATTTTGGAAATGTATAATAGGAAAAATAAAAACATTTTAAAATACTGTATGTTGTACAGTATGTAGGCCTACTGTACAGTATCATAGAGGAAGTACACTGTAAACTATTATTGTGATACGTTGGAAAATAATGTAGAATTTTTTTAATAATATGAAAACTAGGATAAAAATAACAAAAAACGGTAATTCGCTTAATTGTTATCATGATTGTGTACAGACTTACTGTGGATTAAGCGTCGACATGCCTGTACACACAACAAAACATGACTCACATTTGTATACATTATTATTAAAATTATTATTTAATACCAAACAATCGCGGATCAGCTTTAATATTATTATTATTGTTTTATTGATATTTTCCGTAAAAAAAGAATGAATATTTTTTTCTTAACAAAATAATCTTAATAACGGGTAGAAAATTACCTAGGATATAACAAAACAGAGGTGAATATTACATACAGTATTATAACAACTAAATACATTCTTGTCATTTGATTGGTCGATTGCTGGTCACATGGCGTGAAATAGTACGCACTACTGTATTAAACGATATTTTAGCTTACTGTAATTATTTGTACAACAGCATCTTAAAAATTTATCTATGAAAGCAACAAAGCAAACAAACAATAATCGTGATAGAGATCCGATTTGTAGTTTTTACCGAACTAGTAAAATAAAATAAAAACAGAAAAACACAAATATTTTAGACAAAAATATAACCTCTTAGGCGGAGCAAGTAAATAGGAGTTTATCAACAGAGAGTAAAACAGTGCTAATCTCCATGGAGTACAGGGTAGATAATCCTCGCTAAACGTTTTGTAGGCCATAGTACGCCTTGTTCATTACAAAAATACACAATGGATTAGAATAGTGCGTTATATGCTGAATCAGTATAGTAGAAATGATTGTGTTTGGGAAAGATAGGCCTACATCATAATTATTATTATAGGCCTACATGAAAAAAACACTATTTTGCAATAATGTTTTTATTTATACATGTAGGCCTCTGTAGCTCCGGGGCTGTGGCTACTCATCAATGGAAAAAGTACTACTGTATGTAAAAATGAATCTATATTCTCTACGATCATTTTTACTTCAGTTAAATTGCTTACATTTGATTGATGCAATTACACAAACTTGATTAATTCTGATTGGGGTTAATGCTGACACAAAACACTTCCACATTGTGTATCGCATATTCGTAATTCCCACGTACAGTAATGACCAGCACATAAAGAATGTACGGCTACAATATGAAACCACAATTGAGGTGATCCATGACAACACAGACTTTGATTTTCACTTAAGAGGACCTACTGTATAACACGCAATCACAGAGATATTATATTCTATCCGGTTTTAAGGTCGAAACAATAAGTATTGAAACATTAATCACCCGGGACAATAGCCACCCACCAGACAATAGAATTAACTCTAGGCCTACCATTGTTAGAGTGGGGTCGACCATGGAGGATGGTAGACTTGAATTATCTTGGTTGTATCTTGTTTTACCAGTCGAGTTTAACTCTTCCAGGTTTTACAGTGGTTGCATTGTAAGTTTGTATTAAATTCATAATAATAATAGTTGTATTTTTTGTTTGGATTATCACAGTGAATTGCTTTTACGTCGGTATGAGAATATTTTATTAAAACGCATCAACTGCAGCAATTGAATGAGAAATATCTAAATGTACTTTGCTAGTACTACAATCGTTGTATTATTTTGTAATTTGTCATAAATGTAAGAAGGCAAGCTAAGTATATTAAAATTGGTTAAGGGCCTATTAAACAATTTCTGACGCCCATACAACGAAACCCAAACATTAACTTAAGACTTTAAAAGGCATCTTACTGTTGGTTTAGTATTAATTCAATTCAAATGTATTGACCTCCCTTAAGAGAAACATATATTTCCTATGGATGCACCTTCCATTTGGTCGAGTGCCACTGTTGTAAAATGTAAACTCCAAATAAATTATTATTATTATTATCAAAACTGTACAGCAAAATAAAACACATCAGAATGAAGATTCACACGAATCATATAAGATAAAAATGGTTTTAACAAGAAATAAAGTATTACAATAATTGCGAAAACTTGGCAGACTTAAAGGATACCATGATTGAAACAATCCACAGATTTATACATTTTTGAAATATTATCGCGGTATGTACTATTAAAGACAACATTACAAATAGAAAAGTCATTGTTTTGTATGTTATCAATAGGGTATTACAGGATACATGCATTGCTATTTAATAGATGCGAGTAAAAAGACCTAGAATTGGAATCACTAATAAATATCTGGTGAAGTAAATTCAATTTGGGTAAATTTAAAGAGTGAAGAAGAGCAGTGCAGTAATATACATAATTATATACATTGTCTTCTATAATCTACTCCACTATAATTTATAGGTCCATCCGCTAACAATGGTAGAGTCCATTAATAGGTTATTGTCCGGACCTTTACATTGATAGGTCCATTGTCTTACACACCTATAACCAAAATGGCAATTACAAATAATGGAATGAGAACACGCGGCATCGAATTAACTTCATTAGCATTGCAAAGTTGATGAACTTCGACAGTTTTAGCAACGTTACCTATCCATAATAGTCAAGCTATAACCATGGACCTAGACATTATATGTATAGGTCCATGCTATAACCAACCGGTAGCGGGACGATTCGGACCTGAGGCGATTCGGGCCCGGGACCATTCGACCCATCTAAACATATTCGCCTAGTTTAGTATTGATGGAGTAGCTAACATGTTTATAACTTAATTTGTTTACCTGCTGGCTGTGTAACTTGACATCTACTGCTTTCAATGCATAGTCCTATAAGCATAAACAAACATATAGTCCTTTTCCATAACATATTTCTCCCATACACGGTCCGTAGATCCTTCGGTAATCTCGAACGCTACCTTTACTATATCGGGTATGTTGGCAATCCGGTGTGTTGATTCAACCAGCGACAAGGTGAAATGAAGTTTCCTGTAAACTAAAGCCAACATTTGTCATGCCTCAGTAAACACGAGTATTTATTTACGTAATATATTTTATTGTAAAGTAAATCTGACCTTGAACGTTAGTATTCAAGATCCGTGTTTTACCTTAGCCTAACAATAGCTAAATACCTACTTCCAGTTCCTAGGTATGACCCCGTTTTGAATTATCTAATTGTTTTCTTCTAATCTTAAAAAAAAGTATTGGAATTGTACGAAATACGTTCTAATTTCAACTTATGTGTGACAAAACCGTTACTCGTGACCAGTTTTACTAGGTTTTATTATTTTTTTTTTGCGGATAGTGAATGACGTAATCAGCAAGTATTGCAATATGTTTTTTACATTAATATTACATTATTCTATCAATTATTTTTTTTAATTTCATGTTATTTAGTTACATATTGTGTAACGGTAAAATGAATAAAGTATGTGTATGTTTACATATAGTACTTAATGTATACATTATTATAAAAAAGATTTTATACCCCAATAGAAAAGTTAAATATCTTGCTGACCTTCTACTGTGGTTCCATGAATGACACATTGTTTATATCTCAACTAAATAAATAAATCGAATAATACTCCATTTGTTGTCCCTGCAACTAAATCTAGCATATAGTCGATCCCACGCTATTGTTACTACGAATAATATACAGATTATTCGTAGGCTGAATATTAGAATTTAAAAAATAGATTGATTGATTCATATTGCATATTGAACATACAACAAGATGTTCCAACATACAGTACTGTAATAGTTTACCAATTTTTGTCTGGAAATATTTGAGCTAAAGTATCATACGTATGAAACGTCAGATGTGCCAAAATATTTACCTTTTTACTAGAAGTAGAAACACTATGAAACGTCAGATGTGCCAAAATATTTACCTTTTTACTAGAAATACACAGTGACAGTAGCTCTAATAACATATTTCAATTACATTTATTTAAAGTTAATTTGATCTCTCTTTTTATCATAATTTACCATAAAACGTACATTTAAGACAAGGAATGACCTGGTTTAATGTTTTTAAAAGTAATATATTATATGCATTATTTTTTTCTACAAAACGTCACAAATTGTAGGGAATGGGTCTTTAAGATGTTCGAATCGATAGGTGGTAAAGTAACGCTAAATAGCGACCAGCAATTGTTTTTAATCGGATCTTCCTACAATAAGCTTATGACATTGATCTTTCATAATTATTATATAGGCCTAAACAAACATCTGGAAAAATATGTAGGCCTATTGTAGTCAGATAATAATTGTTAAACATCATTATTTTATTGTAGGCATACCGGTATTTTATGTGATACCATTCTCACGTAATTTCAATTCACATCTAAACTTACTGTTATTGTAATATAGTTTCTTTACTTAGGCCGAAATGTTTAACACAGAAAATGTTGAACGATTATAATTTCTTTATAATACATGTCGTAAATGTATTAGATTTCAACAACTATTCGAGAGCAATCTGAATTGTCTTAGCATTTGGTAATCTAAAATGTAGCCTAAGTGTCTTTTTTCTACTTTGGTATAAAGTGGTTTCAAAGTATGGTATTTGCAATCCTACGTCGCGGATTTGACATGGCAGTGCTGGTTTAAGTGGCTTCGATTCGTAGACAGCAGAAACAACTCGCCCACGCATCTCTGACATCCTTACGACGAATACAGAGAAATACGAAGATAACAAATCCTTGTAGGGAATTAAATACGCAGAACAACAATTGGAACGAAAAACGAACTGCGTCAGAAGAATGAATAGAGAAATATCCGAAGATCCACGTTAAGCCAAGCAGCATCATTATCGATATGGCTTGTCGTAGGCGTGTAGTCAGCTCGTCCATTTTACTTTTATCCTTCAGTTTTGACGACGTTACTGATCGTTGGCATGTCAGTCCCCGAATGATTAAAACGAACATGACCATGTTGATGAAGAGGACGATAGATGAGATGAGTAACAAACCGAAGTATAGCGGGTTTCCAGGTTTCATAAAACAACTGAGTGTGCAAAAGAAGGTTACATTTTCTGTTAATGATTGTATAAATGAAGTATTTTATTTTATTTTTTGTATGTCTTTAGGCAATGTGGCCAAGGATTACCGATAGTAAATTAATCACTGTCCTATCAGATAGGTGGTAATCCCCATGATACATGGGGCTATTTTGTATCAACGTTTAGTAAAACTTAAGTGTAAAAGTATAACTTTATAATGTGTGGAGTCAATTTTATAATTGGTTATCTTATTGCAGAATATTAGTCAATAATGCATGCGTTTAAATACCGTACTAGTATCAATATTAGCATTACAGGTTGCATTAGTATTAAATATAGAGCGTGTATTCCAGATTCAACAGCATGTAATTGTAAGTAGGCCTAATGTATATCAAGAAGAGGAAGAGAACAGTCCGGACCAAGCAAAAATGGTAAAGCCAGGGCAAGGGGAAGTAATGTAACTCTTCCCTGATCTTCCCTAGTTAGGATTAGCGTACTGTTAGGCTGTTACTTGTTTATGGGCCTACAACTACTATCTGGCTATCTACCAGTAAATAAATATTAAAATCAAAAGGAAAATTACTGAAAAAATGACAATGCTGTGTGTATCAGTGGCTGGATCTCAATGGAGATACAAAAAAAAGCGAAAAGCTAAATCAAAACGATAAAGTAAAACAGCCAGAAAAGTTAGCAGAGCTTTCGGGCAACACTAGCCCAGTGCAAGTAAATAAATAATAATAAATACTCATAATAATAACTTACTACTCATTATTAGAATATGTTTCATCACATTTCATAACAGCAATGATTGTAACTGGTATGATAGGCAGAACTGTTAAAGACAACAAGTAAGTAACATTTTGAAATTTGTTTTTTACTATGTTCATTTCATTCATTCTTGGCGTCTGTGCTTTGTTGTTGTTGTTTTTTTTAAATATATAATTTAGGTAAACTGCCATACGCAAATTGTTTCACTTTTCTTAAAACCACATGTTCTTTAAAATAAATTGTTGTCATAAATTATCATAATTAGACAGAATGAAATGTCAAGTAAATTAGCGTAGTGAATACTTTAATGCTATTTGTATATGACATCAGTAGACCTATTTTATTACCTTCCCCCTAGCCAAAACATTTAGTTAAACCAGTTTGATAATGTTCTGCGGCAATCGCATTTAAATGTGATTTCTAGAATAGTGATATTGGGTGATGCTAGGGGGTTTCATAAGGAGTGTACGGATACGGTGCTAGGCTCTAGTGGTAGCTTAAACGTATCTACTTAGTACTTACCCCATCCAACTAAAGCAGCCTTCCACACGAAAAAACGTACTCCATCGTCAAACACTAAAACGAATAGCAGATACATATTCACGGCTTCGACAAGCATCCAGAAAAGTGTTGTGAGAACAAAGTAATGTAGAAGAATGGCTACCACGATGCAGCAATTGGGACACGATGTTAACCCAATACCTATCACAAAAGTAGCGTATAGAAACAGCAGAGAAAAACACAGGTTGACCAAGATACGTTGGGGACGTTTTCCACGTAATTTTCTAAAATAAATTTTAAAAAAATAATAAAACCACGTTGTTATAAATGTAGTTTTAAGTGTGTGTTTAATATAAAGTATAACAAAATATCACTAATTGATCATCATAGGCGGAATCAAATACAAAAATAAATGTTGTATAGCTGAGAATAATAATAATACAATATTATTGTGGAATTGAAATAGACACATTCCTGACAACCTACTGTACAATGCACATTTACATCATCATGACACTGTATATTGGCTCGGAGTACATTTACAGACACTTGATTAGAAAATGGTGAAAGAGAGAATAATGAATCATAATAGAGCCAAGTGATGTAATGTATGCACATTTAGTTTCTTGTTTAATCTTACCTGAAATATGTAAATGTAACAATCGTAAATACCAAGCAAATGATAGATATGACACAACCAATGATGCTAATGTATGTAAGTACATCCTCGAATGTAGAGGTTGGGCCGGCTTGTCCAGAGTAATCCTGTCCAAAAAAACACATTATTTATACTATGGTAAACAAATGCATTACGTCCATGATATAGCAGTGACAAATTCACATGAGCAGACCAATCATACAAACCAGGTCACTAAATCTAACGATTGCTGACATTATGTACAGTGTTGGGTTTTTTGGGGCTTTTTTATTGTATCTATTTATTTACTGATTTTTGGAACTTCATTAAAAAAAATGTTGTTGAGACGAAGGTAAGATAGGAACTTGGGCCCAATGTCACTATTAAAAAGATATTGGGAAAGATTAAAGTTAATTTCAGGCAACTACCACTATGAACCATAATTGTGTGAAGATTCAATGTTATAGACTTTTTCCAACTAGCCTCGCTGTTACGTGTCATGTCTTTAAAAAAAACCATAATACCAAATAAATAACCAAAAATCATGAAAAGGTAACGAATACATAATGTGAAAGTAGTACTGACCATTATGACTGCAAAGTTAGTTAAATGGTCACAGAAGCAGACGATACGATCGTCTGATGTTGTGTTGTAGTAACAGCCTTCGTTAGACCAATCACCATGTCCGTTTTGCAATGTAAAGTCCCAGAAAACGCATTCATAGTTATCAAGTACACCTTCCTGTAATATATTAAATACAATTACAAATAATAAGTACTGTATATTTATTTTCGGTAGATAGATTATACCTACTGAAATTATTTCACAGCAATAATTGTAGACAATACAAGTAATCCCATAAATAAACTACAGTATTAGCTTTATAAAAAACTACATTATTTTTTATCCAAATGACTAATTTATTGAATTTTTATAATCATCGTCCGTCAATGCCGTTATGAAGTTCGTTCAAACGACCAAAACTCAAACGTAATCATCATTCACTTAATATTATCGACATTATTTTATTTCGGTCGCAATGTGCAAATTCCGATTTAAGACTTTCAATTTTTAGGGTGACTGAAAAGTTAATTTCGTCATCCGAGTCGCGGTAAACTTACCACAACCGGTGAATAAGTCATTTGGATGGGCTCATTCAGACTCTCAACTATGACTTTTTCAGCAGTAGCAGAAACTATACGACTTCCAATTGCTCTACTCCTATTGGACATCAAGTAATTAGATGTAAATAACTTAGATGTCCGATATACAATGATGGTTATTTGAGTCTTGCTTGAGCTGGTTTGATCAAGACTTAATTCAACAATATCAGAAGGCAGAAATATTGATGTATCTATCTTCTCAGTTATAACGTCATCCACTGTGTAAAATGTTTTAATGTTGTCGCCTTGAAAACCGGTTTCAGAGTTGGCTACATTTATAAAATACCCAATACCCTGGTTTAATTCATCAGGAAGATACTGTTTAGTCTGCACAGCTAGATTCGTTTCAACTGCTCTATAGTCTGGTAGTGATGCTAGCTGAGTTTGAAGCGACAGTATGATCCTAGAAGTTCCACCTATGTTTCGATTGTCTGTTGAAAATAGTTCATCGTCAGCATTTTGTAAGTTACTCACAACTTTTACTGTTAAGTTGGTAACCTGAAAAATAAGTGGTATACAAGATAATATTTTCCAATATATTTGATGAATTGAAACAATCAACGCTGAAAGGGAAAATTAAATAAATTATGTTACTTGTAAGTTTTTTCTGGTAAATATACTTAATATTTGTTGTTTTGCATTTGCAAATTCGAATTCACCCTGAGATAATTAATTAATGAAACAACACCTTAAACATATAGCGTCCCACTAAAAAATGTAATGCCATATAGTTATTCATTTGGATCGAACAAAAACATATTATTACCTGAAGGCCATATAAAATTTGAGCTAATGTTTACAGACCGACAGACCGACCAACCAACCAATCGATCGACATAGTGAGCTATAGAGTCGCGGAGGAGTTTTTGGTTGAATTTTAACCATTTATTTTTTTTTTTTATAAGTGAACATATTTTGTTTTTTATATTTTTTCTAAGGAAGTGATTAACTGTGAAATGGCTTTCATTTTTCATGTTTTTGGGGAACAATACATCTTTAAGAAATACAGTTACTGCTTACTTTTTCATTTCCTGCGCTTACGATAGTTAAACATTCTAGAATCGAGGAAATGGCATCAATATTATCTCCATTGTTAATATTGTCTTCACCAGTAATGACTGATAACTGCGTAGCAACTGCTTCAGAGTTTTCTTCAGTTACAATTACCTACAAATTAAAATTTAAAAAAATCGTCTTAATTATTAGCAACAGTAATACGTACACTCAAACAATCAACTACGTTCATATTAATGTATAACTTATATAACTATGAAACATGTATATTTTTATACTTCCAAATATTTATTGTTATTATATGTTATTTATTGTTATTATTATATTTTCAATCCAATTTTTTTTAATGTTAACACTATGATTACGATAAGACACTTCCCATACTCCCGAGATATAAAGCTGATACGTTCATGTTATGTACATCTAGACATATCTGAATTTATTGATACTAAAATTAGCCAATCACTATCGTATAACAACAGTAAAAGCAACAACAATACTAAAAATTGTCTTATCAAATGATTAATCAAGACTTTTCAAACAAGTGTAGTTAAGAATGTAAGCATTCACTTTAGCTATACAAATATAAGCCTAATTATTAGCCTACCTCTACTAACTCATCAATGGTATAGTTTTCATAATTTTCACATAACTTCACTTTAATTGCTCCCCAGAGTCCTACTCCTCCGTGTAGGCTACGATTACACATCCGCTCAGCCAATGGACCTAATAAGAAATGCGCATAGTAATAGTTGATATTGATTTAGGCCTAATATTATAATACATATTTATTTTTTACATGCAATGGGGCAAATAATTCCATGAGATGAAAATATGCAATCTCATCTTTCCACACTACCAACTACTAATAGAATCTTTGTTAATCCGAATTATGCATGCGTCGATGTTTAAACATTTCACTCTTCTCTGGTATGAACATACACGGAATCTTGAATGACTATAATACGATAATGTGTTTAATACCGTATTAGTATACCGACATAGTTGAAGTTTTTTATAAATTTGTCAAATTATTCAACTCACTTGCAGACGCAATATTAAAATTGTTTGGGAAAAACACATAGGCCTCCTAACTCTTGTATTTTATTGAACTTACTGCCTCCTGCGCCACATACTTCTAGAGAATGTGCCAACACTCCCAGCGATGTATATTCAAATTTATAATTCACACCTTTTACCATAACAACTTCAGGAGGGCAACCTTCTATAAGGAAATATTACATAAACACATTTGAATTAATAATCAATAACAATATGACGATGATTAAAGCCTGTTTTCCTGTCGACGTTAGTCGACGCTATCGTTAACAACAATCGGCGATCTTCTACGTAAACATTGAAATGTTAACAATTTAACAGAAAAAGGTACTCGCTATCGTTATCATTTCAACTTGATCGTTTTCAAACGATCGTCGTTTAACTGTTAACGATCAACGACGATAGCGTCAAATAACGTAACAGGAAAACAGGCTTAAGATTACAGGTAACATTATGAAATAATATAAAGTACAGATTTCTATTTAAAAGCAACGCTACAACCCGATTGTTGTTAAAACCTCATGCACCATGATTGTATCATACAGTGAATTGTACACATTTGATGTATTTACCGGACGCTGTGAAAACTTTACGCCTAATATAAGCGGCTACTTATTTAAATATCTTATCTGGGGTCTCTTGCTGGTTTTCTGAGACAACCCCATTTCATCATTTTATTGCACATTTAATTATTTTCACTAATTATTAATTTGATTTTACCGGTAAACGAGCCTTCATCCATACAAGCATTTGTTATTTATCTTTAATGAACTTGAAATGGTAAAAGAAATTGGTATTGATACTGATGAATAAACGAATTCGTATACATTTGTTTTCTTTTATTTGAAGACAGTATTTGGTAATGCAAGTAGTTGATACTTTTATAGAATATATATCGGCCACTGTAATATAGGTAAAGCAGTTCGTAGACATATCCTTTACCGACATTATAATTTCATAATAAGTTAACATGTTACGGTATAAATATGACATTGAATGGGAAAATTAACCTTTTTATAAATAAGGTGACCGGTTAGCTCAGTCGAGTGAGCGTCGTTAACACGAATGTCGTGTGTTCGAGTCCCACGCTGGTCTGGTGAAATAGAGTTCAAGCTATGCGAGCTACTGTGTTTGGGGTTTTCATAATTATACGTCCCCATTTCCACCACACATCATGAGGCAGCGAAATCAATGCATCTGGAAACGACCACAAGGCTGTGGCAGGGCCTTGGTGCTGAGGCAAGTCAACTAACAACAGGACACTGAGATCCCCTTGCCTTTACTGCCTTTGATATGTCTGGCTTCGACAAATACCAGCAGTACCGTACTATGTATATTGTCTCCGCGGCTCGGAGGTTAAAGGTGCGTGGAATTGATCGTGTCGCAGCCACATATTTCCAGACTTCAACATCCTGTTGTTAGATTGCCTTGTTTCAACGGAGTCAAAAATCTCATGGGCACACGCTATAACTTTGGTTTCTTAAAAAACTTACCAGTACAACCTCTACCTTTACCAACTTCACGTATGAACCCAGTATCACATTCACACGAGTGGGTAGAAATTGGATCATAACACACCCCATTTGTTGAACATTGATCAGAAGAACATTCATTTAAATCTATAAGAAAATTAGGTAATAAAATAATGCGGTAAAATTAAGGTAAGAATTGTAACAAATATATCCCGGCTACAATTTCTATAGAGTCTTGTCACAATGTACATAACCCCGCTATAAATGAATTAAATACCCATGACGAAATAAACAACTCTGCAATAAATTACGGTACATAATCTGCAATAATAAATAAAAAATAAATAGTAGGGCTAACATACAAATGATCCCAAAACGACAGTACGAATAACATATAAGTACTCCTTTCGTTGTATGTAAAGCGGTGCTAATATTGCTTCTATATATCAATTATGCTTAATTCTGGAATATGTAGACACTATGTAAAACGCATGTCACCAACTCCGTGTAAAAAAAAAGAAACTTTCTTACCATGGAATAACTGAAGAGTTATGCCATGCTTAAATTCACTGGTTACTTCCATCGACTCATTTGACAAAATGTGGCGCGTATGTACCGTACTAGATGGCGCTATACATTTGAAGCACCAACAGATTTCAACATGGATGTATATATGATAATAATTGTATACCTACATGATTCGACCTTAACCCAGTTTTCAAAACGAAAGAATTGCGTCCTGGTTCGTCTTACAAATCGTTGTTGTCTAAACATTTGTTACTACTCAATGTGCGACCAACCTTAACACATTTGAAAAAAGGCTACTTTTATGGAATGTTACTTAGTGCTCATTTGCACCCACATCCATCCATCCATTAGAGAAAAAAATCTACAATTATAGTTTATTAGGAGTAACTTCATTTAAATACAAAATAGAATATCTACCTTTTAAAATGTATAAGTCTCTTGTATTAATAATTCGACTATCGCTAATTTCCTTTGATGATACTCCATTTGTTCTATCAACTCGATATATGGCACCATCTTCCCAATCTGACCAGTATATGTAGTTTCCATAAATATTAATTCTAGACGGGTCCCGGTCATTTATAATTGTTCTTCTGTTAGTTCCGTTAAGGTTAGCTTCCTCAATTACCCTACTTCCCCTATCGCACCAATACATTTTTCCATCTTATATTAAAAACGAGAAAGAGAAATATAAGTAAATTTAAATAATGGTAATATTGGTAAAGTTGAATACCGACATCATGTATTGCGACGATGACCTCTATTCATTTCTATTTTAAAAATATAAATAAAATTGTAATTAACCATGGTAAACAAAACTGAACTGCTACATAAGTGAAACTTTTTTTATCCATACATATCTCATATATACACAATTAAAACCTCATTGTCATTTATTATAAAATGTAATGAAATGAAAATAATTATAAAGGGGAAAAATTCATAAAATATTTTTTATTTTTTGTTTAAAGATGTATTGTCCCCCTGAAAAATTTTTTGTTGTTGAATATGCCATTTTAATGTCACATAATAGTTATTGACTTATTGAAATTGGATCGAAAACAAATTTATTTACCTGAAAAAAATCGAATTTAAAGCAAAAAATGGTCAAATTGGCTGCCATTTATTTTGTCATTTTACAAGTGAAAACATTATTTGTTTCGGTTTTTTTTCTACGGAAGTGATTCACTAAAACTACAAAATAACCTATTCAAAGTCTGATTTTAATTAATCTTCATTTTTCATGTTTTTGGGGGGAAATACATCTTTAAATATTCAATGAAACAATAATGATTTAACATAAAAACAATATCTACAACAGTAGGGTACAATGATCTTTGGTTTTTTTTACAAGTATCTATTCCAAAAAAATAAATATTTCGAAAAAAGTGGGTCATTTTGAAGTATCATAATAGTTATTAACTTTCACCAAAAATTAGTCGAATAAAAAAATCGTTTAACTGAAATACAGACGGTTTTTTTTTTCTAAAAATAACTTTGACTTCCAGTCAAAGTTTTCGAACAGAACATATCTCATAATGCAACGCGCTTGCTTGTCTACTCTGTATGCATAATCAAAACTTCCTCGCGATCTGTGTTAAAACACCTTCTCAACCGTGTAAACAATCCTAATTAGCATCATGCATAATGCATGCTCGTGGTTTGAAATCTTTGTTTACTTTCACTCGCGACGATTTTCCAGACGAAATGTAATCAAATTCATTTACCTGTTAAATACGTAAACTTATTGTTTTTGGCTCGAATTCTCGACTTAAAGTGTCTAACATCATCATCATCATCCTAAATTATTATTTAACATGGCCAACAGCCATAAGTCGCGTGCTCTCAGAAAAAAATGAACTTTTAAAAAGTAATGTACTTTAAAACTTTTCTGTACATCAAAACAGTTCAAAAAGTACAGAAAAGCGATAAAACGCATAGTGATACCGGACCGACAAACAGACCGACAGACCGACCGTCCACGCGACTAAAAAAGTTCTAAAATTCATAAAAATAAAAAAAATAAATCAATAAATCTAACTTAAAGATGTATTGTCCCTTGAAACACAAAAAATGAAGGACAAAATATTCTAAATTTAAATTGGCCATATCAAAGTAATATTAAAGTTATTCAAACAGTGACTGCCGACCTACATAACTTTAATACACGCATATTGGTCTGATTTTTTCAGAATCTCGGGATACGTCCTCAATTAACAACATTGAACATAGTAACCAACAGTTTTATTTACTAGTATTAGTATGTCCAATTCATATACATTATGGCTCATAAACTTACCTGGAACTGCTAAAACAAGTCCACGTGGAGCCTTAAGTCCAGTTGTTACTAAGGCGGTTCTGGTACTCAAGTCATTTAACTTCACTCGCTCTATCTTATCGTTTCTTCTATCAGTCCAGTACAGGTATCTAAGTAGGTACAATGTCTGTTAAAGTAATGTAGTGGTTCACAACCCATTGAAATGTAGATCAACTATTAAGAGCAGGGCTAGCATTGATATCTTATGAAATGACTAAAACCTAAGTTAAGTCATTCATTTCATAATCTCTATAATTTCCTCATTGCGTATTTTAAAAGGTACAAGTTGTTTTATTGCATGTTAATATTTTTCCCAATCAAAAGTTAGAAGTTAATTGGGATTGAAACAAGACATGCTGTACTGTAGACAAATATAGATAGTGACATACCCATTAGTTTTGTCTAACTCAATTGCATGTGGGGCGTTTAATCCTGTGTCAATCAGAATTTGTCTATTTGTTCCATCCAGATTTATTACTTCAATTCGGTTTTTGTCAGGATCTGTCCAATAAAGTTTCTTTCCAGTTCCATCAACGGCTAAACCAAACGAATCTTAAATAATGATGAGTAATGAAACAACTATAATGTTGTAATAACATACTGTGGAATCTTACTTACATAAATGTAAAAAAAATAGTCGTTTAAACATAATATAACCTATCAAATCATAAATAAATAAATGCGCCCCACCCCTTCAAATAAACGCCTGGGCGATTTTCCCCTCGAATAAACGCGCCATAAAACCGCACCTGATTAAATACGGTATTACAGACCGTAGTAAATTGTATTGTAGATATTCAATGTTTTATCCCATATGTGTAGAATATATACTTTTTTGATTTAGATATTATTGAAAAATAAATCTCAAGTAAATAACATGTTAGCTGAAAGGGATTGGCAAAAAAATTGCAGATCTTTATAGACGTTTATGTCTAGTTTTCTCAATGTTATATGTTCAACCTCTCAAATCGCATAAAAGGGTTATGTATAATGTATTAATATGGATTATAATATCCATAATGTATAAAATGTATACATATTATAGAAACGTTCAGAAGACCTATATCTAATATAAATTCATAAATGTATAACCTTTATTGTATTGTTTGAGGGTATGAACATTTGAAAAATACCTTACTAACAGTATAGAATAACAACACCATAGACATTATTTGGCAGAGGCAGATCCAGAATTAAGCGCTGGGTGCGCAAGCTCATACTATTTCATATCACATTATTTTTGATAGAATAATATCATGTGCAGATTGATTCAGTTTTGGCCTAAGTTCTTTCCAAAATATGTCAGTTTTAGAAAAATCAGACGTATTTAATTATTGTTTGTGCTTATGTAGGCATACAAAGTGTTAAAACGTAAGCTATACACATTCCAACGACACGACCTGCCTTAGTATGCACCAAAATGGATACTGATTATTTTAAAAATAGAACAATATTTAGGATGTTGTTTAACTGAATTTTTAAACGCACTCTAATTTTATATATTTATATTTATTATTTAGGCCGAAGGCATTGTGAATGAGCAAAATTGTCAAAATAATAAGAAGTTTAGGCCTAACCATTAAACAATTATTAAAAGTATGCCTATTTGGACTGTCATAAGATAACAAAATTCCAACAATTGAATGACAACTACGTTGTTATCCTTAATAAAAAAAAACAGAAATAAAAATGAGACTAATATTTGTTTTACTTACAAACTGATACAAGAACTTCACTTTGGTTAGTGACAAATGAATAACGTTCAATAGTAACCTTCTTGACGTCAGACCAGTATAATGTTGATGTGCTAACATCATAATCAACAGCCAAGGGTGCGTATAAATTAAAATTGTGCATTACTGCAGTAAATCTTAACTTGCTGTCACTGGAACTTATATCTGTCATGTAAATTCCAGGAGGGTTATATCTATTGACCACAAACATAATATCGCCTGTAAAACAAACACTTTTAATTGAATGAACTTTCTAAAAAAAATAATGACACAATTATACATTAGCATTCTAATCATTTTTAAAATATTAATTATTGAGAAAAAATGTTCACTGGTTTATTTAAAAAAAAGGTAAAATCCTTATTTTAAATACTTTCTCATACACGATAAATAAAACCCAAGACAAATCATCCAACTCAACAGTTATATCAACAGTCTTAAATTTGACAACCAGAAACGAATCTGTGTAAGATTTCTTAGTCTCGGTCATATTACCGTATTTTTTTCTCGAATAAACGCCCGACTTTAAACACAAGACAAGGGTCGATTATTTCTTTTCCACATGCATATACACACAATACTGTACTGTAACACGTCTGTATATTAGTAATAGAATTCATTGACTTCCATGATGTAGGCTACCATTTATCAAAATTGTTGATACAGTTTTTAAGAGATTTTGTCACTTCTTGATATTAATTGTGTTGTATTTATTTTTTATTTAGTTTTTTTGTTTTTTGTTTTTGTGTGTGTGTGTAATATATGGTAACATGTATAATTAAATAAATATCCCCCACCACTGGGTATCAACAGTTACAACACAATTAATATAAAGAAATTATATAATCAAATAAAAAATGTTGGTAAATTGTAGATCATGTCAATCAATGAATTCTACTATAAATAATCATTATGTATAAGTGCATGTGGCGGCGAGTTTATTCGAGGAAATAAATGAACGGCCGTGAGGCGTTTATCAGAGTGGAGGGGATGATGGGCCGTTTATTCAAGGGGTCGTTAATTCCCAACGATGTTATATGTGTGAAGGGCGGGTGACGTTTTCTGTGCGGGGCGTTTATTCGAATAAATACGTTATACATGTTACTGTACCATCCCAAAAAATAAATAAAGAGGAGACACGGATTACATATCGCACATGCAACGAATAATAGAATAAGAAACTGTCTTACCTGTGCAATGTACAATGCATACAAATAGAAATACCAGTTGTTTTGCGTTTTCCATTATGTAGGCCTATCACTATATCAACGAAGGAAGTAAATCTTACATGCCCTGTTCAACAATGAACTACAGTACGACAATTTTCTGCTATTTATATGCGGAAATTAACCATCATATAACATTTATATGATGAAATATATTTTTATTTTCTAAAAGCAAAGTATCATAACATTTTCTTCCTCGTAAGGATATTGAACCAAAGCTATCACGTGTTTTATTTGTTACAGCAATTCTTTGAATTTTCCAAACCTTTGTCGTTTCCTTATAAATTGGTTTTAGGTAAATATTTATAGCAAGTAAGAGACAAAACAAGGTGTGTGTTGTTATAGTTCCTTATAATATGATGAACTTAACATACTAAACTCTATATAGGTATTGTTTCATTTCTATTAATATTTTTGCCAGTCAAACAGAGTCGATAAATAATAAATTATTATATTAACACATTTCAGAAAAATAACTATAAATAAACAAATTGAAAAAAACAACAAAACAAACAAGAATGAAACACATTCAAATATAAGCGGCGATGTTATAATATGGTCATTAGGCCTACAGTAATTTAAATAACGTATATATTTAAAAAATAATGTAATGTCCTTTTTTTTGGTTATTACTAAGCCTATTGATTTGTTTTTGTTTGGTTTTTGTTTTTTTTTTCCTTTTCCTTATTTTCAATTATAAATTCAAACAAATAATATCTGTTCTGTTTACTACAATCTCAACGATGCAAAATAATAGGCCTAATCACAAAGTAATATATTCACAGGAAAAAAATCACTAACGTTTATATTTAAACATAGAAAATAAAAGTTCATGTTATTCACACTTTACTGACTGGAGAAAATCAAAATAACTAAATATATAATTATTATGATTATCATGTTAAAGATGTATTGTCCCTTGAAACACAAAAAAATGAAGGTCAAAATATTCTAAATTTAAATTGGCCATATCAAAGTAATATTAAAGTTATTCACTTTAAGTCGAAAATTCAAGCCAAAAGCAACAAGTTTACGTAAATAACAGGTAAATTAGTTTGATTACATTTGTCTGGAAAATCGTCGCGAGCGAAAGTAAACAAACATTTCAAACCACGAGTACGCATTATGCATGATGCTAATTAGGATTTTTTACAACTCGTCACGATTGAGAAGGTGTTTTCACACAGATCGCGAGGAAGTTTTATGATTATGCATACAGAGTAGCCAAACAAGCGCGTTTCATTATGGGATATGTTTTGATCGAAAACTTTGACTGGAAGTCAAAGTTATTTTTTTAACAAAAAAAACGTCTGTATTTCAGTTAAATGATTTTTTTTTCGACAATTTTTTGGTGATAGTTAATAACTATTATGATACTTCAAAATTACCCACCTTTTTTCGAAATCTGTTATTTTTTATTTTTTTGGAATTAGTCAAAGGGACAATACATCTTTAAACTCCTAGGAGTAAAATTCCGACAAAACCTTAAAAATAATATGGTTTTATATAAAAGTTGCTTGCCTCTATGCTTGGAATATGATTGCCCCCGTTTGAATTCAGGTTTTAACCGAAGATAATAGCAATAATTTAGAAAGAATCAAAACAAGAGTATGTAAATGCATCTTAAGCAATGCTTACATTTCTTATTCAGGTGATTTAACCTCTGTTGTTTTAAAAACACTTTGATTCGAATTCGAATAATTAAATTATGCAAATATTTGTCTATTTGTTTGTCTATTTAATGAATACGTTAGTAATACCAATCGGATTCCACTACACCACACCTCACAATATTATTAAAATAATCGAACAGTATATGACCTATGATGTTTTGTAAAAATATTGTTATCTTTATTCTTTTGATGTCATTTTATATACATAGATATTTTATATCTTTTAACGAAGGTTTTTTTTTACATCTAAATTTTAATTTTTTGACGTCACTTTAATTGAAATAATTGTAATCTTATTGAAAGATATTGTAAAAAAAAGCAGCAATTCAACTTTTGGCTGCAAATGTATTTTCTTGTCAAAATAAAGGTACCAAGATATATTATATGATGACAAAAATATTGAAACATACAAAAAATAAATAATTTAGAAAAAAATGTTACCAGATTATAATTCTAAAGGAAACTATGAGTTAGCATTGTCTATAATACAGTAGTTGAAATTATGAAGAGGTGTACCATGACTGTATGACTGGATGGCATACCGGTATATATATATAGTGTAGCAGTGCTGACAACATACATGACACGCTTACTCTCATCTCTAAACCTACCGTACATACGCTAGTTGTATCCTTTGCATGGGATTTTCTAAACCCCAGCTGATGCTGTTGTTGGCCGATTAGGACAAACTACAAATTGCGACGATTGTCAACTTGGCATAGTTATGTCCGTCCTGGCGTGCCATATATTAGGACAAACTACAAATTGCGAAGAGTGTCAACTTGGCATAGTTATGTCCTTCCTGACGTGCCATATATTAGGACAAACTACAGATTGCGACGAGTGCCAATTGACGAAGCAAGACGATTTAAAAATCTAACACAAAATATAGTAATGTTGTATTCGTATTTTACAAAGATACTGTTTTAAAACCGTTCGCTTAATTTAAGTAAGGCAGAGTTACTAGCTCTTGATAAACAAAAAATGTTTCTCTAAAATGTTGATGTTACAAAAAATAAGCGTACCAAATGTACATTTTACTTTTTCATTTGTAAAGCTATTATACTTACAACTGCAGAAAAATTCCATTTTGTGTAAGGTCCATACTGTTTTGGCTACTAAATAAATGTTAACTTGAATAAATGAAATACAACAGAATAAAATCACTGACTTGGATATTGTTCATAATAAAAAAAAAAAAAAAAAAAAAAAATGATTCGTTTATTTTTTGTTTTTAAACGAACATTTTTGTTTAATTCGCAGTGTCTTATATTTTGCACACCTATTTCTATTTTTAATTTATAATCCAAAACAGATGATATATTTGAAGACAGAACACAAAAATAATTATTTTCATTTTCTTCAGGTTAAGTTTTTTATATTCAAATAATTTTAATGTCTTTCTAAAACTATTATTCATCTTCCTTGTACAAGTACAGTAAACAGACAATATTTACGTGTTTTAGTGGTTACAGCAATTCTTTGACCTTTTCACACTTTACTTATTTCCTTATGAAGTGGTTGAATAACTTCCTAATGAAAAAAGTTTAACTAAATATAGCGAGTAAATAGACAATTAAAGTTTTTGTTTTCACGCTGAAGTTCCTCAATACTTGGTTTCCACGTAACGTCTACGTCCTTTGTTGAGTCTATGAGAACCAAGCTTCATAAACAACGGGAAATACACTCTAGACATTGCTTCACTTGTTGTTTATTCCAACAACTGTTTCGGGATGAGAACATTTATATAAACACATTTAAAAAGATAAAGTTAAAACAACTACATACTATAAAAAAAACCCAACTATTATTTAATAATGAAATGCAATCAAACGCAAACGGCGATTTTTGTTAATATGGTTATTACGCTTATACTAGTTAAAATAGTCTCTCTTTTTCATGTATACATTTTATTCAAATTATTGCTAATTATTATATTACTCAATTATTTTTTGTTTCACATTTTCGTTTTAATTATCTGTAATAAAACTATGCATGTATGTCATAGTGTTGCATAAACATTTTGTTTCCAATTATAAGGGATGGCGAATTTAAGTGTTCATATGAACATGTCACTGAAGTAAGTCAATGTTTAGCAAAATGAACACGAGCAGAAACATTATGAGTTATGTAACAGCACAACTTGGAGAAACTGACTTCATTATATACACGTGGACATGTACATTTAATAAGGTTTCTCATAATAACATACACACACTTGCAATTCTTGATTAGTACATAGTTTAAGGGTTTGGAGCATCATCATAATTAGATTGACAACAATCCAGGTTTACTGGGTAATATTGCTTTGGTCTGATGCTTCGAGATGCCTACACACATTTACAGGTTATATAGCTATTATTACGTCATTTGTTACAGTTTACTAAAATGGTTTTAGTTGGAAAATTGTAATACCGGTATTATGATTTCAGGCGTAGTTATAAGAATAGCTTTGGTCTGAAAAGTCTAATACACACTGCTTATTGTCGATAGCATAACTTCTGCCGGTTGATGTAGTCCTAGGAATAGGTTTGGTCTAAAAGCAATCGGATACAGTCTTGTTTCGTTTGAAATGTTGAAAAGAAATGTTTGTCAACAAGGATAGTGTTGTTTTTGTATAGAATGATTGTACTACTGTATTGTGATCATTGCAAATATATCTTTTTTCTATTGGCAAAATAATATTGAAATGATTGTTGAATAAATTACCTTTGGTTAACAAAAAAACAAAGGATAGTATTGCGTGCTGTTATTAAATGTAGCTAGTTCTGAAAATGGGTTTGGTTTGAAAAACAAAATACTGTACATACTGATTAAATTTATTTCCGAAACAAACAATTCTAAAACAAGCAGTTCTGCAATATAATAAGCCTTACCCGGAAACCGCGTATCTACGTATTTGACAAAAAAAACATTAGCCAAGAGTTTTCGAGAATGTTCGCAACTACAAAAAATATTTGTGTTTATGTATAGGTGGCACCTGTCATTTCACGCTTTGTTTTGGTTGGCTGAGTGAGCTGACACAGTTGTGACTTTATCGGTTACATAGCGTTGTCGTGACGTCGTTGTTGTGTATAATGCAGGCATTTTACCGAAACCACAGCAGCTGTAAGCCCACACATCTCGGACATCCTTGCAACGAACACAAAATAATAAGAATATGAAGAATCCTTGCAACGAATTGCACAAGCAGAACAACAATTGGAACAAATCACGAACAGTATTAGAAGAACCTATCGCGAAAAAGCCAAAGATCCACGTTAAGCCAAGCAGCATCATTATCGCTATTGCATTCTGTACGCGTACAGCGAGTTCGTTATCTTTATCAGTTTTTATTTTCGTAACTCTTTTTCGTTGACAGGTCAGCCTACAAATGACTTTTATATATATGGCGAAGTTAATGACAAGAACAACCGCTGAAATCACTAATAATCCATAAAAGAATGGGTGTCCGGGTTTCATGAAACAGCTAGAAATAAAATAAGAAATCAATCCAGATATGACTTAGAAAATTACCAGATCATGCAAATATCGCGTATGTAATCTACTTATCCTCTGACTTTAACAGAGAATAAACTAATCGATGTGGTGTCATTGCTGAAAAAATGTTTTTCTTCGTCATTATACCCTCAATGTGTTATACTCAACACTTTTTTTCAATTGCATTATTATATATTTTTTTAAATAACAAAATGTCTTACTATTCTTTATTTGAATATGTTTTGTCGTAATCCCTAACTGCAATGATTGTAACTGGTATGATAGGAAGAACTGTTTAAAATAAAAAGAAATACACTACATTAGGCCTACATTTTTAGAAAAGAAATAATCTACCTAATTTCATATTTGTAATAATTTCTCAAAGATGAATGTTAGTTAGACTTGCCCCAAGTATATATTTAATTTCATTTTACGTTGTTAGCCTTCCATCAGAAAGCATACAGTACATATGTTACGACTATTGACTGTATTGTTTCAAAACTTTCTGTTTTTACTATTAAACACGTCCAATGTCTAACTGTGTAATATAATTCATGTATTTCTATTCATAGATGCCATCGAATTCTAGGAATAATAAGATCCAGTAAAACTCACCCCATCCAACGAAGACCGACTTCAACATGAAAAAACGTACTCCATCGTAAAATACTAAAACAAACTTCAGATACATGTTCACGGCTTCGACAAGCATCCAGAAAAGTGTTGTGAGAACAAAGTAATGTAGAAGAATGGCTACCACGATGCAGCAATTGGGACACGATGTTAACTCAATGCCGATCACAAATGTAGTGTATAGAAATAACAGTGAAATACACAAGTTTATTAGTATGCGCTGTGGACGTTTTTTACGCAGTTTTCTGTAAAATATTAAAAACACTGTATTGAATGTTGAGCATAACCTAATGCACAAGTTTAATATTTTGTATTCTAACTAGTATAATGGAAAGAACGTGTGTCAGAAAATGATGTCGATAGAATTGATGATGATGATGTTGAATATGATGAAGATGATAATGAAGGTGAAGATGATGGTGATGAAGAAGGTCAAGAAGAAGATTTATGATGATGATAATGATAATGATAATGATGATGATGATGATGATGATGATGATGATGATGATGATGACGAAGATCAATAAGAATAATCATGATGATGAGGATGACAATGGAGATGTTGATGATGATGATGATGATGACGATGATTACAATGATGAAGATCATAAAGACGATGACGATAAAGATGGAGATGAGGATAAAGATGAAGATGACGATGATTATGAAGATGATGTAGACAATAAAGATGACGATGACGCTGAAGATGATAAAGACGAGGAAGTTCACGATGATGTAGACGATGACTATTATGATATTATGGAGAATGTGACTTAACTTTACCTGAAGTAAATAAATGTAATAATCGTGATCACCAAACAAACTATGGAGATGACGCACCCAATGATGCTAATGTATGTAAGAATATCTCGGAATGGTTGATCATCCTCTTGTCCAAGATAATCCTGAAACAAATTGCTATTTTTGTTATTGCCACGCTGTTTTCTGACAAAAATTAATTATCAAGAATATAGAAATAGAACATAAAGCTCTGTCTACACTATCAAACATTATTTTACCAAAAAAGAAAATATCATGGCACATATAAGGACACGATCAAACTAGTTTGATAGTGTAGACAGAACTTAAGATATTTACATACAAAATGCCAAATAACAATATTAATTTTTTCAATAGGAGTTTAAAATTAAAAACAACATAATAATAAAGAAATATTTTATTATATTATTTAATTAAGTGATATATTTTTTAAGCTAGGAAATTTCGGATAAATATCACTTAGGCATATTCATAAATTCTTACATTTCTTTTATTTAAAAAAAATCAACTATAGGCCTACAATCAATAGTAAATCGTGTACTAAAGTGTGAGTTTTTCAAATTCCACCGTAAACACAGTTTGAACAAAAACAAATGACATGTTAGTACCCACTCTTCACCATCGTTGTATAATTAGATGGTATTACAAAAAACTACAAGAGAAATGAATTATTAATGTTAAGTGTTAAATATCAATATCAAATTATTTAAAGTAAGTCTTAAAGATCCAATGGGTTTTAATATTAATTTAAATAAAAATAACAAACCATAATAACAGCAAAGTTTGTTAAATGATCGCAGAAGCAGACGATACGACCGTCTGATGTTTTATTGAAGTAGCAGCTTTCGTTTGACCAATCACCATGCCCGTTTTCTAACTCGAAGTCCCAAAAAACACATTCAGGGTTCCCAGATACATTTTCCTTAGAAATAAGAAAAAATAAAGTTTATTGGAGATAGTAATTACAAAAGGTTTGTTTGATTTCAAACAAGAGCAATGAGCATTCGATTTAAACTACGCAAATTATCGTAGGACATCGCCTTAATCTAAACATGGAGGAAATATGATCTAAACTACATCAAAACTGTGTCAGAGAATTGAAGTGTCTCACACTATACGCAAAGTTAACATTACACCTCTATTTCTTAATAGAAATAAGTCTGTAACTTACCACAATTGGTAAATATGCGGCTCTGATTGGATCATTTAAACCCTCAACTCTGACTTTTTCAACAGTAGAAGAAATTACACGACTTCCAATTGCTCTGTTTTTATTGGACATCAGACGATTGGAAGTAAATAACTTAGACGTCTGGTACAAAATGAAGCTAACTTGTATCTTGTTTGATCCGGTTTGATTCTGACTTAAATTAACTATTTCAGAGGGCAATGCTATTGATGTTTCTGTCATATTCATCAAAAAATCTTCAACGTCTTCAAATGTTTCAATATTCCCTTCTTGAAGACCGGATTCAGAAGTAGAAAAATCAGGCTGAAGGGAAGCAAATCCAATACCATTTCGGAGTGCTTCAGGAAGATATTGTTTAGTCTGCACAGCTAAATTTTTTTCAACGTCTTCAAAGTTTGAGAGAGATCCAAGCTGAGTTTCTAGAGATTTAATGATACTGGAAGCCGCGCTCATGCTTTCATTGTCTGCTGTAAAAAAGTCTTCCTCGGCATTTTGTATGTTACTCACAACGTCCACTGTTAAGTCGGTAATCTGAAAACATAATTATATTACAGTAAGTATATGTCTACAAGATGCGTCAATAGCGGTAAGCTCAGATGTGTTCTATCAAGTTGTCTTACCAATTCATTTCCTGCTCCAACACCAGTTAATCCTTCTAGAATTAAGGCAACGTCATCGATGTTAACGTTGTCCACATCCTCTTTTTTACTTGTAAGGGTCGATAGTTGCATAGCAACTATTTCAGCGTTTTCCACAGTTACGTTTACCTATAAAGATAACGAATCGATGTATTGCATTTTATATATTTTTTTTTTATATATACCTTTGTCGTGGATATGTATGTATGTGTGCAATTATGTACTCGAATATATGCACTTGTGTGTTTTGTACAGAGACATAGACCAATTCTTTTTTTTTTTTTGTAGAGAGGAATAGTTAAAATAAAAGAAAATTATGAAAAAATAGATAATACATATAAAAGTATAAAGTATATATATATATATATATATATATAACTGACCGAATTGTTTCGATCAAATCGTATAAAAGATAAACGAAAGTACAAGAAAATGACTGAAAAAAAAAATCAGAATAACAAGGAAATATATATTTGGATGAAGTGTAAAATCATTGTGTTGATCATTTGAGAATGAAATGAATAAAATAGTGGTTAACGCCACAAAAGAGGAAAAAAAGATAACGAATCGACAATCTTGTTCATTATTAATGAACACTTGCTAAATGTGTCCGGACGCTCAAAGATTTGACAAAGCTAAATGTACGGTTCTAAATGAATGTAACGTAATCTGATGATTCTTATTCTTACCAATATAAACATTTAAATTACAGCCCACTATGTCGGTCGGTCGGTTGGTTGGTCGGTCGGTCGGTTGGTCGGTAAACACTAACATGAGCACGTGACTGCAGCCATGTATATGGTCTTGTTTTGACTTGTCATAGTTTAGTTTTACGTTCTCCAAAACTAGCTCAAGTATAATGTATGTATGTATATGTATGGCACGTCCAGTGTGCCAAAACGTGTTTTTTTTTACTGACATTTATATTAGGCAGAATCACCTATTCTAATTATTATTGAGCCATTATGCAATATTCTAGTTTAAAACAAAACTTTCCTCTAAAATAACTAAATAATGTCAATCAAATCATTCCGATTAACGAATTTATAGCGAAATGAATCATTATTATTACCTTGGCCAGATCACTGGTAGATGTAAAATTTGCGCATGACTGAACCATTATCTCTCCCCAGACGCCTCCTCCAAGTGGATCAATTTTACACATGCGCACTGCCCGGGGAGCTGTTGAGAAAATGTAGATGTGGGCTATTAATCAACAAATATTACCACAGCACTAAACGTGCCCTAAGTCTGTATTCATTGTCTTTTTATGTGTGTACACCAGTCGGCGCGTTTCGATTTTGAAATACAAGCTCATGTATTGTACGTATGGAACGCCAACACATTTGTCGTTTTAAAAGTTTCGGTCTGGAACCTAGACTACCACAACACACTATACAAGCACATTTAAATAATTATTTACAAATAAAAACCGATACAACTATAGTTTGGCAAGTGTTTATATCATATAATTTATATCATGTCATATATCGAATCTGTAATACCCACATTCAAGATATAAACGTTATCTAATATTAAGTCGCTATTTTGCCTAAATTAATAAAATAAATGTATATTACTATACATTTTATATTACTATAAAACGTATATTTGACAATTATTTAATATGACAATGAAATTACTACTCCCAATCATGTAATCGTTATAATCGTTAAGGTGCCTACTGTACACTAGGCCTACTCTCTAATTTAGGTTTAAACTTACTGTTATTGAAGCTACATAACTCGAGCGAATGAGCCAACAAATCTAATTTAGATTCCTCAAACGTATACGTTACATTATTTACTGATACAACATCATGTGGGCAAGTATCTATAGAAAAGAGAGGGGAAATTGCACGATTATTTAAACAAGCTCACAATGACGATGATAATAATAAAACTAATACGTAATAGTTACTGTACATTAAAATGCAACAAAGACATTTGTTTCAGGAGTTTTCAGTAAAAGTTAATCCATCTCATTAAGCTCTGTCTACACTAGTTTGACAAAAGAAGTGTTATGTGCCCAAATATGGTAGTGATATACCCAAATATGGTAGTGATATGACATCATCATGTCCATATATGGGCACATCACATATTTTGTTCCCATATATTATAGGTTCATTGTATTTTAATTACCTTTAAGTTTCAAGAAAATAGCCACGAAGTCTGCAATACCTGGATTACCTGTGCATAATAATCATGAAAATATTGAATGATTGGCATAAAGCTCTGTCAACACTATCAAACTAGTTTGATGTAACCACATATGGTGGTGATATGCCCAAACATGAAGTTTTCCGTTGGCAATTAAACATCAGCATACTTACTGGATGACCAAAGTACATCATTTTGTGTTGGTGAATACATAATCAAAGGGTAATCTCTTTGTTTTCGTCCCCACTGACAATACCCCAGAGTTACCACTACACTCCATCCATAATCACTATGACAACCTCCATATGCTTTGTTTACAAAGAAATGTCGACGAACAATACTTCTATGATCTCTGAATTACAAACAATTTGTAAAGCACATAATAATAGCAATAAAAAAAGTCGCCGAGCCTAAAATTTTTTTTTTCATATCACCCCGCCCCACCCCCAAATTACAATAGTCCTGTGTGATTTATCTATTATTAATATTATATTTTCAAATTTTATTTTATTAAGTAGAACATACCCTTGAATTGAAAAAATGTTGGTTGTTTTATTGCGCAAATCTCCAAACGAACTTTGTCTTACTCGATCTTTGGTAAACCAGTTTGTTTTATCTGAAGATTCACCATCGAATTCGATAAAAGCCGCCTCTTCTCCATTTTTATAAAAACTTATTTTAACCTGGCGTAAAACAGAAACAAACATAAACGGTGTGCATACAATGTTGTTGTATTTTGCATGTTTGATATTATACGGAAAAGAATTATAAATAAAATAAAACCCACACACGCAAAATTTCAAAATATACAAAAACATACTTTAAGTTCAATTCTGGTCTAGCTCAAACTGGTTAAATAATTTCGAGATATTGTTTTTTAACTAGCAATTAATAAGTGTTTGAATAATAATAGTAAAATATTTGTTTGAATGGCCTGGTGAAATGGGTAACAATTGAAGCTTACTGTTCTGGCCTAGGAAGAGAGAAACAACTCTACTTTTCTACTTCGGGGGTCCTGTACAGTTAACATAATTACAATACTATTTGTTAAACCAATCCTATAAAATAATTGAATGAGTTTATTATGAAAATATTTTATGTTAGTTTTACGATGTCAGATTCACAAAGCCTGATTTGAAACGATCAGATAACGACCTAAAATCTCAAACAACGAGAATGCGAAATGTAAAATGATTATGTTGTTGACAGCGTGTAACTTCTTAGGTAATAAACCACCTGGGTGGTCCTACTGACTAGCCAAAACAAATGTTTACAAAAGAATCGACAGACAAATAATATGCCATTACAATTATTACCATTGTGAAATTTACTATGATTCAGCTTAAAAGTAAATGTTGATGTTATTTGTGACAATAGGAGAAAGTTCGCTAAAACTATTAATAACCTTGGGCCTAGCAATAGACAAAAATATTTTTTTTTCAGTTGTATGCACAACATTATTATTTTAAATAGATGATGACTGAAAAAATTAAAACATTATTTCTTATGAGATTTCTTTTTGGTTTCAGATAAATGTTATAATCATTCATAACATATATTATGTAATAGTTAAACATAAAAGAACTCAGAAACTGAGTGAAGTACTTTCTAAAATGTTTCTACAGAAGGCGTATGTTGATATTACGGCCTATGTTAACAGAATACAATTCAGAATGATAACTTGAAACAACGCAAGTTGTTTCAAGGCCTAATTACTATAGGCCTAGGCCTAATACTTGACAACATTCTATTTTGCAAAGCAATTAGAAAATTGATTTGAGGATTGAAGCAAAAAAATGTGATGTGTCCATATGGATATCATGTTGAATATCATTTTACTTCCATATTTAAGCATATCACTACCATATTTGGTCACTTCACACTGTTTTTGTCAAACTAATTTAGAGTAGACAGAGCTTAAAGCATACTGTACCTGTTCAATTTGCAATTCAGACCATCTTTCTACCAATGGACTTTTGAAGTGTGCTTTGATGTTTGCGTCAAGAGCACGAACAGAGTCATTCAATTCATTCAGCGATGTGCTCCCTATCCATAGATCGTACAGATCTGGTTCTCCAGCTCCAGACACACCCTTAAACACTGGAATCCATCCTGTAGATGAAAATAACCATAGCAAATAAATCAATAATCAATCGATTTATGTACATAATTCTATCTATTAAATTTATGATTTATAAAATTTGCATAGTCAGGTCTTACTACAGCTTGGTTTCAGATGCATTCAGGTGTGTTATAAAACAATTGATTTGGTAATAGGCTATCCTCCACCGTAATATTGAGTTTAAGAATATCTTACTTATACACTAGTATTTCTAAAATACCGTAAACGTTATAAGACTGTATTGAAATTGAAACTGATTATTATAATTATTTACTATGCTTACCTGTATCTTCTTGTTGTTGACCGTGCACAAGGAACACTGAAACAAGTAACAGTATCCACGAACAGGGACTAAGATGTTCCTTCATTTTGATCCGCTTGATATATTCACACAAATACAATATCAGTGTGTAAATTGTAAAAATAGAGGAATCTTATTTTGAATTGAAGAAGTTAAAATTATGGGATTTACGCATGTGTTTAAGCTGTTTGTCTATCTTACTTACTTATCATTGTCCAAAGCGTTTACCACATAATACTTTGCTTGCGCTAGTCATTTTAAAGGCCCGACGGTTGTGCGACAAAACTAGCTCTATTTTAACAAAAGGAAAGTATTAACCAATTAGCGGTGGTTTGATTGTTGAAATCATTCAACCGTTTTACAGTTGCGCGTTACACTCACCATCCAAAAAAATACCTCTTGAATTGTTGCCAAAATTGTCATATTAATTGTCTGTTTCATGATACAAAATAAAGACTTACGGTACTACTTCCTCATTCAACATGAAAACATTTTTGTCTGAGTATGCGAAAATAATAAGGTTTGTTTATAACAACCACGATGTTTAGTCGTTTATGGATGGTAACGAACGAATAATAACTCATTTCTAAAGTTATAAATAGTTGTGCGCTTGTTCGAATCGCAAAGAGTACAGAGAACTTGTTAAACTATTATTTTCGATGAAATAAAAATCGTAATTATTCCGTGATATGGGTTTGGTAGATATACTATTTCCGTAGTAATAATACTTACACCCAAATAAAATCCGAAAAACAGGTAGTAGTCTTTCACCTAAACTCTTAATATATTTAAATACTTTATCTCTTACACATTCTGAAACTTACTTTAAAATTTATCAAGCAAATACAACAAGCTCTTCAATGCATTATCATTGTGTACCGACATTAACTGTTTACGTCTACGTATACTACGTATAAACCGTGCGTACTTCTCATACAAACTTAGAGTCGGTGTAATAATTCGTTGAGAATTTTTGTATTAAAAAAAGTTAAGCTAAACTAAACTATTCTTTTTATTACAATATGCGTTTTGCCTAATTCAAATAATACAGTTGTTACAAAGGTAACGAGTAGAGTCTATTGGATTTGTGGATTTGTGTTTTCGTAGGCAGCAAAAGCAACTTGGTCAATCGAAATCCTTAATATAATACGAACATCGTGAATCACTGCAACGAATCTCACACACGTTATTTAAGCTTGGTTCCCACTAGGACGCAACGCAAAGACGTGCGCCGCAACCCATGCGAACTGACCAATCAAAGCGATGGATTATTCGAACTGTCGTTTGTGATTGGTCAATTCGCTTACGTTACGACTTACGTCATTACTTTTCGTCCAAATGGGAACCAAGCTTAACGTTACGTTGTAGTAACGTACAGTATAATGATAACTTAAACTTAACGTAACGTTGTAGTAAAGTAGGGTATAATGTTCTATACTTAAAGTCGGTTTTCCACTAGCGAATTTGTTCGCGCGAATCCAAGAACAAAAATCGCGCTACCCTTTCGATCCACTATAAGATCGATAGCTGCAATTTTCATTTCTATCGCTTCTGCTGTTTTTCGATTCGCATGAGTGACCATGCGTCATTTTCTGAGCTCGGATTGGTTGCGCAAAAAAAATCGATCTTACTAATTTTACAGAAGCAAAAATGCCAAGAAACTAAAATTTGTCACACAGAGGGATTTGGAAGATGGAAACATAAAAACGCATGTGTATAAGCTAAAGTTTTAATTCATGAGAACAAATTCGCACATTGGAAACAGTCTTAACACTAAAGGTATAGGCTTCTCAACTTGCGGCTGTACGGTATCCTATTTATTGTTAATGATCACCTTTAACTCTCGGTCCAAAATACAGTAGCATCATGGCCTCAGACACGAAACTTCTGACACCACGGGAACAACAAAAAAGCCCGTCAGAAATATAGTACATTCATCAAATATATAATTTTTTTTTTTATTAAACTAAGCATTAACGACGCGACTAATGATGAATGGTGCTATTATTAACATAATACTTGACCTATTTTTGGTCACGAACTAAAGTGCTTGTACAAAATAAATCCTATCAAAGAATTCCCAAACAATCGAAAACTATTTTGCAATCAAATACATTTAAATGGTGGCGCCCTGCCAATTCACGCTTTACTTTGGTTGACTGAGTTCCCTGAAACAGTCGTCTTCTCAGTTGCATAGCGTTGTCGTGACGTAGTAGTCATGAATATTCCAGGCTTTTCACCGATGCCGCAGCAACTGTACGCCCAAGAATTTCTGACATCCTTGCGACGAACACAAAATAACAAGAAGATAAAAAATCCTTGTAATGAATTGCACACACAGAATAACAATTGAAACAAATCACGAACCGCCTCGGATGAATCTATGGCGAAGAATCCGAAGATCCACGTTAAGCCAAGCAGCATCATTATCGCAATGGCGTTTTGTACGCGTACAGCGAGTTCGTTCATTTTTTCTTTGTCCGTCTTTATTTTTGTTACTCTTCGTCGACAGGTCAGCCTACGAATGATCTGTACGTATATGGCGAAGTTTATAACAAGAATAATAGCTGAGATTACTAATAATCCAAAGTATAATGGATATCCCGGTTTCATAAAACAACTGGAAAAAGGAAAGAAACACATTTTCAAATTATATACAATTACAAATTATCAGCAAAACCACCACTGTGTAACGCTGTATGCAACACATTTGCTTAACGAAAATATGTTAATTAGCCTGGTTAATTTTAATAGCGATCAGTGCACATGCGCATTTTCCCTTTTCAATATTAGCTAGCCCAAGTATATGCAATCCGACGGGGAATGAACCCGATGAACTGAAGTTGGAAATCAACTGTACGAAAACATACTAGATTGTCGTAATACCACTTTTGAGCATTGATACCAGTTTTGAGCGCAAACTGTACATTCTCGGGTGCAAACTGTACATTGTACGATGAACTGAAGTTGGAAATCAACTGTACGAAAACATACTAGATTGTCGTAATACCACTTTTGAGCATTGATACCAGTTTTGAGCGCAAACTGTACATTCTCGGGTGCAAACTGTACATTCTCGGGTGCAAACTGTACCGTCTTGGGCGAAAATTGTACAGTATCGGGCGCAAACTGTACAGTCTCGGGCGCAAACTGTACAGTCTCGGGCGCAAACTGTACAGTCTCGGGCGCAAACTTTCTAATCCCAAATAAACAAACCCAATGCACATCCGGCTCTCTAAAAACCATCCGCGCGAATATAATTTCAGTTGCTCTTGCCTGCTTTGAAAAATCAAATACTAAACAAAAAGAGAAACTTACTACTCGTCATTAGAATATGTGTCTTCATAATCCAAAACCGCAATGATTGTAACTGGTATGATAGGAAGAACTGTTGGAAATAAAAATAATACCCTTACGACGGGTTGCTACTACATGTTTAACCAATAACAAGCGATAGTTCGAATAATCTATCGCTTTTCATTGGTCAATTCGCTTGCGTTGAGCTCACGTCATTGCGTTGCGTCCTAGTGACATGGAAACTAAGCTAAACTGCGCAATAATGTTTGGCGGCGTCTATTGAACATTATACAAATTGTGTAGTTAACAAGTCAAACTAAATACCCTTTTGTTTATATTAATGTAATACATTTTAAGTTATATAAATGCCATCGACGAATATACAGTAACAAAATAGGACTCGGTGTCAACTTACCCCAGCCAACTAAAACTGACTTCAACATGAAAAAACGTACTTCGTCGTAAAATACTAAAACAAACTTCAGATACATGTTTACGGCTTCGACAAGCATCCAGAAAAGTGTTGTGAGAACAAAGTAATGTAGAAGAATGGCTACCACGATGCAGCAATTGGGACACGATGTTAACTCAATGCCGATCACAAATGTAGTGTATAGGAATAGCAGAGAAAAACACAAGTTTACTAGTATACGCTGGGGACGTTTTCCACGCAGGTGCCTAAAAAATGTAAATATAATGCAGTTATTATCAATAACTTTTGGTGTTAATCACGAAATATAAACTTAATCGTCATTGTGTTTACCCGGTTTAATAGTACAAGTTGTAGACATTGTGTTGATGGTGTTATGCTAATTGTAATGACGCTCGTTGCTTACAATAAATGTGACTATAATTGTAAATTCTAGTTCAGTGGACGATCCGTTAAATATTTATAATTAAAATTATAAATGAGATCACGATCCTTTGTTCACAATTATACTTGTGAATACAATTGCTTTTAAGCTCTGTCTACACTATCAAACTTTATGTGACAAAAATGTGATGTGCCCAAATATGGACACGATGATGTAATATCACTACCATATTTGGGCAAATCACTACCAGATATGGGCATATCACTACCATGTATGAGCATAACAACAACATGGGCAAAGTTTATAGTTATATATTAGGGTATGTTGTTAATGACAATGCTTTTTATGATGAATATTTAATCGATCTTACCTAAAGTATGTAAATGTAATAATCGTGATCACCAAACAAACTATAGAGATGACGCAACCAATGATGCTAATGTATGTGAGAGCGTCTTGAAATGTTGTGGTCGGACCTGCTTGTCCAGAATAATCCTGCCAACGAAAACAGAGAATATAATATTTGTAAAACATACACAAAGATTGTGGATTATCTACGGAAAACGCTGTAAAGACCTGACTACACTATAACACGTTTTGTGACAGAAAAATGTGATGTACCCATAATGAACATGATGATGTCATACCATATTTGTGTACATCTCAATTTTGTTGTCAAACTAGTTTAAAATGTTTACATAAAGATACAAAAGTCAAAATAGGTTTTAACGTAATACCACCCATTTATAGAAAATAACAACAAGCACAAAATTGCATAAACAACAACCTAAATAAAATTAATAATAAAAAATAAAAAATTGATTTTATCTTGAATTAAACAATGACAACAACATGATAAATCTACCCCTACTCTCAAAGCCAGGCCACTGTAATTGGTGGGGTTGAGTCCAAGAAGGTCCAGGAAGATCGTTAGACAACACAAATTTTGAAAGTCTATTGAAGCTTAAACATAATAGTACAAGGAGCATTCTAGCTAGAAAGACATTATCAATCATGTAAAATCAAGTTTAAAGTAATATTTTCCTTCATCTTTATTATATTCAAATTAAAGTATAACAATTACAAACCATGATAACAGCAAAGTTTGTTAAATGATCACAGAAGCAGACGATACGACCGTCTGATGTTTTATTGAAGTAGCAGCTTTCGTTTGACCAATCACCTTGCCCGTTTTCTAACTCAAAGTCCCAAAAAACACATTCAGGGTTACCAGATACATCTTCCTGTGATATTGGAAAAGTTAAAAGCTTAAACACAAAATGGAGAAGGTGTGTATGGTGTCTTTTTAAAATGTTATTTATAAAAAACAATTTTTAGTTATTTTTCTTTTAAATTAAAAAAAACATATTATAATTTGAGCTATAATTTACAGTGTCTACACATGGACACCTCCTTTTAAAAATAAATAACATGCAAGGTTGTAACTTACCAAAACTGGTAAATAAGCGGCCCTGATTGGCTCATTCAAACCCTCGACTGTGACCTTTTCAACAGTAGCCGAAATGACACGACTTCCAATTGCTCTATCTTTATTGGACATTAGACGATTCGATGCAAATAACTTGGATGTCTGGTACACAATAAAGCTAACCTGTATCTGGTTTGATCCGGTTTGATCCTGACTTAACTCAACAATTTCAGGAGGCAAAGCTATTGATGTTTCTATCATATCCATTAGAAAATCTTCTACATCTTCAAAAGTTTCAATATTGTCTTCTTGTAGACCCGATTCAGCATTTTCAGGCTCAAGAGAAGCAAATCCGATTCCATTTTGCAGTGCCTCAGGGGGATATTGTTTAGTTTGCACAGCTAAATTGTTCTCAACACCTTTAAAGTTTGAGACAGATCCAATCTGAGTTTCTAGAGACTTAACGATACTGGAAGCCGCGCTCATGCTGTTATTGTCTGCAGTGAAAACATCATCATCAGCATATTGAATGTTGCTCACAACGTTTACCGTTAAACCAGTTATCTAAAAAAATTGAATTTTTAAACATTAACAAAAAAGTTGTTTGAAATGTTTACAATATTTTGGTTCAGCAATTTTTCAAAATTATTTTCATTTCAAAAAATGCTTATATGTAAACGTTAACGTAAGTTATCGAAAAATATAGTCAAAATGAGAGGCATCCTCTTTCGAGAGGTACAGTACAAACCATGTAATCTTGTTATTCCATTACTTTTTTCCAATACAGTTAAAACAGTTACAAGTTGTCTCACCATTTCATTACCTGCTTCGAATACAGTTAAAATAGTTAGTTATCTTACCATTTCATTTCCTGCACCAACTCCAGTTAATCCGTCTAGAATCAAGGCAACGTCATCGATGTTAATTTCGTTGTCCATATTCTCTTCACTCGTAAGGGTCGATAGTTGCATAGCAACTTCTTCAGCATTTTCTTCAGTTATGTCAACCTATAAGATCAAATTAAATACAAGTTACAGTAACCGTCTTGTTCATCAGATTGGGGAAATGGAACGTCACGAACCAAAGCTTGCTTATGAAAAAAAAACCTGTTTCAACGGTTTCTCAATCTATTCACTACAAAAAAGAGTTCATAAATAGTTTGTTAAAATGTTACTCAAAAACAATCTATTGTGTGATTTTTTTGTCTACTTAAACAATTATTAATTCATAGTTATACATCAGTTTGTCTTTATGTTTGTTTTGTCTTTATTGCACTTAGAAGAACTTTCTTAAAGTTCATGTATTATTTTTCTTCTTGTTTATCTCAATCATTATCATGTTTATTGTTTGCTTTACCTGGAGGTTCAGACTTAAAATCAATATTAATTATTTAAATCTCCCCGAACAATCAAATGTATTACTATTATTTTAATATTTATCATTACAGAATCTATATATACTATGTTGTGTGAAATAAATTAAACTTAAACTTAGTATAATAAAACGACCACATTTTATTATTCCAATTTGATCAAAGATGTATAAATACAATGTTTACCTTTGCCAGATCACTGATGGTGTAGGTTGAGCATGGCTGGACCATTACTTCTCCCCAGACACCTCCTCCACGGGGGTCAACATTGCACATGCGCACTGCCAGTGGAGCTATCAAGTAGAAATATAATATTAGCTTTGTCGATTATATGAATCAAAAATTATAATTTGATATTTGTAAATCATAACAATTACGATTGTGAATAAGCACTAATTTAATTTTAAACCTTACTTTCAAAGCTACACAACTCGAGCGAATGAGCCAAAAATTCCGATGGAGACGTTTCGAATGTGTACGTCACGCCATTAATTAATACAACCTCGTGTTGACAAGTATCTATAAAACAGTGAAAACGAAGAAAAAGTGACAATGTTGAACAAACACACATTTATAATGTTTGGAATATTTTTTAAAAGTTAGAAGATTGATCACTAATGGATGGATGGATTGTTACAAATATGTAGGCTAAGAATTAGTTATAAATAAAAATCATAATTAAATCTAAATTTTAATAATAATCGTATAGGCCTATGTCTATAATACACAATAATGTTAACCATAAAAATATAATACATATAAGAATAAGCAATTGTTTATTGTGAATTAAATTATGTTAAACAAGTTATTAATTACTTATTGAGATACATAAATATTCGTAAAGTTTTGAATGAAATAAATTTACCTGTAAATTCTAAGAAAATTGCCATAAAATCTGCGATACCCGGATCATCTGTGTATTAAAGAATGTTCATTTTAAATAAGAAAAACTTAAGTAAATGTATTTCAATAAGGTAGGCCTATGCCTAATAATAAGTACCCGTTGATTTCAATCTTGGTGTTTACTCGTTGAGACCAACGTTCTTTAGATAGGTTATTTTGTAGTTTTAATACAGTTAATCACTTTCATAGAAAAAAACCGAACAATAAAATAATGTGTTCACTTTAAAAAAATGACAAAATAAATGGTTAAATTCAACCAAAGCCCTGGCAGCCAATTTGCATAATGTTTTCGGTCAAACTTTTGGTCAAAGAGGATGACTATTGTGTTACATTAAAATGGCATATTCAACAAAAATATTTTATTTTTGTTTTCAGGGGGACAATACATTTTTAAATAGCAGATATTACTTACCAGATTGCCAAAGTACACCGTTTGGTTTGGTTGAATACATAATCAAGGGGTAATCAGTTTGTTTACGTTCCCAACTACAATTTCCATCTTGCGATACAACAACAGTCCATCCGTAGTCGTTTCCACAGCCTCCATAATTTTTGTTAGTAAAGAATTGACGACGTACATCACTGTCAGAATGTCTGCAATAGAAGCAGTAATTAGTTTAGCTAAAACCTAAGGCTCTGTCTACACTATAAAATTAGTTTTAAAAAAAGTGTAATATGCCCAAATATGGTTGTGTTATGCTTAAATATGGTAGTGATATGCTTAAATATGGTAGTGATATTACATCATCCTGTCCATGGTCACATCACATTTTTTGTCACATCAAGTCGAATTCTTTAAAATTTGTAAGTACACGAATGTTGACGTCATTACTTGACTCAACACAAGTTTGGAGAATGTCGATAATCCTTGTTTGATAATCAGTCTCTCTGTGTGGTTTAACTTGAAGTAAAATTTACTTCATAAAATAATATTTACTTCATAAAATAATATTTATATAAAATATAATTCTTAAATTCAAAAAATGTTATAAAAGATAATGGTTATCTTTCCTTTTTTAAATTCGAATCGTTCTCCGTCTTTAGTACTAACCTGTGATCTACATTAATACTACTTACATAAGGGCATTTTATACCGTTTGTACCTATGTTTTTTTTTTAAATTTTGATTTGATTTGATTTATTTCGATACCATCATACGGAAAACAAACACAGACGAACAAAACGCAATCAATGGTATGGTAGTACTGGTGATACCGGTAGCCCTCTAAATCTCCGAAATCGGAAGAAGTATTATTTGGTGTTACTAACCGAATTAAAAGTATCTATATAAAATGTCTGATATTCATAAATAATAGCCTACTATTGTGTTAATAAAATGAAAGACTTCTTTTAGTCAAAAACTCTTTTCTTAAGAACACTACAGAAGGGATATGTTGGTACTCTTTGCTATACTCGATTATATAGAATTGGCTACATAATGCATTCCGGTGTTATAGGCAAGTGTGTATGTGTGTAGGCCTATTGAACGGTAGAAAACAAGTAAAAAAGTATCATAACATACCCTTTAATCGAAAAATAATTGGTATTCTCTCGTTTTATATTTTCGAACGAACTTTCTCTTACTCTTTCTTTGGCAAACCAGCTCTCTTTATCTGTAGATTCTCCAGAGAAGTCGATGAACGCCATTTCTTCTCCATTTTTATAGAATCGAATCTTAACCTGTAAAAAAACATATAGGCCTATAAAAGATGATGCGCGCAAGATTATATTATTGACGCCAGGAAATGTGTTCAATAAAAACAGCGCTGTGCAAAAAAATAAGATAAAAAGACGCGATTAAATAAATAGCTTACCAGCTTCCCCAAAACACCGAACCACAAATTAATCTTAACATTATTTAGGTCTATATGTTTTATTAGCGTGCAAACGCGACTCTACAGCTCACTATGTCAGTCATTCGGTTGGTCGGTAAACACTAACTCAAATTTGCGCACGCGACTGCAGCCATGTATATTTAGTTTAGTTCTAGAACATTTAAACTGTTGAAAAAAGTACAATCTTAATTAATATAAAGTTAATGTTACGTGGAAACTCTAATTTGACAGTGACATGTGTTAGAGCCACTTCATGGTGTTAGCAATTATTCTTTGTTGAAAACTTGAAAATATATATTAACGGGTAAACGGGTATAATGCTTACTAATAACATTATGTTTAAATATTGATTTTGTTCTTCAATTTTTCTCTTGTAGTTTGGTGTACTACATCATTTATCCGTCATCTTTTTAATTTGTAAATACACATTGAATGAAGGGGCTTAAGAAGTAAGTGGATTAGAATTGTTAGTTTAGCCGCCGCTCAACTTTGCAACAGTTTCAACAAAGTTCTTTTTTTTTATATTACATTGAATTGTCGGTAATCGCATCATTTGTTTGATTTTAACCTTCGTTTAGATGAATATAATTGAATTCTAAAGAGCGGAAAAAAAGAACGATGCAATACGCAATATTATCCAATGTCATTGGATATAAATAATTTTAACGGTACATATGTGTGTATGTATATATTGAACTATACCATGAAAGCTCCAGTGGTCTAATGGTAAGAACATCTGCATATCCATCAGAAGTTCCGGGTTCGAATCTCGGTTTCTCATTCTCACAAATTTCCTCATCTTATTGTTTCACGTTAATTAATTAAATTTCAGTATATCACTGGGCGGTTTAGAATTAATGTTCTATGCCAAATGTGCACTGATGAAGGGCTAGTGTTTCCCGAAAGCTCTGCTAACTATTCTGGCTGTTTTACTTTTCGTTTGTATCTCCATGGAGATCCAGCCACTGATACCAACAGCATTGTTATTTTTTAGAAATTTGCCTTTAGATTTATGTATATATAAGTCAACATATCTCGTCTCGATCTCGGTAATATTCCTCTTTATCTATACCTGGGAATAATGTTACTACGACTTCCATGCTTGAGAAATAAAACATGCTTCCTGATCTATCATGGGAATAGCGATGAAATCTTCCATGAGACTTATAGTTCAAAGGTCATGCTTTGGAATAGTTGTTTTATATTATGCCCTGGATGACCACAATGTCTGAGAAATTAATGCGTCCTTATCTTTTACCTGGGAATAACTATATAAATGACTTCCATGTGCGAAAATCATAGTTAAAATGTGACTTCCATGCATTGAGTAGTAAATGTTTTCCATATTCCTGGTATTTTACACATGCATTGGCTTCTTTTTAGATATTCCAGAGATAGTTAAATAGCTCTAATCTTGCCTTGCCTTATATAAAACCTTACCTTGTTCTTTATATAAGGCAATGCCAGATTAGACCTACTAGTTGGTGTACTTTATGATCATTATAATCACCATTTAGCCTACATTCTATGACATCAATCCTTTAATCAAATCAAATTAATTTAACAATCACATAATTTGTATGTCTAAATAATAAGGCATACTTCAAAAGCTCAGAAAACAATGTAACATTCATTGACATCTAAATGTCAGACCAAGTAAAATGCCACTCTGGCTTCGATTAGCCACACTTGTAAAGCACAACAATACCCACGATCATGACAGTACAATCAATAGGCTATTGAAATGTACCGTTTACCACCATGGTCAAAATACAACAAATGACGCAGCTTAAAAAGTCACTTTCATGCTTCGCTAACTTCTGTATCAATAAAGTCGGATACAACTATATAAATAGCCTCGGGCCTAGCAATAGAGACGAATTGTTCAACCACCTAGTTATTTATAAACCTTTTATATAACTAACATATTATTTTTATAAATAGAACAATTAACTATTGATGACTTCGCAAATTACGTTGTTATAAAGTAGGCCTAGTTTACGACGTCAGCAATCAACCAAACCCAAACAGAAAACGTGTGTATTTTTAAGTTGAATATCTAAGCAAATAATATATTACAGTATCCAAAATCATATTGAATATTGTTTATTGTAAAGATTAGAATCTGCAAAGTGCGATTAAGTGTCTCCCAGCAGATCTAGCGTAGCTTTAAATATCGTAGTCAGACTACGTACTGTAAAATCATCGCCTGCAATAAATGATTTCACCCGTAGAGAGCGAAAGCCGCAAACTTACTTAGGCCGTCTTAGGCCAATTTTTTTAGACAAACCATGACCTTTCTGATCTGACAATGAAGCGTGACGAGAAGTCAGATTGCTGTTAAGAATATGAATAGCAATTACCTGTCGAACTTGAAATTCAGACCACCTTTCTATTAATGGACTTTTGAAATGTGCTTTGACGTTTGCGTCAAGGGCACGAACAGAGTCATTCAATTCATTCAGCGATGTATTCCCTATCCATAGATCGTACAGATGTGGCCCTCCAGCTCCAGACACACCCTTAAACACTAGAATCCATCCTGTAAGAAACAATATTGGTTTACGTCAGTAATTAACCAAACCAAAACAGCGAAAATCGTTTATTTCGATCCTTGCATAATCTATTTTTAATTACAGTTGTCCTATATCACGAGTCGAGTGTGAAAAAGGCCATTTCATGATTATTTTAAGCATTTTAAAACGTGTTAATGCAAGATGCATTAGGCTTTTGCAATAAGGTCTTATTCACAGTTTGTTTATTCAACAATTGTCATAGTACCAAATATTTTTTTCTATGCATTACCTGACGTGTATGTTCTAAAATTTGATAGGCCTATAACATTTTGATTCGGTTATTATTTTAAAATGGAATATTTAATCTACATAAAAAAAACTATCAGTAAGCGTCGCAAAGCTGTCAATTGTAAAGAGAAAATAAATTGTATAATAATTAGTTTGAAAGTATTTAACTAAATTAAAGTCGAAAACAGATCTATTACGAGTATAATGATTAAAAGCAAGATAAGTAAAAACAAAATAATAATAGCATTAGACATAGGCTAATATATGATTGTTAGTAATCCTGATGATTTATGTTTTTTATTTATTTATTATTTTGTTTAAAAAAACTCTCACAGGAACAAAGTTCGCACTTAGAGGCAATGTTTGACAAAAATTTAAAAAAATTTAAAATATTATTTTTAAAAATGTACGACTACTATGAAATATTTAATTGAGTTACAATTGTTAAAATTCTACCCACCACCAACATCTATGTATATATATATATAATAAAATTTAGCAGATTACAAACTGATGGCAAATGTGACGTCATAGCATTACTTTCCGGTTTTTTAAAGCTCACCTTTACGTCTTACACACCTGTATGACACTTCAAGATATTTGTATACTCCCACACAGGGGTCACCAAACACATCATTTCTTGCGTTAACAGAGCATGCGTGTTCGTCTTGGCAGGCTGCGCGCACTATTTCGAGCCCGTCGACTCCGTTACACGGCCTATCCCGGCTAGAATGTGGACAAGGTTGTCGCATGGTTCGTCCGTATAGTGCACTTTCGATGTCCAAGGTACCACCATCGTCACAGGAAAGATGCATAGTGTTTCTTTCGCATGTTCTTTTGACGTTATAACCATCAACTTGTTTTAGTATAAATAGTAATAAATGATGTGTTATACGTATAAATAGCAAACTAACTATACTAATATATTCATAATGTAGGCTAATGTACACGATTAGTGATAAACAATACTAATATTATCAAATCTACGTTTCATCTGAGATAGATAAGGTACTGTAGGCCTATCTTAACCTACGTTTTTGCATTGTGCTCGCGCGTATCTCAGAATTAAACTGTATTTTCTACTCAATACAATAATAACTTCAACAATTGAATATGTATATCTATGTATATTTTGTATAAGTATTGTACAGAATATAATTATATATTTCGTATTACTCAAACCATGAATTAACCTGGGTCCTATCATAACTATTTCCTCTATGCTTAAACGGCAGTCTGAACTAGGGCATTAACCCAATGCTTTCCATTGGGTGATGACGTCAGCCATTTTAGTAGGCATATTTAAGCATGTATTAATAGCAATAAAAAATCAACGAGTATGTATAAAATAATTGATCATTACGTACTGCTTGTTGTATTGCTTGAATTATAAGTTACGTTATTGTTACTTTGAAATGGCTTGAGTTAATTGAACAATGATTTAAACGTCAAGTATTTGAAGACAATATGGAAATAATTTACTCTACCGCAAATTGATTATTTAAACAAAATAGTGATAAACATGATAATAGATTGGGAACTGTTGATTGTAATTGTTGTTCGTTTAAAAGTTGTTGATTGTACTTGTTGTTCGTTTAAAAGTTGTTGATTGTACTTGTTGTTCGTTTAAAAGTTGTTGATTGTACTTGTTGTTCGTTTAAAAGTTGTTGATTGTACTTGTTGTTCGTTTAAAAGTTGTTGATTGTACTTGTTGTTCGTTTAACAGTTGTTGATTGTACTTGTTGTTCGTTTAACAGTTGTTGATTGTACTTGTCGTTCGTTTAAAAGTTGTTGATTGTACTTGTTGTTCGTTTAACAGTTGTTGATTGTACTTGTCGTTCGTTTAAAAGTTGTTGATTGTACTTGTTGTTCGTGAACCAGAGTCATTGAAGAAGTTCATATTGTGTGCTGTAGTAATGTGTTAACAGTGTTAATACAGTGTTTAAAAATGTAATTTAAGGACTGTTTTACTAAATGACATTAGGCCTATGTTATCATTACAATAGGAAAACTCTGTAACATAAATACACATGTGGTGGCTGTGTTCATGAAAGTTTATTTCCTATATTATAAAAACGATACAGTTCAAAGTGTCAAGTGTGATGTCACTGATATTATTATTATAAACATTAAATAATTTTCCTGATACTGGACACCTATAAACACAGCACCATACCGACAATCGGCCCTATACATTAACAAAACCCTGATGTGTCTCTGAAATTCTACTTTTTATAGGCCTACTCTTTACTATTGCTATGTTATGTAGATTATCATTATAGATAAATAAAATGTGTTTACTCCGAAAAGGGAGGTTGGGTGGGCGTTTTCACAATCGCGTAACTTTAGGCCTACTGTATGCTTCACATAGTCTGTAAAAAAATATTGCTGTGATTGTTTTTTTTTAATAGGTGTGGCCTATACTTAGAAAATAGTAAACCAAATATATTGGTAGTCATTCAAAACGTTAGATGATCACTTTCCCTTTATTAATTTGTATTATATTACTTCCGATAACAACAAACACATTAAGATGAGTAGGTGTATCTGGATTCTTAGGAAATGAATTGCGAATTTCTTCAGATAAAGAAAATACATGATGCTACATTATACATAACTCTAAGGAAACGGATCTAAACACTGAGCTGTGTTCCTACTAATAACACAAACATCCAGTGATGTAGTTAATGCGTCATATCAGATTCCATTCTGTGAACATAATTGGACTAATACGGAAGATCACCAGGTCTTTAACTAGGGTGATTCCAGGAAAAACACAAGTGTTTGAAAATAAAATCCCCTAAATTCAACCTGGCTTATCTATTTATGTGTTTTTTAGATATATATATATACAATGATACATGAAAAACGGTGTGTTTGTTTTTATTTTTTATTGATTGATTTATTGTCTCAATTACTTTATCTGTTTACTTGTTAATTATATTATTTTAGTTTGATAGGGTCTTATACGTGACAAGAATAATTATTCTTCTAGTATAGATCCTCAATATAAATGGAATAAAAATAACCGTTGATGGAAAATTTGACATTAATAGTTTATGGTCTTAAATGATGTGAAAGATGCCTAAACAATGAAAGAAATTTTCAGCTTAGAAAACAACTTTAAAGATGTATTGTCCCCCTGAAAAAAATTCTTACAAATGTTTTTGTTAAATATGCCATTTTAATGTAATAACAAAAATTTGATTAAAAAAATGTATTGTAACTGAAAAAAACTGTAATTTAAAGCCAAAATTGATCAAATTGGCTTCCAGCCAATGGGTTTTTGGTTTAATTTATTTTGTCATTTTATAAGTGAAAACATTGTTTTTCCATTTTTTTTTTCTATGAAAGTGATTAACTTTATTAAAACTACAAAATAACATATTCAAAGTCTGATTTAATTAATCTTCACTTTTTATGTTTTTGGGGGACAATACATCTGTAAATGTTACTCGATTATATAGGCCATAGAAATAATAATATGTATGATACAGGGGTACCGTAATAATACACTTTTTTTATGTTATAAACATAAGGAAGTAGAATGCAATAAATGTCCTTTTATTAATATTATTTTAAATATCATTATCCGATTACATTAGTCTAATTTTCAGGAAATGGTATTCGAAAGGTGTACTTTCAAACTAAAACACAGGCCGATATGGCGCGCCAAGCTGTCAATTATAATAATAAATACCAGCTTGGCGCGCCATAGAGCGAGGCATACCGACCTGCTATCTCATTGCAACAATATAGGCCTATGACAATTAACAAATTGCACCAAAATCCAAGTCTTCATAATTGTTGTATTCATAAAAAAAAGTTATGTTTTTCTCTGATTAAATAGATCATAATTAGTTGGTTATGGAGTTGACCTTTGACTCCTGTTTTATTCATAATACAATATCTAGACAGTATACTTCTGGGAAATATTAATACACTAATGGTCTGCATAACGTGTACAAATATTTAACAACTATAATGAAGGCCTGGCTAGAACTTTTTTCCATCAATATTTTGCCACTAGTTAGGACCTTAATTAAAATTAATTAACTAATTTAATTGCATTGTGTTTCTTTTTTTTTCTGTTAATTTGTTTGAATGTAGGACTAATTCTAACTGTACCAGTAACTATAATTACTGTTTTATATATTTAGGATTTCATTTACTGTCGTCACTTATTATACAATGTGTGTAGTAAAAACAAATAAACAAACAACCCTAAACATTCATTTCGCTTTATCATTGTAAGATTAGTAGATAGATACATTAAGTTGAAACTAAATTTACTGAAATGTTCTATAGACAACAGAACACAAAGCAGTCATGGAGGATGTAGCCAAAATTTTTGTACACATTTGAATTGTCTTTATTGTAAAAATAATAGAATCAACTATTAAACCTACCTTAAATATTGTTCCGTTTTCACTAACATTGTTAAGCCTCTATAAATAGTCATAAATCAAAAAAATTTGTAATAGTGTTTTACGGTTTTAAGGTCTTAAGTTTTTAAGGTAGAAAATCTTACAACACGTAACGTTTTTATTTAAATTAATTTTAGTCATTTAAATATAGTCAGTTACTATTTGATTACTTTTTTTAATTGCAACAAATACCTTGTAAGTTCAAAGGTCGAATGTCAAGCCAAAACTATATAGACGTAGGTCTATCTAACTTTGAATCATTGTTTGAAGCTTTATTATAAAGCTTCCTACTAAGCTTCGATACAGTAGGCATACCAATCCAGGACAACTAGTTAAGTTTTCTCTTTTTTTCTTACTCCGTAATAAGATTCTTATCATAGTTATAATTTATAATTTTAGGGAACACAATCTATTAAGTTCATCTTTCTTTTCTTTTTATCCTATTATTGCTTTTTTCTTGATTTTTTTTTTTTTTTTTTGTATTTTTGAAGATGCATAAAGAATATTTCAATACTATATCTCTGAAAAGTTTGTGAGGACTGGTGTACTGAAAGTATAACCATGGACCTATATAGGTCCATGGTATAACTATAAGTCTTTATCATCATAGGAGAACGCTTCGCTTAAATACGTCATTTAGCACAATAATTTTATTAAAACTATTCATCTAGAAAATGTGTTCAAGCGAGAATGTTCCCGATCATTTTCAAACAAACTAAACGCTGTGCCCTTCCTTGGATTTCTAAAGAAACAACAAGCTTTGATCGGAACGCTCTGTTTTGTTTAACGCATGCCTTCATTCCTTATCTATAAAATAAGCCAAACATCTCATAACACAATACAGTGGCCGAGTAAGTATAGCTATTACAGTACAGTATTACGTAATACATATTACTCAGACCATGGACAAGTCCATGCTCAGACAACAATGCGAGCTACAGGCATAGCACTAAGTACATTTATTATACGCCCATGGTAAGAATATGGCTAAACTAGTGAAGAGGTAAATTTAACTCTTCCCTGGCTAAACTAACTTGAATATTAATTATAAATTAATATGGAATTAACCAAATACTAAAAACATTACCATTATAAAAACATGTTGCTACTGTATACATTTTAAATAAATGTGATCTGTAATGTTTGAACTCATGTTTTCTTTTTCTGTTTTTAATGTTTAATGATATATTTAATTACCATTACATTTTATTCTGTATTGTTTTTATTCTCGTTCTTATACTTATTGTTGGAATTAATTTTGACAAAATAAATTAATGAATTGTTATATATACTATTATTCAAAAATTAAATTCGTAATGGAAACGTCTATTTCCAAACATAAAAAAGATATGTCTTCAGTTATAAATAAAATGATAGTTATATACATGTAAGGGTAGTCTAAGGTTTTGTACGGAAATAAACTTATGAAAAGCAAATTAATTCCACAAGGAAAACAAATTCCAACCGCTCCCATATCATCACTATTGCGCGCGTAGTCATTTAAATGGCGCGTGCGTACAGAACGTGTTGAAAAAAGGTTTACAACGTATGTAAATGAACATTTAAGATAACAAACTATATCCCAACGAGTAAACTATACGGTTATTATATTCTAGGCTACGATTATTTATTAGTATTATTATCTATTCCCTTCCTGGCCCTTTCAGTATTTTCTGACCTGCACCTGTTGCTACACTACCGTAGGCTAAAACCATTATATGTTACGAATATGTTATTACATATACACCCGAGTTGTTATATCAATTACAATGCACGCCTACCTATTTCTTCTTCTTGACTCTGTACTCCGAAGATTAAAACATAAAATAGCAGCCACGAACGGGGACAATTAAGACCTCCTTTCCTCATTTCGATCAGCTCGACGCTATATTTAAACTGTCAGTGTGTAAGTGGTCGTAAATATGGCAATCGTATTTTGGGTGGAAGCGATATAACAATGAGACTTAATAACGTCCGCTTGTGTTTTAAACAATACCAGTCAGATGTCTGTCAAACGCTGATTACTGCAATGCCGTTGTATACTATAACTTGGCGTTCTATAGTTGGGTTTAACACTGAGATACAAACTACCTTCGTGTCGTCGTGGTATAAAAGAACCATATGATAACCAATTATCGGTGTTTTATTTATAGGAATCAGTGAACCGTTTAATACTTGCGAGTTACCTGTCCAGAAAACGGAAGCATTTACACTGTAGTATTCGTCATCAACCAAATGTCGTTAAAAATTGTTTTGTACTTTTTTAATGACAAACATTGAGGTAATTATATCACCACATAGTCACTATAAAAAAACAAACATTATAGTATAATGAACGTGACTAGAATTTAAAACGTGAGTATGCAAAGTTTGTGTAAGAATCATCATTGCGTTACCGGTACGCGGGCTTACTCGTCAGCTACGTGCGTGCGCAAGATGACTTACTATAATGACATTCGTGCTTAAACGTGTTGATGTGAGAGTATGCGTACCATTCAATTATCCACAGAACTCAGTTCCAAGAAATAAAATGGTATCATTACAATAGCCTATATGATGATCTGGAAGAGAAAATCCACCTTGCCTCTCGATCTCGTTTGGGTGTGGTTTCGGGTTGTTCAGGGCGTTATTAGCATTACAGGAAAAATTTGGAAATATCATTGAAATCCTTGGTGACAAATTACATAATAAACCAGACAAAGTTTGTTTGAAGCATGCACGATAATTTCGGAATTATTATTAATTAAACATCTTAAACTTTCGTTTCAAAACTCTCTACTCTCTGTTAATTAAGATTTAACTTAATAAAACGATAAGCTAAGAAACTAAAATCTCGAAAATAAAAGGTCGTGAAATAGTTAAAAATGTAAAATCGCGAAAATTACGGGCCGCGAAAATGTTGGGCTTTACAGTATTCTGGATGCAAATTACACTACACGATTAACTACAAACGTAAACGTTTGTATTATAGAAAAGAAAATCCAAATTCTATCGACACTCATTTAATCTACATGCATAATTACAAGCCTACTGTTTACTAACTATACGAACATTTGGTTTTAATATAATATTAATGTTCTAACTAAAGTTATTCCACACATCTTCTATTTCAACTCCTGAACATATTTCGTTTAAACTTCATTATTTGAGCAGTTTAAGTTCGTGCCACTTAGCGAGTAGTTAAGGGAATGGGGACAATCAATCCAAGCCCACCACCGCTCGTCTGGGTATTTGTAGCATCTGTTGTCTTGTCTACGCTTGTATAGCGTTGTTTTGATGCTGATCTGGTAAAGAACCCTCTGCAATTACAGCAGCATTTCGCCCACGCATCTCTGACGTCCTTACGCCGAGCACAAAACAATCCGAAAATAAAGAATCCTTGCAAAGAATTACACACACAGAACAACGATTGAAACAGGATTCGATTTCCCTCAGAAGATTCCACGGCGAAGAATCCGAAGATCCACGTTAAACCAAGCAGCATCATTATCGCTATGGCGTTTCTCACCCGCACAGTCAGTTCTTTATCGTTAGCCGTGTTTGCTGTGGTCATTATTCGTCGACAGGTCAGTTTACGAATGATCAGTGTGTATAAGACGAAATTAATCGCGAGGATGATGGCTGAGATGGCTAATATCCCACCGTATAACGCGGGTCCAGGTTTCATAAAACAACTAAAAATAAAAAAGAAGTTTTAATTAAACTATAAAGCATTTGGAAATTGAAGGTGGCCATAGGGGAACAGCGTCTCCCTCATAGTTCAGGAACAAATAGGAGATTGAGGGCGCGCTAGCTCTTGGAAATTTAATCATTATCGGAAACCGCTGTGGAGAAATTTGAAGTAATAATCAAAGGCGATTGTTACTAGATAAACGTCATTCAGAGTTTACTTCGTTCATTCTATACAGTTTAAAGGTGCTTAGATGGTTGCTCGTATATTTAAAAAATTAATCTGGGAAATATTAGAAACTTACTAATGTTCATTTGAATATGTTCCTTTAAAATTAACAGCTGCAACGATTGTAACCGGTAATACTGGAAGAACTGTTGAACAATAATATATATATATATACAAAAATGAGCGAAAATAGTCTACAGGGTTTTTATTTATGTCACAAAAATGTATCAATACGATAACAACAATACAGAGCAAGTATGTATATATACTTATACATTTTGCCATTGATTATCGATAGTCTTGAGATCGTATAAATATCACAAGGTTTAACATATGAGAGGGCGCTATTTAGATTGACGCGGTTATTGATATTGATACGAGTAGTTTTTAAAATCTACTTCTTTTCAAATTCATTCGTTTGTTTTGGCGTTGCTGTTCTATTGTTAGTAAACTGAAACTATTTTTAGTTGAAAGGCTGGTTACATAACAATTACACTAAATTCGCATACATATGGTTGTAGTAAAATTAGTCACACCAGCATTAAGACACAATTTTACAGTAGGCGGAGGTATGCACTCTCGAAGTGCCGTTCTAGTTATTGTTAGTAATAGTTTCTATGATTTTAAGATACCGATAATTTATTCGGCGAAAGCTATGACACGCAGATTGGTTTAAAATGAAAATTATTCACTTCATGGATTAGGTAAGCGTAAGAAGATAACACAACCCTAAAATTATGTATGTTTCAATGATTGGTTAATCCTTCGTTCGTATAAGATCAGGATGATTTTTTTAACACAAATTTACCATGATTTTTTTTTTAATGATTTGCAGAAATTGCATTTTATCATAAATTATCGATTTCACATTCACGATTTAAAGTTTTGGAAATGTTTTTTTATTTCTCTAATTTTCAAGTTCAGTATAGCCTAGTATAGTCATTATAAATGTATGTACATTTGTTTTCTCATAAATATTTGAATAAGAGACTTACCCCAGCCAAGTACAGCTGACTTCAACATGAAAGAACGTGTTTCCTCGTAAAATATCACAACAAACTTCAGATACATATTAACAGCTTCAACAAGCATCCAGAAAAGTGTTGTGAGAACAAAGTAATGTAGAAGAATGGCTACCACGATGCAGCAATTGGGACACGATGTTAACCCAATACCGATCACAAATGTAGTGTATAGTAAGAGCAAAGAAAAACACAAGTTTACCAGTATACGCTGAGGGCGCTTTCCACGTAAGTTCCTAAAAAATAATTGATTAGATAAATTCAATAATACTAGTTAGGCCAAAATATGGGTTGAAACGTCCACAAAAAAAGAAAAAACAACTGGTATCAATATATGATAGAATAGAAATATTTATGCTTTTTGTAATTTTTATAAATTACAAAGTTCATTAAAGATAATACTGAAAGTACCATTTTTATATTTAAAAAAAAAACTAATATAAGGCTTTTTAACTTAAGAACTTTTCTAGACAAAACAAAAAAATTCCAGCCCTGGGTCGGACATGCAAACATTTATAAAATTTTGGATAATGAATGTTCTCCTTTTTTTAGAATGTATACACCTTACCTGAAACAAGTAAAAGTAATGATGGTGAAAATCAAGCAAGCGATAGATACGCTACACCCGATGATGCTGATGAATGAAAGAACATCATATTCACCAGTTTGTCCATGGTAATCCTGCCAAAAAAAGGGTAAACACTGATGACGTAAGCGTAATGCAAGTAATTTGACACGATGAATTATCATCTATCGAGTAGTGATTGGTTGCGGTGCGCTTACAAAGCCTCTTGGCGTTCCGTATACTAGTGGGAACCAAGCTTTAATAATGTCAAATAAATAAAACAAAAACGACATAATTGAATCAATGCAATCTAACAACAGGACAGGAACTCGTAACAGTTCTTTGATCTTATGTATGGCTGCGACAAATACCAGCAGTACTGTATTATTCACATATTTTCCGCGGCGCGCGGTGTCTGTTAAGGGGCGTGGACTTGTCGCAGCCACAGATAAACCATTTGATCTCCGGCGCTAAGCATCCTGTTATTTAGATTGCCTTGATTGAATTGTGGCGTTTCAACAAAACAGTAACCTTGGCTTTCATTATTCAGTCAACTATGTTCTTGGAGAAAAGCATTGTCAATAATACTGTATTTACTTAAGTCCATGTTTACTTCTGAAAGTAGTCATAGCGCCATTTGTAATTTATCTGTTTATGCCAAACTTTAGAAAGAGTAAGATCATGCAATATTTATGATTTAGAATAACCAGTAATGCTGACCGGATATCTTATTTGATTGTGAATATTATCCAATTCATTCTAATTAAAAGCGAAAACAAATAATTACAAACCAATATGACAGCGAAGTTTGTTAAATGATCGCAGAAGCAGACGATACGACCGTCTGATGTTTTATTGAAGTAGCAGCTTTCTTTTGACCAATCACCTTGCCCATTTTCTAACTCAAAGTTCCAGAAAACACATTCAGGGTTACCAGATACATGTTCCTGTGATATACGAACGAAACAATCAGTGTATTTCGTACCGTAATGTATTTCGTACCGTAACGTATTCGTACATAAATAAACAATACAGAAAGTTGTGGTTAAACCTTGTTTTACACAATTTAAAAAATGTAATAATTATAAATTAACTTACCACGACCGGTAAAAATGCGGCTCTGACTGGCTCATTCAAAACCGCGACTCTGACATTTTCAACAGTAGCAGATATGACACGACTTCCAACTGCCCTTTGTTTATTGGATATCAGACGATTCGAAGCAAATAACTTGGATGTCTGGTACACAATAAAGCTAACCTGTATCTGTTTTGGTCCGGTTTGATTCAGACTTAAATCAACAATTTCAGGCGGCAAAGCTATTGATGTTTCTATCATATTCATTAGAAAATCGTCAACTTCTTTAAAAATTTCGATATTCTCTTTTTGAAGACCGGTAGCATTGCCAGGCTGAAGTGAAGCAAACCCGATACCATTTTTCAGTGCCTCAGGGCAATAGTGTTTGGTCTGCACAGCTACATTTTTTTCAACGTCTTCAAAATCTAAGAGAGATCCAAGCTGAGTTTCTAGAGACTTCACGATACTGGAAGTCGCGCTCATACTATTATTGTCTGCTGTAAAAACGTCATCATCAGCATTTTGTATGTTACTCACAACGTTCACTGTAAAGTTAGTAATCTGTAAAAAAAATACTTACAAATTACAAATCTTCTTGTTGGTAAGGTATTAGATCATTTAAAATCTCCCTCATCACCATCATCATCATCATAAGTTGTCTTTACTAATTTCCTGCTCCGATTCCTGTTTAAAAATGTCCTATCGATCATTCTGCTGCCAATTCAGTTAAACAGTGACCATTCTATTACATGAATCCAGTGTAGTTGTCTTAATTCATTAGCTGTTAAGTTCAGTTAAAAGTTATCTTACTCTTTCATTTCCTGTTCCAACTCCAGTTATTCCTTCTAGAATCAAGGCAACGTCTTCAATGTTAACTTTGCTCTCCATATTCTCTTCACTCGTAAGGATTGATAGATACATACCAATTTTTTCTGCATTTTCTTCAGTTATTTTTACCTGAAAGATGAAATTATGTTTAGTCCTCATTAATTTTCACCTGGATCCATTTTTTGTTAACAATTTAACATAGGCCTAATAATGTAAAAAAATGTAAAAATATAATATTGTATTTATTTGTGTATGAATGTTAACTATCTATTAAACTTGTAATATCGTATGTGTTTTTATATGTGTTTGTTAAAAACGTTTTAGCCTTTAAAAAGTGCTGCTTTTGTTTGTTTTATAAATAAATAAATACTGGTATATTGGTCAAATGAATCGTGATAGTCAAATGAATCGTGATGGTCAAATGAATCGTGATGGTCAGACGAATCGTGATGGTCAGATGAACATTGTTCGTCAGATTAATCGTGATGTCCAAATGAATCGTTACGATGAGATGAATCGTGATCAGATGAATCGTGATAGTCAATGAATATTGATGGTCAGATGAATCGCGTTTCTCAGATGAATCGTGGTGTTCAGAAGATTCGTGATGATCAGATGAATCGTGATGGTCAGATTAGTATTGATCGTCAGATGAATTGAGATAGTCAAATGAATATCTATCGTCATATAAATCGTGGTGGTCAAATTAATTGGGATAGTCAGATAAATCGCATCGTGATGGTCAGATGAATCGTGATGGTCAAATGAATCGTGATGATCAGATGAATCGTGATGGTCAAATGAATATTGATCGTCAGATGAAACGTGATGGTGGAATTAATCCTGATTATCAAAATATATTGTTACATCAAAATACACAATCACTATGGTCAGTCTCAATCCATTGAATCTAGTCACAAAGAAATTCATCTACCCAACATTGTTCTTCAAAGAACAAACATATTGAGCGATTAATGTGCACAATTTAAGACTAATAAAATTCTAACCTAAAGTTACTTGATTATGTAACTTTATGATAGAGATATTTAGAACTTTACCTTTGCCAGATTACTGATGGAATTGCTTGCGCATGTTTCAACTGTTATTTCTTCCCAGACGCCTCCACTACACATGCGCAGTGCCAGTGGACCTGTAAATTTAACATATTATCCTTGCTGATTAATTATTTACAATTTTTATACGACCAAAATGCTTTCAACCTCATTCAACCCCTATAAACACAGAAGAAATAAATTAAAAAGCACCACTCTATAAAATAAAAAAAATATAAGACATATAATTGTATGAGATTTTCAAAATAATCACTGATGTTGGCAGTACCAATGTTTTTTAATGATTTTGACGCCATATACTATAGAAAATAATCATATACTATCACTTAATAATATTGTTTATATCTAAACTTACTGTTATCAAAGCTACACAACTCTAGAGAATGAGCCAACAATACCGATGGTGATGCTTCAAATGTATACGTAACACCATTTAATAATACAACATCATGTGAACATGTGTCTGTAAAACAACATAAAACGATTGTTTAAACAATATATATAAAAACATGTTTTCAAGTTTAAAATACAGAATCGCATTGATGTTGTAGAAGGGGATTAGTCGGAGACTAGTTAGAGAATAGTTTGGAAAAAACCGAAAAAATATTCTGATGAGCCGGAGATTAGTCGAAAAATAGTTAGAGATTTCTCAAAGAATAGGCGGAGAATAGTCGGAGATTGGTTGTAAAATAGACGACTGCAGTCCGTGCTCAAATTTTCGTTAGTGTTTACCGACCAACCGACCGACATAGTGAGCTGTAGAGTTACGTTGCACGCGACTAAATATCGGCGATTAGTCGGAGTAAAGCCGGAGATTAGTCGAATAGAAGTTGGAAATTTATCGGAGAATAGTCGGAGATTAGTCGAGGACTAGTCGAAGCATTGTCGGAGAATAGTCGGGGAAAACTGGATATTATTCGGAGATGAGTTGTAATAGTCGAAGATTAGTGGAAGAATTAGTCGAAGACTAGTCGGCGATTATTCAGAGAATAGTCGGATATTAGTAGTCAATCAAATCAATTGAACTCATTATAAACTATTACAGTAATAATATAAAATACTAATAAAGCCATACAAATTCACTATTCATTTAAAACGGCAAAATATACTCTGTGGAATTAATCCCATGTTACAATTTGTATTATTGTAAAGTACTGTGCATTACCTGAACATTTTAAGAAAATGGCCATAAAATCTGCAATACCTGTATCATCTATGCATAAAGAAAAGATTTTTTTATTTCAATAGAAAGATGCATATAACCCATTCTCAACCCTTAAGCCTGTTTTCAATTTGCGAATCGAACATTCCTGTATTTTTGTCAGGAACGACTGCCGCAACGGGCTATTTATAGACCTATGTCTTTCAAGATTAGAAAGTGCGCATGCACAGTTTGCATAATTCATTATTTTACCTACGTATCCTATATTGGATGGTATATGCAATTAATACTAGCAATTGCAAAGTACAAGTGAGTGCTGCGAGCAGATAATAATAACCTAGTTCTAATGACGCATGGCCCTCCTGAATACAAACCGAATGTCAATATTGGAACGCTTCTCTTTGGATAACAAAATACCTCCCATGGACTAAGCAGAGTACAATCGTCGCGCCCTGCAATAATTGATTTCACGCTCAGAGCGAAAGCCGTAAAGTTTGCCTAGGTCGTCTTAGGCCAACGATTTGTAGACAAATCATGACCTTTCGGACCTGACAAACAATGAAGCGTAACGGGAGGTAAAATTGATGTCCAGAATGTCCAGGCTTTCTTTTTTTTTGGCACGTCTTGGTAACGAGGCCTTTATCGTAGACAATTAAACACAACTTACTAGAATGCCAGAATACACCTTTGGTTACGGGTGAATACAAAATCAAAGGGTAATCAGGCTGTTTCCTTTCCCACTCACAATGTCCAAATCGTGATACAACAACAGTCCATCCGAAATCAGTTTCGCATTTACCGTATTCTTTGTTAGAAAAGAAACGTCGTCTGACTTTGTCTGAATCTCTGAAACAGAAGCGGCAACGATTGATTGTTACAATGTTTTGTGGTTTTTTTTCTTCTTCTTCTTCTTTAATAGGCCTACCACATTTTCATTTCCAAAAATATTGTTAATAATCATTATCTTATTATCTGCGATATGTTTATGCCATTAATTAACATCCAACAATTTCGAAGATCTCGATATGTTTAAATCATTGATGAACTGACGAGTAAATCATCTGTTTCCAGTCGACGTTTAGTTTTTCAAATAGTTAAAACCTCGAAGACAAGTATATTGAAACATTCGTCGGTATGGGGAGCCATAAACAGCGAAGATGTATGTGTGTTAAACACAAGCGAGTATAGATGTAAAATGTGTGTATGTTTAATTGCAAAATGTATTACACACATATATGGTGCCCCATACGTCGGTGCATCTTTACTATTCTGTACATCCTAAATCATGATAATAATAGTAGTAGGCCTATTGGTTGTGGCATAGGCCTAGTACATTGCAATTTAACGTAACTGAATGTCGACTGGAAAACAGGCTTTAGTGTAAATATTCGCGGTCCGGCTCGATCATTATCAACATACGGTGACCTGTAAGTGTCACGGCAAATTTAAAATAAACATCACGGCAAATTAAAAATAAAACATCACGGCTAGTTAACAAAAATACCACGGCAACTTAAAAATGAAACACCACGGCAAATTAGAAATGAAACACCATAGCAAAGTACAGAATGCCACGACGGAAGTGAGTTACCACGGCGGAAGTTAACCCTTTGAACCCTTTGAAATCTTCGATTTTTTACAGCGGGTAAGCATGACATGTTCTTTCAAATAGTTCTGATCCTAGCTAACTCTGCTATTGCAGCAGGTACAGAAAATAAAGTACAATGTTTTAATATTGATCTTTACTGTAAAGTTTGTTAAATGCTTTAAAATGTATTATAATTATTGTAATATTAAAACATTATCTTGTTGTATAGGGCCTAGGCCTAGAAAGTTCAAGAAGAGTGCAACAATCACGTAACTGCTGCAGTGCTAGGTATAGGTTGCGCTATACCACATGTATGATCATAAAAAAAATAATATAAAGAACATCATAAATGCACAAAATAATTACTTCCATCGGAAAAAATCGAAGATTCCAAGGGTTTCACTTCCGCCGTGGTAACTCACTTCCGTCGTGGCATTCTGTACTTTGCCGTGGTGTTTCATTTCTAATTTGCCGTGGTGATTCATTTTTAAGTTACCGTGGTATTTTTTTTAATTGCCGTGATGTTTTATTTTTAATTTTCTGTGATGTTTTAATTTTAAAATGCCGTGGCTTTTTTCAAATTGCCGTGGTTTTTTTTTTGTAAATTGCCGTGACACTTACAGGCCACCGTACCATCATCATCATCGTTATTTATTCTCGGCTTCAACGTTTTGAATGTCGACTGCAAAACATGTTGACTTGATTAGATCAAAATAATTAACATTAATTGTATAATCCCTTGGGTGCCAGTGTTACAAAATTCAGGAAATTATCTTGGTATGCGAGACTACCGTTACAATGTCATTAAATAAACAAACGTCGATAAAATAAATTAGGATCAAAATACTGTAACAGGACAACATTTTAATTATTGTTAGTGGGGAGAGTGTACTATGATCGTCTATTTTTCCCTTGATTGTGAATACAAATTAATACCAAAGTAATATTACTAGTGCAAAATTAATACTATCATATAATTGTTAAATAATTTATATTATTATATTTAGACATAGTATCATGGGACTTTCTGCACATTAGGCACAAGTGTCCAATTTCATTCATCACTGTCAATCAAGGGAAACTGAATTTGTTTTTCAAATGTCATCAAATATTACATATTTTTAATTTCTAATTTTACAAGCTTTGTTTCTGAGATTCCCTCTTTTCATTTTTTCTCTTTGTTTTAAGTTGTATGTATAATAATGATGGAATGCATGGAACGAAAAAAAAAAAAAAAAGAAACAAAGAGAAAAAATAAAAAAAAAGAAATGAAAAAGAAGAAAAAAGAAACAAAAAATGGAAAAAAAAAAAGAAAAAAGTGAGAAAAAAAATAGTTGGAAAAAGTGAAAAAAGTGGAAAAATTAAAACAATTCCGAACATGTAACAGTTTCATTGGATTTTAATTAAGATATAAAAATAACTGAAATCCTTTTTCTTTCGAAAACATTTTCTTCAAAATATTTATAATTATGGTCTATTTGTTTGGTATTTGAGAACTTTGCAATTTACAAGATATTATGTTCTTTAGTGTTTTGGAACCATAGTGCGTATTGGTTTTAAGATTATAAGTATTCAACAAAAATAAATACAGTCCAACAATATTGTTCAAGAATCAATCAGTAAAAGTAGCAAAATATTGCAACTTATGGTCCGAAATTCAAGAGAATGAGTTTTCTGCTCAGAAAATGCAATTATTTTGCTGTTATATTTTATCGTTTAATTAGCTCTTTACTTATTTTGTTTGTATCTTCGTACCGTCGAGATCAAGCCATTGATACCTACTGATTTTGTCAATAAGTTGCCTTTAGATTTGTATATATATAATTATTTAGGCCTATTGCTTTGCTTTTCTTTTCTCTTGTACATTGGTCTTCTTTGTTAAAAGGGTCTACTAATTACACAGGGCGCCTTTTATCCTGTAAGATTCATGTTTTTGCTAAATAGATGAATTTGAAAGCATACCCTTTAATTGAAAAGATTTTGGTTTCTTCATGACTTAAATCATTAAACGAACTCTGTCTTATTCGATCTTGGGCAAACCAGCTCTCTTTATCTGTAGCGTCACTATCAAATTCGATGAACGCCTTCTCTTCTCCATTTTCATAAAAAACAATTTTAACCTGTGATAGCAGAAATACGTTTACAATATAACAATTTGCTTCAATTTGTTTAAAAATTATGTTCCGTACAGTAAATGGGTGTGGGGAATAACCCGCGACTGTGGACGACACATACACAACTTTCGACCCCATTATGGGTATCTTCGTGTCGAGTTCTGCCACCAAACGGCACCCACTAATATGTCCACAACGACATGGCTGAATGAAGCAGTACATCCGGGGTAACCACCTACTCTTCCATAAGATATAGTGGGTTTTTTAAAGTTCCCACGAGCCAGATTCAAAAGGTTGCCGTTGCCGTTTGTTGAAGTTACTTTTAGCATAGCTTTCATTTTTTTACTATGCGATACCACAGATTGTTGATATACATTTTAGCTAGAATGGAATATGATACGATTGAATTTCATAAAGAACAATAAATAATACTATTCATTACACTATTTATTGACCTTAAGTGACTAGACTAGATAATCGCATCATTGGTTTTTACATAAAACGTAATAAAGCATTTTAGCTAAGATATTTTAGATAACATAGAAGATTATACGGTTGAATAATATTAGGAACGGTACACTGGCCATGTTCCATTTAATATATTGCTATTAATTGAACAGAACTTAAAAGTGAATTTTAGAGATTTGGTCGTTAGGTTACTTAAAATACTATAGGAAGGAACCTAACAATATTTACAACGGGTGGTAATACTATAAATAATTACCAAAAGTAATTCAGAGTTTGATAACGGGTACGTAAGCTACTGAAATTGCCTAGTTATAATAGCGAAAGCATGATGCTTGTTACAAATAACGGCCTCTCATTTTATGTATATCGGAGGAACTTCATTCATAGTTTTAACAAGAGAATTCATGACAGTTGTAATGTTTTAGTTGATGTAAGTTTAGTTTAGTTGTAGTTAATGTTTTAATTTTAGATTAAATCCTAGTTAAAGTCAATTTACACAGACGAGCGATAAGCCGAAAACCCCATTGCTTGTCTCACTTAAAGTCTGTATCTATCTTGAGCTGAAACCGCTGTGTGTAAATGGTCATAATAAAGAATAAGATGCTATTGTTTTGGAGGCAATCCGGACCACGGACCAGTTTTTAGTATTATTTTCAGACCTGCTAGTGTTAATAGATAGGACAGGATTTTCAAAAGCCGGCGAGCAGTCTTAAAGTAACAAGTAAACTAAAATTGCATTTGCTAGAGAACTACTTGTCTAAAAAACTTCATTTTTGTACACTAAGAGGTAAGAGTTATAATTTATGATTTGTAATTTTAAAACATAATTTAATTTACAGGTTTTAAAAAAAAATATATTTATTTTAAAATTCATCCGTGTTTTTGGCGTTGCTGTTCTATTGTAAGTCAACTGAAACTATTGTTAGTTGAAAGGCTGGTTACATAACTATTACACCAAATTCGCATACACATGCTTGTAGTGAAATTAACCTAAATCACACACAGCAATAAAGATGTATTGTCCCCCAAAAACATGAAAAATGAAGATTAATTAAATCAGACTTTGAATAGGTTATTTTGTAGTTTTAATAAAGTGAATTACTTCCGTAGAAAAATAATGTTTTCACTTATAAAATAACATGATAAATGGGTAAATTCAACCAAAAATACATTGGCTGGCAGCCAATTTGACCATTTTTTGCTTTAAATTCCATTTTTTTCAGGTAAATAAATTTTTTTTCGATCCAATTTTTGGTCGAAGTCAATAACTATTATGTGACATTAAAATGGCATATTCAAAAAAAAAATTTTTTTTTAAATTATTTTTCAGGGGGACAATACATCTTTAAGACACTACACAAACATATTTCTTTCTCACAGATTTCCTCATCCAAACATTACAGGCACAGAATTAATTCTAAACCGCTCGGTGGAATACTGAAATTTAATTAATTTGAAACGATAAAGATGAGATATATATATAGTTTCCCGGAGAAATCTTAAGTAGGAGAATTTTACAGTAGGCGGAGGTATGCACTCTTGGAGTGGCTTTCTAGTTTTGTATGTTTTGTAGATAGTGCATCCCTATATATAGGGATGCACTATCTGAAATAAATTAAATGAATGAAAGAATAAACTATAGTAGTCTGACAGAATGATACAGTTACAAAGATTACCTGTAGAACTTGAAATTCAGACCATCTTTCAATTAGTGGACTTTTGAAGTGTGCTTTGATGTTTGCGTCAAGAAAACGAACAGAGTCATTCAATTCATTCAGCGATGTGCTCCCTATCCATAGATCGTACAGATCTGGTTCTCCAGCTCCAGATACTCCTTTGAACACTGGAATCCATCCTGTAAGAACAATATTACATTAACCTTGTCTCTCAGTTTGTGTCAAAGTGTTAAGTCTTAAACATCTCGCAAACCTCCAACAATATCGGACATTGCTGTTAAAGTTACTATTACTACTATACTTCCAAGACTAGAAAAATAAACAGCTTACCTGCCCCGCTTCCGAGCACCATGACATTGGCCAAATAAAACACTATCCACAAAAATAAATAACTAGAAGTGATAGATTTCATTATTTTGTCCCGTATATCTACCTATGCTATAATATGAAAATCTTAATACCACATCCATAAATGCGTAAGCCTACTAACTGATATCGGCTTTATGTCGTCAAATAATATTAGTCGATTACATGCTACATATGTGGAACCATGTCATTGGCCAATAGACATCATTTTAATTATAGGACCTAATAGCTTATAGAATGTATTGTTGTTATTGTGTCACGGTACCCATTGTTAATTGCCTATTGAATTCAATTAGCTTTTCAAATAAGGTAAATAACAATTCACAAAGAGTTTTTGTAATGTTGCGTGAGATTTAAAGTGGTAATAAAGAGTGAGTGAGAATAAAGAATGATATCATGTCAATGCATAAGGCAATACAGATCATAATCACAAAACCAGGTTATTCAGATGGAGTTCAGTTTTCAAATCTAAAGGCAGTTATTGCACATTCTCTAAAATCACCTAGCACGATCCATTGGATTAATCTTTGACAGATCAGTGGAATGTAGGCCTACCACGTACTACTACCTCCCAACTTGGAACAAGGCCATAATACATGGCTGCAGTCGCGTGTTAAAATTTGAGTTAGTGTTTACCGACCAACCGAACAACATAGTGAGCTGTAGAGTCGCGATGCACACGACTAAAAATGAAATATCGGGATGTTTGATTAAACTATAGAGGGCGCTACAATACAACGTTAAACCATAGAGGGCGCTATGGAAAAACCTAAAAATATTGGCATCTATAATGCGTGCCAAGGGCGAAAAATGCGTTGGCAACTCATTATTCCACTCACCACTTAATGTAGTGTTGATATTGTGTTACGCGGTATCCATTGTTACTTGCCTATTGCCTATATTGCATGATAATGATAATTTGACCTCACTGAACATCATGGAGTATGTGTTAAAATCGCTATCCGGGACGCATTATTTTTTTTCCTATAGGTTAAGACAGAAACTATAGAGAGCGTGCATATATCATGAAGATTCATGATGCATGCCTGACCTCATTCATGACGTCATATTGATGCGCTGCACGTTCGCAATGCAGATCGGAGTTACTGTACTCTTTTTCTTATATCTTGTCATAAAGATGGTTTTAGTGTCAAATTCAATTTTTATTGGCTTTCTTTTGATACCAAATAGTTATTCTAAACATTTGATTATTTCAAATTATATAATTAAACACAAAAATTACACTACAAAATATTAATTTTTTTGATATAAAAATAATTGCTAATTGCTTATTCGTTTGCATAAAACCTGTCCTATTGGTATATAACTGGTATTATTAGGCCTACAGTATATGATGATCTGGAAGGGAAATCCCCGCTTCTCGATCTTCGCGCATCGCTTTTAGTAGTTTCTGGGTGTGGTTTCCGGTTGTTCAGGGCGTTATCAGCTGCATTACAGGAAAACTTTGGAAATATCATTGAAATCCCCCCTCGTCCTTAGTGAATAGTGAAATAACAAATTACATAATATATCACATACTTTGTTTGAAACATGGACTATAATTTCGGAATTATTATTAATTAAATATAGGAATGTTTAGAGTCCATCTTAAACTTTCGTTTCAAAACTCTCTTCTCTCTGTTAATTAAGATTTAACTTAATAAAACGATAAGCTAAGAAACTCAAATCGCGAAAATAAAAGGTCGTGAAATAGTTAAAAATGTAAAATCGCGAAAATTATGGGCCGCGAAAATGTTGGGCTTTACAGTATTCTGGATACAAATTACACTACACGATTAACTACAAACGTACCGTTTAAACGTTTGTATTATAGAAAAGAAAATCCAAATTCTATCGACACTCATGTAATCTTCGCAATTGTTCAATTTTTTAAATCTTTGTATTTTCTATTGTTTCACTTCTATATATTCACGTGCAGTATATGGAGAGCCAATTTGATAGTGCTTAGCACTTATGGCAATCCTCAGGACACTACACCGTTTGTTTTGTGCCTGAACATTGAATAAAATAACAAAATACATGCATAATTATAGGCCTACTGTTTTATTTTACTAACTATACTAACATTTAATTTTAATATAATATTAATGTTTTAACTAAAGTTATTCCACACATATGTTTGGTAATTTTATCAGAAATATTTTCTAATATTAAATGCAATCATTTCTTATTTAAAATCGTTTAATAGTGCGTACTGTTGCACGCCATGTGACCCACATTCGTCCAATTAAATCACAGGAATTTATTTAGGTGTTATATAATTAAATGAAATTACCTTTTTTCTTTACATTTTGTTGTGATATTATCTTTACATGGAAAATGAACAAGGCTAGTCATGCAGAAATGGTACATTTGGTACTTATTCACTACTTTGTTTTCGAACTTCTTTGCAGTTGAAATCGAAAGAGCCATTCTAAGATTGATATCAAATGTTGTGCTATTTAAAAACAATAGGCAAGACTTGAACTTGCTGGAATTATTTCAATGGATTGTTGTCAATGTTTAATCTTGTTGTGTTTAGAAATACTTCACATAAGTTTAAAAATAATGAAGTTGACTGGTAAACATTTCCTCAGTTAAAAGATTGACTGCTCTATTTAACAAAGCGAAGCCGAGTTATAAAGAGCAGTCAATCTTCCAACGAATGAACTAAGCCTACAGAGTGTGCCTTCTCCGCTACAAAACTTATAGTCTTAGTCTAACATTTTACATCCTATTCAAGCGGTGAGGTTTTGTGTTGAAAATCAAAAAAAAAATGTAATACAGTAGGCGTGTGTAATAATAAAAACAATGACTGTGTGTTGAATGGAGTGAATTTAAATGTATTATGGCGGATGAACGCATTATCAGTAGATGGCGGGTTTCAACCTCATTGAATAGGTCGTTCAAAATCTTCTATTTCAACTCCTGAACGTATTTCGTTTAAACTTCATTATTTGAGCCGTTTAAGTTCGAGCCACTTAGAGTAGTTAAGGGAATGGGGACAACCAATCCAAGCCCACCACCGCTCGTCTGGGTATTTGTAGCATCTGTTGTCTTCTCTACGCTTGCATAGCGTTGTTTTGATGCTGATCTGGTAAAGAACCCTCTGCAACTACAGCAGCATTTCGCCCACGCATCTCTGACGTCCTTACGCCGAGCACAAAACAATCCGAAAATAAAGAATCCTTGCAAAGAATTACACACACAGAACAACGATTGAAACAGGATTCGATTTCCCTCAGAAGAATCTACGGCGAAGAATCCGAAGATCCACGTTAAACCAAGCAGCATCATTATCGATATGGCGTTTCTCACCCGCACAGTCAGTTCTTTATCGTTAGCCGTGTTTGCTGTGGTCATTATTCGTCGACAGGTCAGTTTACGAATGATCAGTGTGTATAAGACGAAATTAATCGCGAGGATGATGGCTGAGATGGCTAATATCCCACCGTATAACGCGGGTCCAGGTTTCATAAAACAACTAAAAATAAAAAAGAAGTTTTAATTAAACTATAAAGCATTTGGAAATTGAAGGTGGCCAAAGGGGAACAGCGTCTCCCTCATAGTTCAGGAACAAATAGGAGATTGAGGGAGCGCTAGCTCTTGGAAATTTAATCATTATCGGAAACCGCTGTGGAGAAATTTGAAGTAATAATCAAAGGCGATTGTTACTAGATTAACATCATTCAGAGTTTACTTCGTTCATTCTATACAGTTTAAAGGTGCTTAGATGGTTGCTCGTATATTTAAAAAATTAATCTGGGAAATATAAGAAACTTACTAATGTTCATTTGAATATGTTCCTTTAAAATTAACAGCTGCAACGATTGTAACCGGTAATACTGGAAGAACTGTTGAACAATAATATATATATATACAAAAATGAGCGAAAATAGTCTACAGGGTTTTTATTTATGTCACAAAAATGTATCAATACGATAACAACAATACAGAGCAAGTATGTATATATACTTATACATTTTGCCATTGATTATCGATAGTCTTGAGATCGTATAAATATCACAAGGTTTAACATATGAGAGGGCGCTATTTAGATTGACGCGCTTATTGATATTTATACGAGTAGTTTTTAAAATCTACTTATTTTCAAATTCATTCGTTTGTTTGGCGTTGCTGTTCTATTGTTAGTAAACTGAAACTATGTTTAGTTGAAAGGCTGGTTACATAACAATTACACTAAATTCGCATACATATGGTTGTAGTAAAATTAGTCACACCAGCATTAAGACACAACAAACAAATACAATTTATGACACGCCGATTGGTTTAAAATGAAAATTATTCACTTCATGGATTAGGTAAGCGTAAGAAGATAACACAACCCAGCTAAAATTATGTGTGTTTAAATGATTGGCTAATCCTTCGTTCGTATAAGATCAGGATGATTTTTTTCACACATATTTACCATGATTTTTTTTTAATGATTTGCAGAAATTGCATTTTATCAGAAATTATCGATTTCACATTCACGATTTAAAGTTTTGGAAATATTTTTTTATTTCTCTAATTTTCAAGTTCAGTATAGCCTAGTATAGTCATTATAAATGTATGTACATTTATTTTCTCATAAATATTTGAATAAGAGACTTACCCCAGCCAAGTACGGCTGACTTCAACATGAAAGAACGTGTTTCCTCGTAAAATATCACAACAAACTTCAGATACATATTAACAGCTTCAACAAGCATCCAGAAAAGTGTTGTGAGAACAAAGTAATGTAGAAGAATGGCTACCACGATGCAGCAATTGGGACACGATGTTAACCCAATACCGATCACAAATGTAGTGTATAGTAAGAGCAAAGAAAAACACAAGTTTACTAGTATACGCTGAGGGCGCTTTCCACGTAGGTTCCTGAAAAATAATTGATTAGATAAATTCAATAATACTAATTAGGCCATCATATGGGTTGAAAAGTCCAAAAAAAAAAAGAAAAAACAACTGGAATCAATATACGATAGAATAGAAATATTTATGCTTTTTGTAATTTTTATAAATTACAAAGTTCATTAAAGATAATACTGAAAGTACCATTTTTATATTAAAAAAAAAACTAATATAAGGCTTTTTAACTTAAGCATTTTTCTAGACAAAACAAAAAAATTCCAGCCCTGGATCGGACATGCAAACATTTATAACATTTTGGATAATGAATGTTCTCGTTTTTTTAGAATGTATACACCTTACCTGAAACAAGTAAAAGTAATAATGGTGAAAATCAAGCAAGCGATAGATATGCTACACCCGATGATGCTGATGAATGAAAGAACATCATATTCACCAGTTTGTCCATGGTAATCCTGCCAAAAAAGGTTAAACACTGATGACGTAAGCGTAATGCAAGTAATTTGACCAATCAAAACACGATAAATCATCATCTATTGAGTAGTGATTGGTTGCGGTGCGCTTACAAAGCCCCTTGGCGTTCCGTATACTAGCTTTAATAATGTCAAATAAATTTTAAAAAAACGACATAATTGAATCAATACAATCTAACAACAGGACAGGAATTCGTAACAGTTCTTTGATCTTATGTATGGCTGCGACAAATACCAGCAGTACTGTATTATGCACATATTTTCCGCGGAGCGTGGTGTCTGGTGTTGTCGCAGCCACAGATAAACCATTTGATGATCTCCGGCGCTAAGCATCCTGTTATTTAGATTGCCTTGATTGAATTGTAGCGTTTCAACAAAACAGTAACCTTGGCTTTCACTCTTCAGTCAACTATATTCTTAGAGAAAAGCATTGTCAATAATATTTACTTAAGTCCATGTTTACTTCATAGCGCCCATTATAATGTATCTGTTTATGCCATTTAAAAAGAGGAAGATCGTGTAATATTTATGATTTAGAACAACCAGTAATGCTGACTGGATATCTTATTTGATTGTGAATTTCTTATATTATCCAATTCATTCTAATTAAAATCGACAACAAATAATAACAAACCAATATGACAGCGAAGTTTGTTAAATGATCGCAGAAGCAGACGATACGACCGTCTGATGTTTTATTGAAGTAGCAGCTTTCTTTTGACCAATCACCTTGCCCGTTTTCTAACTCAAAGTCCCAAAAAACACATTCAGGGTTACCAGATACATCTTCCTGTTATATTAGAAAGAAACATTAATGAATGAAAAATTAATTTAATGTACTTGTAATTATTAACTTATTATTATAAATTAACTTACCACGACCGGTAAAAATGCGGCTCTGATTGGCTCATTCAAACCCTCGACTCTGACATTTTCAACAGTAGCCGAAATGACACGACTTCCAACTGCCCTTTGTTTATTGGATATTAGACGATTCGAAGCAAATAACTTGGATGTCTGGTACACAATAAAGCTAACCTGTATCTGCGTTGATTCTGTTTGATCCTGACTTAACTCAACAATTTCAGGCGGCAAAGCTATTGATGTTTCTATCATATCCATTAGAAAATCATCAACGTCTTCAAAAGTTTCGATATTCTCTTTTTGAAGACCACCGGTAGCATTGCCAGGCTGAAGTGAAGCAAATCCGATACCATTTGAAAGTGTCTCATGGGAATAATGTGTGGTCTGCACAGCTAAATTGTTCTCAACGCCTTTAAAGTTCGGAACAGATCCAATCTGAGTTTCTAGAGACTTCACGATACTGGAAGTCGCGCTCATATTATTATTGTCTGCTGTAAAAACGTCATCGTCAGCATTTTGTATGTTACTCACAACGTTCACTGTAAAGTTAGTAATCTGAAAACATAAAATACTTACACATTATTAATTGTGTAATGTATTAAAAGTATTTAAAATCGTCATCATCATTAATTAAGTTTCCTTGACTCATTTCCTGCTCCGATTCCTGTTTTTAAAATGTCCTATCGATTTCATAATCTGCTCAAAAAATTCATTTAAACAGTTGAAAAAGTTCCCTTACCATTCGATTACCTCCTCCAACTCCAGTTATTCCTTCTAGAATCAAGGCAACATCTTCAATGTTAACTTTGCTGTCCATATTTTCTTCACTCGTAAGGATTGATAGATACATACCAACTTTTTCGGCATTTCCTTCAGTTATTATTACCTGAAAGATGAAATTATGTTTTGTCCTCATTAATTTTCACCTGGATCCATTTTTTGTTAACAATTCAACATAGGCCTAATAATGTAAAAAAAATGTAAAAAATTGTATATAATATTTTATTTATTTTGTATGAATGTTAACTATCTATTAAACTTGTAATATTGTATGTGTTTTTATATGTGTTTGTTAAAAACGTTTTCAGCCTTTAAAAATTGCTGCCGTTTGTATGTTTTTAGTCGCGTGCAACGCGACTCTACAGCTCACTATGTCGGTCGGTAAACACTAACTTGTATATGGCCTTGTCTTGATATCAGTTTCATCTAGCTAAGTCAATTTTTCACAGTATATTCCTTATGGCCAGGAATCGATGTGGTTATGTTTTCAAGGTGCACAATCAAAAATTACGCGGTCTACGCACGATTTAACGTAATCACGTTTGTAATCATATCTTCACAAGCATGAATCACAATTAAATAAAATTTGGTACTCATAAATTTCAGGGCATAAATCATCATATGGCAATACAATTACGTGCGTAGCGCAAGTAACGCATGCGTACGCGCGCTTGTAATCATATCTTCACAAGCATGAATCACAATTAAATAAAATTTGGTACTCATAATTTCAGGCCATAAATCATCATATGGCAATACAATTACGTGCGTAGCGCATGTAACACATGCGTACGCGCGCTTAAAATTTTCAAAATTATCAAACTGTATTTTCGATAAAATAAGAATACGTTTCAGGAAATTTTAAGCATTTAAAAAATTGCCATGAGTGCGCATTTTTGCACGCGCACTGCGCGTTAAATATTAATGTGGACTCTTTTTGCCCGATTTCTGTTTCACAAACTTTCTTTAATAATATCATCATATTTGATTCACTTTTCAACTCGAAATTACGTTATACGAGCATGTCAAAAATGACAGGCTACGCACGTGTAAATTTAAAAAATATCAATGTTTTTAAACATGTTCAACATTTTTAAACATGTTCAGCAATTTCGGTCGGTCGGTCGATTGGTCGGTCGGTTGGTAAACACTAACTTGAGCACGCGACTGCAGTCATCTATATGGCCTTGTTATAAATAAATACTGGTATATTGGTTAAATGAATCGTGTTGGTCAAGTGAATCGTTATAGGCAAATGAATCATGATGGTCAAATGAATCGTGGTCAAATGAATCGTGATGGTCAAATGAATCGTGATGGTCAAATGAATCGTGATGGTCAGACGAATCGTGATGGTCAAATGAATATTGATTATCAAAACATATTGCATACACAATCATTATGGTCAGGCTCAATCAATTGAATCTAGTCACGAAGAAATTCATCTAGTCAACATTTGTCGTCAGATGAACATTGGTCGTCAGATGAAACGTGATGGCCAAATGAGTCGTGACGATCAGATGAATCGTGATGGTCAAATGAATATTGATCGTCAGATAAATCGTGATGGCCAAATTAATCGGATGGTCAGATGAATCGCGATGGTCAGATGCATTGCGATGGTCAGATGGAAAGTGATGGTCAAATGAATAGTGATGGTCAAATGAATAGTGATAGTTAAATGAATAGTGATGGTCAGATGGATAGTGGTGGTCAGATGAATCGCGATGATCAAATGAATCCTGATTATCAAACATATTGCATACACAATCATTATGGTCAGTCTCAATCAATTGAATCTAGTCACAAAGAAATTCATCTAGTCAACATTGTTCTCGAGATAACAATCTTATTGAGCGATAAATGTGCACAATTGTAAGACTAACCAAAAATATTATTTTTGGCCTCCAGTGACTTGATTATGTCACTTTATCAATATAAAGATATATTGTTTGAAGGTTTGCATGGCGAAATAAAATGTTGATATTAAGTTTGCGGTACACCACGTATATTAGCTCTAAAAAGAACTGTTAAGTTTCTCGACGCTTCGATCAAGTTTCAAGTTTCAATAAACATTTATTTAAGATGGTCATTACAAACAATATGTAACAAACAATATGCTTTGATCGTCCATCGTGAGAATCATTTCTCACTCCTGAGGACGATCAAAGCATATTGATCGAAGCGTCGAGAAACTAACCAGTTCTTTTCAGAACTAACACACGTGGTGTACTGCACATTTATATCAACAAGATAGAGATACTTACCTTTGCCAGATTACTGATGGAATTGCTTGCGCAAGGTTCCACAATTATTCCTTCCCAGACGCCTCCATTACACATGCGTAGAGCCAGTGGATCTGTCGAGTAATTTTAGAGTATTATAATCTTCGCTGATTTTATGATTTATATATTTTGTATACGATACAATAAAATAAATAAAAGCTCTCTAAAATATTGACTAATGGATTTATATTTAAACTTACTGTTATCAAAGCTACACAACTCTAGAGAATGAGCCAAAAAATCTGCCGGAGATGCTTCGAATGTGTAAGTCACACCATTTACTATTACAGCCTCATGTGGGCAAGAATCTATAAGAAAAATTAAACGATTATTTAACGAATATCAAAGAATTTAGTCGGTCTACTAGATTAATCAATCAATCAAAATGCACTGATAATATCAACTTTTAGACATGCTAAGTTTAAATATGACAACAGTGTAATTATACATATTTTTGTTTTATTTCAAAAGTACACCACCGTAGAGTTCATCCAATGTTAATACATTTGTTGGAAATCATTATTACTGTGAAATGAATTACCTGTAAATTCTAAGAAAATGGCCATAAAATCTGCAATACCTGGGTTATCTGTATATAATTATAAAATAAATTATTGGTATATTTAACTTGAAAAAAATATAAATTGCTATCTTATTGTATGTTATCATCTTAGTGTATGAAATTCCGATGTAACATCGAGTAAAGTACATACAGTAACCCAATTTCGATCAGACCGTAAGTCTGAAGAGCAGGCTATGAAGGCTTGTACGTGGCTAAAAGGTGCATGTTTTTAATCCTGTATATTTCATCCTCCTGTATTATTTTATGACGTAATGCTTTATGGCCTGCCTCTCACAAAAGCTTTGCTCTTTTTTTTGGATTTTGTCCCTTCCCAAATTATTGTAATCTATTATTATAAACTTAGAAGAGAAATATATATTACTTTTGACTTAGCATTAACATTATGCCTAAGTAAGCAAAAAATAGACAAATTGGGTTTTGATAGAATTTAATAATTTAATTGTATTTTGTCATGTTATAATTAGTAAAACCAATTATTATTTTATTAAAACTACAAAATTACCTATCAAAAGTCTGATTTAACTAATCTTTATTTTTCATGTTTTTAGGGGACAATGCATCTTACGTGTCTTAAAACATTTTCAAAGTACTTACTAGATTGCCAAAGTACGCCCTCGGGTACGGGTGAGTACAAGATCAAAGGGTAATCAGTTTGTTTCCTTTCCCATGGACAATCTCCATCTTGGGTTACCACGACAGTCCATCCGAAGTCATTATCACAACCGCCATAGTTTTTGTTAGAAAAGAAATGTCTATTTAAAGGAGCGTCTAAATCTCTGAAATAGAAGCGCATTTTTGGTATTGTATCTTTCTTTCTTCAATACCACATTGTCAACAACAAAAATAATTATAAAGTTATAACTTGATATTTGAGTGTAAAACTACAAGCAAAAATGCAAAAATGGATGTGTTTAGGCCTACTTAAAATCAAGTAATTTTGAAGATCTTTGATTTGTTATACATTTCATTGCCAATAGTTTTTGAGATATAGGAATGTGTACTACCAGTTCAGGTCAAAGTTTAATATAAAAGAAAGGTTTTGAGTCATTTATTCAATGCGTTGCAAAGATATCGGGGTCAAAGATAACTTTTAGAAATTTGACAACATGAATTGTTATAACCAGCATGCTTTAAATATTCATAAACCACAATGTTTACACTTTCCCTCCATGATTTGCACACGAAAATACATAGGGATCTTGACTATGAGCATGACGTAATCGAAAATTTCAAAAGTTTACTATAGTAGTTTGGTATTTTAGGTTAATTAAAATTTCTTCTGGGATAGATAAATAGTTAAAATTCACAAACAATATTGACAAAATAAAGGTCATTTGCCCACAGAGCGAGAATAGGTACTTTAAGGAAGAAGGTTAATGAAAGAAAAAAAAACAAACAACACTTTAGAGGGTACTCCGAGAGTACAAACCTCCGCCTACTGTAAAATTTCCCTACATAAAATGCCCCCTGAAAATGTTTTTTTTTTACATTTTTTTTATTGGTTCTAAAGTAAATAGGCTAACTGCACACTACAACGTTGTGGATGAGAGTTTGGTGTAATGGTTATGTATCCAGCCTCTCACAGTTGAGATCGCTGGTTCAAGTCCCGCTGAGGTTTTTTTTTATTATTATTTTTTTATTTCTTTTTTTTGTGGACCTTGATCTTTGACCATGACCCTTCAAAATTTAACCACAATTATATGATGAGTCATTGATCATTGTGGCTAAGTTTGGTGAGAATCGGATAAAAACTGTGGTCTCCAGGCAGTAAAATAGTTTTTTTGTTAGTTGTGACCTTGACCTTTTCCCCTCAAATTCGAACTTGTCCGAGCTTTTGGGGCATAGATCATTGTAGCCAAATTTGGTGAGAATCGGATAAAAACTGTGGCCTCCAGGCTGTTCACAGACACACACACACACGCACACATACAGGGGTGAAAATATAACCTCCTTGGCGGAGGTAAAAACATACCCTTTGATTGAGAAATAATTTGTTGATGCTTGCTTTAAATCTCCAAACGAACTGCGTCTCACTCTCTTTTTGGCGAACCAGCTGTTTTTATCTGTAGATGCACCATCGAATTCGATAAAAGCCGCCTCTTCTCCATTTGCATAGAAACTGATTTTAACCTTTAGTAGAAGATGTACATATTATACAAACGTTTGTTTTTAGAAACGTAGGCCTACTATCACATGTGAAAATATTGATTGTGTGTAAATTTTTTTTTTTTTTTATTTATTTATTCAATTTCCAGGTATACAGACAGAAAGAAACCAACACTATACAAACGAAGTGTGGATGGAGTACCCCGAGGATTGCCAACAGTGCAAGCACTATCAAAGTGGCTCTCCAATACTCCAAACCACATACATAAATCACATAAAAATTGAAGACACACATAAACTTTAAAATATATAAAATACAGATCAAAAGATCATAAATATGAAAACTACAATATGACATAAATAGTAAAAATTCAAAACAAAAAAGGCAAAAACAAATTGAGCAATCAACAACTATAAGAAATAATTGTAATTACACAAAGAAATGTACAATTTAAAGTTCAGTTATAGTTGAATGAAGAGAATTTTTAAATTGGCTGAAGCTAAATAATAATCGGTCTTTGATGGGGTCAGGGATATTTTGCCAAATAAGTGGAAACTGATTGAATAACGAGAATTTTAGACAATTGGTTCAAGCAAATTTGTGTTTAAAAATAACTTTTTCAGGGTGTCTAGGGTTAAAATCAATATAATTGTGTATGTCAAAATCAATATGACCATAAAAACACTTAACTACAAAAATAATACTGAGATACTTTAATCTCTGTATAAAAGATAATAAAATAAAAAAGGCATAATGTGAGATTCCGTTTTCAAACTCTTTCTGTGGTGGTCTAGCCCACTGTTCAAAGTAGCACATTATCATTTTTATAACTGGGAAAACTGTCAGAGTACATCATAAGTCCACTACTTTCATCTTTAGTCAATGTCAGCGGTGCTAGGCCATTGAAAATGCTACTTTCAGATAGCACATTTGAAGGCAATATGTTTGCACAAATGTTATTGTGAATACAGGAACAATGTAAATAGGTGTTTATGTTATGAAAATTGTTTAATTTGTAATCGCATATAACTGAATTATCAATTGTTGTTTTTATAATAATTAATATCAATATTTTAAAATGTTAAAGTTTAAGTTGTTTCACTATTGAAAGGGGCGCCCAAATTAAAGCTTGCTTGCTGTGGCGTCCCTTTTCCACTTACTAACTTCTATTCTTGCATTATATTATTTATGTTCATTATCAGTTGTATATTTACAGTATTATGCTACTCTGTATTTTGCTTTATTATTTGTGGAAATAAATATTATTATTATTATTATTATTATTGTTTGCAAACATGTGACTTTTTGCAAAATTCACGGCTCAACACGGTGCACAGAAGTTGATTTAGAATGCGCAACAATCAACCTCGCGTTGACACAAAGCAAAGTTATATTTTTAAGCTGCCGTATAATAGAATTAAAATGTAACCATTAAACTGTTTTGAACTAATACGGAACGACACGTGATGCGGAAATAAGCAACCAAGTGGCAAGCCTACTACTACTACACACCCTTTGTAGTAGCTTTACAATAGCTTCAACCAGAGAAGAGTGAAATGACATTAATACTTTGAAAGCCACTGATTGATAGAGATGAATTGATTAAGAACGTAATAGCTTGTACCGTCAGACGCCATGAAGTGACATTAACGTGCACTACGCACGTGAAATGTATTTTGTGTTTTCACGAAGACACTGATATTTAGCCTTAACCCACTACTGTGTGTTCATGAAGCTAAACCGATGTGTTTTGTAAAGCTCTCTACTAACAACTTTTTCATTTGCGAAACGCATGTTTATATCACACCAATGCGAGGTTTTAGTGTCATTACGTGGCGTCACAATTAGTACAATTGAGTTGATTGTCATTTTTATGAGTCTGGCAGGAATTCCATCAGTTCCTTTAGCTTTTTTAGTAGATGATAAAATCTATTTAATATACTTCTTCATCGACAAATAGACATTGATTTTGTCTTCACCTTCATTGAAATGTTTATAATTTCTATGGTTATTTTCAAATTAAGGAATTAGTTTACCTAGACGCAACTTAACTGACCGGAAATCTCTTCATACGCGACGCGTGCAATCAAAGACCACTAAATTAACTTCATTGCGTATCAAAAAATCCAGTAATTAATGAAACATTCCTTATATCTATTGATCGACAAGTCAACCGGAGGGAGGAGAGATCACTGGTCATTCAACATTAAATTTACACCGAAATTGTGTTTCTTTGACTGGTTTTAAAAATGTAATTTTCCAGGCCGTGACGTCACACGTCACACTCAACCTCCTTACCACAATACTATACAAAACAGTTTTCGCACCAGAGAAGCTATTGAAATATACAAACACAATACCTTTCATCAAGGTATTGGATTTGTTATTAGTAATATTTGGCTATCTTTGTTCAACAAGAATCTACATCGACAGTACACCATGCCATAGTTTTTGGCAAGTTTACATTTCACAACCTGTCTAGACGCGTCGTCTTTGTTTCAATCCCTTCCACTGTGAACCTTGCTATTGTTTTAGCTTTACTATGGAACGCCTCCTCTGCCTTCAGGCGTTCCATACTTTACCACCAGTCCCATAAAATTTCACTTATATTTTCAGTGTCCTGACTTTCTACATTCTCACTCGATTAAAATAAATAGTAAAAGTATATTGATCGAAACGTCAAGTTGGTGTAGCCTACCACAAACTTTATATCAACATGCCTGTTATGCTTATAAACTATTGAATTTACTAAATCTAAAAAGGAACACCATAATGTATGTATTGTTAAAATATATATTATATTCAAATTAAAGATTCGAATAATTATGATTACAAAGATTACCTGTCGAACTTTAGACCATCTTTCTACCAATGGACTTTTGAAGTGTGCTTTAATGTTTGCGTCAAGAGCACGAACAGAGTCATTCAGTTCATTAAGCGATGTGCTCCCTGTCCATAGATCGTACAGATCTGGTTCTCCAGCTCCAGACACACCCTTAAACACTGGAATCCATTCTGTAAACAAATTATTTGTACATCAGAGAAAGAAATTATATAACGAATAAATATATGCTATGTTATGCTTATATGTAAAGTAGACAGACAAATCAAATCATTTAAAACTCCGTCTCGGATGTGTGACGGTATCCTACCAGTCAAACCTGCCACAAACCTATAGATGAACCACTGCATATGTCATGATAGATATGATACGCCTATGGTATTTCTAAAAATGTTCTAGATCAGTATTAAACACGCCGTCAGAAATTCAAAACATGCGTGAGGCTACAGAATAATGTATGCATTCAATGTATAGAAATACATAATGTTTAGACCACAATGGTCGAATAAATGTGTATCTCCATAAAAGTGGACCTTTTATTTGATTGAATAAAAATACTGCAGAGGCTACTGTAGGCCTACCCTTACCTTTTACTTTTTGGCCACGCACCGTAAAATTTGCCAAATAAAACACTATCCATGAAAATAAATAAGTAGTAGCTTTCATTTTGTATGTTTAAACAAAATTAGTCTGCCAGTATTATGAATAAAAATCTTCACTAGACTACAATCTCTAAATGATAATCAGCTTTTTGTTTAAAGTTAGTCGACTACATGCTACATGAATGGCACCATGTCATTGGCCAATAGTCATCATTTTATGTATAGGACCTAATAGCTTATATAATGTATTGTTGTTATTGTGTCACGGTTCCCATTCTTAATTGTTTATTGAGTGTAAGTTACATTTTCAGCTTTTCAAAGAGTGTTTTGTAATATTGCGTGAGATTTAAAGTGGGTACTAAAGTTGAATAACGAATAACAATGACAATGATATTTCAATTTTCAGGCAATAGACCATAATCCAGGTTATAGACCATGTTAATGGACCCGGTTACCCTAACCACAAAACCAAATAGATTTAAAGTGGGTACTACAGTAAGGTTGAATAATGAATGACAATGATATGTCAATGTTCAGGCAATATACCATAATCCAGGTTATAGACCAGGTTACTATACCCTAACCACAAAACCAAATATATCAGATTGAGTTCAGGATTTTAAATCTACTGTAAAAGTAGTTCCTTAAATGCATTACCCATTCTTTCCAGACATATCAATGGCTGATATAGAATTTAAAATAGGGAATTGGGTAGTGCCTAAAACACTGAGAAATGAACTATGAACTTATCATTAAATTTATTTTTAACGCCTTTAACTTAAGAGCACAACTGAATTTCTCCTATTATATTGGTTATAAATTACGTATCAAGTAGTGAATGTTTATGAGTTGAATAATGAGAATATTTTACGTGTTGAAAGATTGAATGTTCTTAATAACGAGGCGGGGTCTAGTTAAATAAAACCAGGTAATCTGTTAGTGAATGAAATGTTCTCTTTAAAGGAATACAAAACATTCATTAGGCCTAGGCCTATTTGTTTTAAAACACACTCAATGTTCTAAAAAAGGTAAATCAGTGACGACAACTAGGCTAGGAAGCTATGCCGTTCAAAAAGCAGTGTTAAAGCAGTGCTTAAGAGCCATTGTCTGTAAAAATCAAAGATTTGGTGGCAGATGTAAAAAAATGGATTTCTCTCAAATTTTTACCATGAATAGACATTTCAATAAAAAGCATATCTACAACATTCATTTTAATTTTTAGCCTCCGTTGCCATGACAACGGTCAATTATCCAAATTTTGATGTTTTTGCCATTTTTCACAGATTTTCTATAGTGAAAAAGTACAAACTTGTATACTTATTTTAACCAAAAATACTTACAGTATACAGTTTTTGTTTATAGCAGTGTAAACAACATGTATTGAGTTCCATTTAATGTAGAAAAAAAAAATTTACAAAATGGAGTTTGGTTGATACCATTATTTTAAAAAGGGGTGTTTTTAAAAAATATTTTTTTTATAAAAGTATACCTCATAAACGTACCTATAACTTCCAAAGTGGTGTTTTTATATCAATGAGGTTTTGTAATTTGATAGTCAATAGGTTTGTCAACAATAATCACGAAAAAAACACTGGGGTAAATTTCGTACATAGGTTTTGTGTTGCCAGGAAAATACGAAAAATACAAAAAAATACAAACAAAATATCAACAAACAAAACACATGAAACACAATTTAAATATGGCTAATCCAATAATAAAATGTATATGTGGCTTGTCATAATGCTACTTGAGTCATACGAATAGTTTAGATAAAATAGGAGAATGTGTTGCCAGGTTTATTTCAATTAATTGCCAGAAAAACAGTATTTTGCATTGAAATATTTAGTTGATGGAAAATAATGTTAAACTAAAATAATTGCGTCAATGGTTTTTATAAATTTTTACATCTATTTTGTGTAAAGAAATACAGAAAGACCTCCCAAAATATCTGAACTTGTAAATAGGTCATTTAAAGTCAAAAGGGGTCAGAATGCAAAACAGGACAGGTCCCCACTTTACTACAACTATTAATGTTTGATCAAAATTTACAAGATAGTTCATAAAAATTCTCAACAATTTTCATTTTGTACCTATAGTGTTACCTTAGCAACCATTTCTATGTGTAACTAATGAAAGTAATTTTTTAAAAAAAACGTAAAAAATGGCGTTTTTATGAATACAAAGAATTTATTGCATTTGTAATTTTTCTCAATTTTACTTCTACTGCATTCTAATAATCTTAAAGTGATAACAAACTTGACCTTGTAAATTCATTAATTTTGAGGTCAAATGAGGTCAACATATTACCATAGTAACTGTTTCTATGCAAAAATATTATTTTTAAAAATAAGGGGTTTTTCATAAATACAAAACATTTTTTCTACATAGTTTTACATTTCTACTTTTTGCCAAATTTACTTTAAAACTTTCTGAAAGTCTTGACAAATCTGAATAAAGGTAAAAAATTGACCTTTAGTGTTATCTTAAACCTGTTTATGTAACTAAGGATAATTTTTTTTAAATAAAATATAGAGTTTTCATGAAAAAAAAATTATATTTTACATATTGAGGTCAAATGACATCAGCATTTTACCTATAGTGTATTGTAGCAACTGTTTCTATACGTAACTAAGTACAATATTTTTAATATGGGGTTTCATGACTATAAACAATTGATTACATAGCTTTACTACTTTTTCCCAAATTTACTTATCTACTGAATCCCAGAAAATGTCTGACCTTCTGAAAGGGTCATTTGTTGGGTCAAATTATGTCAAAATGTATTATTTATGTTATCTTAGAACCTGTTTCTATGCGTAACTAAGGATAATTGTTTTTTTAAATACAGTTGAACCTCTCGTAAGTGGCCACCCTCGGGACCTGGAAAAGTGGCCGCTTACGGGTGGTGACCCCTTACGAGAGGTTCTGCCGATAAAGGGCCAAAATCACGTATTATGGCTATACACGATATTCTTAACGAAACGAGCCTCTCAATTTTGTATTATTTTGTAATAATTGTATTACTATTTATAATCAGATGGGTACAAGTGTTTTTTAGCATTTTCAGACAAATTTTAAAAGCTTTTATATGAAAAATGGTCGGTCAAAATCTGTGTAGTTTTCTCATCTCTTCACATTAATGTTTTTAAAACCGCTTCGAAATAGAGCTAATATATAAAGAAACATGGACCTCTAATTCATAGGTCCATGCAATAAGTATCACATTTTTTGGGTGGCCGCTTACGGGAGGTCATTTATCATACAAATAAAATATGGGGTTTTCATGAATAAAAATAATCACAGAAGAAAGTCCTTACGAATATGACCTTGTGAAACGGTAATTTGAAAATGCAAATAAGGCATGAAAGTAAGTATGAAAAATCTAAAGAATATCTCAATTTTAGTTACCATAGTAACTGTTGCTATGCATAACTAAGGGAAATTAAATAATTATAAGATAATTATTAATTAATAATTAATACTGAATCCAACCATCACAGTAAAAAAAATATAGAATTTCAATTTAAAACCAATATTTAATATAAAGTGTGATATGTTACATGCTGACCTTAAATTAAATGAAATTTCACATCAGGGCTTCAGTATTTGTTATGTAGCATTAACATATCTAAGTATATCATTGACTTTTGATTGGTTCAATTTTGGGGAGGGGAAAGTGGTGGATCCAGGAGTTTGAAATAGTTAGGGGGTTGGAGGTGAGGGTCTAAAAACTTAACTTTATGTCTTATCTTTTACATTGCAATTTTTAACTTGGGGTGGGTGGGGGCTTGGAGAAAGGGGGAGGGATGGGATGGAGGAGTATGAATCCGTCTATTGGTTGGGGCGATGGTAGCGGCAGTGTGGGTGGTGCTTGAATGCATGCATTTGACACTCTATAGTGGATGATCGACCAAAGTGTTGCAGTTTATCTTGTTGTGGTTATTGTCGGGGTAGGAGGGGCGGGGGGGGGGGGGGTATGTTATAGTCGAAAGTGATGGTGGATGGGCATGTGGGATCTGCTTAGGTTAGCAGATAAAAGAAGTAAAAAATGAAAGAGGAGCTTCAAAATAAGAGAGGAGTAATCTGTTGCAAAGATTAAAATTCACAACGATCTGATAATTTATTCAAATTTCCAGAGGATATAACCTATAAAATGACATTAAAACTGGGAATTACTGAATCTATGATTAAAAATATCGGGTTTTTTTCTCACAACACAACTAGAACTATATAAAACATTAAGAATTTTTCTGACCAATGAGTTTCAAATCAGATAATCAAAGAAAATAAAATGTTTTTACTAATATACCATGTTTTTTTTTTATAAAAATGCCTATGTTTCTCGCAACACTGCTTGTAGATTTTTAAATTACCCCAGTATTTTATTTTAGAAATCAATTATTAAACATTAGAACTACCTATTTCTAATAAATCGGCTAAAAAAATACACCACTTTGGGCGTTATGGTGAAGTAAAGTTTAGTTGCATTTAACAATTTAAAAAAAGTGAAAAACACCCCTTTTTAAATAAATGGTATCTCCCAAAGTATGAAATCAAAAATTTAAAAAAAATATGAAACAGGTACACAATGCATTGTTATTATGCATACACTAATTATTTTTTATAATTAAATGAACAAAACAAAAATATCGTTCATCAAAGTAGTACCAATATCCATTTTAAAAAACCTTAAAAAAGGACAAAATTTGTCAAAAACACAAATTTGGCCGTTGCCATGGAAATATATGTGTGAAATAAAAAATACTTCATATTTGATTTCTCTCAACACATATATAGCCATGTGCAAAATTTGAAAGATATCCATTTTTTTGAGTCTGCCACTATTTTTGATATTTCTTTGATTCTTACAGACAATGGCTCTTAAACATTGTACGCGGAGTAAAATCTTTATAGACGGCGCGCCCTACAGGTTGATTAAATAGGGATCAGTCAATAACCTTTTTAAAGTGTTAAAAATGTGAAGGCGTATTCGAGCCCATTAATTCGCACACACTCGTGACAATGATTCTTTATAATATTTCAATACGAGGAATGTACACCTAAGTTAACTTTACTGTACAATGAATGTTGTTTTGTAATAGTTTGATTGATTAAAGTACACCGAACTAACATTGACTAGTTTGACTTTTGACATTTATTAACGCATTATTGTGCCAGAGGCAGAGTATTTTTCATAGCATTGTAGTTCAATTCATACGAATATTTTCATCAGAATAGATTCATTTTTGACCTATATCATCAACTGTGTAATACCAGTAACTTAACTCTTCCCTGGTAATAATGTGCATACATGCATTCTCAATCGATCCGACCCATGAACGGGTTCCGGGTCTATTCGACCCATGAACGGGTTCCGGGTCTATTCGACCCATGAACGGGTTCCGGGTCTATTCGACCCATGAACGGGTTCCGAGTCTATTCGACCCATGAACGGGTTCCGGGTCTATTCGAACCATGGACGCTTTCGGGTGTAGGGTTGGATTTCCCTTGTCGTTTCGTTTCAACACGTGTTGCGAAACGTCCAGACATGGTAATATTAATAATTCTTGCGGCGGATCATCGATCAACACTTTCGGTCAAAAAAGGACCGACCCTAACTTATAAGTTCTAGGTCCTCAAATCCAAAGCTTCATTTTTCTACTAATACCCGTACCCACATCAATTGTATACTGAGCGAATCGAAAAAGAAATGTTGGCTATTTTTATACACCTTACGTATAAACAGTGTCTACAAACTATATATTATACCAATATAACGATTTAGCCGGCCTAGTTTCAATTACATTGACATAGCTACTAATAGTATTATAATGCCCGTCAAATGTTTTTGTACTCTGGGAAGAAGGAAATATATCAAGCAAATTGTTATGGCTTGTGAACTTACTAATGACAAAAAGAAACGGTTAATAATAGTCTAGACAGTTTTCCGCTTACCGGGATAAACCGACAATAGCCTATTTTCCTCGAAGTGGAAGATAAAACTTTAAAAGTAGAACGGTCATTAGCCCCTTCCTAGTGAAAAGGTGAAGCGGTGTGGATAGATTCTCTGACGGACAACGTATCGGAAATTAGAAAAATTAATTGGAATGTGAAACTTAACAATTATATTACAGTACTTTGAATTAAATTTAGCCAAAGTCTACCACTTGAAAAAATGTTATGCAATTGGGAAAATAATAATAATGCAAAAAAATGAATCTTTGATTATAGCATGGAAAGGTAGAAACCTATAAATGATTGGCAGGAACATAATAGTTAAATCTTTGTTAGCATCCAAACTAACTTACATTGCTTCAACCATTGTCCTACGTGATGAGATCGAGAAAAAGTTAAACTAAATATTTAAAAAATTATTTGGAATAGATCCGAGGGGGTTAAAAGAGGCACAGCGACCAGCGAATATGAATTAGGTGGATTAAAAGTGTTCCACCTTTGCTCATGGTTCAAATATAATAAATGTTTTGACATAGAGAAAACAATTAATCCTATAAACGAAACCATTTTGAAACAATAAAAATATTACTCATAATGGAAAAACTTTTTTTGATACCAGATTTATCGAAGTAGGAATCATAACGCTTAAAGATATATATACAATTCAGATATTATATACAATTTAGATAATATTATATACAATTTAGATAATATTATATACAATTTAGATATTTTATACAATTTAGATATTATATACAATTTCGATAGAACACTATGATATGAAGATATAATACAACGTGTTAAGAAACCGAATTCTACTCTATTCTATTCACAATAGTATTCTCAATATCCGGAAGAACACCTTCAACGGGAACGTTAACTTTGACCCACAGATATACTTCAATAAACATCTAGTCGAGTTATGCTCGTCAAAAACCTTTAGGAAGCATATACTCACACAAATCTATTACTCCCTAAAATGTCAGAAATATTGGGAGGTATTAGAAATTGGTCGATCTAACGATAACAGTTGTTATGTATGTAATACGACTGATGATACAGAACACTTTTTCTTCTATTGCATAAAAATTATTAATCTATGGAAAATAGTTGAAATTGTTTATAAATACTTTCCATAAAAATTAATATTAGGAGTGAAAAAGCATTACTTGGAAATCAAACCAAATACAAATTCATCTTTCCAAAAAAAATTAATTTGGCCAAATAAAACATTATCCACAAAAATAAACTAGAAGTGATAGATTTCATGAAAATTGTTTATAAATAAAATAAATCGCTTAATATTAACTGCACGAATCGGCCTCGAACAAATGCCGATATTTTTGGTCTCTTTACTAAAGGTAAGCCTTTAGGTACGGTAAACGGCGCCCCTGCCTTAACCATTTTGGTCATTTTTCTCGCTTGATATTAACTGCACGAATCGGCCTCGAACAAATGCCGATATTTTTGGTCTCTTTACTAAAGGTAAGCATTTAGGTACGGTAAACGGCGCCCCTGCCGTAACCACTTTGGTCATTTTTCTCGCTTAATATTAACTGCACGAACAAATGCAGATATGTTTGGTCTCTTTACTAAAGGTAAGCATTTAGGTACGGTAAACGGCGCCCCTGCCTTAACCACTTTGGTCATTTGTCTCGCTTGTCTCTCAGTCATTTGAATCGCTTGATATTAACTACATGTAAAACTCAATCTGCATAACAATGACGATTCTTGCATATAAAGCCAGTGAAGTTAATAGAAAGTTGATTCTAACACTGGAGTCAAAATGGAATGTGGAGAAGACGAAAACAACAATACGGATAGGCCTACTATTCTTCATTTTGACGACATTTTTAAACACATCGGATCTTGTAATCGGTATTTCCTTCTTTCTTTTCTAGTACTCAGTCTATGCATAACGTCCGTGGGTTGGAATTCTCTAGCCGTTGTCTTTCTCTTTCCCGAGACAGACTTTTGGTGTGAAATAGACGATTTGGGTGAACGTTGTTTGGAATTGAACTTAGATGAAGCAGGATGTTCAGCAATGAAGAATGAACACCATCCAGTGGATAAACCAAGCACAGTTTTAAACGAAACCCAATGCAGCCGGTATGATTTAACCGAGTATGATTTCGGTTCAAATACAACTTTAAACAACGAGACGTCGTATACGTGCATCAGTGGATACGAGTTTGACAATACTCAGTATAAAACATCTATCACACAGGAGGTTTGTGGTACTGTACTTTATTAATATCACATTGGTTCACACAGGAGGTTTGTGATACTGTACTTTATTAAAATCACATTGGTTAGCTCCGGGTTAAAAGGGTTTATTGTAATACAGACCAAGCGTCTTGAAATGCTCCATTAAAGGGTCTTTCACACCTGTTCCGGCACGGTTCCGGTCCGGCGAATCGGACATCAATGTTTCGTTTTCACGACGTTCCACGCGGCTATGCGCCAATCGATATGCGCGTAGCCGCGTAAAAACGAAACATTGACGTTCGATTGCCGGTGTTAATGGTCTTTCACACCTGTTCCGGCACGGTTCCGGTCCGGCGCCTGAAAATCCAATCGAACGTCAATATTTTAACAAGGCCATATAACTTGCTCAAGTTAGTGTTTACCGACCGACCGACGACCAACCGACTGACATAGTGAGCTTTAAAACAGGTTATTCTGCACGACTTTATCGTACATTTCAATGCAGTACTTATGGAATGTGAATCTTTGTTTCAGTTTGAACTGGTATGTGACGATGCTTATTTGGTACCGTTGGCTCTTTCATTGCACTACCTTGGTGTATTGGTTGGATCTGGGATATTTGGATGCATCAGTGACAGGTAACCATCTGTACACACAAGTATAAAACGTAATGTAACGTAACGTAATGCAATATTCGATCCAAACAGAAAAAGTAAAAAGATTGTTCTGGTCTGCATTAAGCGTGGTTCCCACTAGCGACGCAACGTAACGCAATCTACGAAACGTAATAAGAAAATAATTGTTAATTGTGTTTGCCCCCGCCTGCGTAAAATCGAACCTGCAATGTTTGCAGCACTGTTGTGTTGTGTCGTCGGTTCCCACTTGTGATATTACGCATTACAGCACTTTGCCTCAATACGTCGCTGGGTTGCGTTACGTTGCGTCGCAAGTGGGAACCACGCTTTAGTATCAGAATGTTGGATTAGTTGGTGGTGGTTGGTTCATTCATTACCCAGACTGTACATGGTTTATAATCATGAATGTTATTTATCATCCATGATTTTGCGTCGTCTACCATCTGCATAAAGGTTGATGACAACGAAAACGGCGACGAAACCATGAAACGACGGCGAAAACGACGACGAAACCACGAAAACGACGACGAAAACGAAGACGAAACCATGAAAACGACGACGAAAACGACGACAAAACCATGAAAACGACGATGAAGATAATACAACTACGAAATACATTATTTTCATTAATAATTATTATTAATTAACGCAGTGGGGATTCGATATTTATGGTATTGGTAGACCTATCAAATTTGTAGATGACGCGACGGCGGATATGGAGTGATACTCATTCTTTTCTTTCTTTAGACTTGGACGAAAGCGAACGTTGGTGCTCTGTATGACTACATACATATTTTGCAACATCGTAACTTTATTATCACAATGGTATTGGATGTACGTTGTTGCAACCACCATATCAGCGGCGTTTTTTCAAGGCGCAATCATTTCAACATATGTGATAGGCAAGTAGTATGTTTTTTATACTACGACTTACCCATAACCTATCAAGAAGACACTTGTTGGATTTTAATAAGGTTCCTACTGTACGGTTTGTTCCATGATTTATCTATATTTTTTATTTCACCCGCATACAGTACATTCTTCCAATGATACAAACAATATTGATTTCGTCTAAAATAGCGCGCATCCATATTCTAAGTATCCAAATTACTTCAACACGTTAATATGTTGTTCCTCAGATAATTCCTTTCCAAAATTGCTATCTACGCGTTTCATTATGTTGACGTCATCATGTTAAAAATTGAAATAAAAGGCGGGTTCCGTTATTTCCACCTATTCTGCACTGTATGTAGTATGTATACAGTATATAGTGTATACTGTATATACTTAGACACAAAATAGAGGGCACACTAACATTTTATTTTCTTCAGGTCACAATGGCATAATCGTTTTTCTATGCGCAATATTCTAGCGTCGGTGGATAACCTAACTCGTCCATAGTGACGAGTTCAAATCTAGTTGCTAATTTGTGTTTAACATTGCATTGAAGTGGTTCTCCAAATATTTTCTTGAGAAAAAACTTATTCTATTTCAGGTTGCGAGTTCGTTGGTCCATCAAGACGTTGTCTAGCGGCAATGTTTTTGTCCATCCAGTGGTCTATAGGATACATGATTACATCTGTGTTCGCCTATTTGATTCCATACTGGCGGTACTTGCTAATGGCAATAACTATTGCAGACGCATTTGTATGCACTTTGATATTTATGCAAGTCATCTATTCTAATCTTGTAAAAATATAAAACATGATAAACAAATGGCATAGGCCTACGTTTATGTCAAAATTTTACTTTGAATTCAGTGTGATTTTAGGCCTAACATAAATTGAGTAACTTCGTTTAAAGGATCGGAGTTTTAAAAAACACCAATGTAAGAATAATTTATATAATATTATTATAGGCTTGTTCCAGAATCACCGCGTTGGCTTCACTCAATACACAAAATGAAGAGAGCAAGCAAAATATTAAAACGTGCTTGTGTATTAAGCCGTTCTGAAGAGCACAGCTATATCTGTGAAACCATTTGCAGTAGTGATGTTACAGATGTATCGACTGAGGTATTGAATATATTGATTTTATACTCTTTTAAGAGTCTTTCACACGTACGTTCGATTTGATTTGCCGGCGCCGGAACTGAACCGTGCCGGAACATGAAAGACCATATAAATATGTTATGTTTGTTTTTATACTCTATTTAGATGCAAAGTATATTGAATCACATTCTTTCATCGATGGAGAATAGGACCTATATCATAATACAGTAGTACATCTGTCACTTACGCTGCTTTTATGTTGCTGTCAGCGAAAATAATGTGCGTGCCAAGATAAGGCTTGGAATATTGCTTTTAATTTCTTTACTTTTATTTCTTTTTTTCTTATCATTTATGTTTTCATTTTTTACAGATAAAAGAGAAGACCCTATCATTTAATGGACTTGACCTATTACGTAAGAGGAACTTCCGGATGCGATTCATAATCGTCACTTTGATTTGGTAACAATCCAATCGATTATCTGTACGGTATATCATAATTTGTCCACTATATGTAATACAGTGTAACATATGGCGCCTGTATTATTAGGATTAAGGTTAGGTCATATGATACGGCGTCACATATTATGGTACATACAGAAACCTATAATAATAATATACATTCATAAGTTTAACCAACGTGTGCAATAAACGGCTTGGGCTACACATTATACATTACATTTTAAATGGCAACACACCTCCGAAAATGGGTCGAAACAAGTTACCGACCGCCAAGATCTCCCTTCTACAACCATTATTAAACAAGCCATCGTGTACACTTACTAGAGGGTGAGCGAACGAAGCGAGATCACATTTTTAGTAATAACTATGTGTGTGAATTTTATAAGTTTACACACTTTAATATCTAATTTTAGGTTTGTAAATTCAATGGTTTATTATGGATTGTCACTAAGTGCTGTAACCTTGGGATCCAATGATTATATTGCCAACGCGTTGTCTGGTCTCGTCGAAATTCCCGCTCTTATTCTTTCATGGCTCGCAATTGAACGTATGGGACGCCGATTGATACTGTGTGCAACAATGATTTTAGCAGGAGTAGGCTGCATCAGTACTTCCTTTTTATGTGAGTATTGAATTAATAACAAATGTTGTTTTTAAAAATTACTGTATGTGTTCCTGTCATTTTATTGGACAATTGTGGGTCACATGGTATGCAATAGTACGCACTATTTAATGGTCGTTGAATAATACTTTTCAATTTTTGTTTCGTGTACGAAAAAAATGTTCGCCTTTGGAAATATTTTTGTTAATACTATTGCTTTAGAAATCCAACAGCGCCGCCTATTTTGTACTTCCGCCGGAATTATTCGAGTGTGATCTCGTATCGCGACGGAAGTACATTTTGTAAGAGAGATATAATAATAATAATATTTAGTAATATTTATTCGGCAAAAGTTCTTAAAAGTACGTTTTACAATTCAATTCAATTCATATATGTACTAATTTAGATTTAACAAAAAAAAAATTTAAATGGGATTTAGATCTTTTGTATGGTTTTGATTAATTAATGGGACATCTCTACAAAAAAAAAAAAAAATCAGAATTAGCCTAGATGAGTTCCATTTCCCTGTCGAAGTTTATAATACAAATGATCTCATCCGGTAAAGGACGATATGTATTTCATAGAAATTATTTTTTTATATTAATTATATACATCAGACAATCTGTATTATCTGTATTGCCATTTGACTTGTCAATTTGTATCACGTGTCGTTCAGTATTGGTTCTATTATACGGTGAAAGTACTATTTAGTAGTTATATTATCCGAAACTTTTTTAAAGATTTTTAGAATTTTGTTTAATGTGAGGCTCGTGATTTTGAACACCAATTGATACATATAACTTTCGCAAGAAAAATTTAAGCAATGGGCTATTTCGAGAAAAAATGTTTAAATGGAAGATAAGTATATCGTCCAGAGTTTCGATTTAGTATTCAAGTATGAGGGCGCAATTAACGGTGAACAATTAAAACTTTTTTTAATTATGTAGATAATGTTTTAAGAAAACTACAATGTGGCTCTCGATTTGAATTGTATTGTGTATATTTGAATGAGCTTCCTCACTCGATTCGTCGACAATTTTTTTTTATTCCTATGATACTTGAGAAATCTAGATACAGTACCGAGAATCGGGTGCGACGCAATCGACAGCTCTCACTGTTATGTAGAACGCAACGCAACGTAGCGACGTATTGAAGTGCTGTATTGCCTAATCACAAGTGGGAACCGACGACGCAACAGTGCGGCAAACATCGCTACGGGAAATCAAATCAGTTTGATTTCACGCAACGACGCAAGGCAAAAGAACACTGGAAAACATAGTACAGTGCGTAGGCCTACTCAAAAGTACGCGGGGTGAACCAGGTCAAAGTTTACGGCATGCTAACGTTGACGCGCAACAAGCAGGCTTGATTTCATGCAGGCGGGGGAAAACACAATTATTGGAAAGGCATTTTCTTACGTTTCGTCGGTTGCGTTGCGTTGCGTCGCTAGTGGGAACCACGCTTTAGTATTAATCGTCGTATAACTAAAATAATTACTGTGATTTTTCGATAGCAAATGAAGTTCTAATGGTAACATTTGGAATGATAGGAAAGTTTGGGATCACGGCCTCTTTCACAATTATCTACATTGTTTGTGCTGAGATTTACCCGACACCTATCAGGTAGGAAGAACAATTTTAAAATTAATTAGTAGACAATTTTTGTCGAAACCAAAAGAATGTTGAAAACGTACTTCTTCTTTTTCATCGAATGTGGAAACCACAACCAGAAACATGGCTACGCGGTTGTATTAGGTATAGAAGAACCTAATAAACTGTTGGGAGTTCCTATGTTTATATTTGTTTTTACTTCTTGTCGACACTGCTCTGGACATTTGGATACCTAATACCGTCAATATAGTGCACACAGTTTAGATTTATCACACCATTATCATTTAGACTTGCCAGAAATCTACATTCTTTTTACGTAGCGCCACCACCGGGCACAAAGATTCCAGATTAAGGATATTTATGACACGCCATGAGTGTCAAAATAGTTTTATTTTTACAATTAAAGTAATATTAAGCTTTCTAGATCAGACAGTGTGAATTACATTTTGTTTAAATGCCAAATTGATTAAATTTATTTTATTTAATTTTATCAGAAGCACGGCAGTCGGACTATCTTCAATGCTCGGCTGCATTGGGGGCATAATCGCACCTCAGGCCCTCTATCTAGGCGTCATTTGGGAGCAACTTCCCTATCTGATATTTGGAAGTTTGTCGATTGTTGCCGGTATGCTTGCTCTACTTTTGCCAGAAACGAGTGGATTAAATCTCCCTCAAACTATAAAGGAAGGAGAAGAACTTGGGTAAGTAAAGCTCTGTTTACACTATCAACATTTGTATGTAACATGTGATGTGCCATGGACATGATGATATCATACTACCATATATTTAAGCATATCACACTCTTTTGTCAGACTAGTTTGATAGTGTAGACAAAGCTTAAAACAGCTGGTTTCAAACGAGAATAGTGGTTGTAATAATTTATCGAATTCTATCATGTGTTGAATCTATTGTACATAGGTATGTAGGTCAAACGTTAAAAATGAAAAGCTCCTATCAATAGCGTAAGTAGGCCTACACAAAATGTATTATACCTTTTATTTTATCTAAATGTTTTCAATTATGTTATTTGAATTTTAATATTATTTCAATCTTATTGATTTATTTTCACAGGACCGAAAAGGTACAAGACACAAGACTTTGATTGGTTTTTCTATCTAAAATAGGTAAATGAAATACGACCAAGTTTTAGAAAAAAAGTTGACCTAAAATACAATGCCCTTAGTTTCCAGTGTATCTTCGATAGAAAGCGAATAACTTTATGTGTAAAAATCAGAAATATTGAGATAAACATTATTAAATACATGCAAAGCAGACATGTAATATTTCTAGTGTACTTTTTTTTTCTCAATACATTTGTGTTAATACGCTGCTACTCATAATACCTTATTCGACTCGAGTCTTCGAATTATGTTATTTTTTTGTTTCGATTTTTTTATATTTACGTTTAAACTGGAAATAGTTGATGGAAAATGTGTTTATTTTACATCAGCACTTTGGTAAAAAGTACTGAAAGGTATCAAATTCGGTTATTGAATGGCTCCACTATTTTTACCGCTCTGTCGCCAATCTATATTGGCAATGGTTGGAGGCTCACTCGCTCTATAGAGTCCGACAATCTTCTCGGATAAACCGTAGGTCCAGTGTACACACAAATGCTCGTAAGCATATTGACCTAATATATATTTATAGACGAAAACTGTACGGGGTAACACCGGTGTAGTTCACACAATACAATGACTGTTGTGGACAGATGAAAGATCGCTAGAATTAGCACTACTGACTACTGCCTACCGAAAAAGTATTCAGTTTAAAAGCGGGTCCACAGCGCCATGAGCACCTCGTTGGAATGACGCTACCAAATGTACATTAAGCGTGGTTCCCACTAGCGACGCATTGCAACGCAGAGCAACGTATTGACGACGCAAAGTGCTGTATTGCGAAATCACAAGTGGGAACCGATGACGCAACAGTGCTGTGAACATCGACGGTTTGATCTCACGCAGGCGGGGACAAACACAATTATCGGATGGGCGTATTCCTACGTTGCGTTACGTCGCTAGTGGGAACCACGCTAAAGCCTTACAATTGAAATCCGCGGCAATATGTACTGAGACACCAAATTTTAAATATATGTTTTTTTTGTAATTTCCTAACATGAATGTGAGCGACAATCCTATACTATCTACGGACATTACAACGCTTTTTATTAAGCGTGGTTCCCACTAGCGACGCAACGTAATGCAATCTACGCAACGTAAGAAAATGCCCTAATAATTGTGTTTGTCCCCGCCTGCGTGAAATCAAACCTGCGATGTTTGCAGCACTATTGCGTTGTCGGTTCCCACTTGTGATTACGCAATACAGCACTTTGCGTCGATACGTCGCTGCGTTGCGTTCTAGTGGAAACCACGCTCTATGAAGATTGCATTATTACGATATACACTTAAATTTTTTTTCGTTTTGCATAAATAATATTTTGATAGCCAATTTGTAAATCTGAATTACAATAATTCTAAAAACAGATCACAGATCTTGAAAGAATTTAATGAGACAGTTCACGTACAGTAGAATTGTTATGTTATGAAGAACTTACTAATAAGTACCTGGAACCTCTTATTGATATGCGTAGGCCTTATTATGTTTAAATATCATATAATAAGTAGCACTTTATAATAGGACAGACAGGCCAATGCGCCGACGGCTAAAAACTGTTTAACTAAACAAGATGCAGATAATAAGATAAATTAAAGATATTAAAGATAAAACAGTTTGTTTGTCACTGTCAATTATGATGTAGGTACTTAGAAAATCTAAGATGATATCATAACCCTTTGGTGTTTTTAGTACGGTAGCAATGTAAGAATATATTACAGTTTCCTAATGATGAGAAAATCAAAATGCAATAGTATTAGATGACATAGCCAGGGAAGAGTGCATTCTTACTAGCATAATATCTTTGTATTAGACAACAGTTAATTAAGTGCGTGTCCATACTGGCCACAAAAAAGACAAGTAACAGGCATTGATAGGGTTTTTAAACTGTAAACTTTGTGACAAAAAAAATGTGATGTGCCCATATATAGACATGATGTCATATCACTACCGTATTTGGGCATATCACTACCGTATTTTGGGCATATCACTACCATATTTGGGCACATCACACTTTTTTTGTCAAACTAGTTTGATAGTGTAGCAAGTGCTTTAGATTGTATTCGAGTAAAACTAGAAAACTAATGAGGGCGTGTGGCGCAGTGTGTTGGACGTTGGGTTACTGATCGTTAAGGCTCGTCGCATTGCTTGTGTTCTTGACACTTTACTTACGTTTGCCTCTCTCCACCAAGGTGTTCCTGGTAAGGTCAAGACACAACTTTGCGATAATTACTAGCTGCATTATGGGAGTATGTTTCCATACGTGTTTGATCTAAAAATTACCGGGGTATTAATTGTGTACAGCGTTTAGAGTTTGTACAACATTAGGCGCTTTAAATCCAGGATATAGTGGCAAATTATCTATATTATAAAATCAAAATCTTATGTATTTTTGTACCACATTGCCAATCGTTAACGCAAACATGTAGGTCTATTACGTCATTATAGAAACCGTAGTTCATTATAGAACCAAGGTCCAAACTAAGCTGGGCTTAACCCTATCAGGCTGTGTGTACATTATTGTCCTATAATCAGACTGGGCCTAGTCAAATCAAACTATTCTACTACAGTATTCTAAATAGCTATGCCTTTTCTATCTGTCATTGATTATTCATTCATGTATTCCCTTATAAAAGGAACATAGAAAAGGCAATAAAAACGTTATAAGACTAGCCCTTATAAGATGTATTCTTATACAGTATAAATGATAATAATACATTTAAATAAGGCCTATTCGTAAACAATTGAACAGTTTAGCTTTAGGTGACAGACACAAACAGCTCGCTCGAGTCGTCGGCTTACATCCGGTAGCCTACTGTAAGGCTATTCAGGCCTCCTAACCCAGGCGTGTGGATGTTTTACGTTGAATGTCCCGCCAACAATGACTTGCATAGGCTAGCTTATAGATTCTAAAAACAAACACAACGAAGACAAATTACCTTAGTGTATGATAAATCCTTAAAACAGTTAAGTCTATAAATCCATGTTATAATAGTATGGTAGAAAATAACAATAAAATCCAAAGCATTTAATTCACAAAATCTGGTTAAAAAGTCACTGTAGTCGCGGCTCGTTTAACAGAATACAACTAAGAAAACTGTAGCGCCACCTTTCGATTTGTTCATCATTAGTGTTTATTTTGGCTACAGTTTCAATACAATATTTTCATACCACAGATAACTTGCATTTACTAAGTTAATCAATTATAGAATACGTAAGCGTATGTAATCAAATGGATGGGCATACTCTTTGAATTTTCCAGTATACCTAGTCCCTTAAATTATCTACCTCTCAGCCTACTCGTCTGTTCAAAATTAAGCTTAGACACGCTCAGGTTTAGGTAGGCCTATATTACCCGGTTAGGTTAGCCCATCAAATTTAGTAATAATTGGTGGTCTAGGAAACTTACCGGGTAACTCAGCTAAAACAAAATGGCGTGTAACTACGGTAATAGTGAATTAATGTTTACCGTATCAGTGAAATATTATAGCTTGTATTCGACATTTAAGAGGGATTTCTCTTACAGGAAATTAGTACATCGAGAATGTGCGTTTCAAAGTAACATTATGTGGCTTCACTGTCATGAAGGGTATGTGGTACTTATTTAAGCGTCGTTCCCACTAGAACGCAACGCAACGTAACGCAGCGACGTATCGACGCAAAGTGCTGCATTGCGTAATCACAAGTGGGAACCGACGACGTAACAGTGTTGCAAACATACTAGAAATCACGCAACAACGCAATAGGCAAAAGAACACATCAGGAAAACATACAGTCGGAAAGCCGCGTTGGTAACGCATCACTGATTTCATTCATTGTGAGGGCGCGCTTCGTGGAAAATGTTGGAATTTTTGCTATTTTAGTACACTTAGAAAATGGTATAATTTTGATATTAAATGAAATCAATAAACGTATTTCAATAGTTGAACTACAAGCGTAAATAATAATAAAAACTGTGATCTAAATTCCACAGATTTTTTGTTTCAAGAAATATCATTATTTTATGTATAAACTTTTTTAATTTAATTTTTTTTTAAATGATGGTAAAAAATCATTAAATTTCATATTTTCTAGATAAGGTTTCAAAGCGAATTTAAAATCCTTTCAAGATAAACTATTAAGCTATCTATTAAAATAAAAATCTAATTTTAAGCTTTCTTGGGATGCAACTCCCACTAATCAAACCAAATCTACTACATTTCTGTTCTGTTTCGATCGAAAAATCGCCATTTTGAAACTTTGTTTACGTTTTACGAAGCTGGTACGAATCGTCCCGGACCGAATCGTGTCTGTGTTCAATACGGTTTTCATGCAGGCGTATTACGTCATAGGCCTAAGATTTCAATTTGCTCCCCGATTATTGTTCTATTTGGTTTCTGAGCTAGGAAAGGCTACCTACTATAATTACTTACTTGATTTCTAGCCTAGCTAGGCCTAAAAATAGTATTTTCTAGGCCTAGCTAGGCTGAGTGAGTAATTCTGATATAATACTAATATTAGATAGGTAGGCTTACCCTAGTGAGTGTTAATAATAGTAGCTGGGTATTCTATAGTCTAGGCTGGTGGTAGGTCTATCCCAGCTCTGCTCATATACCAAGCAAGAAGAAGCCTGAAGGAGAAACTAGGCCCAGAACAAATAAAAAACTGTTAAAAAAACAATAAATGGAAAAACAAAAAAAAATAACCCATTTTCAATTTATATATGGGGAATGTTTTATAAAATCGGGCATGTTTGTTTCAGAGACTCAAACGTGTATTTTTATATGGTCATGTTTTTAAAAAAGATAATTATGGGCCCAGCTGAAACCAAGATATAAAAATATAAGTCCATCATTTACTTGAGTATTGTTACAGTGATTGGTTGGTACTCAGTATTTCAGTATCTGGCAGTAAATGTCACACTTGTATATAAATATTACTTTATTAGATACAACTTGCATTTCACACAAGCCACCAATTTTTTTTTACGTATACAGAATGTGAAAAAGCAGTTTTTAATACAAATATCTTTCAAACAATACTGATATAAATAGTAAATACTACTACTGTATATAAAAACTTGCTTTTATTTAAATAGCACCTTGTTCATCAAACATAACAAACTAGCTAGGCCTATATCATATTAACTTACGTGAGTCTTACGGTTGTACTGATTTTATGATTGTTTTATATGTTTATATTGTATGTATCTGTGTGACTCAATCATCAATCAATTGCAACTTAATTTATATCTTATCATTGACTGATCTGAAACGCTTCTAAAACTTGAATGCGTATGAATGTATATGTTATATTATTATTAGCGAATAAAATGAAAAACTATCAGCTGCAGCAATGATATTGAAATCGAGAAAACCATTACAGCTTCCACCGTCCAACCTCATATTGAAGAACGAGACAGAAAATCGTCGAGTCTTGATACCAACAAAAAACCTAAAATGAAAATGAATAGCTGAAATGTAATGAATGAAACTATTTAAATAATTGTCACTATGATATGAACAAAACATTGCATCGTTATACAGTATAATTATTCAACAACCTGAAAACATTTTCAGATATAGGCCTACCATGAAAAAGCAGCAAATACAAAATTTCCTTATGTCTGTTTATTGTAATAATTATTAATATTATAAATAAATTGTACCCCTCAGTTGTCAATAATTTTACTATAAATAAATATTTAACTATAGAATAGGTAGGCCTATACCTGTATCAGGCTGCGATTTGCTTAATTACCTTGTTAAAACTTCCCAATGCATCTTCAATATAGAGTAGGATTGTAACGATACTTTAATAATACTAAATTGTAACTAAAGTATTTAAATTATTAACAGAACATGTTACTAGGCCTAGGCCGATATAATACGACAACGATCCACCAGGTCGTGCATATACTCACCTACAACAACCACAATCAACACACCATGCACCACACACGACGGAACTAGTGCCGCGAGACGTAACAATATATGACATGAGGACCTTTTTTAAAATGTTCGCTATAGGAAGCTTAAATAGGGTTTCAAGCCAATTTTAACGTAAAACAGACTATTGATACTTACTCTATCCATATACGTCGGTTTTTTGGTAATTCACTGTATGGGATGCAAATCCCACTAATGGAAAATTTGTAAACAAACACCTGTTAGAAAACTTCAGTTTTGACGGACGCACACGAACTTTGGAAAGAAATTGTCGCTGACAACAAATCCAACAAATTATTCAGAAAATTAAGTGACCTGCGACATCTTAAACATATAAGGAACTGATCTTACCATATATGGTTAATTTTTCGCCTACTAATGTTTAATAAACAGCTATTAAATGACGTATACTTTATGCTAACGTTTTCGCGCGAAACGTTGATGCTTCTGTGCCGAGAGAGGGCTTCTAAAATTTATGACGTCATGCGAAGTCGAAAATTCAGCGATAACGGTCATATTTCCCAACGCGGCTCTCCGACTGATAGTACAGCGCGTACTTGATAGTACGCGGGGTGAACCAGGTCAAAGTCTACGGCAGCTAACGTTGACGCGCAACAAACAGGTTTGATTTCACGCAGGCGGGGGCAAACACAACTATTGGAAGGGCATGTTCTTACGTTGCGTAGGTTGCGTTACGTTGCGTCGCTAGTGGGAACCAAGCTTTATAGATGTGACGGCTATACCTGACATTTAATACAAAAATAACATCATCTTCTTTTGATTTTCACAAAATAAATTAATGAATAATGTCAGCTAGTTCAACTAATGTCAAAGGTTATTCTTATAGGTCAAAACCAGTTGTTGGATTCGAAAAGGGAAAATTGATTGCTTGTTTAAGTAAATAATTTTGGTCAGTATTAACCAAATTAAGAACAATAAAAACACAAAGAGGCGGAAACTTTTGCGTTTGAGTGATCATAATCAAATTTTCCGCATACTATGCAAATATTACCAACATGTAACTCGACACCATTCGATTTTCTTATAATTCAATTTATTCATTAGACGTTCATTACCTTTCATTTTAAATACATTATTATTTCAAACTGAATTGAACAAGTCACGCTGAACATTTCATTCGTACTAATAACAATGATATAACCGTTGACATTTGATAAGCCTTAGAATAGGCTGAGCTGGTGACCTTTCAATTTGTTTTCCACTAGGCGAATTTAGTCGCTCGAATCGAGTGTTTTCAGAGAGAAAACATCGCGACACACTTTTTCCACTAGGCCTACAAATGAGCGAATGTCTAGAGCTTGTTACATCGCGTGTCTGCTGCTGGGTGGGCAGTTCGATTCACGTGTGTGCTCATGAACGTCGCCTGGCAACTCATTTCCTGAGCTGTGATTGGTTGCGAAATGTTCGCTTCGTAAAGAGTATAAACTGCTCGAACTACAAATTGAACTGAAGCAAAACAACTCGAAGAACAGAATTCGACGCAAAAATGGTGTAAATATTGATATGCATGCGCATAAGCTGGTGCTTTCGACTCACGCAAATAAATTCGCCTAATGGAAAATATTCTTTGCTGAACTTCTATCGTTTCTTCAAGAAATAAACTCACCAATATACACATTCACCGTATGCATGTTTTTATTTACATATAAATCACGTGATGAACTGTTGTTGATTTCAACATAGCCATCGACTTGGGTCTTACTATATAATATTATAGGATAATATTTTGTAATCATTACGTCAAACAAATCGGACAAAATTATGATAAAAAGCCTTTCTGACGTCAAATATATACTTTATTTACTTATACAGTAGAACCCCTATTTGGGCCCCAATAAAAGTTTCCCCTTAACATGGATATGTTTTGTAGGGTTGGCCGTAGTGTTACATTAAACATATTTTTGTTTGCTTCACGGGAAGGTGTCCCCTTATGGAGATGTCCCCTGAATAGAGATCGGCCGTACTGTGATACAACATACATTTAAACTTTGTTTTACAGAAAACTGTCCCCTTAATAGAGGTTCTACTGTATTTATTGGTATTCACAATTATATACATACGCAAATACAACTTGGGTACTTATTTTTGTAATATCTCATTGATTGTTGAACACAGACACTGGTCCCAAATTCTTCACTTTCCAAACAAAAGAAAGACCACTTTATCTCGCTCGGATAGAACGGTAGATATTATGATAGTCTCAACGTTTTGACAAAACTTGTAAGTTGATAAAAAAATAAGCAAGAAGTGCTGTCATAAAATTAGTGTCTTGTTAGGCAAAGTATTATTTACTCAAAATAGAAGCAATTATGAAACATAATTTAATAAATGCGAACTGACAATTTCCAATTCGACGATATTTTTCCCATACGTGACGTGATCACGTTTTCAAAATAAAATTTGCCAAACCAAACACCTTAGAGGACACAATATTCTTCCTAAACATCACTTATATTTCAAATTATTTAACACTACGTGGCTTCATCCTGCTCCATAAAATACTTTTCGCTCCTCCTCGTGTTTGTTTAACTGTTGAAAAATGAGAAAAGACAAAAGAAACTATTATATAGCTTATTATAAATACTTGAACGTGTTTGGTAGAAATGGCATCACATGACTACCGTTTCGAGGATCGTAAAGGATGTAGATCTAAAACGTGGTTCCCACTAGGACGCAACGCAACGACGTATTGACGCAAAGTGCTGTATTGCGTAATCACAAGTGGGAAACGACGACGCAGCAGTGCTGCAAACATCTTGGAAGGGCATTTTCTTACGTCACGTCGTTTGCGTTACGTTACGTCGCTAGTAGGAAGCACGCTTCAGTCATAATACATAAACAAAATCCAGCGGGGTTTTTTGGGGGAATATTATATTGAACTCTGTGTGTAATCATAGGTTTTATTATTAATAATTTTAATTATTATTCTCCAATATTTCAGTCTGGAATGAACAATGTATACAAGTAAAGGCCTTGATTATTATTCATGTAATGTTAAAATGTAACAACATTTATTATCGAAAGATTGAATCAATCAATCTAATCCAAAAGTCTAGTTTAAGCTTGGTTCGCAAGCGAATTGACCAATCCAGGCAAAGGATTATTTGAACCGTTCCTTGTGATTGGTCAATTCGCTTGTGTTGCTTCTTACGTCATTGCGTTGCGTTCTAGTATGTACCAAGCTTTATTTCATTTCATTATTTCATTGCTTGTGTTGATGAGGTATATATTATACTAAAACTTAAGATTGGCTTATACAATGACGCAACGCAATTATATACGCACAAGTAATTTGTCAAATCACAAGCGAGATTTCGGATGATTAACAATCTTAGGTCTTGTTTACGTCGTCTTAAGGTTAAAGCAGTATTCCCTATCGAAAGCAACGCAAGGTCGTAAACGCCTTTGACCAATCACGACACGATGAATCATCCGAACTGTCGCTTGTGATTTGCACGTACGCCCTAGTTAAAGCGTGCTTCCAACTAGAACGCAACGCAGCGACGTATCGACGCAAGGTGCAGTGTATTGCGTAATTACAAGTGGGAACCGATGGCACATAGTGCTGATGCAAACATCGTAGGTTTGATTTCACGCAGGCGGGGGCAAACGCAATGATTGGAAGGGCATTTTCTTACGTTGTGTAGGTTGCGTTTCGTTGCGTCACTAGTGGAGACCAAGCTTTAGAGGCGTACACTGAGCTTCATTACTGGCTTATTAACTTACCACTTCTTTTCCTAAATGGAAACGCTTCGTTACAAATTCCCACCCATGAACAAACAAACGGCGTACCGCAACCAAGACAATCAGTGTTACTTCTACACGATGTTCCTTGCATTCTCTGCACACACTGTATATCGTCCTGAAAAAAACAACAATGATGGTGATAAGTTATAATTTTGACAAATCTATTTTGTTTAATCCCTATATAGGCCTATATTCCAAACAACCAATGAAAGCCTACATATCCGTGTATGGTACTAGTACCTAGACTAGCCCTAAGTCTGTAGATTACTGTCTTTTTATGTTTTTTTGTACGTGCTCAAGTAATATGTATGAAACGCCTTATGTGACAAAATGTTTATCATTTTACTAATATTATGTAAACACTTCGTCTAGAACCTAGACTATACTAGTACCGTAATATTTTAATATTTATGATTTAAAATTAAAGCCGATTCTCGGTATTTTATCTACAATCTATTCAGTATCATAGACAAATTCTATGATACAGCGTCACATGTGATACTGTCCTTTTTATGAAAACCATTAGGAAAGATATATGTCTGATTTAAATGTATACATGTTTAGAAATATGATTGTAACCCACAGAATTAAGTCTTTTGCAACTTACTTATATAAAGCTTATGAAAAAAGAAAAACCTGTATGTGAAATGGGCCGGAGGCCATTGTTTATTGAAATAAAAAAAAGAAAGGACGAAAGAAAGAATCGTGTCAAAAGAATATCTTAGAAGTTGTTATTTTAACTTGTACACGATTCTTATAGACAACTTATGAATATAGCATTTAAATTGACATTTCGCTTGGAAAAACATAATTAAATCATTATCTGAGATCTTTATATTGGTGTGTTGTTATGTTTAACTGATCTGATTTTATTTGACGAACAAACGCGTCCACACGGTTACATCGTGTGGTATCCATGGTTTCAACAAGCATAATGCAAACTAAATAGTTAATTTATCTAAACAACATCATATATACATGTCTTCATTGTCAGCTGACGAAATCAGCTATTGTGAAATGTGAAAATATTAACCCTAATTTTTCAGATAATTTCAACTTAAAATAATTATAATTAAGTCACCTGACTAAATGTGTTATCCTGTTTAATGATCTAAATCTCTGTCCATACTATCAAACTTTATGTGACAAAATCATGTGAAGTATTCATATAAGAACAACGATAATGTCATATTTCTTCCATATTTGGGCATATCACTACCATATTTTGGGCATATTAAGCTAGTTTGATAGTGTAGACAAAGCTTAAAACATTTTGAACTTTGAACTTTAATTCAAATTGGTTTATATGGTAACGGCAATTAGGAATATAATTCATATACTCAACAGTATAATTTAACAATTTCCCGCCAAATTACATCAATCAAATGTTGGCCTAATGTAACAGGCAATTTGCGAATCAAATACCAATTGTTGTTAATTCTAAAAAGAGTAGATGATGTTTCAAGCTTCATTAATTACGTGTAGACCTAGAGTATGATGAATTACAGCACTGTATTTGTACTAACAGTATTTTATAGATTGAAAGGTTGGACATTGCAAAATGTTATATACACAAAAACTGAATATAAAATATAAATTATAAATCATGAATGATTCCATAGAACTTCGAGTTAAAATAACTATAGTGAGGCATTTAATGAACAGGCAAACTGCCTTAAAATGTGACATGTTTCGAGAAACTATTCTCATCATCAGAACAAAAAAACACATATCAGAACTTTTGCCAAGAAAAATATATCTTTTAGAAAATCAATATAGCAGATCCGATTTATTTTTTTAATTATAAATGAAAGGAAAGAATATATATTTAGATCTTGTAAAAGTATATGTTCATTAATTCAGTTGGCCAGAATGTAACCACAATGTTGAAATGATAGTTTTAAGTTGCGCAAATTCTTAAAAATAAATAATATATATAAACGATTGTGTTCAGATCAGAAAAATTAATTCCTTATTCAATTGTTCGATCCATACACTCACATTTAGTCTTTCAGTTATCTCTATTTCAATTCCTACCTAAAAATAGTGTTTACTCATACTGTTTTCAATGTATAATCAAGAAAGTTACTTTCGGAAGTTCTACGCAAGTTTAATCTCCAAATCGTTAAAGTTTAAGATAACTCAGTGAATAATCAATGTTTTGCTAAAGTTAATATTGTTTTAATGTCATATTGTTAAACATAAATTAAGTTACAACCTCATTGATTACTCAATGTTGCAGGTAACCATTATGCTCATGGGATTTAAGTAATAAAGACCCTAAGACCGTGGCAAGCAAGACAAATAATCTTACATCTAACAACCACAGGCATTTCTTCCCAGCGTGTAATTGAATCAGATGGAGTGAGTATTGTGGGAGATCGCAAGATTTGGCCTGAAGGCGATACATTCGGAATAGGTACATTAATTTAACTTAACTTATTAGTTAAATGATGAGTATTAAAGTCTAACAACTATTAAGTGATTCCGTTTCATTTCTTATACTAGAGTATCTATACAGTAAATCTTCATCTGTTAAACAAAACATGATTGAGGAAAATTTAATATTTTCATTTTGTATGAAATAGCAGTAGAATTATTGTATCTTACATATTTTTCGAGTATCATAATTAGCGAATTATGTAATTTACCACACCTCTGTCTTAGGTCATATGCTTAATCAACCTCAACCGTAACATAATACTGGCGCCACATGTGATAGATACTGTATGTTACACTGTATAGTTTACAGAAGTTGCCCGGATCAAGGCAATCTAACAACCAAGATAGGAACGTGTAACAATCTTTCATCTTAAGATTGGCTGCGACAAATTTATACTATTTGCGGTTAAAGTATACCAAGTAGGCCTACTTTATTCTCCGGTTTCTGTTTAGGAGCGTGAAACTGATCGTGTCGCAACCAAACATAAAACCATTGATCAAATGGAGCTCAGCATTCTGTTGTTAGATTGCCTTTCCCAGATACTGGGCAAATGATAACATAATGTTAAGGAGATACAGCAGGGTGGAAATAGCGTACGTAAGCATAAAACAGATATCACCAAGTATCACACTAAAAATAGTACCATGTTATATTAGGTGTATGTTTATAATGTTATGGCATTCAAACTAATTCTATGATTTATATTCAAAATTCATCAACATCAACAAACGGTAATAAAAGCAACGACTGCCGATTACAATTGTCAATATTCATTAACTTTAATTAATTAGTCTTTAAAGGCTATGTGTAATTTTCGCTGGGATACCTGGTTAAACACGTCAACGTCATACGAGTTTTCAAAGAGAAGTAACATACATAGTTACGCTATGTCGAATTGACGTTAAACTTGGCAAGGAACATTTAGAAATTGGACTAAATGCCTAAAGGACCGGTGTTTAAGTCAGGAATCATTTACGTAACAAATAATTTACAAATTGAGTCTAAATTGACTTCAATACTTGTTCATCAAACTGTCTTTATTTTAAATTAATTAACCAGAAGTTCATAGAAGTATGCTCCAGATGGAATATATTATTGCATAGGCCAATTAGCCATATTTTTTTCATGACGACCTAGCTTGAAAAACAGTCTGTCTACGCATGCGTAGATTGATGTTTGCGAGTCGAAAACGGGGTAGTTGCGTTGAAGGGAACCAAGCATCTGACTGAACATATTATATGGCGGAAATGTGAGTTTATATACAGTGCGTTGATACATTCATGTTATCACGACCGACGTTAGTTTTAACTCAGAAAACGGTTAAACGTGTCCTTACTAGATATTGTTTACACAGGGCTAAACGGCTAAACATGTCATTACTAAACACACACGTTTAATTTGACATGCTTATCTAATTGGGTTTAAACTATTATACTAATGCCTATGTAATCACCCCTTTCATCTTCACAAATGTCGGTTTATAAATAATCTAATAATCTCATACCTATAGATACAGGGTGATCATTGAGAAAGTAATATTATATGTAATATCTTCTCAGTATATACTTGATCGTGAAATTGAAGAATCACAACTTTTCGCAAACGGAATTATTTTCAAAAAACCGATGGGAAAGAGTATTATAAAAAATGCTTTTATTCCCAAAAATGGAAATTATAGTTTTTTATACTACTAAATGTATACGATATTTGCATATTATTAACAGATTTTCTATTTTGTAATCTAAGATTTAACCTAAAGAATTAAATATCAACGAACGCTAGATTTAATTTCAGAGATCAGAGAGAGGTGCATGCTTCTCATAAAGACAGTATTTCCACAATTTAAATAACTCTTCTCCAACAATTGGAAACCAAATACACTATGAATATCGCAAGATCATCTATAATACGAAGGGCCTAAACTGAATTGAAAAAGTGTAAAAATACAAAATGGAAATTGTAGTGCTTGGTTCCCACTAGAGACGCAACATAAGGACGTAACGCAACGTATTGTGAGTCGCTTGTCATTGGTCAACTCGCTTGCGTTGCGTGTACGTCCTTGCGTTGCGTCCTAGTGGGAACCAAGCTTTACAGACAATATTACGTAGGCTAAAGCTTTGTCTACACTTATGACAAAAAATGTGATGTGCCCATATATGAAAGTAGTATGCCCAAGTATGGTAGTGATATGAAATCACCATGTCCATATATGGGCACACCACATACAGTTTGATAGTGTAGACAAGACTTACTGTAACTGTATTTATTTATTATTATTTATCATATCATAATAATAAGTGAATAAATTGAAAAAGTGATAATTTCCTTCAATTTCTATTTAAAAAGTGTAATGTTCTAAGACAACAAATACGTAACAAATACGTAACTCAGATACGTATTTATTGATTGAAATTCAGTTTATAACAAACTGAAATTTTTAAAAAGCATTATGTCATTGGAATAGTAAATATTTCCTTACACTAAATAAAAATCGGAATTGTATTTGACGATAAAGTATAACTTTAAAAACGTATATATTTATTAATTAGTTCATAACAAACTGAAACGAAGGCATGATAGCTAGTGCATTAATTGAAAAGGGAATCATTCTCTTACATTTCTATCAAAACAATTGTATCAGACTATCAGAATAACGTACGGAACTGCAAATAAAAGTGCCATTTGATTTCAAGTCTCTTACTTTTCCATCAACGTGAGAAATTTTAGGTTAATGAACATTTTAAATATAAATCAGAATACTATTATGGACTGCATTTGAATTGCGTTTTCTCAATTGGGTTTCCAATAATTCCACAAAAAAAAATGCGATAAATTTCCATTTTTTCCCTGATCAACCGGCTTCAGTTGGAATGATACAAAAATTAATGGTTAAGAGTTCCGCTCGTCAATCTCATAAAATCCAAAACAGTAAACGGTTATATGAATATGCTGTTTCTAATGTGTATGAAATGTTATGCGGGAAGCTGGTCATTCAAAAACATATTTACTAAAAGCTGAACGTGCAATAGTGCCATTGTGCAATAGTGCCATTAAATATCACCATTAATTATTACTTTTCCGTTTAGTAGAAATAATACCGAACGTAGGTCATACGTAATTTACCAATCAAATGGAAATGGTTGTATAACGCATACTATTCAATTTTGCCACTTGTAGTGATAGCGAGTCCTTGGATAGATAATTTCTAATTATAAACATTACGTAATCTTTCAATTATTGTTGTATTTTATATTTCATTTGAAGTACATTATAGTTGTCCTGATTTTTCTCAAAGTCAATATGGAGTAATTAATCCCTAGCCGAATGGAATATCACGGTACCCTGAGGCTTGTCACGTCTGTAATATCATTTTTCCAAAACGATTTAAACTGATGAATATGGAAGTTGATACGATAAGGCATCCAACGTCCCCAATGTCAATAATTGAATATATTATAACAACAAAACCCGGATTGTTATTTACATTATATGCACCAACGTGTGCCCATATATGGTAGTGGTATGCCCAAGTATGGTAGTGATATGAAATCACCATGTCCATATATGGGCACATCACATAAAGTTTGATAGTGTAAACTGTATTTATTTATTTATTATTATTTATCATAAGACAGGTTATAACAAAGTGAATACATTAAAAAAGTGATAATTTCCTTACATTTCTATTTTAAAAATTGTAATGTTAATGACAACATGGCTAGTTTCGTAACACGTGAAGTTGGTAATATTTTCTTCAGAAACGGATATCTAATGGTTATATTCAACGACTTACTTGTTTTTAAGAATTTTTCCAAACGCCCCCATATTATGTGATCTAAATGTATAGCTGTGATATCAGATTCAATTTTTGGGAGGTTTTTTTTATTTTCAAAAGAGGGTAACCCTTCCAGGCTAACAAAGTGGATTAAACTGATATTCAATGGCCATGACGTTGTACTGCTTTCGGAAAAGGGAATAAGTTAAGTTTTTGTGTTTGAACTATCAATATACTACTTACTATACTACAAGAAAAAGAAATAATTTTAAAAACTACCGTAACCCAATTTAGGAACATTATAAATGAATGGCAAACATCGTTGGTAGCCATCTATCATCTAATCTAGGGCCTACACTTTAAAAATGTAAAAATTTAACTTCCAATTTGTTTTTTTTATTTTGGTTTTTTTTGTGACCAGTTTCATAGAAATTGATTTCATAAAGTTTCTCATTAAATAGAATTACGTTAGAACGCTCACTAGATTTACAATATATACAAACTCATTGATATGCGGATCAAACTAAATCAAACTGGATTAAACTTGCTCAATCCAGATTAAACTGGATTAAATTGGAATCACGAATACAAAACTATTTTCTGTGTTTACTGTAAGTCAATCTAAATATGTTTTATTGCTGTCGGATAAAACTAGAACAAACTATCGTCTGAAAGTGAGATGATATAAATTTAAATTGTCTTTACAACATAATTAATCCCATACTAATCCCCGAACTGTGTAATTGTATTGTAGGGATTAACATCGAAATATTACGCTAGTTACAGAATTAGAAATCATTTTGCCGAAAGTTGAACTTTCGATTAAGCAGGACATATGCGCTTTTGCAAAGATTTAAACAAATTAATTTCAAAGAAATTGGCTTATTAAAAAATATGATTTCTAGAATGTATTAATTACAAGTAACTGTATTCACGTAATTCGCTTCCTTTTTCAGGTCTTAACTTTAAGTTTGTAAATGAGAGTATGTCTATTTTATATTTTACCTATCTTTCAATGGAAATTGATTAAAACATATAGTTAATTCACATTCTAAACACTCTTAAAACCCCTTTTTTTTTCTTTGTAATTTCTTTCTGTTTTTTCTCTCAGCGCTTTGGGACAATATTTTGATTGTATAAGCGCTATATAAATCGAACAACATTACATTAAATAATAATATGTAAACAATTACACAAACACATACATTTTTTTTAATGTTAAAAAAAACATTGTTCCAATCATGATTATTGCATTTTTAGTGTTATTGTTGTGTACTTGTGTATTTTGTTCCGACATAATTAATTGATTTACGACTATTTTATATGCGATAGCTTAACCTAGATTAAACTTCCCACAGAGTTTTAACACATTTTCTTACTTGTGTGGTGTGTAAAATTGTGTAAAATTTGATAGCATCTGCTGCCTAATTAATCGACGCGATACCATTACCAAGAGTCTAACAACATCAATCTGCGCATGCCTACAAAGAAATCGGCGTTGGGGTACGTTACGTACGTTTTGATCGTTGATTTAGTTGCGATACAACATACTTTCTTATCATCAGCAGTAGAGTATCGCGCGTACTTTATGTTAATCGGTCTAATCATATATTTACATATGAAAGCAAATGATACTTTCTAATCTGCGCATGCCTACAAATAATTCTGCGTTGGGGTACGTTACGTACGTTTTGATCGTTGATTTAGTTGCGATACCACATACTTTCTTATCAGCAATATAGTATCGCGCGTACTTTATGTTAATAATAGACCTAATTATATATTTTCATATGAAACCAAATTATACTTTCTAATCTGCGCATGCATACACAGCATTCCGCGTTGGGGTATGTTGCGCAATTTGACCATTTCTTGCTTTAAATTACAGCTTTTACAGGTAAATCAATTTGTTTCGATTCAATTTTGGTAAAAGTGGATAACTATATGATGTGACATTAAACTGGCATATTCAACAACAATTTAATAACAACAAATTTAAAAATTATTTTTCAGGGGGACAATACATCTTTAACGTATTTTAACCGTTAGTAAAATACAAATTCCAAGAAATTAAATGTCCTTATTTAAACTGACGACCATGGACCCCATTGGAAATAAACTGACTTGTCGATTTTACGGGTTGTCCTCACATCCATTCACGTTGGTTTTATACATGTTTAAATTCCAATTTTGTTTTTTGTTTATGTCTTTTAAATGTATTGTTGAACGGATGCTAAATGAATAAAGTAAAGTAAATTTTACAGTTGAATATCAAATGCTAACTAAAAGATTGTTTCTCGATTTGATTTTTGTAGAAACTGAACATCTCAGGTCCTTTTTAAATAAGTAATTCAAATTAATTTTAATATTGATAAAATATTTTTTACGGATTTGTTGATTGACACCGCATAATTTAAATTGGCAATTAAACGTATGATGGCATAAAGAATCAATTTACTTTTTTTCACCGGTGAATCGTTTTTTTCTCACCTTGTTATCGACAAACGTATAGTTTGATTGTTGATTTAATTGCTATATGCACACTTTCTTATCATCAGTACGAGTATATCGCGTAATTTATGTTACAGGCCTAGTTATTATATTTACGTATACATTTTCTGTTTAGCCATTTACCTGGAGGTTTCCTACTCTATGCAAGTACATTTAAGATTGTTTAAGGACTTTTATTTTATAATATAAGATTGTACATATTAGGCTATGTACAATTATTTCAATAAAAAAAAACAGTAAAATTGTTATTGAATTATTGTTTTAGTTCAACGTAGGACTATGATTTGATTAATTACGAGGGCCTACCTAAAGAAAAACATTTTCAAAATCTTTATGATCGCAGAAAAAATATATTGAGTAGGCCTACTGTACGTATATGTGACGATTTCTACTAAAATTTAAGCGCCAACATTATCTAGTACATTCGGGCCTACTGACTGAAACAGATAAACTTAAAACTTATTGCACCTTGAAATGAACTTGGTTCGTTAGTAGTGTAACTTTAGCCCTTGCCAATGTTTGTATTAGTTAGGCCTAGGCCTATGTTTTATACATTTTTTGTGAAGAAAATAAAGAATACTTTTAAAGATTAACATTAAGATATATTTTGTAATGATCATAAAGCAAGTAGTTTCAGATCTATATGAATACAACTAGACATTTGCAATTTTTTTACAAAAATAAGTATAATCTATTTGGAATTCACTTTTTGTATCAGAGACACGCCTACACTTGTGAATGTGTGTCCATAAACATCTATAACAATGAAACACAAATAAATCTAAAATAAAAGTGTTACAACTTAAATATATTATATATTACGATACTACAATAACAGTGATTTGAACATCGAGTGACTACCGTAGTAACATTTTAAATACACAGTACAAAGAAACACAAAATAAAAGTTCTAAAAAATAAATTTCCACTAAGAAAACACCATGCGAACGAGTTCCAATGTAAACAGGGTCTTAGATTTGTAACTATCACAAAAAAAGCCTATTCAAATGCATTCATTTCATTCATTTTCTTTTTCCACATAAAACAATAGACTTTGTTACATCTGTTTTGTTTTTGTGGACACTCAACTAAGCCAAAGGGGCGTTTGGGCTGAGTAGGCCTAGCTCCTAAATTTAGGCAATTTAAACACAAAGTAGGCATACAATACCGTACCGTAGTAACATTTTCAATAGGCCTAATCTAGTAAAAGTACAAAGTAGCTTATATAGGCCTAATACGCACGGTAACTAAATAACCCGTAAGTAAGTATACAAATAGATTATTGCCTTACCGGAAAAACAAAACTGTTCCAATCTGATGGATTGTAATCTATCTGGTTTAACGAACCCAATCCCCTCGTGTTATCTTGTTTTACGAAAGGTTCTTCTGAGTCTGCTAGAGGCATTGGTGTGGTGTCGAAGAAACCTGAGAACGTCATGTCTTTGAGTCGTCTGCCGTCAGGCCTATTCAGAAATTGAAAATGCTCGTCTGGTATCAGAAATGGCTTACTACCGATAAATTTTCGAAAAAGCGCGTGATAATCTAGAGTGTCGGCGTTTGATTTTTGCCTTGCGTCGTCTGTATCCGTCGACTGTACAACGAACATTAAAGATATACTGATACACAATAACGTAACTAAGTTTAAGAAAAACATCTTCGTGGTCGGTATAATAGTATTCTAGTAGAGATGTGTCTGAAATTTAACAGGCACCATCTATATAAACACTATTTGCAAGGAAATTGATAGCGTACGTGAGCCGAATACACGTCACAAATACGATTGACCAATCAGTGTACGTACACGGTATAACAATTCTTCCGATTTCCACAATCACTGGCGTGGTAAATTAGTCAATAATGAAACGTTCTTAAACATAGTCATCACGCCCATTTGTAGAATGTTCGGATCAACTGTAACAAAAGCACGATTAATTTTTGAAAAATGAAAATAACCTTAGTGGTAATTGATTTAAAAATGTGTTTATATGGACACAATGAGAGCACTTAGCCAGGTTTGCCGCGCGGCTGCTATATATTAGATTATAATCTGTAATGTGAATAATCATCTATAGATAAAAATCAACCTAAACTATGAATTCAATATTAAAGTACATTTAGATGGGAGTGAGGGTGGGATGGGTGACAGGTAGTTAGAGTAGGCCTAAACTACGACTCGACGTAAGGATGTCATTATAAACACTTCCATCTTCTCTTTTTTCAGTCAACCGGATTGTGCATCGTAATTAACCCGTATTATTTATATAGGCCTATATATATATAGACATATTATCATCATATTTATAAATTAGTTATTATAAGTTAACCGATAAGTAAGAAGATTGAATTACGGTCTAGCGGGGAAGAGTGTGATCTATAAGTCTAATGCAGCGCAGGCCGAGTAGGGCCTAGCTAGCATTGTCGGTCGGTTGCAATTCATTTTAATGTTTTAATTTCACCTGAACAAACAATATAAGTAATAATCAGGGTTCGTAAATGTTTCAAAGAATACACAATTAGAGGGCCTATTTTATTTTTTCCATATTTAGGCTAGGCCTGGCCAACTAAGCCTAGGCTATGCCTGATTGGCTGTACACAATAGCGTTAGGATTTTCGCGCGCCCTTTATTTTCGCGATCGTTGTTCAATCGCGAAAGTCGCGAAAATAAAGGGCGCGCGAAAATGTTGGGCTTTACAGTAACTATAATGCAATAATACTTACAAAATATAGGTATGGTAAGATTATTAAGTTTAGCTATAATACGGAAAAAGTCATTGTGATTCTCTGACATATGCCTGTATATTTTAATTTGTTTAGTGACAGAAATGCAACATGTGACACTGTATTTAGGGATTTAACTGATACCGTAAAGTTTGAAAGAGGATATCAGTTATCCAGAGAACTAACAGCACGAATAACCTTATTTTTAATGTTATAATTTGAATTAAGCATAATTACCAAAAAAGTCTATAAAAAAGTGAAAAGTGATTATAATTTATCAATAAGATATTGATTATAAAAAGAGATATGTTAGTATAAAATAATAAAATTGGCGATAAATTCGTATGGCATTATGGTTCGTAGAAATTAACGTCTTTCTCATTTAGTATCTAGCCAAGACGCTGCTTTTTCAATGTCATTATGGTTAGGGACTACTTTATCTATTTAACCTATTTCCCTTTCCACGGTAATGAAACAGAACAGAGATAATGTATCACTCCTAGCTTCTCCTTGTACGCTCACTTGGTTTCTAATGAAGGGAAAAACCTCAAATCGGCTTGTTGAAAACGTAGTTATGTTGTTTAATATGTTTTTTTTTATATTTTACTGAAGTAAACATTCTACGACGAGGCCTTTCTGGGATACCCCTTCTTCAGGGACATTTTTCGATGAAACGAAGTTGTAGGCCCTATGTTTATACTACAGCCAACTATTCATGGGGTACCTGTATTAAGGGGACACTTTTCCATACAACAAAATGGTAGGCCTATGTTTACACTACTGCCAACCCCTATTCATGTGACACTCTTATTAAGGGGACACTTTTCCATAAAACAAAATTGTAGGTCCCATGTTTACACTACTGCCAACCCTTATTCATTGGACACTCTTATAAAGGGGGGAACTTTTCCATAAAACGAAGTTGTAGGCCTATGTTTCAACACTACAGCCAACCCCTATTCATGGGATAATCTTATAAAGGGGGCACTTTTCCATAAAACGAAGTTGTAGGCCTATGTTTCAACACTACAGTCAACGCTAATAAGGGGACACCCTAAGAGGATACGTACCCGTTAATGTTAACACTTCGGAACATCAAGATACCCTAAAATAGGTACACTTTGTCGGGTACCAAAGGTGTCTCCTATAAGGGGTTCTACTGTATTAGATATTCAAGTATTTGCCTAACATTCACAAATAAAGTTTCTTGTGTGACGTGTATGTTTGATGGCAATGTTCCTACAATATATTATTATACAGTACTCCTACGTCTGGAGGAAAATATACAAGTTGCTATTTGAAAATTATTATTTGAGTTTAATCATTTGAACAATTACGTCACGTGGTAACTTTTTAACATATCTTTAGTCTTGTGGGCTTTTGTTGTCGATTATTATGTTTGTATTGTTCTATGTTAATCAACCCACATGTATAGAATGGGTGGAAATATATGTGCATTATATGTATAATTGTATCATTAGCGTTTTCTCTCAGCTTTGGCCCCCGCAGACCAAATCGACGAAATATGACGTAAATTACAATGCTAAAAAGGTTCCACAAGTTATCATAAGACATGATTATTCAAATGCATTAACTTTTTGTCAAAGTAATTGAAACTGACTCGCTCAATTTCAAATACCAGCTTCTATCGTTCTCTTCCCTTCAGACTATATGCTATAGTGCACAACAACAACAGACATGATTACGATAAATATATAGGTCTATACCTACATAACCACAGAATCAATCAAAATGTAACTGCCCCATTTATTAAACGAGGGATTAGTTACCACAGTACAGTATCTACGTTTTCATGCTATGTTACTGTTAGAAATTACCTGAATAAAAAATGTTTTATATCCGAGACAAATTATTATTAATAACTTGCATGACATTGTATACATAAATACATATAAGACATGTTCTTGAATTTATGATTTATGAATTTTAAAATAAAAATGAAACGTTCATTAATAACTGAACTAAAAACAAAAAGCTTACTACAATGAAAGTTGTTCGTTTGTAGGCCTATATTAAAAAAAACGAAACGTTTTCAAAGTAGACATAAATCACTATGGTGAATTATCGTATTAAACTAAAAAGAAATTAGTAAACAAAAAAATGTGGATAAATGGAGAAGAGCTGTATATCGTGTTGCTTAACGTGTTTGCCTTCCAATCCAAATGTCAAGGGTTCAATCCTGATCTAGCTCCAGGGTTCAATCCTGATCTAGCTCCAGGGTTCAATCCTGATCTAGCTCCAGTGTTCAATCCTGATCTAGCTCAAGGGTTCAATCCTGATCTAGCTCCAGGGTTCAATCCTGATCTAGCTCCAAAGGGTTCAATCCTGATCTAGCTCCAGGGTTCAATCCTGATCTAGCTCCTGGGTTCAATCCTGATCTACTTCCAAGGTTCAATCCTGATCTAGCTCCAGGGTTGAATCCTGATCTGACTCCAGGGTTCAATCCTGATCTAGCACCAGGGTTCAATCCTGATCTAGCTCCAGGGTTCAATCCTGATCTAGCTGCAGTGTTCAATCTTGATTTAGCTCCAGGGTTCAATCTTGATCTAGCTCCAGGGTTTAATCCTGATCTAGCTCCAGGGTTTAATCCTGATCTAGCTGCAGGGTTTAATCCTGATCTAGCTCCAGGGTTCAATCCTGATCTAGCTCCAGGGTTCAATCCTGATCTAGCTCCAGTGTTCAATCCTGATCTAGCTCCAGGGTTCAATCCTGATCTAGCTGCAGTGTTCAATCCTGATCTAGCTCCAGTGTTCAATCCTGATCTAGCTCAATGGTTCAGTCCTGATCTAGCCACAGGGTTCAATCCTGATCTAGCTCCAGTGTTCAATCCTGATCTAGCTCCAGGGTTCAATCCTGATCTAGCTCCAGTGTTCAATCCTGATCTAGCTCCAGTGTTCAATCCTGATCTAGCTCAATGGTTCAGTCCTGATCTAGCCACAGGGTTCAATCCTGATTTAGCTCCAGGGTTCAATCCTGAATCTAGCTCCATGGTTCAATCCTGATCTAGCTCCAGGGTTCAATCCTGATCTAGCTCCTCCAGGGTTCAATATCATGATCTAGCTCCAGGTTCAATACTGATCTAGCTCCAGGGTTTAATATCCTGATCTAGCTCCAGGGTTCAATCCTGATATGTAACGGAGACATACATACTGATATAAACCTGCACAAATTTAGGATCTATTTTTCATTGATAACGTTCTTCTACTTCCTATTAAACATCAATTTTGATACTTAGAACAAATTCGAAATAAAAAATAAATTAAATCAAGCTCAGAAAATAACAAGTTGAAATATTGATACAAACACTGGTAAATTGTTTGTTCCAAGTATTTAGCCATCTACGTCATTTTGTGACACAATAGTCAAAACAGAAGGATTAATTTCCGTCGATTTAATTAAATTAAATTGGAAAAATAAAATTGAGTAGACATTAGAAAAAATGAATAATCTTCAGTATGTATACGTGGTCATACCAACGCGTTTAAACGCGTTTACCATATTATAATAACGGTATAACCACGTTTAACTTATTATAATAACGGTATAAACACGTTTAAATTATTATAATAACGGTATAAACACGTATAGGTAACTTATTATAGTAACGGTATAAACGCGTTTAACTTATTAAAACGGTTATTTTAATAACGGTACAAACGCGTTTAACTTATTATAACGGTATAAACGCGTTTAACTTATTACAATAACGTATAAACGCGTTTAACTTATTATAGTAACGGTATAAACGCGTTTAACTTATTATAATAATGGTATACACACGTATAACTTATTATAATAACGGTATAAACGCGTCTAACTTATTATAATAACAGTATAAACACGTTTAACTTATTGTAATAACGGTATAAACGCGTTTAACTTATTATAGTAATGGTATAAACGCGTTCAAGTGGTTATAGAAACGGTGAAACAAACGGGTTCAACTTGATCTGTAAATACGTGTAGTAAAAACTCACTTTTTTTATTTTTTTTTTTACAGCGCTTTGAGCAATGATCGTTGGAATGGCGCTTTAAAAATGGAACGATTGATTGATTGACATCAGTTTTTGTTTTTTTTTATTTATGTTTGTAATCAATATATAATAATATGCAATGAGGAAGTGTCTCTCAAAGAAAACCTTGTATAAGTCCGTGTTCTGTCGAAACAATATTTTACGAGACATTAATTTGTACATACACAATATAATAATATGTATAAGGTCAGACTTTTTTCTTTTAATTATCTTATTCCTTCGAGCAATTAACATTCAAACGTATCTTTAATATTATACTAAATCTGGGTTAACATTTTGGATTTGTCCCAAAATGTGAGCGTTTATACGAATTATACCCATGGGGAATTTGTTAACATGTGGAAACGAATATTAAAACTCTAATCCTGATTGTATATGAACCCACTGTAATATAATAATGTTTAATAAACAAAATAATTACATATTGCAATCTCAATTTCATATTCAATGGTGTGTCAATGGGATCGCCCCTTGCACCTGTTCTAGCCAATTTATTTATGGGTCATCATGAACAAACATGGTTAAAGAACTTCTCACAAGCTTTGGTCATGTTTTACCGTCGTTATGTTGATGACATTTTTTGTTTATTCAATACAAAAGATGATGCAAATACTTTCTTCGACATTGCAATCTGTTATCAAAAGTATAACTTCAATGAAATAAAAATAAAATTACATTAGATTAAAAAAAAATGTAAAGTAAAAACAAAAAATAAAACATTTTTGGTTAACAGGCCTTGACTTTAACATGCAATTTATCTAGACTACGTAATAGAATAAAAAGTGAATATCTTTTTAAGTTTTATGGAAGAATACCAGTATTTTCAGTCGGAAAATGAATCTATGTCTTATGTATATTATAAACAAACATTACTGAAGACATTCTTGTCGCTTCTTGTTTCAAAATGTTTCTTTTATCTACCTAGTGACATTTCTATAATCACATGACCTCAATAAACTAAATCTAAACATTTATGAATGGCCATGCCAGGAGTACCGGAAACGCCCGAATGCCTATAGTAATCAAAATGAATGACGATTGAAAATGATAAAAAAAAGGATAAATTCAAAAATGTATTTTTGATGAAATAGTGGCAGGGTTATGATAATCAGAATATTAAAGTCTGAAATTAAAAAAAAAAAAAAAATTGTAACTTTTAATTGAAAGTAATGGATAATAAAAAAGGACAAGTTACCATTTGTTACTGATCCTCACAAATTTATCTTGAATTGAACGCGATTTCGTACGACGCAATTGTGTTATTTCTATATTACTGAAAAAATAAAATAACTGGCTATTCTGTATCTTAATTAGGCCTAATTCATTAACTAGTACAGCATCATAGGCAGAAGCCTAGATAAAGCGACACATGTGTGTCACATGTAAAATATAATATAATTTTCCTGTCTTTATAATAAATTATTGTTCATATTTTGAGTCAATATTCACTTATAAAACGCAGGGTTTCAATTGATAGAGTTGGAAACGTTCCTGTACTATATATGTTAGTTTATATATTCTGTCTTATGGAAAAAGAAATAATTAAATTATTTTAAACTTAAAATGTGTCAATGCGAATCCAAATCATTTATAATAAGGCGAAGTAGTAGTGATTTCCAAAAGCGTAGCACTTTCTGGCTGTTTTACTTTATCGTTTTGATTTAGCTTGCGTACCATATTATAATGTTGTATCTCCATTGAGATCCAGCTACTGATACCCACAGCATTGTCTATTTTTAAATAATTTGCCTTTAGATTTATAATAATAATAATTATATAATATTTGACCTGCATTTCGAAGTTTTAAATCTTAATCATCATAATATAACATCAATTATTTCGAATTTAGCTTTCAACTCAATGACTATTTAATGATTTCACAGCCACCTGGAACACAACGAAGTTTATTAAATTGAAATATTTCTTTCTTGTTTTATTTTTCGTTCTTTTAATTATGTAGAGAAATCACTCATCGAAGACGCCGGAACTACACTTGGTTTCACCACACTGTTAAGGCTAGAACTCAGCGTAGAGTATATATTTAAGATTTCTTTTAATTATCGTCTGCGCATCCGGTGCGCGTACACGGCCTAATTTCCTGCGATCGATACGCGGTGTATCCGTAAATCTTGTAAAACTTAAAAGGCTGGCAGATCTTAAATCGATTCACCAACCTGCCTCCGAACATAACTGTCACACAACACTGTATATTCAACGTTGTCGATACGTTTCAGTGGAGATAAGAACAGAAACGTTGTAATTATCTGTCTATATAAACAACAAATTGATGGTAATACGCGAATTGAATTATCACCACGAACATCTGCAGAGAGCTCTCCTATCAAGGATGTGGCGACAACTACAAGCAAAAATTCAGTAAAATCAATGTAAGGACTCCATTTAAAATATATAGCAGTAATTATTTTATCCAATTTATCAGCAAACTGTGTGATGACCAAACCTTCAGTTTAGTTTTAGAACGAATAATACTATTCCGCAATTACACAATAAATCTATTAATGCTAATTAAACGTAGCATAACGGAAACTACAAAAAAACACAATAATATATGTGTACAGATAAATTTTACAGAAAATATGTACTCTAACGACACATTTCTTCGTTTGCCTCATCTATTACTGTATATCAGTACTGTATTCATTGTGTCCAGTAATACGGTGTCACATATGTGTCACATGTGCAACTTTAAGGTTAGGCTCATGACCCAATGATAGATATTTACATACCATAGGCCATGTCGAGATACATAAGTGGATGACTGCATTGAAAACAAACATGACCTGAATTATGGCGCCAATTGCAGTCCATATTCAACTTTGCACAACTGTTAGTGTTACTCTACCCAAGTAACGTTGTAGGCCTACATTGTTTATAAATTACACAACTATTCTTTAACTTATAATGTTTTTCAAATGGTAACCACTTTAAATCGGATATATACTTTAAATTGGTGATACAACAAAATGTTCCGTGTAGTTGACAGCGAGTATTGGAAACACATTAGAAAAAGGAAAGTATTTCAATCCTTTCACGGTTGCAAAACTTGTGGGTATTTTAGACAGTGCATTATAGTATAATATACTATAAACCAACAAATCAAAACGGTAGTCACAAATAGATGCATTTAGCTACATTTACTATTGTCGCAGCCAGACATAAGATCAAAGAACTATTACGACTACATATCTTGGCAAGGCGAAACCCATTTGTCTAAATATTAAAGTTTCAAAAAATTTAATATTTAGTAATGTGTTGTAACACTAACAGAATAATGATGTAAAATGTAATTTTAAACAAATCCGTCGCGTAGTAAAATAGAAACAGTACAAGATGTTTTGCAATGAAAAAAAGATAGATACTTAATGCGCATGCGCAATGTTTTTTTTAACGACGAAGACTGCTACCAAGTAGCCAACACCCGATGTACGGAATTGTAAAATTCGTTTACGAAAAATAATACATATACAGTACAAAAAAAAGGATTTTTTACTTACCAAATCAATTTACATGTACTACAAATTGAACTCTTTGACTGGATCGATCAACATCATCTAGGGTGCAATAGTTCGACAAATACACAAATGAATGTAAAAATGTAGTATGTTATTGTCAAATAAAATCCAGTACAGCTCTCGTTTTCCATCGAAATAAACATAACTCATTTGCATATGAAACTACCCCACCTGTAACACAAACTTAGAATGATTCATTTGCATATAAAAGCAAGCCCAGCTGTAAAAACATTGAAATTAACGTAAAATTATTCATTTGCATATAAAAACAGCCCAGGTGTAAAACCACTGACGTTAACGTAAACGTATTCATTTGCATATGAAAACAAGCCCAGGTGTAAAACCACTTACGTTAACGTAAAATGATTCATTTGCATATAAAAACAAGACCAGCTGTAAAACCATAGACATTAACGTAACATTATTCTTTTGCATATAAAAACAAGCCCAGCTGTAAAACCACTGACGTAAACAACTATGGAAACAAGGCAATCGTTCACTTGCTGTTATTATGTTTGTTAGTTAAATTAACTAAAAATGATGAATTAGAAATATATGATTCAGTGGTTTTATAACTGAAATTATACCCCCGCAACGTGATGTCTCTCATTAGGCGTCTCAGTAAACGTAATACTGACATTTCAAGTGATGTTTTAAAATATATGATCCATATCATCCACCTAATGACACGTGACATCAATACTAATACGTTACATAAACAGGTGAATGAGATAGGTAAACGGTTCACTCGACACCTACAATTGTTTAAAAAACATAAAAGATATTGTCCAACTGAATCTATTTTTCTATTTTTTGTTGATGTTGAATACAGTATACTATTTTGATATTCCATAATAGTTATTCACTTTGACAAAAATGTTGATCAAAAAAATGTATATTTACCTGAAAAACTGTAATTTAAAGAAAAAAATAGTCAAATTGAATTTAGATTGTTTTATCTTTTATAAGTGAAAACATTATTTTTTCGTTTTTTTAAGTCATAATAATAAGTCAAAACTACAAAATGGCCTATTCAAAATTTGTTTATGTTTTTGGTGGACAATATATCTTTAAATTATTATTTTTAGAAATAATTAGCCTACATTTATTACCTTATTTCCTGATGGGAAATTATATAACCAAGCTGGAACTAATGCTGCATTTATAATATGTTTTCTGCGTTGGTGACGTCATTATTATATGAATCTATAAGTATACACTCAGAAAAACAGAATCCCGATAAACTTGTACTAATTATTTTAACCGTTTTATTTGTAAACAACTATTGCACAATGGATAAAAACATAAATACATGATTAATTTGTAAGAATAGTTACGTAATATAAACAACTACATAAGCGCGTAAACAGTGCTCACGCTGTTGGTATGGATGGATCAGTGTACGCCGGTACGCATTATTTTTTCCCTATGATGTTATGGCAGAAATCATGAATGATTCATTAGAATAATTGTGACATAATATGGGACATTATAGAGGGCGCTATATAAGCATGCAGAGAGATTAAATAATTTGTGTGAACAGAAATGTTTGGTTTAGCTTTAACCTATTACACTGGAGCTCTCGGTTCGAAGTCTTTCAAGAACATGGTTTTTTTTTTAATAGTTGAGAGAGATTCTTTAGAGGGTTAGGCTTAGTATATTATTTAGGAAGTAGATCAGCTATCTTGCAATTCTTTATAATAGAAAATAATTAAGGTAATGAATTATTCATGATTTCTGCCTTAACCTCATAGGTAAAAAAATAATGCCGCCGGTACGCTTGTAACAGGTGTCGTCATCACTGTTATTAACGTCTGAATTAAGCTAACTTATTTTTCTCTAGCACGTTACTCTTACAGGTCGACGGCATAATAAAGCTGGTACAATCCACTGCCGGAAGATCGTAGCATACATAATGAATCGCTAGCAAAGAAATGGAAATATCCATTCAAATACAGGTAATTGAAATCTTGCATAATGTATCAGTCATCTTTGTTCTCTATACCACAAAAAAATACTTCAATCCAATACATTGTTCCTTTACGTTACTGGAAACGTCACTACTCCTAGATCTTCAGGCGTGAGCATTGGTAGGCCTACCATCAGACGGTCAAATACTACCATTTCGTAGGTTGGTGGAGGAGACAACGGAGTCGTCGGTTTAGATTGTTCACTGTCTTGTCGTAACGTCATGGCAATATCATAAGACGGTGGAACGATGAACGTAGACGGGTCTGGTGACGCTATTCGTGGTGGAAAATGAAAATCTGTAAATCCGTTTTCTAGGTCAGAATCATTGTCACCTGCAAGAAGAGGATAAAAAAAATGAAGAAAAAAATAATCGGAACAAAACTGATAGTCTACTGACTCACTATGTGCTGTGGTTACTAGAGAGGTAACGCAACGTGATTTGACCAATAAGTGATTTGACCAATTACAAACGATGGATTATTCGAACGGTGGTTCGTCATTGGTCAAATTGCTTGCATTGCTTCTACGTCCTTCGATGGATTTCTAGTGGGAACCAAGCTTAAGAGATTCAAACTATCCAAAGCAGTCTAGTACTGCTGGAAATTTGACCAAACACAAACGATGAATTATTCGAACTGTTGCTTGTCATTGGTCAATTCGCTTGCGTTGCGCTTACGTCCTTGCGTTGCGTTCTAGTGGGAACCAAGTTGAGATGATTGTATGTATACTTACTTAATTCGCTGTCAATGTCTGAACTCCCTTTAGAAGCATACGAACAGCAACAGCTTATCACCAGTGCCATAATTCCAATGGCGGGAAATATGTAAATGACAAAGTCCGCCATACTAACTGTGTTTCTGTATTGAAGAATTAAACTGTTATATGTATAAAATAATATTACTTCAATAGTTTAATTGTTACTTTAATAATAAAAGTAATAGTGTTTATCGTTTTATAAGATAATGTTGTGGTGGCCTAGTATATAAAAAGATTTTATTTTTATCGAAAACTTTCTCTTTGTGGTAACAAACAAAAAATTGATATATTGAACTTGGAATTCACTATTCCATTTCTGGTTTGATTTGTGTATCAGAATATCAGTAGAGTGGTAACTAGGCCTACTATTATAACAATTAAAATACATTTGGGTACCGAATCTTGTCAGAATTTCGAAAGGGGAAGAAACCCTCACTTTCTCTAGGCCTAACTGAGCTAAAAGAGCAAGGAGTGTTGAAAATAATGTATCATATACGGAAAAAATATTCTATTTGGAGTTGGGTTAGGCCTCTATGCCTAAACCTATAGGTTTTTATGGATTTCAGTGGGACCGGAATACATTTGATACCGGTACCGACGTTAACTAACCTTGTATATACCGTAGTTAATATAACCCAGTGTTAAATAAGATACGAGTTACTTTAATATAGATGTACCATACCTTGATTGTTAACCTGTGTCAGTCTATGCCATTTTCCACCTGTGATAACAATGTTACTGTGTACCAACATTAATGATTATAACGGATAAAAATGTATCCTCATAACTGAGAACATCCGGAGTAGGCTAAGCATACCGGATCTGATGGGTAATATCTGTATAATATTTACTCACTACTTATATTGTTAACGTGGCTTGATATACCTTGTTTGTTTATCGTCATTTTATCCACAGCATATTATCTATGTTCGAAGGTCAGTTCAGTGTAAGATATATCGGGGAAAGATTGTTAGGGTATAGAATTTGAATTAATCCATTTCAAGTATGGAGATTCATTCGCTCTGGTGTAGGCCTAGGCCTACTATGTACAAATGGTTTACTCTAGGCCTACTCAGAAAGTGAACTGATGATGAACGAGTCTAAAGAGAAGGAAACAACTTAGGCCTAGGCATTAATGATAGGTTTAACACTAGAAAACGGACTTTGGAGCCTCCTATTCGCTTAATCATGATGTGACGTTGGATTTGTCGAACGTGCAAATGAAAACGTAGAGAGATATGTATGACTAGAAGATTTTGATTGTTTAATCGTCTGCTTTCTGAACTTTGTATGTGCAGACTCGACGAACCAACGTTGTTATGAAACTATGATGACAATGCACATCGATCGATTTGTAGAAATTCCTCAAAACGTTGTTCGTAATACTGTATACCTCAACAATTCTGGCTGCGGTCGCACTCCATAGTAACAATAAAAATGTGATTTTTAATGATTATTTGAAATAACAGTTACTTCATTTATTGTTTGTTTTGACACAATAGTTTGTCTTTGATCAATTATACAGACCTTCCTGTATTATCGAAACGTACACAAAGGCGAATTTCGAGACGCTGCTGACGCTCCGGGAAAAATTATACGGAAAACACCAACTATATAGGATAAAACGCGTTGGCTTAAAATGTTATTTTTTTATATAATACATGAAGTAATAATTTATTGATAATAACAATTGATAATAACTCTGTATCATTTGTTTTATTTATTTTCAAATATGCTTATAGTAATTAGTATAATTAATTGTGTAATTGAAGGACCTAAATATATATTTAACATTAATTAAGAAAAAAATAAAAACTGCATATAATAAGCACATCAATTTACAAGTTACAGTAAAAGACCGTTGTTTGGAACAACCCTATATTATTGGGACACATTCGTGTGAAACGAACGAGGAAGAATACAAAACATTCCACCACTATGGGACGCTATGTTTTCAATAGAGGTTCTACAACCACAACTGTACATTGTGTATATTTTCTTCATGAGAACATTCCTACGAAAATGTCATTTTTGGAGTGCCATATGATTTACGATTAATTAAGGAATCTGTTTAAATACGATAGAGTTAGTACAAATTGTATATAGTTCTTTTGTACTAATAAAAAGTTTCTAAATTACTATATACATATTATTTATTCCTGAGAAAGAAATACCAGTCTTTTTAGGCAAACTTCGATTGTACATTTGTGCTACTTTCTTTGAAAATAGTTTTCAGATATTAATGATGTCCTACAGTCATTACACGATCTGAGTTAGCTAGCCGCCTAGGTATAAATGTCAGACCTGGGTCACAATATTCCAAGACAAATCCCCACTGCTAAAACAGTCTTGGATGACCCTGTCGTATTCCGGTGGGGCATCGTTGTGGATTGGCATCTGGCTAACAGTGGAGTACGAGTAAAGAGATATCGAATCCGACATAATTTGTGCATCGTCGTAAGATGGCGGTATACTGTTGTTTTCTTCGATTTCTTGGAGAAATACACAGTTTACATGTACTTCACGAACTAAATTCAAAGAAAATAAATAATAAATGTTTATTATTAATTTTATTATTAAAGATGAATTGTCCCCCGAAAACATGAAAAATGAAGATTAATAAATTTAAAAAAAAGACTTTGAATAGGCTATTTCGCAGTTTCAATAATGTCCTAGAAAAAAGAAAGACAACATAGACGGTTAAATTCAACCAAAACCCATTGACTTCCAGGAAATTTAACATGTTTTGCTTTGAATATTATAGTTCTTTAGGTAAATCATTTGCTTTTCGATCCAATTTTTTTATCAAAACGAATAACGATTTTGCGACATTAAAATGGCATATTCAACAACAACAACTGTATTTTTCAGAAAGACAGATTTAAAGTATATTCCCGTTTTCTAGTTCTTAATAAAGGTAGCATATCCTTTAATTTTAGATTGTGCATTACTTAGAAAAAAAAAGAAACGATAAAACAATTTGAAATTATAAATGGAAATTGAGGGCCCATTGGTTGTCAGCATATGCTGTTTATGGTTACTCTCTTTAAATAAGGTTTAATAAAAAATAAATAAAATAAATAGGACGATTGTGTGATTAATTTAACACTAGTAAATATTCCTCGAAGATATAAAAAACAGTCTTCTTAGATAAATGTAAGAATAATAATGCCTGTGGGGCTAAATTAAGCATGGGATACTAGGATATCTCTGCTTCATTGCTGTCTATTTAGGGGCCCAATAAGAATGTATAATAATAATATATTTCAACCTGTTGTTTCGTGGTTTTAGTAAATGTTGTGTTTACTTATTGCGGATGTTGGACACACATTCAAATCACAGATTAAAGTGTGCCACTACAAAAGTCATTTACCCATACATTGTTATAATAAACAAATACACTGAAGTTACTATAATTCAAAGTAAATGTAAAATGTATTTTTACCTGTATTTAAGCGTTCGTGCCTTTGTCTATTTCGTTCTTCAATGTGTGATAAACACTTGTCCAGTGCTCTCAAAACGTACAAAAATATTACCCAGAAGACAATTAGAATGAGCAGGTCAACAAGGTCAGAGTTCATACCAGTAGAACTTTCTTTTCACATGATTGTTGTTTTATTTTACGTCTATGTCATCCAACGTTCTAAGTATAAAATATAATATAATAGTATCATACAAACATACAACAAAATAACAAAACTATTTTTTTATGTGACAGATATATTAACAACATCATGTGCATCAACATTTCAAGTAACTAATTAAAAAGGAATGTTAATGTTATTAAAAAAAGGTTGTAACCTTAAAACAGAAATAACATGTTTTCATTCGTAAAATTCCTGAAAGGCTATCTATAATGTACAATTATATAATTATGAAGTCACGTAAGCCTATTTGAACGGTAAATATATCGGATAAACTAAACCAATAATAGTCCCACAGTAGTTGATGAAACTACAGTGTGTTTAAAAAAATTAAATAACAGGTATGTAAACCTAAGTGATACTGCACAGAGAACTATTTTGATTTCATACTGAAGATGAAAGCTATATTAACATAATTGACCTTTTTAACTATTATTACTATCTGTAGTATAATGGTAGTTAAGTAGGCCTAGGCATATATAAGTTTATATAATAGTATTTATATAGAGCAATATAACATAAATATTTGATTTCGTTACTCACCTTTGTAGTCAAAATACAAGAATTAAATATTTATGCTTTTATTTGGTACAATAAACGGCAATAATAATGTATAGAGTATCTCTTCGTTGTGTCCGTCCGTTTGTTATATGAGAGCGTAAAATTAACAACGTGTGCATGAACAAGACAACGGTCCAAAGCTCAATTTGTTATCTTCGTTTGTCAACAAATAAATCAATTTATCACTTGTCAATAATATATACGTTTCTAACCACCTTTTACCCAATTATTGTCATTATAATAATGCACCTATTGTTGTTTTAACTCGTCCTACACGATTTTCCGTATACACAGCAATAGAAATGAAAAGTACCGTTATAAGATAAGAATAGCCATACAAAGAATAATATGGCAATTCACAAACAAAATGTTAGTTTAATTTACAATGATAGTATTTCACAATGTTTCTTTATTTACAAGTTCAAAATAATTTCGTCAGCCTCACTGACATATGGTTCATTATTTAAAGCTCTGTCTACACTATCTAACTAGTTTGTCAAAAAAATGTTTGATGTGCCCAAATATGGTAGTGATATGCCTATATATGGTAGTAATATGACTTCATGTCCATATATAGGCCCATCACATTTTTTGTCACATAAAATTTGATAGTGTAGACAGAGCTTTGCATAGCTTTGTGGTAACAAGATATTATTATCCAAAGTATGACACTATTGGTATATACACTTTATATTATAAATCCAAAGGCAAATTACTGAAAAAATGACAATGCTGCGGGTATCAGTGGCTGGATCTCAATGGAGATACAAAAAAAAAGCGAAAAGCTAAATCAAAACGATAAAGTAAAACAGCCAGAAAAGTTACCAGAGCTTTCGGGCAACACTAGCCCTTCATCACTTTATATTATAGTAATACTCGATCCTTCGGGTGTGTCACCGTATTTAAGAATTTGCCTAAAATACTATTATGCAAAGCATAACACTTGATACATTATAACATTTTTTTCTACATATCTATCTTCACAGAAAAAAAATAAAAATAATCTTATCTATCTGAAAAGAAAATAGAAACTCCATTTAACACCAATACTTGAAAAATTGATTGAGTATCCGAATACAAAAATTGTAACTTTCTGTCAAGTTCAACGAAAAGAGCTTGAGAACATAATGTACGGAGGTATATGTTAAGTGCAGTACTAGAAATCTGTGAGCTAAAATGTTCGAATAAAAGCTATAAATTCAAGGTTCCACTGGTGTTCTATTAAAACAAGAGTACAGTCTAACAAGAGTTTCTCCAGGGAAGAATGTTTTCAAATTTAGGATTGTAATAACTCATAAATGGTAGTCAACAATATAATGGCAACTTGACACATTTTACAAAACTTCGTAATCTGGAAGATTCTCATTTTATAATATATTTTTTAATATTAATTTAATAGAGCTTACGCTTCTTCTGTGTGATATTATAGTTCTTATGTCTTATGCTTAATTTATTTAACATACGCTTTTCACACTAGGCCTAGCCTAAATGGTTACAGTCAATTAAATACGTAGTTGTAACTAGCTATGACTACGATGTTATATTTATATACTATAATAGTAATGCCATGAAACATCTTTATTAGTTTATTTTGCATGCTAATTCATTTACGGTTATGATGTGCGTTTATGGTAATAACCAAACAGCAAACATTGTAAAATATTTAGTAGCAGATCGCATGGTATGAATGACTGCTGTACAATATCAGTATAGGCCTCTCTTTGCGTAATCAACGAGAAAAGAGAGATCTCAAGGAAATCGTTAACTTATAAAAAATACATATTTTTACTCTTTTTTGCAGCAAAGTGCATTCTTTCGAATCCCTGTAATAAATAACGATTTTTTTAAATTATGGCATAATAAAAGTTTTATTCATATGACGTCATTGTTAAATGACGTTACATATGCAGATGTTGCATGACATCATCGTATGACGGAGGTGACACAGGTGTATCATTAACACGTTCATCTAACGTTATCCTGGTAGACACGGGGACGATGCATTCATCGTAAGATGGAGGGAAATCATTTTGCAAAGTCAAAAAAGTGTCAATATCCAACCTTGAATTAATATGTGAAGAAATACTTCGGACTTGATATTCTGAGAAAAAAAGGTCAAACATCGCAAGTTATGATTGCAAGTTCTCAACGTTAAACTTGCCTATACTCTATGTTATGGAAACATTTCCATGCACTATCTAGAATTCAATAGACCTGATTATTGTTTAGGTCAAGATGCTCATTAAAAATAATAACGAATTAAATTCTAGTTTGCATTTCTAGGCCTAACAAAATCTATAGAATGTATGTGCCCCTGGGATCAGGCATGGACATTATCTGAATTTTTTCTACAGTCTATGACTAGGCTATAATTATATGCTGACTTTTTTTGTTGTCTTTCGTGGGAGTAACCCACCTTTATTGTCTATGCTGATACTTTAGTTAATGATGTTTTCATGGGCACTCTAAACGTAGGCCTACTTGGTACTAGTTTACAAAATGTAATATGGATTCCTACCTGTAGCTGTATTGGTTCGATCTTTTTTCCGGGTTGTAATAATTTCAACAATTTTACACAATCCACAAACAAAATAAACTAATAGAATTGCACTTATGACAATAATGATCATATTCGGCAACTTCGATGCAGCATGCGTAGAGAAATCATTTTGAGATTGTCAACGAACAGTACATTATTAATAATTAAAAGTTATTATTTCCAAAAGTCAAGAAGAATCGGAGTTAGCATTGTGACCACAGAATCCATAAACACACCAATGTGTCGGTTCCGGCGGTGGTGCACCTAATTTGAGAGAATTAGAAGCAATAATTGGAATTTTATGAGAACATTAGCCTGCAAAGTGTATAGTGATCATTTAGTAATTGCTTAATGTGATCGTACATAGATAGCTAGATGTCTAGGGCCTACATTTTGGGAAGCGCACGGCTGAAATTATTGTCCGTACTAAACCTAGCCTACTAGGCCTACAGTTCGAAATTCGATTCATCTGAAGAATCTTTAACATTTCTATTCTGTAAAATAACTACGCATTAATTATCTGTCGGAAACACGAATTGAAATATTCCACCGAGTGCATCCGATAAATCAACCGCTTCCTAGTATTTGATTTGTGTGAATTATTAAAGAAAGGCGTTTTATTTCTCTATAATCAATGTTACCAGAATTAAGAGAAGAAGGGCCAATTGGATCACAACATTCTGAGAGCATGAACAATGAATAAGATGTATTGTTCATATTATTTACAATTCAAACAATTACAGAGAAATACAATAAGCCTACATATTATTTGTATGTAGACTATATTGAGTATCCTACAGAGGCCTATTGTTAATAATTATTGTCATACTGACTTCAATGACACGAATAGTCAGTGTGTTCCTCATACAGAAAATAAAGATTTTATCAGTCACGTGTACATAACGGGCGTATCATTGGTTTCAGTCCGTTTAAATAATAGTAAAGTACTATATTTATTTATTTTTTCTGTTTAACTATTTGCAATGCGGATAAACTGTCTGCGCATGCGCATAACACAAATCTGAACTTTTGTGATTTTAGGTATCTATAGGAGGCGCTATTCTAAAACGTGAAATATTGACGACGAGAATGTAAACAAACACATGTGCCGTTTGAGAATTTACTGAATAGTGTTTTAGTTTTCAACATTAATAAATTAATAACATTGTTTCTGCTTGTCAACGTTTAGGTATGATTAGTACTATGTTGGTGTTGTTTTGTTACGGCCAGGCCGAGCTAGAGTACTTCTTTCTATGCCAACTTATTATAGACTAACGTTAGCTAGGCCCAGAAGGCTCTGTAGTGTTAGCCTTTATGTAGGGCCTAGCTAGCTTAGTAGGCCTCGTCCTTTACTCTAGTAGTTGGATAGGCTACTACTAGGCTAGAGCCTTCTAGAGAGAGTATGCCCTCTAGTCTAGCTACCCATACTATCCAAGATCAAAGATAGCCTAGATAGAGGTCTGTCACTCCTGTCCTGACCAGGCCTTTTATTTTAGCTAGGCCTAACACTAACAGTATGGTGAATCTATTATATTAACTACTTTAAAACTTTAAAAATATGTATACTGACAACATTTCTTTTTCAATTAAAATATGTAATAATAATATTAATAATGCTAAATTCAATAATGAATAAAAGACTAGGCCTACAGTACTACTGTTACAGTGTAGTAATAATCTATAAGCTAGGTCTGACTGTTTGGCAGCATTCACCTTCAATTATAAATTATCTAGGCCTACAATCTATTCTAACTAGGTTGCAATATTGCAAACCACCTATCCATCTTTGTCGTAGACAGGCGGGCCCGCAGGAGTAATTAATATTGTTCAGTCTAGTATTAGTTTTACCTATATAAAAATCATATTGTAATTTATATTTTATTATTTCTACGAATTTACTTTTTTAGACGATGGCTGCGGCATCATCAACATGCTATTCATTTGGTCGGTTTGTCTTAAAAACATCACAAGTTTTTATTCGCTCCAAGTTGTCAATTGCGTTTGTAAATAAGAAGCCCGTACTACCAGGGCGTATCCTTTAGTGGCATAAATCAATTTATAAATTATTCTGCAAATAACCATGAATTATTATTATCCCAATTCCATGCAAGCAGAAACAGGACAAATTTCAAATGACTGGTTAAATAGCAAATCTTAAAACACCCAACGGTAGTTATAGTAGTAATTATTGTATTCAAAAGAAGAAAATGTTCAGAATTGATTCATTATGTTGTGTGTATTGTCTTTTCTTATCAAAAGGGGAATTTTCTTTTACGATATTTCTGTCAGATGTCCTTGTGTCACCAATCAGAGTGGTGCAGCGATTTAAGGATATGACAGTTGATGAGGTCAGTGACCTTTTCAAAGTAGTGCAACTTGTTTCAACAGAAATTCAAACTTACCATCGCAGTTCCTCCTTCACCATGGCTATGCAGGTACACCTCTTTTGTTTCCAATCACGACATTTTAATTTTATTGAAAAATCTATTTGAAAGTAGAAAAAGTAAAAGAAAAAAAGTGAAGAAATAAGTATCTCCAACAAATTTAGTTTTTTTTACGATACAGGATGGAGAAGAGGCAGGTCAAACCGTTCAGGTATGTACCAATCAATACATGAAGACATTAAAAAATTGACAACCAATTTAAAGCAAACAAACTTTTGTTTACTTTGATAAAATAACATTATCATTGTATGGAATAAGTACATCCTGAAGCTAGGGATGATTATAAAAACTGTAAATAGAATTGAGAATCTTTCTTCAAAAAAGTTTACAGGTACTTAATAAAGTGCACTCTATCGATGGTCTGTTGTGCTGTATTGTTAATTTCCCACTATTCTTTCCTTCAGCATGTGCATGTTCATATTTTACCAAGAAAAGCTGGGGATTTTGAAAGGAATGACGATGTTTATTCAGAGGTAAAATTTTGTATTTGCTGCCCTCTATTGATATTTCCTATCAATATCAGAGTTTAAGAAGTGGTTAATGCACATGTGCAAATGCTTTCACTGAGCTTTTACACTATGCAATGATTTTTTTTTTATAAACAACAGCTTTTTCCTTTTTTAACATTTATAATTGTACAATTACTCTAGCATCTAGGTAAATTCTGTTTACAGTGTCACGTAGTATTACATGTGACACCTGAATCATATGCCTAACCTAAGCGTAACATAATACAGGTGCCACATGTGATACATGGGACATTGTATTACAAACTTTTTCTATGATCCTGAACAAATTATTCCATATGTGAAGATGCAGCACACATAATCTGGTTTGATTTAAATGGAGCTGTTAAAGTAGCCCGTACTAAAGCATCTTTTAGATCAGTAAAACCAGGGAAGAGGTAAACTAATTTTTAAATTAGAGTTAAAACTCTTCCCTGGTAAAACTTACTTTATAGAGTAAGTTGTAGTATGTACAAGAAAATAAAAAATTAAAAATATATATTCTCTAAAAGCATTATTCATTAAAAGCATTAGCTAATTATTTTGAAACTAATCATTTACTACACGTATTTAACCTTTGGTCAGTGACCCGGATTATTCCATTAAATCAAGGTGAAAAGTTTAAATGAAGATTATATGTAATATAAACTACAGATGTGTATAACACTCCACAAATCATATTTCTAAATTAGTTTACTTATTATTTTGTATTATTAATTAGAAAAGTCCACAGTATTCTATCAACTGTAGTATGCTGTGTGTTTTATGTAAATTTCTAATTTTCTTGGTGGCATGTTTTCTGAATGAGAATTCTTGAAGGTGTCGAAACTATTAAAAGCTGACGACCTTAACTATTACATCAATATTGTGTGCCACATTTCATAATGTATGCCCTACATTTTATGCTGTTCCTTGATAGCCAACTAAATAATAGTATATTATGCCTAGTATTAAAACAGTAAGCACAAGCTTTTTCTATAGGTGACGCAATCTTCTGACAGACTTCAAATTTGGACCTCCATTCTTCCTATCCTGCATATGTCTGTTTGCTCTTTCAGCAAATCCACAACATGTCAACTTTGACTTTTTCACCTGAGTTGGTCTCCAGGTGATCATCTCAAACACTACTCTTTTATTCGCATCTTTGCAGTGTCCTGCAAACGTATCCATCTCTTTCGTATTTATGTAATTTCTGGTAGGTCCAAATATAACTCTTTAGGCATTACGTGCCGTCCTGATAAAATCATTGTATAGCAATCCATCTTTACTAATTCTAATTATATATGTATTTTAGTATTTATTTCTCCGTTCCTAAGTTGTTTATATCTACCAAGTAGGCTACCTTAATTGTTTTCTATTCTTACTCTAGTCTCCACCCTCTTTTTACCAGCCTATGCCTCCTGTTTCTATTTCTTTTATTCCAGTTCATTCAGGCAGTGCTTGATTGCTTCATCTCTAGTACTCATTGGTTCGTTACTTGCTCACTAAGCATTAAACTAAATTAAAAATAGTGGAAAAATCACTCTAATAATGCTTCAAACTTTAAATTGTCTGGTTTATATGCCTATGTTTAAATCTGATTATTTTCACAATGAAATGGAAAAGGAGATTTTCTCTCAGTTTTTCTCTTCTTTTATTACTAACAACTTTACTATTGGAGACCTACTGTCTGGACTTACCATTGACTAGTGTGATTCATATAAAATACACAAAATTTAGATTATTCTTTAGGTAGATTCTTAGTGATATATTTTTTCCCCCTTCATGGTTCTATGTAACAATTTGTTTTTTAAGACAAGACACAGCAGTAATAGCCTTGAATTTTTGTTTACAGATCATCGAATGTAATCTATCTAATCACAAAGTAGTTGTTTTTGGGTCAGATTAATTTTGTTTCTTCACAAAATTAAACTGGTTTATTATTACTTAATGGAAAACATTTATTAAAAAAAGTGATTGAATATTTTCAATGTGAATTTGGGAATTATGTTTTATATTATTTAGATATTTTAACAATGATCAAAATAGTAAGTATATATTATATACAAAAGCGATCAAACAGCATTTTCCAGTTATACATAATCAATAGCGATCAATAAAAATGTTCAATATTAATCAATAATAAATTTCTTATTTAACAAAATCTTTCCTAATGATAACGATTGACAGAAAAACAAATATGGTATTTCACAGGATTTGAACCAAAATATCTTGGAATTTGTAGGTAGAAGCACAGGTAGGTTTTACTGTAGTCTGACGGATTGGGGAACTTGGTATAATCAAATTATTCTCAATATATACACATACATTTGACATAAAAAATAAAAATTTAGTTAACTTGAGTCAAACTAATACGGACTATTTCATACCTTTTATTCTGCTTCTCACGGCTGTGAAAAAGTGTATATTTTAAATAAACAAGTAGCTGCGAAGCTAAGAAAAATGTATAGTTCGTTTTTTCTGTTCATTGTAGCTCTTTGTACGTGTCAATGTAAAAAATGAATGGTTTTGTAATTCCATAGAAACCTTGGAGAGAGTGCATAACCTTAGTTCTAGAAAACATATTACAAAGCAACCATGCTTTAAATTACATCACTAATTACAACTGTAACTGTTTTATCAAATTATTGTTTGAAATTACTCTTTTGCATTCAAAGGAAAGTATATTTTTTGGTTGGTTATTATATTTACAAAGAAATAATTATCAATTATGAATAAAAGATTAAACAAATAGTTATTTAAGCAAAGAATTGAAAGTTTCTTGGAAAAAGCTTAAAGGATAGCTCCGGGTTTAAAATCTATGTTGTTGATTATTATAAGAAAACCTTTTTCCGACAAATGTTTAAACAGAACATATATAAGTCCATTTTTCCTCAAAAGTGCCATTTGACTATTTTCATTTATTTATTTAAATTTAGGGCACACAAAAGTATATAAACCAAACCATTTTCATAGGGTTAAAATATAGGAAATTCACCTTTTATGTAATTATTTCTGTAGGTATCTACCTATAATATTTATTTTAATACAAATTTTTTATAGTTACCCGGTATCAAGATATGTTCATAAGGGTCCAATTTAATTTTTGTTTAATTCCTGGCATAATTGTGGGCATTTTGACACCAAGCTCAACCATATACCATATTTTGTTGCTAAGATACAATTTTTAGCATTTTAAAAGGAGGTCACACCCCAAAAAAATCCATTGAAATCAGCTTCTTTGCATTTTTTTTGCAGAAGTACCATTCTTTTGGTTAATATATTGTTACTATAAAATTGTTTTCTTATAACAGTACAGAAAAGTCCTGTACACTTATTCACACTGCTCATTCTTCTTAACCGTTGTTGAAAAATATTTTTTTTTACAAATGTGTGCATTTATATTTTGTAATAACAAATAATGTAAATATTTTAACCTGTATCTACCCTTGAAAACCTTGAAAACAATCATAATGGCCATAGTTTCCAGAAACCCATTGCAATGCAGTCGTGCATTTAGAGTTCAACTTTATGTTGCTTATTAACAACAATAGCCTGACCTTTTCACAGATTCATTACAATGATTATCAATGTTTTTCTGTTCTAATTAGAGTTGTGAAATATCCTGGTATGGTCGTGATGTCTTCCACTTGTTAGTGGTAAACGTAAAAAATGTGATAGCGTGTGCATTTTACAGTTTTATCCGTAGGTGGTGTAATTTGCACCAATCATATCATAAGGATGTTGTTATTACTTTATTAGGTTTGTGAGTGATGTAATTACCGAAATTGCGTCGTTTATTTAAGGATATTGCTATCTTAGAAAAGTATCCTTTTAAGTTAAAAAAAATCAACTAATAAAGTAGAATGGGTAGATTAAGATTTTTTTTTTCTCTCTTTTGCTATGGATATATTATATCATCATGGTATTCCGAAATAAAAAGATGAATGAATGATAGATCTTTTTTAGATTTGTATGTGGTTAGGCCTAAATGGTTTTCTGTAAACTGGCGCATTATACCTATTTACCCACACCAATGCACTACTTTCAGAACTCTATTGTTTATATAGCCTCACTTTTTTGTTTTTTTCCCCACCGTTTTTGCTTTAAATTAAAATATTTTTTCAATATTTCAATCTTTTCAGATTGAACGGCATAATAATAAACTGCATGTAGACAAGGAAGGTGGAAAATGGAGATCAGATGAAGACATGGCAGAGGAAGCTTTCGCACTGAGAAATCTATTTGATAAAATACACACCCAAAATATATAAAGTAATTAATTTATTGGCCATTGTATATAGTACTATCTCTTTAAATACTCAGGAATGTGAGTGGTGTGAATGTGTGGTGATATGTTGTTAAAAACCAAACAAAAGAAGTATTGGTCTTAGGATGGGCCAATCCACCAATTAAAGTAACAAGTAATATTAAGTTAAGGATGTAAAACTAGGTAATAATAAATTATATTATTTTGTATATTATTGATACGATAGTATTTATTGTCATTTTCTACAACAAGGTACAAATGAAATTTGGTTGGTTGATTTACATTTGATATAAATACAATAACAAAGAAATGACAAAGATCTAACAAACTTGTACAATGTAGGCCCTAATAAGTTTTTTTTTTTACTATTTTGTAATTTAATAGTAAAAGGGAGATTGTTCCTAAGCGAACGAACAAGATATGAGTATGCAATACTCATCATCCAGAACAAATTAAATGTGAAGAAGTGATCAGAACATCTGCGAGAGAAAATCTTCCAAACGAAGATTCGCCACTCTATGTCACAATATCTGAGCCTATATCATCGACGCAAGAGACTGTTCTATTAGATCGCATACTGTTGTTTACTTATTTGTATGCCGCGTCATGTAACCGTCCTCATTATTGAGTACATCCGGCTGTCATTGACTCTGATTTCAGTCAAAACAAAAAAGTAGCCCCAGTCCAAGGTGCGACTCTTGGGCCTAGTAGTAGCAAACTTTACCAACATTTTCAGAGTTTGCACGAGTTTTTCCAACTAACGTTTTCTTTGTTAAACTTCTGCAAACTTGTTATCTACAGTTTACTGTTTATCAACTAGTCTACACTAGTAACTGTAGCAAACTTTTTTTCTTGAAAAACTCGGAGTTTGCAAGCAACAAGGTTAGCCCATGTAGGAGGTTTTTATCTTTCAGATTCTCAATATATATTGTTCAAAACAATTCGATTCATGTAATAGCAATGCTGCTGTGTTCTGTTGCAGAAATCATCGTTTGACGAACTAACTAGATTAGATTCAATGCAATGGTTCATTGACCCAGTGAATGATATTCGTGAGTTTCAGTCAAGGAAGAGTGACTTTCCTGGTTCCAGTCAATTACGTTTTTTTAAAAATGCAGATTCATTCATAAATTCTAAAAACAGATAGCGTATAACATTTATTTATATAATTAGCTTAGAAATTGGAAGTATTACTAAATACTATAGGTTAGCGTTTGACATATTTATATTGCGTAAGTTTGAGTCTGATTATTGTCAATTTACCGATTTTTTTCTGGTGTCCGAGGCTTAAATTTGTCCATTTGGATGTAAAGTCATTCAGGTATATAAGATAAATAATAATTTAAACCAGCTCATTCGAGAAGTTTCGTAGACAATCAACAATTAATTATTTCTGTTTCTGTTCATGGACACTCAGCATAGACATTTTTTAATAATTACAAGTTACGAAAGATTCCACAAAGTACAGGTGCGTTTGTTAGAAATAAATTAGCGCTGCAGTTAGGTTAATTCTGGAGTAATATATTATAATCTAACTGATGCGAATTTGTTTTTTTTTCTTTTTCTGTTTGTAAGTTATTAGATATTGATTAAATGTTTCCGAAATAAAAGAAATTTAATTATAATAATAACCAACATAAATGTTTTATTGAGTAGGCCAATTTGTTTTTATTACTTCGTTATCTGTACATCCGGCTCGTAAATATATGTTTGGGTTTTACGTGCCAGAGGTTAGTACGTCATAAGCGCACTGAATTGAAACGAAACTTCACAATGCGTACAAAATATATGCAGCGTGGACAGTATACGATGCGACTTAAAAGGGCGCGAAAAACGTGTATGTCTGCTAAAGGTTCATGGCTGTTTGTTATTAGCCGGCCACCAACCGTCAGATTTCTTAACGCTTTTTAAACAACACAATGATTTTGTGCGAACATAGTCCGTGGTAACGGCACGTCGGCAAATGAGTGCGGAAGTTATTAACTCATTTCTGGATTATAATGCCGTTTAAAAGGCATAAGCACGCTCCATTTGTTGTGGTTTGCCGAAATGGCACGATGCCTACTTAACATAATGTATCCCCAAATGTCAGTAGAATAGCCATAGGTTTTTGTTATGTATTTTGTCAGCCTAGGTTTTAAAATTTTAACTAAAGGGTAAAAGGTTTATGAATCATATATTGTGTTTTAATGTATATTTGTTCAATGATAACATATGGCTTACCTGAGTAAAGAGGTGTTAATGTATAGGCCTACTACTGTATGTTTATAGCTTTCTTCCTTCTTAGTCTTCTTACTGTATTCTATTTTCTATTTTCCATTCCCAATCATCGTCCACGCCAAAGAACTTAAAAACTGGAAGATAAACATCACTGGTTTTATAAATATAAAGCATAGTGATTATTATCTAGATTAAAGCAAAAAAGAATAAACGATAAGCAAGAAATATAAGGTCTTACCATAACTGGAAACATCCTAAGATATCGGTAATACTAATAACAAGAAGAGTGGGTTGAAGTGATCAAGACCAGCCTCACAAAAACAGTAATTTTATATTGAATCTAGATGTAGATATCGAAGGTGGTGAGCGCAAAGCATGTGGCAAGCCGACTTTCACAAATCTTGTTTTTCTTTTGTGTTTATTATTTCATCACCAATCTTCCTCCTTCCATTCATCTCGTTTCATTTCTTCAATCTTCCTCCTTCCATTCATTTCCTCTCTTCTCTTCACCAATTGTCCTGTTGCTCTATTTAGTTCTTTAACTCTTGTCCAGTTCTTGCCATTCATCTCGTATCATTTCTTCACTTCGTGTATTCATCACCAATTGTCCTCCCGTCGTTGTTCTATCTCTATTTAGTTCTTTAACTCTTGTCCAGTTCTTGCCATTCATCTCGTTTCCTTTCTTCACTTCGTGTATTCATCACCAATTGTCCTCCCGTCGTTGTTCTATCTCTATTTAGTTCTTTAACTCTTGTCCAGTTCTTGCCATTCATCTCGTTTCATTTCGTCACTTCGTGTATTCATCAACCAATTGTCCTCCTGTTCTATCTCTGTATAGTTCTTCAACTCTTGTCCAGTTGTTGCCATTCATCTCGTTTCATTTCTTCACTTCGTGTATTCATCACCAATTGTCCTCCCGTCGTTGTTCTATCTCTATTTAGTTCTTTAACTCTTGTCCAGTTGTTGCCATTCATCTCGTTTCATTTCGTCACTTCGTGTATTCATCACCAATTGTCCTCCCGTCGTTGTTCTATCTCTGTTTAGTTCTTTAACTCTTGTCCAGTTCTTGCCATTCATCTCGTTTCATTTCGTCACTTCGTGTATTCATCAACCAATTGTCCTCCTGTTCTATCTCTGTATAGTTCTTCAACTCTTGTCCAGTTGTTGCCATTCATCTCGTTTCATTTCTTCACTTCCTGTATTCGTCACCAATTGTCCGCCCGTCGTTGTTCTATCTCTGTTTAGTTCTTTAACTCTTGTCCAGTTCTTTCCATTCATCTCGTTTCATTTCTTCACTTCCTGTATTCGTCACCAATTGTCCGCCCGTCGTTGTTCTATCTCTGTTTAGTTCTTTAACTCTTGTCCAGTTCTTGCCATTCATCTCGTTTCCTTTCTTCACTTCGTGTATTCATCACCAATTGTCCTCCCGTCGTTGTTCTATCTCTATTTAATTCTTTAACTCTTGTCCAGTTCTTTCCATTCATCTCGTATTTCTTCACTTCGTGTATTCCTCCTGTCGTTCCATCTTTATTGTACAACTTAACTTTTTCCCAGTTGGCATTTCTTCTGTTTCTCCATTGCGTCTTCCCAGAGAAGAGTTTAACTCTTCCATGGTCTTCCTAAATTCGTTCATTCTTCTCCAGATTGTTCTTCTGGCCAGTCTTATTCGGTATCGGTCTTTTCCTGGACTAGTTTTCTATTATTGTATGATGGACAAATAACATATATTACTATGAACTTTAACAAAACAACTTGTTTTAGTACTATACTTGATAGTTGCGTTCTACTAAATCTACAGCGTATCTTTGGTAGGCAATGGATATGCATGTTATGATTCAGTAATTACATTTTTAAGCTCTGTCTACACTATCAAACTAGTTTGACAAAAAAGTGCGATGTGCCCAGATATAGTAGTGATGTGCTTAAACATGCCAGTGATATCATTATTTCCATATTATGGGCACATCACATTTGTCATATAAAGTTTGATTGTGTAGACAGAGCTTAAAACTTGGTTCCCACTAGCGACGCAACGTAACGCAACCTACGCAACGTAAGAAAATGCCCTTCCAATAATTGTGTTTGCCCCCGCCTGCATGAAATCAAACCTGCGATTTGTGCAGTACTGTTGCGTCGTCGGTTCCCACTCGTGATTACGCAATACATCACTTTGCGTCAATACGTCGCTGCGTTGCGTTCTAATGGGAACCATGCTTAAGAAACGAAATTGGTGATGCTTGGTTACATTTGATACATGAATACGCATCATCTAATTAGGTTGACAGTGCTTTGAGTTATTACGTTCATCACATTATGTTTAATTGATTTGCTTTAGTCCCGTGTGTCTGTAATGAATGGCGCCCGGTTGAATGTCTAATAGCACATAGAAATAATCATTCCTTTACATGTCGTAAAACATAGTTACATTGGCAATGATAACCTTGAACCCGATAGGCCTATATTATTTTAGAGCCGATCCTCGTCACTGTATCTGCAATTTAACCAGTATCGTAGATTGTTTCGTAATACATCGTCACATGTGTAACTGAATAATAATGTACAGTAATAATGTCATATAAATGCGCTGTATTTAGCGTAAATTAAAATATTTTTATATTTGTTTTTACAGGATGCATTGTAACGATTGTGAATGTAGTTTAATGCGGTGTTTATGGATGCAGTAGGCCTACCGATAAGTTATATTCATTTATTCTAAAGATCTGTCCATCCAATCGTACGATTTTACTGCGTTTGAGAATCGTATATTATACTGGGACATACAACGAAGCAGCCTTATGTAATTACGTAACGCTAGCAATCGTTTACAGACTAATAATCCGATATCACTTTATTTGATTAAAAATATTATTAAATACGATATTGTCAATTAATTACTTTCTGAAAATTATACTAACCGAACGATATTTCTGTTATTTACACGTAACAACAATATAATAGAGTGTTGTGCACAATAGGAACGTTCAGTCCTCGTCTATGATTAAAGCGTGGTTCCCACTAGAACGCAACGCAGCGACGTATCGACGCAAAGTATTGCATAATCACAAGTGGCAATAGTGCTGCAAACATCGCAGGTTTGATTTCACGCAGGTGGGGGCAAACACAATTATGGGAAGGGAATTTTCTTACGTTGCGTAGATTGCGTTACGTTGCGTCGCTAGTGGGAACCAAGCTTAAGCTAGCACAAACTGGCTGCGATTATTTTTGTATTTGCATACACGTGCTATTCATACGATAAACTGTACATGACCAGATTTCTACACCTGTAAAACATAGTATGTAAATTAATACACAGGAACCTCAATTTCTCGTTTCAACAAAACGAGACAGTATTTTATTTAGGGACAACCTGAAAATGAAAAATTATAATCGTAAAAATGGGGGCATGACATACTATAATAAAGTAAATATATTACTCTTACAGCGTTTATTTTTTCGCTTATTTACAATATTAAAAACAAACGAAACGATGTAGATAGACACAACGCAAGCGAGTTTAGCCAATCACAATCGAGAGTTTCGATGATCTATCGCGCTGTGATTGGTATAATTACTTGCATGTTTAAACCAAGCTTAAGAATATTATGAAAATAAGCTGTTTGGGCTGTCCTGCTAGAAAATCTTTATGTATTTTTCTGTCCGTAATTATTTTTTTCCTCATTTTCCAAATCAAATCAGTGTTGTCTATAGCCTAATGTCTCCATTATTCTAAAATCAATTCAATAGATACAACGAAGGTGGAATTATTAAAGTTGCTGGTAACCGAGTTTAATGTGCCACAGTTTTAATTTGCACAGTAGAGTATTATGTTTTCATAGATTATAAATCTAAAACAATAGTATGTGCATATGCATGAATTAATACTGTTCCCTATGTAATTCTTGGTTCAAATTTAGCTGTTAAGTTATTAATACAAGTTATGAATCCACAAATGAAGTATAACGCCAATACCTATAATCAAATGATTTGACCAATCACCGGCCATAGATTATTCCAACTGGTACCTGTTATTGGTCAATTCGTTTGCGTTAAGTGTACGTACTTGCGTTACGTCCCTAATTGGAATTAAGCTTTAGGAAGCTTTGCGACGAATGCGTTCGATTTTGGTTTGGCAAATGTTGTCAAAATCGTCGGACCAAATTTCGTCGATTCTGTAGGCCTATCACAAACATACGCGTTTAAACATTTTTTTTTTGTTTGGTCAAGAAATACAATAGATATCGATGATTTTAGTGGATGACGATTTTGGACAAATGACAATGTATTACTTCTTCTAAAAGAAACCTAGTTCACTATCGATTGTTGTACTACAGAAAATAAACTGACTTTTAAATACAATTGGAAAAACATATTTTTGTTATTTTCTTTTTTTTGTTATTCAATTAGATCGAAACAAAAAATATTTACCTGAAAAAATTGATTGGAAGTATATGGGTTTTTGGTTAAATGTAATCTTTTACTTTTTATAAGTGAAAGCATTATTTGTTTAGTTTTTCTTTTCTACGAACGTGATTATCAAAACTGCGAAATGGTCTATTAAAAATCTTTTTTTTATAAATCTTCATTTTTCATGTTTTTTGGGGAAAATAAATGTATAAACGTTTCAGTTTTATTTTTTATCTTACCATTTCCACGTGTTATCCACTTTAAATAAAAACTAAACAATTGGTTTGATCTATCGTACGTCTACCTGGTGCAGCTCTTTGTTATACATAACTTATATTCTTAATAAATGACTTAGACATCAAGCCTCCCAGACGAGCAATTTCAATTACACAATGTTTCAATTAATTAGTTAGAAAATGCAAAATGGCTGCTTTACGATTGAAACATACAAACTCGGTAATGTAGCGGTGCAGAGTACGTTAGTTATTCTTTAATAGCTATATATTCTGTAAGTCTGTTCTTTAATCAAATACACACTTATAGGCTATATTATGCAATTGATTTCAACGATATAACTTTATCAATATTCAACTTATTCCAATAGGTATTGATACGACTATGTTTACGCGCACCAACCCGTGTCTCTCAATGCTATAGCACAAACGACAGATAAATTGCGATTCATGCCTTTATTAACTAATTATTCTATGAATTCCCAATTGTATTTCTAAACCAACCGTAATAATTATGCTTTTCAAGAAAAGAAGCAAATCATCTCGAACCAAAATAAACGACCTTTTAATTTAACCGTACGAAGTCAATGTGCTTCCTTTCATAGTTGATTAAAGAGCGTCTGTCTGTTTGTCTGTCCGTCTGTATGTCAAGGTCGTAGGATAAGGAACCGGTTACCTACTATGCAGTAACCTTTCTGCTCATTGACGTCACAACACAAGATTTCAAAATTAACGATTTGGAAGGAAGCGGGAGAATACTACTTTTCAAATGCCAATGTTTGGTTTCCGCATATTTCCTCCATGGTTTCCGCTAGAGACACAACACGTAACACAACGTAAGTGGTTTGACCAATCACAAACGATGGATTATTCGAACTGTCGCTTGTGGGAACCAAGCTTAAGATGCTCCCAATTGGTTAAAAACCAAAGGTTAATTAAACATAATAAATGTTCACAATTGGGATAATCATAGTATCTCTGCTGTAATTACAAACGTAATGTTTGCGCATGTTTACACAATACTCGTATTCTCATAAATGGTTTAACTTGACATAAACGAGATGGTCCATTGATTTACCGAGCTAAAGTGCTTTCGGCCGAAGGTTACCAGCAGACAAGTTTATACGTTATTGGGAATAGTAATCATTGACGTCACGCGGGTCCTGAGGCTGGAGACCGTTGGCGTATTATGTTGTCACCTTCCCCTGTGACCTCTCTCTGGCTTCACTCGTCATTTCGTTTGTAGGAAATTGCAATTCTGCCATTTTCCCAAAATGGGTTCTACGTGCCTGTAGGGCTTTCTCTTTACTTATGTCGTCAACAATCTCGAAAATGCCCTACTTTCGGCAAACTATTTTTAGTAATATCTTCAGATGTCAATACGGGCCGCCAAAATAAATATTTTTCAGTTCAATATATCTATAATCCAAATTTACATTCACGTCGAGAATCTTTTTTTCCACTTTATACGCAACGCAAGCGCCGTAAGTAATTTGACCAATCACGACGCGATACATCATCGAACTAGGCCTCGTATTACGTATTCATTTATAATTTGGTTTGGTAAATTGTCAGTGACTAGGCTTTCACTAATTTTGAATCAATGATCAGGATGTAGGCCTACCAATACTCTTACAATTACGTTATCTCACCTGAGAAAATCGACAATCAAAGTTGTTACGCTTGATGGAAAAACGTTCTGAATTATGTAGATTGAATGGCCGTTGTGAACAAGAAACTCCACCTGAGAGGACGCCTGTATTAAAAAATAATCTAATCATTAACAATTTAATTAAAAAGATTTATAAAAATAAATTATATACGTCATCCTCACACTAATTTGAAGGACGCCTGTAAATAAAAAACAACATTTTAATCACCATTCAAGTAGATACAGACGCTTAATTTATAATACACAATGACGTCATCATCATCATCAGCTTTAATTTCGAAAGAAATCAGTTCATCACTTTGATCATCATCATTTTGAAAATTGGATTAAAAAATATATTTGTATTTTTAAAAATTGAATAAAAACAATAGCACTTTATATTCATACACAATGACGTCATCTTCGCATACTTGAAATCAAACGGAAATAGTGCGCCGCCTATTGATATCAATGTGTAAGCTTTAAGCACGTGGAATGTTTCAATACGGTTTGCACATGTTATTATATTCTCCAGTGAAACAAATAACGTTCAGATACTAGTTATATTAAAAACCTAATCATAAATATCACAGTGGAAAATTAAGACAGAGAACACCAATGTGTGCTACAACTGTGCTCATTATCTTGGAATAAGCTAGTTCAACACTTTTTTGTTTCAATCCGTTAAAACAAATAGCAAAAAATAATACGAATGTTGATAATATAATAAATAATAATAATCATTTAAAAGATGGTTTAATAATGTTAATTTGTTACCATATTAACTAAAAGAAGAGCTGCAAATTACCAGACCAGCCATACTTTTTTTTTTTGTATTCATTCTGTGTTCATTTTCTTGGAATAAGTCCCGGGAGGAAATTCCAGTTAAAAACTTTTTTTTTCAATCCGTTAAAACAAATAGCAAAAAAATAATACGAATGTTGATAATATAATAAATAATAATAATCATTTAAAAGATGGTTTAATAATGTTAATTTGTTATCATATTAACTAAAAGAAGAGCTGCAAATTACCAGACCAGCCATACCTTTTTTTTTTTTTATTCATTCTGTGTTCATTTTCTTGGAATAAGCCCCGGGAGGAAATTCCAGTTAAAAACTTTTTTTTTTCAATCCGTTAAAACAAATAGCAAAAATAATGCGAATGGTAGTAATAATAATAAATATAATAATCATTTAAAAGATGGTTTAATGATGTAAATTTTTTACCATATTAACTAAATAAAAAGAAGAGCTGCAAATTACCAGACCAACCATACCTTTTTTTGTTCATTCCGGGAGGAAATTCCAGTTAAGATCTTTTTTTTTCAGTCTGTTAAAACAAATTAATAGCAATTAATTAAAAAAATAATACGAATGTTAATAATATAATAAATAATAATAATCATTTAAAAGTGGGTTTAATGATGTTTATTTTGGACCATATCAAATAGATAAAATGAGAAGAGCTACAAAGTACAAGACCAACCATACCTTTTTCTTGTTAGCATTTTTCCAACACACGATCTTCTTGCAGACCTATCGTGGGTAGGCCTATTCAGAGCAACTCAACAACTTCATACCATCACCGAAACATAACTTTGATTTGTTTCGAACACAAATTACCGTATAAAATAGTATAAGATATGAAATATAGGCCTATAAAATAAAAATGATTTTTAAAATTAAGAAGTTACATATTTGCAATTTATCAAACATACAAAAACAGAGAATGTGCAAAAGTGACGTTGAACGAAGTCAATGAGCAAGAACATTAAAATTAGATGATTACAGTAAAACGTAGAATTGAAATGAAAAGATTATGATTTTGTTTTACATTTAATCAATATGCGTTTGGCAAGGTAAATAGTTTGGAAAACGTAAAAGGCTTACAAAAACCTAAGATAATTTAAAATAAACATTCATTCTCTTACTACATTATTCTGTTCTTCCATAAACAGCATTAAAAATGCAATAAATGTGCTAGAATAAAGAACAAGTTTATATAAAAATAAATATAATACAAGTGTTAGGCAATATTATTTCGACCAAAAAAATAAATACCAAAACCGCTTAAATAATATGATTTCTTGTTACTGCATTCTTCTGTTCCATAAAGCGTGGTTCTCACTAGCGACGCAACGCAGCGTTGTATCGACGCAAAGTGCTGTATCGCGTAATCACAAGTGGGAATCGACGACGCAATGGTGCTGGAAATATCGCAGGTTTGATTTCACGCAGGTGGAGGCAAACACAATTATCAGAAGAGCATTTTCTTACGTTGCGTAGGTTGCGTTACTTTGCGCGTCGCTAGTGGGAACCAAGCTTAATAAACAGATTATATGCTAAAATGAACGTTTATAAAATAAAACATTATAGTGTTTTCGTTTGCAGTGTAGAAACTAAAGTGTTTGGTATTTTGTATTTCTATAAAAAAAAACCTAAGGAAAAAAACTACAAAACCTTTTATACTCTTCTTTCTCTTTCAGTATTATTCCGTTTCATAATAAACAGAATTACAGTATCTATAATAAATGAGCTAGGATAAAGGACACTTATTAACAGGTCAATAATACTCATACTTACCATCGTGTTTTATGTCTTCAACTAACATCAAAACGTTCAAATGTAAATTTATGTTTGATAAAATTGCTTAGGTTTGAAATATTTATGGGAATGTGCAATACATGAAAAACAGGTGCAATGTGTTTAAAATTAGTGAAGGCTGTTGTTCGAATCGTTTATTAGTACTGTTAAAAACTGTTAAAAATGTCTGTTATAATGTGCGTTAAGTCTAGTCTGAGAACAATTAATGTTATTTACAAATTCCAACAAACTCCGAGTTTGTCTAGAAAAGGTGTCCAAAGTTTGCTCATGACAAACTTCGGGAAACTGTAAAAAAAAACACAGTCGATTATCGGTACTGTATCTATTTCTGAGGTATGATACAGTAGGAATATTTGGTAATATAACATCACATGTGTGAATGAGATGCTGTATTACCAAAATATTTCTATGATACCTCGGAAATAGATAGTATGTGAAGATACAGCTTTGGGTACCGTATCGAGTGGAAACAACTGTGCAAAAGTCACTAGCAAGATTGAGCAAACTAATTATAAAAAAATGATTATGTTAATGTTTGCTAGTGCAGCCTAAACTGGAACAACGATTTCTGAGAAGATAGAAGCGCCGATGGGAAAGTTGATATCCGATATTCCCGAGTCCCAAATTCCGCCGGACCTCCGCAACATATGGTAATCTAGAGAAGGGTAGTCGCATCTTTCAAGTTTTCTCAACATCACCATTGTATAGGTATGACGAGGAAAATAACACGGTGATGGTATTATACAAATTAGCTATTATAAATAGTATGGCAGTGATATTTATATTCATAATGATAAACTGTTATTGTGAATTAAAAAGATAGCTGACGAGATGAGATTATGACGTCAGTGATTATGTTAATTATAAATGACAAAGACTTGGATATTTTACGGTATCATGTCAACAAGAGGATATACAATATCTCACATAGGATTACAGTTGCTGTCAAAAGACGAGATACTGCATGATGTTTATTGTTGGTAGTCATGATACAGCAAGTTTATCGGGTATAATGACAATTATACGCATGACGACTTTTCGACTTCCACACAAAAGACGTCATCGTCACGATGTGAACATGCGCAAGCGCAAACTTGTTCACATTCTATTGCGTATTGTTGCCGCGTAGTGCAAATATTAGGTGATTAATTTATTACGTGATGTGCATGTAGTTTTATGAAAAATGATAATAAATGTAACATATTATATTAAATTAACAAAAACACTATAAAAACACGTTGAATAGTCACTTCTATGTATTCAATAATGTCAATAAAACCCAAATGTTTATGTGATATCATGTTCTGAAAAAAACAACATTTTAAGTAGCTAAAAACAATGAAAACCTGAAAACAAAACTACCATTCATATTGTATACATATATATTAACTATGTGCCCGTTCAGGCGTAGTGATTTAACCGGGTAACTTAGCAATATGTCCAACTGTTTCCATGAAACTAGTTTACCTGGGTAAATAGTCTAGCCTTAACACGCTATGTATACTGCATTGTGCATGATACGCCTATCGTATGCAAGTTGTATAACAATATGATGCCTACTTTAGTATAAACATGTCTGCTGTATATCATCATCATCAAAGATGTATATAAACAACCTTCATACAATAAGAGTATGATAGATATTATGTAATTTATATGCCATACCTTTACACATACTGTATATACATAATATGCATAGCTACAGTATATGAAAATATACAGCATAGACATGTACTGAAGTACATGTCATTGCATACAAATAATGATATAGGTTTATGACATTTTAGGCATGGCATATGTCTACATGATATATGACCATATAATGACATATGGCATGTGCATATATGGCATATAGATATGGCATGGGTGTATGATATAGATACATTCCATATGTAAGATATATACATCATTATGATAGATGATGAAACATATATGGCATGTTTACATAAGTGACATATGGCATGTACATATATGGCATGGATGTATGATACAGATAAATGACATTTGTAATATATACAGCATCATGATAGATGGCACATATATGGCATATGTTTACATAGGTGACATATGGCACATATAAGGCATATGTTTACATAGGTGACATATGGCATGTACATATATGGCATGGATGTATGATACAGATAAATGCCATATGTAATATATATACAGCATCATGATAGATGGCACATATATGAAATATGTTTACATAGGTGACATATGGCACATATAAGGCATATGTTCACATATGTGACATATGGCATGTACATATATGGCATGGATGTATGATACAGATAAATGCCATATGTATACAGCATCATGATAGATGGTACATATATGGCATATTTACATATGACATATGGCATAGATGTATGATATAGATACATATATGGCATATGTTTACATAGGTGATATATGACATATATGACATATTTTTACATAGGTGACATTATGGCATGTACATATATGGCATATATATGGTATGGATGTATGATACAGATAAATGCCATATGTAATATATATACATCATGATAGATGGCACATATATGGCATATGTTTACATACAACATATGGCATATATATGGCGTAGATGTATTATAAAGATACATTATATGGCATATGTTTACATAGGTGACATATGACATATATGGCATATGTTTACATAGGTGACATATGACATATATGGCATATATATATGGCATGGATGTATGATACACAGTAGACACAGGACATATGTAATAGATATACAGCATCATGATAGATGGAACATATATGGCATATGTTTACATATGACATATGGCATGTACATATATGGCATAGGTATAACTTATAGAACATAGCAGTATACAAATGGTTAATATTAGTGGGTTAAAAGAAATGGATAACCAGAATCAAAGTACCCCCAAAAGATAAAATGCATAAATTTTTACATAATATTCTTTTTTTTATATTCTTTACACAACCAATATGGCTCTTAGACCTTTATACATAAAAAACTTGTTATTATTTACACAGGTAGACCAAAGCATTTATCGATATAGGGGTAGAAGAATAAAAAGAATATAACTCACATCAACGGCCATTAAATAATGTATCAACTATCAACTGTGATATTGAGAATTGTTTACTACTGAGCCAGAGCTATTATGCAAATGTTATGCAAATATTATGCAAGTTGGAGTATACACTCAGTTCAAAATGAACAAAGTTGAATTTTTTATTCATACATTTTTTATATTTTTATTTTCAAATTCTAACTACAACAAAAACTATATTTTTTAATTTACAATTAATTTAATGATATATCATCCAAATCTGTTACAAAAAGATTTTGAATTTAAAATTCAAAGAAACTAAAAAACATGAATGAAATGAGAAACATATTGAAGATAAATTATTAGATCATTAAAATAATGTAGTACAGTGTTAGTTAAAGCCATGGATATACACTGAAACATGAATGAATTAGGGTTGTTTTCTGTATGTATGTGTTCACATTAAAAATATTTTGTAGATGAGAGTGTTCATAGTGAATTGAGCTGACTTTGATATTACTATCAGTGATGTAACACAGAGGCCTGAAGCTTAAGGACCCTAATTGGCTCTCCAACACCTTGGCCTTTTTACAGCCTTTTTTTTAAATATTTGAATATCTGTCATTTCCTAAGGGCCATTTCTTAGAGACGGTCGTAAGCTCCGGTATCCTTGGGTTTAGCCAGTGAGCGCTCATAGCTTTTATGCCACATTGGTATTACCATTCCTTCAAAAAGAAAGTTTTCTTTTTTTTAGCATAGGACAACAGTGTAGTCTTATACATGGGCTTTAACTCCCAGGCTAGACTTCGACCAAAGTTTATAATAGTAATTTAAATATGTTTATATTTTCACCTATTCCCATTCCTGTATGTTGTACATCGGCCACGAATAAAAAATAAATGCTATAAATAACTGAATGGTAACTAAGCTAAACATGTACTTGTCAATTTTTCTACTGACAACAACTTGACCGATGGACTTCTTTTAATTAACATCCATAACATTTATCCACGTCCATCCAGTGATTGAGTTCGCACCGGTAATCCATCCATACAAAAAACTAACATAACGATAGCGGTCACGACAATAAGAGTAAACAATGAGATGATCAGTGTAAATGCAAGTCTAATTGGCTGTACTCATTCTCGAGTAACTCAAGAAGATAATAGAAAGATCTAATCTTTCGATCATACTCTACTAAGACTCGTAAAGGTTTATATAGGTGACGTATCAATACCATATGTAAAAGAGTAAAATTGATAAGGATTTTTTAAAGACATATCGTCCCCTGAAAAAATAATTTTAACAATTTTTTTGTTGAATATGTCATTTTAATGTCACATAATATTCAATTTGACCAAAAATTGGATCGAAAAACATTATTTACCTGAAAAAAGGGCAAAAATTGTGATTTTTTTTTTGTCTTTGCAAAATATGTTTAGGTTTTTTTCTGGTTTGTTTAGGTTTTTGAGAGACAATTGGCCTACATCTTCAGGAATATATATTTGTTAAGCTATCAAAAGATCCCACAATTACAAATCTCTTAATTTTAAATCTCTATTTTAAAAGGGCGAACCAAGCACTACCCTCTAAATAAATATTAATTTGTTCACTTACGTAATTATAAAATCATTATTTAACTAATTTATTTGTAATTAATCAATATCAACTGATAATTTTATGGAAATGATATTGGAAATGAAATTAATTAGTAATTGGAATATACAATATTTTAAACTACCTCCAGCTATATTCAGCAACAGAATTTCCATATGTTTAAAAGCAAAATAATTATTCAAAGAATAAAATAATTACTTAAGGTTTTTTCTCTCGTATGTCCACGTTCTATTTGTACAATTATCTTTTAGTGATTTTTAAAAAATATTACAGAAATAAAGGTCTGTTCATGTTCACGATAAAAAATGTTGATACAGAGATACATGTTCATGTTTCCTCAAGAAAACAAAAGAAAATAGAATGTGGAAATTCTTCGATGAAAATAAGAGTTTTGCAAATATGATCAAATGATACCTTGATCAGTACAAAACAATAAAATCGTTTCCAATTTTGTTATTCTTATTGATCACTACGTCATCAAATTAGATTTTTTTAAAACATTACTTTCTTCAAAGCAGTACAAATTAGTTATTCTATATAGTCCTAGAATGAAAATATTTCTAATTTCATTTGTTTTATGTAGAAAAAAATCTGTTAGCCATGGCCTTTTATTTTCACATTTCATTCTGTAGGTGTATTAAAAACTAATCCATAATGATAATGATAAAAACAAATATTTTTGGAAAGAAATTAACTTTGGACACACTTATACATTGGAAACTGCAGACGATAATTCTCATTTAAAACTATTTTAGTCAGTAAGAAAAATGAATTGATTGATAACAATATTTAAACAAAAATATGAAAAGAATGAAGAGATAAAGTTTAGTACTTTAAATGAACTACCTGAAATATGCAAATTACAAGGTGGACGTTTCTAAGGTTATGGTAATATCTAGATGATGAAATACCCATATCTGAATATCAATGTTAAAATAAGATTCCCTGATTATATATACTTTATTTAAATATGCAAATGAACAGAGTTTTGCAGGTTGATAGTGATGAGTTATGAGCATGTGTTGGAGAGATCAACAGGTGGTCTAAAATATTATGCAAATAATGTATAGATTATCTATGGACTGAACAGAGATTCCCAGATGGATTGAGATAGTTAAGTTATGAGAATCGCTGGTGTTGGGGAGATCAACAAGTGGTCTACAATATTATGCAAATATTATTATGTCTTTTGTTTGAATGATGTTAAAGTGCTGCGTAGATTGTCTGTTGTTTGAATGATCTTGTTAAATTTGAAATATATAGTGCTGCATGAATTCTCACCTACAAAATAAACAACACAAAAACAAACACATTACTGATTAAATCTATCCACAGCCCACAGAATTGGATGAATATCATTAAATTAAAAATAATTGCATTAACAAAAACTCAAACAAGCGACTAATTCTACACTAATCTCCTACAAATATTATCCTATCATTATATTAATATTCTTCTTTACATATTATTTTCTATGTCCATAGAGTTATTTACAGTACAAAAGATAGTTTAATAAAGAATATAAGACCAATAACACAATCTGAAAAGCAACATATGAACTTGTATCAAAATGGTTAGATAGGAGAAAGGAAAAAAAAAACAGAAAATGCTTTAAATATAATTATTATCATCATTATTACTATTATATTATATCTTTTATTATATTAAACATTGCAAAAGTTGAAGATCATAATATTGGAATGCATTTAAATTTAACCAAATTCAAATTTAAGTGCAATCTAGTCTTCAGTTATTTTTGGTTAGTAATTTCTAAGGATTTTAGTGTGGTCATGTGGAATATGATATGGCGGATATGATAAACAGTGTTTCTTTGAGAATAACCTACAGTATATACAAATGTTGACTTTATCAGCTCGAAGAAATCCTTTCGGAAAATATGTAAAATACAATTTTTTTTTTGCCATTTATGAATGTAAAACTATACAAATTATGTTAATTATTTATCATAATATACAACATATGCAGATTTATTTACAATTTTTGTAGTATCAATAGGTATAATTTAACATTTGGGTAAAAATATGATTATCATATATTAATAGATTAGTCAATAATATAATATCTATACATATGACTGCTTCATGTAAGTAAATTTAGCTAAGCCACATTTAATATGATATTATAATGATATACAGTAGCTTTTCAACAAGAATGTTAACATGAGTATTGAATAAAGCCCTAGTAGGTACCATGTCAACATTATTCTACTGCAGTTGCTGCAGTTACTGCAGTAACTACAATTTGTTTACTCATTAAACCAGGTTATGAAATTATTTAGCAAGTGTTTTCTAATCATACACACACTATTTATTTAAAGATGTATTGTCCCCCAAAAACATGAACAATTAAGATTAATTAAATCAGACTTTGAATAGGTTATTTTGTAGTATTAATGAAGTTAATCACTTCCGTAGAAAAAAAAATAGAAAAAAATTATGTTTTCCTTTATAAAATGACAAAATAAATGGTTAAATTCAACCAATTCCATTGGCTGGCAGTCAATTTGACTATTTTTTGCTTTAAATTACAGTTTTTTTCAGGTAAATAATTTTTTTTTTTCGATCTAATTTTGGTCAGAGTGGATAATTATTATGTGAAATTAAAATGGCATGTTCAACAAAAAAATTTTAAAATAATTATTTTTTCAGAGAGACAATACATTTTTAAAGTTTGTTTGAACAACCTTATATCATATTGAAATAAAATTATGTAGTTACTGCGGTAAATGCAGTAGAATGATTTTGACATAATCACTTAGGAATTTTCTCAGTTAATGTTGCAATAGCCATAAATGCATAGAGACCATATTTGGTAGAATATAAAATATAAATATTTATTTAATATAATTGTCATGGCTTTTCATTCATTCTTAAAAATAAATAATAAATCTCCCCCACCCAACACCATCGATTCTACATACTATTTGAAGAGAATGTATTTTCATTGAATTTCCTTTTTTTTTTTACAAAATGCAAAAACTGAAACTAAATCATACAGATAGAAAATCATTCATGCGAGTTTAGTAGCAAAGCTAAATGTACACACACGCAGCAGACTTGTATATACTACGCTAATGAATGAAAAAACAAAATTGCTAATATCTTACTATCATAAACAAATACCCATATTGGCAACAGCTATAGACTTAACCCTATTTTATGTACAATATAAAATGACTTAGTTTGCTTTATATTTATAAGACGAATGTAAAATATAAATCAAAAACCCCATTTCAAACACACTTTATAAATGTTATATTAACCCCAATGTCGAGACTTGCATGCTAAAGGACAAGTACACAATTAAGAATAAAATAATAAATTAACAACAAATAAGTTTTTTTGTACTGAACAGTGTGAAAGATGAACGAGTTGTATACATATACAATATATTATAGTATATAGAAAATTATATAATATATTTGTATATGTACACACATAAATAGAAATAATAAAATATACGTTAAATATATATATATATATAGATAAAAAAATGTCAAATATAAGATAGACAATATATAACTTTTGCACGTAAACATATTGCAAAGTTCGTTCACGGGTAACCAAAGATAGAACGCGTACACCATCATCCGACGAAGAATGTTCAATAAATACAGAAAAAAAAATAAATAGAAAAGTTACAAGTTGCAATAAAGTAGTTAACTGGTCCAGTATTCAATTGTTATCGCGATGTAACGCGTGATTTAACTAGTGGAAAACTGTAATTATGCGATTTAATTTCAACCAATCAGAATTTGATATACACGTGTACCAATTGAACATATATTTTTATAGAGATACAAGTAATTTTTTATCTTGTTATTACAACTACAGAAAACTTTTTTACTTGCAATTGTATTTTTAAAACTATGATTCACATTAAAAAAAAGATTTTTTTAATTCTACATCGACTAATAGTTATTTGAAAGCAAGTTTGGACATACAAAACAGCAAAAGCATAAAAAAACCATTAAAAAAAGAAAGAAAAACGCATTATTATAATATTGTTAAAACACAATTGAAAAAAATGACATATTTTGAGCTTGTTGGTTGAGCCCATCTGACTGTATCTTCCTGTTAATATTTCTTGTTAATAACTTTGTGTAGAAACACACTACACTATAACGGTTGCGCTATCAAGATGTACGAGCTTTGTTCAGAATGTTTGCCTTTTGAATACCACGAATCGAAATGAACACACAATTAAATGGAAGAACAACTTTTCACGCTCACAAATAAACAACACGCGTAATTGTCACGTGCCTAATGCCTGGGGGCAGTATCTCTATCTCGTCTTACCACTGGCGAAACTGAGGGTGAAAATCTATGTACGAAAGGCATGGAAGTTTAATTGGCAAGCATAATGTTACGTGACTTGAGTCCACTTTGCATAAATCAGGTTACTTATAAACAGCTGCTATAAGGCCGAAACTCGCATAATACAGCTGTTATCATATGCATCGCCCTCCGAGTTTGAACTATGTGCTGAATGCGTAGAATACGCAGAGTGACGGGAATGGATAGAGTCTGAATCTAACGGGGATGTTGGCGTGCTTAGAGTCACAATTGTCGTTGTCACCATTGGTGTACAATTACCCCTCGGATTGTTTGTGTTCAGATCCGCTCTTGTCCTGTTCGGCTGCCGGATATGGATTTCGTTCAGTTCCGTGCCGTCTTCCGTGTTTGCTTGCATGTAACGTTTACCTGAACGATTGCAACATATCGTATTTCCTTGGAATTCTTGTGTAGTATTATCTGTTGGACTATTTGACAGCGAATGTGGTGTATCATGTTGAGGCGTCAACGTACGTGCAAACGGAATGCCATTGTACGTATATTCTGTTTCTACAAATTCACGATTCTGAAAAAAAAAACAATAATAATCATTTAACGATAGAGATCAGTTGGAATTACATGAACAACTTTTGTAAATTAATTGAAATTATATTGTAATCACTTTAAAGTAATATTGTATTATAAAAATATTGTATGTGCACGTGCCAAGAGTGAAAGGCCAAAATCCGCTTTCGTTTGTATGGTAATACTTAGTATATTTACTTTAAGCATAGTTTACATCAATCATTTAGATTTTTATTCAGACTTCATATGACATTTTTAAGAATAAATAAACCATTTTAAAGGCCGGACCAATTTTGGTGGCTGTTTCCACGCCAAAATCGGTCCGGCACGTTACAGATCAACCATGTGTTGATATACTGTAAACACATACATCCATTGATTAGATAAACTTGAACATTGATACTATAATCAAGTAAGACCAAAATGTCTGGAAAAAGACTGTGGAATCTTGGAAGAAATCTGGGTTTCGTGGGAGTTTATGGTTTATATGCAAAAAATAACAAACAAATGGACCAGGTGGGGAAATTTAAGTGCAATTTTGGCCGCTATGTTTGACCCAAGATGGCGGAAATATTCAAATGTCATAAAAAAAAACTGTCCAATACAATGCAGTCATTTCGATATACTTCATGTGTATCGATGTGTTCGGTAGGAAGAGTATGTACAGCCAACAAACATATATTTCTATCCATTTGACATTCAAATACAGTCTTAAAAAGAAGCTCATACTATCTTGAAAAGAAGCCCATACTATCTTGAAAAGAAGCCCATACTATCTTGAAAAGAAGCCCATACTATCTTGAAATTGGGCAACTTTTCAAGGTTTTAGGGTACTGTCCCTCTTGTAATAATATAGAAAACCCAAATAATTAATGAAGATGTGTAACATGATCAAACTAGAATAATATATCTTATGTAACTGTATTTCATGGAGAAAAAATATATGTACAACGCAAAATAGGTCACACATACTTACCCTCATTATTCATTTTCTATTTTTATTGTTATGTACAGATACTGGTACACCAGACAGAAATTCAATGATAGATATATAAATTATTATTTCAAACTATCTCAATTACTCTTATTATGCATAATTTTGTAAGGGTCAAACGCTTTTCAGGTCAAACCTATTACGCCATATGCTGGTCCGGATTGACTTAGTCACGACTGTCCAGTTAGAAATGCGTATCATTATGACTATAAAGAGGTTTTCTGTCATGTGATATAAAGTGATACTAATGCTAATGTTGTTTACAGTGATTATTAACTGTGAACTTATTAAGTATTAGTTAACAATAGCACAAATTTGATACATTATTATTTATATATTGAAAACATTTAAAAAAGTATGTTGGATATTAAATTCACTTTTGTAATTTTTTTGTCACATTACATTATCAGAGAGTTTAACACTATAAGAATTAACATAACTAAAGCTCTGTCTACACTATCAAACTTTATGTGACAAAAAAAATGTGATGTGCCCATGATGATGTCATATCATTACCATATTTGGGCATATCACTACCATATTTGGACACATCACTTAATGAATATGATCAACTCTAATGGTTTATACACCCATACATAAAAATTAGTAAACTACATTTTGTTTTATATTTTTTAACCCCATCATTTAAACCATGGTTTAAAAGAACGGTGGGCTGTCACATTGAAAAGTGATTTTAGTTTTTAATTTATCAACCAAAGGAACATATAAGCTGTTGCTAAAATTAGGTTTTTTCACAGGTATGTAATTCTTTTGTTATATGTCAACCATTTTTTTTAATCACAGTATTTGCCCGTAAATTACATTGATGTGTAAAGAGTCTAAATTTGAATCCAGATTGCCATAAATGTAATTCTTATGCTTAATCTCAACAAGTTATTACTGGACAGTTTTTATCTCTTCCCCTTTAAAAAATGTAAAACTCAATCATTCCATTTCACCTTGTAAAAAGTAACACGTTTAGTTGGTTTGTTTGCATCAATATAGTTTCACTCTACACTGTACCGTGCTCTAGAACAAATGACCCTTAGAAGATGTATTCGATAGACAATGATTTTTTTTAAGTGCAAATGTTGTAATTTTCTTAATGTTGGTACATATATCCGGATCTGAAGCCAATTTGTTTAACTACTAGCCATGTTAAAATAAGTATCTAAAAATTATATGAAATGCTAAAGGCTGGCATAGGAAGAAAAAAAAAAAGCTAGGCACGATATTGACTGGTCTTTTAAAAGGTCCATTGAAACAAAATCACTTTGAGAAGAGATACTAAAGAAAATAGAGTAACAGATGAAGATGACACCATTATCCGATAGGGGTCAACCTAAATTCCCTTTGGAGAAAGGACTATTGTCTGTTTATCCAGGTAAGCTAGGAACGAAACAAAATCACTTTTAAGAAGAGATAAAAAACAAAATGGAGTACCGATGAAGTTGATTCATACAACCTTCGTAATATACTTTTTTGAAAGAACAAACATACTTATTTCATCATGATATAAATTTAATTTAATTTAAAGAAGAAATTACATTGATTAAAACATAATATGATTTCATTTTCTTATTCATAATTACTGTCAAAAGTCGATGAGACTATTAATTTTAATATAATTATTTATACAGAAAATGGAACAATATGTCAAATTGCAAACTGAGTAGTATGCAAATAAGGGTGTAATTTGCATAATCAGTGAAAATACTATAAACAACGCATACTGTATATTATTCATTGAATAAAAATGTCAGGTTAAGCTATAACTTACAAAACTGAAAACTCACAATTTTGAAAAAATATACAGTTTTACATAAACATAATAAGTTATTATCACAAAAATGAAAAACAGAAACAAAATTTGTTGCTGCAATTTGTTGTCCTTTGATTTAATATATATTCTACTGCAGTAATGGCATAATTGGTGCAGTAAATATTGCTGGACTTGACCAATGCTGAAATTGAAAACTCAATATTAAATGCAATAAAAATTATTTTGTTTACAAAAAAAAAACAACACAAAATGGAAGTCCTTTTGCATTGATGTAATTGTCCATCTCGATATGATGAATGAGTCCACCACACAACACACAACAATTTGGAAAACAATACTTTTCTAGGCCTACTCAAAATGTTTTTTTTAAGAGCCAGGATATTATTGAAGGTAGACCCCTTCTCCAATATCTGGAGTTGCTTTTGTTCATCATTAAAATAGTTCAGGCTACATAAATGAACCAATTTTAATTGAGGTCTATAGTTTTCTAAATGTCATTGATTACATACCACACCAAAAATTGCAACAAAGATAAATTGAAAAACATTGTGTAAATCTTTGTGAAACGAGCTAAGCCCATCAACATGTTATAATAAACTACCAATTTACAATATATACAATACTACGGACTATTTCATTCTGTTCGTAATTACAATAATTATATACAAATCGCCCAAAGGTAGCCCCTTGGGTTGTAAAACAATGAAGCAATTTTGTAAGTAGGCTACTAAAATTATTTTATGCTGCTTCTTTCTATTTGTCATTCTGCACCACAGATATGTTATTAATACAATGTTTTATAATGCTCATACATTTGATTGCTGGTTACATTATATTACATGCTATGCATTAGATCCATCCCTGACAATTAAGTTATGCAACACGAGGCTCTGTGAATTCTGCTTCTCTCGACGGTTATTTTTATTTATAACTTTTAGGTAATCTGGCTTCATTGATTTACATTTGTAATGTTTTTTTTGTGTCTTACTTTGTACTGTACTATATATTGGCAAAATAAATGATATGATATGATATGATAGTGCCGTTGCATAGGGTCTATCTATCAACATTCACATTTGAAGGCGTTATAAAACAAATAATGACTGATGTGTAATCATGCAATAGAGATAATATTTGTATTCATTGAAAGATGGACTGTAAGTTGAATCATGGTTGAATAGTCAATCTTTCTCCCCATTCCACTCACAAACATTCATTCTTAATAGCTTTTTTTCCAGTAAGAATTAAAATGTACAGGGTATTGAAAAATTGATGCTTGTACTAATCTGGTTATGATTACATTTCTAACAATAAGCAAAATTGAATTCTTTTCAATCAGATGTGTCAAATGCGGGTAACATAAAGAAATAAAGTTACCATGACGCTAGTAATTAAAAATATCTTGTTGTAACCATGGTTACTAAGGCATCAGGGCATTGAATCTGTGATTTAAGAGAGGTTTTTTACTTTGTATTGAAAGAAACCACAACGAATTCTTAATTTATTTTTGTAATTTACTCTCTCTGTTTTCATCCGGAAACCAGTCAAATGCGTGCCAATAACACAACTGACAAAGTAAAGTTTATCAACCTGAACTGTTTTCAGAGTTTGAAAACGATTTTCAGAAAACTCCTTTTTTCCTCTGGCACTGGAAATGGCACTACTGAAAAAAGGACAGTTTTCCCATTTAAAAAAAACTGTTTGAAATACACTTTGATTGCATTCTCAATCATTAAAAAAAGCGGTTTAAAAAATTGGTTTCTATGTTTTTCCCTCTTTTACTACTGACAAAAAACGGTTTTCTATTTAAAAAAATAGTAATTACACCATGGAGTAAAGCAGTCTTAATTTGACTTCCTTTTAGAAGGTCACTGACTGGGGCGAACATTTTACTCTTCGAGGGCATATAAAAAGGTGGCTCTCAAGTTTAGTACACACGTTTTAGGCGACTCATTCTACAGGTTAATATTGCATTGACGTCATTTTACAGTAAATAGTAAATACTTTTTTATATAATATTTATAATATTAATCATGTGGTGCTCTTTCAACCAATCCCTGACGGTAAATATGATAAAATGTTCATAGTGTGATAGTGGATATAAAAGTAATCAAAAACAGATATAAGACAAAATAATGGTATTTCTGAATAAAGCGTTGATGATTATAACATGATGACACCTTTATTTATTGCTGTGTATATTATTGTCACACGATCACGGACAGAAGCTCAAGATAGAATAAAAATATTTTATTTATTATATAAACATGTCAAAGGGACCAAGAATATTCTTATTTTAAACCTTATAAAGCAAGAATATCCTATAGCGCTATTTACTTTAAAAAAAATTTAAAATAAGTTTTAGGCTTATGGTTCCCATTCTTTTTTTAAATTATTAATTTTCTGAAACTCAGTATATTAATTTAGTTTCCACTTTAATAGGCCTACTCCAAAACAAATTATTTTTGAATTCATTTTAATCATATATAGAGAAAAGTAGAAAAAAGAAAATAATGATAAGATAAGATAATCATGTGAAAATGAAATTGATGAAGTTGAATAAAAGTTGTGGTTTCAAGCCACAAAAGGGAAAAAAAATACTCGGACTCCACAGCACATAAACCAGAACAGGTTGATGTACGTTATGGTTTACGTTATAATTACGTCTGGCAAATATCTCAAATGTATGATATAACATCCAATCGAATTTGAACCATATTGTGAAGATTCCTGGTTCGAATCTAAGATTTCTCATTCACACAGATTTTCTCATCTTCACCTGTTATGAATAAATGTATTCACTGGGCAATTTAGAGTTTTATTTATTATATAATAATAACTTGTTAAAAGGACCAAGAAAGGAAAAAGAATATTCTATAGCTCTTTAATTTTATTTTAAAATTGTTTAGATTTCTCTTTTTTTTTTAATAATCAATTTTCTGTAAACTCAATAATGTAAATTTATTATAATTAGAAAGAAGAAGCCCTATTGTGAATTTCTTCTTTTCTTGACAAGGAATACATGCCAAAATATACTAAAAGTAAGATTGATCATTCAGTGAAAAGATAAGCTAGAGTATATAACAAATTTTAGAATAGCTTGATTGATCCTGTATAGGGACAGGATTGTAGTTAATTAACATACATACATTGAATGCTGCCCTCTATAGTTTATAATGAATTACCCTAGTGTTAAAGATAGAAATAATACTGTTAATTATAAATATTTATTATTATTTTCTTTAAAACATAAACGTTGAAAAGGCATTATTTAAAAGCATGATTCTCATACCCAAATTGAAATCTGCTTGCCATTTCCATATATTTAATAATAGGAACAACCCAATAATAGTTTTTATATAACTCCAAAATAAATCCTGTCATTTGAATGGACAATTGTGGGTCACATGTCATGCAATAGTACATACTATTTAACGATTGCTTAATAGTCCTTTTTTTTTTTGTGTACAGCAAATTTGCAAATTGATAAATAAAAAAGGTTTGTTAGGTAATTAAGATTTTAACTGTGTCTATAAAATAAATGTGAACTGAATCTATCTTCCAAAACAATTTGTAATCTAATTTAATGGAGTTGTATATTAAAATTAAATGCATTATGATCATAAAACCAAAAATGAATTCGTCTTATTTATTGAATGGGGCGAATATTTTTAGAGTAAAAATAGGCTAGCATATATAGTATTTCCTTTAAGATTGTAAATAGTTTATATCTCATTTTCCTTTTTAATATTTTTATATTTTATATGTTGTATTCACTGAACCACTTTAGAAATCAGTACATTTGTATTTGTAATAGGTTTAAAGATGTATTTCTCCCCCCCCCCCCCCCCCCCACCAAAAAAACAAAAAAAAGAAGATTAATTAAATGAGACTTTCAATAGGTTATGTAGTTTTAATAAATTATTTCACTTCTATATAAAAAAAACGAAAATAAATGTTTTAACTTATAAAATGACAAAATAAATGGTTAAATCGAACTAAAAACCCATTGGCTGGCATCCAATTTGAATATTTTTTTCTTTAAATTAAAGTTTTTTCAGGTAAATAAATGTGTCTTCGATCCAATTTTGGTTAATGTGAATAACCATTATGTGAAATGAAAATGACATATTAAAAAAAAAATTAAGAACAATTTTGTTTTCAGGACAATACACCTTTAAAGAAAAAATAAATAAAATAATTTTTTTTTTCAGGACAATACATCTTTAAAGAAATAAAATAAATAATGCAAAAGGCATATATATGGCTAGAAATTTGGCAATTCGTATTATATCTATTGACCTAATCAAATAAAATATAGATCTTTATTGAATACACTGACTGAACTCAAGGTTCTCATCATTGTCACAGAATCAATGTCTATAATGAGCCTTATTGATGTTGACATATATTTAGACCATATGCTTACACGCTTCAATGAACATGAGTATGTACGCTTACTGTACAACGTCACACCTGCACTCTTCCAATGCCCGCTAATTTGAGACTCAACGAAGCCTAAAGCGGTCGCGGCACAGACACAGCCAATTGTCTTAAGAAGCTTGTAATAGAGCATGGGTATTTACAAAATGTCAACCTAATTTAGAATATGTACTTCGGTAATTTCAACATAAAACGAGGAAAGTGAATGGAACAATAAAAAAAGAAGTATGGACCAATTTAAAATGCAAACCATTTAAACAACAATATGTACATATTTAAGCACTTGTGTATGATAGAATGTACTACATATTCGAATAATCATATGCTGACATTTTTATGAACGCATGATTTAAAAAAAACAAATTTTCCCAAATTTATAATCACTGTTAAATGTGAATGCACTTATATCATATTCCCCATCTAAGTCATTCTACCCCACAATGGCCCTACTGCACTTTCGCACCTACTAAGATTCTCTTAAGGATTAAGTTCAGATTTAAACCAATTATTAGCACTGCCGTGACCTGAACCTAGCCCTAAAAGTATTCTCAGTAGTTGCGACAGTGCAGTAGCGTCCCCACAACAATGCATACACAGGCACACTTGGTTTCATATTGGAACTGTAACAATACAACCAGTTTCTGTATCATTGCAGTACAAACACAATATCTGGCTTAAGCTTTCACATCGCGCCAGGATTTGGTTCGGCGCCCTCAGAAAAATATCGTGGAAAATGGGTTGAGGGTAAAGCATAGGATCGTTCACACCAACTATGTACAATTTTGATATGTACCTAATTAGGACTCCAAATTCAGTGCGATGGATCAAGAAGCCATTTAGTGGCTGAAATAGTATGATTTTTTTTTTTGACCAATCGACAGTGAGCATGAATGCGTGAGCTTGACAATGGAAGTGAATGCTCGCGATATTTTCCTCAGGGCGCTGGACCGAATCCAAGCGCGATGTGAAAATTGCTTTATCACGATCAATGTTTACTTACTAACTAACTAACTAACTAAATCGTATCCCAACTCATCAACCACAACGTACAATATAGACTCAATCCACGTTTGAATAGATTAAAAAAGCAACATATTATGATTTGATATCATGTGACAATATACATTAAGGTGATTATTCGTGTAAGGTTTGAAATAATTTATCACTACGCACAAGTGTCTCGTTCAACGTGAAGCTATTCATTTGCGAAACATGAGTAACAACCCCGTTTGTTCCTATCCAGACTCCCGATTATCACTATTCATTTTATTGATTTTGCAACCAATTAACGCTTTCATTCATACCACCTAATAACATGCATCTCCCCTGGGAAGCGACACCTAGGAATTTCAGCATCAGACATCCATCACAGTCTGAGCTAATTACGTGACCGTCATACTCACCGTGTCGGTTCACAACTTTCACATAAAAACTGACATTTTCTTTCTCGAAATGAAGAACTTCTTATGCTTGTTGGTACGCACCATCAAAAGTGACCCAAATTTTGAAATATTTCCACGGCTCATGTTACAGTAGTTACATACATCTCATTTTGTGAAAATGTCAAGAATATTATCAAGAGGTTAAATAATGCCTATCAAGATATTTTTTTACATTTAGTAAGGCCACGTGTAAAGATGTTTTATATTCATACTGAATAAAGACAAATGCTGGAACAAATTTATCAATATCAGGTCTTTTATCGTCACTAGTATTTCAAAATGCCGCATGTTGTTTAATTTCTGTTCTGTATAAAAACATCCCCACCTCACCTATCTTCTTTGTGTATTTTTTTTGCAATTCATTCTTTATAATATAAACTTCAAAGTAGTAAAGTTTCTTAAAGAGAAAATCCACCTGAACTACTCAAGCCTACATGGCTACACATGGTTTTATGGCTGAGACGCCCCTGTCTTAAGCTGCTTTAACAACGCACCCGGATTCGGTCTGGCACCTTGACAAAAAGCGTTGAGCATGCTTTCACATTGAGCATGAATTCAGTTATCTGTCAAGTGAGGTAACTCATAATCACTGTTCTTTTCAGCATGGATCAGTTACAAATTTGAAACTTACGATTTTGGTGTGATCCTAATGCTTTACCTCTAAACCCATTTTAGACGATATTTTTCTCAGGGCGCCGGACTCAATATGGCCTCAATGTGAAACCAACTTTAACTGATTGGCCACTCAACTCAAATTTGAAAGTGTATTAAAAGTCTTCATTTGTAAATTCTTTTGCTAGTTGTTTGATGAACAGAAATAATTTTAAAAGAAATAATTAAAAGTTTGAAGAATCAAAAAAATGGACTTACCGTAGCATTTTCTAGACACGCCAACAAATGATGATGTTGTGTTTCATATGAACTAATTTTATTCTGTATTTCTTCTTGTGAACAACCACTCTGTGAAAAAACAAATATATATATACATATTAGATTTAAGTGAAAACATTACTTTAATTAATATAGACCACTTTTAGCTATAGGCAAACTAACTGTATAATTATTGATGCCTATAGGCACGGACATCCTTTCATTTCATTTAAAAAAACATTTGTTTCTCTTTCCTTTTTATATGTACAAGAGTGGCGAAACCCAAAAAGTTAAACTTGTGAAGGGCTAAAATAAAAAATAAGCAAATAAACAAATTTATCAACAAAAAAAACAAAGTATATAAATGAAACCGATTGAAAATATCAATGAAATTTGAATTAATATTATAGGATTCAGTGATTGTATGTGGATAATAGATGCCTTTTGAGTTTAACTGAGAAATGTTTTATTGATAGTGATCGGTTATGTATTTCGGTAAGTTGTTCCAATATTTTGGCCCTGAAAATTGTATGTTATGTTGGAAAGATAGTGTGTTAATTGAATATGTAATATATTTTTTTTTCTTGTGTTATGGCTATGATAATTGAAATTGAATTTGAACAAGGGTTGAAATTGAGTGGGGATTAGGGAATTTATCTAAGAGTAAACACAAATACATTGTTGAAGGCAATTTATATCATAGAGTTTTAATTTTGATCCCTAAAATGGTCTTATATAAATTGTTGATTATTGTTTATTTATGTTATAATATTGTTTGTAATGAGAAAATGACTATTTTAAAATAAATGTTTATTGAACTGAAATGAGGGTAACCTAAATAGACCTAATTATGTTAATGCTTCTAATTAGTAACCAAACCAGGTCGCTAATTGGAAGAAAACATTATTTATATCATATATTTTTAAAAGGGAAAGCGATGAAAACAACGAATCTGAGTGGGCTACTTGGAGATGAGTTTGATGTGTTTCCAATACATTTTTCCTCTATCCGTCACAAAACCAAGGTATTTGTGCAAAGGGTAACCTAACTGTACCTAATTATTTTAATGCTTCTGGTTAGTAACCAAACCAGGTCACTAATTGGAAGAAAAAATGCAGTATATGTATGTATTACTCAACACTTCTGAAAAAAGGGGGGAAAATTATTCGTACATTGCCAAAAATCTATAACCGATTGATTTCTGCTTCGTTTGTTCACCGGAGCCTCAATTAAAGGTGTTAAATGCTCACTGTCACATACACTGTTATTAATGGTATGAACACGGTTCAAGACCTCTTACTTCCATATGAATATATATCAATTTGACTGAATATTTGGGAAACTTTGCATATTACTGTAGCATTATTACTGCAGAAATATTAATTATTTATGAAATTAAATATTACCGTTGTTTTGTTTTGAAATAGCAGTAATTTATTGCAATAAATAGAACAATTTATTTTTTCGAGTATATACACTTTTCTGTGAATATTTCTACAAAAATTGACATTTTATTCCTTTTCCAATTTTTATTCTTCTAAGACAATATATAAGCAACCATTCTGAAATGCAAAATTTAACAGAATTTTTGTAATTTTTTAAGCAGTTTGAATCATGGCATCTCCCAACATTTATTGAATGTAGACCTTCGCTAAATCATCAACTGAAAAAAAAGTTTGTGTAACAGGGGTGTTTTGAGTATTACAACGAAAATTCATTGCCATTTTCTAACTAGCAGTAAAAGTGATAACTAAATTTGTACACAATTGTGAAAAAAACACAAACAATCAGCTGCAGGCTTGAGAGACATCTGGAATTACATGGTTTTTTTTCCTCTTGTGAAATAACAACATATTTAGGCAGTAACATTAAGTTTATACTTTACGAACAAACAAGCAAGGTTGGGGATGAGAATTCCACTTCCCGTCCCTTTCCCTCACCCATGATTGTAGGATCCATTTACTTGTCAGGGCTTTAGCCACCAGTATGGTGGTTGGTACGGTCCCAAACTGACCATTTTTTTACAAATGCCTTTGGCACAACCCTGTGGCCTGAGCAGAGATTGTTCTGCACCACTTTATTTCTTGTGGCTACAACACTGCTTGAAGTTAACACAAGGTAAACGTCACGTAAAAAATGGTTTGAAAGAATGATTTAAAGTCAGTGAGGGACATATCAAGATTATTAAACAGACATTTACAGAGTAGGTTCACCAGGATTTGTGTAATACTTTTCAACTTTAAACACAACACGTTGATTATAAATGGCAAAGATCACAATTAGGCTACACTTAATTTTAAAATCCTTTCCTGCTTGATAAAGAACTTCTAAAAATCCTCATTTGTCAAAAACATGTCACTCTAGCTAAAAAAAAAAGCAAAAATCAAAATTATTTTACTGCTGTTAACTACATTTTATACCTTTTTAAACCGATTAGTGACTGTCTCTTAAATGTTCACATTGAAACAAAATAAAATCATACTTTGTATTGCAGTAAAAATACGTAGTTACTGTATTGCAGTAAAAGTATGTACTTACTGCATTAGAATAGAATTTTACTGCAGTTACTGCAGTAACTACATATTATTTACCCTTATCTGTTTAATCCAATTAGTCACTGTCTCATAAATGTTCGCTTTGAAACAAAATAAAATCATATGCTTATTGCTGTAAAAATATGTAGTTACTGCATTAGAATAGAATTTTACTGCAATTACTGAAGTAACTACATTTTATTTATACTACTTATCTGTTTAATCCAATTAGACTGTCTCATAAATGTACAAATAAAATCATACTTTTATTGCTATAAAAATATGTAGTTAAACTGCATTAGGATACTTTTGACATGATCCCCAATTTGATATTTGATATCAATGATATTGATTTAGTATATTAAATTAAACGAACATGATAATAATTGACAAATAAAGATCTATAGATGCAAATAATGAGTTTTCCTAAGAAAATTTTAGCTGGATATGTAAATTATAACTGCATGCATTAATGTTACATTTAATTAACTGAATCTGCTGATAACGTAAACAAAAATTTAAAAAGTAAAAAAAACAAAACATCTCCAATTCTTTCAACTTCAATTGAAGCCAGGTAGTTTGTTTTTATATGTAGAAATCTCCAGAGTTTTAAACGCAATGAACGCCTGATCTAGTTACTGCATTGTAACTTCACCTTAGAGTCATCATACAATTGGTATTTCATCCGGATGTCTACGTTGTATTGATTCGTAGGCGCCTTTAAGAAGCCATATGCGTCCCGGCAAGAACCGAAACGGCCACACACAAATCAAATATATTGCATCTCATTATTGTCTAAACATCATCGATTCTATTTTATTTTTGTGTAGGATGTAATTATTAAAGTAGATGTAATGTTTTGGGGAAGTCAAAGGTTAAAATCATAGAAATATAAAATAACTCTGTGGTTTAAGTAGGCTACCCTTTCCCTTTAAAAAGCCATGCTAATCCCTCTCATAATCAAAACATGTTCTTAATAAAGTTTGATTATGCAAATATTTTACTGCGATAAATAATTCATTAATTTTACTAGGCTGACAAAAAATCTTTAATTAAGGTAACGTTATAAGTTTCATATTAAAATATATATTTTTACCTATAAAAATCTGAATAGGAGACTAATGTGGGTGAAATAAAAGAATGCAACTTGAATTTAAAAACTAGGGGGTGGATCCCAGGGATAGATCTTAGGTTGCACCCTCCCTCCATTTGACAGCTAAAATGACATTATGAATGACATTCTTTATATCTATTATTGACAGACTATAATTATTATATGTTGGCATGGATGGATCTGCCCTCCAAAAACAAATTTTAGAAGCATAGATTTTTAACTTAAAATCTGGACAGGAGACTAATGTGTGTTGAACATAAAAACAAATGTTAGAAGCATAGGTTTTTAACTTAAAATCTGGACAGGAGACTAATGTGGGTGGAACATAACAACAAATGTTAGAAGCATAGGTTTTTAACTTAAAATCTGGACAGGAGACTAATGTGGGTGGAACATAACAACAAATGTTAGAAGCATATGGCACGGCTTATATTGGTTGACACCTGCTCATAGAAAGGTTCCAACAGTGATTATGCCCACGAGCATTCTTTTAAATTTAAGTATATAATGCTCTATGTATAATGTTTGTTTAATATATTGTTTACATGTTAAATGTTGAGAAATAGCTGCGGTAATGTTACTAGATTTGTGTAGCAGGAGTACTACAGACCATCCATGGATACGGTCCAATTATGGATGTATGGAATCACACAACGCACGAAAATAAAAAGCCCTTCATCTGGGTTTTCCACGACCGTAACAGTGAGCAAAGGCCGCCAAGTCACTACAAAAAAATACAATTCGGAGAATCATTCCGTGTATACCCAGAAATATGCACGTATCGCTGTATATTTACTACAGAAATTGAGTGTGTGGTGCAGTGCGTTGGATTTTTTTATCTCTGATCGCAAGATCAGGAGTTTAAGTCCAATGCTCGTCACATTGCTTGTATCCTTAGACACTTTTACATTTGCCTCTCTCCCACGTGTACAAATGGGTACCTGGTAAGAGGTCATAAATATACAAACTATGCTGATTACTAGCTGCAATACTATGGAAGTATGTTTTCATATGTGTTTGATCAAAAAATGGGGTAATAATATGCGAGTGTCATTTGAACATGAGAGAATTTGCACAATATAAATTAATACATTGTTATTATTATTCTTTATCAAGTCTATTATATTTATATTTATTGAATGATATTTCATTCAAACCATTGTATCCTAAACATTGCCATGTAAACAAACGATTTTTATAACCAGATAGTGCCAACATTAGGTTGTTTGGTGTCGAGAGGATAATCACGAAAGATCAGTAATTAGAATTCCTTGTTTGATATGACAGGGTATATGAATAGATGACGTCAATGCAAGAATGGCTAGTTGTGTATTTGACGAGATCATAAATACTTGCAGTACACTATCAAGTGGGAAGTCAATCACTATAATAAAAATATTCACCTTGCCAGGCTATGAATACACATACACAGTAATATTCACTGACTGTCGTCATCTGACGTCGTGCTATCAGATGTCTGGGGTATTATCGGTTAAAGGTACTTAAGGCTGTCAAAGGCAACTTTGAGAGAAGGTTAAAATAAACATGAAACAAAAGCTATTCTAATTGCCGGGCACAGTATGGTAATAGTAACAATAAAACCTGCCACACTCAATTCATAGAAAATATATTTTTGTGCACCTACTTTCGAGAGTTTTGATACATTCATTTTTTAAATTTATATTCTTACATTTTATTGTTTTTAGTATTACTTATTCTTTATACCGGGTTGCCTCTTCAGCCAACGACTGTTCTCCCAGAGGGCCAAGTTATGAGGAGTGGCTGTGTGTGTACTAGTACACCGGGATAACCCCTACTCGTCTCAAGAGAACTATGAGCGAGTCAGCCTCGAACCATGTAGATACTGTTGGCTCTTTAGGTACAGTAAACAGTGCCCCTGCCTTAATTGGGAAAATTTTAAAATGTTGCATGCATTTTCAACCAATTAAAAAGCTCTATTATCAATCATAGTAACCTTACACTTGTCTAATTATGATTTCATTACATGTGAAGATACTGACAGTTAATTTGACCATGAGGCCTGTGGTGATATAAAACCTGGCTGTGCAATGTGATGTATTAACAAGATAAAAAAAAAAAGGTGTGAAACATATCAGATGATTTTGCAATGAAACAGAGGTCCAAATATTCTGCTGCCAAAATAGCCGATTAATAACTGTGTGAATAAATTAACCCCAATTGTTTGGAAGCAGGAATGGGACAAATTTGACCATGAGGCCGGTGGTGATGTAAAACCTGGCCGTGTGAGATGATCTGCTAGCAAATTTTAAAAAAAAGTGTGAACCATATCAGATGATTATGCAATGAACTAGGCGTCCAAAATTCTGCTGCCAATTCTAAATAAATTAACCTCAATTGTTTGGCAGCAGAAAAGGGACAAATTTGACCACGAGGCTGGTGGTGATATAAAACCTGACTGTATATTATCTGCTAGCAAGATTTTTTTTAAAGTGTGAACCATATCAGATGATTTCGCAATGAACCAGAGGTCCGAAATTCTCATGGTTCCGCTGCAAACTATGTGAATAAATCACCTCCAATTTCTTGGCAGCAGAAAAAGAAAGTTGTCAATAGCCGAGAAAATGGCAGTGTGAAAACACCTAAACGATCGTAAATTGTAAACCGCAGAAAAAAAAATTTACTTTTTTATCGATTAGTAAGTTAGTTAGTTATTACTTAGCAAATTTTAGAAAATCGTAACTGGTTTAAAGTCTAACATTCAAGGAAAACATCGTAACTCAAAACCTAAATTGAAAACAAAATGAAATTATATTTCAATCACAAACCAAAATTATTTAAAAGCTATACAAAAACCTGAACGACAACCTCACATTTTTACCTGTCAAACGATGACAGAAATGTTTTTTTGTAATAGTACATAATAGTTATCATATTTGACAAAAGTATTTTTATTGGTCACCTGTCAACCCCTATCTTTGCCTAACGAGTTCTGTTAACCTTTAGCCATGCAGCAACACAACAGATGCTAACGTTACAAATGCCTAGGCCACGATAGGTAGAATACTAGGCCACTGAAGAGCCGACAATAAGCTGATTTAACCAGCTCGTTGCCTGCTCTCACCTTGTCTCCTTGCACGCTGAGATTGTAATACCTCTACTACGCAAGTCATTATTAGTTACTTGATTCTCTCTGCATGATATTCTAGATGCAGTTGGCAAATATTTGGCTAGGACATACTAAGCCGATAAATTGAATCAAGGAAAAAGAAATTAAGCTAATGGCAGAAAAAACAATTACATCATTTACTTAATTCAAATTAGAGAATTGAAGTAATGTATAGATTTGGCAGGATGACAACACATGGTCTAGATCCCTTCAAGTCAGGTGTCAAAAAACAATTTATAGAATGCAACCCTTAATTTTACAGACATTATATAGTCATATACTGTACGTAGAACGTTAGAGTATTTCAATAGTCTCCCCTGCCTGTCCAAAGTTGGAGCACTGCTTTTTGAATGGCGTAGCTTCCCGGACTAGCTTCCTGGCCTAGCTTCCCGGCCTAGCCTATGTCAATGATTTACGATGAATTAAACTTATTTTAGAACAGTAGGTATTTTATACAACAATTAATGAATGTCTTTTGTATTCATTGAATGGAGATTATTTTATTTGATGAAAGATTGACTATTCTATTTAACCTGGTCCCACCTCATTTTATAGAGCAGTCAATCTTTTAACTCATGAAATATTCTCACCATCCAACTTATAAACATTCATTATTTGTATATTAATAATTGTAAACAATATTTGCTATATATTTTTGATGAAATAAATTTGTAAACTCCTGTAAATGTATTAATTCCATTATTGTTTTATATTTAAATGTTTAAAAAAATTATTTTGATGTTGTGGGGTTTTTTTAAAGTTTAATTATCATTTTATTCTTTTATATGGCGTCATGTTTTTTTGTATAACTCCTTTAAATGTATTGATTTCATTATTGTTTTGTATTAAAATTTTTAAAAAATAAATATTTTGATGTGGGTTTTTTTAGATTTAATTTTGCATTTTATTCTGTTATATAGCATCATACTAGAACACACTGTTTGTGAAAGAAGCACCATTAAATAATTATGATTAGATAGAAATTAACATTATAACAGAATCTTATAGATCTAAACATTTTGAACATTCTCATCAACAAATTCTACAAAACAAAAAGAAAGAGAATTTGATTTGCATAGTTATTCGATAAAAATATTTCTACACAGAAATTAAAACGAAAAATGTTTCAGAAAATGTCACATATCAAAGTTGGAATAAAAGATAATGAGCTTTGCATATTTAGATAATCCTGTAGAAGCTCAGGAATGGTAAACACTGAATGCTGTAAAGATGAGGAATAGAAATCTGAGACTGAGAAAAAGATGTCCCAATCGAGATTCGAACCTGGAACCTTCTGCTTGATTAGCAGACCAATAAATCACTGACTGAAACTTTTATATTAATATTTTAGATTCAGATGCAGATTACGTTTATGCAGATAATAATGAATGAACATGTATAAAATAGAAAAAAGATATTAAAGTGAACATAGATAAAGCAGTAATTGGAAGTCATTATTATCATGGATCCCTTCTAGAAGTTAAAAACTCGCAGGGACCCACAAACAAAACACATTACTAAAAAAATAAAAATAAACATAGAGTATTAGAGTAGAGTATAATTTGTTTTAACCTACTTGGCTCCAAATCTGAAATGGAAAAACTCCAAAGAATACAATTAGTTAATTGTTATAGAGGTTGGCCTCAATGTTAAAAAAATATCTTTCATTTTTCATCTATTTATTTGACCAACAAACCATATACAGATATGAATTGATCAGGGACTGTTAAAAGTAAACTAGATTACTAAAACTTCAAGAGTCAGCAGTTCTATGATCTTAACTAAAATAAATTTATAATAAACAATATATTTATTTTCCTCTTAATAATCAAGCCCGTGGCCATAGGGTTGTGTAGGGTTAAACCCCACTCCCACATCAGCGAAAGTGCTAGTAAATATAAGGCCTAACTATTATGATACTGTTTTGTACAGAATCCTATACATATGAGCAGTAGTCAACAGACGAATTATTTCCATCTACTAGACTAGGCCTAAATCTATCTTTTCTTCAGTTGCTTACACTTGCTCTTTCCCCTTTTTGTTGAAAAAAGAACCCCCCTGTAAAAATCCTGGCTACAGGCTTGATATGTGTTTGCAACAGGCTCATGCCCAACAGGCACATAATGTCACCTGATGCCAGCCTGTAGTACAAAAGGCTAAATAATCACTGTATGTACACAGCTTGTAGTAGCAAAACAAACTTTGGTTTAATATTTCCTATTCACCAAACTTATTAAATACAGTATAGTCCTGGGGCATAGAGTTCACTTTTTAATATGTATCATAAACATATTGAATACAATTGAGTAAAGAGAATTGATGACTTAGCCTGGACTACTGCTGTAAACATCTTCATTTGTGTGCACTCTGGGGCATACACCATTTGGAAAATGTTTACATAAACCCAACATACTTTAACTTAATATATAATCAATATTAATATTACAAAATTCATGTTAATTAAACTGTGACAACCACCTGTTAACGAATGCAAATGATAACATAAGATGGAATACTCTCGGCGCATTGGGTCATTATCCAATCAAATTTGAACCATACTATGAAAGCCTCCCCAATGGTCTACATGTCAAGCAGAACTTTGCAGGTTTGAATCAAAATTTGGCAAAAAAATAGGTAATGGGATTATACTTGGATTATAAAAATAGATTTACCATAGTCTTATGTTAGAATTTAGTCATAAATAAAGGGGTGGGATTATAGTTAAGCATGTTATACTTTTTCATATATACTGTATTTTTGAGTCCATTGCATTGTGTCAGTTATTTATAACTCTCAATACACTGGAGTTTTAATAGCCTCCTATCAACTTTTACAAATGTCAATCAATATACATAGTCCTTAGATAAAACAAGTCATCTATCCAAATATTTAGGCATGTATCAACAATGTGGTCCTCAAAACTCCTACCTAAATCATGTAAAAGGTGTACAATGTAAACAAAATTGACATTCAAAATAAGGTTGATATCTTTTGATAAGTTGAGCTGAAGAAATTTGACAGGAAATTGAAGTGTTTTACCATTGCTTTCAATTGGTTCTTCTCAGATGAAAGATAATCAAGGGAATTCCAACAGGAACGTGTTAGGCTGCACACATAAGAATTATTTGAAAACTAGGGGTATGTTCAGATCCATGGAATCATATTATAATTGGCATCATAACAGCAAAGTGTAACTTTCAAAACAGGTCTCTGATTGAGAATTATACAGGAACAAAAGAAAACCCAACAGTCTTTTCCAGAGTCTGTCATCAAGTAACTTTCAAACAGGTCTTTACAAGTTGAGAATTATGCAGGAACTAAAGAAAGTTCAGCAGTCTTTCTCCTCAGAGGAATTCATTCAACAAATGAAGCAGTATAGAAAAGAATAAAACATTGCTAAACAATTGCACAAAAAAAAAAACAACAAAGTGGTATAAATGGTCCCTTAATTTGTTGATGGTTTAAGTGTGAAAATATTTACAGTTAAAAAAATGAAATAGTTATGATCAATATAGAAACACTTGATGAATGAATGTCTATTAAATGCTGTTTTTTTGTTTATGAAAATTAAAATAAACTTTTCTCTGCAATATTACATGTAACAATTACACAACTATATATTGCTGAATAAGTGTGAGTTCAATTATTACACCTCTATCCAGGGAACACGTTTTTTGTGAAATCAAAAGGACACCTCTATTACATATAAATGTTTTAAATATATATATATATATTACCGTATGTTTCCTTAATATCAGTTATACTTTTTTTTTATAATATTTCTTTGAAAATTCACAGTCTAATATTACACCTTTGAATAAATTCAGGAGAATGTTTTAGGCAATAAAAATGCAATGATGATGAAATTATGTGTAATTCAAAAGGAAAAGATCACACCACTGTGGGAGAGAATCTATGATATGTTTATTACCAGCTAAATCTTCTTCAGTGAAAGAACATGAAATGTATAATTATAAAGCAATTTTTTTGTCAATGAATAGATCCTTTATTATGTATTACTTGTGTAATAATTAGTTAGTGTTTACCAATAGTGATGATAAGTGTGCTGCGAAAACATTTTAAATGTTTGACCTTTAATGTTTAAGCTTCCTACTTATATTAAAGAAATCAAACATTTTGTTCAATTTAAGAAAGAATTTAATAAAGAAATATCCTTTACTTAAATATTAAACATTTAATTTGTTCATGCTTCATATCTTACTTGTACGTGTTATTGTCTGTAACCATGTTAAAAGGCCAAATTAGACAAGTTTCTTCTGGGTTGGTTCTCATTTAAGGTTTGTTAAATTGAATTTCAAATGAAAAAAAAGTGAGATAGAAATTCAAAATTAATAATATTCCTCATACAAGTTCTACATCATTAAAAGTTCAAAAGTTAAAAATTGTATATTTTACATAAGCCATTAGACCCAATTTTCTGTTACAAATCTCTAAATATCCAATTTATTAGAAAAATACTAATATAAAGAGAAATAAAACTGATGTGATTGTTTAAAACATTCAGACATGTCAAATGCAATAGTGAAAAACAATATTATAACATATATGGAAATTTTTAAGATTAAAAAGTGGAAAGAAAATATATGATTATTTGTTATTTAATTTACAAAAACTATAGGTGGGTTCATAGCTGAAACATCAGATTGTCTGTTTAATAGTCAACCTTCTAGGCCCCTGGTTGAGAAGAAAAGCTTTGATAGCATTGAGAACTATACTACAGTGTATTGGGAATAGAAGATAATATTATATGGTTCTGTTAATTCTGGTTATAGAAGACTATAGGTAGTAGATCCCCAGAATCATCAGATCATCCTTTAACTAATCTAGGCCCCTGGTTGAGAAGAAAAGCCAGAGTGCACTACAAACATTGAGAACTAAAGTTGATCGCTTGTTTTTTGTTAAATTTAAGAAAACTATAAGTAGATCTGTAGCAGAAATATCATCCTTTAGCCACCCTGCTAGGCCCTTGGTTGAGAAGAAAAGTCAGAGTCCGCTAAAAAAAACTGGGAACTAAAATATGATCGCTTGGTTTTTGTTAAATTTAAGAAAACTATAAGTAGATCTGTAGCAGAAATATCATCCTTTAGCCACCCTGCTAGGCCCTTGGTTGAGAAGAAAAGTCAGAGTCCGCTAAAAACACTGGGAACTAAAATATGATCGCTTGGTTTTTGTTAAATTTAAGAAAACTATAAGTAGATCTGTAGCAGAAATATCATCCTTTAGCCACCCTGCTAGGCCTCTGCTTGAGAAGAAAAGCCTGAGTACTTGACAACATTGAGTACTATACATTTACGGAATAAGATTGACAACAGTTGGTAATGTCGTAACAAGGCACGTCAAATTTAAGTAGATGAGAAGATACTGTTGAACATAATGTGAGCTGTGATTAATGTGCATGGCTAAAGATTATCATAAACATTGCAATGTTGTTAAAGAGGAAAAAAAGGGGACAGAATGATTCAATATTATCCCTATAAGGCAATAAACTGATTTCAACATATAAACAGTTTTAGTTAATGAATAATACCAATATATATTTAGGAATATTTTTTTAAATGTTGTTTAATCTTGGGAGCTTTGTACTTTTTTGGGATAATTGTTGATGATTTTTTTTACACTTTCGTTATTTCGTTGAAATAAAAACTATTTATAGGATGTATTGTAAAATGTGTGAAAAGTATTTTATTTTCCACTTTTGGTGTAATTATATTCTTATTGTATGTTTTTAATTATTATATGTTTTTTATTATAATAGTACGGTCTTGTTGAACAACATGATCGAGGTGAACAAGTGTAACCACAATTAAATAAAGTGTATTATTATACAATTGTACAATCAATGTGTTCTAACAACTATAGTTTATGGGGCAGAGACATGGGCAACAACGAAAGAGATGGAACAAAAATTGATAACAACACAAAGAGCGATGGAAAGAAAAATGGTAATCTATCAATACGAGACAGAGTAAAGCATAGTGAGATACGGAAAAGAACAAAAGTCAAAGACATCATGGTAAAGATCAAAGAACTGAAATGGAGATGGGCAGGACACATAGCCAGAAGAGACGACAACAGATGGACGAAGAGATTGAATGAATGGCAGCCGAGGACAGGGAGAAGAAGAAGAGGACAGCAAAAAAGAAGATGGCATGACGACATAACAACGTTCATGGAAACGGCAACATGGGAAAGATCGGCAAGGAACAGAACTAAATGGAAACAGCTGGAGGAGGCCTTCACACAGCAGTGGGTGAAATAGGCTATGAGATGAGATGAGATGAGATTATTATATTATTTCTATACAAAATGCATGAGATAAGAGACAAAAACAGACATTTCGGCATCAACGTACCATCATAGAACCATTTCCAAGATCAAGTAAAAACCAAATAATAATCTTACATGCACTAAGCACTGAGGTTGATGACAAGAAATGCTACTGAGGGCTAATTAAGTAACTATCTCCTCCTACTGAATTATATAAACAAAATGGCATCACATGAATACTGCTTAAAAGATTGTAAACATTATGGATCCTAAGGACTTTATTAATATTTGTCATTTTTGTGTAATTTTCATTTCCCAGTCATTATCTATATAAAATCCTAACTAGGCAGGCTTAGCCAACCCAGTCAGGGTAATATTTCGCTAATAACTTTAATATCATTGAAATACAACATTTGATATCCACTTCGGGATGAGGTAATATAGTCACTTGAGAAAAATATAATAGGGATGTCAAATGTTATAATTCACCTCTAAGCAGGCAAATATCTATATAAATTAACAACTTAAGAAAAACCTTTTAAATGTATATTTAATTATAGTGGAATATTTTAAGGGAAGTATTTTATTTGTGTTTTGATTGGTGAAGACAACACCTTTTTAAAGGTGTTGGAAATATTTATACCAATATTACCAATAATCTATTACCATATATTCTCGGGTATAATCCCACTTCGGATCTAATAATCCCACCCTCTACTTTATGTCTGCTTTAACAAATAGGCATATCCCCGGGTATAGTCCCAGTATTGACTTTTTGTCTCGATGTAAGCCTCTCTCTAGCCAGTTCAGATGAGTTATTACAACAAATGCTTACCAGTCATTTTGGGAAGTGGGATTATACCAGAGGATATGGTATATGATATGATTTGGGTGTTTGGATGATTTGTTTAGGTCTTGAAACACATGACTCAAGTTATTAAGTTTTATAATGATCTTATTAGGAGACAGGGAAATTATTTCTTTTGACCTTTCTTCACAAAATTTTATTACAAGATATTAATTTTTATCTCATTTTTACTATAAAAATATAGTGTACAGTCAAACAAATGGTGCAAACTTGAATTTCGCATTTACAAAGTTACTGGGAATAAATACTTTTGGAATTTCCCATTCAGGGGATACCCCTATTTAGGGGAAATCGTCCTATGAATGATCAAGGGGAAAGATATGTTTTAACCTCCAAGTCCAACCCTATTAAGAACTAGATGTTTCACTATTGTGTCCGAGCATACAGATTAAATTACAGTGTTCATCTGAGAATTATATGGTTATCTATTGTGTTTGAACATAGACACTAATTTGGAGAATTCGTCTCAGAACTCTATGGGACTTAAGCATAGACAATAATTTGGAGCATTCATCTCAGAACAATATTGTGCCTGATCATAGACACTAATTTATGAGCATTCATCTCAGAATTAAATGTTTCATTATTGTGTCTGAGCATAGACATTAATTTGGAGCATTTGTCTCAGAAAACTATTGTGCCTATGCATAGACAATAATTTGGAGCCTTTGTCTAAGAACACTTATATACTTCTTTGCCTAAGCATTTGTTTATAGCATTTTAGAATTAAATGTGTTACTATTGTGTTTGAGCATAGACACTAAATTAGAGCAGAGCTTTTGTCAGAGAATTTCATAGTGATAAGATTAAGAGTATCAATATTTGAGAAATGGTGTTAAAACCAAAGAATCTTAGCATTACATACTTGGAATTATAGTTTTAAAAGTATTAACATTTGGCAGGCTCTGAAATTCACAGACAACAAAAGTTATTTCTATCAAATACACAACATGCATCGTACAATATCTACCTTTCTCCCGAGACAAAAGAAGTTCAAGAAAGAATGTCTGCAATATGCCTCAAGGGAGATCCTTTCACATTACATCACATCTTAATGCTATGTATAAATTACATTAATGTTGATAGTAATGTAAACATTTTCTCATTAAAAGTTACAATTGCATTAGAGAAACATAACCAGTAATGTCATTAATAACAATAGGAGTAATTTATTAAGCCTGTTTCCAGTCGACTTTGAGCTACGTTGAGTTGCATTGAATTTTCAAATCATTAAAGTTGAAAATAAATAATGGCAACGATGATCAAGCCGGACCACTAATATTTACACATTTTTAGGTTATGATGTTGAATCTGATCAATTCAATGCAACTCACCGCAACTCAACAGGCTTTACCGAGTTTGAGATATGTCCTGCAACCGATCATGAAATGTATACGAACACAGAATTCTTACAGCCCAATCCCAACAGGCAACAGGCTGGACGTTATCTCCTTTTTTCAAATGCTTTTAGCAACCTTTTACAGTATTTCCACAATGTTCCATGGAAATATGCAGCTCAATAAACATGTGACCATACTCGAAATGACAATTAGACTCAGTAGCTACGTAGTGTTGTTAAAAGGTCGATATTATTATTAGGTTGGTATAGTAAAGGTATTTTATCATGCTAATGCTTAACAAGAAACTAAGGAAGTTCGGTATAGGGCCTCTATGGATCCACAGCAGCAAGCAGTGCAGTGCCTTCCAGAATCAGCACACCGGGAGACGATCCCCTACTCTTTAGTTTATTTTCGCTCCTCTATGAGAATTCAGACTATTATCGGAAAGCAATATAGACATGAAATAAACCAAAACTAGGATAAAACAAATGTAATTAAAAGGTCTCAAATAAAATTATTATGTTGGTCTTACCTGGGCAAGTCGTTCAGCTTCCTTCTTACGGGCTACAAATGCGGTACCACTTGCATTCTTTGCCAGTTTTATTCTTGCTAACCTTGCCGTCTGAAAAATACAAAGTATGATTTATTTAAAAGTTTAATATTTATAATATTTATAATTATATATTCAGATAGATTTCAAGGTTATGTCAAGGGCGCTGCGATCAATAGCCATAAAATACACAAACTGGACATGATGTTGATAGTCTACATGAGTGCCACTTACCTGGATAAACCAACATTAGCCCTTTCCCATGAAGTGGAGGCAGGATAATGTCAGTTTATCCAGGTAAGCATGCACAAAATAAACTTAGACTTTCAAGTCTCTCCTCGACCAGATCTTGGATATGAACTTAAAACTGTGGGTCCAAATTACATATCTAGACTTTTAAGAAACCAGTGTATCTTTTGCAAGAGTGGGTTATTCCGATGTACTGGTCAATTTCAGACCCTGTCCTGAACAATGGATGAACATAGTTTAGTTTATAGGAGATAAAGTTGCTTTATGCAAGGCAATATAAAAAGAGGATGCTGAGCTCCGGAGATCAAAAGGTTTATCTGTGGCTGCATACAGTACAGTAAAGTACTGTTGGTATTTTCCATAGCCAGACATAAGATCAAAGGAATGTTACGAGTTCCTACCAAGTTCCTATCTTGGCAAGGCAAGCTCAGTGTCCTGCTGTTAGATTGTCTTGCTTTATGTGACAACTAGGCCACATTTGCAACTACTTAAAATATGGTTCTGTACAGTGAAAGGAAAAGGATGATGAAAATGACGATGACGACGAAAATGAAGATGATGATAAATACAACTTATCGGGACTACCAACCCTTAATCTTTCATCAAATTTATGGTATTTCTTTTAAAATATTAAACGACATATCACATTTACTACTTATCATTATTATATATAGATACAGTATTATTTTCCCTTTCATTATTTGAATTTATATCAAAATAGAGAGCAAGCAAGAAAATATCATTATGTGAAATCAATCATCAGAAAGAAGGACACAGCAAGAAGGTTACAAAACGTGTGGCATGCTCACACCATATCTCACCATGCCTTCATAAACATCTATAATCATAGCTCAATAAAAGTTTAGCCAAGTTGCTTAGACCTTAATTGCTGCTAGGCCGCGATCTCTGATCTCAACTTAGTTCTAAATTAATCACTTTAAACCCTAAATGCTATCAAACAAAAGTTGATGAATGATCATGTTCGCTTATTATGTAAAAGTTTTTACGTTTTTAAAAGCCTTATAAAGCATTTCTTTTTAACACTGATTTACTTTCTATATTACATTCTGTATTCTACAAAATTGATGAATAGCTTTTAACTTCTTTGCAAAATTTAGCTGTTTAGAATCAAACTGATATCAAAGACAACTGTATAAATCATAATATAAAAAATCATCCAACAATTACTGGTAATGTGCAACATCAGTATTTTTAAGGATTTAATTTCAAATGCATTTTCTTCACCATTGGTATCATTCACAATAATGATCATAAAAGTCATCTAAACAAAGTGCATCATTTCAAGAAATATTGCCATAAATACTTCATTTATAAATTTCTATCAGAAAAAAATCCATTATTTACTGCAATGTATTAATAATTATGAATTTATAAAGCGGCAAAACTCTCTGAAAAACAAGTGGAAGATTTCAAGGAAAATGGAGAAATAGTCTATGCCAGAAATCAGCATCCAATCTGTTCTATGGAGATATGTGTATGTCATCCACATGCAAATGAATGTTTTAATGAGTATCTCTACTGGATATGCCCCGTCAATATTGATTTATATTATCAAAAACATGCACAACAAAAACAATTCTCAAATTCACCACAAACACACATGGAGGTCCCAATAAAAAGTACTGCCATCCACATGAGGGCGTGGCTCATGGCGATACCACTGTCTTGGAGGGGAGTTCAGGAAGAAATGTTTACTTTTTAGTTATGTTCTCCCCTTGATGGGGAAAAGGCCTATGCGGTTCATCCAGGTAAGCTAATCACGTAATAGACTACACAAACAGTGGCTCATGGATGATACAACTCTCTTTAGAGGGGTTCTCAGGATGTGTATCATTTTAAAGTTAAGTTCATCCCTCCTAGGGGAAAAGGCCAATGTCAGTTTATCCAAGTAATCTATGCATGAAATCCAGGTATAACTAAGTCTCTAGCAATGAAATCCATATGCAAATCATTACCACTGCCGTCAAAATTTATTAACAATCATATGGCGCTTCCTATCATTGCCTATCTAAATTAATGAATAATGAAAGTATGATCGTAAACAGAATAAATATTGTTACCAAGAAATGGCACACAGGGCAAATATCACATTAACTAGAAAAATCAATAATTAAATATTGAATCCACAAAAAAACACATATAGTATACAATCAATTATAAAGACTATCTTTGCAGGGTCTTTCATATATATTAAAATCTGGTCATGTTAAATGGATTGCTTTTATGTGATAACTAATTCATTAATCCATAGTATAATTCAATTTCTGATTGCCAATTCAATTGATCTGATATAGGTATTAAAAACAACTGCTGAATAATCTGTATTAATTAACATATATTGATAAGGATTATGATGGATTACGGTAGATAGAATGTGCATTCTGGTGATTCTCCACTAAAAGCTTCTGGTCTATGCAAATTAGACTTGTGAATAAATTATATTATCATTAAAAGTTATTGGTAAATATCTTATTCTAAACTTAAATAACCTGCCCAAAAAAAATATCTATCTATTAAAAGCATTAACGAGTGCCTTGTACCAATTGTTTTTCATAACAATACATATGACAATAATATAATATATTAAGGTATACTACCAGCAAAAGTCCTAGTATGTATATCAAGGATTGCCAAGTGAACTCGTCTTCCAGAGTGATAGCAATCCAATTCGCAGGACAAACAACCAAGATAGTGTACACAAACAAAGTCTTTGGGAGTTTTGTTGAACATATCCTGATATCTGTTAAGATGTCAGATCCATGGCATCAAAAAAACCAAACTCTTCTCCAAACAAAAGGAACTTACTTTTCAAAATACTAAATTACTTTCATAGCACTGATCAGAAAAGTTCTTTGTGGAAGCTCTAGCTAAATAGATCTACAAAACACTGTTGATTTCCCAAAGACTGATTTTCTTTTTACATATTTGAGCATTTTCCTCAAAGAGAAATAGGCTAATGTCAGTTTATCCGGGTAAGCAGGAACAACAAATTCTACAAAGGGACTGGACTACATAGGCTAATATGAAACATAAAGGTTCACATTACACATTTTATTAGCAGGTGACAACATTATGACCTAAAAACCTAAAAATTATAGACCACATCTCTTAAAAAAAAAACTCGAAATTGGAAAAAGCAACTGGTTATATAATATTCTTGCACACATTAAAGTAGACTGAAGCTACTTTCAAACAAACGCTCAATAAATCTGCGGAATTTAGACTCGTGAATTAACAACTCGATTCCATTAAAGTAATTCAATACTTCGTTCATGTTATCATAAAACAAACTAGCGTGTTACAGAGAACTGGAATCAAACTGTATAAAATCAAGACCCGGGGGAATCAATCGAGAAAATTGAATTGGATATGATAAATTTACTCTCAAATGAAGTTACTTTGGCTTCTGTTGTCATCAGGATTTCTATGTTAATACATTTAAACAAATTCCTGTAGATTAATATGCACTGTGATACTGATAATTATCCTGCTTTCGAACAAGACAGATGACAATTAGTGATAAATCGTTGTAATTTACAGACATATGTTTGCAGTGGAGTTTTTTTACCTAGAAGTAAATTGAGAAAAGCACGTTCATTTCTCTTTTACAAGAATGGCTTTATTGCAACTTTTTATTATGATGATGATGGCCATTCACTGAAAATCTTTCTGTTTCTTGTAACTTTTAGCTCCATAGGGACCAACATGTACATACGTTACTGCAGTTACTGTAGTAATTACATTATACTATTATATTCAATTGTTTAACAAGTTCTTTTGGGGTGTATGTAATTGCAGTAAACAGAAGTGATACTGCAGTAAGAAAATGAAGGTTATTCTGACAGTTAATTCCTGCCAGTAGAAATTAAAGTAAAATTTAACTATATATTCATTAAATTTAAATACATCTTATCCTTGAAATTCAAGGAAAAACTCCTCAATTTTTACACCTCCACAAAAACTATAAAGGTCAGATTTTCCACTACTTTACACTGGAAGAACTACCCGCCCAAGAGTGGGAATCTCTCCAGTTAGACCCCATTTTGATCGATATTGATCTATAGAAGGCAGATCAAGTTTAAACTACATTTACACATTCCCAGTCCAATGCGGTCATTTTGATATGCGTATGGATGTGTTCAGTAGAAAAATGTGTATAACAAACATTAGCACAAACTCTCTCTTTATAGGTACAGTATCGGCAAAATCTGGAGTTGTACTTTTAGGTGGGAATGGATTAATAATTATTATAAGATCATGATTTCTATAAAGTGCATAAACTCACAAGGATTGTGGCAGTCCTAGGCGCTGCATGCCTGATTGTAATATGCACCATAGCATATAGGCACCATAAAGAAATGTATAAGAAATCTATACTGATATGTCTGATTATTGTATAAATAGACAATACTTTGTTATTATTGATTTAATATTTATTTTCAAAATATTAAAAATCCATTTAATATAAGCCCAAGGCATAAATAAATTATTATTATTATTATATCCAGGTTAAGAGGGGGAATTAATTAAATACACAATTAAAATGATATGTAGGACAATGTAGAAATCTAAGCTGCATGGCTTCAGGCTTTTGTAGAAAAATTGTTTTTGACAAATAATATTCATTGAAATTTCTTCAATTTCACAATCGAAACATCATCAATTAAGGTTTTCCATTTTTATTTAATTTTACCAAGATTATGATACAAGATCAATTGATTAAATCAGGTGAGATATTTCCCTTAAAGAATTGTATTTAACAATTAAGTCAGTAATATATACTGTAAATAAGATTTTCCATAAAGTGTGATTTACTTAAAGATTGACATTGAGTAATTCTAAGGTTATTTAGCTGAAATGTGAATGATGAGGACAACTAGAGGAACCGAAATGCATGACACTGTTGTTGGATTAGGCCACTATTATAGAGGGATATTCAAAGAAGATTGATCTATTTGTATCATTGCTCAGCAGATCAAAAGCTATTGTCAGTTTATCCAGGTAAGCTGGCAACAAATATAAATGCATGACATGGTTGAATAGAATAGTTCATTACTATAGAGGGATATTCAAAGATTTATCTATTTATATCATTGCTTAGGAGAGCAAGGTCTATTGTCTGTTTATCCAGGTAAGCTGGGCAAGAAATAGATGTTGTTAAAGTTGATAATAAATACAGTGTGGTAACACAATCAATTTAGAAAATAAAAGAAATGTCCATACATTACCAGAATAATAAACATTCTAGTTTCTCAAACTACTGTATTAAAGAAACTCGTAACTATAATTTCCCAATGCTATGCTAAATTAAACTATAGCGGTACTACTAAGAATAGCATATCTTCTTCATCAATTCTGTATATTAATATGTTCACAAATGTTTCAGAGGCAGCGATGCATAAACAGAGTAATGACTTGGAATTATTTTATGCAGTTTTGAGATATACGTAAATACTCTATCTCCACATACTGTATGGTACTGTACATCCAGTATCATAAGAGAATTATACAATACATTGTAACATACTGTATGTTTCACATGTGATCACCTGCAGTATGGTTATGTACAATAACAAACAAAAATAAACAAACAACAAAAAAATTACAAAATAATAGTTTAAAAACTAAAATACTAAATAGTAAATTTGAAAAAGTTTAGTTCAAATTATATTAAATTAAAAATTTAAGGAAAAAAAATTAGATTTTATGTATCAATTTGATTAAATTAACAGCTAAAATAAATCTACTACATAATAGAAAAAATTACACAAAAAACATGTACATGTTAAAAACACACACGACAAACAATCAAAACACACATCCCTTGCAAAAAGAAAAAAAATATATGCTATGTATAAAATATGAAAACAGTGATTAAATATTCATTAAAAAAAACTTTTTATATCATTATTTAATCATGTTTCATAAACTAATATAAACTCACTAGTCAATAAATTAACTATCTTATATACATTAACTACTATCTTGTAAACTAGTCAATAAATTAACTATCTTATTTAAAACTAGTCAATAAATTAACTATCTATTTAAACTAGTCAATTATTATATTTTAAATTATCTAATTACCATGGAGAAATATAATATTTGATATAAAAACTATCTAATATAACAATTAAATAACTTATTATAAACAAATATATATTCTTATATAAGAGTCTTATTTAAAACTAGTCAATAATTAATTATCATATTTAAATAATAATAAATTAACTATCTTATTAAACTAGTCTATAAATCTATCTCATTTAAACTAGTAAATATTATTTTAAATTCTCTTATACTATTTAATATTGTAATACTAAGGTATGATCTCATTTATTACAAATAGTATTTATTAACTGCCTATACAAAGAGATATTTACCAAGAAGGTCAAATCTGTTAATAGTGGTACTTTCTTTAGAGATGCTATACTTAAAAGAAACACTAAGCTGAGAGGGCACTTATTCAAAAGAAGCACTTAATTTAAGAAACTAACTTAAACTAGGACTAAGCTGAGAGAGTGACACTTACTCCAAAGAAATTTAAAGACCAGAAGCACTAAGCTGCGAGTTGTGCTTATTCAGAAGAAACATAATATAACAAGCAATAAGTTCCAAACTTACTCAAAAAAGCACTTATTTAAAAGAAGCTTTAAGCCAAGAGTGGTGCTTACGCAAAATAAAGACATAATCTATAGAGAGGTACATTCTAAAATAGCAACATAACTTATTCAATAGTACCACTGACAGTTGCGTTTATTAAAAAGAAGCACTTATTTGATACTAGCATCACTTACTTGATAGCATCACTTATTCAATCACTAGTCTGAGAGTTATTTGAAACCATTATTTCTTCAATAGCATTACTAATCTGATTGGCCATAATTTTTGTTTAAAGAACTTATTTGAGAGATCACATATTCATATAGCATTGTTTCTTGACTATGCATAACTAATCTATGAGTAGCACTATATGAAAAAGCATCACTTATTTGAGAGCATCACATATTAAAAAGCATCACTTATTCAATAGCATCACTAATCTAAGTGTAGCTCTTTCTAAAGACTAAACACTTATTTGAGATATAGCATTATTTGGTCAATACCATCACTAATCTGAGTGTGACACATACTAAAAAGCATTACTTATTTAATAGCATCTAAAAGTGGCACTTATTTGAGAGCATCACTTATTCAAAAATCAGTACTAATTTTTCAATAGAAATAAGCACTTATTTGACTATCATATATTTAAAAGAGAAACTTAAAGAGAGGTGCTTTATATTCAGAACTACTTTAAAAATATGGACTAATTTCAGAGGGGCATTTAGTCAATCACTTTTTAGTTTAATTTTAATCTTACTGAATGTCTGAACTTTTCAATTATAAATTTATCGTAATGGAAACCAACAATGACAAAAGCAAGCAGAAAAAAAAGGAATATTGAACATTTAAGACAGTAAACATACCTTAAGATGCTGGAGGGTTGAAGAAAAGAAAACAAATAGAATTTAAAATAAATGAACAATAAGTATCTGTGATTATATCTTTTCTATAAAAAGTTTATACAACTTTTATTTTGTTACTCCATAGGCATTCAACAGCAAGTGACTCGCCAATTACAGGATGGATACACTATTTTATTATATAATTTATCATGTTTTCAAACTAAGTCTCATTTGAGGGTTAGGGAGTGGAGTTGAAAGAATCGTGCAATCTGGCACTAGGTGAGGATTGAACCCTGGATCTTTGGATTGGAAGGCAAGCATGATAAACCACCAAGTTACAGCTCCACTACACCACCAAGCTCCAGCTCCTTTAATCGATCAAATTTCATTCCACTTATTTGTTCAAAAAAACATCTTGGATTTCTAAAGAGTCAATTAAGCTCACAAACCAGTAGAGAGAAAATAAATTTTGAATTGAAATATAGAAAATTAAATGTTAGTTCATGATCATGACAATATTTATTCATGACAAATTTTCATTTAAACACAAAACAAACAAATATAAAAGATAAGGAAAGATCTAACAGGTGACTAAACACCTATGATAGTTGGTCAACCCAAAACAGACAACAGACATTTCACCAAGCAATATGTTCAAAATATGAGTAACACATAACACAACATACAACAGAAATTAGGACTTAGTCTTCCAACCAAAAACAAAATAAAAGTTAAAATATGATATGATCAATCTTCTACAAATGTACTAAGAAGAATTGTTCGCCTTCTTACACAACACTCAAACCAAATACCACACAAAAAAAAATATCATTGAATCTTTTCATTTGCTTCACTGGCTTTATCTTTCCTCAAACTTTTCCAGTGTTTGGTTTAGTACTGACTTAATTATTGAATGTTATTTTGAATAGCATAGTGTGTTTTTAAATGCAGTTAAACATGTTTCTTAGATAAGCACTGAGGCACTTTAGTTCATATTTAGTAATATATTTCAAACATGCTTTTTATTATACTATATAATATTGTTTCATATGTATTATAACAACTAGTGCTAAAACTGTGCTTCCAGACACTTATAACACTCACTAAAGCTATATTTTAAAAATAAATATAGCTTTTTATAAACTGGTCAGCTTTTTATTAATAGGTCAGCTTCTTATTAACAGGTCATATTCTATTTTATTGAAATTATGGAGAAAACAGTAGAAAAAGACCATCCAGGAACGGAAAGAAGAACACAGTCGTATTAGACCTTGTGCCTGGTATCAAAAGTGTGGTTGACAGAACTGATCCAAATTATTTTATGGTTTGAGGATACAGTGGAACATAATTCCAAACTCCATTATTAATTCTTTTAAACAGGTCAGATTCTTATAAACTAGTCAACTTCTTATAAACTGGCCAGCTTCTTATAAACTGGTCAGCTCCTTATAAACAGGTCATGTCAGCTTTATAATCTAATCAGCTTTCAACAATATTTAATTTTAATACTGAAAACATATTCTGGCAACAAAAACGTATAAAATACTTGATGCATTAATTTTCTAGTACATCATTTTCGTATTAAAACTTGTATTTTATGTCAGGAATTAAAGACATATATTTGAAGTTAAATTTAATATTTCGAAAGTGTGTTATATATCAAGACAAAGAGAGAAATCATTTTTTTTAAATGTTATGCAATCATTGTTATTATTATAATATATTAATCTCAGTCCTACTTATAATTTGATGTTGCTATTATTTGAAACAGAAATTTAAAATTGGAGTAGATATTATTAAAACACTATTTTAAAGAGATTTCATGATTTACTACATTTTATTTAACTCTTAATATTTACCTATTTAATGCAATTATTTAAATACCAATATTTTTACTACTCACACTCACACACACATTGTTTATTGCAGTGACTATCTCATAAATGTCCACATTGAAAAAAAAAATAAAATCATACTTTATTGCAGTACAAAATGTAGTTACTGCAGTAACTACATTATAATAGTTTTGACATGATCCCTAGAGATTATAAATTTATATAAAGTTCAGAAAGGAAATATAATGTACATGAACAACATAAATGTATATGTATATATTCAATTGATGTCTATAAAATGTAAGAATTTATGAAACATGAATATCTGCAGGTAATCCAATATTGCCTTTTTTCAAAATTTAATCTATAGTCAAAATATCAAGTTAAATCGTAATAAAAATGTTGTGTCGTTACACAACATGTGGACAAAATATTGTATACATTTTGTTAGCCTTTCAACAAAATATAACTGTAATTCTTATCAGTCTCAAAAAGTATGTTGTATAAATTAAATATACTTCTTAACTAATTTATTCCATAGAAATGAATATAACATCCACTGTATCACAATGTACAAGAAAATCTTAATGGAAAAAGTCAATACAATAACAATAAGAAAAACTGTTCAAAGAGGTATATACTTGAATTTAAAAAGCTAATAAATAATAAGGAATAATATAACTTTAGAATTGACAAAATTCTGAGATGGCATGGATCGAACCCATGCTTTACAAACGGGAGAGTGCCAACATATAATATTAATAGTCTGTCAAAATTGATATACAAAATAGGAAGTTCATAATTTCACCTTCAAAAGGATGGCATGCATGCCTAAGTGCTACCCCTGGATCCGCCCACGAATGGGTAAAAACAAATAAATACTATATGCAATTAGGGGAAGACCAAGAGGAAGACCAAAATCTACATGAATCAAACAATTTTAAAAACAAATTGAAAATGACACAATACAAATCATCCTGCCAGACACAGAGACAAGAGACACAAGAAGAGAGGTTTAATTGATGATGATAATGATGCCTCTTATTTTATCAGATTATAATTGAAATTATGGAGGAACCAGTAGAAAAAGACCATCCAGGTTTAGTATCAGAAAGAAGAACAAAGTCGTATTGGACTGTGTGCCAAGAGTGTGGTTGACAGAACTGATGCAAACTCCATTATTAATTCTTTAAAACAGGTCAGCTTTTTATAAACTGGTCAGCTGCTTATAAACAGGTCAGCTTCTTATAACAGGTCAGCTTCTTATAAACTGGTCAGCTGCTTATAAACAGGTGTTCAGCTTCTTATAAACTGGTCTGCATCTTAAAACTGGTCAGCTTCTTATAAACTGGTCAGCTTCTTCAAAAGGCAATCTTTGAATAAACTGGTCAGCTTCTTTAAAAACTTGTCAACTTCTTATTAACAGGACAGCTTCATAAAAAGAAGCCTTTTCAAGGCTTGTTTATTGGCCTAGGTAACCTACCCAGGTAAGTAAGAAATAATTGGTACAAGAAACCATAGAACTGTTGATGAAACTAACTAGGTACCTCCTCTACTGTATACAGTAAAACTAGGAATTTATTCATAATATCTTTTATTCTATCGACTAATATTTATGTAAACTAAACCTTGAAATTAAGTTACTGTACTTAGATATTAAATTATTATGTGTGCTTAACACTTGATATTAAATTGTGTATTTCTATATTCAATATCTGTAGAATCAGTAGACCAAGGGCACTACAAAGTACAGCTTTACAATTGATGTATGAAGTGATAAACAAAATTAATTCATAGATGACAATCTTTAATTAAAATTTATCTATAAAGTGTAAACAAAGTTGACACAAAGATAGTTTATATATAAATTCACTGGCACAAAAGACTGATAAATGCTTAGACCTCAGGATGAACAGTTGATCAAATAATGAGTACATATCCGAGACAGAATTCTATTCCACAGAAAAAAAAAACCTTACATTTAAAAACAGTAAAGGAAAGGCCTTCGACATTAAACAAATGCTATACATATATAGTACAGCCCACGCATTCATTAAAATGTTGACAATAAACATCTAATTAAAGCTAAACTGTAACTTTCACTTTCATGTATAATTTTACAATGGCTTACACAACGAACACATGTAACACATAAAATCCAAACTATAATTAAAAATCTTATGTAAAGCAAGTGGAGCAATCTATGCACTAAACTAAAAATATTGTAGTTTGACGTTTGAAAAATTAGTCTGAAATGTTGTAGCATACAGTATTCCATAGGACTAGAACCAACAACCGGATTCTCTGTAATGTGTCACATATGTATCACATGTGGTGCCTGTATTATGTTACGGTTATAGTGTGTGATATGTACTATGTGCCTCTAATGTAATACAATGTGTCACAGAATTTGCCTAGGATAGATACTGTACAATACCAAAGGAAACTAATGATGTAAAAAAGATATTTCCACTATGGATAAATATTTCAGTAGTATTTTTCTTATTTTAAATACATCCTGCATGAATTAACTTAAATATAATGTTTATCAACACCAATGTTGAAACATTCTGTAGAAGCATCATCTTATAACTACAAAAGAATAGGGTGTACAAAGGGAGCATGTCCATAGGTGCAGTACCACTTCCCCTTTAAAGGATGTGCCCTTTTAAAAATGGAAAAAAAAAAGATTTATAACAAATGCATGATTATTTCGTATCATCAAGTGCTTCCGTTTCAACCCCTCGGATTTCATGGTACGTCCCTGATTGAACACTATAAGCAAAGTCAACAAGTTGGAGTGTGGATTACAAATCTCATCTTTACATATTTATGTCCGCTCATTTAACAAAAAGAAAAAAAAAGGTAATCTGAAAACACCTAATGGGTTTGTTTGTGCAATTGTAACCCATTATTTGGGTTTAATACCTCCTACAAACTATTAACTAATTTGTTTTAAGCTTAATAATATAATTTACAGGCGGATAGCAAACCTATCTATTAAGGTTATGCAATATGTGCATTAATTTGTAAAATAAAATTTGCAATAAAATCAGTTCATCATTTAAATTTATACAATAATCTTTGCTTTCTCCAGAAGCTTTTTAAAGATATGATAAACAAAATGTCTACTTTTTTTATCTCCATGACATTTGATTAATTTCCATTTTTTTTCTCCAAATATCTTTACTTTTCATTTTAGTACACTAATCATAATATTTATATTTATACAGCCATAATTATTTCTATGGATATGATAAAAGGAATTTCCATTTTTCCCATGGATGTTTCCAAAATTTCCATCTTCTACGATATCTTTCCTTTATATTTTAGAAATCTTTGGTTTATCATTTAAATTTATACAGCCAGAATCATTTAGGAAAATTAATCTTCACTTTTTCTAGAGGCTTTTTAGAGATAAAATAAAAGGAACTTCCACTTTTTATCTATATGTTTCCGGGACATTTGATTAGTCTGCAAGAATATTAACAACTAAGTTGTACCATTACGAGGTTATTGCTATATACTTGATTACTAAACCACAATAATTATTTTTTTGATTTTTTTTTAAATATTACTTTAGTAATTTATGATTTTATGACTATAATTATTGAAACTATAAAAATTAAGACAAATTTAGTTTAACATTTAAAACACCTGTCATCTAATTGTATTTACCATAATGGAAAAAAAAAACATTTTCTAATATAAAAATAACTATAAAAACATATAAATACAATGATTGTCAGGGACAAATACTAAAAATAGTTGTATATAAATGCCAAATGCAAATGTCCATGAAATATCCTTTTAAAAAACCCCAAAAAATTAAGATAATTTAGGAAGCATGAAAAAAACAGTCACTCAAGTGAAAACATCTAACCATCTTATCTTACAAAAAAACAGATTAAAACTTAGACAAGCGAACAATAAATAATTTGTAAAAAGATGTTGTTTAATACTTTTAAAAATTTAGCGTTTTTTGATGACGATGATATTTTATACTAAATTTTGTCCAATTTTATCAAATTCTATATCTCCGCCTTGCTGTTGAACTCTGTAGTGTAATCAGCACTCTCTAGTTTGGGAATAGTTAAACTTTATTTTTACGATGAAATTTCTTTCTTTTTTTCATCTTTATTTTTGGTTTATTTATTTTAAGTGTCCAACATATTTGAGCTCCTCTCCCAGTCAGTTTTATTTTCCTTTGAAATTTTTAATATTATTTGTGTTCGATATTGAAATGAATGTTTCATTGTAGCACCATCTATTTCCTTGGCACACTTGAGTTTACCGAAAAACTCTCGGACAAATTCAACATTCAAAATAATAATAATAATAATAGATATAGCGCAAATAAACAAAATGTTAATGGTCCAAATACAAACAAAAATTGGTGAAAATGAAAAATTTATTTTTATTTTTATTTTTTTTTATTTAATCGGTATAAAAAGACTCAAAATACAACTCATAGTTGAAATGAAGAGCTTACAAATGAAAATGATAATTCACATAAAACAAAGTTAAACGAAGAAAAAACACATTAAGGCCTATGATACAGTAATAATTACTGTATAAATCATTAAACTTAAAATTACTATAAAAATTGCTTAAAGATCAAAAGATAAGATTAATAAAAATCCCTTTGCTTGGAATAAAGACAATACAACTACAAAAAAACGCTATAGGCCAATGTTGAAATATTGTTAATACGCCAAATGTTAAAATAGTGTAAATAGGCTAATGTTAAAAATATTGTTGAAAATACTGTCCATAAACAAATTATAGACATTTACATTTATCTGAACAGGAAGGAATCTGCCACAACAGATTATGTATTATCTATTTGATTTCTTTTACTTTATTACTAAATACTTCATTTAAACTTCATATCATAATATTAATATGTAAACGTATGCTAAATCAATATTATATATTGGTTGGCTCTTCTTATTAGCATAGTCAATTGATTGATCTAGTTGTTCCTATTGTGACCTTTAATGATTAACATTCACGTTCAGATACACAGTTGTAAATTAACAACCACTTCTGAAAATTGGGTTTAAATGGTATTTAACAGAATTTGAAATGACATCATTTTAATTTAATGGCATTGCAGCGCATATGAAACTAATTGAAGTATCTTTTATTATTTTGTTTGAAAATTAGCTATTCCACAGTTGATAATTATATTGTATTATTTCTTATACTTCATTTAATCAAATTTAAATTTAATAATCATGTGTCAAAAATGGTATTTTAACAGAATTTGAAATATCATTTATTGAATGTAGCTACAGTACATGCATAATAAAACTACACTAGTATCTTTTATTATTTTGTTTGAAAATTAGCTATTCCACAGTTGATAATTATATTGTATTATTTCTTATACTTCATTTAATCAAATTTAAATTTAATAATCATGTGTCAAAAATGGTATTTTAACAGAATTTGAAATATCATTTATTGAATGTAGCTACAGTACATGCATAATAAAACTACACTAGTATCTTTTATTATTTTGTTTGAAAATTAGCTAACTACAGTTGTTAATTATATTGTATTATTTCTTATACTTCATTTAATCGAATTTAAATTTAATAATCACGTCTCAAAAATAGTATTTTAAATTTATTTATTGAATTATCATTTATTGAATAGCTACAGTAGCATGCATAACAAAACTAATTAAAAAACTACCTATGTTTTTTTTAAATTAAAATTCAACCTTTATTTATTTATTTTGAAAAAAAATTCTAGCAGGTTTTGAACAATCTAGGTAAAAATAATAAAATTACTTCAAAAACAAATATTCTGAATTGTTAATGTTGCTTATTTTATTCTGGTCAAATAAAAAAAAATTCATAGTCTATAAAAAAAAAACGTTTCTTACTTAAATAAAGACCAATGTTGTAGGCTAATGTCTATAACTCTACCTCCAAATGAACAATATGGAGAATTTTTAAAACTGAGGTAGATTGGAACAGAAAAAGGACAAAATTACAACTCCACTCCACAAGACTTGTAATAAGACTTTGTTTATGCATCTACATCTTGTGTATATGTTTGTCTTGTGAAAGGTCCCTAATGATCAGCAATTGCTGGACGGATCACCCTCACCCTCATCAGTCAAAAAAAATAAATAAATAAATAAAGTTAAACTTTATTAAGATGGATAGTAAGTTTATAATAACCGAAATGTATGAAAAATATACATTTTGTGTTGCGATCCTCTTCTTATGACTTTTAAAGACAAAATAAAAAATCTGAGACAACATCTGAAATCTACCATTGAACTGAAAACTGTTAAAACGTAGGCTCCATTCCATAAACGGTGATAAATCACGCTACAGTGGCTATTGCTAAACATTTTGGGCTTATATTTTAATGTCCTCATCTATGTGATAATAAAACAAATAAAAGTTCATCAAACACGTCTCTATTTCTATATATAAACAATATCGCATTATGATTACATTAATTTTGCAATAATGTGAATTAGTTAGCTTATAATTTAATTATTAATATACAATAATTTCTGCATCACTTGATTCACTTTTTCACTATAAACAATACAGGCTATATTAAATTATTTAAATGAACTGGAAAACCAAGCAATGATAATACAATCTTATATATAACTTGGGAAAAAAGTATTGTAGAGATTAAAGCTGATGCATTTAGTGTGTGGAAGTACAGGAGAAAACCCTGGCGAGGATGGTTAAAATAAAAGGTCACAGAGGTCAGGTGTGGAAAGTGGGTGGGGAGGATGGAGTGACTTTAAAGAGAGTATATGAAAGAGAGAGAAGCAGGTAGTAAAACAGAATTTTCGGGACTACATACTGTAACTAACCTTGTGACAAGGACTAAACTACAAAAAAGTTTTAACAGATCATGTCAAACTCATTCTACTGCAATTACTGCAGTAACTATATTTTTCATGCGTTTGAATTTATAATAATAATTATGATATATATCCATTTGTAGCACACAACACTTTTCAACTACATGATTCTACTCCTCTGAAGGATCACATCATATCAGTGCTCCCAACTCAGACGCTCTATCTGTGTGTGAACTAGTACACCATGGTAACCCCTAAAAGTCTCAAATGATGAAGGTTACATGCAAACATTTTGCGTACAGGACCTTTAAAGATTGATATATAGTCTTTATCTGACTAATTCTACCACCAGAACCATGTTGCGAATTGCCTCAAATCCAAACCGATATTATGGCTATTGGATCACGATTCCACTGTCTTTAAACCACTTGGCCACTTGCACACTTTACATACATTTTCCTTGTGGAAGATTATTCAAACTTATTCATCAAAACTGGGTCAAAAAATTGGAATTACATTTCAATCAGTACTTTCTTTTTCATGCAAATTCTTTATTAAAGTGTGTTAATCAAAACAAATCCCACAGGCTTAAAATTCTGAATATCAATTGAATAAAACTATTATATTGTCATAAATTTTTCTGAATAATCTGCAATTTTAAATTAAGAAATTATGTTGCTTTTATAATCAGTATTATACGAACGAACCCCCATTTTGCCAAAAAGTGTTCTCTTCAACTAGAGACCAGCAGTGGAAGAAATGGTACACAGATCTAACTAGCCTAGGTGGTGATGACATTTTGCCCTTTTGTGGAAGAACGAACCCCCGTAAAAATACTAGCTATGGGCCTAATACAACAAAACTGCATTAAAAGTTTATGATGTTTAAGAATTGTCTATTTGGAGAGAAAGGGCTGAAATATGCTTAGCTAAATAGACATACATTTTCAATGTTTAAATTAAAAAACCTTTTAAAAACAATTTGAAGAAAAACATGCATCACAAAAATGGTACCATTTAAAAAAAAAGCGATAACATTATGGATTGATTTGAAAAACGATTGTTACTTACTCTTTGTGCTTTTCGTTTATCTGTTCTCTGGCTTTGGTGATAAATTCGGCTGAAGTTTGAGACAATAACAGGCACGGGTAAAGCTATTACTAGCACCCCGCATAGTGAACACATACCCCCTACAATTTTTCCTAAGATCGTTGTTGGAACCATATCACCGTACCTAATAAGAGAAACAAAAAGACAAATATTATATTTTGAATATCCAGGTAAGTTAGGCACGAAATATACAATAAAAATTAAGATTTATTTAAACAAATTAAAAGGTATGTCCTCAAGCTTAACCGGAAACTGAAAAAATTTAGATTAGGTCCTCTATGAACCCACGGCAGCCAGCAGTGCAGCGCCTACCCAGATCAGCTTAATGGGAGACGATCCCCTCCTTTTTTTAATAGTATACCAAGTTCTTTAACTATGTGAAAAATATCTGTGTTCCGTTAATTAGGGGTTTTACTGTATTTTAAATGTGTTAAAAAATAATTTGAGCAAAGTCTGGGAGAGTCTGCAGGTTTTCAGAGAGCTGGAAAGTCGATTGAATATACATACAGATGAAACAATGGAAGCCATATATACAAAAGTCGAAAATTATATATGAATATATTATTTGATTAATCATATTAACTTAGAAATTTGACAGCAAGGTAATAAATACATCAGGAATGAATTGAACCGGGTTCATACTTGTCATAAATATGATAATAATTCATAATAATGAAATACAAAGAAAGACAATAAATGCATCATCAATAATAACAGTATAATGAGAATATCATGTAAGTGTTTAATCATTTAATTACTAACAGAATTTTGTTTTCAATCAAACATAACATTAAACCTGTTAATTGTTGGACTGGTGTTTTTTGGCAGCATAAACCTACCAGAAATTGGGTCGATATATCAATTTTATTTTAAAATAATATTTTTAACTAACATTTTATTTAGCAATATGTTATATTTTATTATTAATATTTCATAAATTATTCTATATTTATATCTAAGGGTTTTAAGGCATCCTGTAATTTTTCGCTGTTGGATGTGGTTGAAATAAAATAAGAAAATAAAATAAAATTTATTTATTCGACACAAATGGTCAAGGGGTTGTGGCAGCAACACCTATCAAGCTATTAATTTTTAAATCAAGGTGAGTCTAGTGACTAAGTGGTTTAGGCTGAAAATCATAACCATACAACATCTGTGGTTCATGAATACAAGGAGGTGTCCAGTCGGCATGGGGCCCTGCTAAATTTGGAAATGTGTATGCAAAACATATCAAAAGACATATTACTTTCAGCACTTCATTTTACCATTTTTAAATTCTGAGTCCATCGCTGCATTATGTCAAGAATATACCTTTACAGTGGTGTAACGACTATAAGCGCTGATCACTGGCTAAACCCAGGGCCCCAGGGCTTAAGGGGTCATAGCATGAGTAGACCCGATGCAACTACCCAGCATATGGAGGCCCCTTAAGAGTGCTAAACCCAGGGGTTCCCGGACTTAAGGGCCCCAGAGCATGATCAGCACAGATGCAACTGCCCAGCATTGGAGGGTCCTTTGTTAGTGCTAAACCAGGGGTTCCTGGACTTAAGTGGCCCCAGAGCATGACCAGCCCAGAAACTACCCAGCATTGAAGGATCCCTTATGAGTGCTAAGCCAACACGTCCCAGAACTTAAAGGTCCCCAGAGCATGAGCAGCCCAGATGCAACTACCCAGCATTGAAGGGCCCCTTATGAGTGCTAAGCCAACAGGTCCCAGAACTTAAAGGTCCCCAGAGCATGAGCAGCCCTGATGCAACTACCCAGCATTGAACCCTTATGACTGCTAAACCAGGGGACTTTTCCTCCTATGTTATGCCACTGCTGGCTCCATTACGATTGGCACCAACTGATTGTCTGCAAGAGTAGGTCTACACCTTGAAATTTGAAACAACTGCAGCACCCATTCTATTCAACTGAATTATTTATATTTGCTAAGTACATACTGAAAACAACAATGTTTTTCCTGAAAAAAAGGACATGAAATTCCAAAATATAAAGAGCATCCGGGCCTAGGGCCCAATGAGACACTATACATCATGAAATGAATAATTCATGTACTTATTTATGTGAAAAATGTACCTGTACAATAGCGGAATCAAAGATCGCATAAATGAATAAATTAATCAAACCATTGAACTATGATAAAACAAATATATAATTCTTCTGGGAGGAATCTACGCATATCCCAAGATACCATTTATTTAATCATCAATATAAAGAACAAATTTGAAATTGACAATAACTTAATTTTAATATTGAAATAATATTTTCTATTATAATAAACTATTGTTATACAATATATGAAAGAAATTGCATATATCTATGGAAAAAAAAGTCTAACAGAAATTATTTTTTATTTAAAATGTAACTTAACAAATGTAATAGTGTTATTGTTTTTAGCTATCCATACAACTTATTATTATGTTCATACTATCCACATGCCATAACGCGTCGCCGTATTTAAAACAAAATTATATTTTCAAATGAGTGAAGTTCAGCATACAAATTGCAGAAGTTAAACGTAATTTGATTTTGTAACTTCGCCTTTTACATTTATTAATGAAATATCTGTGATTTGTGTCTGTTGACACAACAGTTCAAAGGTATTTAGTTACCGATTCGACGAGGTAACTGCACTCCGCAGCAGAAACACAATAGTTGTTTTTTTGGTAGTTATAATGAAACCAAAGCCCGCATTTGTACTAATAACTAATAAGCATTTCATAAATACAATTATTAATACATTACATATACAATGGAAAATTCAATAAGTAACAAATGTTAAACACTTGTTTAGCTTGGGGTTATAATCAATACAAATCAAACATTTTTTTTTTCCATACATTGATTGATTGATTGATTTAATATAATCTTTCTCTAGCAGCTTTAGAGAATTGAATGCAAAACTAAGTTGGATCAAGTATTGTTAAGTTGACAATACATTTGCATAAACTTGAAATATACATTTGCATAAACTTGAAAATATATATGCATAAACTTGAAAATAAATGTTTATAAACTTGAAAAAACATTTGCATAAACTTGAAAAAACATTTGCATAAATTTGAAAAGACATTTTTATAAACTTGAAGACATTTGTATATAAAACCTGAAGAGACATTTGCAGAAACTTGAAAAGACATTTGCATAAGCTTGAAGACATTTACATAAACTTGAAAAAGAGATTTGCATAAGCTTAAAGACATTTGCATAAGCTTGAAAAGATATTTGCATAAACTTGAAAAGATATTTGCATAAACTTGAAAAGATATTTGCATAAACTTGAAAAGATATTTGTATTAATCTGAAGAGACATTTGCATAAACCTGAATAGACATTTTCATAGACTTAAAAACATTTTTTAAACTTTAAAATCTATTTGCATAAACTTGAAGACATTTACATAAACTTGAAGACATTTATAAATTTGAAGACATTTGCATACTGTATACTTTTGCATAAATTTACATGAAGACATTTGCATAAACTTGAAAAGATATTTACATAGATTAGTTGATGAATAAGCCAATATAACATTTTTCTCAAGGCTACCTTACAAACAATAGAGTAACATGGGAATTCTGTATCATCAAGGTTAAGTGACATTTGTGATATTGCTCCTATGATACAGCTGTATATGTGATACACATGGGACCCTGTATCGCATAATTTGTCTATGATACAGGACGAATAATGCCATTTGTATATACACAGTACTTAGAATCGGCTAAATACACAGACAGTGGCGTAACGTTACTTCCAACACACAGGTAGCTGTCGAATCAGATTTGTTTGCTCTCACTAATTGATTTTGTTCGATAATTTCGTCAAATTGACTGAAACACAATCCCAAGGCCAGATATGGAGTAGTAATAAATATGTATATTACTTTATTTGATATCTATTGATTGTATTCATTGACTATATGCTCAATGGCTCCATTTAGCTTCAGGTTTCTCTGGACATATGCACTAATAAGTCACATTATTTCAAGTTCCTTAAAGCCTAGTCTACTAGTCAGTTGGTTGTGGTTTTCCACTGTTTGCAGCAGTTCTTTAAAAGTAAACATACTAGGTTTACTGGAGGCTGTTATTTTGTCAACGCCACCTGCAGAATCACATTACAAAACTCTGATCTGATTGGCTGAGTTTGCAAATCTCAGCAAGTCAAGACATTGCATGGCCTAACTTCTGTACACTATTTTTCTGCAGTTTTCCAAAGTTTGTGAACTGGTCAATTAGCAAACTTTGACAAATTTTTATTGCTAAACTCAAGTTTGGTTTCTTTGGTAACTTATTGCAAACGTTCCAAATGCCATCCAATTTAATAAGAATTTTCTAAATTCTGTAAATCATGTTTGTAAAAAAATATAAAAAATATTTGTTGATCTCTTCCACATCACCGTTTATATTCCATTTATTCATTTTTATATTTATCTTTTCTCTATGTGCCTGTGAGAATTTGAATAAATAAATGGTTTATACCATATGCCATACAAGTTTGGATATTTGGTAACCTTATTATTTTTTTTTTAAGCGACAACAGAAAATTGTTACCACAAGCTTTCCTGTGTTTTGACAAAAGATTTTAAAATTGAAATTTTTTAATTTTATGTATTTGTGTCAAACAAATGTTCATGCTTAGTATTTAAATACAAATTATTTTTCCACTGTTGAATAAATTCAGCAATGTATGAATATATTGTTTAAAATCAATTTGTTGGAAATAAATGCTTTCAAAAAAAGCATTGTTTGAAAAGATATCAAATAACAGATGCTCTAATCAAATCTATAGAAAATAATTAAAATAGCCAGGTGCATAAAAACACCTTAATGGTTTTTGTTTCAAATAATAATCATATAATTGATCAAGAGCCGTTTACAGTGCAGGGCAATACACAGGTGTGATTATACATATATATATATATACATAATATGCATATGTTATTCTTATTGATCAAATCAAACATTCAGGGAAACATAATCATGTTGCTAGAATTACGTCATGTGTTAGGATATTGTATACCAAGTCCGATAGCATTTGCGTTGATCGTGGTGTCAGCTTAACCGCAAAAAGAGATATCACTAATTATAGACTGTAAAATGACCACATTGACAATCTAGATTATCGAGATTGCCTTTTGACCGTATATTCATCAACATTTTTTTCATCAACAGTCAGTATAAACCTATATGCTGCGAAAAGGATTTTAATATGAAATATAAATTTAAATATACTAATGAATACATATTTAGAATAAACAGTATATTCTTTAGAGTGTGTTTCTATATTGAAAAAAAAGTTGTAGGAAATTTTACAGTGAGTATAAATCTATATGCAAGGAAAAGGATTTTAATATAAGTATTTATAAATATGCTGGCAGTTTGAATACATTAAATTTAGAATATATCATATTATAACAAGAAATATTTCTTTTAAAAAAAACGCTGCTTGACTTTACCATAGAGGAATGATTTGACCATTATTAAATGATAAGTGGAGTTGTGGCTTGGTGGTTATGATGCTTGGCCAAGGGTCCTGGGTTCAAGTCCTGTCACATGTCATGATTTAATTTTCTAAGGACAAAAATTACAACTCCACTCCCAAAGATTTGAAATAAGACTTTGTTTATGTAGAGCATCTTGTGTATGTTTGTCTTGTGAACCTTTGAGGGTCCCTAATGATCAGCAATTGCTGGATCATAGCAATACCTCTTTAAATATGGTAAAAAATAAATAAATAAATAAATGCATGTATACTAGACTACTGTATAATACATCTCATAGACTCTCTTCTCCCAGATGTGCTTTTATAGGGTTTCAGGATGCCCAGTCCGAGTTTCCAAATACCCATTTTTTCAGCCGTACTAAGTATACAAGCTTCCACATGATACAGTTTTTTTTTTTTTTTTACAGTCCTCTTGAATAAAACTGCCTAAAGCAGGCATAACAATATTCCTTAGAGTATGTTTTTTATCCACAAAAGTGGCAATCAACAGTGTTAATATATAGGTAATTTATACTGACATTAATAAAATGAAATGTTTGACAATTCTATTAAAATCATCCCAGAATGTAATTTCATCAGTTTGACAGCTGGAGCTGCTACTGTACGAAATGTGAATTTAAATTTACGCAGAAACAAGAACAAACAAGACGTATGACAGTCAGATAACAGTCTCACGCTACGCACTACAGAATACTACAAACATTAAAAGTCAATGTGAAAATTATCTTCATTATTAAAGATAATTCATTTAACATTTAATTTCTAAAAATAATGATTGGTTAAATGGAAGAAAATTGTTTCAACAACATATCGGAATTTGGGTGAAAATGGACCAAAGATGCGAGATACGCTGTATCTAACTAACTATGGCAAAGGGAATAAAAATCATGTTTTTAAATTCAGGCGGTGATAACATCACAACATTTTATTGGCCAAATAGTACATGAATTCTAAAATTCATTGACTCCCATATTTGGAAAAATAAATGTGGTGGTCCCCATTTATTCCAAGGAGCCAACTGATTTAAAATAGGCATGTTTTTACACAAACTCGATTTCAAACTGTATGTACTGTATGTAAGATCATGGCTTTTCATTGTGTGGGGGTAGTTGATTTATTCATGTTTATGCTTATGTTTTGTTTTACAGCAATTTATCATAATTGTACACATGATTTGTATGTATTTCTATGGTAAAGAACTTATACCGAATATCGGTAGTAATTGCGGACGTTCCATAACACTTTAAAATTCTGAAATGACCGAGTGAATTGATGTGTTTAATACTAAACAATCGTTCAATTATTCAAGGAAAACTTGAAATATCATAAAACATAGATAAAGTAAAAAAAGCAAGCTGGAGAAATTTGATTGCTTTTCCATTTGTAAGTGCCACACGACAGAAGATTATCATCAAATTATACAACCACAATGATATGTTTAAACATAGGTGTCAAAATTAGTTTGATAAATGTGACAGATAATAGCTTTCTTGAAATATATTGCTGTCTGAAAGTAAAACTCAAGTAAGATATTTACCTATCTACCAATGTAAGACGATTAATATGAACATTTCATACAATTTTAGTGTATAATTCTCAGAAAAAAATTTTAAAAATGTAAAATATCAAATTAAGACATTGACTTAATATTAAATGATGAATATTCATTTTCTTGACAGACTGCAATCTTACCATTGGTACAAGTAGTTTTAATGATGACGGTGGACCTATTAACAAAGTTTACCCACTGATTTTTCTTATAGAAACATGCCATATATCTTACATGTATTGGCCTTTTGTCTAAAACATAAATTTTAATATATTTAATATTATTTTTTTCCATCATTTTGAAAATAAAGTAGTAGTAATTTTGGATGAAGATTTTGAAGGGAGCAAATGTTTTACTTTTGACTTAGGTAGTCTTGTATCTCAATAACTACTCATAGAAAGATACAATTGTGTTCAAGGCATGTTTATGGAGTGACAAAACAATTTGTAAGATAGTGACCAGAAACAACACACATAAAAGCTCAGAAAACTCGTTTAGTCTTGACTATATATATTAGAGGTTTATTTTGAATTCAAACAGGGAAGGTATAGAGAATAATGCTTCCAAACTTATTTTTTATAATATAAATTGTCACATCTCTTCCACATTGATTTTTCCATGTCTTCTCTCCCCATTTACTAACTCCCTCTCTCTTTACTCCTGCGCTATTAGATTGGATAGTGCAGGTTGGAATTACAATCATTTGCAGAAGGACATATTATATTCGTTAGGTTTTATGACAAATGCATCCCTAATATGTTAATGTTTAATTTCCCATAGGCAAAATCACACAAACACATAATTTTCTGAAGGCCTAAAGATATTTAAACTATACTGTACAGCAAGGTACAGTTCGAGCAGATTTGTCAAAGCCTTAGCCAGCAGTATGGTTTGTAAGGTTTTAACCTAGCTCACCACTTTTCACAGCTAGGCCTTAGACAACCCTATGGCCAGCACAATTGTTCCCTTTTCTTGCGACCACCTTACCACTTTATTTCTTATGACTACAGCACTGTATGTTAACTGTACATGCTGTAATATAGTACAATGTACTATTCAATCAATATGACCTTGACTTTGTTCTCAGTTCAAACTATGTCATGCAAACACTGAACTACAACAATTCACAAGCCTTGATAAATATCCACAACCAGTCAATATACTACGATACAACGCCCTCTAAGACTTAGTACTAGCATTATTTTCAATTGAGCAAACAAAGTTAATCAATATGCTTGCATAAGGCCTTAACAATTGGTAGATTCAGTTTCTGTTATTGTCTTTAAATATAATTTGTAAATAAATTTAGCAGAATGTATCGAAATACATTACCAAAAAATAGTACTAAATTAAAGGACACTTTTAGTTTCACTTCTATTCAGGGGAAACCCTGATTAAAGAGACACTTTCCTGTGAAGTGAACAAGCAAAAGGCAATAAGTTGTAACACTTTCCCTAACCCTAACTCCCACCCTGCCCCAACTTACCTACTCAAAGGACACCTATTAAGTGGACACTTTGCTGGACCCAAAGCTGTCCCCTTAATAGAGATTATAATGCAATTATTGATAGTACTGCAACTACCTAAAACAGGAATGGTTTTAGATTATTCTTTATGATGACTGGAGATGCATACATGTATTTTATAAGAACCATTGAAGGATCCAGGAGGTTATCCATGTGGTCTGGTCATCACAAAATGTTGAAGGCGGCCTTTTTAGAGTAATGAAATCAACTTTTTTTTAATGTACGCCATGTAATATAAACAACAGAAATAGTATTGTAATGTGTTTAAACATCTACGATGCCAAGGTTTAAAATCCTATCACTATGAGCAATCTCTTCAAAAGAAATATAATTAAGTTAATTATATGCGTTGCATGTTCACTGATGCGTAACAGGCTAACATGGTTTATGTGTTAATACAACATGGTGCGTAATTGCACATGAGTGGACTCCCTACTCGAGTCTAAAGGTCGGTCACTCACCGATGTTAATTAGCAAAAATGGATTTATGAATACAATTATAATCTACATAGATGTAATTTGATTGTAGGTAATAACAATCAACAAATTAATAAACCAAATTATGATTCATTTTAATTTCATTCATATTAATTATTTTATGGATACGATCAGGAAATAGTCCCTAAACAATCAATGAGACAATTTCAAAACATGATACCTAATAAAGACTACTTAATATCATGACAATAAAATGATTCTGGTAAAAGCAGATGGAAGTTAATATTTTCTGGATTTTACGTGTTTTAAATTCACAAAATACCTCACGCAAACGGCATTTCAGTGTTTACCAGAGGTACGTCACACAATCTAGCAACTAGTCAGATGTAAATTATGTATTAAATAAATAACCTTCTAAAAAACATGTGTATCTTTAATACACAAACCAATAGTGGTGTTAGTACTCTATGGATGCTAGCTTACCTGGATAAACCGACAATAGCCTGTGCTCTCCAAATGGAAAGACTTTGAAACGATAGTAAAAGGTTTCTACAACACTCCTGTTCATATTGGACTAGTCCGCAACCACGCCCTCATGTGGGAACGTTCCAACGTACCATTTATTTCAGAAGCATTACGACATATGATACAAACGTATTTTCTATTCGGGAGATTGAATAAAAATTCAAGAGGGTTCTGGAGAAATCGGAATCATTGAAACATCTGTAAAAGCCTTAATTTTTTGCATTCAATGAATATGTTCTCGCGTCAAGACAGTTAAGACACTGCAATACAGGCAATGTGGTGCCTGAATAAGTTACATAATACTTCATATTGGTATTTCTACACCAATGGGTGCAGCCAAGGAATTGTTGAAGCCTAGGAAAAATGTTTTTTTAAATTATGCCTTTCCTTCCCACTGCGTTTGTAAATTCTGGATGCCTCCTACTAATGTCTTGGAAGCTAATTTAGCTGTAAATTTTAGACACCTATATATAAAGTTTCATTAATATCTGGGTTAATAATACATACCTGACAACATTCACAGCCCACATGGTATACATTATATGAATGAATACAGTTAATGAAATGTATAGGTGTCATAATTGGAATTCAAGATATATATTCTTCTATTATCTTAATCATCTTAAATTAGTAGGAAGGTCATATTAATCAATCAGAAAAAAGCAGGTGTAGCTTTAAAAATCTGAATGTTTTGGAAAAACTTACCAATTGAATAGTAAGTTTAAAATTATAAAAAAAAAAGTAGTGTTGCTAGTCTATGAGTGCCACTATTTCTGTGCCTAACTTACCTGGATAAACCAACATTTGCCTATTTCTATCTAAGAAGAACTCTACAAGTAGAATAATGAAAAATTAATGAAACGCCCCTATCAAACATGGTACATTCAAGTACCTTGTATCTTAATGTATAATAAAACCATTAAAAGCACAATACTCTTAACCTTAAACCTCTGAAAAGTTGGGTAGACAAAGTGTGAACTTATTGAACACTAGGAATTGTACTCCTTCTCATCCCTTTCTCTTTTCTCTTTTTTTGGGTCGGTGGTTTTCAAACGACATTTTAAACCTTCCCTGTGTAATTCCAGTCATTTTGATTCCTCATGTGTATGGAGGTGTGCAATAGCAAAAATACTGTAATGGGCAAATACAAATAAATGTTTTATCTTTTATAGTAAACATCAATTAGGTAGGCCATACCCAAGATCTATCAACTTGCCATCGAGATATTTGAAAAAACTCCACAGGCAACATTGGCCTTAACAGCTGTTAATAAAGCTAAGTGTTAATACCAAACAAATGCTGATTCTCTATATGACTATCCAACACCTAAAGTTGAATAGTTGCCATATATGCCTTTCAGATTGACCATCAGGGACAATATTATTGCCCCTCTGACACATCGCTACGAACACCAACAGGCGCTTGGTTAACTGAGCGTCACTTTGTCCACTCAGCATAGACCAGAGAATGAAGTATAATCACTGCTGGTTTTTCCACTTTCTAATTATAGAACACATCGGTCAGCTGCGACTAAAACACAGATGGTCAAGGAAACACAGTAAATTTGTACAATACTCAAATATGGATATTACAATATAAAAGGAAATTATGAATGTTTATAATTTGTATTGATTATACCATAATTGCTGCATATAATATTTATGTTAACTAACAATCCATATAAAATAATTTAAATAATTGGTAAAGAGGTTAAACAGGATGTTCTTCAAAATCCCAAATTCTCTCCTGTGAAAACTGTTTTCTTAAAAGGAAATCGGAAAATAACGACCAGGACAATTATACCTACCCATTATTGACTGTACCATTGTTAGTTTGTGGGGTGTATGACAATGTTATGTGTTGGCTTGTTTTCATAATGTATTACTTATTATATTTTTAATTAAGACAATGGTAGAGTCCATAATAGGTCTGTGTAGTTATTGTCCTTATTGTCTTTTTCTTTTGTTATTGATTCTTAATAGGGACCACGTCAAAATTATTCTACTGCAGCTACTCACTACTCAGTATACTGAATTTGTTTACCTAAATTATTTTGTTTTAAAGGCAGTCTTTAACATAAAAAACCAATGACGTATGATTACTCCAAAAATGGTTGCTCAAAAATTGCTGGTTAAAGAGTAAACAAAATGTAGTTACTGCAGTAAATGCAGTTAAATAACTTTCATATGGTGATGTCACTTTCTGACTTCTTCAGTTTTTACAAAAACTGTTAAACTTAACTATACAAAACAATTAACATTAACAATTAGGCCTATCTATAATTCCATATTTTAGCCCTTGGAATATAAAGGAAGTGGAAAATAAAACTGGAAAGAATCAAGAAGGTATTAAACGATTCGACTTTCCTCTGATTGAGTGCTACTAAGTTTGGGAAAAACAACAAAAGTTACATAGCAGCTTCAACATATACCACTTCCTAGTCATAAAAAAATAATAAATCTCAATATTATAATGTTTAGGAAGATATTACTGCTGCTGCAGATGTTGTAGTGGAATAGTTTTTTTTTATATTTCTCTGAAATCTTGTTAAGTCATTTTTAATAGTATTTTTCTAAATATAATTCAAATTTGATATGCACATCTACAGCAGGTTTATTGTTGATTTATTTATGATTTTTTTTACAATTTATTTTTTATTTTTAGTAATGCTTCGCTGTAAAGTGGAGATTGTATCAGTTTTATACGTCCTTAGAGATCAAATATATTATAATTGGTCTTTGAAATTTGTATAATAAGTAGTTTTTCTCTACATTAATTACCAATGTTTTGCATTTTTTATTTTCTAAGTAATCTGTAGAGGATAAAAATAGTAGAACTACATGTGTCATATGACGATATTACACTTAGTACTTTTCTATGATATGATAATGTTTTGTAGATTATGTATATTAATGTTAGATTTGTAGCTGGGGGACAACAAATCTAAGGGTAGGTGTGAAAGTCACTTTTCAGGTTGTCTTGAGTGGGTAAACAGTAGGTTGGGTAGAATGCTTGGTTTTAGATGGAAAGGTGGGTGTTTCCGCCCACCTCAATCCAGCATAATTACATTCACTAACTAAAAACTACTCCCAAAAATTACAATTTTAAATAATTTCTACTATATTTAAACAGAGCATTATGGTATATACATACTTTATAGATATAATCGTCCTCAAGAGAAACTGAGGATTGAACCTCTATTGACCTATTCCCTATCTATGCACCTATCCAGGTCAGCACACCAGAAGATGATTCCCTGTTCTTTTCAAATAGTGTACCAAAGTTTTGACAGTGCATGTATATGTACATGGGGCCAACTACTTTATGTCCCATCTGAAGAACGAGGTAATGAGAGTAAAACATCTTGGTCCAATTCCCTATTTTGGCAGTTTTTCTGCTTTTCAGAGAATATTTATCACTCATTCCTACTATTTCAGATAGTACAACCATATTTAAATGGGAAAGTTGATTGTAAAGTACAGCAACAAAGGAAGGGAAAGTTGATGGAAATGTAACTTACGGAAGAGTAGTCAAAGGAATTTGCAATAGAACATAAAACAATTATGAAAAATAATGATTTAAAAACCATACTTTGGCCATTTTGCAGTTTTAATGAAGTTATTCACGTCCATAGGGAAAAAACAAACAAAAATAATTATTCAACTTATATAAAAAGACAAAATAAAATAGTTAAATTTTACCCAGAAAAAAAGAAAGAAAATTTGAATATTTCTTTGCTTTAAATTACAGGTAGGTTTTTTCAGGCAAATAATTTCTAAGCCAATCAAATTTTTGGTCAAAGTGAATAATTAGTATGCGACATTAAAAATGCATATGCAATTTTTTTTTTTTTTTCAGGGGGACGATATAACTTTGAACTACTAATTAAATAGTGATGGACTAAATTATCTGTTAAGAATCAAATCATGTCTTTGAACATGCCGATGCCCTCGCAATAACTGTTAGCATGCCTTTAAACTAATATTAGTTTAGCCTGCAAGCTAGGGAGCCTCAGACAGTGGCAATGTTTTCCCTGCAGCGGTCCAACTAATCCAATGACCTATATAATTTAATACAAATTATTTGAGCGATAAGGATTGGATCTACCGGTGTTACAACCAACACACAGCTGGCTTGTGACGTAATACGCAAGGCGTGCACGGGTCTCCTGGGCTTAACGCTACTACTACACGCCGCATAATTGACAAGCTATGTTCTTCTCATTTTCAAAATGACATGGTAAATAGCTTTCTCATTATATGATATTAGTAGGAATAATAATTTCTTACAATAAGCCTACCCCAAGGTCTACTGAGCAGTAACTATCTTCTGTTTTGTTTTAACATTAACATAATTTGTATTGTAATAATAGTAATAATCCTACAATTACCAAATGCTAAAATATATACCAAAAAGGTAGGGTGTTGCAAAGGGTTTATAACACAAAAGCGAAATAGAAATTTCACCCTAAAGCTATCCTTAATTAATTCATAAATTAAATTATATCTATATATTGTAAATTTCTCTTATTATATACAGTAATATCAATTGTGATTAATTTTTGTTTTAATTACTTAAAATTTTAAATTGTAAATTGATAATATGGATGTATGCAGACTGAAAAATCTAAACACACATAGAATTTAAATGTTAAATTTAATCAAATTAATAATTTATACTTGTAAATTCTACCGACAATGCCTGCAACCAGCACAAATCAGCAACAAGAAAATTAAGCAAATTTGATAATGGGACTAGACATATCACATGTATAATTATCAAACTAATTAATAATTAACATAAATTAATCTTATTGCAAAAGACAGAGAATACACAAACCAGAAATGGTGATTGCCGCTTACCTAGATAGACCAACAAATATGCTTTATTCTCCTCAAAGAGCGAGATATTGAAAAGTAAAACATTCATTGAACACCACATTCTATAATGGTATTAAGTCAATCATTTTTTTTTCGATCCAATTTTTGGTAAAAGTGAATGACTATAATGGAACATCAAAATGGAATATACAAAAGAAAAGAAAAAAGGGGGGACAATATATCTTTAATATACAGTACAGCCTATTTTAAAATACAGTATAAAAAGTTATATTACATAGCCGCTTCAGGATATATATATTCCTTCGAACATAATATCATTCTCTCTGGGATGTCAAATCTTATATTTCACCTCTAAGCAGGCAATATCTGTATAATACACAGTATACAATAGAATACAATATAGGCCTATTCTATTATAAGTATTTTTTTACACCTGTGTAAACCACAGAAATGGGAGATAAATTTTGAATTACTGGTTGAACGACATAACTACCTAATCGACTCGCTTGTTGAAACACCATTTAACTGGGTGTTGGAACGCCATATAACTGGGTTTTGGAACGCCATTTAACTGGGTGTTGAAACTCCATTTAACTGGGTGTTGGAACGCCATTTAACTGGGTGTTGGAACGCCATTTAACTGGGTGTTGAAACGCCATTTAACTAATTAATATTGCTGTGCAATAGTTAGCACAACCATGTAACTGTTTGAGTGCATTGCATTTTGGGTAATATTAACATTTCCATCGATATCTACCCTCTTATTTAAATAGTTTTCTTTTTTGAGAATAACATTTTCATTTCACCTGAAAAGTCAAAGAACTTTGGCAAATCGCAGACCAGGTTTACCAATAACAAAGCTACTCTTAGCAATGACAAACAACCAGTCACTGCCAAATGAAAACTTGTCTACAACAAGTAATAATGTCGAACACGTACGTATCTAACTACTAGTTCAACGTACAAATAATTGTATACAGATATTTTATTTTAATATTATAAATTTTATTTTTCGATTAATATATAATATAAACATTATTTGGCATACAGTATATAAGACAAAATTAACTCTAGACCACCAATACATTTCAGAAAAATCGAACCTTTAGATTTGATATAGTTAATTTTTAAATATCAAGGCTATATGCAAGAGAGATTCCTGAAGTCACATACATCAATATCTGTTTTCAAATCAGTGTAAATTAAAGTTAAATTAAACCAATAAATTTAGGATTTTTTAATCGGCACAAAATATACTAAGAACTAATGTAAACACACAGATAAAATTTGAAGAGACAAATGTAATCAAATCGAAGCCAGACTCATTAAAGATCGAAATCGAACATCATTTTAAAAAGCAATGAAGTACGTCTTTAGGCAATCAATGACCAAACTCTATGGAGTAGCTTGGCTGGCTTGGGACAGAAAACAACACAATATAATCAGTAGAAAAGGGGCTTAGAGTGGTTTAAGATGGGGTACCAAAAGGTCGCTAAGCTGCCTTGTTTCTGTTCATTTTGAGATACTTCATAAAGAGGCCTTCTTACAGAGATTAATGCTCTTATGACCAATGAAATAAATCGGCAATCAATGGCCAAACTCTATGGACTAGTAGGGTTATTTGACAGATCTGGCTTGGGACAGAAAACAACACAATAAAATCAGTTGAAAAGGGGCTTAGAGTGGTTTAAGATGGGGTACCAAAAGGTCGCTAAGCTGCCTTGTTTCTGTTCATTTTGAGATACTCCACAAAGAGGCCTTCTTGCAGAGATTAATGCTCTTATGACCAATGAAATACAACAGGCAATCAATGGCCAAACTATATGGACTAGTAGCGCTGTTTGACAGATCTGGCTTGGGACAGAAAACAACACAATACAATCAGTTGAAATGAGTGGTTTAAGATGGGGTACCAAAAGTCGTTAAGCTGCATTTTTTTTCCAAATAGGGTAGATAGAGATTGATAAGATGTAGATATATTACTCTACATCTCACTGTACATATAATTATTTCCTTGCCATCAATAATTGTCTTTTTTCATCGTTACAAAATGACATGCTGAATATAAAGGTGAACAAATTGATATCTGAATGCAAGACGTGAATAAATTTACCTCCAATTTGTAGAAAACAGAAATAAAAATTAAATGATGTTTTCAGAATAATCCAATCTCTAACACTTTGAACACTTAAACAAAATGTCATTTTTATTAAGATGCCTGGAATATCAATAAACTTACTAAGTAATGCAATTCTTTCTCATTTTCATGTACATGTATGTCATCTTACTTGTCGAAACATGGTGAGGTATGCATATGTGGAGATGATACCACTATATTGGAGAGGCAATCATTCATTCATTCTCACAAAGGAAAAGGCCTATGTTGGTTTATCCAGGTAAATTGGCACGGAGTAGAAGACAGTTTGTACAAAGTTGTAGTTCTATATATGGGTCTATATTTATTGGGTTCATATAATAAATTTACTCAACCACAACAGATTACTTCAAAAGTTTAAGGGTGCAAATGTGTGAATTTCAACATAATTTTAATGAAATAAAATATTTTAGATGTTAAACTATAAATATTTATATGGAAAATGATGAAACCAGTGTAAGTATAAACTAGGTGAAGTATGAAAATACATTATTCATGAACGTAAGATAAGACTATAGGAGGAGAGCTTTCCGATTTTAAATTTCTAATAATATTTGATAAGAACAATACGATTAACAGAAAAACAAAATCAGATTTTTAAAATATATTCAAATAAAATGCGAAGAATCATAAATTGGCTCAAAGCCAATTTTTTTCGCATAATATTATATACAATAGTTTACATAATCAATTCAAACTCAAACTGTATTTTCTGGAATTCTAAACCACATATTTTTTTTAAGACCACATTTCTATGCATATTTGTAATAGTAGGTTCATAACCTTATGTTTTGTTTCTACGTATTAAAGTATACAGATTGCAAGCAATGAAATACTGTACGTGCCATCCTCAAACGATTCAATATTTCAAATAATAACACACATGAGTATATCCTTGCCATTTGATTGGTTACTTTTGCATCATGTGTCATAGAGAGTTAGTTATATTGCATGATATACAAATAATGAATGGGTTTCACCTCCTGAAAAAAAATTTTCATACTTTTCTTTCTTTTTGTAACATTGCACTAATAAACATTCATTATTTGTATAATATTTAATGGTAAATTATACATAAGTATATCTTAGCCATTTGATTGGTTAATTTTGTATCATGTGTCATTCAGAGTCAGTTATATTGCATGCATACAAATAATAAATGGACTTAACCACACGAAAATAGTTCATCTTTCATTTATTTGTACCATTGCACTCATAAACATTCATTATTTGTATATTATATATTGAATGGCAATAAATCGAAAGTAACCAATCAAATGATCAGGATACACTCAAGTATGTTATAAAAAATAAATAAGGAATGTTTTGTTGTTGAAATTTCGAAAACATTGATGAAGAAGAAACTGAAGTATGACAGCTAAAACTTTACACCAGATAAATCACTGTAAAAACAGATCGCAATTAAAGTCTAAAGAAAATGAATTTGCAACATCAACAAAACATGAATCTGATGACTTGAAATCAGCCGTTTTCTATATATCAAAAATATATATATATATATATACAGCAAAAAATGAAAGTACACGAAATGAGTTATGACTAGGCAATTATCCGTATAATTGCAGTCTCAGATTCAATCCAAAATGTTTACAAAAGTATGTCTCCTTCCAAGAAAATTCTTTTATGGTACATTACTTACAATTCTTTTCTGTAATTGTACTGGAATAAAAAAAACAATAATGCGTTTTCATTTTTCAACTCAAAACTAAATACACATTACAAGATGTTGGAACGTTTGTATTATAATATTTGTGATTCTTACCTACTTTTAACAATCAACTTTTTTGTTTATTAATGTCTGTTTCTTCTTTACTTTATATCATTTTTTTTTTCATTTTTAGTTATCCGCTTGGTATACCAAGCGGATAACTCCTTGTAATTGTATGAGATCAATATTTTTTTTCTGTATTATTCTTCTTTCCTTCCTTCCTTTTTGTGAGTCGTGTTCCTCTAAAATGTGTAAACATAACATTTCATAACTTTGACAACATATGGGCATTTACGTGAAGTTGTGCACCTCCTATTTTTGAATGACGTCATAGTTGCGCAACGTGACTTATGCGCAATTTTATGAATTTCAATGATTGATCATAGATTAAAAACCAAAAGTCATTTAGTATTGACACTTTGACAAAATTTAAGTCATATCAGGGGCAAACTTTCTACGGATTAAAAATGGCATGTTTGACAAGAAGTTACGCGCGCACACGCATTTAAAATTTCAAAATGCGCAAAATTAATTTCTAATCAACTTTTTACGCGTTTCTTGTCATTTTGAGCATGTCAAAAATTCCCACGGGCGCGCAATTTTTTATGCGCGCGGTGCGCACATAGCGTTAAAAACATATTTTTTTCTCTTGAATTATATTTTTCAAGCCTTTCCCAGTGATTTTGAAAACAATTTAGACCTTTTCCAGTTTAAATAACGCCATACGAACACGTTGAATTAGACAATTCGTGCGCGTTTTTTATGAAAAAGCTTAAAAAATCGTCAAAATTATGTCTTTTTTTAAACAGTCATAGTTTCTAAAGTAAACCGTTAACCGTTTATTTTTATTACAAAATCTAGAAGTTGATGAGTTGTAGATATCGGATCATGCATCAATAAGGCTAAAAAAACATTGTGACGTCATCGTATGGCCACACGAATGTAAAATATAGGATTTTTGTCTCTTTCGTTATTGCTCATCACATTCAATGGAGCGCATCGCGCTTATCTGTATTCCTTTTTCTCCTACATTTATATATTGTGTAGGTCAATCAACTTTCTTTAGCATGAGATAAAAATATTTTAATTTTTATGACGTCATCATGCCTAAAAATTTTAATTACGTGGGTCATTAATTTCATCTTTACAGTAAATTTTAATCTGTAATAGCTCGTAAGAATAAAATGTGATAATCACGATTAAAACGTTTTCTGGAAGCTATTGGATTGTAGATACGAATTCATGTAAACATTTTGCCAATCGGATGTTGTGACGTCATCATATGGCCAGTTGGATAAAAAAAGTCGTATTTTCATATTTTGCGTAATAGTTCATCACATTTAAAAGGGTGCGCATCTATATTTTACGTATTCAAATTTCTTCTACACGTTAATATGTTGTTCCTGAGATAATTTCCTTCTGAAATTGCTATCTAAGTGTTTCATTTTGATACCGTCGCCATGTTAAAAATTGGAATAAATGGCGGGTCCCGTAATTTCACCTATTCTACACTGTATGTAATATGTATACAGCTTATACTGTTTGCATGTATATACTATATGACACAAAATTCAGCACTAACAGCATGTCATATTCTTCAGTTCTTGTCATAATGCCATAATCTTTATCTGTGTGCAATATTCCAACGTATGACGTGCACGTGGCGTTTGTCGTGGTGCGGATAACTAACTCGTCAAAGTGACGAGTTTCATGTCTAGTTTTATTTATTTTTTTAAATTTTAAATCATTATCAATTATATTAAAATTCCGAAATATTGAATCAAGCAAGCAACGCTTTCTCACCAAAAATTGAGTCAAAATTTTCGAACTATTTTAAAAATAAAATCTCCACAAAACATAATTTTACAGTGAAGAAGTGTTTTCAATTGTCCATGCTTGTCAATGCATTAACGAATTGTACAAATTCACAGATTCCAATTGAATATAATAAGTAATTAAATAAAATTCTGGTTTTGAATAATTAATAATTTTGAATTATTTCAAAAATGATTTTATCACAGATTTGGAAGAAATTGTTAAAGCTCTGTCTACACTATCAAACTAGTTTGTGCCCAAATATGATAGTGATATGCCCAGATAGGGTAGTGATATGACATCATCATATCCATATATGGATCACAAATCACATCTTTTAGTGACATAAAGGTTGATAGTGTAGACAGAGCTCAAGAATTCACTGTGAGTTTGGTATCAAAACTCTTGTCATTTAAGACCTTATATTCTGACAAAAAACACAAGTCTGACAACATATTCGGTACAAAAATACAGAAGAAAAAAAATGGAGATACAAAGTGTTGATAGAACTGCTACGTTATATTTCAGAATGGGTTACTTGGTGAAATACATTCTATAAATAGAACCAATCCATAAACATTATAACTAACATGCTGATAAACTACCCAATATCTGAGAGATTCCTCTTAGGAAACTAAAAACGTATAATAAATCTTATGTCCCCTACTGATATTCAGAGGCCTACTTTCTACAGTCAATTTGACAGATTCGTAAGTCCTACTTTTAAGAAATTCATTTATTGAGACGCCCACTTGAAAAAGGCAAACACTTTTTATGCTCAAGAGTGATAAGTATGGAACGCAAATGTACACAGATTAAAATATTTTAGTTTTGAGTGTTCCCACTAATCACTTATGCCAGTCCTATCTAACAAATATACCGCACATCATGCACGGGTATACAGTACGCTCACCTCAGAACCCCCACAGCCTCCTAACCGCTCATCCCCATCTCTTTTAACAGTACAGTAACATTTGTTTTACATTTACAACCAGAAATACAAAAAAAAATATGTTCTGTGGACGATGTTTTTAATGAATAGCAACATAATTTCATAGTACACATTATTTATTCTTTACAATTAGAAAACAAATCATAATAAGAAAATATAAATCCGGTTTGGCTTGGTTAATTAAGACTTCCGTCCTCATAAAATAATTTGAAAAAATAAAAAATATCTAATTTATACAAGATTCGTTACTTGTAATTGTTTGTAACTACTGTGGAGTAGTAATTGGTCAGATGTTTTGCCCTACTCTGACGTAATTTGTACTTTATACCAAGTACATTGACATTACTTACTTTGCGAAATTTTTTTAATTGTTGATACGTTGCATAATATGTGTAATTAAGACCAATGTTAGGATTTCAACATGCTTATCATAACATAAGGATAACCAGTTAAGAAGTTGAGCCAAAACAAGTTTGAATGTTATTAACTCTGCATAAACACAATAAACATCATGTTCTATATTATCATGTATCTTTGGGTAATGGCTGGCTTATGTCTTGCACCTTTGCGTTTAAACTAAGCCTGGGACAACTTAGGCCTTTGACAACCTGTTTTTGACCAGAGATTGTTCCCTTTTCTGGCGACAACCACACCACTTTATTTCTTGTGGCTACATCACTGTAGGTAGTGGCATTGTCAACTCCACTCACTATGCCACATCCTTGGCTACGACAGCTACATACCCCATCTTAGGTAACAAGCCAATTCCAGCGACACTTGGATAATTTTGAAGATAATTACCAATGACTAACTTAATGTTTTCTAATGTACAGTATAGAGAAAATTTGATAAAACAAACTATTTAGCTGCTCTGTGATACAAAAGTATATGATTTGTTTGGGAGTAAAATAATGGTTTTTGGGAAAGAAAGTAAGAAATTGGAAGTCAATATATTAATGTGGCCATATTTAAATGGCCAAAAAGGCCATCAGAAAAGTGTAAAATTTAAGTGATTCTGGGCAGGTACTTTTAAAATGTAAAATATACTTGTACTTCATTGTCTAATGCCATTCATTAATATAACAAATGCTATATTATACAAATTTTACAAATATTATTATGAATATTTTGTAAACAAATTACATACATAAGTAAACAAAATTATAATCAGATAATACAACATTATAGTAATATGCACACAATTACCATGACACCATGAATAGTACAGTGTTTCTTAAATAATATTATTAATCAAAATATGTAAACTAAAATCAGATATGACCCCAAATAAGAGGTCACAACAGAAGACGCCAACACATACTTGGTTAACATATTCATTAAGGTATAGATCTATTTATGCTTGAGTAACTCATGCATAGTTTACGCTTGAGTAACTCATGAATATTCATTTCTATCAACTCAATCCAGTCATTGCAGTCAGAGGTTGCTGAATAGAAGCAGACTTGGCGATCATATTGATCGCATCGAGAATTACATATGCGGTAGCAATAACCTCGAAAATATATCTTACAAACACATTGTTAGATTTATAACAATGCCGTAATGACATTTATGTTGCCTTTGCGATGGTCGTTTCATAGTATTTGATCGTATCGTAATATTACGACAAATTAGCACAATATACATACATTAACACAAACATTAATGAACTTCCTTTCTTTAACCATTTACATTTTTCTGAAGAAATCAATCTCATATTGATGTGTGCCGAGTATTTTCATCAAGGTTTTCATGACATTGTGGAATCAATTGTTATAATTAGAATAGAGAATTTGTGATACGATACCAGCATATAGCGAATATAGAGAATCATCGCAACGAAGCCAGTAAAAACATATGCATGCAAGTATAAATATTAAAACACCACATTATCAATACTAATAAATATTCTGACATAACTATAATATTGCATAATTACTAATTTTTGTTTTGGACCATTTTATCTTGTGTATTGTTGTAAATATATGCTTATATTCTGACATAACTATGTATAAATAATATTGCATAATTATTAATTTTTATTTTGGACCGTTTTATCTTGTGTATTGTTGTAAATTATGTTTATACTATATGTTTTGTGGTATAGTAATTAACACCGTAGAATCCCCACCCCTTTGGAACACATATATTCAGGGGCCATTCTATTAAGGGGACGCTTTCATGTCAAACAAACAAGGAGAAATATATGTTTTAAAAGTAAGGTCACGGTTCCTATTTGGGGACACTCCTGTTAAGTGGCCAATTTGTACAGTCGTGAATGTGTCTCTTTAATGAAGGTTATACTGTACTTTACCTTTAGTGAAGTACTGTATCGCAAAAAAACAAAACAATGGCCCGAAAACAACTACATTAATGTAAAAACAAGGCACCAAATTTTGATCAAAAGCAATAAACATTGTATGTATTTATATTAATTTCAGAAAACTCTCATATTTTAATTAAGAACTCAGAAATTATTGTGTAAATATAAATTTAAAATGCCACCAATATATAATTATAAATCCAGCGAAAACAATAGACAAAACAATAGATAATTTTGTTCTGTGCGAATCAACAATCAAATGCCAAAAGTTTCAATGAAGAACTCAGAAATACTAGAAATTGCAAACTGCAAGTGAGTGCTGTCAGCAGATGAACATACAAATGTATTTACAAATATTGTAATTGAAGATACAGTAGGGAGGGGGTCGCAATCCGTGCAAAAAAATTGGCTGGTTAGGCTGTTCTTTCCTTTGAATGGCAAGAAAGTTGAAAAGGGACTACCTAAATTTCTTACTGACAATCTCAAACAACAATTGAGAGTACAGTAAATCAATTATAAAAATACAAGGCAAATTTAAAACACCCCTTTTATGTAAAGAAGTCGGAAAATTTTAAACATCACATTCATGTATGGAATTCAGTATAATTATGTAAATATAGTTATAAGTATTCATATATTAGCCATATAATAATATATCAAACTCTACATATAACTATGTACAGTATCTACAGGTTTGAAAATATCACATGTAATTAATGTATAAAATCCAGAACAAATTATGGTTTCAACGTTTCCATTAGTGAAAAATAAGTATTTAAACATGCTTGCAGGGATACCATAGTTCTAATAAAAGTATGTTTAGTAATTTTAAAACATCACATGATATAAAGTATAATCCTAAAAAAAAAAGTATTAAATTCCATCTAGTCCAAACTACTCCACTGTAGTTACTGCAGTAACTATACATTTTTTACAGCAATATAAATTGGGATTTTAGTTTGTTTCTATGTAAAAGTTTATGAGATGCCTGTTCAATTAACTGGATAAACTGCTAAAATACAATTACTTCAGTAACTGCAGTAGAATGATTTTGATATCGTCCCAAACTAATTATCAGCAGTTGACATCACTGTTGATTAATAGGACATTTTTTTTGCTATTTATTTAAGAAAACTTCAATATGTACATGACAAGTTTGCATATCTTTTGAAAAACATAAATCATTATTATTAATAGTTTTAATGATGTTCATGTATGTACAGTGAAATAATTAAATGCATGTATATCTGTTCAGAATATCTATAATGTGTGTAATGAATATCTGAAAATGTTGATAAGTTTATTATATACAAATAATGAATGTTCAAGATAAGAATGTATAGAATATTTTCTTGTGTTGAAAGATTGACTGTTCTATTTTTACTACAGGGGTGACTTTTTTCTGATTTCCTCTATTTACAGTTGACATGAAAGCTGTTAATTCCTAAAACAAAGACCTGAAAAATGCTTTTGTTTTCTTATTTACAATACAGTACATGGGAGTAACAGTAAACATTGTCTAATTGTTATGTAAATTAAATAGACATATTGGTAGATCATCATCATTTTTTGGGGAGGGGGGTGGGGGAACTAAAATGACAAATTTCCTACGAAATTAATTTCTCAACAAAACTGACCAACTCAACAACATTTATAATCAAATTTTTTTTTTTGATTTTGACTTTAAGCTATAGAGTATTAATTTTATTTTAAATGAGCTTCGGACTGAGAAATATTATGTATGCATAAAATGTTTTAAAAGCAACTAACTACAAATGGGGAAACTGAAAATGTTAGGAAATTTGGAAACTCTAGTTTCTATATCAAAAATATTTTTTCACCAAAATTAACAACAAATTTTTCTGCAGAATTTATGTTTGGTTTTGACTTTAAGCTATTAAGGTTCATTTTTAAAATGAGCTTTGAACTGAAAAATATTATGTATGCATAAAATGTTTCAAAAGCACTAAAATATATTTCAACAATTTTAAAAAATTCATCTGCTTTCATTATCAGTTGAAGATTGTCACATTTGAATGTGATGAATGTCATCTCAACAGGCATGAAAGGCATGTTTTTCATAATTAATAAGCAATTTGATAATTCATGTAATCAGACATACAGCAAGTGTTCATGAAATAATCGTATGTTGTTGAGATTCTTCTATTTGAAGGTGGGGTTCGCAGATTACATTAAAGATAATATTTTGGATTCGGTGTATCTTAAATATTTCTTTCCAAAAAAAATAATGTTTAAAATTTTACATAATAATCTTTCTGTTTGACCATGCAAACATTGGATCTAAAAAATGTATTTACCCGATAAAACTGTAATTTTTTTTTTTAATAGTCAACTAGAAATCTATTGTCTGGAAGTCAGGTTGCTGGTAAAATTTAAACTGTTCTAATGTCTTCTTTATAAGCAAACCCATCCTTTTGTAAATATTTATGTGGCAAAAGTGAATATAATAAAATGAATAACAGAACTAGAAATAGCTTAATATTCAAAGTTTTATTTGTATTCATATTTTGTTGTTCATGTTGCTTTTTATGTTTCACTTTAGGAAAATGCTTCAGAAGCATTTTGCTAAATATTTCACTTTATTTCTCAGTACTTAATTTATTGTGTTGTTGTAGACAACAGGGTAAAGTAAGGATAAGTAAATATAAATTAGACCCTGTCAAAACAATCCAATATTACTACATACTAAAGATTGAAATATACAGTAAATGTAACCTTTGGTAAAACATTTGGTATTAAGATGCTTAAATATGTTCATAAGGGTAAGTGTTTTTTTTCCTAAATTATAAAATGTAAAAAACACTTTTTAACAGGAAAATGTACAGTAATCTAGCTACAAAATATTCTTATTTCAGGGAGCGTGGAACTGATAGTGTCGCAGCTACAGATAAACCCTTTGTGTTGTTAGATTGCCTTGGTTCAATTAAGCCTTGTCCACACTGCTAAATTTAACCACAGTAACTTTACCTATTTGACCACTGTTCGCACTTTCACAAAGTTAGTTTAACCATGGTTTAACAGTGATGTTAAAAACTACGACTGACTCGCATGGTGAAGTTCATGCATGGTTAGTTTTACCGAGACCATGGTAAGTTCTACAGGGCAGGCAGTGGTCGGAATTGGACTTTTTTTGGTCACTTTCACCAAATTAAATCCAGTGCGATCTAGGCTTCAGAAAAAAAAAATTGACTCCAGCAATAGGCAATATTTCCTAGGCATACCTGTCTGTGTTCCAGCATTCCAACAGTAGGCAAAACGCATTAAACGCGACATGTACACAGTGTCGCGTGGCAAAATCACTCAAGCATGAATAGAGTGCTCACTAGGCTGCGCTGGAACAATATATTCACTGAAGCAAAAGGACAATACACTAATCTACATGTGAAGAAATTTGCAATAAGTATTAATAATTCTACTGAACCATGAATTGCCGTTAATTAATTGAATACATTCAGTGAGGGTTAACTGACCATTGGACATTGCGATAGTTTGAAGATGACGGCTGGATTGGGCATATAGGCGTTATGAAAGGTTACAATCATGTCAAATGAAGCTTCCATACAATAGAGGAATATATTTATCTTTTTCAAATTTGGACAGACGAGACATTTTGTAACATCGTTTATAAACACAATAAGTAATTTTAAAAACTGACCTAAGCAAAATCTTTAATCTTTAATAGATTTTAATTTCTACACAATTATATAGTAGGCCTATACAGGTAGGAAAAGAAATGATGATGGTGATACGTTGGAATGTTCCATGATTGGGTGGCCATAGCGGACTGTCCCATTGCCAGGTTGTGGTATTCCAATAAAAATTCTCTTTTTGTAAAAAAGCAAAAATTAGTAAAAATTGAATATTCAAGAATTTATTTATTTTAAATAGTCTAGTTTTGGGCCTAGCTTTAAACCTGGATTGCCCAAGAGGTGTGGTAGGGGGACATATCCAAAATCCTTACTGGAAATACATGGAAAACTCTCCCAAAACCAGATTTTCCAGAAGTCCTAAATTCTTTCTTACTGGTTAAAAACACATTCTAAATCCCAGACTTTCTATAAAACCAGACATATTAGCCCAGCCCAAGTGTGTCCTGTATTGGGAAAGATAACTGTATTGCCCCTCCTCTAATAGTGGATATCTCCTGAAAAGGAGATGTCCAATTATATTTTGATCTTTTAGTTTTACATCTGGTTTGTGTTCATTTATTTTTTAAACATAATATTCCTTATTTTATATTCTAAATTTTTCTTCCATCTTACATTTCTTGTTAAAATTCACAAAGAGTGTGTACAGTACTTACTGTAGCCATGCAGGTGTACAGACATTGTAATGTTAAATATTATAATGATATGCTCCCTGTGCGTGCTACCTATTGTACAAATAGCTAATATCATTAGACTCATTTCAGAATACTATTTATGTAGTGTTATAAGTACTTAATCATTTTTCTTTCAAAAATACAATGTTTGATGCTATTTTTACCTCATTGGGAATGAAGCAACGCATCAGCTTAATTAGCCTCTCCAATAATTCATGTTAATGATCGCGTTCAAATGGTCAATATTCAGACAAACGCTAGTCATGACCTTTTCAATATGAACAACAAACATACATTGCGATTAACAGACACATTGTAAACGTTGGATTTCAAGCATTAATTAAACCCATTACTAATAATAATAATAATGGTTGGTTGCTGATATTTATCTGGTTTGAAATACTATTAAAATGAATTTTAGAAATTTCAAACCAAATCTTTAGAAGATGCTGTTCATTTAAAGGTTTAACAAAACCTATTAATGCTTTACCAAGTTTTTTATTCCAATTGTAAATTTCTAAATGCATACATCATATAAAAATGATGTTTTTCATCCCAAAAAAAAAATTACACAAACCAATAGTTAGTAGTCTATGGGTGCAGCTTACCTAGATAAACCGACAATTGCCAGTGCTCTCAAGAAGGAGAGCCTAGATATATATGAAAAGTTAAAGTTCCTACAACACCTCTATATCATAATGGATAGTCCACAACCACGCGCTCATGTGGGAATGTCCCAATCGCCATCATTTTTATTTTTGATGATGAGATGCTACGACGTATCTAAGGCTTCCCTATGGAGAGCTCAGACTATTGTCGATTTATCCAGGTAAGTGTGGCACTTCTTCTCATACCCTGATAAACCCATAACAGCTCTACACTCACTTCCAAAAAAACTTAATTTCAACACAACACCTACTGTACAATTACCTCTTGATATTAACGTTTTTTTCTCCAGTCACTCACTCTTAAGTTTTTACCTGAAAACCCATTACAATCCAGTGTAGGTACTATTGTAAAGTTTTTCCTACAACAAATTTGTGTTCTCAAATATATTAATAGCATACAGTACAAATACATCAGAGTAGTGCAAACATCTGATCAATTATTACTTTTGAAACAAAATTATTTCTTGGAAAATATCATCAAATTATATAGCGATTAATATTCATTTTCTGGTAGAAAAATTACCATAAAGCGACAGGTACAGTAACTATGAATAATCACATGTTACTCTTCTCAATTAAGTATGTAATTTGATTCTATTTTAACTTTTTTTCCAAACATAATTATCTTTACAGATTTCAGAGAATTCATTTTATTTTATTTATTGCCAGACGCAAATTTTACTACAGATAATTAGCTTGGAAGTTACTAAATATTGTTTAAAAGTTTATAAATGGAAAAAACTTTATTACAGTAATAAAAGATTCTACTGCAGTAACAGTAGCGTATTTACATGTATACCTAATAGATAGCAACAAAACAAAGGACATGTTTCAGAGAACTTATCTAGTCATCTATTGTAGAGATAACTGACATTGGTACTGGTACAGTATCTATAATTAATCTAGTAACATGTAGGCAAATTGTGCAATACAGTGTCACATATGTAACATGTGACACCTTTATCAAGTCTAGCATAGCCTTAACATAATACCACATGTGATACTGTACTATTTTTGCCTACAATCTGGACAGATATGTGGAGATACAGTACAGACAATCGATTTCAACAGAATAGTAGATAACATTTTTTTTACAAATTTAATGCGTGAAAGCAAAAGTCATGTAAACTATGTTAAGCGTTATTTAACCTATAATATCTGATAAAAACGTCACACTTTTTTAAATATAGCAACAGTCTAGCCAAGATCAGTATAAAAAACACAAATGTTGATTAGATCTTCTGAAAGATTAACGTCACAGCTTAAAACTGTTCCAGAACACTGAAAGTTGTCTCATAATTACAATTATTCACAAAAGATTTGATTAACAATGGCTTTGAATACACAAACCGGTTTATCCAGGTAAGCTAGGCACGTAATAGACTAAAAAAATGGATTGAATTGACATTTCAACATATTCTACTTAAAAATACAGTAAATTCTCCCAATAAAGGCTTTTCTAAAAACCGGGAACTCTCTCAAAACCAGACTTTTCTTGATGTACAAATTTACCCTTTTTACCATTTAAAACACATTTAGAATTACTAAACTTTCCTGACACATAAACAAGGGATGGATATCAAGATTTTCACTGTCATATTTACCAAAAGATAATAAACAATATGGTACAGGTATTGAATAACAATTAACATAACGTTAGTCGTCCTATATTAAGTCATATTTACGAGAAAACAGGGAGCAAGTAATTTCCGATGATTATTAAACTTTCGACACATATTTGCGACGACTACCACTTTCAGAACGTCTGTTGGTCAGTTAATGAATTGTTCAAGACATTTATCAATTTTTCTTCAATCGTTCATCGTTGAGGATTAATTCCCAAGTGTATTATTAATGTATAATTGAAGCATTCCTAGTAAAAGCAGACGACTGCTTCAGAATTCAGAATCAAGTCAAATAACTTGTATGTTGTATTTAGGACAAAATTAAGAAGATCAAATGGATGGTTAGAGTGACACAAACTTATAGTTGTATACAGTGTGGATATACCAACAAAACACCCTACTTCACAAATGGTATAGTCCACAAATATCAAATATAATATACTGTAATATTATCATTCTACTGTTCTGTTACAGAAAGAGATAGCAAAAAAAACCATCCATATTCATTTTGAAAATCATAGTATTAAATTCATATTTTGTTGCGCTACATAATTACTAAATTCAGATCTGAAATCAATAAAGGTACTGTACATGAGATTAGCCTAATTAAAAACAAAACATGTCACCGCCCTAACATTTAAATGGGTAAGGTAGGTCTGCAATAGCATGTTTCCTCTAGTTACATCATGGGTGTGATGCTCTTACAGTATGCCTTTATAGGTATGGTAGAAATTTAAGGTGTGTTTAAAAACAAACATTGAATGAAGTCTATTGTACACAGCCTACAGGTACTGTAGGCCTACTGTAAACAGCTTCTGAACAGTTCTATTTACACAGTAGTTACTACTGAAAGCCTAGAGTTTCCACATAAAAGTGCCAGTGACAATAGCTCTTAAATTCATCCAACCGTACCTGTACATATCAACTCTTACAAAATCCACTTTTTAAATTGTGGAGAGGCTGTTTTTCAGCATGTATGAATGAATTTGGAATGCTAAACTATAATACATTATAAAATCGTTTGCTAGTATTAAAATTGGTAAATTATAGTAAGGCAATTCGAGACTGTACCATTTATGGAAAGGGTTGTTTTTAGAGGAGAATAGACTGTTATCGGTTTATCCGGGTAAGCGAGGCACAAATTAGTCTCCATAAGTCCAAGGACTAACTGTACCTCACTCACCTTCAGAATAAAGTAAATATTCAAAGCCCATGTCTTTGAACTTTCAACTCACAACCATGCGTTTATTACATCAGCACAATTGTAAACTACCAAGGTTGAATTCTCAATAATTGGCAGTGAACTTCTTACCAGTAATAAATGAACATATAATTTGACAGTACTTAATAAACATAATTATCAGAAACTCAAAACATAATTAGCTTGTTTTACCTTGAATTGAGAAATATAATTTAGTGACCTTGTATTTCCAACCTTGACATCATACATTTGTTGGTATACAATAATCATTGAATAGCTTTAATATTGTTTGAATAACACAACCATGTCTTTTCAAATACATGAATTGTACAAATAGTACAAATTTTGGTTATTTGTATTATATTAAAGCTTATTTTTTTAGAAAGGTTGATGCAGTGCAAACCATTTGCGCTCTGCCCTCCCAGTCTTAGATAAATATGGGTAGAACACCTTTTTTTAGGAAATTTCTAATATTTAAATAATAAGGATCTTATTTCTTTCATACGGCCTCGTGGAAGAACATGCTGTTTGAGAACAAACTTCCATTTCAAATTAACGAATTGATAATCATCATCATTTCACATTTGACTGTACTGTACTTCTCTATAATAAACCTATTACTGCAAGAGATTGAACATGCAAACCAGTACTTTAGACTCAACACTAACAAGTTTTCAAAATAAAGATTATTAATATCATAATTTCACGTTTGACAGTACTCTTCTCTAATTTGACCATAAACCTATTAACAATAAAGTAACTGCAAGAGATTGAACATGCGAACCAGTACTTTAGACTCAACACTAACAAGTTTCCAAAACAAAGATTATCAATATCATCATTTCACATTTGACAGTACTTCTCTCTAATTTGACCATAAACCTATTAACAATAAAGTACTGCAAGAGATTGAACATGCGAACCAGTACTTTAGACTCAACACTTTTCAAAATAAAGATTATTAATATCATAATTTCACGTTTGACAGTACTCTTCTCTAATTTGACCATAAACCTATTAACAATAAAGTACTGCAAGAGATTGAACATGCAACCAGTTCTTGAGTCAATTCTTTAAATGCTTTCAAGGAGTCTCTAAAACATTCTAATGATGTGGGTTGTAAAGCCACTGATTACAGACACTTGTGAAGAGCTATCTGACAGCACAGACATACGTCATCAATGCAATTAACATATTAAAGTATCATTATATTCAAGTGTGCATAGCTTACTGTGTGTATAAAGCAGTGTATATCCTGAAGCTTGTTAATATAAATGTCATACTGTATATTACACTGTATTGCTTATGTGGTTCACTACAATAACAAAATTGTTCAGAGAGACTACATTGGCCAAATCATTATCTATGGCCTACTGTCTGTGAGCCTGGAGCAGTATAGGTTACTGTAGTCTATTCCAGGTTATGATAAGTCTAAAAACCCATGATAAATATGATAGGGGGCCTACATTTAAACTATAAGCTGACCCTAAAATACCATTAATCGGTTTTAATCTTCAGTATGGTTGGTTTCAACCTGACCACTTTTTGGCAGATGCAAAGAATTATTCCAACTTTCACCACTGAAATGGCTCATTGAAAGTACAATAAAAACATTATCCAATAGACATTCCATTTCCATATTACTGTACGTCAATTTGTACTTTTCAAGTTTATCTCGCTCTTCGGGAGAAAGGGCTATTGTTGGTTTATCCAGGTAAGCTAGGCACGAAATAGATAGATCTTTTACAAAAAGGGCTTTAAAGAGAGATTCTAAAGTATCATTTACTAAATTTCATATTGAACTATGCTGCCTTAATACTGTCCATTAAAGATATTCTCAATGTGGTGTATTCCTACAGTAATGTACATACTGTAGAGTAATTCAATTATCACAGTAAACATTTCCTTTGGAATAATGAGGTTTTTGCCTATTAGCAACTGTACTAATAAGGAATAGCTATGTTCTAAGACAATCAAGTGTATAGTACACAATAGTGTCAACAAATTAAGGAATGGTGAGGGAAATAAAGGTATTGTGTATCGCTTCAGCTTGGATGAAATTTGGATGGGTAAAAAAGCTTGAGAATTAGTGAAAAACTTTGAAGGTAGGTTGCCTCCAACCACCTCCATTGGGCACAATTACGGTACATCCATTATTAGTTATCACCAAATATCTAAAGTTGGGTTTTAATGGATACAGTTATCACTAAATTTGATGGGAACCAACTTACCCTAGTAAATAATTACAGTACAGGAAAATCTATGTACTGTAAACATAAATGGGGACTGTGACAGTACTACAGAAAATTACTGAGATACTGTACACCTCATGTAATTCATACTGTGTATCAAATTATATACTGTATGTATTTAAAAAAAGCATAATATTCAGAATCAATGTATCGAATTATAAAACACTGTGTACTTTTTTTTATTAGAAAACCACAATTTATGAATAATAAAATTCAGAATGTTCTTGTTTCCCTACAGTATGTGTTGTCATGACATAAACATTAAACGCATAACAACATTAGCATTTTAGCAAGCTGTAGATGTTCTCCAAAGTAATTAAAATCAAGGATGGAATACGTCTTGACATTAACCATATACTGTACACACTTGCCAAAGCATGCTGTTAATTTGGTCTTATAATGACGCCAGAAACTCATTAAAAATATCTTAGAACATTAGTTCACAAGATTTTAAGATTATAATTTAGAAATTACCAAGGATAATTTTTAAAAGCATTTAACAATCAGCACTGTATGTTTCCAAACATAACAGTATAATTTGAGAAATAGTTAAGTTGAGTGACTGAGCACCAAGGCTGGAGTGACGAAGCCATAGCTAACAAATCAGCATACAGTATAGCCAGGTTCAAAGCCCTCTTTGAAAATATTTCTGGTGGTATAGTACAAAAGGTCTTCTTGGAAGGCCTTACAACTACTGAAGGTACGGTGTACAAATGAAACTGGCTTATGTGTCTTATAAATTCAGTTAAACTCAGTCATTTGTTCATTTAAGTATGAGGTTACCCCAGTGTATTGGGCCATCTCAGAATTAGTGCCATTTGTTGGCTGTACTCAACATGAAGAGGCCCTTAGGGGAGATTAAAACTAGTCAAAAATGACTACACAATACAAAAAACTTCAATTGAGAGATATTTTCAGCATGTATGGTAGGCTACTCTACACTGTTGCATAGTTCTGTTGGGTAGAAGGTATATTACTGTATGTGCTACCATCAGGTAAATGTCAGTAACCAGGACAGATTTCATGAAGGAATTTCCAGGCACCTCTATAGTACATGTCAAAGGTCATTAAGAATTAAAAACCATTTTAAACAAAACAAATACAATATTATTTCTTTTCACTAAAAACCAGCTCTTTTCTGAAAACATTAACAATTACCAGTGAAATAGACAAGTAAAGTACATGTATTGTGTGGTTTAAATACATAAATAATAAAGTTTAACAAAGGATTGAGCCATACATACTGTATACCTGAAATAGCTTATAAAACGTGAACAATGAAAGAAAACAAAAGGGAGGTTCAACATTTTTAAAGGGGATTTTATATATCAGAGAAGATTTGAATAGCATCAATGTACATATTTAAACCTCGTTTAAATCAATTAGATAAACTTACTGCCAATAAATAATTGTACTTGAGTTATCAGATAGCAACTCTTGAGAAATGTCAAATTATTTTGTTTGTTATCAAAATGTAAATATAGTATTGCCACTGATGTACTGTAACTATAGTCTTCTTACTGTATGTCAACAAATATTATTATATTAGAAATAGTTTCTATTTATTTTGGGTTAAAACATCATTTTTTGGTTAAAAATAATCAATATACCATGTGACCCTCCCAATAAAATATAACAAACCTCCATAAACCCAACATAAAAGTTATTGAATCATGTACTGTAGTATACGACTCACTTGTATGTCAATTTAAAAAATTGAAGTGTGTGTAGTTATTCTACTTATTGGTGGGGTAAAACATCCTTTTTTTGGTTTAAAATAACTGATAAACTCTGCAAAACTCTCAAAAAATATACAGACAAACCCTGTTGAACCAACATAAAACCAACATGCAGTGTACAACTCACTTACTGTATGTCAATTGAAATGTTTGTTTCTTTACTTATTTTTTACCCACAAAATTATGCTTTACTCAGGCGTTAACAATACACGTATATGCAAGTCATTGTGAATTCACTATTTCCCCCTGTACTCTATCTGACAACATGGTCTCAAGGTACACTTAATTTAACACAATAGTACAATTGCTTTAACAGAAACCCATTTTCAGAAAACCAAATGGCTTGTTCCTTATTTTACTGTACAGTGATCAATGTTGCAAACATCCTCTAACTGACCTGAGACAGTAATACCGGTAATGTCATGTCTATTTTGCCTGCAACATTTAATGGTCATTCGGGACAGCAAACTTCGCCAAAGTATGCACAGAGCACAACCAAACAAATTAATTTTTAGTGCATATACTGCACATACCTGTACAATTTGTACAAGCATATACCTATATAAAGAAATGGACTATACCGACTTATGAACGCTCTGTTCACAATAATGCACATTAATTTTTAATGAGCTTTACGAAGGGAAAATCTATATTTTATACTAAACTGCTATGGAACACAAAGAGAGGAAAACCAACAATGAAGTATACGAGAACATATAAATGATTGTAATAAATAAAAACGACATGTAACATTTTGATTTTCAACGTTTAACATGTTAACTTACCCAAGGGTTGTCATGGTCACTATAGTATACCAAAATGCTGCTGGGATACTTATAAACACGGTATTGGTATCACTTTTTTCCGCGTAGTACATTATTGTCGCAAAGATGATAATCGCCATAGTCAACGAGAAGAGTAAAAATCCCAGTTCACTCGCACAACTTTTCAGCGTGTATCCCAAGATTCGTAGGCCTTGTGAATGCCGGGAAAATTTGAAAATTCTAAATACTCGGAAAACTCTAAGTGTAACGAACATACCAGTCAGTTCATCACCGGTAACGAAAAGTCCAACGTAGTAAGGAAGAATTGCGACTACGTCTATAACGGACATAACACTCCGCATAAATTTGCACCGATCATCTGCGGCCCATAATCGGGCTAAATATTCCATTGTAAATATCATTACACATGCTGTATCAAGAATAAAAAATCCTTTTTCGTATCTTTCTCCACAAGGCACAGCAGATGTTTTTCCTGGAAATGGATCGCAATGAACCGTTTCAGTAACGTTTGCTATCACAGAGACGGCAATGAAAAATCCAGTCACGTAATAAATGACAAGCGCCATCGTACTAGATTGAGGATTTTCAAATGCTCTGAAAACTTTCCCCCTGAATGTAGATGGCAAAACTGTATCTTCAACTTCCGATGATTTCTCGTCCGCTACTCGATCGCTATTATCTCTTTTTCTATCCCGATAATCTTCGTAACAACAATCACCAATAATTTCAGGGAGTATTCCAAAAAATGATAGCTCTTCATCAAACGCGCTAATACATTCAGAACGGGGAAAATGCATGTGTCCAGTACGGTAAAATGTTAGTATGTGACGAAAAAACTCTGGGTCACGATCAAAGAAATATTCATCCTTTTCTTCGTCGTAAAAGAATTCTTTTTCGTTACTCCCGAGTAATGTGTCCGGATACTTTTCAAGACTGTATCTCCATGTCTCAAACATTCGTCCACTAATGTTTATAATGACACGAGAGTTCATATTTCCTTCTGAGGTTCTTCTGGGGATATCTGGCATTGGGGTGTTTGCAATCGGCACCCACCCTATTGCCGCAGCCCTCGCAAACGGCAGCCATGCCGCCGCCATGATTATCTATATTCCTTATTTGCTAAAAACGAAAGTAAAATCCAGGCCTGAAATGTAGCGGTTCGATCGAGGGTACGGTGCTTATCTTCCTCCAGCTGTTTGATCGCTATCGCGGTGCCAAGCTCAGATACTTGTTTCCACAATCGACAACCTTTATTATAAACAAACGGGCTTAAACAAAAATAAATTCACAGTTTCAGACATCCATAATAAAGAGGATGTCTGTTGCAGTCTTACGGTAAAAATTCCAACCTTATTTTCCTCTGCAAACTAAATATACGACCTCGCTAATACTGCGAAATGTTGGTCGTTTTGACGCCATGATCGCTTGGTTTTCAGTTTATGATCTGTGTGTGCTGAGATCGGTCTTAATTATGTACAGAGAATTGTACGACGATCAGCAATTATAATATGCCGCAGCTGAAATATTCCCTATCTCTCTATTTATATCCAATATTGGTTTCTTTAATAAAAATTAACTCCAAAGCTATGTCCATAGTATACCATTCTTTAAAAACACTGCAATAATAAGCCAAAATGATAATTTACACGTCTAAAAAATTGGAGGTCATACAACATAGCTTTAAGCCTTGTTATTGGTCGAACTTTAATTAAGTATGGAATATTCAATATCGATCGAGAGTGCGGGTATTTCTATATTATACAAATATATATTTTTCTATTATGCAAATATATGATGTTTATATATATAATATGTACTTATATATTATAAATATATGTTTTTTTTTCATACAAATATTAAATATTGAAGCTCACTTCATAAATGTGTATCTTTTTTGGAACACAACTGAAAATTAAAATGACAAAACACATGCTTAAAATTAGATTTATAAAACATTCTAAATGCTGTGTTTTAATGATGGAATTGATAAATGTTGCTCCACATGCTTTAATATATTATAATGCTGTATTTGTGCATTCTAAAAATATTTTATTTGTTGGCGCAGGTCTTACAAGACTTTTCCCACATCCTTGATTTCTATTTATCCATGAAGCTTGTACTCCCTGATATACAGTAAATACAAGCTATAAAACATGACGTTATTTCTCCGTCACATAGGCCTAACAGGTCTCAGTCACCTATAGGCCTAATAAGCATTTAGTTTAACCATGGCAAGATGCCAGCTACCATCACATAACTTGCAAACAGGGCATTATGCTAATGCATTTAATCCAAACACATACACACAGTAGTCTTTTTTTGCTTTAAAAAACTGGAATAAACATTTTTATAAAGTTTGAGTCAATTGAATATTGAGCATTGTGAGTAGAGATAGATTTTGTTCAGAGAGAGAAAAAATATATAATATGCGGCATACACTTTGGCCTAGCAAAGTTGAAGGGAACACACACTTAGTAATATTTCAGAAGAGAAAAGTTTTGTTGATGGTCTACGTTTAGTTCTGTTAAACGAAGAGTGGCCAAACAATTATAACAAGTAGGCCTAGTCCGAGTCCATGTGTTATCTTGTGAGATAATAATGTGAGGAACTCGGCCTATTCTGATTACATTCATGCTTAAAATGTCATTAAATATCAGGCTTAGAACGTATAGAAATGGAACTATTATTTAAATAGACATAGTCAAGTTATTATAGCATTACTCTTTAAACAATTGTTTTAGGTTAGCTTAAGGTTTCTTGAGAATATTCACTGAATTAAACCCCATGCCAACTGTTCCACGTGTGTGTACTTTTGAATTAGGCCTATGCCTAGAGATTTCGCTCGTGGAAAAAGTATTCAAAACTCACACACTCAAACTTTATGTGACAAAAAATGTACCCACGTATGGACACGATGATGTCATGTCACTTTCATATTTGTCACACACTTTTTTTTTGTAAAACTAGTTTGATAGTGTAGACAGATCTTTATTAAAGGGGAAGAAAGGATAATCTTTAAGCATGTAAATAGCAACACTATTATTAACTTTCAACCATACAAGATTAATGTTGACGGTCTGACATTGAATGGGATTACATTACAAAGAAGTGTCATAAACTTAATCCATGATTTCCACGACATTGTTGTGCGTTAAAGAGGCATTCACATGATAAATAATCTTGTCCTCACAATAACTGGTGATGTCTAAAGCTCTGTCTACACTATCAAACGTTATGTGAACAAAAAATGTGATTTTCCCATATATGGACACGGGTGACGTTATATCACTACCATAATTAAGCATATCACTACCATATTTGGTAACATCGAACTTGTTTTATTGTCAAGCTAGTTTGATACTGCAGACAGAGCTTTACAATAAATTGCAATAAATGATTTTGAAAAGTCAATTTAGAAATTTTATAAAGCTATTCTTAGGTTTCTTTATAATACGTTTTTTCTAACTAGTAAAGTAGTCATTTGGCTTATTCCTGAAGACGGTTGCAGCAAAACAACACCTAAGACGTTTGCAGCTCAGCAACATCAAGACGGTTGCAGCTAAACAACATCTAAGACGAATGCTACACAACATCTAAGGCGGTTCAGGCAACAACATCTAAGAAGTTGCTGCACAACATCTAAGAAGTTGCTGCACAACATCTAATAAGTTTGCTACACAACATCAAGGAGGTTGCTGCACAACATCAAGACGGTTGCAGCTAAACAACATCTAAGACGGCCGCTACACAACATCTAAGGCGGTTGAGGCAACAACATCTAAGAAGGTTGCTGCACAACATCAAGATGGTTGCAGCACAACAACATCTAAGACGGCTGCAGCACAACAACATCTAAGACGGTTGCAGCACAACAACATCTAAGACGGTTGCAGCACAACAACATCTAAGACGTTTGCAGCACAACCAACATATTGAAGACGTTTGTAGCACAACAACATCTAAGACGGTTGCAGCACAACCAACATATTGAAGACGGTTGTAGCACAACGTAGAGACATTTTCAACTTTTTTTCCTTTTTTGAAAACACTTAGTTTGGACCACCAAAAACCTTATGTCTACAGATGTCTACATTAGCAAACCTTATCGAGTTTGTAGTCCATTAAAGTGTGTTAATGTAGAGAGTTTGCCAAAGTGTGTCAACTGGTTTACACTTCTAACAAACTTTGGGAAAAACTACGGTTTTCAGGTCGTCTCTTTTCAGTCGGTTGAAAAATGTTTTTATTTTATTTTATTAATTTTTTTTTTGGAGAGTTGATTTATTGATTTAGTTATCTTTTATGCTACACTCTAAAAAGGATTAATGAAAATTGTGGAAGCTTGGACCGGAATATTGATTGAATGATACGGCCTACAGTTACTGTACTGGTGGATGAAGTTCCTTATTGTTTTCACCGTTGGCGGTAGCAAACACATTTCTAATCATGAAAATGCAACTGTAGACATACCAATATTGCTCCAGTATACAATTTCACATTACTATACTGAATTTATTATTGGTATAGGCCTAATTATTTTAGTATAAGTATAGTCATAAAATCATAATTATTATTTCTTTTAAAATCATTAAATCTATTTCATCTTTTTTTGTATTTAATAACAAGCAGTGGAATTTCAGCAGTATAGTCACTATAACATTTTTGTTAGTTGTTATTTATTATTTTTATATTGTCGAATTTATATAACCCGTTTAAGAATCAGCATATTGTTCAAAGCGTTTAAAATAAAATTGAATGAATTACAATGAACTAAAAAGATGGGGTTTTAAATTGGGATTTGAAAACTTTGATAGAAGGTGAAAAACGTCAAAGGCTCGATTACCATCCGGGTTAGACTTGCTCCAAGTCTGTATTTATTGTCTTTTTTATGTTATTAAACACATGTTTTCGTTTTGATTTTTGATTTTTGTCTGAATCCAAACTCAAGGAATACACGTATGAAACGCCATGTGTGCAAAAATATTTATCTTTTAGGCCTACTAATACTCCGTCTGGAGCCCTGACTACATCCGGATCTTCATACGACTTTTGTTCCAAACCACAGTGACAAAAACTTTCTGGATTTGCTGTGGCCGTATTCACTCTAATCACATTATAGGAAAAGGGAAACAATTAATTATAATGGTATCCTTTCTAAATGAATATGCCTTTAATAAGCCTACCACTTAAGTGAAATAGACCTAATTAAGTATTTATTGAAGTGAAATAAATGTAATATGATTGTGCGTTATAAAATAATTATCACATATAAATATAAAAATTAATTATAATATAAGATGATATAATGCGCATCCTCTGTGATTTAACCTAGCTTCGACCTAAATTATTTGTAATGCGCACTAAATTCTTGCAAAAAAAACAAGTATGAATCAACATTAACTTCGTCAGATTTCAAGATATCATTTCTCTCTCATAAAACATGAATATATTTTATTAGATAAACTATATCGCTTACGACTACTGGCAACCCAGTTTATTTTCCGCATAACATTACTGCAATATAATTCAAATAAATTAATACCATACACATATAATCATGAATGTCAAAACACGGCATTAGTAAAACATGTTAAAATTCAACACATTTAGGGATCATATCAGATTATACTGGAGTTTGAAGTAACTTCAGTTTTTCACCGCAATAATATAATCTTTTATTTTTGTAGAAATTTATGAGGCATTCATTAAAATTCAGTGTGTATGATTACTCAAAACAAGCTAATTAAGAGTAAACAGGTTAAAAGGTAAGCAGGTTAAAGAGTAAACAGGATAAAGAGTACACAGGATAAAGTGTAAACAGGTTAAAGTGTAAACAGGATAAAGAGTAAACAAGTTAAAGAGTAATGATTAATTAAGGTTAATGATTAAACAGGTTCAAGAGTAAACCGGTTAAAGAGTAAACAAGCTAAAGTGTAAACAGGTTAAAGCGTAAACAGAATAAAGAGTAAACCGGTTAAAGAGTAAACAGGTTAAAGAGTAATCAGGTTAAAGAGTAAACAGGTTAAAGAGTAAACAAGCTAAAGTGTAAACAGGTTAATGATTAAACAGATTAAAGAGTAAACGGGTTAAAGAGTAAACAAGCTAAAGTGTAAACAGGTTAAAGTGTAAACAGGTTAAAGAGTAAACAGGTTAAAGAGTAATCAGGTTAATGATTAAACAGGTTAAAGAGTAAACATGTTAAAGAGTAAACAAGCTAAAGTGTAAACAGGTTAAAGTGTAAACAGGTTAAAGAGTAAACAGGTTAAAGAGTAATCAGGTTAAAGAGTAAACAGGTTAAAGAGTAAACAGGTTAAAGAGTAAACAAGCTAAAGTGTAAACAGGTTAATGATTAAACAGGTTAAAGAGTAAACAGGTTAAAGAGTAAACAAGCTAAAGTGTAAACAGGTTAAAGAGTAAACAGGTTAAAGAGTAATCAGGTTAAAGAGTAATCAGGTTAAAGATTAGTCAGGTTAAAGAGTAATCAGGTTAAAGAGTAAACAGGTTAAAGAGTAAACAAGCTAAAGTGTAAACAGGTTAATGATTAAACAGGTTAAAGAGTAAACAGGTTAAAGAGTTAACAGGTTAAAGAGTAAACAGGTTAAAGTGCAAACATGTCAAAGAGTATTTAAACAGGTAAAATAGTAAACAGGTTAAAGAGTAAACAGGATAAAGAGTAAACAAGTCGAAGCATATACAGGTTATAGCGTAAACAGGTTGAAGCTTAAACAGTAAACTAAATACAGTTACTGTAATAATTTTCTTACAGCTTCCATATACAGCATTTTTATACTGCATTCAAGACTTCGTAACTTCGTAAAATAACTTCCGTGTAATTCAAAAAAATTATATTAGAAACAACACTATAATTATTATAAATAAGATGTTATGTGTGACGATTTGATTAATATAATATTGTTGTATCTTGGTGTATAATGAACTAGAATATTTTTTTGTGCATTACCTTTTTAACATTAGGACTATTCCATTAATTTCGGGGTTCTTTTTTCTAGTTGAGCAATAGAAATTGTGTAGCCTCTATTTTAAACATCTTGTATTTTGTCTTTTTAGCTCATCTTCTAACATTTCAGTTTAATCATTGAAAGCAAATTAATAATACGAATTTTCCCAGATAATACCATAAGTAAAATCATTTAGGGAAACTAAAAATACTTGCATTATCTTCCAATTATACTGTGTTAAATTCAAAATACTGCACTTTGTTTTTACAAATAACATAGTTAAACTACATAAATCTTCGTTTAATAATGTACATTTCCTATGTTTATATCACTACTAAATCTCTTTCAAAAGGTATATAATGAATAAGGGAAAGTGGATTTTCAACATAATTAAATTGCATTAGATGTATCATAATTGGAAAGGTATACAAAAACAATCGAAAATAGTTAGAAGATCTAAAACTGAAATGGGTGTCGAATCATAACAAACCGTTTGGGGCGCTATTTACCCAAGGGTAAAATCGATAATTTAATAACATATTCATAATTTCAAACGAGCAAGTTACATTTTAAACCAAAAAGATTACTCAAAATACTATATGGCAGATTAGAATAGGTTGCTAGTCAGGTCACCCCATCGCAAAGTCGCCCCATACAAAGTCGCCCCTCACAACGTCGACTCATCGCAAAGTCTCCGACAATGGGGTGACTTTGCGTTGGGCGACTTTGTGAGGGGCGACTTTGTATGGGGCGACTTTGCGATGGGGTGACCTGACTAGCAACCTATTCTAATCTGCCATATAGTATTTTGAGTAATCTTTGTATTTGACTGGATCCCAAAACGGTGACAATTTGGGTGTAGACAGATTTTACCAAAACCCAATTGAAAAAAAAAACACTATTTAAATTTTCAGGTAATAAAAAGGTAAATGTGTTCTGATTTACCTATACTACATTAGGTTTTTCAACCTGTGCTTGCTGTTATTTTATTTTAAACATGGTTTTTAATTTACACATGTTTGCGATCACATACAAAAACCAATATACCCAACCCGAATAAATTCGTGACGTCATCGTGGTTAACCATCCCCACCCTACCAACTTGGTAGGGTCCATTGTTTGTAGAGTGGGTTGTCTGATTTCCCTTTAATTTTAATTTCCTTCAGATATGCAATATCTTTATCATCATGTTTTAATCAAAAGTGTTTTCGACATTACAACTCTCTTTAGTATTACAGTATAATTAATGATTAGGCTACATAATTATACAACATTCATTTATACACATACTGTTTATTTTCCATACGTAAGCCTATATATCTTTCTTTGATGTTTGAATCAAAATTGTTCCTAGCATTGCCACTTTCTGTTTATTATTAAAATCATTATAATATTCATCATATCAGATAACACACACTTTTTTTTAAATTCATCCAAAGGCAAATTACTGAAAAATGACAATGTTGTGGGTATCAGTGGCTGGATCTAAATGGAGATACAAAAAAAAAGGGAAAAGTTAAATCAAAACGATAAAGTAAAACAGCCAGAAAATTGCTTATCAATTTGTTTCTCTTATTATTGTTTCTTCCATTATATTATTTCGTATACATATATCTGTTTGGTATCATTTTTTTGTGAATTAAACAAAATCTAAATCATAAAATGAACACTGTAAGTGCAAGTAATAATATTATATCTATAATATTAACTTTGATACAATCCAGTACAAAATGAAGATGTTGTGAAATTGAGATCACAGAGACACCCAGAATAAGTAAGAACTCTACATCACAATTGTAATTTCCTTGTTGTCTACATAGTAGAAACACCACTTTTTCTCTCATTGTCAAATCTTGGAACTCGATATGTCCGTGTGGTGGTGAATGTAGCTTCATTGCTACTGGTTATCCACGTCATATGTTAGGCCCTACCAACGGGTCATCCTCATCAGCAGCCATAGTTCATTCAATCATGGAGGTATTTATACCTCCATTATTCAATCGTCTTTGACGACAGAAACTACCAGAGAAGGCTCAGTGCGATTCCTGCTTCTTGTCTTTCTGATATTTCTTTTCAGACTCTCTACATTTGATAGCATGACTCGAACACTAGCTGGTTGCCTTAACATCTCGTCCTTAACTATCTGGGCTGGAGTTGCTCTGGAAGTCTTTGCTCTCTCCATGATATCATGCCTTATTTTCTCTATCTTTACCTTCATGGTGTCAACCGCGTGGTTATGTTCGGATACATATTTCACTTCGGTCATGCCAATGTCCGTACGTAGCACACCACCACAAGCAAACTTCCTACGAGAAGAACACTCCCAAATCATTGAAGTTTTGTTCGACTTGCGTTTGGTGTAAAGATAACCGTTATAGCTTAATTTGCGACCTCCCTTGTTACTCTTAATAAACTCCATTTCGAAAAATGATTCGTGTTTAAAAAAACGTGGCCTTTTATAATCAAATCGATAATCAAAATTGCCACTCCTCAGCATTTATGATTCATAAACTGTACACAAAACAAAACATGATGGTTGAAAAGCCACCCAATAATGAACATTGTATGGCAAGGACAATGGCCCATTGTTGGGTGCCTTTAACCGTGGGTGCGTGGAGTATCGGATAAAAGCCACCATAATAGACTCTACCATTATCACAGTTGGGTGGAGGGCCGCGGAGTGGTGGAAAAACAAAGTTGCAATGGGCTTGTTTTTCTGTATTACTGTATTAGGTTTCATTTTTTACTCGGAACAATTTTTTGGTTCCAAATTTGAAAACAACATTTGTAAAATATGTCTAACTTAGACATATATCACATATTCATCATCTTGTATCTTAATCGTTTCAAATTAATTAATTACATTTCCGCTGTGCCTCTGATGTATACATATATTATAGTACGCTGTATTATCCTTAAGTTATAATTTACTACATAAAAACATTTTTGTAATGTTTTTGTAAATTTATATTTTAAGTTAAGGGTTCCACAGATTGCTTGTGGTTATCCTGTTTTTCACACTTTATTGTAGTGCCTACTTTATTTTCTTTTTTTTAAAATATATATTTTTATGAATTTTGTGTAAAAAATAAAGAATACTCAATTAAATCAAATCAAAAATCTAATTTTAATAATTGGCATATTTTTAGTACCAGTTTTAGATTAATTAGAGTTTGTTGGAAGGTGGAGATAAAGTTTTAGTGAATTTTTTTACCTTGAATGAATGAATGAATTTTATAGTAAGATTGTTTTATTTTAAAAGCATATTTAATATGTTTGTATAGCCAAAGGTAATTACATCTATTTTAAAAAGTTAACATAATCAGTTGAAGTATATTATAGTGTAATGGCTCATTTCACAAGACTGACTCTATTTTTTCATTTTATTCGGAAATTGACCATGAAGTTTAAATATCATTGTGACGTCAGTACTTCATTCGTAAGTTGTTAGGTGTGATAATTTTGGTATAAAGGTATTAAAAATAGAACAGAATCCACATGCAATTTTTAAAAGTAAAACCATCTTTTGATCTTTTGATATAAGCTTATTCTTATATTGCTTTGCGAATTTAAATTCCTGTTTTCTGTGTTGATGTTTTAAAAATACTGATAGGCCTATTTCGCTTAAAATCTATCTAAAAATTGTTTGGAGAAATAGCCTAGTTATTCAATAATAAGTACATTGACATTTGGCCCTAATACAAAACATAACTGTCGATTAACCTATGATAATTATCTCTTTGTATTTTCCGAAATTTTCAAGAAATGACATTATTAAACATAGCTTATGTCATTAGTCTTAATCATTCTGTTTCGGCATTTTGTGATAGGTAGGCCTACGTTCGGAAAATTCTTTGACAAATCCCCTGTACTACCTGCAACTTAACATCAATAGTAAGCGTGAGTAATATTGGAATATATTTCTCGTAAAAAAATAAATAAATTTGTCCTCAACAATGTTTGATTACAAACTTTACTTATGTTATATCTTCAATCCCCCTTTGTTTAATTTGTATTAATACTAATATTCAATAGGATTATATATATTATAGGATCCCGACCAAAAACCAATGTTGTCAAAATATGACAAGCTAAAAACACATATAGACCTACAACGTAAGAGAAAAAATTGAAAATGTCGAGTCCCTCTTTGAAAAATTACATTATTTTTGTACCCAGCAGTCTTTTGAAGGAATATATCTATTATTTTAATGTGTGGCCTACTTGAAGAATAAAGCACCGCTTAAAAAATCCCTTTAAAATTAGTTAGATAGTAACTTAAATAATAACAATATTATGAAAATACACTACAATACTACAAAAGTAGTACATATTGCTGCGTAGCAGCTTTTCACACTCGGCCAGCAAGTTTAGTTCATTGTTTGACTACAAAACATTGGCCTAAGACGACCTAGGCAATTTTTCGCTGTCTCTGCAGGGGAAATTATTTATTGCAGCAGGCGACGATTGTACCCTGCATCTAGTCTGGGACATTGTCATCAAAATGAGAAGCGTTCTAATATAGACATTGTAGGGCCATCGTAATCAAAACTACGTTATGCTATACACTGTTTGCACTTGCACTTTCTAGTGATATATCAAAATAATATAAACAACAACAAACGCACATATGCTGAGTTTTCAAATTTTGAATATTAATGAATAATTTAGTTGATGATGATTTGTAAACATAACGAGTTTACGTTCAATTTATCAAGGTATTTACATCTTTATACGTAATCCGCAATACATCAAAGAACGGCGAATCCCTAATTTGTCTGTGAACTGTGTCATCATAATAATTTATATGCACGAACCTAATATTTGCTGTATTTTTGTAATCCCAGAGCGCATGCACCGCTGAAATTCAGCATTTGATCTCTTGCCATTTAGCATGCATAAATAATGTCTTTATTGGTTACTTTAGAATAGTAGATTAAGGTAGTATATCACATGATCAGAACGTGTGGTGGCTATCATGAAAATACGGCTTCCTCCCGTACTCTCCACTACAGTAAATGGTTAGCCTAAATCAAATTTCAAAAAGTAGGCCATATAAAGCTGCATTGGGCAACCGCGGGATCTCGTGTACTCCACTCCAATCCACTCCTTCATCTCCATGTACGTCATGAGCACAATGCACCAACCAAAAGAAGAATCGCATCTGGACCGCGCGAATATAACAACACGCTTGTCGTCACACTCGAGGAAATGATATATTATAATTTAACACACACTTTTTAAACCGTTAACTACATTAACAATGTACTTTTTATTGCTTTTATGAAGCACATCTATAGCGACGACCCTACTCTACTTTTTAATAGCAAATTGATAGCATCCGGAACTGTATCCAGTTAATAATAATTCTTCTCTTATTTAATGTATATTGTTTACATCTTCACATCACATATACAGGATGGCCATCAAGTGAAATCAATATGTATGTCATTACACTAACTACTTACATAATAATTTACTTTAACCCCTCCGGACCAGCATATCGCTGACTTGATCACTGTCTGAAGACTTACAAGTTAACGACATCCAAGAAAATAAAATTCTCTTACAATAATAATGGATTACAGTGCTCCAGGCAGAGCTGTAAAACAAAATGATTTCACAAGAGTAATATTATTAAATACCCATCGGAATAATGTGTGCCATAGGTCTTCAATAATACAGTAAATGCATATATCATCAATCTTTTATATTCTACCGATCGATCAATTTTTTTTATATTTCTCTATGAACCATAATACTTAACGTTCTCTAGTCTACACGTGACAAGCATATGCATATCAACGTTATTAACTATTTTATAGGCCTATAGTTAATTATACATATCGGAAACGTGTTATATAGTATACTATGTTTGAATAATATGTCTATATCGTCGCTATTCTATCAAATGCTCGTATTTCCACAAAACATAATTTTACAGCGCACAAAATCACTTTGTCTTGGATATTGTTTTTGTAGTTTGCGCTAATAATTAGTAATGATTTTTTTTAATAACACATTTTAATTATAAAATAACGCAATTTTTAATATAATAATAACAAAAAATGAATATTATAAATTAAATATTTTGAATTATTTCACATTAAAAAAATTGTAACATGAACACCTCTGTACACCATTCAGAATACAGGCCTCGGTACGGTAGCCACCAAAAACATGTTTTCTAACAAAAACTGTCTGATTTCTGGTTGGTTGTTGCTATAATTTGCACGGTAACTCCGATAACATATTTGTATAAAATTCAATAGACAAACATAGAAAAACAGTTTATCTTCAATTAAGAGCAGGGAAATTATTACGCATTTATTTTGAAATAAACAAAAGAATCACACAAAAAATCCGAAGCGGGAAAGGATTTAACGTTTGATATTTGTTTTCTTCATATTAAGGGGCTGTAAAGAATACTCGATTCTTGTTACTAACATTTCTGCTCAGTATCATCGACATATTTGGTAATACAGCATCTCATTTGTATCACATGTGAAACACGTGTGTGATCTTGTATTACCAAACATTCCTATGATACTAGAGAAATATATATATATATAGTTGAGAGTAGATGTTGTGGTATAGATAAGAACCAGTAAAAGAGGGATCTTTACTGGTTTATGAATCTAAAACATGGGACCTTTACTGGTTTATGAATCTAAAACATGCGACCATTACTGGTTTATGAATAATAATAAAACATCTGAAACTTGGGACCTTTACTGGTTTATGAATCTAAAACATGGGACCTTTACTGGTTTATGAATCTAAAACATGCGACCTTTACTGGTTTATGAATTTGAAACTTGGGATCTTTACTGGTTTATGAATCTAGTTATTGTTTTATGAAATACTGGAATAAATAAAATATAAATATAAAAAAAAGAAAATAAAACCTTGGATCTTCACTGGTTTATGAATTAAAAATTAGGAACAAAAGTTGAAAAACCAACATCACCAAAGTTAGACGATAAATGAAATATGGAATTTATCAGTCGCCGTTAAAATAGTGGCATTTTATTTTGCCTATTCCCTGAAGAAAAATGTGTAAATTACTGTTCATCATTAATATAGATAATAGTGATGATAAGTAATCGAGCAGAAGCACAGTCACGCAATGGTAATGGGTCAGAATATTGTATAATAAACGAAATATATAATAGATAGGTTGATCAATGTTACATAACAAGGTGATGATTGATAGGGATTGGGATTATGTTTATCCTTTAACCGATTCATGGGTCACGCCCGTTGGCATTTGCATCTGTTAAAGGCAAAAAAGACTGAAGCGATTGCAATTTATACAAAAACAATGAACCATTTTCAGAATCTTTAAATTGAAGAAAAGAAAAGAAAGCACAAAGTATGACTATAAATATAATTATTAGAACAAAAAAGAACATAGAGAATAAAGAAAAAGTATGAAGAATAGAAAATGTAATATAAGAAATTAGTGAAAAAAGTAAAAGGAAAATCAAATCAAAATGAATTTAAAAAAAAAGGAAAAGAAAAATAACAAGAAATGAAAATGTAAATGAAAGAGCTAAAAGAACAAAAGAAACAAGGAAGAAAAGAAAAACAAACTTTCATCTGTTTTTAGTTGTTTCATTTTCTAGTAATTTTTAACATTTAAAAATCGTTTAGTTATTTTTATTGGCCCACCTAGATAATGTGTCAACAGGATTGTACCTTAAATGATGGAGTAATTTCCGAATTCCAGAAGTGAACAATGCCGATTTCCAGAAGTTAGCACAATACCAAAAAGTAAGTTTACTTTTTACAAAAATCCGTTCGCATATATAGCTCCATTTCTATCTATCCTTCTACTACAGCAGTTTTATGAAGAAAGAAACAATTCAAAGATCGGACAATAAAGCAGAAAAGGAACGAACGTTTTGTTTATTCCTATATTGTCCAAAATGTTTTTTTACTGGAAGAAGATTTCATCTTGATTACTTTCAATACTGTCAAAGTTAATTGAATACGACATCTAATATTAATTGTAACCATATTAAATGGAATGTTTATCTATTACTTCCTCGGGAAGCAATACAACTTATTAAATATCCGATTGGTATATCCGGAAAAGTTTATCACAGTAATGGTTTTTACCTTCACACGTGTATTTTACATTTATTGCTATTATTTCTAATAGCTTTAATGCTCAGTTTACTGTTATGCTATGTTTTGTTTGTATTGACCATTTGTATTTAAAAAAATGTTATCGTGAATTTACGACTGTTTCATAATCTTTTCTATACTTTGTGTACTTTAATATTACTTTATTACAAGGATACAATTGTGTTTATAAAATGGATAATGTGTAACCAGAATCTTTCGACAAACTTTATTACTATAGTAAAAAAAGGTAACTTTAGTAAAATACCGAATTGGAAAAATAGGACTGAATACAATAGATATTTAATGAAAGAAACAACGTTGATAGTGAAATAATAATAAACAAAAAACCCGAAAAATAAAGAAAAAAGAAACTACTTATTAGAAAAAGAATTGAATATGAAGGAAAAACAGGATAAAAAAGAAAAAAAAAGAAAAAAAATAATGATCATAAGGGGAAAAAAAGAAAATAATGGGAAAAGAGACTAGGGCTAATAAAAAGAATTCCACATGAAGAAACAAATAAACAAAGGTGAGAAAAAGAAGAAAAATAAACAAAAGAAAAGAAAACTAAGAAATATAATAAAAAAATAAGAAAGGAAAGGAAATAAGAAAAAAATAAAATTATTATACGGGCGAAATGAATATAAAAAGTAATGTACATGAGGTACCGAAAACTTTATATCAACATAAGAAAATGTAAAAAAAGAAAAGGTAAAGAAGAAAAGTAAAAAAAAAAAAAAGAAGCAAAATAAGAAGAAGAAGAAAGGTGAAAATAAAAATTAAAAAAATTAAAGGAAAGGAAATAAGTTTTAGGTGACCCGGTGATGAAATACTAAGATTCGATATCAATACAGACACGAACAGCATCAGAAATGGAAAGTTGGATGATAGAAATTACTTTATTATTTCTAGGATTATTCATTTTTAAATGTTGAATTTAATCATTATTCTGACCATGCAGCACTTGTGTTTGACCAACGTTAAATTATTCGTTTGAGGCTCATAATACGTTAGTGATCATTGATCTAGAGTATACTTATTTTTACAGAACTTGTCATCACACGCTGTCATTATCAAAACACAACACGAATTATCGGGCAATTTACAGATCGTTAACTCTCGTATTACGTCACTTTAATCGATTTCAGAACACATGACCCGTTGCTAATGTCAATTATAGTAGGGCATTGGCTACTTAACGCTTTCAAACGTTGAGAGCAGTACTGCATAATAATCAACGAATTTAGCAGACGATACTAATAGACATGAACCATAGTCTGTCTGTAATTATAACATTATTTGAAAAAAAGGTATTGAAGCCAGTTTTATTGGCACAGGCAACATTTCTGTTCACCGTAACTTTTCAAATTACTTATGTGATGGCGCTAGTTACACTCCGTTATGCGTGAGTAATTAATGAATGACGTAATGAATAAGCGGGTAGAAATAAATAGGTCTGAGGCAGATACTAGATGCAGGGGGTGCTGCCGTAAAATTCAATAGTGCTTAACTTCGGTGATCAGACGGTAGCCGAAGCCGATGTTTCAACGTGTCAAGGCGATTCATAATATTAATTAGTTGCTTGTTTAGAAATTTTAAAACATTTCTAATATATACATACTTTCATCCCAAATTAATAGCTATACATTGATTGCCCTTGAACGAATCGAATACTCGATGAGACGAAATGTTAACAAAATTACACTGGGTGTCAATTTTTAACCAATTTAAAAATGTGATTACCAATGACATTTGAATTGTACATGCTGTGAGTTGATCAACCTTACGTAGTCCATTTTACTGTCGCCTTCTAGCCTTTTATTACAATTAAATCTACTTTAAATCAACTGTTCTCTTGCTTGTTCAACAACATTCTTCATTAGACACACAGTTTGGTTTGGACAAGTCGTTTTGTTAATGATATTACAAAAGTTTTTGTTGTGTAACTGTACTGTTAATAAGTTTTTGTTGTATGTACTGTTAATATGTCCACATGCCTAATAAGTAAGTCCCAAGTTTGCACACTATATATCAACAATATAAATAAGAAAATCTGATTGGACAAAATCGTTGATATGATATCAAAATATTTTAGAGGATTTCTTTCTAAAGCTATAGCTATGTATTTACAAAAACAATGCATATTTGTTTACCTGTTGACATTGTAAAATAAAATGCATTCGTAAAGGGTTACTGTAGTTGCTACCAGCATGTTGTGAATGCAACATGCTAATAATAGGCCTACAGTGTAAAAGTAAACGGTACAAAAAGATATCTGGATATTATCATATTGGATAGTTATAACAATAGTATTGTCTATGTTACAGACATTGCCAAAACATAGTTGGCCCTATGGTAGTTAAAGTAGAAAAGTAGGCCTAATCCTGTATAACTAGGCTGAGTTGCGCACGGATATTGGAAAAGTTACTACATTTTAACAAAACGCAGTCGCATGCGCACATTTTAGTTAGTGTTGACCGACCGACTACCGACCGACCGACCGACCAACCAAGCAACCGACCGACATAGTGAGCTATAGAGTCGCGTTTGCACGCGACTGAAAACGTGGAAGGATACCTTCCAAGTTGTTGTCACGGGCTTGTTTAACTTTACAGGACAGCTACAGGAATTTCAGATAGAACATTTGGTTGAATATAATCTACAAAAATTTAAATTGTGTAAAAAAACCCCAATAAGTCTTTTAAAATTTGGCAAAACTAGATAGTTCAATTTAATGTTACCATAACTGGTGACTCCCCAGAAATGAAAATGTTCAAAAAAGTTGGTGGGTAGGCCTATATAATTTATTCTGAAAAAAACCCAAATAAATAGCACACTGGATGAATGATAACTGATGAATCTCCTTCTAAATAGCCTACGTCATCGTACAACCTAAGTGATAATTTTACACAAAAAAGGTGTTCGGGTTGCCATATTCCGTTTCTGTATAATTTAATTACTTCATCAACATTCGTACGATATGAATTAATTTGCAACAATTATTAGAGCCTATTCACAAAACATATTGAATGATTAACATTCCAGATTATGAGAAGATAACTTTACCAGGGAGCTTAATTATTTCTAATCAAAGGAGACACTGATGTGAAACAATCAAGGGTGTGAAAATATATTTTTAATATTGAGAACAACAGCTATTTATGAAACATGTTAAAGGAATACCAGTTGTTTTACCATTATGTAATAACGCGAGCAGGCCAAGCGAGATAATCAGCCCCAATGCAACTACCCAGCGTTGGAGGGCCCCTTAGTGGTGCTAACCCAGAGGCATTTGACCCATGCTTTACGCCACTGGCTAAGCCAGTGGATATAGCCAACATGTGCGTTCTTAGGCTTACATAACATTCCACCGGTTTAGTATTAGGCCCTAATCATATCTAACTAGTTTATTGGCACTAGTCAATGTAAATATGCCCTACAAACAACAGAAAGTCACTTACCTGAAGTAAAAATCCATTCAAAGACATAAACACTCTTAATAAGCTACAGGTACTGTTGTATCAACTCATCACCTGTTGTACATATTATTCAAATTACAATAATAACCTTTGACCGATTTGCAAGGTAATCACAATAAGAATACGGTGGTTCTATTGTTATTGTCGCTGTGAACATTACATCACCTGGACGACACGAGAGAAAGTAGGTGACCGGAAGCCGATTCAGTATTAGTGGTGGGGGCAGGGGGATTCGAATCAAGTATATAAGAAAAAAAAACACAGTTCGTATTCACGCGTGTTTGATTACGGTTAGGTGTTCTGGGGCTTAACCATACATTTCCGGTTCACCAAATTCAAATTACATAGCTATGAACGGACATGTTCAACATAATGAATTGCCATTATAAATTACAATATCCAATATTATTATTCTCAAGGGGGAATCTAACGAAAACGTATTAATCTTCCGAACGTATGGGTCTGATGAAATGACCGACAGTTCAAAATGGGTCTTATAACATTCGACAATTAGAACAATTCCACACTGCAGTCTTCTCCACGCAACTTAAGCTTAGTTCCCACTAGAACGCAACGCAAGGACGTAAGCCGTAACGCAAGCGAATTGACCAATCACAAGGAACGGTTCGAATAATCCATCGCTTGGATTGATCAATTCGCTTGCGTTGCGGCTACGTCCTTGCGTTGCGTTCTAGTGGGAACCAAGCTTTAAGTACCTTTCCAATGTAATCAAATAATAACTATTTATGTATTTATGTATTTCGATCCGTCTGAATGGCAGTAATATAACATAGGCCTACTGTCTCTTTTGGCATCATGTTGAAGTTGCATATTTAGGGATATATAATGTTCAGCCACGGCACTAATCCCTTCTCTGTTTCTATACTAATGCTTGGTTCCCACTAGACGCAACGCAAGGACGTAATCATCCGAACTGTCGCTTGTGACTGGTCAACTCGCTTGCGTCGCGTTGTATCTAAAGCGTGGTTCCCACTAGCGACGCAACACAAAGACGTGACGCAACGTAAGGTAGTTGACCAATCACAAGCGATGAATTATTCGAACTGTCGCTTGTCATTGGTTAACACGTCCTTGCGTTACGTCCTAGTGGAAACCAAACTTACGTCCTTGTGTTGCGTCTCTAATGGGAAACAGGATTAACTTGTGTCTGTATACGGATCGCTGTCGAACAACTGAGTATGTTTAGGCAACCATAACCCTGGTGTACGTACGAAAAGGGCAATTGGTACGAAAAAAATTTTTGCATTCTTATGAATTTGCTTAAACAATGTACCCCAAAGAAAAGTATGTCATTGGATAACAAAATACCTTCCACGGACTATGCAGTGTACAATCGTCGCCTGCAATAATTGATTTCACCCGCAGAGAGCGAACGCCGTAAACTTAGCTTAGGTCTTCCTAGGCCAATGTTGTGAAGATAAACAACGAACTTTCGGATCTGACAAGCAATGAAGCATGACGGTAGGTCAAGTTGCTGTCCAGAATGTTAATAGTGCAGGAAAAAAAATCCATACTTAAAGTTGAATGTATTTATAATATTTAATTTGGTTTACGTTTTGGTACATATCGACATAATAAAAAAAATGACATTAGCTTTCATTGTACATAATAGTAAATCAATAATATAGGCCTTCTATATTATCAGGTCATCCAGGAATAATATAAAACCACTTTTAGTGGACATTATGGATCATGTCAACGTTATTTTACTGCAGTTACTGCAGTATCTGCATTTTAGTTATTTTCAATGTACACGTTTAGTAGGCAGCAATAAACAATGTGTACAGTATCATGATTACCCACAAAAGCTTTGCTAAATAATTGCATAATTGTTGTACATAACGACCAATCGTTCTTAAACCATTATTCACATTGGTTAATATTTTTTGATAATGGTTTAGGCCTAACTATAAAAAGATACAAGGGGGAGGGGGGGGAGGGGGGAGGGGGGGGGGGAGGGGGTGGTGAGACGACATGAAGACGATGGATGACGGACGGAATATCGGAAAAGATGCATATCGATAGTATTGGGGATCAAAAGAGGACGAAAAAACACCACACATACAATTATCATTTGAGACATTTCTCTTGACAATACTATGTTTTCACACCAAGGATAACTCTATTTAGGGGACACTCCTATTAAAGGGACACTTTTTTGGGTCCCGAATGTGTCCCCTTAATAATGGTTCTATAATGTACAAATATACACATACGACCTGAATGAATGAATTAATTAATAGTTTATCATATCATTATCAAATAAATCTATGGTACAATGCTGAACCAAACATACATGGGGCTTTAAACGGGTATTTAATAATAAGATATATATTACATAACATATTTCAACGTTTTAATATACAACAGAAATATTAAACAGACATGATAATGGTAGAAGCATATCATACAGTAGATTCCGGGTTCGAATCTCGATTGGGTTTTTCTCATTCTCCCAGATTTCCTCGTCAAATAATTTCCAATATATCAGTGACCGATTTCAAGTTTCATTATACCTGTTCATTTATAAAATATAAGATATACCATAGATATATACATATATACTCTAGACCTATGCTAGGGACCTTTTGGATCACCAACATCAAACAATGTGTCAATCTTTTGCCATTATTCTAACCCTTTTTCTAGCTTTCCCATAGCGTATGATATATATACATATATCAACACATGATAATACAATACGAATATTTGATTTGAAAATCTGTTCTTTAACGTTCAATATTAAGGATTTCATGCAAAACCTGCGAGATAAAATTTAACAATGTGATTGCATTGCATCATAAATATTCATAAAGCAATAAATAATATCGTTAATATGACTTATGAATATTTATGAGGTAGTGTGATGTCGCTGATAAAACGGCAATTTGCATAAGCTTCTGACGCAATTGGAGCATGATCAAAATGATTTAAAAAAATGAATTTCATACCGGATACTGTAATTATTATTAATTATAACATTAGAACGAGCTTTTGATTTGTTGTCATCTCATATTTTAGTTTGTGGATCAAAGTTTTTTAATACTGTATGTAATATTTTCAAGAAATGAAATTGAAATGAAAATTAATCATTTTGAAAGAAAAATAAAAATTAATATAAAAGTAAACTTTTTGTTTTCATCAAACGTCTATATTATAATAAAACTATCCCAAAATGTGTCTATCTGACATGACCAAAATGCCGTTTGAGAGGGGCACCTTCCAATGCCGTTTGAAAGGGGTACCTTCCAATGCCGTTTGAGAGAGGGGTACCTCCACTCCCCTTTAGCTATCTGGCTTTGAGAGGGGTACCCCCAATCCCCTTTAGCTATCTGGCTTTGAGAGGGGTACCTCCACTCCCCTTTAGCTATTTGGCTTTGAGAGGGGTACCCCCCACTCCCATTTAGCTATTTGGCTTTGAGAGGGATACCCCCCACTCCCCTTCAACTATTTGGCTTTGAGAGGGGTACCCCCACCCCCATTTAGCTATCTGGCTTTAAGAGGGGTACCCCCGCTTCCCTTTAGCTATCTGGCTTTGAGAGGGGTACCCCAACTCCCCTTTAGCTATCTGGCTTTGAGAGGGGTACCCCCCACCCCCCACTCCCCTTTGGATATCTGACTTTGAGAGGGGTACCCCCCACTCCTCTTTAGCTATCTGGCTTTGAGAGGGGTACCCCCACTCCCCTTTAGCTATTTGGCTTTGAGAAGGGCACCTTCCACTCCCCTTTAGCTATTTGGCTTTGAGAGGGGTACCCCCACTCCCCTTTAGCTATTTGGCTTTTAAAGGGGTACCCCCACTCCCCTTTAGCTATTTGGCTTTGAGAGGGATACCCCCACTCCCCTTTAGCTATTTGGCTTTGAGAGGGATACCCCCCACTCCCCTTTAGCTATTTGGCTTTGAGAAGGGCACCTTCCACTCACCTTTAGCTATTTGGCTTTGAGAGGGGTACTCCCACTCCCCTTTAGCTATTTGGCTTTTAAAGGGATACCCCCCACTCCCCTTTAGCTATTTGGCTTTGAGAGGGGTACCCCCACTCCCCTTTAGCTATTTGGCTTTTAAAGGGATACCCCCTCCTCTTTAGCTATTTGGCTTTGAGAGGGATACCCCCACTCCCCTTTAGCTATTTGGCTTTTAAAGGGATACCCCCTCCTCTTTAGCTATTTGGCTTTGAGAGGGATACCCCCACTCCCCTTTAGCTATTTGGCTTTGAGAGGGATACCCACCCACTCCCCTTTAACTATTTGGCTTTGAGAGGGGTACCTCCACTCCCCTTTAGCTATCTGGCTTTGAGAGGGGTATCCCCCACTCCCATTTAGCTATTTGGCTTTGAGAGGAGTACCCCTCACTCCCCTTTAGCTATCTGACTTTGAGAGGGGTACCCCCACTCCCCTTTAGCTATTTTGGCTTTTAAAGGGATACCACCACCCCCCCCCCCCCCCCTCTCCCCTTTAGCTATTTGGCTATTTATTTGTAAACAAAATGTATTTTTTAGAAAAATTTCTGGTTAAATAGACAAATAACAAGCGACAGTTTAGAGACTATTATTATATCCAACGTTTTTAATGTACACATCCGACAATTGTTTTGGTTAATGGATGTTATCGTTGAAATAATGAAAACAATTCGCAATTGTTTGAATTGCTTCACGAGTAAATTCATTATCTAACATATTTCTAGTTTATCTTTAGTTTTTGAAAAAAAAAATTATGCACCAGTTTTAATTATACGCATTGTGTAAATAAGTAATTCGTCCCAATATTTAAGGTCTGTTATCATTTTGAATAAAATAAAATTAATGTACACAAGCTTTCCCCAGGACTACTAACTCCAAAATACAAACAAACACATTGTTACAAATGTTTTGTTTACCATCCACCATAGCACAACATATTTTATATATTAATATTCACTGACTTATCATAATAATACAATTTTGAATAAAATAAAATTAATGTAAACAAATTGTCGCCAGGACTACGAATTCAAAAATACATACAAATGTTTACAAATGTTTTCGTTTATCATTTACCATAGCACAACATATATTATATAATATTCAATGAATTATCCTTATAATAATACAATTCTTAAAATATACATTAATATAATTAAAATATAAAAACGGTAATGATATTAATCATGATCCTGAATTTAATTAAATTCTAACTAGTCTCTTACCAATAACAATGAGTTGATTAAAAAAAAGGTGATGATGTTTAAATTATACAGAAATGACGACTTATGCATATGCCAGGCATGCGTACTATCAAACTTATTTGTTCGCATATATTAAGGTTGGTTATAACGGTGGGATAATAATTGTTAAGAATGCCTCCTTTGGTTACACCCCTATTAAGGTTACACCCCTATTAAGGTTACACCCCTATTAAGGTTACACCTCTATTAAGGTTACACACCTATTAAGGTTACACCCCTATTAAGGTTACACCCCTGTTAAGGTTACACCCCTATTAAGAAATGAACGAGAATAATAATAATAATAATATCCTGGATTTATATAGCGCCTAATGTTGTGAAACCTCAAAGCACTGAACATTATTACCTTTTTTTTGCATCAAGCACGTATGGAAACATACTCCCATAATGCAGCTAGTAATCAGCGCAAAGTTGTGTCTTGATCTAACCGGGTTCCCATTTATACACCTGGGTGGAGAGAGGCGAACGTAAGTAAAGTATCTTTCAGAAGCATACAAGCAATGCGGCGAGAGTTGAATTTGAACCTCTCTCTCAGAATGTTTCAACACTACGGCCAACCCCAATTCTGGGGACATTTTGTTGGGTTTTGAAGGTGTCTCCCTATTAAAGGGTTTTACTCTATTTGATAATAAAATTATTAAATACCTATTAAAGTCCTCTTTTGACAATTTCCCAATGTGACGTACAATTTCCCACTGCGACTCGGAGAATTTGAGTGTCCGTCAACTGAGACGGACACTCATATTTTTATACATTAAGCGAATACTTCAGAGTTGGCAATAGAAAAATAGTGAATACAGTGTTAATCTTGTATCGTTTTAACTCTCAACGATGAGAAATCAAGGTTGAAATTATACCTGAACGTTGGAATTGTCTGTAGAGGACTGCAAACCAATTGTGAACAATTGTAATTGCTTATGTGACAAAATTGATTTTGACTGGCCGTTACATCTGTCAAATGGTAACGCTGGTGTCCAAGCGTTCATACCGATATGTTTGTCTGAAATTTTGGTTCTTCATAAGCAATCAGAATTATTCAAAAAGATGAACTTAAGCGTTCCTGTTGGCTCATATCATTGTATGTATCTAGGACTGAGTGAGTGGCCGAGCGGTTAAGACAGTGGAACCGTAATACGTAGCCCTAATATCGGCAAGGGTTTAAGCCTCACTGGCTCGATGGTCCATGGTAGAACAAGTCTTCTTGGATAAGGACTATAAAACTGAAAGTCTAGTGTACACAAAATGTGCACTTTAAAGAACCTAGTACACATTTCGAGGCGAGTAGAGGGTTACCCCGGTGTCCTAGTCCACAGAGCCACTGCCACACAACAGCCACTACTTAAAAGTAGGCCTTGTAGTTGGCCTCCTAGTTTTGTTGATTGTGGACCTTACGACGATGAAGAAGTATGTAATTAACAAGTTCCAATTATCTCTTAAAACTTAACCAACCTCTTACATCCCTCTAACCTCACATTCTTTGATTGTCGGCAACCATTATACTATACATACTTATATGTTTTCTTCTTATTTGATCCATTAACCATTACATTTACAAAAATACAGTACCTCATAAGACACCCATCAAATGAACGATAGGCAATACAGCAGAAGGCCATGTTAAGGGGACACTTCCCTGTGAAACAAACAAGGGGAAATATATGTTTTAACACTATGCAAACCCCTATTTAGGGGACACCCCTATTAAAGGGACATTTTGTTGGGTCCCAAATGCTTACCTGGGGTTCTCCTGTATTTGTTTTTAAACCAATCCTTATTCAAATGACATCCCTATTAAGAGAACATCCCTATTAAGGGGACACTGGTTACATATTAAACTCATTACTATCACTATACATAGCTCTTTTCTTTATATAATACGTAGCAAAGATAACATAAATATAGACACAATATTTACTCTCTTCATTATTCACAAAACTGAGTGGCGTATACTAATACACTGGAAGAACTTACTGAAACTAATTGCAGGAATTGTAACCACAAACAACGTTGACAACTAAATACATCAGGGCATTCCATTGGTTGAATCTTCCGGCCGGCTGTTTGTATCTGTTTGACTAAGACGGGAAAGTTCGGTAGATAGCATTTCTATATCCTTTTAAAGAGAAAATTATTAATACAGATTGTAGACAGAGAACAATTATGTAAAGTATAAGTTATATAGATATATAACTAATGATTTGCAGGGACTATTATATAGTTACACATGTTGGGGTATTAGGGCAAAAGATAAACTTGCCAACTTGTCCTACAGTCAACTTGACTAATACCGGACTGTCTGAAAACCAGTAACTCTCCCAAAACCAGACGTTTTTCGAGGTCCAAAGTTTCTGAATTAATTGTTACCATTAAAACACATTCTGAATACCAGACTTTCTAGAAAACCAGACACCTCAAAGGTAATGAAAGAGTTGTCATTATAAGTTAGTGGGGACTCAATCACAAGATGATATGAAACACAACAGAGAGTATGGGTTGCACTTCAATTCACCCTAGGCTACTCCAACTCGATTTTTCAGTGCATGGATATTAAGCTATAGGCTAAATTAAAAACTTTCATCTTATAGGGTTAAAAAAAAAAACTACACTCGACGCTATCCCATGACGAATCGTCTCGTCAGGATTCAACTAAGACAGCACCGTTGAGTCAAGAGGTTTCATCAGGCCTCGTACGATGCTGTCTGAGTTGGTCTTAACAAAAATTCCTTGTATCCCCTTCTACATACTTAAACAATTTTATTTATATTACATTATTCAAATTCACATTATGATTTGAAAAAATTACAGATATAATTTTAATGTTACCTTTTGTAAATGCATATTCTTAGTTAATGTCTCTTCTAACATTATCTGTAGTTTGTGGTTCATCTCCTTTGCATTGTTGTCGTCATCCGTACCCTTGACAAACTTCATCATCTTCTTTAATGCCATGTTCTTCTCTGGAGTAGCTGTCCTTGATGGATCTACAAATAATAGGTATGTGTAAAGATTACAATATGTGTACTACTTAGTTTTGTTTGTTTTGGAAGGAAACCAGATTCTAGCATGGCATACGCTCAGCTACTTTACTGGATAAACCCAGGGGTCGCAGAGCTTATAGCAGTGCGCGGAGGGGAAAAAAGGCATTAAAATATGTCGAAAAAAAGCTAAAAACGCCCAAAGCCTCCAGCGTGGGAGGGCAACTTAGCGTCCCTAAACAAAGGGCCTCAGGCCTCTGCGTTATGATATTGCTACTGTTGAATCAACTTGTAAGGTGTAATTATTTACTACGATGTAGTACCAGTACAGGCCTTTTTTCCAATAAACATACCAGGCCTACAAAGATACTAACAGTCGATTAGCAAGGTTGAGTACAATCGATGACGTGTAGCAAAACTATACACCCTAATCTTCTGAAATATGCACTTAAGCTCTGTCTACACTGTCAAGCTAGTTTGATGTACCCAAATATGGTATTGATATGAAATCATCATGTCCATGTATGGGCACATCACATTTTGTGATAGTGTAGATAGTGCTTTAGTTCGTAGTGCACATGAGCCAGATTCAAGAAGACTTGTTCTACCACCACAACTGCAGTCGAGGAGACTTTTGAACTTGTGCCGATTATATGGCTATTGTTTGCGGCGCCCCTTGGATCTATTCACTATTCACTTACCCAATGTACGCCTTTCCATAACATGTGTTTCTATTATTGCGGTTTTCTTTAACAAATCATCAGCCATTGATGAATTACTCTCCTCTAAATGTCGAACCTATATGAAATACAATTTTATTTTTATAAAGGCAAAGACAGGAATTTTAAACCGCTCAACAAAATATAAGTAAGAAACATATCAGAGTATGTATACGAGTGCAGAATATTATTAAAATCACTGCATCTCTTTTCTAAATTAACTTACTACTTACTGTATATTTAGGTTGCCATTATTTATACTGTATTCTGGTATGAAGATGTAAGGAAATAATACATATTATTATTAGTCAACCCAATCTATAAAGATATTTTGTGCCAAACGGTGAGGTCATATATATTGACCTCTGTTGTGTATGTGTGTAGAATTAAGAGCCAGTGCATGTTTCAACGTACATTGAGGGTGAAAACAGTTGATTTCTAAAAGAATAGATACTATGGAGAACATCAGTTTGGACAGAGTAAAATAAAAGTATCAATGTTTATTTTATCATTTATGTTAATCTTACCTTTTCTTCTAGTGTCCAGTTAGTTTGCTGTAGTTCTGTTATCCTAGCTATCAATTCTGTAGTTTCATCACTCAATGAGCCGCCGACAATAGACACCTCAGGTGACTGAAAAAGATCATGAAACTCATAACTAAAGGATGCTATAATAAATAATTGGTAATCTCATATCAGACACCTTAGGTAACTGAAAAAGATCATGAAACTTAAAACTAAAGGAAGCTATAATAAATAATTGGTAATATCATATCAGACCCCTCAGGTAACTGAAAAAGATCATGAAACTCATAACTAATGGATGCTATAATAAATATTTCGTAATCTCATATCAGACACCTCAGGTAACTGAAAAAGATCATACAACTCATAACTAAATGAAGCTATAATAAGTAATTGGTTATCTCATATCAGACCCCTCAGGTAACTGAAAAAGATCATGAAACTCATAACTAAAGGATGCTATAATAAATAATTGGTAATCTCATATCAGACCCCTCAGGTAACTAAAAAATTAACATAAAAGCTCTAAACAAAAGCAGACACTTCAGGTGACTGAAAAAAGGTCACAAAGGTGATAACTTTGAATTAAATCTTACAGCACAACAGGTATCTCTTTTACCTGTGTATTATCCAAACTGGTTCCAACACCACTCTGACTCCAAGATGACACGCTACTGGTGTCCAGCTTTTGGCGACTCTCGTAGTCTTGAATTTGTAAGAGATCAATTCCCAGACGAGAGGGTGAAGTATCAGCTAGAACCTGCTGTAACCTCTCTTGCAACTTCTCTGCTCGTTTTCTCTCCATTTTTAGTTGACGTTTCAAGTCTTTTACCTTTAAACAAATTTGACTATAATTCTAAAACTCTTTTTTTTTCTTACTTTTCATCAACTCAATTAATTTTATTTGAAATAAACTTTTTAAGTTTCATTTACATGGATCCCAATCGCCAGTTGCTCTTGACCAATATGTTGCGATGATGTCAACCATCATTACATTTTTAAAATGAACATAAAACATTATTTTATTGATGTAAAAGGAACTAAAAATTACCATTGTGATTCCTTTCTTCTCACTGATTTTTCGTTCTTCAATACTATCAATAGCATGCTAAAAAATACACACATTTTATAGTAGAAATGATCAAAGAACACATTTTGAAAGCGAACATTTTAGTGCACTAATATAAGAGCTGGGCAGAGATGGGCTGGGTCTTGCACTCAGCCTAAAGCTGATTGTAAGGTCTTTCATTTCATTCTAAGAAACATTTCTCAACAACTGTTGGCACCTTACTGGTGACAGCTTTTTATACTGCTTTTGTCTCTCCTTCGCATTATCTATTTATATTTATATATTTATATTCTTTTTTTTATATTTTTGTATATACTGTCGAAATGAATAAAAGAAACAAACATTCAATATTGCCTTGTTACCTGTTTTAATTCATCTATTTTATTCTGTAACTCTCCACATTTTTCTTCCGATTTCTCTAACTCCAGTTTTTGTTTGTTTAACTCTTCCTTAAAGTCCTAAACAAATGAAATTATCATAAATTTAAATTAGTTAATTCAAATTAATAGTTTCTTTTAACTGTATCTGTAGAATGACTAGTCAAGGAACTCCAGTTTTTGTTTGTTTAACTTTTCCTTAAAGTCCTAAAAATGAAATTAACATAAATTCAAATTAGTTAAATCAAGTTAATAAATTCTTTTAACTGTATCTGTAGATTGACTAGTCAAGGATTTCAAATTAATTGCAATCACTAATTGGCGACAGTTAGTTGTTAGCCGTCCTCATGATTGAGAACATGTTCAGTTGACGTATGAATTGCTTTTGTATGAGGGATACCAACAATTTTTATTTAGTTGAAGCAGAGCGTAGTGATTCAATGGAAACGAGGGTTAACATGAAAGCTGAGAAGGCTTTAAAAAATCACAAGTTGGAGACTAATGGAGACCTATTGGTGCAGTACCCGCTGCTTTCTTGGGGTTGAATACAACCCAAGCCATCAATGCAAGCTCAGTGGCCTCAAGAGCTATGAACGGCAGACTAGTGATTGTGAGGTCGTAGGTTCGAGCACACACCAAAAATTACAAATTGTTTTGCAAGTATTCTTAAATGTACAATTACGTCAGAGTGAGACAAACATCTCCCCAAGATGTAGACCGCAGTCTTCTTTATTTCATTTTGTTATGAACAAAAAAGTTATTCTCACATTATCTTGTTCTTCCATCGTTATGTTGAGGTCGCCGACCTTCTGCTCATGTGATTCAACAGTCTTTTTAAACTCTTCCTAAAAATTGTTAAAACACTATTTTTTAAAAGGTTCTGTATGTTGGCAATGTTGTTTAAAGGTTTGGAATTTGGTGAATAAACACAAGTGAGGTATGGAGTACATCATGTGACATAAAGTAATGAACAAACACATTAAAGATAATAGCTAGCTAGACTACATCCAATGTGAGGTTGGATCATGACATTACATTACTTCTTTTCCAACCCAATGCTTCCTTTTTAGAATCACATGGTGTTGATTGCATTTACCATGTTTGACTATTTTCAAGGTTTCCTATGAATGGCATTTATTATTTTATCCGAGTAAGTATTCAAACCAAAATATACCTCTGTCTCTTGCAGTCTTCTTTCAAACCATCCTTTGGAGTTGGTTAATGATTGTACTTCTTCATTCAGCTTGTTGACTTCATCTTTTAATGGTTCTAATGCTTCCCGCTTTTCCTGTAAGAACAATCAAGAGATTTTAAAACATAAAATACAACCTTTGCAAACTCTAGGGTTTGTTGAAAACAGACAGGCTAATAGAGTACAGGCAAACGGAGTAAAGGTAAATGGAGTACAGATTAATGTAAGTACAGGTCAATAGAGTACAGGTCAATAGAGTACAGGCCAATAGGGTATAAATGCCAATGGAGTACAGGCAAATGGAGTACAGGCAAATGGAGTACAAGCAAATGGAGTACAAGCAAACGGAGTACAGGCTAACGGTACAGATCAATAAAGTACAGGCCAACGGAGTACAGGCAAATTGAGTAGAGGCAAATGGAAAACAGGTTAATGGAGTACAGCCCAACAGAGTACGGGCCAACAGAGTACAGGCAAATGGAGTACAGGCCAACAAAGTACAAGAAAATGGAGTACAAGCAAATGGAGTACAGGCCAATGGAGTACAGGCCGATGGAGTACAGGCTAACGGAGTACAGGCAAATGGAGTACAGGCCAACAGAGTACAGGCCAATGGAGTGCAGGCTAATAGAGTACAGGTAAATGGACTACAGGCCAACAGAGTAATGGCCAACAGGGTATAAATGCCGATGGAGTACAGGCAAATGGAGTACAGGCCAACGGAGTACAGGTAAATGGAATACAGGCTAACAGAGTACAGGCCAACAGAATACAGGCCAATGGAGAGCAGGCTAATGGAGTACAGGCTAATGGAGTACAGGCAAATGGAGTAAAAGCAAATGGAGTACAGGCAAATGGAATACAGGCAAATGGAATACAGGCCAATGGCGTACAGGTCAATAGAGTACAGGTCGATGCAGTGGAGGCCAACAGTGTACAGGCCAACAGGGTATAAATGGAGTACAGGCAAATGGAATACAGGCAAATGGAATACAGGCCAACTGAGTACAGGCAAACGGAGTACAGGTCAGTGGAGTCGAGGCCAATGGAGTACAGGCCGATAGAGTACAGGCAAAAAGAGTACAAGCCAACAGAGTACAGGTTAACAGAGTACAGACAGGCAAATGGAATACAGGCCAACAGAGTACAGGCCGATAGAGTACAGGTCGATGGAGTGGAGGCTAATGGAGTACAGGCCGATAGAGTACAGGTCGATGGAGTGGAGGCAAATGGAGTACAGGTCAATGGAATACAGGCAAATGGAGTACAGGCCAATGGAGTACAGGCAAATGGAGTACAGGCAAACAGAGTACAGGCAAACGGAGTTCAGGCAAACAGAGTACAGGCCAATGGAGTACAGGCCGATAGAATACAGGTCGATGGAGTACAGGCCAATGGAATACAGGCAAATGGAGTACAGGAAAATGGAGTACAGGCAAATGGAGTACAGGAAAATGGAGTACAGGCCATAATGGAGTACAGACATACCTTTTCACCTTTTAGTTGCTCCTGTACTTTAGTAATTTCTTTCTATAAATAAACAAGTATATTTGGGTTAAATAATTGCAATATAAGTGTACTTTTAACACCCATGTTGTTATATAAGGGACCAATTCAATTTTTCTAATGCAGTAACTACATTTAATAATTAATCAATGTTCTTAGGAGGAAATCTGTATATATATAAAGAAATATTAGGACATAACATGGCTATCTTTTAAGGGGTGTGCAAAGAAAGAAAAAAACAATAAAATATATAGTACCTCATGTAGTTTATTTAGTTCATCAATTTCATCCTACATTAAAAATATTAAAAATAATGCAGTTATAGATACACTATATTATATTCAATGATTGTATTTAGATTTCGATTTCAATTATATAATTCATTTTAAGAACAAACTATTACCCATATTGATAGCTTATTTTATATTTCCCTAAATTCTTCTTAAGCTCTGTCTACACAATCAAACTATCAACAAATTTGATGTGCCCATACATGGACATGATACTGTCATATCACTACCACATTTGGCATATCAATACCATATTTGGGCACATCAAACTTTTTTTTTCAAACTAGTTTGATAGTGTAGAAAGAGCTTTAGAGGGAAGCATACAAATGCGGTTAGGTTCAGGAACAAAAGAAGTCTCTGCTAACGGAGATCTGATCCTCTGTTTAGGGAGAAAATTAAGACCAAACATTTTACCACTAAATTTAATTAGCAAAATAATATATATACCTGATATTTACTTGTTAAAGCTTCTATTTCCTGAGTATTTTGTTGTTTAATTGTCTGCATTTGAATTGCTAAATCATCTAACATACTCTTACGATTGTCTGCAATCTTTAAAATAAAATATTAGAAAAAACAATTCTTTTAATTTCAAATTAAATAAGGGCATATTATACTGTAAAAGACAGAATGAATTATTATAGGCATAATGTAAATAAATACAAGCCACCATCCAACATTGTTCTTGCCACCCTACTCTAACAATGGTAGAGTCCATTACAGGTGGTTATTGTCCAGGTGGTTAGTGGTCAATTTCCCAAACCACACAGATACCTCAGAAAATTATTTGATGATTAGCAGTAGGTATGCATTCACAAAATATAAGAAATTGTTCTTTAATTTAACATCATCAAACATCTATCAAACCCAATGATCTTATATGGATTGGCTGGCTAGAGGGCAGACAACTTACAGAGGGAACTAAGTCCAACAGGAGAACCATTCGAGTCCACCCTCTAGCCAATTTATAAACCAATTGATCATACCTTATTAGACTCTTGCAAGTCTTTATGAAGGTTGTCTCTATCATTATGAATACCTTTCATCTCTTCACTGATTCTGGAATTTGAGGCTACCAGTTCAGATATTTGACCCTGTAGTTCTGTTTTCTCTGCTGTGAGTTTACTGTTATTGTCTTGTTCAATTTCAAATTGGTTTTTAATTGATGCGTTCAATGCCTACAGAAAATGAATTACATTTATACATGAATCACATATTAAAAATCATGTAACAATTCAGTAATCTCAACATACATTTAACAAAGCCGTATGTGCATATGCATGTATGATTTTACACACTGTTTACATACATCATGACAATCTTAGTGAAGTTTTTCAATATTTTTTATACGGATAGCATTACCTGTGGACATAATCTGAAATTATATAAGCCTGTAATGAAGAAGGGTTTGGAACTGAGAAAAAACTCTTTTAGCTTGAGAATAATAAATCACTGGATGCGTATGAATTAAATTTTTAAAAACAGCGTGTGAAAGCATTGTAAACTCAGTAAGATTATCCATTAAGATAGATCAAACTGACTACTTTACAGTTCTGTTGTACATACATACATGTGTGAATCGGGTATAAGTATAGAACTTATGTGAATCCTGCGATAAACTCTTTTTAAAGAGAAGAGAATTAAATGGCCACTGCATTTCAAGAAAATGGTGAACATGGCAGGTGACGCCAATAATAGTCTTTAAATTTGTATAGCGCAATCAACATTTAACTGATTTTCATTTAAAAGCAAGTCAAATCAAAGTTTAGACAATTGATATGACATCATCTATAGATAATATATTACTGATGTAAACCACCTTGATCTTTTGAAAGCAGCTATTAAAAATGCTACTGTTATGGTGAAGTTTTATTTAATTTGTTTACTTATTAACATATCCATAGAGAGTTAATATTTATTCTTTGTTATAAACTAACCTTTAATTTGTTTACTTCCTCCTGAGATGAATTCTGAAGCTACAAAAGGTAAAAAACATGTTAAATTATATCAATAGAAAGAGTTTTTACTGATAGCTACCACAACTGTTTCATTTTTCTTTTAGTAGTAAAATCATCCTTTATTTCACATAAAAAAACATAAGAATGTAACTAAACATCCCAGGTGACAGCTTGGAGGACCAAGCATATGCAGGGCAAAACAAGACAACAAATACAAAACACTTACAATAAGGTAAGAAGACGAAAAATCCAAAAGGCATAAAATTCAGATTGTTATAAAAAAAAATTACATTTAAAAATTACAAATGATTCTAAATATTGTAAAGAGAGTTAGTAGTACACAGTAAATACACAAAACTAATAGTTTGGAATGCCATGCACTAGTTATAATATTTGTTGTATAAAACATAAGTGATGTTAAAAACATCATGCAACAACTAATGTCATACTATTGAAACATTTTATTATATTTAAACATGCAGATATAATAAACAGAATTTGCATAAATTAGCATATAACATGAGTACCTGTTGACTGGCTTGTAGCTCTGCTGTAAGACGGCTGTTATCGGTCTGTAACTGCTCCATCTTACCAACATTTATGGAGCCTTGTGCTACTACCTAATTAGCATAATATGCAAATGTTCTCAGGTGTTAAAATAAGCAGTTGTTATGCAAATTTATGTGGTAGAATATATAATAAATATTATAAATGAAAGCAAAGTTTTTAGTAGGAGCACAGTTTTTTTAGAGTTTAATTTTAAGATAAGATCTTTTTAAAGAGAATACTTGCATTTGTAATATTTAGGAAAAAAATATATTATTAGCATTTTAAAGTAATTAGCTTTTTATTCTATGAATTCATTTCTCATGCAAATAGTAATACTGTATAATTTTATATATATATCATTCATCTTTTTATTTCGGAATATCATGGTGACATATTATTATATCCATAGCAAAAGAGAGAAAAAAAAACTTAATCTAACAGCTCATAGAACAAAAACAAAGATATGTGAATATATAAAGTCAATGCAACAAAGCATTCCATTGTATGTGCATTCTTTACACATGGCGAACGTGGCGATTAATGGCCATGATCAAAGAATTACTACTTGCGCTCACACGATTTTTAAAACTAAAAACAGATTTTCTAATGAACTCATCAAAGGATGGGACGTCATTTAAGACAAACATCATGCTTGCACTACAATGTCTAGGCTGCTTCAGCAGCAAACGTAAGCCATTGTTATAACATACTTTCAGTGATCTCAGAGTGCTCTTATTATATCTACACCTAAAGGTTGAACAGTACATGCTGACACAGTAACTCTTAAATAGATAACATTTAGCCTTTATATATACTGTAGATATACAGTCAAGTTTCCCAATACCGGATTCTTTAAAAACCAAAAACTCTCCCAAAAGCAGGTTTGTCATTTCTGGAAAACCAGTGTCCCGGACGAAGTATAGCTAGTAAGATTTGGTCAACTGGTTTTTGGCCAAGTGGTAAGTCTATTCTGTCTGCAAGGTGTAGCATAACATGATTCACATAGAAAAAAAAACTACCTAATGAAAGGCAGTCAAAAACTGTTTAGTGTAGAGGTTAGGCAACATTCACACTACTTCCGTTTCACGGAACTGAATAAACGGTGCCGAGTTGTTAAATAATGGAAAATCACATTTAGAAAACAACGGCACCATCTTCCGTTCAATTAAACGAAACTAGTGTGAATGCAGCGTTTATTTTGAATCTTTTTTTTTGGTCGCCATAGCTTTATGTCTGGTCTTTTCATTACTTAAATTCTGTAAATTAACAAACATTCATAATACCTGATCATTTAATGTTGCTATACTGTTTTCTAAAACTTGAATTTTTTCTTGGTATGCAGTCAATGTCTGAAAAAAAATAATAAGAATCAGAAAAACTGGAAAATTCCTTATGATATATGAATTAGCAAATGCAGACAAATATTATCAACATTTAAATGTTAGTTTTTTTTACCTTATCTGACTTGGCAAGTTGACTTTGTATTCTGCTTTTTTGTTCATTCAATTCCTAAAAAAAACAACATGTCCACCAAATGGGTTCAACAATTATCTCAACAGACACATAATAGCGACTTTTTTTTTCTTGACACACCACGAGAACATGCTGCTTTTTGAGTCGAAAGGTCATTCTACACAAACATATGAGCATGTGCAGTAAGATAGACTCAATAGCTGCATGGTAGGTTGTGTCTAAAATGTTTTTTTAGATTAAAACCGAAAGCTTTGTTCCCACTAGGACGCAACTCAAGGATGTAAGCGCAACGTAATTGATTTGACCAATAACAAGTGATGAATTATTCAAACTGTTTTTACAATTCTATCCATGTTATTGTTATTTAAGCTTTTTTCCCACTAGGAGGGATAAAGTGCAACACCAGTGAGTAGGCCATGACAAGTGAGAGTTCAAATATCGCTTGTGATTGGTCAAATAACTTGAGTTGTGCTTACGTTAATGCGTTGCATCCTAGTGGGAACAAAGCATTATTCATACTAAACTTTTGTTGAACTAACCACACAACTTGACACAGGGATTTGCAGGCAAGAACCACCAAAAAGAGTGGAAAGTTTCTAGAAATGTTTTTCTACAGCCATCATAAATAAGACACAATGTTCAACTTACTGTAACCTCTTTATCTTTAGATTCATGTAAATCATCTAACTTTTTTCTGTAAAGTGAAAATAAATGGATGTGATGGATCGAGCAATGTGTTAACATTGTGAGGTATTTTTATTATTTTTTTTATATATGTAGGCAAATTGCCAAGGATAACCATAAGTGAATCATTCACTATCCTTCTTAAAGGTGGCAATCCTATTCACAAGACAAATATATACACAAGATGCTCTACATAAACAAAGTCTTTGGGAGTGGAGTTGAAATTTGTCATTAGAAAAAATCCTGACATATGACAGGACTTTAATCCAAGACCCAGGATTGGTATCATAACTACCAAGCCATAACTCCACTCAAATGGGAACTGGGTATGACCAACAAGTGTTAATGTTCCCAAATAGTCATCCATTCATTCCAGTCATCCATTAGTTACATGGTCCAGGCAGGTTAGAAATTTTAGATTACTAAGTTTTGACATTACACTTGTTTTGGGAAAACTAGACTTGGCTAACTGGGATTCAGTGAACTGGCTCCGATACCACATCACAAATGGCCATAGGGGGCAGTGTGGTGTGCGGGAATACTTACTTCATGTCATTATACAAATCTTCTCTTTCGTTCTGAAGTTGGATGATACTGTAAAAACAAACAAAATGTTTGTATGTTTATAAAATTGTTTTATTCTTATTATTAACACAAGGGCAACTAACTCCTGGAAAACTAATCCCTCCCATAAAAAAGGTGTAGTTATCAATTGAGAAGTTGTCTGGGATGTTCTTGTTGTTCTGAATTTGAGATTTAAAACGATTTTTATGAAAATTTATTCTTGTTTCTAAATGCATATTCATATCATTAACTTACCTTTCTTGCTTTTTCTTGACCTTCTCAGAAAGCTAACAAAATTGTAAACGTATACTTGTTAAGATTTTGTAACTGATAAATTAAAAATCTATACTACTAACACCCACAAACAATATAAACTTAAAATTTGACATGAAACAGAACAGAAATATTAAACACTTCACTTCTTAAATTGCACACCAGCTAATGTACATTTTGCTGCCAGTTTTAAGCTCTGTCACTTTCAAACTAGTTTGACAAAAAAAGTGTCATGTGCACAAATATGGTAGTGATGTGCCTAAATATGGTAGCGATATGACATCATCATGTCCATGTATGGGCACATCACATTTTGTTGTCACATAAAATTTCAGTAGCAAGTAGGCTTGCCTAAAAAACACCTTTTGAGAGGTAGGTTCCACTATTTAATTAACTTCACAAAAGCAGAAAAGTAAATGAGTTTAGAATATCATTTCACAAACCTTAGTAAGTTCATCTGATTTGTTAGTTGTTTCTGACTTGTGTGAATCCTATATACAAAAAAAACATATTTTATTTTTCAAAATGTTATGTAAATGTTAATGGGGGAATAACCTACAACTTGCAGCCTACTCGGCCGAATTGCGAACAGGTGTGGACGACACATACCACAACTTTCTAATCCCTTAAGGGTCCCTTTATGTCGAGTGTTGCCACCAAATGGGGCATGTCCACAACAACAACAATTCAATATACAGTACAGTATATGGTACTGTCAGGCTTACAAGGGCCATGCATATAGGTCAGTGGTTTAAAAAGCTTCAAACCACCATGACTGATTTGCAACAAGTCAATATCTTAGGTGGGCCTAGCATGCATAAAGAAGATAAAAATAAATAACAAATTTAAATAATAACTTTTACCTGTAGTTGTTGAAGTTGTTCCTTAAGTAGCCTATTTTCTTCCGATTCTGTGTCTAATTTAAGTTGTGATTCTGAAAAACAAAACATTAAATAAAACTTTTAAATGTAAATTCATAGTAGTCTATAGTATACAAATGTCATTATTGTTTATGAAACATTGAATGAATAAAGGTGGTGGTTAACCACAAAATATTTAACAAAACATTCTTAATTCTCAGGTACTGCAGTAACTACATGTTTTTCCTGCAACGAAGTATGATTTTATTTTTGTTTCAATGTATACATTTATGTAAAAGTCACTGCAATAAACAGTGTGCATAATTATTAAATAATATAATATTGCTATTAAACAGGGTAAAAGGTAAATTAAATGTAGTTACTGCAGTAACTGCAGCAGAATATTTTTTTTCTTTTGATGAAACAAAAAATATTTTTCTCACCTGTAAGAGTTTTCTTCAGTGATTCTATTTTTAGGATCAAAGCCTCCTAATAAAAAATTAGATATATGTAGCAGTAATGTTACATATATTTTGTTACATTTTTCAGAAATAAGGTTCTCGACGCGCGTAACTAAAGTTGTTTGTAATGCTTGCGTATGCGCAGATTGATTTGTTTACAATGTGAGCGTTAAAGTTAACATTAACATGCTCCTGTGAAAGCTTCCTATTATTAGAACATAGATAAAAACTGTGCGACTAGCTAGGCCTACTCCAACCAAGTCCATGTTATGCAATCGCTTCGGCCTAGCCTACAGCCGAATTGCGTGGTACGGTATATCAAATTTGTATACTGATAAAATATACACCTACAGGATTATTATCCAATACTGATCCACTTCTACTCCGAGATGTATCTATAAATAGAATAAATATGGATGGGTAATACATTTACATTATGAATTTTCAATACTTTAGGGTGCATTTAAAATGGTTAAAAGTTTAGAATATTAAGTACGTCTGCTGTTGATCATTGTCTAAAAGGCCCCTGGGTGCTCCCTTTTTAGGTTTCACTGAAATGAATAAATAAATAAAAAATAAATGAACAAACCAATTGAATCATGTAGATGATGATCCAATTCAAATAATGATTCAAGATTAGTGAAAATAACGGTAGAGATCCTTGTCTTGATGGTCTGGCAGTGTTCTTTAAGTAAAGTCAAAGGATCTGGAAATGAACAAAAGGGAACAATTACATTTTCATATTTACATACATTAGAATTTACATAGGACACACAGGCCGTCAACTCGGTGATAGACTGAAGGAACAGAAATCTTTAGCCCCCAGTCGCAAACTTTGATGGTTGCAGACCATTTTTCCACTACTACCGGACACACTATTGATTGGGACAATGAAAGAATTTTGGACAGAGAAGATAGAGATTATCCCAGGATAGTACGACAGGCCATTTACATCAAAAAGAAGAAACCTTCTCTGAACTGTGACGGAGGACTGGAATAACTGTCTTTGTATAGTGGAATGTTCTGACTGACATCATCAGGTCATAGGTCACCAATCCTCATAACACTGATAGGAATCTTTTGTCAAAAATTCAAGGCATGTTGAATTTTGTGCTGCACGTTTGTTTAAAAAAACATTTTATATTTTTTACCAGTAATTTCATTTGAACGTTTACTATCATTTATTTAAGAAATTTGCAAAAAAATCAGCAAAAGTAACATACCTTTTGGAATGATGTCATCTGAGAAATCCTCTGTGACTGAGGATAATTTCAAATCTTCGATAAAAGTACTAAGTTCTGCTTCAATCAATTTATGGAGTTCTACCAAAAAAAAAGAGGGTTTTACATGTGGTTTATACAGGTGTCTTATGCAGGTGGTTTATACAGGTGGTTTATGCAGGTGCCTTATGTGGGTGGTTTATGCAAGTGGTTTATGCAGGTGGTTTTTACAGGTGGTGTATGTAAATGGTTTGTGCAAGTGGTTTGTACAAGTGGTTTATGCAACTGGTTTATACAGGTGGTTTATGCAAGTGGTTTATACAGGTGGTTTATTCACATTGTTTTTGCAGGTGGTTTTTAGAAGTTTACACAGGTAGTTTATGTAGGTGGTTTATACAGGTGGTTTATGCAAGTGGTTTATACAGGTGGTTTTTGCAAGTGGTTTATGCAAGTCATTTATACAGGTGGTTTATGCAAGTGGTTTATTCACATTGTTTTTGCAGGTGGTTTTTAGAAGTTTACACAGGTAGTTTATGTAGGTGGTTTATACAGGTGGTTTATGCAAGTGGTTTATACAGGTGGTTTATGCAAAGTGGTTTATGCAAGTGGTTTTTATAGGTGGTTTATGCAAGTGGTTTACAGGTGGCTTATGCAAGTGGTTTATACAGGTGGTTTATTCACATTGTTTTTGCAGGTGGTTTTTAGAAGTTTACACAGGTAGTTTATGTAGATGGTTTATACAGGTAGTTTATGTAGGTGGTTTATACAGGTGGTTTATGTAGATGGTTTATACAGGTAGTTTATGTAGGTGGTTTATACAGGTGGTTTATGTAGATGGTTTATACAGGTAGTTTATGTAGGTGGTTTATACAGGTGGTTTATGTAGGTGGTTTATGTAGGTGGTTTATACAGGTGGTTTATGTAGGTGGTTTGTACAGGTGGTTTATGTAGGTGGTTTATACAGGTGGTTTATGTAGATGGTTTATACAGATGGTTTATGCAAGTGGTTAGATGTATGCACTTAGTACATTAGGCTCCAGAGATAGTCTTTTCTTTATGTTCTCAAGCATTTAAAAAACATTTTAAACGCATTTAATTATAATATGAAAATAATATGGTCTAAATATACCTTCTACTACTGGTGCGTGTTCTTTTATACTGTCCAAACTTGCTGGTTGTTCCCTAAAGAAAATAGGTACTATTATTCAGTAAAAAAGACAAAGCTTAAATTCTCTTGACAAAAGCAACCAGACTAAAGGTGCGCTTCGATATGGAACTAACAAAACTCAACTGTGTCGACACAAGCGATACTAGTAACTGAATGGCGCACAAAACATGTTGGCATTCAAACTTTTAGTTTCTTTACAGTGGGTGTTTCCTTATAATCACGTACTGGTTCCTATACAACAACGAATCACGTTGTGCACGTGTTATGGTAACCACAATCAGATCCAGTGTTGAAATAAAAGATCACTGGTTCCGTTCAGTTCCATTCAGTTGCTCGAAAATTTGACATAAGCTCTCTTGTGCAACTAGTTCCTTTGAGTTGAGTTCTGTGTCGACATAAGCGCACCTAGGGAATTACAGTAGGGTCCAAAACAAAGACATAGAATCAATCAATACTCCATAGCACATGAATTTGCAATTACAATTATACAACTTATAAAATGTAAGATAAGCTTTTGATGAACACTCTTTGATGAGACTCTTGGTGTTGAGACATGTACCTCTCAAATATAAATAGGACAATACAATATTAGGAATTTCAGGCTAATACTTACCCATCAGCTGAGCCTGTTGGAGTAGGCCGGTCCCCTAGAAGAAGAGAGTATTTCTTCTCAAGTTCCTGATTTGCTTGGCCCAGCGATCTGATTAAGAATAAGCAATAAATTAGAAAAAGTAAATGTTAGGTTTAACAATTGTTTATGTTCCCCAGTAAAATACATGGATATGGATAAAGGAATAATATTTGTAATATATCTCTGTTAAAGTTGTATGGTCCCCCAAAACATGAAAAATGAAGATTAATTAAATCAGACTTTGAATATGTTATTTTGTAGTTTTAAATCACTTCCATAAAAAAATAAATAAAAAAATAATGATTTCACTTGTAAAATGACAAAATAAATGGTTAAATTCAACCAAAAATCCATTGGCTGGCAGCCAATTTGACCATTTTTTGCTTTAAATTACATTTTTTTCAGGTAAACTTATTTTTTTTCAATCTAATTTTTGGTCAAAGTGGATAACTGTTATGTTACATTAAAATGGAATATTCAACAAAAAATGCTTAAAGAATTATTTTTTCAGGGGGATAGTGAGCTTTTGCATCTGGATGGTAGACGAAAGGGGACAGGAAATTGAAAGAGCGTGGTGGTTGTACAACGTATCTTCCGTCTTGTTACTAAATTGTGTTTCGCACAAGCTGACGATGGCAAGCTTCATTCTAGGCCACAGACGTTGCTTAATGAATGAATAATGAACAGAACGGAGTGTAGTGGGCTTATACGCATGCGCATTTTAATCTTTATTTATAAATTACCGTCCCCTTTCATTTACCGTCCCGATACGGAAGCTTGATAACACATTGCTACTACACTTACATTGTGCTTTGTTTCAGAGTGGCTATTTCTTCTTCATATTTTTCAACAGTACCTGTATAATTACAAAGAATAAAATACAGTTTGAGCCAGTTTAAAGGTGATTAGTTATAGGAGATTTTCATAAATAATTGCACCCATAATTTAACCTATAGTTTAGCAAGAAAAACTGTTTGGTTCTTGGTTTGATAATCTTTTTTCAGCTCAAATGTAGCTATATACTTCCTAGATAGGAACATTAGGGTCCCTTAGCTAGGATTGGTTGCAGGTAAATCCTGATAGGAACATTAAGCTCCCTTAACTAGGATTGGTTGCAGGTAAATCCTGATAGGAACATTAAGGTCCCTTAACTAGGATTGGTTGCAGATAAATCCTGATAGGAACATTAAGGTCCCTTAACTAGGATTGGTTGCAGGTAAATCCTGTAAGGAACATAGGGTCCCTTAACTAGGACTGGGTGTAGGTAAATCTTGATAGAAACAGCTGGTCACGGTGCCATAACATTAACAGGAGCATTGCTAGCCCTCTGTCGTAACATCAACAGGAGCATTGCTAGCCCCCTGTCGTAGCATTAACAGGGGCATTGCTAGTAACCAGAGACTGGGTAAAACTAATACAGTGAACCCTTAATAGCAGCTTCTAATAGCAGTATAGTGAATTGAAATATGACGAGTGCTTCTTATGGCTGCTTTTATACCTGTGAGGTTCTTCTGCAATGCAGCATTCACTGCTTGCAGTCTTCGCAATTCATCTACTTCACTTTGACTGCTCTGTGATGACTCTTTGCCCTTCTTCAGGTCTTTGACCTCTTTTTCTAATTCTTCATTACTTGTACACAACTACAAAAAAATATGATGGAATAACGTAATCTAAAAACCAGTAATGTCTACACTATCAAACGTTATGTGACAACAAAATGTGATGTGCCCATATATTTTTTATTTTTATTTCCAAACCCAACCAACAGCAAAAGAAATTCGCCAATAACAGGAGGGTATTATTAGGAGGGTATTATATGTTAATGATGATGTCATATCACTACAAAATTTGGGCATATCACTACCATATTTAGGCACACCACACATATTTGTAACATACACTTTGGTAGTGTAGACAGAGCTTAACAATATATTATCTTTCAAATCATAGAACACTGTGATTTTTGTATAGTGTACACTATTAAGAAAATGATTTTCCAATATATTTTATGATGGACCAATAAATATTATCTTATCTTATTGGACCTTGTTTGTTTCACAGGCAGGTGTCCCATTAATAGAGGTATATAATAACAATATTTTCGATTTATAAAGTGCCTTTCCAATGATCATTGCTCATGGCGCTCATGTTACACTTTTCAACTACATGCTTATCCCCTATGGATCACATTATGTCAGTGCTGCTAATTCAACGAGCTTCTCGTCTCTCCATGACAGTGGCTATGTGAGCTAGCACACTGGGGTAAGCCTCTACTCATCTTGAAAGTTGTACTAGGTTCTTTAAAGTGCTCACAAGCATTTTGTGTCCTTATCGGGAGAAAAACTGAAATAGAAGACTACCTTTGAGAGCTCTTGCATCAGAGTAGAATTTTGCAGACGGAAGTCTTCCTCTTGACTCTGTAACTTCCTCTGAAGACTCTCATTCTCAAGGATAAGCATTTCAACCTCCTGTAGTGAACAAAAACACATGCAATATTTTAAGGAAATGAAGTACAATTTAATGCTCAAATTGGGATAATCAATCATTGAATAGTTCGATAAAAAAAGATGCCCCTTAAATTTTGATAAATAGAACAAAAAAACCCACTTATTTTTACAACTTTTAGGCCCTGTATTTAAGTGTAATTGGTAGTCCAACCTATAGTGGTGGATCACATAGTGTTCTTTTTAAGATTATAGAACATAAATAATATTTAAATTTATAGACCAGAAAGAGGCAAACAAGAACAAATTTGCATCTACAAAGCAAGTCAAAGAAATTGCTTCTGCTGTTGACATAATTAACATTGCCTGTAATTGTATTTGAATTATAAAATATGTAAGTGGGTATAGGCAGGAAATGCCACATAGGAAAACTATGGTGGTTAGTAACTAGCACAGAATTCATAATCATATTACATTTATCTCAACCATAAATATTTAATCTATGAGAAGTCTAGTCTAAATGTGTATATAGTACCTACCTTAGCTTTCTTGCTTTTGGAAATGATCTGAAAAAGTTAAAGAATAGATTAAAAATTGTAAACAAAAATGTATAATGATATTAATAATCTGTGTATTGGACTTAAGGCTTGAACAAAAGCATTCAATACAAAAGCAGAGCAAAATAGATAAATAAAAATAAATTTCAACATTTTATTTTGCAGACTACAGACGGTTTCATAAAGGTGATAACAAATCACTCTTCATTCCCTTTAACTTGAGTCATTTATTTATCTAAATACAAAATAACTGATATTATTATTTTTAGTGTATGCACCAAACACTGTATTCATAAACATTGTAAAAGCTAGAACCAGTGGAGCAGTAGCCTTCAACAATGAAGTTTGCTCCTAAATGGAAGAAGAAAAAGAAGAAAAAGAAGAAAAGAACAAGAAAAGAACAAGATGAAAAGAAGAAGAAACGAAGAAGAAGACTTGCAACAAATAATTGAAATTGCTTCATTTTATTTAATACTTTTCAAATCATGTTATGAAAACTGTACCTTGTTAGCCTTTTGCATTTCTTTTTCATGAGAAGAGGATTGGTTACGCAGAGTAGAGAGTTCTGAAACAGAAATACAATCATCATTATCAGGGAATGGTAGGCAGATGCGTCGCAAACAATAGCTATACAATCAGCACAGGGTCAAGTTACAATTCAACCATGGTTCTGGTGGTAGAACAAGTCTTGTAGGACAAGAGGACTTAAAGTTGGAGGTCCAGTGTACACATTTGGCTTGTGTGCATTCTAAAGAACCCAGTTCATCTTTTGAAAGAATTGGGGGTCACCCCGGTGTACTGGTCCATTCAGTTTTGTCGTTTTGGACAGACAAATGGGGCAGCACTCGATACGAAGGGACCCTTGCCGTCCACACATGTGCGCAATTCAGCCCAGTAAGGCTGCAAGTCACAAGTTATTACCTCACATTTACATTTAATATCGGGGAATGGTAAGTTTAAACATTTTGCTCTAACATCACACATTACATCATTATACTATAATGTTCAAAGATTTTAAACTGCACTAAATTGATTGATATGACAGGTACCAACATATTTTATTTCAAAGGATTGTGTATGTTTTTCCATTCAGTTTTATACTAATTTATAAATGACTATAGTAGTACTATAGTAGGTTTAATAATTTGACACACAATTTATTCATTAAAGAAGAATTCTCTCCCATTTCGGATATAGGATAGTCTCTGATTACATCTCTATGACAATAGTTATTTTATTATACAGCAGCTGTCCCAGTTGGGCTTTAGTGGACTGTTGCCAAAATCATAAAGAAAGTCATTACTATACTTACCATTTTCATATTTTCTAATTTTATCACTTTGTTGATAGTTGGTAGTTCTCAACTCCAAAAGTTGAGTCTTGTAAATGGAAAAGAAAAACAAAATCACACGGAATATAAAAATGGAAACAGATGGATGATTAATATTAAAAATGATTTGCTAGAATACGGCCAAATAAAAAAAAATAGTAGTCTAGTTTCACATTTAGGATTTGATTTTTTTTATGATGGGCTTTACATTCGCCGTTGATAATTTTGATAAATGTATTAATAATAATTAACGCAGTGGCTAGAAATATATGTCACCATATATTTCGCTCTGGCTGTGTTAAAGGCATAGTTGAGAATATCGAGTCTCCGTCATATCTTTGAAATATAGCATCATCATTCCATTGCTAAAACTCGGAATTTCTCAGTCAGACATATGTGACAGCTACTTTGTAACATTGTCATTGACCGAGTTGTATCTTGAAAATGTTGCAAAATGTTATATCAATAAAATACGGTAATATTCACTGCCTGGCCCGTGGTAATAATAGAGATGCCTTTTCCTAGGCCTGGACTGGGGAGATATTGGAGACAGCCTTCATTCAACAAACCACACACCACACAAACATTATCGTCACCCGAACCGACAGAGCCTAGGCTAGCCTAGACTCGGAGTTTCAGTACACACCTACACTAACCACTTTTATGGAACTCTGTACTTAGCAAGTAGAACAAATACTCAACAATTTATTAATGTTTTCAAATGACATAATCATGAATATATATTAAATAGTAGCTTACTTGCATTCGATTAAACTCTTCGTCGGAAAGTGACTGAGCCATCTTTACTTCTACACTTTCTGTGTTTTGATATAGCGCCCTCTATAAAGTAAATAGTCCACGCCTTTTTATTGCGTTTTTTGACATTATTTTAATGATTTTTATTTTAGGATACGAAATATTATTTACTATAATTTGTGTAATTTAAACCGTCGCATAAAAATATAGTTTGTTGTGGTAAAATATTATTCAAAAAAATTGAAATTTCACTAAAATATTTAAAGACAGGAATAGGCCGACATAGATATTTTTTTTAATAAAGAAACATTATTTTGAAACTAAATATCTTAAAATGAATTTAAATATAAAATAGTAATTTGAAATTTACTTTCAATAAATTTAAAATATTGATTAAAACATTTTTTTTTGTGATGAAGTTTAAATGGTGATAATTTAGTTTCTTATCAATCCATTATTTTTGTCCGATAAATAAAAATAAAAATGTAAGTGTATGGATCTTTCAACTATTAAAAATGTTTTCTTTCAAAAAAGTCGAAATTGTCATGGCTTAGGCCTACTAGTCAAAAAGCTAAAATCTCAGACTGTAACCATTTAGAAGAATTTACAAACAACAGAAAAGAATTGGGCAACATTTAAAAATAGACATTTAGGCCTACTAATTACAGGAACACACACACAAACATAATTCCAAATATTATATTCAAGTTCAATATTTATTATAGTATCTGCACCACTCTTTTAAAAGTACAAAATAGTAGCATGTGCATAACAATAAAACAAATCTTCTAAAAAAAACAATTAAAAAAAATAATTCCTAACAATTTTGTTTTTATTATTATGGCCGACGTCTGTCAAGAATGACAAAGTCAATTAGTTTTATGGTCTTCCATCCAAGCTCTAACCAGGTCTAATGTTGGTTAACTTCGGTGATCTGATGAGAACCGGTGTTTAAATTACAGTCACTTTTACTAAACTTGTAGGCACGTATAATAAATAACATGCGTATCAGAATTTGTAATCATTACCATGTTGTACAAAAAAAATGTTTCTAATGCTTAATTCACACTAGGAAGCAATGCAAGGATGTAAACACAAGGCAAGTGATTTAATCAATTACATACGATAGATTATTCAAAGTCGCTTTTCATTGGTCAACTTGTGTTGCATTGTGTCTACGTCCCTGTGTTGCATCTAGTGAGAACTAAGTAATAAGAGTGAGAACAAGGGTCACATGGCACCTATATTCAGCATATTCTTGTAGATGTCATCAATTATAAATGATTTGTGTTAGAGTTTTATATGGTGAAGGACCTAAGAACACTAAGATCTGGCAAGAAACAGAGCTTAGCACTCTAGAATCAAAAGGCTAATGAAATTTAATACACTTGGTTCACACCAGGACGCAACACAGGAACATAGAACCAATGCAAGTGAATTGACCAATCACAAGCGACTGCTCAGATGATCCATCGCTTGTGATTGGTCAAATCACTACTTTTGTGCATCGTGTCTCGTATTATCCATATTATTTAACAATTCAAGATAATAATCATTACATTGTGACATTGGATTTTTTATAAAAAAACAATACATTGGACATACAGTATTTACTTCAAAAAATGAATTCTTATTTAATTTGTTTATTATATAAAAATACAATAACATTCAATTAATATTAAAGATAATTTCTAACATTTAAATTCCTACAAAGTTTATTCAATAGAACAAAATATATTTTATTCTTAAAATGCTTACATAACATTATCATCTTAACAAAAATGTGTATACAGTATGTATTAAATATATAATAGTTTGTATATGAAAAATTAATACATTTTTTAGTTTAAGTTTTATACAAAATTCTAATATCATACACAACATTCACCTCAAACATATTATATTTATTTGTCTACATTTCTACACAATTATAAGCTAAAATTATTACATAATATGTAATAATATGTAATAATTATATATTATCATGCTTTTATTTAGACGTACAATTTAAAACAAAGGATGTTTTTTAGCATAATAAAAAAAATGTCTAAAAAAAGATACATTCACTATAAGCTGCTTGAAATTCCTGAAGTTTTAAAAAAATATTTAAAGATGTATTGTCCCCCTGAAAAATAATTTGTTGTTGTTAAATATGCCATTTTAATGTTACATTAATAGTTATCCACTTTGACCAAAAATTGGATATAAACAAAATTTATTTACCTGAAAAACTGCAATTTAAAGCAAAAAATGGTCAAATTGGCTGCCAGCCAATGGATTTTTGGTTGAATTTAACCATTTATTTAGTTATTTTATAAGTGAAAACTTTATTTTTTCTTATAAGGAAGTAATTAACTTTCTTACAACTACTAACCTATTCAAAGTCTGATTTCATTTTTCATGTTTTTGGGGGACAATAAATCTTTAATGTTTGATGAATTTCATTAAATATTTAAAAGACAGTTTCGCAGAGTTTGAACATAATTAAAAAAAAGACAGTTTTGAGGTAGAAATGAAAGGCCACGCATACAGTACCTCAATCAGAATGAATTTGAACATAATTTAAACAAACTAAAAATTCATCAAAATAAATTTCATAATCCTATATTTTCACATTACACATCACTTGTTTACACTGACATTAGTTTAAAAAAAAGTAGATATTTAAAAAACACATAACAGGCTCTTAGTCAGGGACCTTTTGATTTGTTTGGATCTACAAATTGTGTGGTTGCTTTCTGGATTAGAATTTAGCAAAGACTTGGGGAAGCACACACATGCACACTTGCTTAACATGTTCTTAGTTCTCCGGCTGTCGCAAACTAAAGGCTCCCTATTATCAGGATGATTGGTCATTCCTTTACGTTGCCCATACGTCCTTGCATTATTATTGTGGAATGACTTACTCTCCTTTCAGGGGTGGATCAGGCAATTTTTTAATGATGAAGAACTCACAAAAGAAATGGTTCATAATGTATTTATTTTTAGTTGCACCCAGAACACATCTATAGGGGGACACCAGCAAAAAGCTGGCACAAGAACAAGTGGTGACGCTACACCAAGACAGGCTGAGTGATGGTAAGCAATCAACACGTCACTCGCATGAACAATGCTGCCGATGCTAGTAGTGGAAACATAGCACAAAAAGTAAGTTGACTTTCATGATATATCCAAAGAGAAATTACAAACATAATTTATTAAAATCAAATCTAATTTTTCGAGTTCATTTTAGCTGCATCTTTACCTGCGATTTTGCTATCCTAATCACCTCAATTTGATAATCTGCCATTCTTCTTTCCTTTACACTCATTTTAACGTACAAAGACTTCATATCCTTCTCCCTGCAACATCTATTAACTTATAATAATTATATTCACAAATTTACATCCTCTTTACATACCATAAAACCTCGAAAAGAAGCCCAGGCTGCTTCCTTTTTAGGACTCTTTGGTGGGCTTCTTTTTCTCGAAAAGCCATCTTTTCGAGGTTTTAAGGTACTCTAATAGTATTCAAATATTACTATTTACATAATTGCATCATTTGCATAATTGCCGATTCATACATTCTCCGTTCTGGAATCTATCGATTTTGGTATATTCACTGGTCGGTCAATGATCTGTGGAAGGTCAACTGAGGGCTCGTTGTTTTCCGCTACTTCACTTTTCCAATTTTCAAGTTCTTTGATCTAAATAAACCAAAATAGAAATAAAAATATATTTTAATTTACGTTTTAATAATGTAAGGGTAAGAAGACTGAATAATCGACCAAAGGCTTCAAAATGATTGGACTTATACTCTTTTGCTTGATATGCTGCCACCCTACCATTTGACCACTGAGCTTTCATAGTATGTTTAAGTCTGATCGCAAATCTTTTCCATATGAGCTTATAGTCATATCCAACAATCACATTTTCCCTTTAAACTATTCGAATTCAAAGTGTGCCAGTGTAAACCTGTTGAAATCTTTAACAAACTGCAGTTTGAAGAAGCTAGGCCATGGAACTCTTGACAAACCAGTTTGCCGGTTTTGTTTTACCTCAGCGAATCAAATAATAGTCCCTGTAATTATGTGATCAGAGATGGCAGTTTTAATGATTCCAAGACTGGCACCACAACGGTGGCAAACTCAGGTTTGGTGGTCAAGTTTAGACCAGACTCTCGATTACTCTCCCAATACCAGACAACCTTGGGCTGCCATAATATGTCCGGTTTTCAGGAAAGTCTGGTATTCAGAATGTGTTTTTTAGGGCAAAAATTAACATGGGGCCTTTTGGACCTCAAGAAAGTCTGGTTTTGGGAGAGTTTTCGGTTTCTGCATTAGGAGAGTTGACTGTACACAATAAAGACTTTAAAATTACACAAAATAATAGTATAATAGTATAATAATAGATATATACCCGGTTTTCTAGTTGTACATTCTTTGTCTTTTGATCAAGTACGACTTGTTCTAAACTCTTAATAAATGCTTGCATATCAGCTAATGTGTCCTTTAATCCCTCAAAATCTTCACACGTGGGACAGGCTGTGAGAAAAAGTAAGTACAGTAAAAAATTGTCTTCTTTTAACAAAAAATATTTGATGACAACTCATTAGGTTGTTGATGTTGCTAAAAATAAACTTTACTTCCTAATTTAAGCTTTTAATTTAAGATTAACTGAAAGGCTTATATGGTATCAACTTTTAATCTTGATTTCAAAACTTTTTTTTTTCTGGGTTGTTTGTGACAGTTATAACAAGAAACCAAGAAGTGTAAAGACTCTTGGAAAGTAGGACAGTTGGAATATATGCTTACGTTGACATGTTTGTCCATCACCCATAAGTTTGAAGTTGTCCCGACATGTACAGTTGTATCCGCCACCAAAATTAATACATTCGTGTTGACAATTTATTCTCTCCTACAAAAATAATAAAAATACTTTTTGGTTAACAATAATGAAAATTATCCAGTACATAATTATTGGCTCCTTGCCAGTATGTTAGTATGAAAAGGGTTCTAGTAAAATACAACACTCTATAGGCTTTATAAGTTCATGATTGAGAGTACTTTAGATTTTAATTTAATATTAATAACACAACCATTTGTTTTGTGTTGATACTTACCAGTAAACACTCATTAATGTCCACACACTTGGTGGCGTCCATCTCATCTACAACATACCCATCATGGCAACCACAACTGCAAAGAAAATATTAATAATATTTGTAATGAAATTAGTCTCAGTACATTATATCTAGATTAGATAATGCATTGTCATTATTTTTTGACACATTTCAGGCAAAACAAGATAAGACTAATGAAACAAGTTTAGACTAGGTGAACAAATTTAGAAGGAAGAGCAAAATTACTGACCGATTGAATTTTGACTGGTTGGAACAAGTTTAGACCAGGAACCAGTTTGGACTGGGAGAAACAAGTTTGGACTGGTTGGAAAAAGTTTAGACTAGGAACCAGTTTGGACTGGGAGAAACAAGTTTGGACTGGTTGGAACAAGTTTAGACTGGCTGGAACAAGTTTAGACTGGTATGAACAAGTTTGGAGTGGTTGTTACAAGACTGGACTGGTTGGAACAAGTTTAGACTGGGTGGAACAAGTTTAGACTGGTTGGAACAAGTTAAGAAATCTAAGCTTGGTGAACCCACCAATCACCTCCATCCTATCATGCATACACAAAATCAAGTACATTATCTACACTGCAATAAGAAGTCAAAGTTAACTTAATACTTACTGGAATCCACCAGGTGTGTTGGTGCAAAGATGGTCACATCGTGCATTTGATATGTCACATTCATCAATATCTAAAGAGAAAGAATTAAACATTGCAAAATAAGCAAAACTAAATTTGATGAAAATCAAAAAACTTTGTAGTAAAAATGGTGCTTACCAAGACAAGTGCAGTTATCAGCTGCGATATAGTAACCATGGCTACAGCTACAAGTGTAACCGCCTTCAAGATTCACACAATTATCCATCTGGCTGCAACATGCAGCTCCAGTTAAACATTCATTTGTATCTGAAATAAGAATGAATAAAACAAATATTAAATTCTTACATGAAAAATCACAAAATAGTGACAATGGTAGATCAATTACTCTTTCTTAAAAGGGAGAAGGGAGAAAGGTTTTTAAGTAGTGAAACAGAGATCCCCAACTTAAAAATGGTAGACTTTATAAAAGAGGAAGCTATCTAATTCTTCTGGTCTTTATTTCAAAATGGTTAAATTGCTCTTTTGCACTACCCTTGAATTTGAGCTGCTTCAGCACATAGCTCAGGTCGGAAGTTTCCTATATTTGTTCTAAAGCTGTACTATTATTTATTTTTTTATACATAATAATAAATACACTTATAATAAATATATACTTACCAACACATGCTTTACCATCTTCTTCAAGTTCAAAACCCGAAAAACATTCACATCGATGCCTGCAATAAAAAAGAAATAATTATAAAATAGCACCAAATTTGAGTCAAGGAATAAAGCATGTAGTTCCATTGTACCACACTCAAGTAAATGTTAACCCTGTTCAGACATGCATCGCATTTTGACAGCTTTTACCAAATTGACAAGGAACAAATTGACGATGTATAAACATGTGTGAATGCTTGCAATCATCTTGTTTAGTGGTAAAATCTTTCGATCACAATGTTTTGGACACAACTATTTATTGTGATCAGAAGTCAATACAACCAGTCGCAACAAGATTCAAATATGAAAAATATATTAGACGTGCCCTCCTTTATCGTTGATACACTTATGCTCGCATCCACCATTGTTATCTGCACATTCGTTGATGTCTGAACATGATACGTTATCCTCTAGGAGAAAGTAACCACTGCGGCATAAACACAGGAAGCCGCCATCGGTGTTAATACACAGTTCATTGTGATCACAGAGATCCTGCTGACATTCATCGATATCTGAAATAGAAGCAATCAAAAACTATTCTTGCAAATTTTTAAAAAACTAATGACTGACATCCTGAGAAATCTCTCTGTTTCAGCTGCTCCACTTCCTTGACAAGGTTCATCCAGTGTTTCCTATCCATTGTACTTTTTCATTAGCTTTTCTATATAATTGTATATTTTAAATTTGGCTGCTGTCTGTCTGTCTGCTGGTTATTTAGTTTCTTAAGGTCATGGTTTATTATTGTGGGTAGTGTCTGTCTTGGAAAACAGGCAAGCCAAAGAAATCAAAAGGAACCAGGCAAGAAAATGTCAGACGTGAACACCACCTATGCTTACTCAGCATGAAGCAGAAGCGAACAAGGATGTTGCATACTCATGAGAAGTAGATCATCTAGTACATACATTCATAATTCTCATTCATTCATATATCTATACAATATTACTGTAATTTTATTTGAAAAGTTGTAAGTTTATAATCACCTTCACAGTGGCCACCTCCTGCAACATCTTTGTATCCTGAATTGCAAGAACAGAAGTAACTAAAAAAAAGAGAAAAAGTAATGTATTTCACTTCTGTACAGTTTTAAAATAAATGTAGTTATCATTGGAGCATATTTTGGATGTTACTCTATGACTTTGATGTCAGAAGGTTATGCCAGAACAAGTTGGAAGTCCACTGCTAATATAAGGGTGTAGAAATCAGAAGTCATAAAAAAACAAATACAAAGTCAAAGAAAGAACAACTTGAGAGGATTACATCTTACAAACCTATGGCATTCTTAGGTTTTTGAAAGAGTAATTATAAAATTAGAGATATCGTGTTCCATAGAATATAAACCCACTCGGATGATTTTTGTGACCTTTGACACTAAAACTAATGTACCTTCCTACTGTATTGTTACAGTTCTGTTCACAGTTGTGTATTCTTTCATGTTCACACTCATCAAAATCTGAAAATCAGAATAACATTGTCTGTATAAAAAAAAAACTTGTTTTTTCTATGGCATGCCAAAGTAACAAGTATGATAAAAGATCTGTTTCTTTATCATTGTTTGCTTGCTCTATAGTGAGAATTGTTTTACAACTAACTTAGTTTGCCATTTGTTACCCCAACTCATCCTTATCATGTGTTTACCACAGTCTCAGTAGTACAGAAGTTTATCCTATACCAGCATTAGGTCATAATTGCTCTGTATCTACTGTACATTCATGTTAGTCTATTGGAGCCATTGTAATTCAGTTACAGAACAGCCTCAGACAGGCACAGTACTGTAGTAGGGGTTCTAAGAAATGACATCCATTCCACATTTATAAACTGAATCCAGCCTCACGCTATCACACCTACTACTGTACATTGACAATAAAACCATTGTACAGCTTCCAACAAGCCTTCTCATTTACACTGAATGTAGCCTAACCCTAGTCTACCTACCTTGACAATGAAGCCATTGGTAAGGCTCATAGCCCAGTGGACAACCACATGTATAGTTGCCCTGTGTGTTGATACAGATTGCATTCTCCGAGACATCACACCCGTTCCTGTTGTTAATACACTCATTTATATCAACACACTCTAGCCCATCTTCAGTTAGTTCATATCCTGGGAAACATCTGAAAAAAACAAAAGGGGAAACATATTTTAGCTCTAAGCATTTTTCTTAACAGGAAGATTGATTCTGATCGGAACCATTTATACAACATCAGTCTGACATACTATAGTTAGTGTTTCTTGAACTTTGTGTTTATCAATGTTTTGTGGTAGGTTTAGGATATGTACCTATAAGACTGAGTCTGAGAGGAAAGAGTTTACATTGCGTTGGTATATCTCCAAAATAAGCTCAATTCATTGACTTGAAGTACAGTAGAAACTATTAGGGGACACACTCCAAGGAAACAAACAATGAACGTTTAACACTAAGGAAAGGTCCCAATCAGGGAAAACTTTCTCGAGTCCATATGGTGTCCCTTTAATAAAAGTTCTTCTGTTTTAGGAATGATATTTACTGGCACGAGTATGATCCTGGGGTGTTGGTACACTGTTGTGAGCAATCACCATTATCTTCCAGGCACTCGTCAATATCAAGACATGTGACATCATCTTGATTCAAGAAATATCCCTCATCACAAAGACATTTGAAGGATCCTATGTCAAAAAGAGAGGAAAACAATATTTAAGTTGATTCATAAAATGGTAATGAGAACCAGAAAAGATAGGTAATAGTACAAAACTAATAATAACCCAACTATTCAGGGACGGATCCAGCATTGCATATAAGAGGATGGCACATCTTGTGGCGAACAATAACGTGGAGCTGGCCTGGTTGGAGTATTTAAAATCTGGCTGATGCACTCCCTCAAAACTTTAAATATGCCTGACATTTCAACTTCTGGGTATTCTATGTTGACTAAATAAGGGAATAGAATGGAGCAGATGATTTAATATATATATACACAGTAATCAAGTTGGTTTGACAACTGTAACATAATGGTAACATCATTTTGAAATATGTGGAATCATTGAAATAAATAAACTTTAATCTTCATGTTTTTGAGGGACAAGCTTGAATGAATTTAACTAACCTATGTTATTTTTACATCTGTGATTACACGGCCCTTTGTTGTTATCAGATTCCCGGCATTCATTGATGTCAACGCAGACGCTGTTTGTACGATCGGTACCTCTGAATCCTGTTCGGCAACGACACTCATGCGTACCAGGATAGTTTGTGCAAACGTGCTGACATCCACCGTTGTTTCGCATGCATTCGTTAATATCCAGGCAGCTGGTGTCATTGTCATTGGGAACGAACCCTTCATTACACTCACAATTAAAACTGAAATGGAACATTTCGCAATTTTAATAATATTATATTAAGTCAACTCTAAAGCTCTAGAGTTTTGTTAGCCAAACCATGTATTTCAAAGAACAGTTTGGGTGAGAACTTGCCTTAGCATTAAACTGATTGCAACTGGTCGATGTTAACCATACCATAAACGCAATAATTTTACGTAATTTTTAGATCATTTATTTTAGATTATAAAAGCATCCCAATTGAAATAAGTTAAAACGTTTTTTGGGCTATCCTCGAAAATCTTCTACCTTTTTCTGTAATGTCAGTAGTTATCATAGGTATAGGTATTTTTATAATGATTTTCGAAATGAAATCAAATCATTGGCACAGAAACATATAGTCTGTTTTTTGTATGATTGGTGCTCTTGAGGTAATCCAGATTTGATGTTTTTATTGAATATGAATTTTTTAATGATTTATAAATATTTATTGTTTACAGTACAAATATTTGCGTTATCTATATTAAGAACCTATTACTTTTTCTAGAATTATCGTTGTACTTTATCTTGCTTTTGTTGTGTACTTGAGAGGAATAACAAAATTAATTGGATTTTGATTATAGTCACACATGGAAACATAAACACTCTATTGCAACCTTATCTTCCAATAAGTTCCAATTATTTTCATGATACAAGTTGCGGTCACCAAAAAATAGCATGTGACAGATACTCATTAAATTAGCACAACGCAACTTTTAAGCCAATTTTTAAACGAGTTGCCAAAGATACCAAACTACGTGCCAAAAATGCCAAAAATACAAAAATAACTATATATTTAAAAAAAAAATGAAAAACATGTTTATAATTTGAAAAAAACTTGGAAGAATTCCAGAAAGATTAGTTGGCTTATAACTTGTAGTAAAACTGACCTTCCAGGAAGGTTTGTACATGTGTGACAATCTTCAGGATTGGGTTCACACTCATTAATATCCTGGCAACCATCCTCTTGTTTACTGTATCCCTCAGAGCATTGGCATCGGTATCCACCAGCAAAGTTGACACATTCTTGATCGCATTGCAAGCGCAGTTGAGACGCACACTCATCAATATCTGTAAAATATGAACGATGACATTTTTATTTTGTTAAACATCTAATTTTTGGTCAAAGTAAAAATGGCCCATTTAAGAAAAAAAAATGAGTGGTATAAATCTTTTCTAAAAAAAAAAGAAAATAAAAAAAAGTTTTACTATGCTATTGTATATACCCTGTATCAAATATAATACACTACAACTTGTACTGTTTTTAGTACTAATAATGTCCTATAAAATTACAAATTTAATAGGACATTAAAAGAATATGGAATATTTAATCTGTCTAGCATCTTCCGATGGAGTTCAATGATGGACCTCGATTCTTTTCTATCCTGCATACATGTCTGTATTTCTTCGACAGTGAAGCCTGTATATCCTACTTTTGCAGCAGCCCACAAATGTTAACGCTGCTGGCCCTCTTTTTTCTTCAGTTGGTTTCCTGGTTACCAGAGACAACACATGAGTGAGTGAGTGGCCGAGCAGTTAAGACAGTGGACAATTACGTAGCTATAACATCGGGGCAAGGGTTCGAGGCTCACTCGCTCCCTGGTTCTGGTGAGTCTTGAGTCTTCTCGAATAAAGATTAAAAACTATAGGTCCAGTGTACATATCTACCTTATGTGCACTTTAAAGAACCTAGTACATCATTTGAGACGAGTAGGTGGTTACCCTAGTGTACACACACAGCCACTGTCATTCATAAAGAATAAGAAAAACAAGATTACTTTACCTTTACAAACTCTAGCATTTGGGCTTAGCTCAAAGCCTTCCTCACAGTCGCAGTAATAACTTCCTGGTGTGTTGATGCAATGTTGATTACATTGGTTGCTATGGATATCATACGGTGATGGTGCTCGTGAGCACTCGTCAATGTCTACAACAAAAAATATATTCATTTTAGGCCAATTACAGCAAATTTAACTTAAATTTATTTGGTGCGTGTGTACACTTAGTGCGGGTGCAATTTGTGTGGTCAATTGATGCGGGTGCAATTTGTTCAGGTGTACACTTGGCACATGGTGTGTGTATACATTTGGTGTAGGTGTATACTTGGTGCGTGTATTCACTTGGTGTGGGTGCAATTGGTGCATGTGTACATTTGGTGCGTGTGTACACTTGGTGCGTGTGTACACATGGTGCGTGTATACATTTGGTGTAGGTGTTTACTTGGTACGTGTATTCCCTTGGTGTGGGTGCAATTGGTGCATGTGTACACTTGGTGCATGTGTACACTTGGTGCGTGTGTACACATGGTGCGTGTATACATTTGGTGTAGGTGTATACTTGGTGCGTGTATTCACTTGGTGTGGGTGCAATTGGTGCATGTGTACACTTGGTGCGTGTGTACACTTGGTGTGTGTGTACACATGGTGCGTGTATACATTTGGTGTAGGTGTATACTTGGTGCGTGTATTCACTTGGTGTGGGTGCAATTGGTGCATGTGTACACTTGGTGCGTGTGTACACTTGGTGCGCGTGTACACATGGTGCGTGTATACATTTGGTGCATGTGTACACTTGGTGCGTGTGTATACTTGGTGCGTGTGTACACATGGTGCGTGTATACATTTGGTGTAGGCGTATACTTGGTGCGTGTATTCACTTGGTGTGGGTGCAATTGGTGCATGTGTACACTTGGCACATGAAAAGTGAAGATGCAATTAAATTATTATTAATTTAAAAAAACATATATACAAGTATATATTAATTTTATCTAATTCATTTTAACACCACCTTAATCCAACTACATAAAGAATAATATTAAAATATCATAACAATTGCCAGAATGTCTAGAAATTGATCAAACGCTTTTAAAACAATTTCCTGTTAGTTAAAAAGATGATTTTCAAACGAAAAATTGGCAAGAAAATGGACAATTACCTTGGCAACCTTTCCCATCTTCATTCAGTTCGAATCCAAGATGGCATGAGCAATACGCGTCAGAGTTTGCCTTGTTGCAGATATGTTGGCATCCACCATTGTTTGTCTCACAAACACTTGGTTCTAAAAATAAAATAACCTCAATGAAATAGCTGTTTAAAAAATCCTGTAAACATGGTCAATATTATTGTACCCGTGTGTGTATGTTTCATTGAATCAGCTTACCCTTGGCTGTTTGCCCAAAATTAATTTGCCTAAAATTACCTCAGGTGCAGATATAGTTTTGCTTGTTTTGCCTAAAGGCCAATTTACACAGAGTTAAAGGTAATAAAAATATAGAATCTATGTTATTTCTTATGACCATTTAATACACAAAACACGGAGCGGACGGGCGGTCTCCGCTCAGGATAGACACAGATCCCATGTAGGAAAAGCTATGCAGTTTTCCGTCTGTGTAAATTGGCCTTTAAATTGCTTTTGTACATCCCTTTCTTTTAGATAGCCAAATATTTGCCATTGTTCATTTTATATATTTCAATTTATTTAACTTCAACTCAATAACATATGGTATTAAAGTGAATGTTGAAACGTTGTCTATAGGCCTAATGATACACTTCCTAAACATGTGATTCCTTTTAGCCAAATTATGCCAACTTTGTAAAGTCCAATTTCAACTACTATTTACACAAGTTCAACAAACCATACGCCTTAACAATATCAGGAAGCATTAATAATCTAGTACATGGTAGAGTCAATAGAGCAAACATTATTTTTATTGAAGGATTCATATTTTCAAGTATATATGTTCACTTTAATTAATGAATTTGTACAGACATGTAGCATTGGCTCGGATTTGTTGAAAATGAGAGCTCACCCCAGGTCAGTATGCAGAGAATCTAGGGGTTTGGGGATTAGCAGACAGTTTAAATGAGGTGTAAATGGTTTAAATTGGGTAAATATGAAATCACACATTGCTGTACAGAACTTGGTCCGTAGGAATTGTCATAACCTGGGTAGATGGGATCTCAGGTTCTGGTGGATAGGATTATGGTGGAAGTGCAGGTGTTACCTAACAGATGAAAAATGGGTCCCATGAAGTTTCATATCCTTGATGAGTGGGGTTAGTGAGGAGCTCATGTGTGGGCTAAAGTACTGGTGAGTGGGGGAGCTCATGTGGGCTAAGGTACTGGTGAGTGGGGGAGCTCATGTGGGCTAAGGTACTGGTGAGTGGGGGAGCTCATGTGTTGGGTGGGGGGGGGGGGGTTACTCCGATGCTGGTGAATGGGGAGCACACCTCCTGGTGTGGATGGGAGGTCAGGTGCTGGTTAATTGGGAGCACAAGTGCTGGTGGATGGGAGCTCAGGTGCTGGTGGATGGGAGCTCAGGTGCTGGTGGATGGGAGCTCAGGTGTTGGTGAGTGGGGAGGTCAGGTGCTGGTTAGTGGGAGCTCAGGTGCTGGTGAATGGGGAGCACAGGTGCTGGTGGGTGGGATCTCATGTGCTGGTAAGTGGGAGCTCAGGTGCTGGTGAGTGGGGAGCACAGGTGCTGGTGAGTGGGGAGTTTAGGTGCTGGTGGGTGGGCTAATGCAAAAGCTAAGGTGCTTTCTACATGAAAATAAAATGGTCCCATGATGTTCCATTTACAAAACTTGGCACAGGGTAAGTATAAAATAAATTGAATAAATTCCAACAAAAATTGTAACATTAATTTAACTTGGCTTTATTGCATGTATCTGTTGCAACCGACCTTTCAGCTATGCTTGGCATGTAACGTTTGTCATACCATAACACTTCACAGGGAAGTACTAAACTAAAGCGGAACATAGAAAGTGCCCTTTTAACAACTAGAATCCTTTGATCGATATGCATTAACTTGCCTTGTGTCCGGACTGTAAAACTCAATTACACATGTATTACCTAAATTACTATTGGGACTAATCAAACAAACTGTTCAGAAGACAAAAACTCAAAATTTACCCAGCAAGGTCATATTTCATACATCTTTTTACCAACGTAAGGTCAACTTGCTCCTTATTTTAATCGGCTTGCGGTTTAAAGATGTATTGTCCCCCAAAATCATGAAAAATAAAGATTTTTAAAATCGGACTTTGAATAGGCCATTTTGCAGTTTTAATGAAGTTGTTCACTTCCATAAGAAAAAAAACGGGGGAAAAAATTATTTCACCTATAAAAAGACAAAATAAACAGTTAAATTACCCAAAAACTCATTGTCTTCCAGACAATTTGACCATTTTTTGCTATAAATTACATTTTTCTCAGGTAAATAAATTGTTTTCAGACCCAATTTTTTGTGAGAGTGAATAACTATTATGAGACATTAAAATAACATATTCAACAAAAAAATTAAAAAAAATATTTTTTTAAGGGGACAATATATCTTTAAAGTGTAATTGAAAAATCCAGCAACGGAGGTAGGTTTTTGAAACAGCTGTTTTATCTCAAATTTTATACCTAGGGGAATTCTAAAGTGCGGAACGGGCCCTATGAACAACAATATGAAACAAGCTTGCACAATGCACAATAAAGAGCATGTGATAGAATTCGCAACTACTGCAAATTATGAATTTTAAAGGTATGTACATAATGATGTCATATCACTACAATATTTTGGAATATCACTACCATATTTGTGCACATCACACTTTTTTTGTCGTTTGATAGTGTAGACAGAGCATTAGATTTGGAAATTTGGCATAATTGCGAATGATTTATCAAAACTATTTAGTGCTACTTCATAATACTACCACCACGTTTCATTGCATTGCAATCTTTACCTCGACAGGTTATTTTATCATCATCCAACACTGTGTTCGGGGTGGCGCAATCACATCTGTAGCTCCCTCTAGCGTTGATACACATTTCTGCACAACCCGCATTATCATGTAGGCATTCGTTAATATCTTTAGAAAGAAGAGAAGTAGAAACCTCAGTATAATAAATAAATATATTTCAAACATATTTTAGAACTTTGGCTGACACTAGCTATTATTAAAAGATAGATGAAAAAGGGCCACACAAAAAAACATTGCCAGATGGAGATACAATGGAGGAAGGCTAGGTTATGAAAATAAATGTCGTTTATTCTGTAACTATCTTGATATGTACAGTATGTTTAAACAAGGGCAAGTACAAATAAAGAGATGAAACACATATTGAGAATTTAAAGTTTTGACCAAGATTCTGAAAATTTGGATCAATCAGATATTCTAAAGGTCTGTCTACACTATCAAACTAGTTTGACAAAAAAGTGTAAGTGCCCTAAGATGGTAGTAATATTACATCATCATGTCCAAGTTTGATAGTGTAGACAGAGCTTAAGGTTAAAACATTTTTGCAAACCTTTGCACTTTAACCCCATTTCTGTCAGTCTAAACCCTGCACGGCACGAGCAGACAAACGATCCATACGTATTGGCGCAGAGATGTTCACATGGACTGAGTTGACGGCATTCATCAAAATCTAAAAAATAAAGTACAATCCTTGGAAGTATTGTTTCCATTTTCAATTATACATTAAAGAAAAACTTTCAAAAAGAGCAGGGGATCATCTCACAGTGTGTTGGTTATGGTTCTGTACATATTATTTTTTTTCCTACGAGGTTAAGGCAGAAATCATGAATAATTCAGGAGATTAAATATTATGAAGAATTTCAAGATAGCCGACCTATTTCTTATATAACGGATTCTAACCCTCTAAAAATCTCTCTCAACTATTAAAAAAAACCCATAAATGATGTTGATGGTCATCGAACCCAGATCTCCAGTTACTCAGAATGGAGCCAACACCATTGATCTAACATTTGAAACCTGTCGACATGAAGTAATTGACCAATGTCCATGCTTATATAGTGCCCCTATAATGAGTGAGCGAGTGATTGGCCAAGCGGTTAAGACAGTGGAATCGTAATACCTTGCCATATTAACATCGGCAAGGGTTCAAGCCTCACTCGCTCCATGGTTCTGGTGGTAGAACGAGTCTTCTCAGATAAGGACTATAAATCGTAGGTAGAGTGTACCCATCTGGCTCATGTGCACTTTAAAGAACCTAGTACATCTTTCGAGACGATTAGGGGGTTACCCTGTACTAGTATACACACAGGCACTGTCACACATCCAGAGGGCCCCTTCATTGTCAGAATACGCTGTTTAGGGTCACTCTCCATAAATAAGGTAATTTATGTCATAATTAACCTCATGAATTATTCATGGTTTCCACCTTAGCCACATAGAAAAAAATAATGCATCCCATGCCTTATGTGAGAACAGTTCTTTTTTGTACTGAAGAGGTCACCCACTATAAAGAAGAAATACATAAATAACATACCATGGCATGACTTTTTATCTTTGCTAACTTTGAAGCCATCCCGACAGTAGCACTCCGCTTTTTTATCTGAAGTTAAGCGACAAAAATGTTGACATCCGCCATTGTTTACCTTGCAAGGTGATGGGTCAGCCTCTATCAATATACACAATTTACAATGTTAACACAATTGAAATTTGAGATGAATAAAACAAAAATGAAATGGCCATAATAACAAAAAAAGTGTGATATAATGATGACGACGATGACGATGATGGTGATGATGCTATATAATAACTGGAGTATCAAAGTAAATTAATATAAATTTCACTGTGAAGCCTGTTTTCCACTAGGCACATTTGGAAAATCGTGCTACGCTTTCCACTACAAGAGCGATTAGCTGTGATTTTCATTTTCATCGTTTATCTGCTGAGCTTTTCGATTCGCCTGAGTGTTCATGAACACATCATCACTCGTTTCCTAAGCTCCAATTGGTTGCGATTTCGTTCGTTTTGCAAAAAGTAGAAACAATTCAAAATACCAATTTCGCTGAAGACATTTTGTTGGGTGGCGTTCACTTAATAGTACTGATTGAAATTATCTCAGGTTTTTTAAAGTGTCCCTTATATTGCTTATATTACAACTGTGTATCATTTGAATGAATATTCGAACCAACCTCTACAGCTGACACGATCACTTTGCAGGACTCTATCGCTTGAACAACTGCACCTGAAACTTCCACGTTCATTGTTGCACACTTCCGCACAACCACCGTTATTAGTTTTGCATTCATTTACATCTATCAAAGGACAAAATATTTATTATCCAAACATACATTATGTATTACTATGCTAATAACGTTTAGTGATGTGATGTCGTCTCAATGTGATGTTACACTTTTCAAATACATGTTTCTCCCGTAAGGATCATGTCATGTGGGCGCTGCCAACCATGGCGCTATTTCGTCTGTCCACGACAGCGGCTGTGTCAGCTACCAGTTGCAAATGCACATTTATCAGCTACCTTGCCAAATCTTTAAATTAGTAATTTACATGAATTGCATGCATATTAATATACACACCTTTGCATGTTAGGCCATTGTTGTTCAACACATATCCAGGCAAACATAGACACATATATGAACCTTCAACATTTCTGCAAATTTGGTCACAAGGGGTGACCGTAACGCATTCATCGATATCTGAAAAAATAATGAAATACATAATTACTCTAGAGTTGGTGGACATTTTGTTTTAATATGAACACAAAATTGAATGGCAGAGTAAAAAATAAAAACTAACAATTAAAACATTTGTATAGACATTGACATATGTAATTTTCCATTTATGTTTTTATAATTATGGTTTTTGTTTCTATCTTCTTAGTTCGTTCGTTAGTTCTTCTAAGATTTTCCTTTTCTTCTATACCCTTGTTCAAATATATACTCTACACTTAAACCAGATAAAATGTTTTCATTTATAACAAAAAAGAAGAGAGAACCAGATGTTTGAGTCAGTGGGAAACTTAAACTCTGTCAAACTCTGCCCATATATGGATGATGACATCATATCACTACCATATTTAGGAACATCACACTTTTTTGTCACATAAAGTTTGAGTGTAGACAGAGCTTTAGAAAGGCGATTGTCTGCTAACCAACAGGTTTTTTTTGGGCCTGTATTTGCTTTCCTTACCGTTACATGTGGTGCCATCTATATCAAGGCGATACCCGTTATCGCAGGAACACACCGCCTCGTTGTCTCCGTTTGACCGACACTTTTGCTCACAGCCACCATTTTCAGTTTCACATGGTGAGGGCTCAGCATCTACAATACAAAATAATCGTAATTTATTTTTCCATGGTGTAAATGAATAAATCAAATCTAACACTATGGCCGACACTAAAGGGGACACTTTTTTAGGGCGAAAGATGTCCCTTTAATAGGGGTTCTACTGTATTAAGAAGTCTACAGTCTATACAACACTTCACTCTAAAAAGTATAAAATTTTATGGAAAGAAGAAAAATATAAAAGTTTACGTACTGACTGCTTCGTAGTTTCCGATAAATCCACCATAATTAACGGAATCATCTGTCGTCATCTTAATGAAAAGTTTATTTGTCGTTGAAAGAATATCTCCAGGAATTTGTTGGCCACATTTTCTTCCAAAAGACTCGGATTCTAAAGAAGAAAAAAGAAACAATTAATAACCAAACTTTTGCGGAGGCGAAGGTTCGACCTATCATTGAGATGTTTGAATAATATTTTATGGGCTTGCGTTTATTTATGCGAACATGTTGTTCCCTGTATTGATTGATCCAGTGGCAGGAGGGGAAGTTCCTCTGAAAGCAACACAAACATGTAAAAAAAATATATAGTGTAAAAACTTGCGAAATCAGAAAACTCATTATCATGTACGTGTTATAACATTTCTTAAGAATTTTGAAAAACAATTACAGACACAACAACCTTTTTTAGTGTGATTTGCTTTTTTCCTAAATTGAAACATCCAGAGTTTTCGCCAAATACTCTAGGATCATGCCTTGTTTATACAGATAACAGATGGGCTTAGATACCATTGGGAAAATTCCACTAAGTATCAGTCTAGCCAATGTATAGATTTACTGTATATAAATATATTTCATGGTAAAAATAAAATTTTCATAAAAAAAATCACAAAACACAACAATCAAATCATCAGAGAGTAAAGCAAGACTAAACATGTCATTAACCAGTCACGCTTGTGTTCATTAAAAATGAATGGAATATTTTAACTCACCTAAATATAATTAAGGGCACCCCCGCAAACAAATTAATATAAAAATATATAATATTTTTATATTAATTACATATTTATAGTAATTTTTGTGTTGAACATCCATACCTCTAGCCTCCCAAGCGTGCATTGAAAGATATGGGTAAATTCAAAGGCAAAATGAAGCAGCCGGTACAGGATGATAATCAAATTACTTTTATTTTACTTTAGCATTGCAAAAAGTTAGCGCAAAAAAACTGACCTGTTAACTTTCCACCTGATGCAAACCTACTTTTTTATTTATTTACTTCACAGTTATAAATCTAAATTTAATTAAATACATCTAAATCCAGGAGTACACATTAACACTTTCAACTGTGATGCGACTATGGCAATCATAAAATATGGCACCTCTGCAAATTCCTGCCAGTAATGGCATACAGTAATTCTGAAAGAGCAACATACCTCGACTCTCTCCATCAAGAATCTCCAGATAATCATAAGCACAGCGACTGGTTTGACTTTTTCCTTCTAATTTGAAGTCGGTGAATGAAATCTTAATACGTTTTCCCTTTGGCGCATTGAATTTATATGTGCACTGGATACCATCCATGTAATTATGTGGATAGTTGGGCGAGCGGAATTCTCCAGATAATTTGTTGAATGTCCATGAACAACCTGTAATAATTATAAAGAATCAAAAAAATGTTATAAATGTAGGACTTTGAAAATAAAACGGACATAGAAGGGATCACCTTAACTTTGTCTGTATATTAATGAAGTTTACAGTTATGAAATCGAAGGGACATTGTTTTGACATTTTTGGAATGTATCTCCCCTAATCTTCTTTGGTTTCTGTTCATTTATTAGGAATATTATAGGAATCATCAAATAACAAAGCAGAACATAACAACAAAAATTTAAAAATAGAATAATACTAACCTTCACTGTAATTGGCCGAAAAACCACCCTTGTTGATGGAACTATCGCTTTTAAATTCTACAAATAACATATTTCCACTGGCCGTTAATGGAGGCGGATTTTGAGGGCCACAGAATCTCCCAAGTGAGCGGTCGTTGTTACTGTTTCCGTCGAACACTTCAACATAATCGTAACTATAATGTAAATAATATTGGTAATTTTAACAATACAAAATAGTACTATACAATAATGCACAATTTTCATATATTTTGTGCCCTAAAGGATATTAAATGGCAATATTGCTTTTCTTAAACACATTTGTTAAGTAATGTCTTTGACGGTATATTATGTTAATTTTAAAAGAACTTGAGGGGCCACTGGTTCAAGACTTGATCATAGTTCTAGTGTAAACAAGCTACTTTCACGTTGCACTCGGATTCGGTCTGGTGCTTAATGAAAATATCGTGAGCTTCTGAACATGCTTCCACATCGAGCACAGATTTGGTTAACCATTGTCAGTGAGGTCATTTATGCTGATGGTGATTGGTCAGCAAACCAATGGCTTCTTCGTGAGTCAATAAATACTTTTTAACTGGATTGAATGTACCAAGCAATAGAATGCCATACTTACTAGCATCCAGTGGCTGCCTCAACATCAAACGACGTAAATTCCAAAGTTATCTGGTTGTTGTCGGTGTGCATCAACCACGAACATTTCAAGTCACTGTCGTACTTCCCTGGGAATCCTGGAGATTTGATTACACCACTTCCAGCATGGATTCGTTGTGTGCAATATGGAGAATATTCACTCTGACCTTTGACATAACCGACGATAACCAGTAGGAATGTACTGCAAGAGAAAAATGTAAGAGTTCAGTTTTCTTATTTCATACCTATCCAACAGCGAGTAACTTGCCATTTACTGATGGATAAACTATTTTATAAATGATTGTGCTTAGTCTCATTTGAGGCTTGGAGAGTGGAGTTGAAAGAGGGTTACATACAAATCTGGCACTAGGTAAAGATTGAACCCTAGACCTTGGGATTGAAAGGCAAGCAAAAATTGAATAAAAACTAAAATTATTTCCTGACAAAAAAAAACCGTGTAATTGTAATTTTTGTCAATGAGTTTTTTGTTTTTAAGTTTTTCTTCTTTTTTTTTTTCGAACAGAAGTGAACTTGATTAAACTGCAAAATAGCCTATTCAAAGTCTGATTTATTAATTTTCATCTAGTCATGTTTGTGGAGGACATGCATCTTTAAATTGTATCTATAACTTTCATCTAAGACTAAACATGTACTACAAATGTTTTCACATTAAAAGCCTCTTATGCTTATCACAGTTATCTACTGGCCTCAGAGGACTATGTTTATGTTGGGGTAAAAAGGGGTCAAAGCAACTAAATAAATAGTTTTAACAAGGCTTAAAAATGTTATTTGCATGTTACTTCATCCATATACAGAGGTTAACATTTGCCAGCTGGAATTTAGCTTGGAAACAAACAGTTTTAAAAACGATATGACAAGCATCAGGTAGAAGGAATAAAAGTTGTGTAGGATTGTTTTTAGACATAGCTGGAGATAAAAGAAAAATGTCCTGGTTATTACAAAATAAATCACCTAGTTAAATTCTGGATAAAGCGCTAATAATTATTAATAACATTTTAAAATAATTTACAAGTTTCACTAATAATATCAAATCATTTATTTCTTCTTTATGAATGAAAAACACATACAAACAGCACAACTACTGTAGATAACACATGAACTTCGACTGAGTTGACATGGGACTGATTTGACATGGGACCAGGTTGATGTGGACCGAGTTGACATGGGATCAAGTTGAAATGGACCAATTAGTTGACATGGGACCAAGTTGACATGGGCCGAGTTGACATGGGACCAAGTTGATGTGGACCAACTTGACATGGGACCAAGTTGACATGGGCCGAGTTGACATGGGACCAAGTTGACGTGGACCGAGTTGACATGGAACCAAGTTGACATGGACCGAGCTGACATGGGACCAAGTTGACATGGACCGAGTTGACATGGGACCAATTTGACCGAGAACTGAGTTGACATGGGATTTGATTAGAACCAAATTTATATGACTGCAGGTTGAGTGGAACTGAGTTGACTGAGACAGAGTGGTTTAAGACCAAGTAAGATGTACACTATTAGAGTTTACTGTCCTGGTAAGAAAGTTGTTTATATAAATTACTACAGTTGCCATTAAACATCCAGTTTTATCATCACAAGTGCAACATGATAAATTTAATGTAGGTTACAGGATTCAGAGTTTATACTATTAGTCTAAATCAATAAACACAGATTCAATATCAGTTACTATCGCTAAACTGGTGTTAATAAAAGTCACATTATTGATACTAAGATTTGTGTATAAGTAAATGTTGCAAAAGTACTCTAGCCCAACAATAACGGAAATCATTTCTTAGAGCCTGTTCTGCTGCATAGCGCCGAATAAAACAAAATTAGTTTTTAGGCCACCCTGCTCTGAAATAACTGTTTAAATTTCTGGTTGGTCGTTAAAAAAACGTTAACATTACCCAAAATGCAATACGATCCGACGGTCAAACCTTCAAAATACTACAGCTGTCAATCAAATAGCCATTATTTGTGTTACAGCTAAAAGTTACCCAGCGATACCGGTTAAATGACGAGAATCAGATTAGACTATAAAAAGACGTCACATAAAAATAAAGAATAAAATAATTTAAATACTATTGTGCTAGCATTTGATACTACTGAACTACATTACTTTGGAGGTATAAAATACCTCCATTTTTCAACTAACGTTTGTACTATAGATGTTCAACCTACTTTTGAAATTTACAGAAAATGGCTTTGATATTAAATAGTAGCCCTAGGCAATAAACATTGCGAAAACACACCAAATTGGTTGAATAAACAGAAAGAAAAACCTTCTAATTTCAAATATGTATGGTACTTTTAAGCTTGTTTTTTATTAGTGAATATATTCACGCGAATCAAAACATTCCTGCATGCTGATTGGTCGCAGATTTTTTCACGCCAAAACATGCGTGAATAAATTAATATAGTGAAAAATAAGGCTTTAATTTATACACAAAATATCTTGTATCGTTCTAATAATTTTTAATAACTAGATAATTTTTACTAATTGTTTACCCTAAGGAAAACATCAACAACAGGGATACACATGCTTGTAATGTCAGTTGGAACAATCTACAAACAAGTCAGATCTGAGCCTCAGGGTATAAAAAAAATATTTTTCTTAATAGTCCAGACAGATATGCAGACAAACAAACAGTAAACACCTTAAAAAACGTTGAAAACATTCTAAAACAACTCTATCTGCAAAAATTATCTGCCACAAAAATAATTTAGTAATTAATTTATAGGTTATAAAAATTTAAATTTTCCTTCTGTTTCCCTGAAATTATTCAATTTTTACCTCTAGGGAATTTGAGCCCAAACTAGGTGACTGGAGATTAACAGTTCTTACTCCGTCTGATAAAATCCCTAGCCTAGATCAAAGGATTATAATAAGAACACGGATAAATACTGCAAGATATGGATTTCCTTTAAATTCCCAACGGATAGCTCCATTGATAGAATCACAGCAACTCATGACTCACCCAATAGAAAATATGCCACAGAAAGCAATCTGGGTCTCGTTAAGAGATATCAACGAACTTGAACCCAAAGTAATAAAACAATAACAGATGTTTTGACACCTAATTTAGTTGTAAATATGAAAAATGACCTCCAGTCCACACATGAACTTAATTATAATAGATATATCAGGTTTGTCTTTGTGTTTATAAACAAAAGTTTGTTTCACATTTAAATAAAAATTCACTTTCCATACTTGTGCACTTAAGACTACCGGTATACTAAAACAGAACATTATTATATTATTTTTTTACTTTAGCTATATTATTATTTTTTTTTTTACTGTAGCTTATTCTAGTTATTTTCCATATATTTTATGTTTTGGTACATTGGCTAATAAACTAATAATTTAACTATTAACTGTTGCGATATGAAACATTTATTTCTCAATTTTTTTTCTTTTATAATAATAAATAATAATTTTTTTCTGTGGTAACAAAAGTTGTATGGCACCAAATATTATAAGCGAGAGAACCTGGAACAAACATTTTTTTTAATTGGAATTTGGAATAATATGAGGAAAGTATATTAGTACAGCTCTTAGCAGTTATCCAAATTATTTGGTTGTACTGTATATATCCCTTTTTGCGAGGAATAGAAGGGTCAAAACATTTAGTTGCTTTTAAATCCAGGAATTTATTGGATAATTATAGTAATCGTATTTGCCCTAAATATTTGAGATATTTCTGTTTTATAGTTGAAATATATTTCAAAAAGAAAATGTTATTAAAATAAGAGAGAGAGAGAGTTTCCACATTTGTTATACAAAACTGTTCTACTGCTCAGGTTCATACACATGCGTATCAAAATGACCAGAAGTAATCAGGTACTAAAATGACCAGAAGTAATCAGGTACCAAAATGATTAGAAGTAATTCTACTGTACTAAAAATAAATGTATTTTTTTAGTGGTTGTTTTCTTTAATTATTGCATCATGAAAAAGAAGACCACTGCACCTTTGTGTGTTTCGTATGATAGGCGGAAACCCTGGAAGCAGGTCCTTTTTCGTTTGGGTTATTGATTTGTCCATAATAATTAATGCATTTTGCTTAGGTTTTCCCATAATGTAAGGTCAATTTATTTTCTCTTTCTTTTTTGACTGTTAATAAGTCAGTAGAATTTGTGCTGCTTGATATTATGTAATTGTGAACCATTATTAACTTTTTGTACCTGTATATATATATATATATATAAATCCAAAGGCAAATTACTGAAAAAAATGACAATGCTGTGGGTATCAGTGGCTGGATCTCAATGGAGATACAAATAAAAAAGCGAAAAGCTAAATCAAAACGATAAAGTAAACAGCCAGAAATAACTGTATGTAATAACTGTATGACTTATTTTGTAAACATTTTGTATGGGTCAAACCTCTTGTTACCTGTTCCTCCGTTTTAAAGGAAAGTAACCAATAAATATTATTATTATTATTAACTTTGCATAGTTTGTTTGTATAATTTCCATAGTATTTATCTTAATTTCTGTATGTCCGTAATTGGGGCAAATTTCTGCAGTAATTGCGGACATTGGACATTCCGTAGCACTTGAGAACACTGGTAAAATGGCATTGAAATTTAGGATGCGTTTCTTTAATAGAACCAATGCATTCACTGGTTGCAAGATGAAGCAAGATTTACGATACAGTATTTATAGAGTAAATAATATTTATTTTATTGTTGTATAACTTAGCTGTATGTTTGTGTGTACAGTAATAACTCAAGTAGTTGAGTGACAGGTTGCAAGCAATACACTGGTGTTGATGGAGCTGTTATAAGTACAGTTGTCATCTAAAACCACAACCATGCTTTTTACAATTTCTCTCACTCAAAAACTTAGTAGACAAAGTAGAACATGAAGTTGACCAAATGCTTCAGGGTGAAAAACAGTGTTGGTGGGTTACTTAGTATAGATATTCCACAACCCAAGGCAGCCTATACTTGATTTTTGATGAGTATACGTAGTTACTTGTCTTTATACCTGTTAGTCCTAGATTTGACCTACAAACACAATTTTTATGCACATGTTATGAAGTTATGAAACTACAGTAGGTCGAGTCTAGCTTGTTTTGTCTCTTTGATCTGGTAGACGTACACTGCTGACTGCCGTGGGTCCATGGAAGGTCTAATCCGTGGAGGGCCTAATATACAAATTTCCTTAGTTTCCATTTAAGCTTTAGGACAATAATAAAATACCTTTACATTTAATTTTTGTTTCATATTTTTGTTTATTGAATATAGCAGAACATTCAATCAAAGGAAAGCCCTATTAACGACATAATTTCCTGTGAAACGAAGGAAGGGTGTACAAGTTTTAACACTACAGCCATAAAGAGACACCTCCATTAAGGGGACACTTTGGTCCTCCAAGTTATACTCTAAAATACAGGTTCCACAGTACAGTATAAAGTCGTACTATAATTTATTCTATAATAGTATCTAAATACCAAAAACCTAACTAATATTGCTTTAGAGTTAAAAGCACAGCTAGCCATAGTCAACCTCTGTCAAGGGATATAATCAAAGCTTCCAAAGACAATAGAAACGTTTTATTAATGTAAGAAGCGTGCGGACTAATGACGAGTCAGACAGAAATTGAAGATGCTAATTGAATCAGAGGTTACGTCTCATCAGAAACTGTGATCGCTAACATAAATAGACAGAACAAGGGTGGTTGGGAAATTAACATATTATCTTACTTTCGGTATCTTCTTCTTCCCTGCAGATAAAGGAATGTTCCCAGGTGACGGTCAAAATATTCTATTATATCTTGATGAAATAATAACAAAATTGCTTATTTTCAATTAGGACTTATATTCAATTTTTATAGAAAGTTTTAACAATATTAAAATTTAACTTAAGAATGTAAAAAAAAAACTAAATGAAAATACTAAAAAGGTACAGCATTTAAAGGAAAAATTCTAAAATGTAAGCAAGTACCAAATATAATTATAGTCATCTTTATGCTAAACTGAAAATGAGGATTTTCAGAATATAAAGTCACGGACCCATGGCCACCAACAGTGTAGTGCTTGCCATGATCAAATCAAATCCCTCATCAAAAAATAGGTGAGGGGAAGAGAAATCATCCCTCTTTCAATATATGTAGGGATATATGTGACATCATCTCTCTAGGACCTGCAGTAGAAATGTTCATTTTTTTCAATTAATTATTATGGTTCCTAAAATGATTTTACCTAAAACTGAACACCCTGAAAAGATTATTATTATTATTTGACATTAAAATGGCATATTAAAAAAAAATGTTTTTATTTTTTGCAGGGTGACAATGTATCTTTAACCAGATACACTTTAAACCAGTTTCTTCACTGAAAGTTATTAGGCTGAAAATTAGAAAATTTGTTAAACAAATCTTCCTACTGGGTTTTGTATATCCAACAGATAGAATGATTAGAACAAGAATGTTGTTACAGCAGTGTGAGGCTATATTAACCAACATGACACTTATTATAGTCTGTGCATCACTTGTATGACATCAACTGTGATAAAAAATTACAATATATGAAAAGAATTGTTAGATGGATTTAACGTAAATGAAATTATGATCATCCACATGCTTAAATAAAAACTGAGAAAATTTGGTCTCTACGGACCTAAACCCAGTAATGAAGCGCATACCCAGATCAGCACACCTAGAGTTTTTACATTAACTAATATATGAATGGGACCAACAGATTTACATCCTATCCAAAGGATGAGGTAATAAGAGTAAAGCATTTTTCCTGAGGCACAGACAGGCTTGAACCCATTCCTATCAAATGCTAGTCGGATTCCTTACCATTATGCAATATTTCTCTCTGAAATAGTACAGCACTCAACATTCCAGAAATATTGGTACATTAAAATAAAGAAAGAATTACAAATACTGTGGCGCAGTGGTTAGAGCATTGGACTTGGACCGGTTCAAGCCCTGGCCCAGTCACTGCAGTGTGGAGTCCTTGAGCAAGATTCTTTATCCACATTGTTCCTCCCCACCCAGGTGATAGAAATGGGTATCGGTATGTTAAAAAGTACTGGGAAGGTAAATCAGACTCGTTTGTGCGGGAGGAGTAGCGTACCCCCACAAACATACACACTTAGTGGAGTCTGGCCCAAACGCTAAAGAAATGGAGATGGGCACCACGGCCGTTAGCATTAGCTTAGGTTTCGACTTTACCTTTACCTTACAAATACAAACAAGGACAGAATATAAACATTGTATCACCTATAAACCATAATCATAAACAGAACAAAACAAAATAATGGAAAAAACTGGTGTAATTATGCATTTCTTTCTTTTATTAGTTGCCACATGAGGAATGAATATTATAATGAATTGAGAATATTAAAAATTATATGCAAAATTGATTAAAAAAAAACTTATTTTGTTCATGAAGACAAAACACATCATACTCTTATAGTATAAGAGTCTTTTATCAAAGTCATAGTAGTAGTAGTATAAGAACTTTGGTGTAAAGACAGAAAATATGATAATAATATACCAGACAAAAAAGATTTAAAAAGAATACAAAAAAAACAAAAGACAAGCGAAAACATATCAAGGATTTAATGTGATATGAACAAGGTTGCACATGTTAATACTGTAGGTTCCAAGAAACCCCAGGATTTAAAATATATTATAATGAGTTTATGCACTGAGCACGTGCAATGACAAACAAAAGTGTGTTGAGGAAAGAAATATAACCTGAGAAAGTCACAGTATATCAATCAATGTCTATTTTATTAACCTACTACAATAATGTTTGTGTTTATTTATATCAGAGTGTAGCTAAAACATGTCAAATATTAAAATGAGGCCAAACTTGTTGTTTGATTCTATGTCAAATCTGTCATATAGTCAAGGGGTTTGAACAACCCTCTCCGCCACTACATCATAAACACCACCACCCCTACCAATTCTTCCTCAAAGAGCACTTTTTAACCAAGAGAACAGCAATCAAAGAGTTGCATAGAATAAAACTAGCTTTAGCTTTTGTGAAACAAATACATGAACAAATTAACCAACAAGACAGAAAATTGTATTGCATGTTGTTTTCCAGAATTTACTTCTAGAATATTTTGTAAACAGATTGTTCCAGTCTGTTGACCTCAACAAACTATTGACCAATCATGTGTGTTTTTTATTGAAACAAATTGTTCAAGTGACCTGTGCTGTTAAGACAAGACAGACAGTGTTTAAAAACGATTTATGAGCAGTAGGGAATGTTTTTACTCCTATCAATCATAGAATAATTTCTCTATGCTCAATCAAGCAATAATTTGTCATGGTTGTCAGGAAATGATCAAACAGGGAATAGGAACATATTGCACCTCTTTAACAGCTAATAATAGTAAAGATATAGGGAAACAGAAGGATGATAAAAACTATTGGCCAATAAGACGTAATACTTTTGGGAATATGTGCAGACAATTCCTTCAGTTTATCTGATTGGATAATTGTGCCAGACGACAAGAAATAAGTCGATTGTATAATAAATCGTTTCCCGTTGATGAAATTATACGTTTAGATTACTGTAGGAATGACTATGACATTCTTAGTTGAGTTGGTCAATTTTAAATTTGTTAACATTATTGGAACAGACAAGTGGTGAAATTAAGATAATATTGAATTGCCAATAGGAAGCACGATTTTTAAATTTCTGATGTAGGCATACTTTACAGAAATATTAAACTCCATAAGTGTGACATCAAAGGAAATTACTTAATATGATCATTTTATTTTAAAAACGTTTAAAAGTATTCCAGAATCCTGCCAAAAAAAATGATCCTGTTAGAACTGGGCTTCAACAGGAATTTGCCGGATATTTTAAGCAGGATTTCAGGAACCCTTTAAAATCTAGAAAACTATGTTTTATAACAACCAATAAACAAATATATGTCTTCATTTATAAATGGTACATTTCTTATTATATTATTTTATTATTTATATTAAAAATAAATGGTTGTAAATGCATAACATAGCAAAAAAAAGAAAAACAAAATTTGTGACAGAAAAGCCATACAATATTGGATGAATTGGACAAACAAAATGATACTAGCATAAAGCCAAATTCAATTAGCAGACTTTAGATGAATTGGGAAAGAATTGAAGAATTGAGAAATCAGCATTTACTTTGCAAAATTTAGCCATAATTAATAAAGACAACAAATGATTAGTTGTATTGGTTTTTTTTAATAATGAATTATTTATACAAATGAAAACATTTTGGCAAAAGTTCAATTTGTTCAATCACTTGACAATTTGCTCAATGAAAATAATTAAGATACTTGTGTATAGGAGGGAAACAGGTGTACCCTACCTTGAGTATTATTTATCTTTTCTAAACAACCAGAGGGTGTTCTAGGCAGATGGGCTCGGACCATTCTATATGGGGTTGTACAATTTGTAGGCTATATGCAGCATACAACAACCGAGGAAGCTATGAATGGAATCCCCAATAACAATGCATGCTGTCTTCCAGCTTAGCTCAAAAGCATTATTGCAGAGAAACTAATAACATCACAAATCACTTATTACGTGCATCTTACCAATGCTGAGCCGCTCTTAAATGAGTTTAGATACATAGATTCTCAGCAGGGTAAAATTCCATCAGAAGGAAGGCCTAGGCTCTGGAGAGTGCCTTCTTGTTGATGCTGTCTCTGTTTGTGTGCACAAGTCACGGCCTAGCACCATGATAAGGCAAATAGTGACAATGATAGCTCAACTATTCATTTCATACTGTAGGCCTATTTCATATCAGGTTATAGAAATTCAGAATATTGAGGACTTATTAGATGTACATATTTTCACGATTTTGATATGGTTTACAAAAGAAAGTATTTGAAAAATTATGAAAAATTATAAAATATGGATACTACTAAATACTTGATATGCGAGTTTAAAAACATGTTTTGATGTTTTACCCAAACGGGAATAATGTTTTACAAAAAAACTAAAATTCAATTTTAAAAAAAACATTTATATGTCTGATATAAATAGAAAGTCAATGACGACCTGATACTCTATAACGACTACAATTAGCAAGACAAGTATCACGGTATAAGATCCAGGAGAGAAGGTTGTATCATATTGGTAGCACTAATATCAAAATTTGATATAAAAATCAGTTCATATTTTCATTTTTCAGGTAAAGTGCGGCCTCTAGAAAACTCCTGGATCTTCCACCTAGAACATTGCAAAACAAATTTGCGAATATGCATTTCATACCAGCAATGTTTGTTTTACAATGTGTCAAAAAACTGAAGGAAGTTGACCCATTGAAGGGTATAATATTGCCTCAGTTAATTTGGAGTGAATGAGGCTTTAAATAATATTACCAAGGAAATATAGATTTGTGATGACGAATACAATGGCAGTCGGCCAACACTAAACCCATGTTCTTAAGGAACAGACAAAAAAATTAACAACCTACATACAGCTACAAATTATTCATACCAAGGATAGAATCATAGGGCAATACAAGTGTTACTAAAAAAAATTAAATATAAAAAGGAAAAACAATGCCTACAATGGAAACTTCACATCTCCCTTGTTAGAAATTTTGGTTCAACTCTGATGACCCATCGGGCAGGAACAAGTCATTGTCAGCCTGAGTTTTGAGATGGTAATATGGTGCTGTAAACAAAATTATTGCAACATCATTTCATGAAGGATTCTGGAATGGAAATTGCTAAATTTGCTTCGGTAAAAGGGCGTGCTTGAGGTTGAACTGCATTTTGCGAATTAATTAATTAATTTTTTTTATTAATTGAGGTGCATCTGTTTCTTATGAATCTTGGCAATGGAGATTTAGCGAATAGTGAACATGAACCCTTCCTTCCCCATCCTTTTCACATATATCGTCTATAAAAGTGCCCCACAGATGTATTTTCCTTTTCAAAATGAAAATAATTTTTTTACAAAATGAATCATTGAAAATATATTTATAAATTTAAGTCCCAAAAGAAAATGGAGAATACTGATTAGAGTGAAATTATTTTGTGGAGGAACAAATCAATTAATTTTAAAAAAAATATGGAAATTTCAAAATGAGTGTGTCACTGATATTATTAACATAAGCCTAGAGTTTAACAATATGAAATGTTTATTGTATAGTATAGTGTTTTCTATGAGAAAAAATTTAAATGTAACTTTAAAAGCAATATCATAGGCCTGTTTATGTTGCAAGCAATAGTAAATTATTATTTTTTATTATTGTATTACTATTATTTTTCTTAAAATAACAGTTAACAAGGCCAACAGCCATAAGTCGCGTGCTAAAACGCATAGTGATACCAGAACGACCGACCGACCGACCGACCGACCGACCGACATAGTGAACTATAGGGTCGCGTTCACGCGACTAAAAACACCACTGACTTTTTTTTATTTAGCAAAAACTTGGCAGAAATTCAAATATTCATCTATTCTGAAATAACTATTCAACATTATGCAGCAGAAACAGGCTTATACTAGATTCTGTAAGGTAATTTACTAATAGGCTAATTTTGTTTTTGTTTGTCAAACCTGATTTACGTTTCGGTACCATCATAGAACCATTTTCAAGATCAAGTGAATACAAAACAATAATAATTATGTGCACTAAAGCACCAAAGTTGGTGACAGGAAATGCTACTGAGGGTTAATTAAGTAATTAGCTCCTCCTACTGAGTACAATTTAGCTTTGATGGAATCCGATTGTTTATTGAGTGTAGGTTTTATCTCTTTGATCCACAACATCTCGTTAATTAGGCAATACTTATTATTACATTTAGATAAGACTCTAAAGTATTCTGAGATATCACCAGTTATGCCATGTTGTTTAAATAGTTTAAAGACACTATTAACACAAGGTATACAGTGCTGCAGCCACAAGAAATAAAGTGGTGCGGTGATCGCTAGAAAAGAGAACAATCTCTGTGCAGGCCAGAGTTACCAAAGGCTTCTGTGAGAAAGCGGTCAGGTTAAAACTTTACCAACAATACTGGCTACGACCCTGGTATAGGGTAATACCGGGCATATTATGTTTTTGCCAAAACACATTGTAGTTTTTTAATAGGTTATAGACAGTCTCCATCGCAGATCGGCCGTATTTTGTTTTTGTTTGTCAAACTAATTTTACACTTTCAATAGTCTATCACTAAGGTATTATCGAGAATATTTTGTTTACAAAAACACTTTACACTTTTGAATAGTAAATTTATAAATAGCTAGCTAAACAACACCAACTTCAACAAGGTCAGACAATTTAAACAATTTTATTTGGTTTTCGTCTGGCGACAGTTACAAAGGGACGAAACTATTACATAATTTTCACCGTTTTTACCGTATTGTTTAATTTGGTGACTCATAGGAATTAAAGAATTTTAAAATACAATCAACAAGTTGAAAACAAGAATTTGCCCTTTGTGTATTTTGTAAATGTATGTGAACTGCGATATTTTAGCATTTAGTGTACTTTTTGTTGTTGTTATTATTGTTAAAACTCCTTAATCTGAAATTAAATAACCAGTTTAACCTTTTCTGGGCAAGAACCTTCTTTTTTATTACAACAGTATTTTCTTTTTCTTGCTCACTAGCCATTGTAGGCCTATACTACATAGAGGCTGTTCACACATACAAGCTAACTAATACAGTATACAGATAGAATAATATACAGTCTTCATTCATTCAGTTGCCGGTCTCGAAAGATGTACTAGGTTCTCATAAAGTGCACATGAGCTAGATGTATACACTGGACCTACGGTTTATAGTCCTTATCCGAGAAGACTCGTTATACCACCAGAATTATGTAACGAGTGAGATTTGAAACCCTTGCTCATGATATGGCTATGCAATGTTAACTGCTCTTGAAATAGGTTACAATAAATAAAAACAAAGTTGTTTACTTATTTTAAATGCAACAGTAAACAATCTTCCATTGTTCTGAAAATATTTAATATTTAGGTTTTCTGGCACCAACAGATTAAACAGATATTAATCAAGATTATCACAAAGATAAAGTAAACAAGGAGATGAAAAGGAATAAATTAAATCCTAAACTACTTCAAACGAACTTTAATCTATGTTAATCAGGAAAGCTGAATCCCTCACCACATTAAAAAAAAATCTCAAATCCCACCTTTTTAATTTGCACTTTTATCATTAATCTTTTGGTCTTAAAAATTGTATTTAGACCTGGAGGTATTTTAAGAAGATTGTTTATTAAGGGAAAATCATGTTATAGGTTATTTCATGGATCGCTTATTTCTCCATGGTTATTCTTATAAAACTTTGGATAACTATAAACTAGTTTGACAAAAAAAATGTGATGTGCCCAAATATAGTAGTAATATGCCTAAATATGCCCAAATATGGTAGTGATATGACATTATCATGTCCATATATGGAAATATTTTTTGTCAAATAAAGTTTGATAGTGTAGATCACTTATTTCTCCACTCCATGTGTAGACTGAGCTTAAGACAATGTAAACAATTAACAATTAACACATTATAAAATAGGTGATGGCATCAGATTGACATGTGTCTGTCATTGGATACAGTAACCCAAAACAGTCAGTTCATCTTAAAGTCAAGGTTCTACAATTGGATACAATTTCAACCACAGTCTACCAGATCTTAATGATACATCACTCATTCATTACCTATACTGAAAATAGTTCAATGACATTCTTACCTTTACAACATAGGAAAATCAACCACACAACCACAGTGTACCTAATCCTATACTCATTTCCAAACTGACAATAGAAACCCAATTATTAGGACACATATTGTATAGTGTCCCCTGTTAAGGGGTCACAGAATACGGGGGTTGGTTGTAGTGTTGCCGCCATTTGTTTTACAGCAAAGTATACCCTATGGGGTGTGATGCTCATTTGAAAAACTATTGCAACAGAACCGGGCCAAATAATGACACATTTGTATCAAAGTGTCTGCTGTTACGAAGTCACGGAATACGGGTTGGTTGTATGTGTTAAAACATACATTGCCTCCATTTGTTTTACAGCAAAGTATCCCCTTAAATGGGGTGTACTCTAAAGAAGGGTGTACCAAAGCCAGGATTAAACTATAGTTTGACACATGTGAGCCCGATAAATACTATTATTACTAAGAATATTGGCCAATCATATACTGTTGGTCGATAAGCCGGTTTCTGCTGATAATAAACTGATACAAAGATATGTTAATAAATTATCTTCAAAATAATGGTTATTTTATTGATCTGTACTGCAGCATCTTCAATGTTTGTTAGCCTGATGCCATTGTATTTTGGGTAACTTTTTTAACACTTTCATTGATGAGCACCCATTCATTAAAAAAGTATTGATTGGAAGCATAAGAATAGCAAAAATGTGGTGGATATGCAGCAGAATCATGGTAAATTTAATAATACAGTAGCTATTTCAAACTAGCTTTCTTTTCTAATATAATAGCAATCAATCAATCTCTTTTTAAAAATTTTTTTTGTGGAAATCTCAATCATAGAGCATAGTTAATCGATGACTGATAACTTTAAACGCTTTTTTTTCTCTGTAAGTTGTTTTGTAGGCGAACATCGATATTGTATACATGATCCAGGCCTATTCTTTAGAAATTCAGCACAGAGACTATGTCCATTCTTCACTAAAAACCAAGGAAACCTATTCAGCAAAATGTAGAAGCCATTATGAATCATGTGGTCTTGTCATTACTTTCAATTACAAATGACTAGTACTCACATAAACTAATTAACATACAGTACAAAGCCCCTTTGTAGAATCACTAACCAGAGCCAACTCTCTAAGCCCAGTGTTTATGTACAAAGAACAAGAAAAATAACATAACATTTGACTTTGTATTAAACTTAACTTATAGATTATAACATGTGAGACTTGGGGAGAAAGTACGAGTTCTTATCAGGGCACATAGTTCAACATGGTAAACTAGCAATTAGAAATTGATTTGGTAAGTGAAGATTTGAAAAATGCATTAGAACCCCTTCTTTGGGACACCCCAATTAAGGGTACACTTTCGTGTGAAACGGATGAGGGGCTATATAAGTATTATTACTAACAGCCAACCCCTAATCAGTGTACACTCATATTTAGGCCACATACCAATCCTAAGGTATTCCCTTGGGTTCAGTTGTAGCAAATGTTTGCTGATTGTAATTTTTAATCACTTTTTAGTGTAGAAGGCAAAGTACTTGTGGCTTGATCTGCTAATTAATTACTGTCAATTCAACATTTTGTAAAATCAATTAATTTTTTAAAATGTGCGTATTCGCAAGTTGGGTTGCTCATTTTGCTAGTTAGATATGTGGAACTAGCAAAGGTTTGCTAGCGTACAAAAAAGTAGCCCTGATTATAAAAAAAATAAATTACAACATGAACTCTGTGTCCTAAACTAATGTTATTTTAAGGCACATGGCTTTGAAAAAAGGCCACAGCCTCCAGTAATTCTAGAAATAACTCAACACAAACATGTAACATATCACATTTATTATTATAGCAATTCTAAAGATCATGTCACTGGTGATACATTCATTTTATATGGACTGTACACGACAATGACAATTAAGAACTTGTCTGAATTTAACGTTTTAATGACAAATTTAAGAAGAGTCAATGGTAAGACTCCAGGCATTGTTTGGTAGGCTTACAATACGTTCCATTAATCATTTCTTAACACGTTTTTAATGGCCACACGTCTGGATTTAGTGGGTTTTGACCCGGTAAATTCTTGGGGTATATCAGTCCATTGGGACCGTTTAGTGTGAAAGGATTTTATGACAACACTGTACTATTTTATTTATTTTTAAAAATTGTTAATACTGTCAACAACAAAATGGCGCAGGGGTTATCCAGGGGTTACACTTGGAGAGAACGTTCCCCTCTTTTCACAGCTACAATGAAATTATAAACTAATTTTTGATATCTATTTTTTACTATTATTATTACATGTTAGCGCCCCCTCCTGAAAAATCCCGGATCTGCCCAATGGCTGTTCCCAGATTAATGGTTAAAATCATCTATTAGATTACTTATTGGAACACCATTTAATTGGTCAACACTGATTGATACAGTTTACAGGTAATGATGATCACTGCTGCACTGACCTTAGATCAACCACCTGAGTGTGTCACATTTTACAATGAAGGCTGGAATTCATGTAAAACAAGCACGAATGTGCGATACTCGGGGTACAGCAAAAGAAGCTGTAATGACGTCATAAGACGGGATGTGACGCCATACAGACATCAATAACCTCGCTACCAAATATTTTATACAGCTATACGGTACCATCTTCAAGACGTCATATGGCTGCATCCGGTTTGAAATTTTAAAATCCGGCTCTATAGCTTTGAGGACATGTCCCTGTAGTATATACATGCCAAATCCCAGCTCAAAACTAGAACGAATAAGGGAGGAGTAGTACTTTATAAATCGCACTTTTTACTTAATAGTGTCGGATGGAAGAAAAGGAGAAGATGAGAGAGTCCTAGACTCGGGTACCCCGAGTAAAAACTAAGGCTAATTCAGCATTTATACAGAAACAGATTCTACTATTGAAAACCAAAGTTGCTTAAAGTTTATTGGCTATAAAATACAATCATCCTTCAATATTGTGGTTTATTGTTTACCTTTAAGTTTATATTTAAGTTTCCTTCCTGTCATAGCTAAAGATACATTATTCAAACACATATACAACCTACCGGCAACAAAGGATTATTTTTATAAGTTTAAGTTTATCAATAAGTTCTGGCTGGCTGTTATGATTAGGTTTGTTGGTCAATACACACAGGGAGTGCTTGGAGGCTAGACAAACAGAACATAACAGATGGAAGGACTGGGGTTAGGCTAACAACTTGTACTTTGCCTCCAGGGGGAATAAGCTAGTATGATTGAAGCTTGACAGTTTGAAAAGCATGTCACCCTCAACAGCAGATCCTACACATGTACAGTAGCCACTTACACTTTCATTTATAAGGGTATACGTTTCCGAAAACCAATGTTCTGGGGACGTCCCCGGATAAATTTATTAATCATACCTTGACAAGTTTTAATGGCTGTTCATCTGATTTTCGCCGGGGCTGGGGGTGGTCTGGAAAATTATGCAAGGGTACACATCGGTTCTTTGGGACTGTGTGTAGTAAATTTCATATATCAAACAAAGAATTTTATGACAATTCTATGAAAGCTATGCTACTGTTCTGCAGATATTTAAATGGGTTATCCAGTGGTTTTTGTGAATGGTTGAACAAGTTTGACGAAGTTCTGGATATCTGGTAGCAGCAGCATGTTCCAGGTGCTTAACAACTTCGCAAAGAGCTTAGATTGAATCAGTAAATTATTTTCCAGGTTGCGATAATTTTTTGTTTTATTCTCGAAACCTTTAATAGCAAGGTTTTATTTCGGGACAGTAGACGAAGGCAAAAAAAAAATGTAAGAGGTTTAAAAAAAAAAATAAACTGTGGCTAATTATGCCAGAGGTTTAAACAACTATGACTACTATATACCATGCTAAACAAATTCCTCTACGGATAAATTGTTTTGCCCTAACTGAACTATCTATTCAGTAATAACCCGATAGATTAACCAGGTGGGCGCCAACTGTAGGCCTACATTTGGGGAAGAACAAAGCAGCTGAGATCCCGAAGAACATTATTTTTCCTGAGTGAAGTCCACACATTTTTATTCTTAAAACCGTATACATTTGCAGACTATTTAACCCCAGGTCATAAAAGGGACAGAACCGCTTGTCGACAGAATCATGATGAGAGGGACTGAAAAATTAGATACACATTTGAGCCAGGAAGGAAAGTTTCAAAGGTATTACCTCTGGGAATTATGGGATACTAATAAAGGAAGTCTTCGCACCTCAGTACCGGAAGACATTGGAACATAACAAAAGGAAACATCAATAATTAAAATGACATTTTGTCAAAAATTAAACATTGAATAACATGAATATAATTCTATACAATTTTCTACTTAATTTTCTTTCTTATTAAGCTGCCCTTGCCCAGCATTTTATTGTTGATTAAAATATTATGCTGATTGAATAAACAAATGATCTACTAAAACACACAGATTATACCTATATAAAATATGTTTTAAATTTAAATGTGTCAACAGTGAAATTAAAGTTTTACCATAATTCACATAAAATAATAATACAATTTTTAATTTATTAATATAAATAAACATTTATTTCTAGATAAAAAAAAAATATTACTCACAAAGTTAGTGTCGTCGACATTATATTCTGCTAGTACCAAATCCAAATTTTAAAATGTGTTTTGTCGATTCCAAATATAGAACCAAGAAAAGAAGTACTGTACGGCCAAATGTCTTTCAATGCAGCACAGCAATAATCTGTGTTAACTAAAAATGACGCAAAAATAATTGATCTCTGCTAACTGGTAAAGTTGAATACAGTAAAACGGTCTGCAAAGTGGACAATTTCCGCACAGTGAACTAAAGAAATGCTGTAACCAAACTGCCTACAGAACTGGAATATTTGTGTAGTATAGATACAGTGAGCTATTACTGATAAGTCTGGAACTATAGGCCTACTGGAGATGAGCAGTGAGACAGCAGTGTCCTTATACAAGGCAGATGGGCTGTTAACCTGACAAGCTAACAATGTTGATTAAAACCTTGCTATCCAATTACAACTATAACAGTGAAACTTCACAACTAGACAATGCCACTTTTACAGCCAAACAGATTACTGGAAAGTTTTGGACTGATCTATTATAAAAATAGGGATGTAAAAAGTATATTGAAGTATTATTATCTATAGGTTATCAAACTTCAGATCACTGAAAAGTTTTGGACTGATCTATTATACAAATAGGGATATAAATGTTTCTTATGGGATTACTCTTCTATAGGTTATTAAACTTTTCACAGTAAACGTCTCCATTAGACAATGCTATTTACAGCCAGAAGACAGACTACACAGAAGTTTTAGACTGATCTATTATACAAATAAGGGTACATCAAAGTGTTTTTTTCACAGAGATTATTTTCTATAAGGTTATTAAACTTGACTTGTTAAACAAAGGTAGGTTTTACCATAATTAATTTGTTCTTAGGTTATTGTGGTATTAAAACTATATACACACATATGACTAATTTTGATAAACTGTCCCAAACAGTGATTATTTAATTTCATTGTGTATTGAATACAGAGTTTTTACATATTATAAGTTTGCTTAAATTATGGAAAAATGGAAAGCTGTGGTGATCACAATTTTAAATCTGACATTTAAAAAAATATTTTGTCTATATTTAAAAACCTTTAAAGGATTGCCAGCTTTTTTTAGAAAAAATTATAATTCCCTTGTTATAGTAGGATTATTTGTTTTATATTTTAATACTGCAAGAATGTCACGTATAAAGTATACAATTAAACTGTTAACAAATAGTTATTTGTTAAAAAAACTTATCTTAGCCAAATCCCTTGGCTCCGAGACTAAGCTTTTCAATATCAGTAAAAAAAACTATAAAAATGTGACAAAAAATTGACAAAAAGAAATAAAAAAAGTTTTTTTGTGAATGTTTTAAATAACAATTCTATTGCCAAAATATAAACACTATAAGTAGAAAAAAATTCCACTTTTTACCCACAGAGACATGACTTTATTTCAATAAACATTTGGCCTATATTTCACAAAAACTACATTATTTACATGCTTCCTTTTTATATTTGTTGGAAAAGACTTAATTCCAAAATTTTTTTTTTATGCATTTAAGTAAAATCGTTACTGTTGCACATTCAGATTCCAATTCAACTAAGAATTGTGTCACGTGCGGGGTAGGATACCATGACTGTTGCAGTCAGGTCCATTGTCGACATAAGCGCTTTCATTCCCGTTCAGTTGCTTGAAAGTCGATAAGTCGAAGTTCCATTCATTCAACGGAGTTGAATTGAATTAAGTAGCTTTCAGATCTAGGTCGACATACGCCTACCTTAAGAATATTTCAGATTGTAGAGTTATAGGCCTAAGGTCTAAACTCAAGGCCTTCTCTTTCAGACATCTAGTTAGTGGTTACCTTAAGTGTTGGTTTCAGCCCCCTCAAATATTCACTTTGCCCCCCTCAGATACGGTAATCACTTTTGGAAGGTTGAAGCTTAAGATCACAAGAAATAAAAAAACAAATATACTCTGAATTGCGGCCATCAGCCCCCTCAAATATTCACTTTGCCCCCCTCAGATATGGTAATCACTTTTGGAAGTTTGAAGCTTAAGATCACAAGAAATAAAAAAACAAATATACTCTGAATTGCGGCCATCAAGGGCAAATAAACTAGACTATATTGAATAGACAGTTTGCGTAGAAGTGAAACCTGTCAGTAAACAGACTCGCGTCGCCAGAGAAGTTCTGATTAAAATCATTGTCACATGAAAACAATTACACTGAAATTGAATTAATTATTTCAAATAAACATGTAACATTTATTTATATAAATAACTTCAACGACAACAATATGTAGGTGTTATAATCTTACAAACATTAATGTAGGTGTAATAATAAGGGTCACAAACAATAAATTCAGAACAATAAATTAATAAGTAAGGTGTTTGATGTGTGGGAGGTACTGTAACACGCAATTGATTGTAAAAGGTGAATTCGCTTTCCAAGTGACAAATCCATTCACAAAACAAATTAAAGTCTTTAAAGTGTGTATTAGTGTCTAATGGTTTTATTTTTTACTACTTTATTCCAATTTTATAAAGATTATTATTACACGGCTATTGAATTTCTTTTAAGATAAAATCTCTGGATGTCTGTCCTGCTTTATTCTAGACTAGGGGTCACACAGTCTTCAAACTTGGTATAAGAAAGAACGAGGGTACAGGTACGCCCACACTTGTCACATGAATACATTACAAACAGTGTAAATGATGAAAGGAAACATTTTTGAAGTTCAAATAAATTTGGTAATTTGAGTTATGAAAATTTGACTACTTCTTTGAATGTAATTCCTGCACTTTTGAAAAGTATTTTTTGCATGTTTCAATCAATTTCCCTCCATGCAATATGCTAGGTTGACATTGAATCATATATGAGTGTTCATTGCAAAACGAGGAAGAATTGTAGACAAAGTAAAACAAAATAAAAATAAAAAAGTAGGAAAATCAAGCGACAAGTTTAACAAAAAGCGCTATATAACGAAATCATTTCCAAATATGGTATTAAACACAACATTTTTCAAATGTCTCATCGAAACGGTTTGGGAATTACAATAACTTGTAAATTAGTTACAATAATTGAAATAATAAGGATAATTGATATCACATGTACAGTTAAATGCAATCATTCAAAACAGTGTTTAATGATACAAATTATTATACATTAAAGCACCCAGAAAGTTAGAGAAATACTTGGCAAATGGCAGAGAGCTACAAAGTGCATGTTTTTAAAATATTCAAATTTTGTCATAACATAATAAAACACTGCAAGACCATAGCCATTAGGAAGTGGAGAGAGCAATAGACTGGGGACGATCCACTCCAATCACACTTAAGTGAGATTTTTCCCTTAAATATTAAGTATTTTGACTTTAAGTATTTCCCTTAAATTGTATTCACTTTAGGTAGGAGATTTTTCTAAATTTTTTTGTGAATATGGCCACAGAGGTGGAGTTCTAATTTGGTTTTTTGCTTTCTTTAGATTTTTAATAATGCTATTCCTGTTGTGGAATATAAAGATATTGAAAATTTATTTTAAAATTAAAATGTTTTAATGCTAAATTCACACATGAAAGGGAAAGTTACCTTTTGGTGCATAAGTCTGGGATGCCAGACACACACTGGTGATGATCAGGGTTCAATTTTAGACTGAACCCTGGTTAGCGATGAGGACGTATCCTCATACTCCAGTTTGGGTTAGATTTTTTTTTTCTCAATGTCTTGTACAGAGCTTTTAGAGGTTTCACATTAATATTATGCACTTCATATCCATGGACATTATTAAATCCAAGATATTTTAAATTTCGATTAGCCAAAAAAACACTTGCACATGCAGTACAGAAATGTTCCACTTCAGTAAACTCAAAATCCTGGATCCGCCACTAGGAACATGGTATGGAAAGGAAGCAAGGAAACACGTACACTGTACAAAAAAATTATTACAAACAATCTGTTACTGTAAATAGTAGTTTGAACTTTAAGAAACGGATATTTTTATTTGATGATGATGGTATTTCAAAAGAAAAATAAACAAACCAAGGAACTAATAACCGTCATTAATTCTAGGCTGGAAATAGAATTTCAGCTCTTGGTTCCGTACCATGACCAAGTCTAGTCATTTAGTCCCCATAAGAAAACCACAAAAAAATATCCTTTTGGAAAATTTACTTGTATCCTGTTACATTGACTGACAGAATGAATAAGTGTCAATGTTTCACACACAGGGCAGACCTAAAAGTGCGCCAACGACCAAATATCCCAACGACAGACTCGTTTCATTCTTGGTGCGATGCAGGTTAACATAACCCAATTGGTTGTCATTGGCGCGCTTATGTAACCCAAAAACTAGGTTTCAAGTCAGTAGATTCACCTCTATTTAACTGTCGATTTCCCCTTGCTCTCTCATTTGTTTAGGTGATATACACCACGAGGTTACCAAAAATGAGTATATTGAGTTGCATCACAATGGTGAGACATGCCTTGCGTTGAATTGCATGGATGATAAAAAAAATGATTTATTACATGTAGCAAAGCATGTAATGTTTAATATTTAAAATTGGTGAGTCATGGCTTATATAACCAGTTTTCAACTTCTATAATTGTATACAGTGTTGATAAAAATTGTCAACACCTAAATTTATGTATTTCTTTATGCATCAAACGGTCATTCCGCATGCAAAATGTTTCTTAACATGAAGATAATGGTTTTTTGACTTGACAACTGCAGTGTGTAGTCAAATCGCATCATGAAAACAAAAGGTCCATGTTTTGACATAGTGTGCAGGAATCTGGAATCACGGCCATTTGTTGTGTGGGTCATTAATTCATCCCTCCTTTGTGATTTAGCAGGGTTTTTCCATAACTTAGGCCAAAATATAATTTTGCGTAGTTTGTATGACATCTATTTCAACTTCCGTAAATTCGAATTTGGGCTGAAATTGATAGTAATTATGGACATTTAGTAGAACTTTAGAACCCTATCATTACAGTTGTTTCAATCTAGGCATAAATAAAATATGTTTGTTTTCATTTCTTGATGTAATAATAATTTAAATATGTTTGTTTTCACCTTACTTTGTTTTCATCATAACGTTGCTAACGTGGGACAATAATTAATAATAATAATTTGCAATTTTATTTCTTGATGTAATAATAATATTGAAATATGTTTGTTTTCACCTTAATTCGTAACCTTAATCATAACGTAGATAACGTGGGTAATAATAATAATTTGAAATATTATTTCTTGACGTAATAATAATAATTAAAAACTGCCCATTAGTAATATAATGTCTACACATTGACGTGCGACAGCAACCTATAATAACATTTTGCTAATAAGTTAAGTTAAATTAAATTATCCATTTGGACTGGGATTTGGACTTGGCCTCTTGTGTCCTCACAGATTATGCATTCAACTCTCAATAGAAAGAAATACATTAAAATTGGAACTAATTCATTCTCTGATTTGCTCACAGAAACACTGCAGTTTCAGATTATAATGAAATTTCTATTTTGTTAGATGGACTTTTTGACAAACTTACACTTAGTCAAGCTTTGATTTGTTTGATTTTCTGCAAAGTATGGACCAATAATAATAATTCGGGCTAAGCGCATTATATTTCATCCTTCCACTAAGTTTTATGGAAATCGTTCTTTTTATCTGCATCCGTTTCTCTTTGGAATGCGTTGCCTATTGACATCCGTCAGGCAACTTCCACCAGTGTCTTCAAATCTTTCCTCAAAACCCACCTTTTGAATTTTAAATTTTCCAAATTTTTCTGTCTATGTAAAGCCCATTGAGGCTTTCAGCATAATGCACTATATCAAGTACCAGTTATTATTATTATTATTATACAAAGTCTCAATGCACGAAAAATACAAATAAAAGTGTCAGAATTGTTTTTATGTGCATTATTTTTATACCGCTTTATATAGTATTATAGTATTTTTATATTTCAATTTCTTAGTTTGGACTGTCAGGCCCGTGGGCTATATAGTAACTGAGTTTACTTTTGCCGCCCATAGCAGACGACAACATTCTTTTTCTTTTCTTGTATTGTAAATGGCTTAACAAATGAATGAATTAACTTAAAATACTAAAGTCTTTTTTTATTGGTATGATTTTTGGTTAAGTCAAGAGAGTTATAAGAAGTGCTTTGTAAAAACAAGCTTTATTTATCAAAGCAGTTCTTTTTATCATGTGGAATTAACTTTTCATATTCGATTTATGAAGAAAAAAAACATTTTTTTAAATTAATATGCATAATTTTTTAAAAACTTGAAACATATTTAACCAATATCCTCTATATAAACTAGAAAAAAAACCTTTTTTTGTCATTCAAATTGATTTAAAATCAAAAGAATAAGAAATTATTTATCATTTTTCTAAAAAAATATATGAAATGGGAGAATGATTTTAAAGATTCAAGAACATAATAAAGATCGAACCAGTGACTTTGAAAAGTTAGTTAAGGTATGTTGAAACCAGTAATTTTAGTCCAGTTTAAGTTCATCTTGGCAGTGAGCCAAACGAAGCACTTAGCTCTGTAACGTGGTTGGGTGGTGCAAATTGAGGACACCAGACAATCTCTTGATGACATCATCAGTAGGAATGATCTCACTATTTGAGGAAACTCTGGAATGAAATGGGCAATTAGAGAACCAGCTGTGGAAGACCACAGGAAAATAAAACCCCATGAGTCAAATAATTAAATTGTCATTTAAAAGGGTTACTAAATTGTAGCATAAACAATGACATAGTTATAGTAAAACAATGAATAACTGTGTCCTAGTGTCCCTGATTATTGAATATGATCATTGATATGATAACTTTATTTTATCCACCTGTTGGTTTAAACAAGCAGGGGTCTTGTGATGGGGTCATAAATGACATCATTTTGAATGATATGGGACTGTACCATTATTATATTCAAAAGTACAAAAAATGAAATCATGTTGAACCAATTTGCTTTCTAAAAGGTTTAGGTCATCAATGACATCATTTTTTGAACGATTATATTCAAAGGTACAAAAAGGGAACAAAATAGTAAAAGTCTTGTTTTTCTGTTTTGTTTTACCATCTTTTTAATTGTATTGCGATTGTGAAAAAATAGAAAAAGAAATCATGTTGTACTTTAATAAACCAATTTGCATTCTAAAATTTAAAACTTTGAAAAATGGCATAAACATTATTACTGATTTCTAATTTCAATAATACAGGTTGAAAACACAAGAAATTACATCTAAAATATAGTAATTGTTAATTGATAATGCAGCTCAGACGACCTAACCTAAGAAATCTATTTAAGTAGTAATTCTTTTGGATGATCCAAAGTCAAATAAAAAATCGTAAAACTTACGTTTTTACTCTAGCTTTCACTGGTCAACGACGCAGCTTAATCATGAGTGAGTCTCTGTGACTTGGACTTGTTACCATTAGATCTCGTATTTGATATAGCTCACTCACTCATGATTAAGCTGCGTCGTTGACCAGCGAAAGCTAGAGTAAAAACGTAAGTTTTACGATTTTTATTTGACTTTGAATCATCCAAAAGAATTACTACTTGAATATTATACATAGATCCAGATGAACATTTTACTAAGAAAATTATTTAAGATTATTAATATTCTGTTAAATGAAGCTCTGTATTATGTTTATCACAAGAAAAGATCCACCGGAAATACTCGCAAATAAAAAAAAAATTGACAACCATGAGGTCATATTAATTGATTCTAGATTCTGTCATTTATTAGAATATTGTCCAACATTGAAGAGATATATAAAAAACCAACCTATAATAATCTAAAATTTCAGCTTTAGGCATTTATTTATCTATAATTTACTGATTCAAGTACTTTAATTGTTCATGAATAAATAATTTTATTTTAGTACTACCTTGGACATTTCAATGATATCATTGACATGCTATTTATTTTTAAAACGTTTGCCAAGTTTTGAAAATGAAATGACAAAATAATAATTAAAAACAACTGTAATTTTTCTGGACAGTTTACCCTTTGAACTCATTTGTATTGTTTTGTTTCAAGCAGGAAAGATGACCGGGTATTTTAATTTTTCAACTTTTTATAAAGTTAAGCCAGTACCAAAGATATACAAAACATAATTTGATTTTGACGTTTGGACGGACTAAAAACTAAATGTTTTGGTAAATATATATCGAAAAGGTAGTGAAGCAGTAGCTTGGTGGTTAATATGGTTGTCTTCCAATCCCAGGGTATAAAGTTCAATCCTGATCTAGTTCCAGGGTTGTAATTCACGACTCTTCTTCGTAAGCCATGTATATGAGGCTTAGTTTATTATAAAATAGTTTATCCTTCCTGCAATTGGCGAGTCACTCACCTCACAAAAAAATTGTTAGGGCCACCCTGCGATTTAGGCTCCTCCTTTCACTAGATCCTGTATCAACTCTTCCCATGGGGGAATGCATTCTCCCTTTCAGAGGAAGATCCAGGATATAACATATAATATTAATACTTTTTCAAAAATAGATCAAAAAGTAGTTCATCATAATTCATCTGAATTACTGTAACATTTGAAATCTTAATATCATAATAAAATCATAATTCTTCTGATTCTTAAAGAGTACTCTTTACTGCAACTGACTAATGGCCAACGACTGATGGAATTATGTTTTGAGTATTGGAGAAATTAAACCGTTGACTGATTGGCCGATTGATTGACATTAAGGTCACTCAGAATAACCCTTGTAGTTATGAACCCTGAATACAAGAAAAAGTATCTAATAGAAGAATATAGTTATATAGGCTAAATGATTCATCTAATGGGATTTCTCATGGGATATGTTTTGGCTTTTGTTCTCATCAGACCTGGCTAGCCACAAACCTACTCTGACGTCACACTAGTGATGTGGGATTTTGGTATCTAGGGCTCTATAGCTCTTGATGGGAAATAGTAGCTACACCCTACATCCACCCATAAAATGATTATCAATTTTTATTTTAAGTGGACCAATAACATTTCTTCAATCTTGAATCATTAGAATATTCTAGAGGCTACAAGAGTCGAAGAAGGTAATTTAAATGAACCATAACATCTTTACCTTATGGACGGAATACACTCTCATCATTGTCTCGCGCTGATACTATCTTCTTCATCTACCATCCCAAAACAAAGCTCACCAATATAGCTAAAGCCTGTTTTCCTGTCGACGTTATTCGATGCTATCGTCGTTGATCATTACCAGTTCAACGACGATTGTTTGAAAACTATCAAGTTGAAATGATAACGATAGCGAGTACCTTTTCCAGTAAATCGTTAACATTTCAATGTTTACGTAGGAGATCGCCGATTATTGTTAACGATAGCGTCGAATGACGTCGACAGGAAAACAGGCTTTACTTGCAAATTACAGTTAAATTTTATCAGTTTTCCTACTACCATGCTATAGGCCCACCCTGCGATTTAGAGATATTGCCTATCGGATGAAAATACATTTGAGACCCTTCGAGTAAACTATATTTTTCAAGGGATTATAAAATATCTGTAATTACATAGTAAAAATGTTTGTGTATTTCATTTTGTAACTTTTTTATTTATTTATTTTATTATTATTTTATTTATCTAATATTTGTTTTGGTACTATAGTATACTATACTATATATACTTATTGTGAAGTTAGTTAAAGTAGTCTTTTGTTTTCTTAGTAAGACTGTCATTGTTGTACTGTATTTTTCTCCTTTTTTTGTGTTTCTTTTGAAGCACCTTTACTTTAAAAAAAGTGCAGTGCCAATCAATTATTATTATTTTCCTTGAAATCTTGATTGGCAAGTGGTAAATAAACTTCTTGTTTATAGACAGGAAGTTTTGTGTTTCTTTTGAAGCACCTTTACTTTAAAAAAAGTGCAATCAATTATTATTATTTTCTTTGAAATCTTGATTGGCAAGTGGTAAATAAACTTCTTGTTTATAGACAGGAAGTTAACAGTGTATGTGTTAGTATTATGCAACATAAACCACAGTCTGTATAATCACAGTTGTATGAGTGAACATCACTCTTGTCAAGGTTATCTCTTTGAGGTAACTGTACTTTTAAAGAAAAGTAGCTGAAATTTAGGCTGTGTTTACGAAATTTGTAAACACCCAGAACATACTGGCACCAGAGAACATCCTCAAAACTTGTCAGCCGGATAACAATTTTTAAATTGATTTTTAAATTAAAGATTTAAAAAAAAATTTACACTGAAGTAGAATGATTTGCATTGCATAGATTTCTATTTAGCTTGAGGTCAAATTGAGATCATGATTAAATTCAGTCGACTGGAATCAATTGGAGTCTTGACAGTGGCGTAACGGCTATGAGCGCTCACTGGCTAAACCCAGGGGCCCCGGATCTTATAGGGTGTGTCCAGAGTGTCCAGAAGAAAAACAGACAATAAAATATGTTGAAAAAGGTTAAAAACACCTGAGGCGTCCAGTGTTGGAGGGCCACTTAGGGTTCCTAAGCCAGGGGTCCCAGGCCTCTGCATTACGCCACTGAGTCTTGATAACGTTTTTAAAAGTGTTTTTTTTTGTGTGGACTCTTCCTACATAAAAAAATGTCCTTTATACAAACTGGCCCCTGTCTGTCCTTTAAATCTAATAAAAGTTGTTTTTTACACATTCTATGACCTGAAATAACCTACATGCTTTTTCTAACATTTTACCACAGTTGGGGTAGAGTATACAGAAAACATCAACATTAATTTATGTGATGAATGGGAAGTATTGTTTTTGAAAAAAATAAAAAAGGATGAATAAATATTAAAAAGTGTTCTCAATATAAACCACAAAATGTTGATTTATCAAACTGTATTCATGCCTCTGTATTGTGGTAAGGAAATAACTGGTTAATTAATGTGTGAAAGAAAAAGTTATTTTATACCATTTTTTGGCAGCAATTTCAAATTTGGTTAAATTACATTCTCTCTCTCAAATGTCATTTAACTGGTTATCACTATGCTCCCTTTAGTTGCAATGGACCTATAACTTAGACTAAACTAATGTATAGGTCCATGGCTGCAATACAAAACAACTTGATTAATTTTGTAGTGTTTTTCTCATGACAGAAAAATTCCTCTCCCAAAAACTTATAATAAGACTTTGTTCGTATATTCACTATATTTTACGAGGGTGGTCCATCCAGTCGAAGCTGATCGTTAGGGACCCTCACAAAAATACGGTTTGACAAGACCTTAACATACAATTAGAAATTGAATTAAAATAAATAGAATTTAAATTAATTTAAAACAAATAAGAATCAAAATAAAATTGGCAATCTCAGAGAGAAAAGACAGGATAGGAAGCAATTAACAAGCACGAGATGGTTTGAGGAAAAATCTGAAAGAAGAGTAAGATGCAGAAAGTTGGTCAGATTATTTAAGGAGAAGACTACTTCTTCTTGCTACTATAGCATAATGTGGCTATCCGGCCTCTCCAAAAGACTTGCCTTTAAACTGTTAGAGATTTATTTGGATTTTTATCTTTTTTAATGCAACTCCAGCACCCTCATCAATAATTACTTCCTTCAAACAGGTGCAATGTTATCAAAATAAATAAATCTTAAAGAAGATGGTTTAAACCTATAAAAAACGAATATTTACATTATCGCTATCTTTATTACATTTTAAACATACCAGAAGATAATACCTTATCATAAGACATGCATGTTACATAGGGACAAGACTACCTAGCCCGACATGAAATGCTGTATACTTAAATTAGTATGTTCTATTGGCACAGTTGACCATACTGATAGCCAATATGTTAAGGCTATCAGCACAGTCGACCAAGGGTAAAATTCCCTGTTTCTTATCAGCAAGGTATACACTGGACAAGCTTGGTTGACTGTTAAATTATACTCTCAGTTGTCTTGTCAGCACTGCATGTGCCAATAGAAATTAATAAATTACAGGCATGTTGTCCATCCAAATAGTATTTTTATGGTCAATCTAAGAAGGGGACACGCTGAGTCCCAAGCCCATAGCCAGGATTTTTACTGGGGGTTAATTGATGTTACCACAGAAGTGCCGGGCTTAGCTGATAGAAAATTGATAGGGTTATTTTGACATTTACAGAGAATACTGACTGACTTCTTTTGGCACACACTCTTCAGCGGACACTCCTATTAAGAGTACACTTGTAAAACTAACATACATGTGTTTTAACTATATGTCCATTCTCTATTAAGGAGAAGAGTCCAAAGCCAGCCTGTAGCCAGGAGTTTTTACAGGGGGTTCCTTTTTTCACAACAGGGGATAAATCATCATGAGCAAGGCCAATAGCTAGGCCTCTTAATAGGGGTTCTACTGTAGATTGACTTTCACATGATGTTTAGTCTTGTCACTGGAACCCTCATGAGTAGGCCTAGCAAGCAATTACCCCTTACCACATCCTTCAAGTGTGAAAAGTATTTCTCTAGAGTCCCTGTCACATGACAGGTCGTTATGGCAAACAATCTGACATTCAACAAGCAAAAAATCAAGGAAATAAACCACATCTCACCATTAATTAACAAACTGGAAGTCCTGTCACATGATCAGTTGCTATAGCAGCAAGACAATAAACAACATAAAACTAACTAACCACATCTCGAGTTGTTGACACAACTCTGTGAAAAATAAATTAAAACAAAAAAACAAAATAAACTTCATTTTTAAATCAATAAAAATGTGAAAACGACAGTACATACTGTACTACTTTTGTATTGGTTTCCGTCACATGACATGCTTTCTGTCACATGACATTCACAAAACAAATCAATTAAATGCGATTCCTGTTATGTGTGGGTCTTATCACCAGGGAAATCAATCTAAAAATATTGTTTTAAATATTAAAAACCACATTTTGTAATTGATAATTTCAACATACTGACAAATTAGTCATTTTCTAGCAGAGGAACATTAGTGATTTTGATTTATTCAACTTTTTAAAATTACAGAGCAAAAAAAACAATAAAAGTAAACAAAATTTCCAGGATTGTCAAAAGCGAAAATTGTTCATTGTATAAAGCTTTTCCTCGTTAACATAAATAAACATAATAGGCCTATAAAATAATCATTTAATATAAATTAAAAACAAAGATTTAATAATAAATGAATTTAAAGAAATACAAAATTGGATTCAAATTTAAAATAAAATGAATTATTAATAGTTTTCAAACATACCCCAATCAACTTTTACTGAATGGTAAATGCTCTTATAATATCTAATTAATGAATATTTTTGCTTAAAGTTTGTATACAATTTATTGATAACATTTTTTGGGAGAGATTTAAAGGGCATTGCAACACACATGATCGCAATTAGACTTAATTTATGCATTGACAAAAATAATATAGATAACAAATTGATAAACTATAAATAAACTAATTATGTGACCATGTACAGTTTCTATAGATTAAAGAATCAATGAAACAAGAAACAGAAAACGTGTAGGGTTGAACTTCTAATCTTCAAATGATTAGGATTTAGTGATTCTATTTTTGAAACCCATTTTTTATTTAAATACCTCTAAAGAAAATATTTTTAAAAGGAGGTTTTGGTTTTTATTTTGGAAGAATGTATGGAAAACAGTTGCAGTTTCAGTGGCCGAGAGGTTAATGCAGGGGCATTTCAAACCAAAGCTATACAATCGGCCCAGATTCAAGTAACTTCTCGATCATTGTTGTGGTGGTAGAACAAGTCTTCTCAAATAAAGACTTAAAACTGGGGATCCAGTGTACACATCTTGGCCCTTTTGTAAATTTTAAAGAACCCAGTTCATCTTTTGGAAAGGTAGGAATTAGTTACCCTGATGTACTGATCCATCGCACTCTCTGTTATTGTGGACAGACGAATGAACGCCGTTTGGTGGTAATTGTACAACACAAATGGACCAGAGAGAAGGAAGTTGTTGTATGTGTTGTTCACACACTGTCAACTATAACAGTTTTGTCAGGCCCCTACACAATACCTTTCTTAATAATTAACTAATAATTAACTTTTCCTCAAAAGATTGTTTTAAGTCGGTATATTTATGCCTGCACGCCAGGCAGAATCAATGGCAAATCACAAATTTGTTACAGACTACTGTCTCTAGGGCATTTCAGGAAAACCGGGCTTTATTCATACTTGGAATATAACTTTGTGCTGGCCCGCTTGTATAAATGAAAGTTTCTGTATAATACTGAAAGTGCTACATCATCAATGCAATATTTTATATAAGATAATTATGCTAAAGAACATGATCTATCAATTATAATTGACTATTAAATATAATCTTTGTTATTCATAAAAGGCTATGATAGCATTGATTCCCTTGGGCACACGTTCAATGTTGCTGTACTAGAAGTAACTATAAGATAATATAAATAAAAAAAACATTAATATTTCATATTTCATTTAAATTCATCATGAACTAGATAAAGGCCATCCTGTTTTTGAAGTCAACGATAATTGAATAAACTATGTATCTTAATGAAGTGTTCTGCGGGTTAAGGTAATGAAAGTTACCACAATGTCAACCTCAGCCTTTGTTTCAGAGGAAACAACAACGCAAAAATGCCCTAGCCTTCGGTGGTTTCCTTGCTGGTACCCTCTTCCGATGGCAACACTATGGCAAATATTACACTACAATTGACCAATCAATGCTTAAATAAGGGACTAATCCCTATTATTTCTTCCCATATACAATTTTGATGTCTTGCACCAAGATATATGATTGTTTTTGTCTTTCTCTAGGGTAAATTGATTGGCTGGAACGTGATTTGGGCAACAAATATAAAATACTGTTTTTACACTATTTATAACATTATACTTAATAATGTTGTTTCCAGAAATATAATAACTGTAGCCTGCTAATATTTGATTCAAGATAAAGATATGTGAACGACATTAGGAAACATTTTGCAAATGTGAAACACCAAGATATGATTCATAAGTTTCAAAAATAGCATTAATTATTGCTTTCATTTGCTTGTCAAAATGAAATGAACAAAAACTTACATCACATTTGATTTATATATATATATTATATATTAACAAATCAGGCAAAGAACATTAATTCTAAACCGCCCAGTGATATACTGAAATTTAATTAATTAATTTGAAATGATAAAGATGAGGAAATCTGTGAGAATGAGAAAAAGTCGCCCCAACCGAGACTCGAACTCGGACCGTCTGCTTGATATGCAGTTGTCCTAACCATTAGACCACTGGGGCTTTCATGGTATTGTTCGAACTCGATTGGATAACGACTCTTTAACATTCTCGGCGTGGTACGGCGGAACAGCACTATCCCGCCTCGTGAATAAAAATACTGAAAGATGAGGGCGTATCAATTTGATCTCTGTTGCGCGTGTTCGAACTCGATTGGATATATATTAATTATATATTGAAATATTATGATCGTTCTGAAACTGGTTATGAATGAGAAAATGGTAAGGGCATGTGGCGCAGTCTGTTGGACGTTCAACTACTTATCGTGAGATCAAAGTTCAAATCCAACTCTCACCACATTGCTTGTATCCTTAGGCAAGATATTTTACTTATTTGCCTCTCTCTACCATCAAGACACAACTTTGTGTTGATTACTAGCTGAATTATGGGAGTATGTTTCCATATGTTTTTGATCCAAAAAATGACTGGGATAACAATGTTCAGAGCTTAGAGGTTTCACAACATTAGGTGCTATATAAATCCAGGATATTATTATTATTACCAAAGACTAGAAATAAGTTGATAAGATATTACCACACAAAAATGATGGTAAAAATTGCACTAAATCAATTACAGTAAACAGATAAGTTAGAGGAATCTACATAGATCATGGAAGTTAAAAAAGGAAATTGAAACAAAAACAAAGTCAAAACAAAAACAATCCTGTCCAAGAATAAAATTCTTGTCCAGAATCAAGATAATTTTGAACAATCAAATACTCAAAAGCACTCTAACCCTTACGAAATACCACTATATACTGTAATTGTCACGTTATATTATTATAATGAAGATGATATTGACGACAAAAATGATTGTAACAATCAAATGGGATGGTGAAGTATGGATATATATTGAAATAACCAAAGCTTAATAAGATTATCAAATGTATGATAAATCAGTTGAAGAAATTGTGAGACTTAGTCATTTCAAAATACTCCTAAAGCCACCCTCCCCTATTTATTCAAATTGCTAACAATATAACTCAACAGCTTATTCTTTTCTCAAACTTAACACTCACGATTATCTTTTTCTCCTAGGAGTTTTAGTCTAGACATTTAACAACAATCAGACTTAATTTAAGAAATATTTATAACGAACAACGAAACCTTAAAATATGAAAATCACAAAGTCATTTTCATGTACACATGCATTATTTAACAAATAATTATAAAGTTACCAATCATAATACAAAAGAAGGGTTTTCCTAATACATGTCCTGCAGACACTGTATTTTGTGTTTACTGCATTATGTAATGAATAATTTTCTGGGATATCTAGGTTTCATTTCATTTATTTACTTGACCATAATGTAAATTGAATTGTTCAGGGACTGCTAAAGTTAATAAGATTACTATAATTATAAAGCTCTGTCTACACTATCAAACTTTATGTGAAAAAAAAATGATGTGCCCATGATGACATCATATCACTACCATATTTAGGCACAGCAAACACTTTTTTGTCAAACTAGTTTGATAGTTTAGACAGAGCTTAAGAGTCAGCAGTCCCAGGCTGGGTGGAAGGCTTTAGACAGTGGTCCTTAAACACCACCACATACCATCCGATACAACTGGACACAAACAGAGCCTACCAGAGAGCAGCCAGTTGCTTCGACTTATCCTAAAATTATATTTTTCTTATTTTGTGGCACTCACAATATGCGATGCAGTAAAAAAGAAAAACAGAACAGAACATGTCAGAATAATACTTTCAGAAACTGAAAAAACCAAGTTAAAAGTTGGATTTCAGAAACGAACAGAATAGAAACGAACAATGTAATAAAATAAACATATTGTAATATATATACTGTCATTATTAAGCAATTCCAAGCTGCGTGGAAGTAAAAGTTTGTTTTTCTGGTAGGCTGTTACTGTAGGTATTCGGTGGTGAGTGCACGGTGTTTTGTAGCTGGCCTTTTTAGGCAGAGGGTGGAATACTTTGAAAGGCCTACTCTCACCTCTGCTCAGCACAATATTGTATCCTTATAGTTAGACAACTTGCTCAGAAACATCTACTTCTAAAATACAAAATGCATTTCTATTGGTAAAGTTACAGTATTCCTTTAGGAACATCATCCCTGTCAAAATTCTAAATTAGATAATTTCTTGTTCGACTTTCTGTAAACTAAATTAGTGGTTGACCTTTGAACTTTAAATTGACAAATGCTATAACTTTGGGGATTTCTAACAGACATTTACTACTTTCAGGATAACTTTTGTTGTCATTATATATTTTTAGAATTTTTTGAGGTATGGAAAGGTCTTTGTTGAAATCATCTGATAGAAATATTAGTTTGCCCTTTTGGCATGATAAAAAAATGTTTATAAATAATAAAGATATCAGTAATATTAAATGTCATATTCCAGGCTTTAAAATAAATATTGAATAGCATTATTACCTTTAAGCAAAAGTTAAAATTATAGTTAAAGATGTCACCCTGAAAAAAATAAATCAGGTAGCAAAATTGTGATTTGTTGGGGTACAATGAAGAACAAAGAGAACTTTTCCAGCAATAGTCCCAACACAAATTTACATGGTTTTGTTTTTATAATCTACTTTCGCAAGCAATGAACCTGTTTCTTCACAAATTTAGCAAAGTCGGAAAGTAAAACAGTTTTGTAAGGTTGTACGTAAAAGGCAAGTACTTTGACCAATCACAAGCAACATTTCGGAAGATATCCGTCTTTGTATTTCGACCTAGTGGGACCCAAGTTATACACAGAGGTTACTGTGCACAAAACCCAAATTACATTGCATCACACATATGGACAATTCTATTTCAGGCTCATCGAGCAAACAACAAGTGTGGTGCGACTTAGTGGTCATTTATATAATAACAAAAACAAAATACAACATTAGTATCGTTTCCTTACAGAAGAAATTAAAAAGTTATTAATAGATGTGGGAAAAGATTAGATCATTTTGTCTCGAGAGAACATAAAAAAACTACTGTAATTGATCATCTAAAAAAAAGTTCAACGTTGTATCACGGATAAATAGGAATAATAGGAAGTAATAGAGTCATGTATGTCCGAGTATCAGGAAAATTAGATTGACGGGATAATGGAATACCTTGGAAAGGTTACCACTTAGGAACTGTACAGGGTGAGTCATATTAATTATTGACCCATTTTCGTATACCTCTTAAAGATGTATTGCCCCCCTGAAAAAATACCACCAAATATAGCAAACATTAAGCAAAAGTTAAAATTATAGTTAAAGATGTCACCCTGAAAAAAATAAATCAGGTAGCAAAATTGTGATTTGTTGGGGTACAATGAAGAACAAAGAGAACTTTTCCAGCAATAGTCCCAACACAAATTTACATGGTTTTGTTTTTATAATCTACTTTCGCAAGCAATGAACCTGTTTCTTCACAAATTTAGCAAAGTCGGAAAGTAAAACAGTTTTGTAAGGTTGTACGTAAAAGGCAAGTACTTTGACCAATCACAAGCAACATTTCGGAAGATATCCGTCTTTGTATTTCGACCTAGAGGTTACTGTGCACAAAACCCAAATTACATTGCATCACACATATGGACAATTCTATTTCAGGCTCATCGGGCAAACAACAAGTGTGGTGCGACTTAGTGGTCATTTATATAATAACAAAAACAAAATACAACATTAGTATCGTTTCCTTACAGAAGAAATTAAAAAGTTATTAATAGATGTGGGAAAAGATTAGATCATTTTGTCTCGAGAGAACATAAAAAAACTACTGTAATTGATCATCTAAAAAAAAGTTCAACGTTGTATCACGGATAAATAGGAATAATAGGAAGTAATAGAGTCATGTATGTCCGAGTATCAGGAAAATTAGATTGACGGGATAATGGAATACCTTGGAAAGGTTACCACTTAGGAACTGTACAGGGTGAGTCATATTAATTATTGACCCATTTTCGTATACCTCTTAAAGATGTATTGCCCGCCTGAAAAAATACCACCAAATATAGAAAATGGTTCCATGTTGTGGCATTCCATAAGTCCATATAAAGATGTATTGTCCACCTGAAAAAATACCAAGTATTAAAATGTGTTTTTGTAGGCTATTTTAATATCACATTTTGTTCACGTGGAAACAAAAATGACCACAGGCTCATAGTATGTAAGGTTTCAGGTTAAGCATAAATGTTTATTTTTCTTTTTTTTAAATAAAAGAAAGTATTATTTTTTTCTTTTCGCAAAAAGACGAAACACAAAATAACTGCAAAATTGCCTATCCAAAATTTAAATTTATTTACTTTTTGCAAAACATATAATACACAAACAATAGCTGGCAAGTATTGGTCATTTTAATAGATTTGGCAACATATAGTCACAAATACCTTCACAATAACAACAAATAAGCATGGCCAACCTATATAATTGACCTATTAGGAATTTGAAAGTTATGAACACTTTTGGCAAAAGGGCTAGATTGTTAATATTTTGTCGGTTGGCATCAAAACGCCAGTCATCAATTTATCTAATATTACATTTCTAAAAGGTAACAGAATATAAAATATGTATATGGACAAAATAAAAGAATTTGTATTAAATATTGAAAGTGGAAAACAAAATAACTAAAATATATCTATGTTAATAATTATTTTGCTTTATATTCTTTATGATATTATATTATAAATATACATAAAGAGAATGCACAAACATTTAAATTTATATATGTCATTATTGTATGCCTGTAAATTGTAAAACGTTTGTTGGAGGTCCAGAAAGGACTAGAAAACATTGCATTGACTGGAAACAGAGAGACGAAAAGGAGCAATGGATGAAGAGATGGTTCCATGGTATTCCATAATACCTTAAAATCAGGGAATTGTTCCATGTTGAGGCAATCCATAAGACCATAAAATCAGTGAATGGTTCCATGTTGTGGCAATCCATAAGACCTTAAAATCAGGGAATGGTTCCATATTGTGCCATTCTATAAAAGACATTAAAATCAGGGAATGGTTCCATGTTGTGGCAATCCATAAGACCTTAAAATCAGGGAATGGTTCCATGTTGTGGCAATCCAAAAGACCTTAAAATCAGGGAATGGTTCCATGTTGTGGCAATCCATAAGACCTTAAAATCAGGGAATGGTTCCATATTGTGCCATTCCATAAAAGACATTAAAATCAGGGAATGGTTCCATGTTGTGGCAATCCATAAGACCTTAAAATCAGGGAATAGTTCCATGTTGTGGCAATCCATAAGACCTTAAAATCAGGGAATGGTTCCATGTTGTGGCAATCCATAAAAGACCTTAAAATCAGGGAATGGTTCCATGTTGTGGCAATCCAAAAGACCTTAAAATCAGGGAATGGTTCCATGTTGTGGCAATACATAAGACCTTAAAATCAGGGAATGGTTCCATGTTGTGGCAATCCATAAGATCTTAAAATCAGGGAATGGTTCCATGTTGTGGCAATCCATAAGACCTTAAAATCAGGGAATGGTTCCATGTTGTGGCAATCCATAAAACCTTAAAATCAGAGAATGGTTCCATATTGTGCCATTTCATAAAAGACATTAAAATCAGGGAATGGTTCCATGTTGTGGCAATCCATAAGACCTTAAAATCAGGGAATGGTTCCATGTTGTGGCAATCCAAAAGACCTTAAAATCAGGGAATGGTTCCATGTTGTGGCAATCCATAAGACCTTAAAATCAGGGAATGGTTCCATATTGTGCCATTCCATAAAAGACATTAAAATCAGGGAATGGTTCCATGTTGTGGCAATCCATAAGACCTTAAAATCAGGGAATGGTTCCATGTTGTGGCAATCCAAAAGACCTTAAAATCAGGGAATGGTTCCATGTTGTGGCAATCCATAAAACCTTAAAATCAGAGAATGGTTCCATATTGTGCCATTTCATAAAAGACATTAAAATCAGGGAATGGTTCCATGTTGTGGCAATCCATAAGACCTTAAAATCAGGGAATGGTTCCATGTTGTGGCAATCCATAAAACCTTAAAATCAGAGAATGGTTCCATATTGTGCCATTTCATAAAAGACATTAAAATCAGGGAATGGTTCCATGTTGTGGCAATCCATAAAGACCTTAAAATCAGGGAATGGTTCCATGTTGTGGCAATCCACAACAGTCCTTAACCAGTCCTTTATTACTTTTTGGTATAATTTCGTAGATCTAACTTATTTACTAACAAAAAATAAATATAGCTGAAAAATGTTAATAGTATAATAATTTGTTTACATGGGAAGTGGGTACTTTTAAGATTATCCTGTTTCCTTTTAATGGATATAGGTCACATGTATATTAAGTAGGGTACATTTACCCAAGGGAATTATTAACCCTCTTTGTTTAAGTTCACTAAAATTTATGGTATTACCAATTTTTTTTAAATGCTTCAATTGATTTACATTTATTTTTATCGCTTATTGGTGTACAGAAAATGATTGAAATTTGAACGCAGATTTAGGTACGTTCGTCATGCAACTTTTTCTAGTGTTAACAGATTTAAAATACACCAACATGTGGCCATAGTCAGAATGACGCATTCAAAACTACTATTACTTTGGTATATACTACGGACATTTTTTATCAAGACTGCTGAAATGAATTATGGCAAATGGAGAACTCTGATAGCCTACTGTACGATTATTAATTTACTTAATGTCAAATATAGGAGACAACAATATTATAAAGGATTTAACATTTTAGGCAATTGGCTTTAAAGAGTTGACATTTTATGGGTGGTTGACATTTTTGGCAAAACTATGTAAAAAATATTGTCAGACATGTGTATGTTTTGATAAGTTTTCTTACATAATTCTTGGAAAGATGATAGTAGTTTTATTACAGGATATTGCCACTGACAGCTGGTAATGGCCTTGTAAATTGTCACTTGAAATTAAAAGATAATGTCACTAATTTAACATTTACCCTTCAAAGTCACCAAAAGTTAAATATTCATTTAATTAAAAAGTTATTACAATTCATCCATTATTGAGGGGACACCTTAAGGGGGTCTATGTTGTATTTTCAAGAGGGGGGGGGGGGGTTGTGGGGTGTCCGGGTTCCCCCTAATCTTTGCTAATTGTAATGCAAAAGATAGGACACTAATAGGATAGGACACTAATTTCAGTTTGGCACCTAAAATTTGCCATTTATATCATTTTCTTTTCCCGTGTTCTTGCTGCCAACAGTGGCGGATCCAGGATTTTGAAATAGGGGGCCCAGGGCCTAAAAATGGCAAATCCTTGATCTGTCACTGAAGAAAAGAATATAGCCCAGTACTGTACACATTAGATTGACACCTTAGAGACAGACACTGGTGTACCAAAGGAACACCTTATGAAGAACAGGTTTGTAAGGAAAAATCATGTTAAATTTGAGTATTTAAGTGAATAAGTAAATAATGTACACTTGATCTCCAAAAGTTACACTCAGTGGCACTCATGTACGCCATATCAGGAGGAGTTTGTAGTTTGGTGGTTATGATGCTTGGCTACCACTCCAAGGGTCCTGGGTTCAAGTCCTGTCACATGTCAGGATGTTTTTCTGGTACAACTCCACTCCCAAAGACTTGTAATAAGACTAAGACTTTATGTAGAGCATCTTGTGTATATGTTTGTCTTGTGAACGTCTGAGGGTCCCTAATGATCAGCAATTGCTGGATGGATCACCCTCATTAAATATGGTAAAAAAAAATCACAAAAAGCATAATGGTGACAAAAAAGTTGACAAAGTTAAATAAACTTTGAATAGTGATAATGTTAACCTACTTGGCATGAAAGCCAGTTTTAAAAATAAAACTTGGCACAATTATTATGTCTAAAAAAATGTACTTGTCCATTATTAAATTGTTTTTACCACATATGTTTGTACATAAAATTTAGACCTATGCAATTCTTATCCAACACTTAATTATGTAACAACAGTACAGTATGTATATCTATATAATTATGTGGCACATGCAAGGGAAACCAGACATAAGTCGCAATTTTCAAAATTGAGATTTCCACAATTATGGAAACTACATAATCCAAGATTTAAAATGCTGAAAAAATATCTTGATACCATGTTATACTTCCAGAGATATCTCAGTCTAAAGTTTTGATTGTTACAATCAGTGTTTTGAGAAAAAAGCTTTTAAAGTTAAGTAACACTAACAGGAAATGACAATTACAAAAAAATAAAGAGGGCGTTTAAGTTTACGCCTTAGCAAAAGGGTATTCTAATTGTTTTATTTCAATGAAACTTCGCACCTTCCTTAATTAACTATTGTTCTATTATTATGCAAAATTTTCATTCAAATCAACCCAATGGAACACTTTCAATTTAAGCATAAAACATGATAGGTTACATAATTTACACCATCTTTTTAAGCAACATACTACACAAAATGTATCTATTTATTTGTCTCAAAATAGAAAAAAACCAAGGTAATGTAAATAAATATTGTTTCAGCTATCATTTTCTGTAAAAGTAAAAAAAAATGTAATTTTTCAGCCTTTTAATTTCGCTTGTATGTGCCACATATAAAAGCACATGTAACTACTTGGCCTACAATATACAGTTCATTTCCTAATGAGATACCTTTGAGATGAAACAACAATGAGTCTCCTTAATGAGGATGGCTGAAATATTAAAAACGTATATTACCACCAGAGAAAGTGTTAATAGGGATGTTCCTTGAGAGTCTTATAAATTATTTAAAAATCTAAGTTTGCTAAAACACAATACAGTACTACTAAAAACATTAAAACTAAATAATACCTCATGAAAATGTTCCTATTAACAAAATTAATTTAGTTAAAATTATAGCATCTACAGTTGTCAAATTCATCAGCAAAAACTAATTTAATCAACCTTGAAATTGGTTTGTATTTTGTTGGAATATATCAACATTCATATTGGCAATGATCAAAGTACTGGAACCATGAGAATATGCATCTGTATATCTTTTAATATCTAGCTAATCACATAATACCTTGATTGCACTGGACTTTGTTAATCTAACAGAATTGTCAGCTAAATTGCCTACAAAATTAAACAAATGGATGAGTAATGTTACCAAACACTGCCTGACCAATAGAAAATCTTGGTAAAACTATGATGATAAAACCTGTATGAATAACTCAGGTGCAAACAATGGTCTAAAGTACCACAGCCTGGCAGTGGTGGATTGGGTGAATAGGGTGGCTAGTAGCCAACCTGTGAACGCCACTAAATGTACTGAGTTTGTATAATAGTATAGTATAATAACTGACATGACATACAACTTTATAAGTAGGCCTGGATAGTTATAGATGGGGCTATGGCTATGTCCGAACAGCAATGTTATATTGTAAAATATTATTTCCAAAGGCCAAATGGTGCCTTTTTTCTACGTAACAATGGGGTAAAAGAGAGGCCATCTCAATCAAAGACAGCTTGGAATTGTCTATACTGTACTGCTGCAAGTATTGATTCCACTCTAGATCTTGGTCTACATTCCATTTTTTATGCTGGCCCTAAATTATGGCAATTTATTTCCAATTTAAACTTAGATAAAACATCAGAAAATAGCTTTAAGTGTGCGTTTAAACTGTCTCTGATCTCGATATATGGTGAGTAAATACCACTCTACTTATTTATTTTTATTATATGTATCATACAATATATATGAAACATGGAATAATTTCTTTTTTTGTATACTGCCTTATTTATTTATTTACTTATTTATTCACTGCTTTTATGTTTATTGTAATTATTTTTATTGTCTAAGGATGCTTATTAGATCTATTCTCTGCACAGACAAGGCGCCTTGTGGATACGTGCGCTCTATAAATCTTATCTTATCTTAAAATATGCATCCTCCATGTACTAGGTTGTAGTAGTTGTATGTGGAAAATAAATTGAATTGAAATTGAAATTGATTGATAGTTAATTATTTATTCATATTTAAGAGACAATAATAAATACGGACTCTATAAACTGTATAGTATAACTTTTATTAGACTTGAAGTTGTTATACCTATTTTCACAAGTTACCGGCACATTCACATCAACTTTCATTTTGACATTACAACATTATAACAGGAAAAAACATAGAAGCATTTCAGAAGAGGAAATTAATATTAACTGAATGAATACATTTTACACAGCTTGGAAATCAGGTACTTGACCTTAAGAATTTAGTAGGCAGTTAAAGATGTATTGTCCCTTTGACTAACTCCAAAAAAAAAAAAAAAGATTTCTAAGTGGGTCATTTTGAAGTATCATAATAGTATATTAACTTTCACCAAAAATTAGTCAAAAAAAAAATCACTTCCAGTCAAAGTTTTCGATTTAAACATAATGCAACGCGCTTGTTTGGCTACTCTTTATGCATACTCATAAAACTTCCTCGCGATCTGTGTGAAAACACCTTTTCAACCGTAACGAGTTGTAAACAATCCTAATTAGCATATGCATAATGCATACTCGTGGTTTGAAATCTTTTACTGTTTCTGTTTACTTTCGCTAGTGACGTTTTCCCAGACGAAATTTAATCAAACTAATTTACCTGTTAATTACGTAAACTTGTTGTTTTTGGCTAGATCTTTAATATTACTTTGATATGGCCAATTTAAACTTAGAATATTTTGACCTTCATTTTTTGTGTTTCAAGGGACAATACATCTTTAAGTTTGTATGGGATCACAGAGTGTCAACAACCCACTCTTAGGAGAGACATCACATCCCTCAACAGGAGTATGCCCTAGTCTAGTGGGCATGGAACGCAAATGTCGCATTTTCTACAACACTGACCCTTGAATTGTTTCTATTCTAAGTATTTTACACTTTGTAGGGATGTTTTGAGAGGTTATAAAGAAAAAAGTGTTGGAAAGTTTAGAAAAACAAACTACAGTAGAACCTCAAGTATCGGGACACCTTCAGGACACAACACTTTGTTGGGGCCTGAAGGTGTCCCCTTAATAGGGGTGTCAACTGAATAGGGGCTGGTTTTAGCTTTAAAATATATATTTCCCTTTATTCAATTCACAAATGTCCTCTTAATAGGGATGTCCTCTGAATAGGGATATCCCAAAAGAGGGGTTTTATTGTATAAATGAAAAATAAAAGTGATAACCGGTTAAAATCAATTCAAATCAATTAGGTGTTTTTAACCATTTTTTTAGCCATTTAACCAGTTATTAACTGTCCTGTTTCTGCTGCCAAGAAATTGGGGTTAATTTATTCACAACTGTTATTAACCATTTTTTTTTTGCAGCCGAAACAGGACTTCAATTGCAATTGGCTTTTTCTGTTAGACAAGACAAAACATTAAATAAACTTATTTTTTTGTACAACATTGATGACCAAAAAAATCTAACTTATAAAACATTCCATCAAAGAATTTGGCAAGATAGATATTTTTTCCTGCAGGGAAAAAAGAACAAAATACATCATTAACAACATTAAGCCAGAATTTCTTTCCCCTATCATCATTCAAAAATGTATGTTAAAAAACATTTGCACAGACCAAAAGAAACCATGAACTTCATACTAACTTTAATTGAAACAATTAGACGTACATCACACACCGCTTTAAAAAACAACCACTGAAGCAACAAATCGCATTAGGTTTCATACCCAAGGGCGTGCACAACAAATTTACGAGAAAATTACCCATAATTAGGTCACAAAAGAAGAGAGGCACATGCAATTGGTTATGCTAACGACATCTGATGGATCTTCATTGCAATGGTTAAACCACAGTTTGTTCTAAATTTAGTTAGTTTTTAACGATTTATTCCATGTCGTTGAGAATGCACAATATTTTGCTGATTCATAGTTTCAGTATGAATCCACTGGGATGGATGGCAGTGATATATAAACAGTGTCTAAAAATAGAAGACTCCGTATTAAGAAAATAGAATCACATAAAGATTGCAGAGAAAAGAGACATACACTGCAGGTTAGCAGATCCTAAAGAATATTAAAAGGCTGCTATGTTAACTTTTGTTTCACAATTGTGATTTCTTGAGTTGCTAAAAATCCTTACAATGTTTGACGTTTTGTAAAAATAATGCCTATAATATTACTTTAAAAACATTAAACCAGGTCATTCCTTGTCTTAAATGTACGTTTTAATGGTTTATGATAAAAAGAAAGAAACAATGCACTACCGAAGTAGCTCACGTCGAATTTCCTCTTGTCTAAAGGCTAGCTAGGCTTAGTTTCTGTAGGCCTAGCTGGTAAACAGTGGTAACATACGAACATTGTACGCTAGCTATAGGTCTAGCCTGACATTGTCTAGTTGCTGTATTAAATGTGTTTCTGTTTTTGGCAGAATCTGTTAATACAAATTGGGGAAAACCCAGTATTTTCGCTGAAAAGTTAATACGATTATTCTATTTTGTTTTGGCTTTCACGTGTGTGTGTGTGTAGTTTGTGACCTTAAATCAGATCGAAAAAAACATAGGAAATGGCTTTAATGTTAACACCAAGAGTGTAAACATTAGTCCTCCTTAAAATTGTAAACATGTTTTCATCAAAAAGTCAGGATATATTAAAATATTTTCTTTAGACCAGTTTCCAAGCAAATTACATTATAATATTGGAAGAGTCTACGAGTCGACGAATACATCTATATTCATTACTTGCTTTGATAATATCAGCCAGGCTGTTTTAAAATATATTAAACTGTTATTAGATGGTCAAATCATGACATTATCGTTTCAAAAACATTTCGTTTGATTGATGTTATATGACAGGCAGGTGGCCATTAAAAAAAAACATGACTATACACTCAAGCAAATATAGCACAAGTTGAAAAAGGATTTTATAATTTAATTTGTATATGGCTTGTTTTTTTGTTTAAAATAAGAGCCTGTCACATGATTCATGTCACATTAGCAATGTCACATGATTCATGTTATCAATTTACTACAGTATTTCACTATTTTATTATTTTATTATATATATAAATTTTATATTTCATAATTTTGAATTAATAAAAATGTTTTTTTTAATGAAAATCATATTTATATAAAAACTTTTTTTACTTAAAATTACTATATAAACTGAAAACAAAATATTCAAAATAAATATTTTGACTAGCATTAAACATTAAAATTGAACAATTAAGTTAATAAAAATATGTAACTGTAGCCAATTAAAGCCTATAGTAATTGCAGGGAAGACTGTAACTGTAGGCCCTACATAACATAGTTAGAAAAGTGCTAAATATTAGTGTTAGATTGATTTAAAAAAAAGGGAAGTGAATTGGGTTTAAGTGAAGTCAGACGCAAAAATCACTATAAATGCAAAGAATAAAATCTTTCCCTTTATTTTTTTTCAACACTATACGTACAGTAGTATAATATTAAAATAATATTTTATAAAATAGCACATAGTTATGCCACGTACCTGTATTTTCAGTGAATAAAAGTTTGTTTTATATATCAAGTGACAACTGATCAACCTTCATGTATTATTACTTGTAATATAGTGTTAAAAAAAGTGTAAGCACCTTGTGTTGGCTTAATTAATTTGGTTTAATAGTGACTTCCATGACTTTATCTTCAAAAGGTAAATAAAAATTGTGTGTAAATGATACGATAAGGACACTTTCCCAACAATTTAATTCAAATTTTCTCAGTCTTTATCTATATATTTTATTATCCTCTACCTTGTAGAATCATGATTGGTTGCCCAGATCAGTGGCCAAACATATGGTGGCCGAAATGATCTAACGAGAGAGAGAGAGAGAGAGACTGTACAGTTTATGCAAAACACTGTTGTAATCTTTTTGTGGATTTTACTTGGTTGCCCATTTTACTTTAGTTGCCCTATGTACATTTTTGGTTGTCCCGGAACAAGGGCATCTGATTCTGCAAGCCCAGTAGCTCAAATTCAAGTGAGAGCATACTTCTACGATTAACTCTAGTGATTCCAAGCGCTTTTTCATGAGTTTTCAATGAAAAGATGTTAACAGTATTGCGTTCTTGGAAAAACAATGAACTCGTCCGTACGGTAATAACCAAGCATACTTGTTAGTCAAATGCAATACGTACTGGTCCAACATTTTCACCAACCAACCCAGCACAGACAACGATCGGCTAGCCAAGTCGCTTTCAACTAGAAATTGTACATCTAGATATCTTAACCAAATGGAGAAGTTCGATTTTGCAGATGTTGATGTATAGAATTGGTAACAAGGAACAGATGAAAATAGTTGTGAAAAACTTCTTCATTGTCATCATGATGGTGTTAGTAAGAAAACAGTGCATGTTTAAAATCAACTTGTTCTTTTTGCTAAACAATATGGACTTTACGCATCAGGAGGGAAGAGCTGGATGACATCAAGTCCTGCCTATACAGTACATGTCCCAATTTGCAGATTTCTTTTTTAAATACCATGTTACATGTAATAAATTTTGCGCACAACACATTGATTTCCGAATACTATCATTGCCGTAAATGTTAAAACTGATGTGTGGAGAGTAAATGGAGTACTAGATTGGATCGTCATCCGACAGAAATACAAAATACAAAACGTTCAAGCTTCAGAGAAGACAGCAGCTACTTTCATCCGATTCGCCCGTCCTGATGCGTAGAGTCCTGAATGGTGCGAAACAGACAGACATCAAGAACTCACGGTAACTTCAAAACGTCAACTTCATTCTACGTGCAGTTTGCTTCTTCTGTCTGATTGCCTTACGATATCGATTCCGTGATAACTGCAAGAAATAAAATATAAGAACACGTCTACTTAGATTTTTTTTCCAATTTCATATTTTTGATAATGTTAAAAAAGAAATTTCAAATTAAAGTAAGGAATGTGCCAACATGGTTTGATTACAATTACTGGTAGATACAAGCAAGTCTGCAGATTATAGTGAACTATATTATATCTATGCTATTGCTATAGCTATCTCTGGGATTTAAGGTACACTGCCAACAAAAGTAAATGTCAGATTTGGTACAGTAGTATAAATCCATATTGAAATATCTCATAATGGGATACGAGTATCAAAGTGCACTCAAGATCTTCATATATGCACACACAGGAAGATAAGCTTAGCCGGGTATACCGGTCTAGCCACCCAGAAACATAAGCCCACCCAGGGACATAAGCCTACCCAAGGACATAAGCCCATGCTGGGACAAAAGCCTACCCAGGGACATAAACCTACCTAGAGACATAAGCCCACACAAGGAAAGCCTAACCAGGGACATAAGCCTACCCAGGGACATAAGCCTACCCAGGGACATAAGCCCACCCAGGGACATAAGACCACCCAGAGACATAAGACCACCCAGGGACTTATACCCACCCAGGGACATAAGCCTACCCAGGGACATAAGGAACCCAGGGACATAAGCCTACCCAGGGATACATGGTTTCTTTCACTGTTGTTTCTAATACAAAATTATCCATGTAAACTTCTATGGAAACTAAATAAGCAAAAAATAAAATCATAATAAATGTCTCTCTTCTTTTCTAACTGTCAAAGACCATTAACGTCTGATCTAAAAAAAAAATCCATAAAATGAAAGTATGACAACTTTTTTTAATCAACTTGTTATGTTGGCCAATGTTGATGAATGTCCCGCATGAATGTTGATGAATGTCCCGCATGAATGTTGATGAATGTCCCGCATGAATGCATTACTGTTCAAAATGTTCAGTTTCTTTGAAAATAGATAAACGATTACAATCAAAAGCAATTACCGTTAATTTAAAGTATAATATTTAAAAAAAAGCAAATGAAGTTAAATCTGCCCGATTACACTTGTCAAACAAAATTAGTTTGATTCCTAAACTTTTTACTTGTTTAACAAATAGACACAATGAACATAAAAAAGGGTGAAAAAGATAAATGTATCTTATCTTATTTCTGGCAATTTTCTATATATTATTATAAGTATTTAAGAATATAGTATTAGTAGTCTAAAACTAAAAGTTTGTTTCACCGTATGCAAGCTTGGTTCCAACTGGGATGCAACACAATTTAATCTTACCAATCAGAACATGGACCTATAAATTAGGTAACCTAATTTATAGGTCCATGATCAGAAGCAAGATGACCTGTTGCAGGCCTTGTCGTTTAAGGCGAGCGAGTGTGACCACTCACCTAACACACTTCTAAACTGCCCTTGAGGAGAGCGATTTACAACACGCCTAAATTTGGTAAATTTCTACACACCAAAGTAAAACAGCACACCTACAGCACCCCTAAATGTATTGAGGAGTGCAATTTGTAGCACACCTACAATTTTAAAAAGACAAGGCCTGCTGTTGCTTGCGATTGTTCAAACTACTGTATTGCATTGTGTAAAGGTGCCTTGCATCCAATTGGGAAGGAACAAGCTTATAATTCATTCAAATAGCCTTGCGATCAATATAGAAATATTGGAAACCATATGGTAGATATCTTGGTGACACTCAGAGAAGATGAGTCAAACACCAGACAAAGAGACAATTGTCATTGGGAGCACTTATAAACTTTTACCCCATCATTAAAACTGATAATAAAACATTGAACATACAACACGCATCAAATAATGTTAAAATGACAGTGAAATTTGGTAAAAACACCTTCAGTCTATCCCTAGATACCACATGTTTATATACAACCTTTTTCCACAGCTGATTCTAACAAGGTTATAAACAAACACCCACTTTAAAACTCGTTTTATAGTCAAATACAATCAACATCATCACTATACATAGTCTAAAATGTTTATCTTTATGTCTGTGTTTTATTCTTTTATTGGCACATACCCTTTGTTACAATTGACACACGTCTACGCCAAGACACACTTGGCAGCCATTATGTGACATGTTATCAAACTAAAACTAAGGCTACTTATAGATGTTTAGATTTTATATTTACGTATCATAAGTGAGGTTACATTGTAATTGTGTTAACAACAAAAAATTAATTGTACAGTACCTCTTCTTTACAAACTAAAATGTCATTGTCACACATCAGGGTGACCAAGCAGGGGGTTCTTATTTTCCTGAACACTTGAAGTAGGTGTATACTATTCTATAGATTTAAAAGTCCCTCAAATACTAAAGACTGCTACAAACTAAGACAATAACGATCAACGATAAATAAACATACATTTTTCTTGCACAAAATTAAAACAAAAGAAAAATAGAAAATTAGATGTTTTGAGAAAAAATTCGCAAGTAGTTCTCGGGTGGGAATCGAACCCACGACCTCCAGATCACTAGCCTGGCGTTCATACCTCTAGACCACTGAGCTTGCGCTGATGGCTAGTGATTAGATTCGAGCCCAAGTAAGCAGCGGGTACTGCACCAACAGGATTGTAATTGTAGTACTTGCGAATATTTTCGCAAGTATTCTCAAATGTACTTAGTATAAAGTACAAATTACGTCAGAGTAGGGCAAAACATCTAATTACTCAACTCCCTGACGCAAAACTACAATTACAAAAAATAGAAAAGTTTTCATTCTAGAACTATTGTACCCTGTATATTATAACCATTTATGTTGTCTTTGTTCATAATATTTTTTTATTAAATACAATTAAATGATGTGATGATCAATAAGAATAATAAAATCGTTTGATTGGACATGCGAAAATATTATTGTTATCATACATCGCATAAATAGTTATCCTGTAGTACTAGAAAGAAAACTTTTTCTATCTTTTGTTTCATGTAGTAAGAAAAATGTATATTTATCTATCTTTCGTTAATCGTTATCGTCCTAGTGTAAAAAGGCCTAAACTCACCTAATTTATGTTTAATGTGGCCAAAAAACCTAAGTTTCATAAGTCGTATACCCAATCCAGACAAATCAATGTCAAAAGACAAACAAAGTATTAACATTGTTGTACAAAAGCTCTACAATTACTTCCCAATAAATATTTTTACAGTTTGCCAACTACTCCGCAACAGCTAATAACATCATTCTAAACTTTCCCTTTTGAACACCAAAACAATTGTTAATTTTCTTTGTAAGAACAATTTCTCAATAATATCGCTGTTCAGCGTGAAAGAGAAACCGAATTCTGTTTGGCAGGGGTACAAACCAAACAAAATTAGTAGACTAGACAGGATCTGACAAACAATTAACGAACTAAAGGTGTAAAACATTGCAGATTGTCGTTGATTAAAACCATATTATTGCTTAAGATAAAACCATATTGTTTGAACACACGTAACCCCTACTCTTCCGAGATGTGCACTGTGACGTCACAGCAATTTACTGCGACGGCTGTACGGCGAGCGTGTGCAGCGATATCCTTAATCTTGCGATTGTTCTGAAATCATATGTACATCCCTAATACGTTGTAAAAATATGATCCTTTAAAAGGCTCACAAGCAGATATAGGATCTTTATAGATTTTTAAGTCACTATAGAGATTTGTACACCACCAGAACTATTGACAAGGGGGGCCTTGACATTGCCGATCTTAAGGCGAGCATGTTCTTCCTTGAATATGACACCTTTAATATTTTTACTCATCTTCTCCTCTTCCATCCGACACTATTGAGCCAACTTTCAAGTCCTACTAGTTCTTTACGCGTCGTCTGACGGTTCTGAAACATGGCATGCATACACTAGGGTAATAGGTGAACAAAGCTATAGAGAGAAAATGTTCGTACTTCAACCGGATGCAGAATTATGACATCATAAACATGGTACCAATCGAAAAAAGTGTAATTTATAAAGTACTACTCCTTCCTTATTCGTTGTAATATTGAGCTGGGATTTGGCATGAATATACTACAGGGACATGTCCTCAAAGCTATATTTAAAATTTCAAACTATAGAGCTGGATTTTTAAATTTCAAACCGGATGCAGCCATATGACGTCTCGAAGATGGTTACCTTGGTGCCAAACGATTTTCGTCGTAATATAGCCGTGTTTGGCGTCATTTCAAAGGTCTTGACTTGGAGAATAAGAATATATACAGTAAAACCTACCTATGATATTGTGGCGTCATTACAGCTTCTTTTGCTGTACCCCGAGTATGTATGTTATTATTAGTATTATAATGCAATTTGATAATTACAATTACTATTGAAAGAAATGCTGAAAACCTATATTACTGAATGAGCAGAAGATCATAAAACTATTGTTCATATCATTACACATGTATTTTATAAAAATATACAAATATATACTTTAAAGTAGCATTAATCCAAATGCCAACTTTATGTCAATGACTACGAACCAGATGTCTTTTATAAGATGGCTAAATGAACCAGATACACCATAAACAAACCAAATTCTAATTGGTCAACGGTACAACTCTCTGTTGCTGAACACTACATTACAATCTATATCTCAACGCACCAAATTTTTCAATACAGACACAATCTCAAGGTCAAAGATTCAATCGTTTGAAACACAACTAAAAGTTTGATTTTATTTAGTCAAACAACAAACTTCGAATCAAATTTGAAGTCGTACTAAATGTCCATGGATAAAGTACAGGAAATTGGCAGTTAGCAGGCCATTATATTACATCAAGTTTTTTACAACAATTGATATCCCTTGATAGCGGTTAAATTCAACTGTACTTTAAATCGCATACACATGGGGTACATTTAGAGCGCACGGGAGGGATGCTCTATACTCGGGGGGAACCCTAAGACAAGTAAACAGCCTTGAAACTGAAAGACAATAATCTTCACAAATTTATCTTTTCTATCAGTTTCTGATTTTATCATAAAGAAGACAGTACAGTTGTCATCATAATGATGAATGGACAATAAACAATGTATGTTACAAAACATGAAAGTAAAAGAATTTGTAAATGTATGTCACTTGATATAACCTAAAAAAATGTGCCTTTTTAAGCCTGTTTTCCACTAGGAGAATTCATGCAAATTCACCGTTTCGCAGACAAAAAAATCGCGCGTTCATTCAAATACAAGAGCAAATATAATATTTTCATTTCCATCGCATGTCTCCAGAGGTTGTTTCTCCAACGTGCTCCATTTTGACGTGATTATGATCATGATATTTTATTTATTTTGTTTTTGATCATTTTAAAATTCACATAAAAAGACAGCTTGATCATGATCAGTAAGCATGAGCAACAATAAATGTGAAGTGTCATTAAAAATATAATCAGATAGTATAGCATAATATAATAATGACAAATGGCTGACAAAGCACTCTTCCTAATACAAATTTGAACGATGATACTTAATTTTCTTTCTTCTTTGTTCGGAAATCTTTGTTTCCTTTCCTTTGTTTAACTTTATTATTTGCCGTCCCATGACTGTACGTTATCCGACAGCATCGCAATAATATATCCAGGCACCTTCCCTTTGTAAGTATCCGCAAAACTCTTGATCTTATCGCAACCCATTTAGATGTTGTTTCTATTTTAAGGCACGTTCGTATTAACCTTTTTCTTCTGAACTTTCATTTTGGAGTATTTTGTGCCGTTGTTACATTCTACAGGTTTTATAGTCTTTAACCACCTGGCCAGCTCAGGAGGATTCGGACAATGTTAGAAACAATGACGGCCCTTCTGGTCGTCAAACATCAAGGACAGTATTAATACAAGAATGAAGATTTTGCCAAAAAAAATGCTCAGAGGGATCAGAAAATCTAGTTTGTCACTTAAAAAACGTAACACCTGGCTAGCTCTGAGGATTCGGACAATGTCACTCGACATGTTAGAAACAATGGCACTTCTGGTTGAAAATCTAGTTTGTCACTTAAAGGACATAACACTTCAACCACCTGGCTAGCTCTGAGGATTCGGACACTTCACTTGTTGAAACATAAGGATGGTTTTAATACAACACGAAAATGAAAATTTGTCAAGATGAAACTGACTGAAGACTCAACGGATTTGGAAAATCTGGCTTGTCACTTAACAAAGGTAACGTATTGTTACTCTAGCGATTCGGACAATGTCAGTTGACATGCAAGAAACAATAGTGGAACTTCTGGTTGGAACACAAAGATGGTTTTAATAGAACCAGAGAATATAGATGTAATTGTCTACTAAACTCGGAGGATTTTGGAAATATAGCTTGTCACTTAACAAACGTAATACTTCAACCACCTGGCTAGCTCTGAGGATTCACTTGACATGTAAGAAGACATTGTGGAACTTCTGGTTGTACACACAAGGATGGTATTAATACAACACAAGAATGAAGATTTTGTAACTAACTTGCTGAAATGCTCTGCAGATTTAGAAAATCTAGCTTGACACCCACAAAAGGTATATTTCTGAGTCAACTTTTGGGGTGCTATTTATAAAATTTGGTTCCCAATAGGACAAAAGCAATAGTTTGGATGATAAAATTACCTAAAATGTTTGTATATTGTATTCTATTGGAACCAAGCTGAAAGCGTCTTTCATACCTGATCCGGTCCGGCAAATGAAATCGCATCTCAATGCTTGATTTTCACAATGCTTCATGCAGCTATGCAGATGCGTGTAGCCAATGCTAAGTTGCTTTACACGCAATTTGATGCAAACCTGAACTGAAGCTGCACCTGATTATAACTAAAGTAGGAAATTATAACAGTCACAGCTGCACTTCATATTACAAAATTAAGTATTAGTACATCTAAGCTCGAATCCTATGCTCGATTACATTCCTATGCTCGGGTAGAATCCCATGCTCGGGTAGAATCCCATGCACGGGTAGAATCCCATGCTCGGGTACAATCCCATGCTCGGGTACAATCCCATGCTCGGGTACAATCCCATGCTCGAGTACAATCCCATGCTCGAGTACAATCCCATGCTAATCCCTCCTTCCAATTTAGGCTAAATGTCATGTACTCATACTCGGTCATACAGTACAAGTTAAAACTAATTTGCTAGCTTTGAAAATACAGCCTAAAAACATCACAAGTTATGAGAGCAAAAGACTATATTATTCATGTTAATAAAACCCATTATATAAACACCTAAATCAATTCCTGTCATTTGATTGGATGATTGTGGGTCACATGGCGTCAATAGTACGCACTATTTAACGATTGTTAACATAGTACTTTTTTCTCTATTTTCTGCTTCGAACAATCAGTCTATATAAACTATATAAACAGTCCATAAACATCAAAGTTACTGTATGTGCATATCCAAGGTGGCAAAGATTATACTCATGTTAATAAAACCCATTATAACACCTAAATAAATTCCTGTCATTTGATTGGACGATTTTGGGTCACATGACAATCGAAAAATCAAAGTTGGCATATCCAAGGTGGCAAAGATGTGTTACTAATATCATTACAGATTAATAAACGATTTCCGTATGTTTTCACTATCACATGACCTCTAAACGGTAATAATTAGGGTTTGTCCATGAATATAGATAGAAAAAAAGATAAGAAAAAAACACGAAGGAAATTATAAATCGCAAAACGAGTGATCTGGACAGGCTGATAAGTAAAAGGTTTCCACAGAACAGATTTCAAAATATGTTTTGTTGAGTGAAGTCAAGGAAAACTTTCACTATGTGTTCTATAAATAAAAGAAACAAATTTATAAAATAAGGAATTAAAAAAATACGGTCAAAAACTAAATAGGAAGAGTATTAGATTTAAAGAGAGTATCTTTTTGTTCTGAAAAGAAATTCTGGGAGGTGTGGACGAGTTGATTGGCGAGACAAAAATAAAACAGTATTTTCAAGCACCCCGAGATTCCTTTCGGCGAGTACTGTTTTAAAATTAGACTGGGTGTCTCCTATCCAAGCACAATATAATACAACACATAAAAAACATTATGACACCATTCAGCAGCAGATTTTGAAAAATGGACCAAGTGGACGGCACCAAAACACCCTCAAATCATGTCAGGCCTGATGAAGAAAACCTTACATTTAGTAATGTGCAAATCAATGTCTTAAATAGTCTGAAATTGTTAATTGTATTCTCACAAGCATCCATATTAATCAGTTCCCTTATATTCCATAGAGGACTAAATTATTAACTATTACTATCAAATATGTCATCAGAAAGCATAGACAAAACAATGTTAATTAAATATGTAGAATTTTTCATACAACAATATCCTTTTCTTTCGATACATTTGCTAAAGTTTTTAATTATGACCGAGTTTCTACAATTTCTAGGGTCAAAGTTGTGGCAGACGTACACAATAGGGGAAAAACAGGAAAAACAATCAACTTCCTTTGAATTCTGATGCACGTCAGGAATGACGCCGTACGGATTAATAAAACAATTTGATTTAAAAACATTAAATCAAAATCAAGTTTAAATTCACAATGAAACAAATTATTCAATTCGAAGCAAAAAAATAACAAAAAAGCCAATTACTTAAAATTAAAACATCTTCGCATGAGGATGGATATTTTGATCGTATCACTGTCTGAATCATCGTAAATTGATTGCGTATTTCTAGGATCAGAACTCCCTACAGTATGTCATCTCGCCAAGAAATAGGACATTTTCAATATCAACAATTAAATTCTAAATATACCATTTATTTTGACTAGCAGTTGTGATATGACATTGAAAATATGCAAGACAAAAACTTATATTTTTCCTGTTGAATCATATCAAATTATTATAGTTAATATTTTAAAGAAAAAAAGAGTACTACGTAGTTGTCCTGAAATGTATATTGAAATAAATCATTTAAAATTCAGGAAGACTATGTATGTATTTTGTATAGAAATCTTATTCATTTTCAAATGTTTGCATCTTCTTCATAATGACATTGTTCTTCTTCTCATGTTTCTTCAAGTCACTTTGTCAGACTCAAACACACTTGTTCTTCATCTACCCTTCATCCCATCTACCATTCCAATCAAGGACAAGTTGCCAATGCTGTCCATTCCGATGTTTACTCGTGTCTCTTCAAGTCACTTTGTCGGGCTCAAACACCCTTCTTCTTCCTCTACCCCTCATCACATAATCATTCTACTTAAGGACAAGTTTTCAATGCTGTCCATTCCGATGTTTACTCGTGTCTCTTCAAGTCACTTTGTCGGGCTCAAACACCCTTCTTCTTCCTCTACCCCTCATCACATAATCATTCTACTTAAGGACAAGTTTCCAATGCTGTCCATTCCGATGTTTACTCGTGTCTCTTCAAGTCACTTTTTCTGGCTCAAACACCCTTCTTCTTCCCCTACTCATTATCCCATCTATCTTTCCAATCAATTGGACAAGTCCTCAATGCTGTCCTTTCCGATGTTTACTCGTGTTTCTTCAAGTCACTTTGTCGGGCTCAAACACCCTTCTTCTTCCTCTACCCCTCATCACATAATCATTCTACTTAAGGACAAGTTTTCAATGCTGTCCATTCCGATGTTTACTCGTGTTTCTTCAAGTCACTTTGTCGGGCTCAAACACCCTTCTTCTTCCTCTACCCCTCATCACATAATCATTCTACTTAAGGACAAGTTGCCAATGCTGTCCATTCCGATGTTTACTCGTGTCTCTTCAAGTCACTTTGTCGGGCTCAAACACCCTTCTTCTTCCTCTACCCCTCATCACATAATCATTCCACTTAAGGACAAGTTTTCAATGCTGTCCATTCTGATGTTTACTCGTGTCTCTTAAAGTCACTTTGTCAGACTCAAACACCCTTCTTCTTCTTCCTCTACCCCTCATCCCATCTACCATTCCAATCAAGGACAAGTTCTCAATCCTTTCTGATGTGCACAATGAACTGTATCTGCTTGGCTAGTACACTTACAAAACTGCTTTAGTTATGGGAGGTAAATTACCATACACAATTACAAAAATGATACGGTCAAAGTTTTTCGCATCTGCTTACTGTACAAGTCTTGATGATGTCCGTTATAAGATGTACCAAATGCTCTAACGAGATAGGAAAACAAACAGCCTTTTGCATGTGTGTCTGTAATGGTAGGTTTTACTTTACAAAACTGTGTTTTGTTATGGCTTTTAATTATTTTATTACTGTCATCTCTCTCAAACATTTTAGTAAAAACTGAACATATTTGTTACATTAAACATGTGTCATAAGAATCGCAAATTGTATTGACAATTTTTTTTAATACGTAACTTTCACTTAGATGAATTAACAGTTAATTTCATTTTTGTCTGTATCGTGTAAAACAAACTGAGACATGTTTAATTTAATGCTGTAATAAGAACAATTTAAGTTTACACCTATTTTAAAGTTTCACTTCATGTCAAAATAATTCTACTGCAGTTATTCCAGTAACTACATGTGTTTAATGAGTTAAATTTGTCAGTCTTTTTCAAAGTAATCATACTGTACACTGTACAAAATACAGTTACTGCAGTAACTGCATTAGAATAAATTTGCCATGGTTACACGTCAATAGTCAAAAAGTCGGACAATGATTTGATAACCAATTTAAGTTGGCCCATTTAACTGCCTCTAGTTCATCGCAAGAAATTTCAATTCATAATATTTACTGTCAACTTTAAACCACATTAAAGCATATATTCACAAAAGAATGAACAAAAACATTCACGAAAATAATGTTACTATGCTAAAAGCATGAAGTAACCAACTTCATAGATGCATTATACCCCAGGCCAACACGAAGGGTCAGAAACAGGTTGTTAAATAAAGCCTGATTATTTTGAGTTACACCTACACTAAAAAAAGACATTAAATATTGTGCTGAGGAAGACTAAACAGGAAAATCAATCGCCACCCACTTAGATTAATAAAATTACATGGTATGTGTGTTTAAAGGGTCGTACTTGAAAACATTCATCAACAGAGGGTGCAACTTCTTTAGTTGGTTTTGTTGAGTATCATAATTCTTTTTAATTTAATTGTTTAAAACTTATTATTTGTTAAAATAAAAATTGTAATAAAACGTTATAAAATCATGGAAGAGTCTATCGGCATTGATGAGGCTATTGGCATGAAAGAGGCTATCAACATGTAAGAGGTTATCGGCATGGATGGAGCTATCGGCATGGATGGAGCTATCGGCATGGATAGGCTATCGACATGGACGAGTATATCGGCATGGATGAAGCTATCGGCATGAATGAGGCTTTCGCCATGTATAAGGATTTTGGCATGAATGAGGATATCGGCATGGAGAAGCTATCGGCATGGATGAAGCTATCGGCACGGTCAATCGTACATGTAATCTAAATTTATTCTATAAGCATGATTGGCAGTCAAAATGTTTGTATTTTCTATAATTGACGCGTGTGTCCTATCAGCAAGGTCGACAAAGGTACTTTGAATTCTGTTGTTTTATTGGTACATGGAACTAGGTGCAATAGAAAAACTATCGATTCATTGCACTGCCAACCGTGCCAATAGAAAATAAATTTGTTAGACATTGCCATTAGCATGTGTGCCGATAGCTATGTCTTCTTAATTAAATTCACACTTGAATTAATCTCGACCATAGTTTTTGATGGCTTACCGTCATAAGTTGTGAGCGATTATCCTGCCACCTTTGTGTTATATTTTCAATGCTTTCTTTTCTATAAAACTGCAATGGACCGTCTATAAAATAAGCAAAATAATTAGCATGGTAATGTAAACATTATGTACTTACAATGAGATACAAAGACTTAGCTTGTAGGAGGACATTTGGGTTTAATTAAACTATTTACTGATATTTGATGTAAATTATTACAGACCTTACAAACTAGTTATGTCATGTTAATTCATATCATAAACATGTGGGTCATTGGTATGTGCTGCCTCACAAAATTCTGTAAAAAATGTTTGGCAGATTCTAGGTGGAGGGCAATGACACAGTATGTATAGGTCCTATGTCAAAAATGTAAAGCTCCTTATTATCGGTAAAAAGGCATGTTTTTAAATACTATATATCACACCTGATTGTATTCTTGCAATTTGATTGGTTAATTAAACATCACGTGTCATTCAAAATCAGTTTAAACTAACAGGAAAGCGATATCTAATGGTGATATTTAGGGTTCTTTAATGCATATTCAGCTTTTTGTAAACATTTTTAACATTTCTGCCATGTAAGGTTATTGACTGATCCATGATCGCGAATAAATTTGTGCTGGCGCCATCTAAAACTGTTCTACTCTGTGTCCAAAGTTGGAGCACTGCCTTTCTGAATAACTTTTAAGTTACAACGATGTCTTTTGCTTAAACTGCCCCTGCCCAGCATTTTTTCATGTCATTTTTTTTTATATATTGTATTGATTTTATGCTGATCAAATAAATAAACGAAACCAAACTTTTGTCTAGAAAGTTTAATTACTGTAGGTTATTACCAGTTAATCGGTTATCATTTTGTTGAAAGAAGAATGACTGCCTTGGTTGTGTAGTGTCGCAATCATTGGACTTCTTTTCTCTGAAAGTAAGATATTAACAATTTATTAACATTATTAATTAATGTTATGGATGTATTGCAAAACCACAACCATTTTCGTTTACATCACTTTAAAATCCTTTGGAAACTCTAAACATATAAAAAAAACACAATACAGTAGGATGGAAGTATGACAAAATTCCTTTAACCAATATTTATTATAGTAAGTAAGGGTATGTTCAGACTCACGGCGTTTAGGGCGGCGTTATGTAAGCGGCGTCCATATTTTTGTGTCTGAACTAGCCCGTGGATTAGCATTAGCGGGCTGTTACGCCGCGGCAGTGGCGATAATAACCCAAGCAGGAGAGGGTAGATTTAATAATGCTAATCCAGTGATGCATCAGTGATTGTAACTAACCAATGAAAATAAACGACCACGGTTAGCATGCCAACAGCATACCTGTACAGCAAGATAGATAAACGTTAAACTATCAGGTTTTCAATTTTAAAGAACAGTAGGCCTACAGTTAGCATCACTGCAGCGATATGATATTTGCATAAATTAGTACACATTAGTAATTAATACATTAATCAGATAATTGTCTGTGTAATAATTATGTTTGAAATTATTTTGATTTAGAATGCAATTCTGCAAGTAGAACAAATCAGTATATTTTGAATGCAACATATAAATAGAAATAACAAAAAACAACTTTACAATGTAAACTGTAATGCGTTTGTCATGAATGTATGTTAGTTTTATCTGCTTAGACCTAAGAATCAGAGCGTTTTAGGCAAGGCATTGGAATGTTGATCGTTGTGTCTGAACACCTTTTAACACCATGGATTATCGTACGCCTTGCGGTAGATAACAAACCTAACGCCGTGAGTCTGAACATACCCTAATACATGGCCCCAGGATCAATAACCACCATATCAACAAGGTGATTGATCTTGACAAACAGGCTGATAAAATAGCCAAAGCTAAGCACTAGACAGATTGCTAAGCACAGACAGACAGTTTAATAACATAATCTACAAAGTCATCCAGTCATTTTTTTATCTCTACCAATTGTAGAATTATGAGAGTTTATATATCAAATCTGAGTTATATGAATTAAACTTTCTGAAAAAGCTTAATCTTTTTCTAGTTGTGATAAAATATTTATTGGGTTAAGTGAATTAGATGTTATAAAAAGCTTAATTTTTTCTACTTGCTGTGATAAATATTTATTGGGTTAAGTGAATTAGATGTTAAAAAAAGCTTAATTTTTTTCTACTTGCCGTGATAAATATTTATTGGGTTAAGTAAATTAGATGTTATAAAAAGCTTAATATTTATCTAGTTGTCTAGTTGTCGTGATAACATATTTATTTTAAGATACGACAAAAAATTAGGTTAGAAGGATATGGTTACTCATTGGAAGTATAATTCCATGAAAAAAGATTATGTTTGTAATTTCATTACACAGGTTGCAAAAAGGTATTACAAAATACAGTACTATCTATCTATCTTTCCTAAGGATCATGTCTAAATTAATCTACTAGACAGTTACTGCAGTAATTATTCTTTTTAAACTATAATAACGTATGATTTAACATGAATAGATGCTTATGAGGCAGTCACTGCAATAAACAAAGACTGTATCTTTAAACCGAAAGGGCTTATATTGTTTGAAGGTTTGCATGGCAAAATAAAATGTTGATATAAAGTTTGCGACACACCACATATAGTTCTGAAAAGAACTGTTGAGTGTCTTTGAGGAGGACGATCAAATTATATTGATTGAAACGTCGAGAAACTCAACAGTTCTTTTCAAAACTATATATGTTGTGTAGAGCAAACTGAAAGAACTTGCTTAAAATGTAGTTACTACAGTAATTTCAGTAGAATATTTTTGACAGGGTCTCTTACCTAATAAAGTACATACAGTATTATGGTAATAAACATAATAATATTATTCATGCCATAGTTAAACTTGTTATCAAGATATTTTAAGTTTAAGATAATTCATTGTAAGAAGACATATACATATTTCTGTTCTTAATTTAACCTCTACTTTTTTTAAAATTCTTGTCTTTATCAGGAAGAGGACAAAAAAAGATAAATTTTATTTGATAAACTGCGGTTTGTGACTTATTCATAACCTACTTCCATTTTAGGTTGAACATAGGATTATTCAATTATAAAAAAATACGGTCTCCAATCTCAACTGGTTAAAAAAGGCTATAGTTGGATTTAAACCTCAAAGTGGAAAACTGCTAAACTGAAAATGCTATGCAAAATAAAACAAATATTCTTTAGAGTCCTATGCAGGATTCTAGGCCAGTATGCCGAATCCTGAATTGCAGAATCTAGTTTGCTGAAAAAAAAAAACTGAGCGGATACCTATGCAAGTAGCTGCAAACACAACAAATTTTTTCCTAGATTTTATGAACAATAGGAGATAGGGTTTTACATTTAGTAGTGGTATTGGTTCTATATCCCATCTCAATTTTTAATAAAGTGCCTATCAACATGAATAGAACAAACACATCTTAACTTTGTTTTAAGTAAATGACTTTGCCTAAGTCAGTTTTCAAATTAACATAATTTTTTGTTTGTTTTAAACTTACTCCATACAAGTAGCAAACACAACCATTTTATTCCTAGGTTTTATGAACAATAACATTATAACATTATTAGTGGTGTTGGGTACCTTCTAAACAAACAAACAAACAAACAATTTCTATGTTCAATCTCAATAAACTCACAACTCGTCTTTTTAGTAAGGTGCATATCGACATGAATAAAACAAAAAATCTTAAACTTTGTTTTTCTTAAGTCAGTTTCCGAATTGACAACAAAATGTGATGTGTCCATATATGGACATGATGATGTCATATCACTATCATATTTGGGAATATTACTACTTTATTTGGGCACATCACATTTTGATGTCACATGAAGTTTGATAGTGTAGACAAAGCTTAGGATGAACTCCATAACCAGAGAATAGGATACACTTCTTTAACTATTATGACTTGGTTGTTTAAGAGGGGTTTTCCTTAATTAGACAGATAATAATTTAATTTTCTATTTTGTCAAGGATTTTACTTTATGACTTGATATCGATAACTTTATTAGGATAGAATAGTTATTGATATTTTTGAACGAGACAAGCACCAGTATTTCCACTTGCTTTGTTGATGAAATAAAGTTATCTTATCAAAATTTAACCATGATTTAATTAAGTTCATAATTATATTATTATAATTAAATTACATTACATAATATTACATAATTTGACTTTGAAAAAAACACAACATAGATTATGACAGATGAAACCAAATGCAATGAAATATACATATCATCATCTTTGTGGTTTTAACGTCAACATTTGTTTCCTTCTACTGGGTAAAGTTCAAGGAACTGATCTCTAATTAAACATTTCTACAGAATTCTGTCTTCAAAAAAATTAAAATTGGAAATAATATAGTTATCATGTACGGCACATTGTTTCAAATCATAATTATCAAATCAAAGATTATTATAAGTGTTTTTAAATGAATTATAGTAATTGCCAATCAATTTTTTGGAGAACCACTTTCCTGGGGTTGCTCGATTATATTCCATATCATTACACACATAGAGTATCCTTGACATTTGATGTGCCATTCGGTATTAGTGCTACTGAACAGAAAAGATATATCTAATTGATAATTATAGGTTCGCTATGAGCAAGGTAATCTAACAACAGGACACTGAGCTTGTCTTGCCAACAGAGCAACTCATAACAGTCCTTTGATCTTATGTCTGTTTGCCACAAATACCAACAGTACAGTATTATGTACATATCTCTGTGGCACGCGGTGTCTGTTAAGAGGCGTGGAAATGATCGTGTCGCAGCCACAGATAAACCTTTGATCTCCTGAGCTCAGCAACCTGTTGTTGGATTGCCTTGCTATGAGCAACGGCCTTTAAAACTTTCAGAGAATTTTTTCTATGCAAGGATGGTTGACTGAACCAGCTTTTAACGATCCTAGAGGTCATACTATGATCAAATTGTATATTTATTATAATTCATTGTTCCTATTGTCCCCATGACAGGAGAGCCTCACACTGAATATATTTTCGCATGAGACTGTGGGTCCAGTCATGGAGGTATGTTAATGTTACGCACATTCAACTCTGACTTTCTGATTAAAACAACACTGTTGCTGGGCTACGATGACAACAAAGAGAGGACGTGCGTACACACTATACTCTCAATGATGTTAACAGTTTCACCCCAGAAAACAGATCTAATTAGTGCGTGTAGCCATTTGAAATATGGTATGTCAAAAGAAATGTATAAACAAAAAATATGATTCTACTAGATGGTAATGTAGTACTACTAACCAATGATGAACGTAAATCACATTGATAACAATGCAGGTTGTAACAATGCAATCAAAATGTTGAAAATAGCCTGAAAAACAGCCGAGTACTAAAACTGTGAGAGCACCCATAATCAAGCAATTTAATACTTACATCGTTTCTTTTGCTTCCTCTTCTTCCATCTCTTCATCACTACTTTCAAAGAATCTGAACTTTGAACTCTCATGAGCAAACGGATTTACTTTTGGTAACGCTTGACTTAACATTACATCATTCTTTTTAATGCTCGTCTCCTCTTCGTCGCTATCACCGAAGAACCGAAATGTAGACTCATTTTGTAAAACCTTATCTGAATTATATATACAAATTAACATTAAAAATAAATTAAGTACAGTACAGTCTTGTCTAGCATTTGAAAATATGTTTGGCCAGACTGTTCTTTAATTTGTTATACAATATTTTTTTTAAATAAAATATTTTAGATTATTCTAATGTAGATGTTTATAAAAGACAGGCACTACAATTGAAAAATCTTGATAAATGATCAAACAGATTAGAGATTAAATTAAATGACAGTTACTGCAGTAACTGCATTAGAATAATGTTTACACAGTCCCTATCATCAAGTAAAAGCAGCGAATTACCTTCAAGGTTATCTTTACTGCTCTCAAGGTCACTTATCTGATCATTTTTAAGCGCTTTTGTAAGATCACCACTGACTTCAAAATATTTTTCTTTTGACACTTCTGGCAGAGTTGTCTCTTGGACGTCTACCTTTTTCTTCTTTGCAGACTTTTTATCAATGTCCACTGAAGGTCTACAAAAATTTACATTAAAGACATTTAATAACAAATAAAACAAATTTAAGTGACATGATGAAGAGAAATGGTTCTCGAAACATGTCGCTTAAATTTAAAACTGTTTGTATATTATTTAAATGTAACTGAATGCACTGTTTTAGATTGCCCGTTTTGTATTGCAAAGAAATAAAATATTAATCTTATACATCTATAGCAAAGTATATCATTAAAAATCAACTATTTATTTATATTGATGATTTGTATTGTTGATATGGACTTCTTCCGAAAAAAAAATTGAATTGAATAAAAATACTTACGTTGGTTTTTTACTTTTGACTTCATAACAGGTGTGTTCATCTCTTGTTGGATCATACCTAATCATCTTGCCTCTGAACATAAAAAAAAATACATCCAAAATACAAAACCTATATTCAAGCATTTTAGATAGCGAAATGATCAACAGAATCAAGAACAGGATACTGCGCTGACACTTGCCAAGATAGGAACCCGTAACAGTCCATTGATCTTATGTCTGGCTGCGACAAAAACCAACAGTACTGTACTATGTACATATTCCCTATGGTGCAGTGTTTGTTAAGAGGCATGGAACTGATCGTGTCGCAGCCACAGATAAACTCTTTGATCTCCGGAGTTCAGCCATTAGATTGCTTTGACAGAACCAACAATGGCATCTAAGAACTGCAAAAAGCTTGGCTCCCAATTAGATGTGTGATGTGCCAAAATATTGTAGTGATATTTCCAAATATGGTAGTGATATGACATCAAATTTGATAGTGTAGCTTTTATTTTAATGTTAAACCAACCTTCTCCTGTACGAGAATATGATTGATCAGTATTTCTGGGTTTTTTTTCTGTATTTTCAGTTCTTTACTGCATATACTTATTGTTTGATAGTGCAGACAGGTAGTTTAATCAATCACCATCAAGTTGCTTGTGATTAACTCACTTGCATTGTGCCTACATCATTGCGTTGAGTCCAAATGGGAACCAAGCTTAAAGGTTGATATTTTGAGTTTCCAAATATATGTTTATTCTTCGAAACAAAAGAACACAATTTCATCGTGATGATGGGAGATTGCTCAAAATTTTGGGAAAATGTCGCAATAAATATCCATAGTTTGCGAAAGTTTGCAAATATTAACAAATACTCACAGAAAACCCAGTTTATCTGTTTGCACATCTTTTTGCTTGGAAAGCATAGCTTTAGTTCCCACAATGCCTTGTAAGATGCTGTAAGACTTCTCTTTCTCCGTTCTCAGATCAACCTCGCTGTCAACATTCTTGTGATCTACTTCAGTGGATGAATTCAGATTTTCTGTGGATGATTTCAGATTTTCTTCTTCGCCATCTTAATAAAAACAAATTAAATATAATGTACATAAATGGTTTCTTTATTACAATTTACCAATTTCATTAAATTTAACAAGTTCTGTTCATAATTAAACAAAAAGAGAAAAAACATTCTTACTATAGACTATCAATTAATATGATAAAATATTAATGAAAAAAAAACATTAAAAACTTTATTAAGACCTTATATTTTTCGGATGATCTTTAAGAAAGATAAAGTTTGTGATTTACTGTTCTTTAAAGTAAATTTTAAACATTTAAAAATAATCTTATAACGAAAATTAAGGGCACGTGAACATAGGCTTTACATTATTCATTTTTAATTTAAGTGTATCAACTCTACAAACTACAACATGCTTTTAAGGGTCTTTCACACCTGTTCCAGCGACGGCAAATACAATCGAATGTCAATGTTTCATTTTTACGCTGCTATTTACATATCGATTGGCGCGTGGAGCATCATTGACTTTCGATTCACCGTACCGGAACATGTGTGAAAGACTCTTTACCACTGTCATCCTCTTCAAGGAATCGCTTATCCATGGAAAATCTCTCATCGCCGCCTGCCTGCTGTTGAAGTTTGCGCAACTAGAAAACAAATACAAAGATAAAAATAATAAAAATTACTCGCCATTAAATAAAATCGCAAAAAAAGTTTCTGTACAATCATATGTATCACATGTTTTTAGATGATTTTATGTATTTTTTAATAGGTATTAACCCCTGTTATTACTTAATTGCCAGTTGTGCTTGAGGATGTTAAAATAAAACTAAAGTTTGTTTTAAAAAAAACATATTTCTTTTCGATTTAGTTAAAATATAACATACTGTACCTTTTCACCGGAAGTTTGTAAAAAAAAACATTATATTTCTTTTCGATTTAGTTACAATATAACATACCTTTTCACCGGATTTTCCTTCAAATTGCGACTTATTATGAAAACGGGCATCGTCATCATCTTCATCACTCTCATCATCGTCACTGGCAAATAGCATCGGTCCCTTATTGCTCTGAAAACAAGGAGAAAATCTGAATATAAATAATAATAATTATTTACAACTTCCAAGATCAAGTTCAAGTTATCTTTATTGTGTTTTCACAAACAGGTATAAAAACAAATTTGGTTGCTGGTTATAAAACAGAATATCAGTAAAAACATAACTTAATACAAAGTTGAAATATAGCAGCAAATATGTATACAGTAAAGACCATGGAGGAATTATTTAAAGAATTCGTCCATGGCAAGACATACATTTTATGCAAAGTATGGGACCAAAATACCATTCATGAAATCCAGGTTAAACTTAAATTCACCCCAACACGTAGATTTTAATCTATAGCTGCAGTAAATGTTTTGTTTACTATAATAGCTAGACCTAGAAACAAATAAACTTTTATGAATGGAAAATGCTTGGAAACATAGTAATATAACACATGGAAACTACAGATAAGTTGAAAATACACCATTGCTTATTAAATACATCCAGGTACTGTCTGGGAAAATACAAACATCAGGAAAAGCTTTCCCTGGGGAAGGCCACAGACAAGATTCAGGTAAGACAGAAAGGGAAAACATGAATTAGGCAGTTTCCCATAGAACAAGGGTAGAATTCTAGTCTATTATGAAATTGGGTATCCTAGTTCTTTTTATTCAGTTCAGGATGTTTATAACATCGTTAAGAAATCATATAATATTATTTAATCGTTGACAATAGACTATAATTTAAACCTAAAACAAATGCAGTAGCATGTGTTCATGTAAGAATATGTCTATATTTGACAAATAAAATTATGTATGTTTAAACCTAAAACAAATGCAGTAACATGTATTCATGTAAGAATATGTCTATATTTGAAAAATAAAAGTATGTATGTAAATGAAGTTTACAAATATATTATATTAATTTTACAACATAACTATGTTTTTATTTCATAATTGGAAACAATTACTTGTGAACCTTACCGGTTTTACATTAGATGGTTTTGTTTTATCCTGAATAGTAATATTTGCAGGGTCATCATCTTCATCATCTGAATCAAATTTAATATGCTTTCCTTGAGCCGGTCCTGCTTTAGTATCCTAAATAAGAAATGCAGACATACAATAAGTCGCTATAAAGCCTACTTTAGTCTTTGTTAATTCTGTCAGTCACGGTTGCAAAGATTAATCCAGAATAATTCTTTTGCAAATCGCAAACTCACTGTAGAGTCCCTTTGCATGTTTTGAAGACATGCATAAACCCTACTTGTAATGAAATCATGTATTATTCAAAATAAAAAATCAGCCTGTTTATAGAGGGGGCTAGTAGTATGCTAATCAACAAAGTGTGGCAATCAAATCCCTTATGTTTACCAATCATCTATAGCGGCATACTTGTTCACCTCTTGCCAAATAAGATAATTGCATCATTCATTTAAAAATATTAAGGTATACATAAGTATATATAAGTTTGAAACTAGTCAATTTTAAAAGAAACAGGCACACCTCTCTAAAAAAGCATCTGTATTGATTTTAATATCAAAACATCTATGCATATTGTGTCATTGGTCATCGCTTGAAACAAGAGAATCAACCAAAAAGTATCACTTTCCAATGTCAATGGAGTAACCAATTCCTAGACCATCATCACTCCATATCAAATGTTTAATAACTACATGTATTAGGGTCCGTAGTGGCGTAACGGCTATGAGCGCTCACCGGCTAAACCCAAGGGCCACAGAACTTATGGGGGCTTCTGAGCAGTGCCAAAAGGAAAAAACAATGTCGAAAAAGCTAAAAACGCAGAGGCCGCAAGCCAGGGGGCTAAGTCATCTACGTTACGCCACTGCTTACAAGTCTGGCTTTGTTCTGTACATTGCATGCACCTAGATCACAAAGTACTCACCACAGCTGCTAAGGCCATCTGTATTGCTCTCTTCTGTCCTAGCATTACTTCAGTCTTTTTTTGCATCGATGCCAGTCGCTTGATATTTGACGATGCTTGCTTGGCAGGGTCTCCTTTGAGGACACTTAGATCCAGAACTTTCTTTGGTTTCTGGACACTATTTGAAGAAAGTTTGCCATTGACAGAGGCTGATGATAATACTTTTGGCATTTCAGCATCACTGCTATAGTTACCGTCTCCATCTGTGTTGCCACCACTGCTGCTATCACCATCTTTGGCATCTTCATCATCATCACCACTGATATCTTCATCACCACTGACATCTTCATCATCATCACTGGTATCTTCATCACCACTGACATCTTCATCACCATTGTTATCTTCCACACCATTGCTATCTTCATCACCACACATTTTTTCTTCTATGTTACTACTAGCTTTTTCTTCACTGCTTTCAACATCTTCGTCATCACTACTAACATCTTCACTCTGTGGCTCTTCATCATCATTGGCATCTTCTCTGTTTTTGGCAAATTCGCCTATACTTGCACTTTCTTTACTCTTATTAACATTAACATAACCACTGGCATCTTCATCTTCACCGTTTTCAGCTTCTTCACTGCTACTGGAATCTTCATCACTGTTTTCAACATCTTCACTACCATTGGCATTTTTTATGTCTTCATTATTACTCATATTTTTTTTAACTTCATTGTTCTTACTACACACAGTTTTGACATTGTTTACACTGATACTAAGAAGTTCATCATTAGCACCTTCACCGCTACTATCCTCATCTAGCTCAACATCTGTTTCTTCAACACTATTGTCCTCATTGTCAGAATTTCCATTTGATTTGTTTGCTTCTTTCCCACAAAGTCTTTGATCCTCTTTAAGTTTTATCAAATCATCTAACGGTTCATCACTATAATCATTCTGGTCATAGAACTCAATGACTCCTACATCAGACATGCTCAAAGAAATGTCTGCAAACATATTAACTGTCTTCCGGGAACATATTTCATCAGTGTCAGCAGATGAGACAGAAATTGTGTCATCTCTGTCTGGCTGTACACAAACATCTGTCAAAGACCTCTTACTTGTTACTGGTGAAACAGAACTGTTATTTTTTATTGCTAAAGTGTTTGGTTGAATTGCAGATAAATCTTGATCCTTGGAACAGTCTTCATTAGAACATAAAATTGATTTAATTTCTTTAGTATTTTCTTCAGTTTTTTTAATATTTTCTCCTACTTTTTGACATTTTTTACCACTTTCTTTCATCAATGTTTTACCAGATATTAGGTTCTTTACTTCTGTACCCTGTGGTTCTAAAACAATAAAGTTTATTTCCTGATTTGTTAATGGATTTACTGCCGACTTGTAATAAAACTTTCCTGATGAATCTAAATTCACCTCATCCAGAAGATCGTCCACAGAAACAGGATCTCTTGTGGCAAAGATGTCATAACCAGACTCTCCTGCCTCAGACTTTGTCGTAATTGCTTTCTTCTTCTGTAATTTGCTTAATTTAAAATCATTTTTCGTATCAGCATCAGTTGATTCCGAAGATGAGGATTCGGTTCCATTACTGTTGCTAATTGATATATCTTCTGGTGTAAACAAAGCATTAGGAAAATCTTTGCCTTTCTGTTTTTCACTATCAACTCTTGATGAAACCGCTTTCAGTTCAGTAGTTCTTTCAGTAATGTTTTCATTTTTAGAAACATTTTTCTGTGACGTTGAGGTTAATTTTTCTCTTTGCCTTTTCTTTGATGTAGAGCTAAGTTTAGATTTCTGTATTAATTTAGGAAGCAACAAAACATTGTCACCATCTTCTTCTTCATCATCTGATGAATTGTAAACCTTACAAGTAACTTTCTGTTGAAGATTATGTGCCGTCAAATTCTTTGAATCAAATTTTTCTGAGACAACTTCAAAGTCATCATCATTTTTCTCATCTTCATACTGATAAGAAATTGCATTTCCTTTTGTCAGATTTGGTACAAATTTAGAAACATCATCCTCAAATTCATCCTCATACACAGATTGACTTAGTTTCCTTTTTTTCTTTTTGATTGGGGTGCTATAAGCTCCAATTCTTTTTTGGTACTGCACTTTATCTTCGGCAGCCTCCATTTCCCATGTCAGAGAGCATCCATCGTTTCCACTGTCATTCTCATCTTTAATTCTTTTGAGAGAATGAGAGTATTTGCTTGGGTCTATTTTATTCACTTTTCTTTTCGTTTTGCTACGAATGTACACAATAGGAACGACTCTGCCAAATTTAGTTACAGTCCAATTCTGTAAAAGCAAAAAAAAATTAATTGTTAACAATTTGTTCATATTTGTACACTGAATTGTAACACAAAGTGAAAAAAATGTGTGTATAACATCTATAGTACAAAAGAAGTATAATTAATTATACAGTAATTGTCATATTATCCACATGACAGGAGAGCCTTGCACTGAATATAAAAATCTCTCAACCTATATACATATTAGATTCTTTCATGCAAGACTGTGGGTCCAGTCATGGAGGTATGTTAATGTTACGCACATTCGACTCTGACTTTCTGATTAAAACAACAATGTTGCTGGGCTACGATGACAACAAAGAGAGGATGTGCGTACACTATACTCTCAATGATGTTAACAGTTTCACCCCAGAAAACAGATCTAATTAGTGCGTTTAATAATTCTAATTCTTAACTTATTACAAATTCCATCAAAATCAAGAACTTTAATCTAAGTCCACCTTTTCTCCAGTGATCTCTGTTCCAGGAACAGCATTTCTGATATCGAAATCCTTCACACCAGCTTTTGAAAAACTTTCTTGTAACCTCTCTTTCGCGCTTTTGGTTTTCTTGGATCTTTTTACAAGAGTTTCTTTATGTTTTGCCTCTTCCTTTTCTCTTTTCAGCCTGAAACAAAAAAATAATTTATAAAATATAATATCCAACTGAAAATTATTCTTCCTCAATTTGTCACATTGAGTGGCTGGGAAGTTAAAACAGGCGTCGCAAACCATATATAGCCAATAGGTTGGCATACACTTGACCACAGTTCTGGTTGTAAGTATTTCTGACTTAAAACAGGAGGTCCAGTGCACAGATCTGGCTTTGTCGAGTCTATAAATGTACAGCTTTACCACGTTGAAACACCGGTTCTTGTCAGATCACCGAAGTTAAGCGACGTTGGGCCTGGTTAGAGCTTGGATGGGAAACCATCTGGGAATATCAATCGGGTGCTGTATATGGAGCTGGGGTCTCGTTAGACATTTGAAATCAGCATTGCTGACTCTTATGGCAACCCCTGCATCTAGTATCTGCCTTTCCTCTGGTGAAGGTGGGCACTGGACGAGAGAAGAACTTGATCAATGTTAGGATCAATCAAGGTACTTTAAACAGTCCTGGCTTTGTTTGTATCAAACTTGTTAGTGGCGGTAATTATCGTTGTTGGCTTCGATTGAATAAAATAAAATAAAACATCCATCTTCCAAATAAGTCCATAATGAAAGTAAGTCTGATTAATAAAAGTTAGTTCATATAATATTATAAATCATTGTTTAGTCCTATTGTCCCCATGACAGGAGAGCCTCACACTGAATAGTAGAATCAAATACTCATATTATGTATATAGATTCTTTCGCATGAGACTGTGAGTCCAGTCATGGAGGTATGCTAATTTTACGCACATTCGACTCTGACTTTCTGATTAAAACAACAATGTTGCTGGGCTATGATGTCAGCAAAGAGACAACGTGTGTACACAGCGCCTTCAACGATGAAAACATTTTTGCCCCAGAAAACAGATCTAATTAGTGCGTTTAATAACAATTTAAACTGACACTTGACAGGGATCATCTTAAAAGATCTTTACCTTTGTTGAAAACTTTCCTTAGCAGTTTGTATTGTCAAACAATGTCCCTTCCATTTACTTCCATTGTAAGTGTTAAGACCTTTATAAATGAAAAAAGAATATTATTTTTATGATGGAAATATCTTGCTTGTCATTTATTATATATTATTTTATTTATTATATTTATTTTATCATTTTTTTTAAATGTATTTTTTGTGTTGCATTTCAATGCATTGTGCAACTTTAAAAAGGTCTTTAGGGAGCAAAGTTTCAGTTAACTATGCATTATAATATATGATGCAAGGTGTGTTTAATTATACATCAACATATGTTATTTTCGATCCTCAGAGTGGTGGTCATGTGATTGTGATAACATTTTATTTATTTCTTTATCTGACATAAAATCTTAGGATAAAAACACAATAAAGTACCGAGACGGCAAACTTATAATTCCATTGTGGTCCTAACAAATATTACAGAAAAAAGAAGAAAACCACACTTAATTAAACATAATAAACATACATAGCAAATTAAATTTCTCTCAATCTAAGAATTTCACGAAAGTAGCCTTTAGATCTCTGTTTAATTGTATTGAAGAGGAGCTTTGAACAAAATAGGGGAGTGAATATCATAAGCTATATAATGTAATACTCACATTTCTTAACATTGGTATCATCTGCTTTTATGTCAACATATCCAAACGTTTTGTATACTTCACCTAAAATAATAAACCAAAATATTGTAAATGTTATTATCCCGGGGGATCACTCTTAAATTCCATACAGGAAGATGCCACATTTATAAGGTACCTATATATTTCCGTGGGCCTGTAGCACAAGTGTGGGGAAAGACGGGTTGAAATTGGTAGTCTACCCATCCTAATTTACAATAAGACTTCTCCAATAAATAAAATATACATTTAAAGATGTACTGTATTGTCCCCCTGAAAAAATAATTCTTAACAACATTTTTGTCGAATATGCCATTTTAATGTAACATAATAGTCATCCACAAAAATTGGATCGAAAAAAAATGTATTTACCATAAAAAACTGTAATTTAAAGCAAAAAATGGCCAAATTGGAGCTGCCAGTCAGTGGGTTTTTGGTTGAATTTAACCATTTATTTTCTCAATCTATAGGTGAAAACATTATTTTTTTTCATTTTTTTTTCTATGGAAGTGATTAATTTTATTAAAACTACAAAATAACATATTAAAAGTCTGATATAATTAATCTTCATTTTTCATGTTTTTGGGGGACTTTAATCTTTAATAAATTAAAAGTATTGAATATTTTTTGTTAATTCATCAACTACATTGGTGAATATATCTCTAGAAGATTGTAGACTACTTACGGTCAACGCTAAAAGAGTATTTTGAATATCACCCTCTATAGTTTGATGCAGTTTAACAATTTGATAGCACCCTCTGTTGTTTGGCCATGCTATCATAACTGCTTCCAATATTTCACTTTTCCAAGTTAGGACAACAAATAAGAAGGTTTTCTTTCTCATGTTCAATACAATAACAGTACAGAAAATATATTTATTGTTTGGTACCTCGGGTTGAACATAACTTAGTTACATGTTAAGTATAAAATAACTGCTTTTGATCCTATTGTTAAAAAAGATAAGATGTCATTGGTCATAATTGTTAAAAAAGATAAGATGTCATTGGCTACACTGTCTTACACATACCATTTTCATCTAATCTTACAATGACTTCAACAGACGAAACTTCTCCGTATCGGTTAAATCGTTCCTTCAATTCATTTTGTGTTATTCCTTTAAAAAGTCCGCCAATAAACAGACGGCGTTGTTCCACTGCACCCATCACTTAATTCCAGACAAACTGCAGCAATTAAAAAATATTAATGTTGTTTAGTTTTTTAATTCATTCATAACAATTAACATGATTGTATTCATAACATGAACTAATTCACAAACATTACTTACTCAAAACATGAACTTACTCAAAAACATGAACTTACTCAAAAACAAGAACTTACTCAAATATATGAACTAATTCACAAACATGAATTAATTCATTCATAACAATTAACATGATTGTATTCATAACATGAACTAATTCACAAACATTACTTACTCAAAACATGAACTTACTCAAAAACATGAACTTACTCAAAAACAAGAACTTACTCAAATATATGAACTAATTCACAAACATGAACTAATTCACAAACATGAGCTTATTCAAAAACATGAACTTATTCAAAAACATGAACTTACTCAAAAACGTGAACTCATTCACAAACGTGAACTTATTCACAAACGTGCACGCATTCACAAACGTGAACTCATTCACAAACGTAAACTCACTCACAAACATGAACTCACTCACAAACATGAACTTATTCACAAACATGAACTTATTCACAAACATGAACTTATTCACAAACATGAACTTATTCTCAAACATGAACTTATTCACAAACATGAACTTATTCACAAACATCAACTAATTCACAAACATCAACTTATTCACAAACATCAATTCAGAACTACATGAACTAAAGTAATTCACAAACATGAACTAATTAAAAAACAAGAACTTATTCACAAACATGAGCTTTAATTTTGGTCGCGATAAATTCAGCTTCCTGCATTTTGTATGACAGGCCAATAGACTTTTGATATCAATAGTTGTATGGGGCACAATATACATTTTCGTTGTTTATGAGTTTAAGCGTATTCTAATTTGTTGTTATTTTACAGGTCTTGGAGATGTACATGTGTGTTTTTAGGGTTTTAAATTTGTAAACATTGTTATCTGATTACAGTGGTGGCGCCAGCGGGGGGGCTACGGGGGCTCTAGCCCCCCTCGTCGGGGAGCCTAGCCCCCCCGTCGGGGAAAACAGGCACTTTTTGTCGGGTAATATAATATACAGTAAAAAACGTTCGCTTTCACTTCATATAGCTTCAGCGCCTAGAAAACCATGACGTTCCATTGACCGTGAGAGTACGTGAGAGGGCTATTATGCACTTTTATGCATTCATTATTGCCAGCGATCTAACTACTAAACAATAGCTAGGTACGCACTTGCTTGGCGGTATCCCTTTGTACGAATCGTTCACCGTTGGGTCGAGACGCGTGATATCATGTTCCATCCAGGGACCAAAATGTGTACTGTAGTTATTTTCCAGGCGAAGTTTACCGACAGTTACGTCGTGTACTGTGTCGATGTACGCTACACTACAGCAAAAGCGAATTATGTTAATTGTTCGTATGTTCACCAATTTTTTAATTTACAAGTAACCTTCTGTACCGTGGGGCACCTAAAATAAATATTTCATCCATTACTAAACAAAAAAACATGCCATTTTCGCTTAGCCAACATCTTATTATAGCTAAATTATTAAATTGTCAATGTCCTGTATGTCATAAATTTCTCACCACTCGGAAGTCCAGATGGTACGCACACATACACTTGGGAGGAATAAACTTATTTCCCCGACTGAAAAAGGTCTACGCTTGCGTTTTTTAAGCCTCTAGGCCTGATGTTTCCAAAGTATAAAATGCAATTGTTTGAAGACCTGCAGCTCTAGTTTTAAACATTTTCTTAGCTCAGCCCCAACAATAAAGCTGGTCATATTTCGAAGTACAAGAAGTGCATTTTCCGGGACCTAACATCTCTATTTTTCAAACATTTCTTAGCTCAGTCACAACCATGATAGGGACTTATATATTTTGTTTCATGTTTTGAAGTATAATAAGTCCAATTTCCGGGACCTCCAACTCTATTTTTCTAATTTCTTTGAACATTTATTTTTTAAATTGAAAAATATGGATTGAAACAGTCATCGCGCATTGTTTTTTTGCATGCAGTATTTTATTTATGCATTATAAAAAATGGAAAAAATGGCTACCCTAAATCTGATTAAAATGACCTCAAATGATTTTAGAACGCGTTGCTTCCGGGGGCTTCGCCCCCGTGACCCCCACCGGGGCCTAGTGATGCTCGCTTCGCTCGCATAGCCCCCTCGTCGGGGAATGTAGCCCCGCGTCGGGAAGATCCTGCCGCCACCGCTGTCTGATTATAAATAAATTACGCATATTTATGTTCACATTAATTAAAAGTAATTAATATATATTTTATAGACTCATATCAACTACAACTAATGTCATGATAAATAGTGTATAAATAGTGTTCTTTTATTTATTACATTAGTCATTATTGCGATCAAATTAAAACGTCGTTGCTTATTATTTTAATACACGACCAATTTTATCTCTCACCAAATAGATAGGCTACTACTACTAGGCTAGGAGCTAGACTAACTTAACTAGTTACCTCCCCTGCTGGCATAACATTGGCCTCTAGCCGGCGCTAGTTCCGTTTCGCACCTGTCATTTATTTCGACTCAAAATTTGTTAAGAAACTTTATCGTGATTACCACACCTTAGAATTAGGCTTCAAAAATACTTTTACGAAGGAGATCACACAAAAAATGACAAATAAATGCTTTTACATTGATGAATTTACAGACGTGTTTCGCGCACATCGGTTCGTCAATTTCGCATACGCCATGTTCAATGTTGTTGTTCCTATGGAGCGCAACAAAAATGTTACTGTTGATGCTGTACATGGTTTTCGTTAACTTTTAAGAATGAAAATCGACAAGTTCATCATCATATTACATGTACTGTAGTTTTTATACCTCAATGATCTAAATAATATTCCTCTTAGTCTTAGGCCTAGGCTAGGTGGTAGTGATGCTGATTTAGGCCTAGGGTTTTGTTGCATTGACATTGACAAAATATATTAAAATTGAACGTAATTTTCACCAATAAATGCATTAAATATACGCATTATATTGAGTTTTTAGCCCTCTATTATGATTGCTCTTTTGGCGCTCCATAGACAACATTGGACATGGCGTATGCGAAATTGACGAAACGATGTGCAAGAAACACGTCTGTAAATTCATCAATTTAAAGCATTTATTTGTTACTTTTTGTGTGATCTCCTTCATAAAAGTATTTTTGAGGCCCAATTCTAAGGTGTGGTACTCACGATAAAGTTATTTAACAAATTTTGAGTCAAAATAAATGACAGGTGCGAAACGGAACTAGCGCCCTCTAGCCTAGATAGACCTAGGCCTAGTGGAGTGCTATTATAATACTATAATAGCTAGGCCATAGATAGGGGATCCAGTCAAGTCGCCCCATCGCAAAGTCGCCCCATACAAAGTCGCCCCATCGCAAAGTCGCCCCGGCACAGTCGCCCCATCGCAAAGTCGCCCCATTGCAAAGTCGACCCATCGCAAATTCGCCCCATCGCAAAGTCGCCCCATCGCAAAGTCGCCCATGGTTTTATTTCGGTATGACTATGAAGCGCCGCCGCTAGTAGTAGTAGTACGCTGTTTTAATCATATCGGTTATTGCGTTTGATATCGATCGCGTTGTTACTTTGATCGCGCTAAATGTCGTATACATTATAATGTTTATCCTATTATATACATAATTTGTGTTTTAATTTTTATTTTACAGGTTTTAATGGAGTGATGTGCTTTTTAAAAATCATTAATAAAATAATCCTTGTTTGAAAGTTCTAAAAAGATTTTCCCTGATTTATAGTTTCGAAAATTTAATTTAATATGATTTTAAAATTACAGGTAATTACCAGAGCCACAATTACGAATCCTTCTTCAACCTACGCGTGGATACCAGCTCATTTTTTAGGATAATATAATAAATGTATAAATGTGTAGTAGGCCTTCGTATACTATTAGTTAAAACAATAACAGCGTTGTGTAAGACAATGAGTGTTATAGGCTACTTATTGATCATTTTGCATTTATTGACAAGTTATGTGTCTATTGTTATTTAATTTTATTATGACTTTTCAAAATGAAGAAATAAAAAATACTAAAAAACAAAGGATTTCATCGCCGATATGATCGTTTTTACATGCAGGTATTTTAGCAAAATTAAAACGCTACATTTTGACCATGGAAAAACCATCGTACAGTATCGTGTGCGTGTTTTTTAAAAAGGGGAATCCCCGACGGTCAGCAAAAAGACGTAGCAGCTGTGAGGAAACAGATACCAGAAGGCGCAGCTCCGATTGGTTTCAGATTGCGAGTCGCCTTTTATTCAACAGCACAATGATCATTTTACTGAAGAAATTCTTTTCAACCCTTTTGGTTGTAGAACATTCTAATTATCATGCCTAATAAATATCCTCATATCGGGTGATTATAATCAATGTTAATTGTAATACTAATAGTAAACTGAATGTTTATAAATAAATTGTTTTACGTAATTTGTTGCATATAAAATAAGACACAGTACAGACGTAGCCTACGTTCCCTATAAAATATTTCACATTTAAATAATTATGTACTGTTAAATGACATTATGCCGAATAATACTATAATCTTAAACTATGTTTACAAATTGTCATTTTTTAAGGCACACATCTTTCTCATCATAAACCTGTAAAATAAAAACAAATCAATTATTAATATAGCCCTAATAATAATAATAAATATTCATCGACCAAAGTAAAAATAATCTAGATCGTAACATCATTTTATCGTGACCAAAATTAAACGCGACCGATTTCAAACGCGACTGATATCGTAAAACTCCGGCGGGGTTTCCCCATCTTCAGATGGTGCGTTGTAGTGCGACAACGGCGGAGTAATTACGGGGGTTTCCCTCTGGTGAGGTAGCACGTTAGTGCGACCGCGGAGTGATTAGTCGGGGGCTTCCTCTCTGATGATGGGGGAGCGTGCCGATCGTGTGACCTGAGACTACATGGCGGGGCTTCCCATTTTATGCCTACACGTTCCGTGTTATTTTGTGTATCATTGCGACATTTAACCGATTCACCACGATAAGCGCTTAAAGCGCTCATGAGGTTAAAATTCAAGGTCATTGTAAACAAATTATCAACAAAAAAAAAAGTAAATTGAATTTACATGCGCAGTTTGCGTGACAACAAATTATACAAAATACTCACAACTTTTTTTTTTTAAATATGCTTCTAAATATATAAAAACAATTGTTGAAGTTAGTTTGAAAATAAAATTCGAAAATATAACCGTTTTTCGAATCACGCTGTTCGAATGAATCTAGGCCTAAACATACAACATAAAATCGTCTAAAATCCATCTTTATTTGTAATAATCACTATTTTGAAGCATGTATACAATAAATGTATAATAAATAAAGATTATGTATCAGTTACAGTGTCTAAATCGTCATATTTCCATGTAAAAATGTGATTTTTCTACCGGAGAAAAGTCGTGACCATGTCCTCACGAGGGCCGCGCCATATTGTTTACCTTTGAATGTAATATGAACCCTGACATGTCAGATGCATTATGGGCATGAAATATTTGTTCAAACTCTGCGCAAAGGTCAGTTTATTGAAGCATAACTTTTGACAAACATTTTGATACCAAACTTGTTTTTCGACGCATTTTCGTCTAATTTTCTGCAAGCTACACATCTAAAATAGCGGACTAAGCTCCCGAGGGATGCCGGTGCGCGTGAGAATCGCGAATTCCAAGTCGCTTTCGGGATGTTATTTTTAACATTCTCGGTGAACAAACAGCGCCGACGACGCTCTCGGGGCGGCTCCCGATAGGCCTAGGCCCCATATGGTCAACCTCGGATGAGTCGGTCTACTAATTTCTTTATAATTTCGAAACCGGTCATTCATAATGGTCAAGTTTGGTCTTATTTTGAAGAGAAGAAATAGGTTCTGATGAAGAGATGAGTTTTATTATGAAATATTTAATATTTTTTGTGCATTTGGTAGTCAAAGATAAATTACAAATTTTTAATAATTTTCCTAAAATATTTCTAAAATTTGCATAATCTATACTCCGCAAAAATAAGTTGTAACACAAATTTGATAACATATTTGGAAATAAAATGTCCTTTCCATTATTTTTCTTTTTTAATTTTTTTAATGTCTGTGTTTAGAAAAAAAGTTAGGGTTAATTATGTGACATATGCTTTTTGGGTCCCCGGGGAGCAAAATAAACTTGGGGGTCAATGGGTTAATACGCACTTGTAAACTATTTTAACGTTTTGGGGCGACTTTGCGATGGGGCGACTTTACGTTGGGGCGACTTTGCGATGGGGCGACTTTGCGATGGGCGACTTTGTTTTGGGGCGACTTTGCGATGGGGCGACTGTGTAAGGGGCGACTTTGCGATGGGGCGACTTGACTAGCATCCATAGATAGAGGCCTACTATATATTACCTAGGCCTATGCCCTCCATGGTGCGCCTACTAGTAGTAGGGCTCTAGACCTAGCCCTAGCTAACTAGGCCTAGCCCTCTCTGACTGCTCGGTCTGGTGTGCGTGGTAGGTTACCTACAGTACTACTAGGCTAGTAGTACTACTAGGCCTAGCCTAGAGGCTAGGCCTAGCCCTACTCTAGGCCTAGCCTAGACTCTAAGCCTAGAGGTATAATTAAATTATAGCGCTTAGGCAGAATCTTTAGTCCTATTCAGCTTTATTAAACAGTTGATTACTCGACAAATAAAATAGATTACCTACAAAATGTGCATTGAGTTGAGACGTAATATAGGCTAGTGTAAAAAAACACGTGTTGCAAAATGAGGGCGCTTGAACGTATGATGCGCCATCCGTGCATTCAGTAGCTTTTTATCTTCGTATATTATTACAATATTACAAATTATAGCGATTACGCAGAATCTTTAGTTCTATTCAGCTTTATTAAACAGGTTATTACTCGACAAATAAAAAATATTACCTACAAAAGGTGCATTAAGAGTTAAGACGCCATATTGAGGGGAAATAGTATAGTGCAAAAAACACGTGTTGCAAAATGATCCGCCATCCGTGCATTCAGTACTTTTTTTTCATCTCCAGCATGATCTCTTTCTTTCTCCACTGTGCGCCTCCACATTGTTTTGTTACTCGATAAATGACATTTTCGACGTCCGGATCAGTGGTCATTAGATGGTATCAAATCCACGCGTCGTCATTGGTCAAATTATTTATTTCTTTGTGTCGAGTCGTATTGGAAACCTGGCGCATGTATGTGTATTATGTATGTACACAATAGGAAAATACGCATACAATGACTGTTTTTTCGACAACTTTATTTAAGCGTTAAATTACATTTATATTGTAACTAAGATACAGTTGAAATAAAAAATTTAAGTTACCTAGATACAGTGCGTAATCAATGATCATCTCCTTCAATTCACTACACCATTTACAATTAGCAATAATAAGATACTTATTTAAACACGGTAACTTTTTATGTTTTCCCGGGAACTCAAATTCCGACCGTAGCACGTTAGGTCACGGAACACGTGGCCGCCCTCAATATGTTTCTAATATGTGAACTACTGTAGGGACGTTACTAAAATATAGGCTGTGCACTTTAATAAGCCTGTAGTGTTTAATCCGCATAATTCACAAAGCCCATGTAGTGTTGCTGACGTTTCTCAATAACAGGCAAGTTGCACTATTACAGGCTTAGCCTTCGTCCCACTCAGAAAGCACCGAGTTTGACCTGTACTCGATCAAAGAATGCTTTATATCTACTATACGTAGGGCTAAAATTCACTCAATTCAACCATACGCTGGATTGTGCAAATTCTTACCGAACATCATAAGACAAAACGTGAAATAAATAATTTAAGCCATTTGCATGCATATACCAACGTATACGATAACTAACAATGGTGTTTGTACGTCAAGGATACAGTCTAATGCAGATACATATTACAGTTTGATACGCGCATGCGTAATAAGTGACTTTAACTATGTAGGAACGTGTAGATTATCTTGGTTTTTAGAATAAAAGTGTTTACTGATAACCATATTTCATTCGAATGATATACAATATTAAGAAAATTATAATTATTTTAGTAAAAACAATTATGCAATTACAATTATAAATACATTTTTAGGATATAACCATAGGAATTATTAAATTTCATTATACGTAAGATAAATAACAATAGCTGTACTGTAATTATTACAATAATAACAAATATTAAGTATGTACAAAATCTAGCGACAAATATAAATATTCTTAATTGATATAATTCTTATTATTTTTACGCAGCGCCACCAGTGGCCCTGCATTTTGTAACACGATTTTATATATGTATGAAACGTCATGCGTGACAACAAATATATGTATGAAACGTCATGTTTTTATTATTATTAGGCCGAATCGCCATTAATAGTACTACACTAGGTCGAAACATCCAACATATTTAAAAAAAAATCTAAAATGATTTACTCATGTGAAAAAAAAATTGAATTTTGAATAATTTATAGCAATACTTTCTGATACGCAATGCAAACACATTACAATTAAACAATTAAGTATGAATTAATGTATGTAAATTTCAAAGTTACATTTTCGATTGAATTTAAAAACCACAATAGGACGGAAATCTAAAATTGCATAATATTTGCGAAAGTTGAAAATGACTTAGAATCGGGCTGCTGAAATGTCATGATTTAGCAGCAGTCTTTTTTCATTTTCAAAACTCCATTATACTTCAGGCCACTGTCATCATCTGTTGAAAAGATAGAAATGTGTTAAATGAGCATAGTGGCATAAAACATAATCATCATTATCACAAAAGTACACTCTTGCCAGTTGATTAATTGATTTCGTATGACGTAGAACTGGTTATTTCGTTCTATTCAATGGTCAGCCCATTTTTAACATTTAAGGCCCATTTACACTAGGGTGATAACGATCGACGATAAATAGGTAAACATACATTTTTCTTTAATAAAACAAAAGAAATTAGGGTTTTCGTTCTAGAACTAAAGGATAATCATTTATGCTGTATTTGATAAAAACATTTTTTTAAATCTAATCAAATGACGTCATGATCAATAAAAACAATAAAATCGTTGTATTGTCACGATATTATTGCTCTTACTAATCATGACGTCATTTTATTGGACGTGTGGAAATATTATTGTCATCAAAGGCAGCATAGATGATAATTCTATAGTTTTAGGATTAAAACTTTTTTAAATTCTTTTGTTTTAGGTATGAAAAATGCATATTTATCTTTTACATCGTTATCGCCTTAGTGTAAATGGGCCTTTAAGATTGTGGCACTTAAAAAAACACACTATATAGTAAAGCAAAGATAGGTAGCTCAAGTTTGACCAATCACAAGCGGCAGTTCAGATGAGGCGTCAAATTACTCGCATTGGACGTACATGACAGTGATACCTTAGTGGGAGCTAAATAATGATATAAACTCACACAGCCAGTTGCCTTCACTAGTTCCAGCCGTCTTGAAGTCCGGCAAACTTTTTGTCAAAGAGTCCCAGGCGTCTTTACTGATAAACACCCACGTTGCACCATGATCTTTACTGCGCATGTAACTGCGCATGTCCATGTGAATGCCATAGATAAGTCCTGTGAGCTGGTCAGATCCAATGACATTGTGTAGGTTCATTGGTAGAGCTATTGAAGAACATTTATATTTTTATACATATTATAATGATAATAGTATAGGGATATATTGTTCATTTTGACATAAGAAAAATATTAATATATGCAATGTTCTGTTTATGTGCCTTTTTTATAAATCGAACATTACTGTGTGGACGCTAAGCATTCAAGGTAGGATGTATTGACAAAAGAAATGTAGGCACTACGCCTAACCATTCACTGATAGTTGTCTGCAAATCCAAAAATCTCCGGGAGAAAGTGTCAGTGTTAGGCCTATTACTTATTGATTTATCAAGTTAGAGATTCCTCTTGCTGTCTATATCGATGTGTATGATGACCCGTGGTAGTTAGGCTCTAAGTATGGAAGGTTTTGATATATCAGCCAGCCTCAGGTCAGTGCTATTCTTGGAGGGACATTACGAAAACAATCCTCATTGTTTTACCTTTCCAGCGTCCATCTGGTGGATTATCTTGTACATAGCAGGACGGAACAATCTTGTCTGATAGACGTCCAACTGAAGGGTTACAAGCAAAAATGACGTCTTTATCCGGATCATCCAACTTCTTAGTTATGACAAAACCCTGGTCATAATAATCTGTCGGAATAATAATAAAAACACATCAATAAATTAAAAGCAAATGCGGTCCACGAGGCCTTATTCATCGATCAATTACATTGTGTGGAAAATATCTTGTTGATATCGTGTTGATAAAAATTGATAAAGTCACATGGATAGAAACCAAACCATGTTAAGATGATAAAATAGGAATGAGGAGTGTCTCTTTTTTATATAGGTTACGCGTCAGTGTTGACAATGTAATTTGAGTTCATAAGCAACGAAACTTCTTGTGATATATTAGCTATACCGTCAGGACTCTTTATTTCAAACTTACCCGGAACTGGGCATTTACTAGGATCACTGACACACACAGTATGCTTCCCGTTTTCACACTTATGAGCACCAGCCACGCAAGCATCACACTGGCTAGATCCCCCATCATAATGGCAGACGTCTGTCTGAGATTTAGTCCATTTGCTGTACCTCATCACAGCTTCTTTTGCAGGTCCTAGTACTGGTTCTGGAGTACCCTCATCTGAATAAAATACTGGTTCTGGTGTTCCCTCATCTGAGGAAAAAAGTATATAATAATGGAAATTCTTACTTATTTTGCTGAAACTCTTTTTCTAATAGACAATATTTGTGTGCTACTTTATTACAAAATTGCAGTTGTAACTACTCTAGAGGTTTATTGTGGCGATCAAGTTTATGATAGTATGTAGTCATTATGTTGTCTTTAGGTCAAAGTTTCAAACATTATTGCATTTATCCGATAATTATCCGATTTGAATGAGATAATTATCGATTCATTTTTCTAGAGCAGAATCAGTTAAACCCCATTTACATGAACTTTATCGGTGAATTATCGGTTAAGTTTTATCGGGTAATGTTTGGCGGCAGAAACACGGTCTTGTGCAGTACGTAAGAACCATGGAATTAGCGTACCGTGTTCAAAATCTAACATATGATACTCGCATATAGCTGGTAGGATAGCGGTGCAGTCCATTATGTCCCAGTCACCAAGATCAGTACTGACATCCCTTGTATCGTAGACATCTACAAAAGCCGCTGCTCCGCAGTCTTCAGTCACACTTGTTCCGGGTCTGTTTGGTAGCCATTTTGTAAAAGACGCCGATGACCCGTTTGTCCACTTGAAAGTATCAGTACCCTAGAACATATACATTGTTATAATTGAAGTCATAAGGAGTATAATAAACGGCATGTCATGTGATTAATCATAGACTTGCCCTGTCAAAGTTACATCCCCTTTCTCGTGTAGTTTAGCATGGCCAGTTCATTACGGCGATTACGAGTGAAACGGGGTCTGATAGCCATACTCACCCCAACGTCTTTCAGCCCAATCCAGTATTTGTATGGTGAGAGTGCTGGAACGAGGTCGCGAAGAAATTGCTGTTCACACGTATCTTCAATCATGACTAATTGCGCATTGTCTGCTTCACAGGCCGCCTTTGCTGCATCCCAAGTTTCTAGCGTGTCGTTGAACACTTTGTAACACGTTTCTTTGTAAGGTGTGTAACCAGACCGACATAAATCTAGAAGTACAGTGTAAGAGTTATAGAGTAATTATAATCAGCCGATTCATGTTTCTAAGTTCTCTATGTTACAGGACAAATTTTTGATACTTTACCGATATCACAATCATAATAAACATAATTCAGATTTGATAAGAATGGCTTAATGTTGTGAAAGAAACATTGTCAATTTTTTAGGTGCCTTATGTTTAAAAACAGCAGTTACAATACGGCACATGCAATCCTCACAACCTGGTGAGATGCGCCTAATATTCATTTAAACATGGTTAGAATATATGCAGACAATGTATAACTCTTTCAGATTAAACTGACACACTATCGTACACTTACCACCACCACCAACATCTGGTCTGTCCGAATACATAAATTGAAAAGATTTTGTGCAAGAAAGAACTTTAGCGCTATTAACAGTCGAGAACCACAACAAATCAGCCACGCCAACAAAGCGACGAGTGCCCGGAGCAGTTTTTCTGTTTTTGTCGATTCCTAGGCGTACACGGAAAGTTGGTTTTGCGGCAATCTGAATGGTTCCAAGCTGTGAAATACATGAGAAATGGTACTACGCTTGTCTGATTTCACTTAGAAAACCCCTGTCGACTTACGTCATAAGTCATTAAAACAGAGAAAGTTAAACACACCACCCAGTGAAATAAAGGCTGTAATAATTGTAAACCTTTAATAACAAATCTAAAGACTGAAAAAATCGCACCCAGCCAAGATGGAATTTTTTATCCTGATGGAGACATACGTTACACTTCATTAATAGGTATATTAATGTATTCTGAACTTGTTACTGAAGGTACTACACTGGCCATCCACCCGTTTCCTAATCTTTCAAAATGTATCAGCGCTGTAGGTAAACACCTAACATACTTACAAGTACTCTTCCAAACATTATTGAATATGGTTGATTGTAGAATAACTTACATTAAATCGAACAGGAGATGGTCCAGGCATGCTTGGGTTTACCGCTGGTGACTGCAACAGCTCTGTGTATTCTGATTCAAGTTTAATATATTGCACATTTTTCGACTTCAATATTGTGAAAGTTACATCTACTGCTTTTCCCGTTGAATCGTCATCGTGCCAAATACTAATCAGTATTATTACATCATCACTGAAAATAACAACCAACAAATACTATTATCGAAATCAAATTAGAGTGGTACCACAATCACTATATCCCAATACTTTATAGGATGTCAAGAGTGATTATGTGAACATCTCTGCCGTACTTTGAGAAAAAGGCTTATCTACAAAGAGCTACTTTTGAGTAATTGACTAAAACGTGTTTTTGTTTTTCATTACAAAAGTTCATGTAATATTTTATTTTCAAATGAATATATTTCAAAGTACATTATTGAAAAATATCTGACATAATATTCAATTATTACTTTTTTATTTGGGGGTCAAATTGCAGATAAAGCCTTTTCCAAATTATTTGTAATTAATAATTGCGAGAAATACTTCGAAAACAGGGCACTTTTGCAGTTATTTTGTTTGATTATTTATCAAAATTTACCAAAACATTTAGTAACTTTAGTTTAAATAAATTATAAATGCAATTTAGATTAGGTAATTTGTAAATAGGCTTTTCTCTTAAAGTATTAATCTGCCTCATTATATATTCATCATACCGTTATCTGATTTTGTCAAAACGTCAAATGCCAAATGCCGCAACCCAAATGTCAAACGCTTATGTATAAAATTGGTTACATTTAAAAATCGTCAAAAATGAACAATGATTGCAAACGATCAAATACGACGAATGCAATTGTTTGCCAATTTCTGACAGTGTTCGCTAGTGTCAACTTGAACCATTCTAATTTATCCTTTTTCATTCATACAATTCTAGAATAATAAGAACTATTACTCTTACATTGCTTGTATCCGATACCAAACTTACCCTTTATAAAAGGAATTAGTTTCGTATGTTATCTTGAACGACATCTTAGGCTTCGGGACTTCATTAATCAGCGTATAAACTGGTACTTCTCCAACCCAGATGTGAGCTCCGTCGCCAATCTGCATTCCAAGTCCTAACCAGTGCTCAGATCCATTGACCACCGCGTCTGTATCGTCTAGGACAACTTCAACTTCTAACACTAAGATGTTATTGGTAGCATCTGGGTCTTTCACTTCAATAAATCCGTCGAACTGTGTCACCGACCAGTCTTTAAGGATGCCGAAATCATCATCGCTAGCAATGTACTGCGTCTGAGGAGCGTAGTAGCAGAACTCTGTCGAATACGTACAGGATAAGGAGTCACTGACATACGAAACCGACACTTTGTTGATACTCCACTGCTCGCTTGTCTTGTTAGTCGTAAAGTTGTATGGTAGTGTGACTTCAATTGTAGGATCAGCGGTACCTTTTGGAAACTCAACAATAAGGTTCATATGCACCTTTTGACCAACGTTAACATAAACTTTACCATCTGCAGACTGCTCAGTGATGTTCATCACGAAATGCGGTAGTTTACTGAAAACTGCGTCGGTAGTTCCCTCTGCCGTGACTAAACCGGCGTCATTGATCTCAGCATTAATGGTTACACGTAAAATAGTTCCAGGTTTCACATTGGCTATAAATGATTTCGAAAAAAAATACGTTGAAAAAACTTTTCAAAAATAAGTAGTTTAAAAAAAAAATTAGAAAATTAATGCAATAAGGGCAAGTTTAAATAAAACTGATCGATTATTTCGTGGCGTTAGCAACAATCTATATTAATGCTACTAAACTGGTCGCGTAAGTTTACGTATCTCATCCGAAACCGCTGAATGATACGTGTTCGCATTTGGCACACTAATGGGCAAAAAAGAACAGGAAGGAATACAATTCGTGTATAACAAAATCAATGGCCGTAAATAGTTCCGAAATTTATTCTTGACAGTTTGTTTTTCTTTTTTTAATAATTTTTCAGAGTAACTTTCATCCATGCGCTTTTATTATACTTACTCATCCCATGCGAATTAGTATATAGCCACATATTAAGGCAGAAAAAGAACATGGTTACTGCTAGTGATACGGTTATATCTGCACTTAAATGGTGGCGACACCAATCTGTTTGAGTTTTGAGTAGAGTGTCAACATTTATTGTGGTTTATTTAAGTAAAAAAAAACGATTTCAGTAATACCATTAACAGTAGAATTGATGGTCCCTTCAAATTCAATGTCAGATGAAAAGTAATCATTATTACTAAAAGACAAAGTAATGTCTGATGCGGAGACTCGGATGACCGTGAAGTCGCTCTGAAAAATACAATAAATCCGTAGCAACGTCTGATAGAAAATCTTACTTAAAAACAAAACACAATAGATCGGTCAAATCAAGAAGAAACACAGCAATAGGTAAATATCTTAAGCGGTAATGTAAATAGAATCTCTGAGATTAAAGTCGGATGTTCTGCTTCATTTTTTCCGCACGCCCAAGAGAAAATATTGTTTGACATACCATTACATTAAGTTATATTTAATTATTTCACTGCTAAAATCACACGTCACACTTATTTTTGTTATGATCACAGCATTACTCAAAATTAACCAATACCGTATATTAGGAAAATATAAAAAAGAACCATACCGTCATGGTTGAGTCGGTGTCTCCGTTTCCTGTTAAAGTCCATATAAAAGGATCTGCAGACAGGTCGAACTGAAAAAGATGTTTACTATAATTACCAGCCGATTAAAGATGATGACTGTATATATATTTTCACAGTATCATAGGAATAGTTGGTAATACAACATCACATGTGTTTCACATGTTTCTCCTGGTCATATCATAATCAAATATTCCTCTGATACTTGGAAACTATATCTCGAAGATACAGCACTAAGAATCGGGTAATAATTACACCCAACCGGTATTTAGTACTATATACATTATGTTCCGCGTGTGTTATTTCTTGGATAAACTAACGTATACGTATAGGCCTATGTATCCATGTTACGGTGGCCTATAAGTGTCACGGCAACTTTCAAAAAATATCACGGCAACTTTCAAAAAAAGCCACGGCAATTTGAAAAAAGCCACGGCAATTTGAAAAAAGCCACGGCAAATTAAAAATAAAACATCACGGCAAATTAAAAATAAAACATCGCGGCAATTTAACAAAAATACCACGGCAACTTAAAAATAAAACACCACGGCAAATTAGTATTGAAACACCACGGCAAATTAGTAATGAAACACCACGGCAAATTACAGAATGCCACGGCGGAAGTGAGTTACCACGGCGGAAGTGAAACCTTTAGAATCTTCGATTTTTTCTGAGGTAAGTAATTATTTGTGCATTGAAGTAAATATTATTATATTAATTTATTTAACTGCAGCATTTACGTGTTTATTGCACTAGGCCTAGCTATGCCCACTACTAGCCTAAGGCCTAAGCCTTAGGCCTACAGTAGTAGCTAGGTCTACTGTAAAAAAAACTTGTTATATAAAAAACAGATTACTGTAAATATATTAAAACATTGTAGAATGTTATAGGGCCTAGGCCTACCTTGTAATAAGGCCTATGGTCTAGCCCGCTAGAAAGTTCAAGAAGAGTGCAATAAACACGTAAACTGCTGCAGTTAAATAAATAAATATAATATTTACATCAATGCACAAATAATTACTTACCTCAGAAAAAATCGAAGATTCCAAAGGTTTCACTTCCGCCGTGGTAACTCACTTCCGCCGTGGCATTCTGTAATTTGCCGTGGTGTTCCATTATTAATTTGCCGTGGTGTTTCAATACTAATTTGCCGTGGTGTTTCATTTTTAAGTTGCCGTGGTATTTTTGTTAAATTGCCGCGATGTTTTATTTTTAATTTGCCGTGATGTTTTATTTTTAATTTGCCGTGGCTTTTTTCAAATTGCCGTGGCTTTTTTCAAATTGCCGTGGCTTTTTTCAAATTGCCGTGGCTTTTTTCAAATTGCCGTGGCTTTTTTTGAAAAAATTGCCGTGATATTTTTTGAAAGTTGCCGTGACACTTATAGGCCACCGTACCATGTCGACACACGACACATGAATTCGTAGCTTGTTTCATTAGGCCAAATTCATTTTACGTCCGTCGGTAGTACAGAGTACAGACATGTGATCCGTTGTTCTCAGTAGGCTTATATGGAACGCCTCCTCTGCCTTCAGTTCACATTTATCATGCAGTACACACCAATCGTCATGCAGTACACACCAATCGTACTACTACACCGCACGTGCTTTACGTCCTATAGATTCCAAGATTTATTTAATAGTTTTTCCAGCCATTTTAGTCATAAAGCACGTGAATGTGAACTGAAGGCAGAGGAGGCGTTGTTGCTTTAATTAACATTTTTTTCTCTTGTTAATAGTTTATGTTTATGATAACTCATAACCTACCAGTGTCACTGATGAAATATGATATAGAAATGTATTTTCAACAATTAAATCTCAAAGCTATAGTTAACGTGTAAAATTCAATCCATACAAAATGCACAGAAAATCCGGCTCACGCGCGGCTAACGTCACACTACCCGCACACATTGTGACGTATGCAAATTTCACCCATTATATGCGACTACGGAGTTTTTCCCATTCTACTTATTCCATAACTCATTATACCATTCATATGCATTCTCAACTGAGAATCATCGACGCACAGGTCAACAAAATAATGTGCAAGTTTTGGAACACTAATAATCGTTATTTCCGATGCTGTATGCAAGTATTGCATGAATACAGTACCACCAAAAAACAACGAAATGGAAACCATTACGGCCAAATAAACACCCTATAGCCGCCGACTTAAATTAAGAATAACCAAATATATATATATATAGGCCTATGCCTAGACATTTGATGAAATATAAATTATTGGCATGGTCAGAAACACTGTGTATACTATGTGTGTATCTTTTTAGTTAATTACCTCCATATTCTCAGCTGTAAGGGTGACTTTAAAGCCTGTTCCTAATGTCAATCCAGTAGTGTTCACCAAGAGGTCCGTCATCACTTCATCTCCAATTCCGTAATAGGTCGAATCTTCTACGGTTGCGCTCGCATCCATAATGGGAACTGAAAGTATACGTTGCCGGTATTAATATACAATTAGATAATAATAAGAATTATGCAAATAATTTATCTTTATTCGTTGAAAAATTGACTACACTGTATATAACGAGGCATAATTGACCAATAAAATTGCAGGTGTATTATAAATTTATCTATACGATGGTCTGCTATTAGATTATTTCAATTATTTGTAATCAATTACATTTTATAGCTTTTTTTGATAGTTAAATACCTAATCTAAAAGATGATATTGATTAATTTTGTTTGCATAATTATTTCGTTGTGTCCAACCTAATAGTTTGTTGGCAATAATGTGTAAATACAGTTGTTTGAATCTAAATCATATTGTTTTAAACAATTATTCATTATCAATTTAAAGCTTGATTCCCATTAGAAAAATACATCCTCGCGTTTTCTTTTATTTGTTGGCAGAAACGGGGAAGATCCGGTAAATTTATTCACAATCGCCTCTATTTTGGGTTTATTATTGAAACGCGAATCTGCGCGCAATGCATTCCGGTATTTAAAGCTAGCTGCTTAAATTATTATAACCGACTTCTTTTTCAGATTTCTACCCGTTTAAAGACAACAAAAATGATCGCGCAATATAGGTAAGGCCTATTTAGTCTGTGATTTTAAAATAAACCATATATATAGGGAATGCGTCTTTTATCAAAATGTACTTGATGGAACCCTTGTTCGCCAAAAATTAAACAACTTTCGCCCCATAATATTATGATAAGGTAAACATATCTTATTTCTATCAGGTCAAAGTTTAATATGTTACTCTCCAATCCTTTACGCGATATTTCTTTTCGTTGGGGACCCCTCGTGAAACGTCTCAAAATAAACATGAATATTCATTAGTCATATCCATAAGGCTGTGGTGTCCTTTTCCACTTACCAACTTCTTTTCTTGCATTATATTATTTATGTTCATTATCAGTTGTATACTTATTATGCTACTTTGTATTTTGCTTTATTATTTGTGGAAATAAATATTATTATTATTATAAGGTGTGACGTAAGAATTGAGCTAACTACAATTCGTTAATGCAAACGATTTCTGTCGAGCCGTCTGTGTAGTCGAGTGGATAAGACTATGGACTTTACATGTCGATGTATGGGGTTCGACTCCCATGAGCTACTTCTTTTACTTTATCGTGAGAGAGAGATTATTTAGAGGGTTAGGTTTAGTTATATTTAAGAAGTACTTCGGCTATCTTTCACATGGGATCCCAACTTATGCTTATGAATCACAACACGAAAATATTTCATCGACTTAAAATTATTTCGGGAACTGAACATCGCGTCCAATTTCGTCTTACCTTGTTTTGTTCCAAAGAGTGTTTTTACTAGCACATTTGACTTAATTATGAATGTAGGTACTTAAAAAAGGTAAATTAAAAAGGAGCTTGTTGACCACAAATATACTTTACTATTATACTAGGCCTATACTGAAATAGAAATATAAAAGCAACGCTAATGCAATGTGTGCCATTTGCATCTTTAACTACAATTTGAGTTAGCAATTTCATTTGAATATTAAAATAGAATATTTACTTGTTAAAATATATAATCCGTATGCGTTATTAAGTCGACTATCGCTACTTTCCTTTGATGATACTCCAGTTGTTCTATGCACTCGATATATACCACCCGATGTCCAGTACAGATAGCTTCCATAAATATCTATCCCCCTTGGGCGATTCAGCACAGTTGTAATCGTTCTTCTGTTAGTTCCGTTAAGGTTAGCTTCCTCAATTAACCTACTGCTGTAATCATACCAATACATCTTTCCATCTTGAGAATAATGAAAAACGAAAATGAGAGAGAGAGAGAGACGTATACGATTGAATACTGTACTTGAATACGCCTATTAAGTTTTAACAAGTTGAGACTCGATCTCGGTACCACCGAGCCATACACAACGGACTAAAACCTCCGTGTATTTACTATGCAGTAGGGCCTAACCACTTTGGTGCAGATAGATTATTATATACCGCAATGAATTATAACTTTTTACTATGATGAAATCTTTAAAAATATAAAAAAATGATGCAATGTCAAACTATATACTATTAAATGTAATATGTCATGTCAATAAAAAAAAAAAAAAAAATGTCATAATTTGTTTGATTGTCGAAATTATTTTTTTTAAATTTAATATGCAATTAGTGATGACTTAATCAACTTTTGTTCTCTTAATTTCATAATAAATCATACATATGATACACTAAGAAAATGAAATGCAAAATAGGTGTTCCCGAGCATTGACGATTAATTTTAAAATTTAGCATATTTTTACCATTTTGTTAACTTACACGTACGTGCGTAGCCTGTCACTTGTATAACGTAATTTCGAGTTGAAAAGTGAATCAAAATGATGATATTATTATGGTTGTAAAAGTGCATATTAACATTTACCGCGCAGTGCGCGTGCAAAAATCTGCGCACTCATGGCAATTTTTTAAACGCTTAAAATTGTATGAAACGTACTCTTATTTCATCGAAAATAAATTTTGAAAATTTTAAGCGCGCGTACGCATGCGTTACATGCGCTACGCACGTAATTGTATTGCCATATGATGATTAATGCCCTGAAATTTATAAGTACCACATTTTATTTAATTGTGATTCATGCTGGTGAAGATATGATTACAAACGTGATTTCGTTAAATCGTGTGTAGACCGCGTAATTTTTGATTACGCACCGTGAAAACATAACCACATCCTTTCCTGGCCATATGGAATATACTTTGAAAAATTGACTTAGCTAGATGAAGGTGATATCAAGACAAAGCCATATACAAGTTAGTGTTTACCGACCGACCGACCGACATAGTGAACTGTAGAATCGCGTTGCACGCGACTAAAAAAGAAACTTCATCTCAAAAAAATAAAATGTACTTAGAAGGGATTAGTTGGTACCAATAGTTTCACTTATAAAGAATATATTGTGTAACATCCATAGCACTTATCAACCACCGCCATGCCTAATTATTATAGGTACGTGGATGACAATATTTCCTTTAATTTTGCTGTTGTACCTTTTTATATCTGTATTTTATACTATTTTTTTATATATCAGTAGTTTTATATGAATTTTTTACACTACATAATGTATATTTTTATATAACTTTTAAAACTTATTCTAAGATGCTGTTTATGCTGTTTTTGCCTTGAGGAAGAATTTCAAATTATAAATGTTTGACAATAAAGTTATCTTGTATCTTGTATGTATAGCATAAATATCAGCCACGATACTTAAAGCATAATTTTTGTTTTTCATTAAGCTCTGCAGGCTCAAAAGTTGGTACACATTTATTTTCTAGGTCTGACTATAGTCTACACAGTGACTCATGTTGCAGGTATAAATAAGCAACGTGGCCCGAAATGTCGTCTATAGTAAGCGACTTTATGTACAGGCATCAACAATCAGCATTAGCTATAGTTAGTAATAGTCTACATATATTACATGCGGTAGTACTATTATATAACTTACATGCATTCATGATCATACAGTAACTTACCGGGAACTGCTAAAACAAGTCCTCTTGCGTCTATTACGCTTGTTACTAACACGGTCCTTGTACTCAAGTCATTTAACTTCGCTCGCTCTATCCTTCTGTTGCTTATATCAGTCCAGTACAGGTATCTAAGTATAAGTATAATATATGTTACTACATTAACGTTCTGTTACAAGTAGTTCACAGCCCTGTCATAGATAAAAAAAATATATTGAAACTTACAAAATTACTGAAGCAGATAAGTGATTTACGAATATGTGAAAAGAAATGTTAATAAATCTTTATTACTTCCTTTATTGAGTGGTATTAATGTAATATTATTACGTTTTTGCTTACAAATCAAAAAGTAAGAATAAGAATGGAATGTGAAGTTCATAGTTGATATTCCTCCAACGTGAAAAGAGGTTTACTGTGACATTACACGTTAGATATATCAAACATAACTAATAAGAATTGTTCTGTACGTTCCATCCAGATGTATTACTTTAATGCGGCCAGTCTTTTACTAATTTAAATTATGTTACAAGTGGCAGGAGCGGATGTAGGATTTTGATAAAGAGGGGGCCCCCGGAAAAAATTTTTCTAGACGCCCGGAGATAGCATATGAGGCGTTTTGGCCAGTCGATTCTTGTCATATAATTATCTGAATATAGTGGGTTTTATAGACCATATTTAATATAGGCCTTTTTTGCGCCAATAGCCTAAAGCCTGTTTTCTTGTCGACGAAGCGTTACGACTAGGACTTGCATTAAATTTTCAAATCGTTCAAGTTGAAAATAAATTAACGATAACGATGATCGAGCCGGACCGCAAATTTTTACGCGATAGTTAATGGTTTCTTGGTTTTTTCGATGTTGCTGTACACATGGAGGTGAAGTTTTGCAAAGCCAAGGCCGTTCACGCGCAGCCAGCCAGGCCCGTGTGAAAATTGAAAATGTTACGGGTTTTGATGCTTCAACCCAGCCGGCGCATAAGACATGATTTCGCTGATATATTAATCTCGGCTTTACACTAAGACAAACATTAAATTCAATTATTTTAATTATATTACAAATTAATTAAAATTTAGTTTTACACTTGTTATTTTGAAATATCAGACTTTAAAAGAGTACAAAAAACATCGTCGCTTTGTAAAAAATCAAGAATTGTCAGCGCGTACGTATTTTTTCTCAAACTATGATGACGTAATTTATGAACTAGGCCTATTTGATTGGTCAGTCAGTTTTACTGATCGTAACGTTGAAGTTGAACTCGGTTCAACTTAAAAAGAAAATTGAAGATTTTAACGATTTTTAATGTTGATTTCCTGTAAAATCGTATATAATCTGTAATACAGTGTCATGTGACACCTGTATAAGCCTACCCTAACTTTAACCATAGCATAGTACAGACGCCACGTGAAACATGTGGCAATGTATTTATAGAATTGGCCTATACTGGACAGATTATATAGAAACTACTAAAGCTGAGATATTATGAATGAAATTCAATCCATTGAATGTTTTAAACGTAAAGGCAATAATTCTTTTTTAAACATTCTTATTATTAAATTTTAACGAATTTAAATGTATGGTTTAGATGCATTAATAATAATATACAGTTCAACCGCGATGTGATCACACAGTTCATCTCCTTTGGATGAGTAAAACAAAATAGATAGATGTACGAGAGAGAGTGACATACCCGTTAGCTGCATCTATCTCAATTGCAAATGGATAGGGTAATCCTGTGTCAAACAGAATTGTTCTGTTTGTTCCATCCAGATTGATTACTTCAATTCGGTCTTCGCCAGCATCTGTCCAATAAAGTTTTTTTCCAGCTCCATCAACGGCTAAACCATACACACCTTAAATAATGATGACAATTAAACAATTACGGCAATCTCAACCATCTAATTTACTTTATAAATTACGCTAAAGACTATAACTGTGTTAACACATTTCAATTGATGCTCAACACTCTACTAGGGTTATGTATTATATTATACTAAACTTTAGCACGAGGACGAAAACGTTTACTTTAACGGATGACGTCAAACTACTCATTTACATAACAGTGTAGTTCATAATTCAGCGAACAGTTGCGTTTTAACGTACTTGTTTGTAAATTTGATTTGAACGCAACGCATGTGTCGCGCACGCAACATACGCCGCTCGCATCAAAATAATTGCCTTGGGCCGACAAGAGAATTATCCCTATCTAGCTGGGCATTTTAACTAGCATAATTATTATTAGCTGATAAATAGCATATTGCGATGAACAAATATTATTGTTTGACTTACTTATAAACATAAAACAATTTATTTTTTTAAATTAAAATAATTAAATTTACCATTTTGTTTCCTTAATTATTGAATGATCTTTCATGTTTCGATACCATTTGGTTAACGTTTTTTACGTCCCTATGTTTCAGAAATAAGGTTTTCTACACAATTAACTATATTGTTTCGTAATGCTTGCTCACGTAGACAGAAAAAAAGTATGTTAGGCCTATATATATAGTTTAAGGCGTATCTTAAAAAAGCAAGGCAGTATAACAATTGAACCGTACGATATTTATTTTAAATGAAAAGTTGGACATTTTAATGATGGTAACATTATATAATTTGTGCGTTCGGTAGGTGTTTTAACATACTTTGATTTAAACGCAACGCATGTATCGCGCATGCAACACACGCCGCTCGCATTAAAAAACAATTGCCTTGGGCCACTGAGAGAATTAGCCCTACCTATTATCAGCTGAGAAATAGCATATTGTGAACAAATCTTATTGTTTGACTAAATTAAAAACATAACTTTAAATTTATCATTTTGTTTTCTTAATTATTCTGCAGCAATGTAATGATCTTCTATGTTCCGATACCCTTTGGTTAACGTTTTTCACGTCGCTATTTTTTAGAAATTCAACTAATTATATTTTTTCGTAATGCTTGCTCACGTATAAAGAAAAGAATTATTATATATATAATTTAAGGCGTATCTTAAAAAAGCAAGGCAGTATAATAATTGAACCGTACGTTAATTTCTTTTCGAAAAAAAAGTGGAAACATTATAGGCCTATAAGTTCGGAGGTCTAAAAAAGATTTAATTTCATCGTCAAGACCGGCACTATTTTAGATTATAAATTTCAAGAATCTCTTTTGAGGTTTAGGTACAAACAAGCTTTTGTGGGATTCCTTAGATATTAGTGAGTGACATTGCAATAGATAGCTTGGGTTTTACAAGAACATTGATCCTATTGCAGTAAAGTAGTAATTATATTTCGTGGCAATTTATTTAAAAATAATTAGATAATGTCTTTATTTTTACAGAGCATGATATATTGATTGTATTCCATGTTGTTTTTAATAGTTACTTTTATTGTTTATGTTTATGATATTCATAATAATCTTGTACGTGTATTTCTGTAGGTTTTATTATTAATTATGTTCGGTGTTTTGATTTCTAGTATTTATTGATTATATTATACCCTTTATTATCCCAGGTTTTTTAGTTCTTGTATGTAGAGGAAACGACAAAAGAAAGATTTTTTTTGCGAAAGCGGGAAATAAAAGATTTGCCTATACAAATTATAAATATGCTGTAAAATGGTTTAACTTCTGCTACTGTACGCATTTGGACTAGGCGCTATCTTTCCTAACCTATACATCTGTTATCAACGCTTACTGAAATCTTTCGATTCAGAAATCCTAAATCCGATCCCGTTATCTACAATTTCTGAAAAATCAGAATTGATAAATGGTGCTTATACTATAACATCCTATGCAAAAAGAGGTTAAACGTAAATGTCCTAACGACATTATGTTACTTTAGTATCCTCAAACATTTAATTATGATTATTAGGCCTATTCAACAGCGTTTAGTTCAACAACGTTTGGTTCAACCTTGAAATAACTCTGAAGAGTTGGTCTATTTGGACTATGATGATGATGATGATGATACACTTTCTACCAAATAATTAGGCATATATTCTTAAAAAGTAAATTAACATAGCAAAAATACATTTCTTTTGCATACATTTTGAATTAAAAGTTAATGAAATTCAAACAAATGCTCTAAAAATGCATGATGCTTATTTTTCCTAATAAAACATATAAAAATAAATAGAATATTACTAGCAGTTGATTCCAAAGACAAAAACACTTCATGTTGGTTAGTGACAAGTGAAAACCGTTCAATGGTGTCCTTGCTGAAATCAGACCAATACAGTGTTAATGTCCTGGTATCACAATCGACAGCGTAGGGTTGAGTTATTCCGACATTCTGAATAACTGCTTCAAAAATTAAAGTTGCGTTGTCACTGGAACTAATGTTGGTCATATATATTCCAGGAGGATACCAGTTAACAACAAACATAACATCACCTGTATTATTAAAATATTAAAAAAAAACGTTTACTTGAATATAGCACCTAAATAAACAATAAGAATAATAATATACATTTACACACTAATTATTATTCTATTAAACATTAATTATTGGGATAAAATTATTTGCTGATTCATAAATAAATGCATGAGCAAATCAAATATAATACCTATGCACAAAAACAAAAGCGATTTTGTTCCAGAGGACAAAAGCTGCTTCAAGAGGCGACTTACATGTACCGAAATTAACATTGTGATGTTTCCGTCGTTCTTGTAGTTATTTTTTGTATTACCATCTGTTTTAAACGAATCTTTCAATTCCTTTAAATTTAAATTTAAAAAATATATTGTATAGTATTTTTTTTATTGAATGTTATATTGTATAGAGTTAAGTATAATAGATGTTTATATTATTTAAAGGCCTCCGGATACTAGTTGGCCTGAGGATTCAGCTAGAAGAGTTACCCTCTTTAACTAAAGTGAAAATATATAAATAAAAAGAAAAACATCAATTCCGATCTCTAGGAAATTATTAAAAGCATTCACTCCACAGTTATATTATCAGGTTTCTTGTAAGCATTGTTTAGTTCCACTATCACAATATTAAAACAAGAAAGCCATTCCGAGAGTGCATACCTCCGCCTACTGTAAAATTCTCCTACATAAGATTTCTCCGGGGCGGGAATATAATTATTTGTGTGTGTCTTAATGTTGGGCGTGATTTAGGCTAATTTCACTACAAGCATGTGTATGCGAATTTGGTGTAATGGTTATGTAACCAGTCTTTCAACTAGTATCAGTCAGTCAATCACTAACAATAGAACAGCAACACCAAAAACAAACGGGTGAATTTTAAAAGAAATAAGTTTTTTTAAAACTACTCGTATAAAAAAAACAAATTATGTTTTAAAATTACAAATCAAAAATTATAACTCTTGTCTCTTGTATAAAAATGAAGTTTTTTGGACACGTAGTTCTCGAGAAAATGCAATTTCAGTTTACTTGTTACTTTAAGACTGCTCGCCGGCTTTTGACAAATTCTGTCCTATCTTTTAACACTAGCAGGTCTGAAAAGTATACTAAAAAGTGGTCCAGAAATGGGACCGTGGTCCCAAAATTTAATGAAATGGTCCTTGACCACATATCTACCTGTATTTTCATTTTGGTAAAGATCTTGTAATTACTTTTTGAGTAATACTGCTAACAAACAAACAGACAAACGCGATCAACTACACAATAGTTATGCCTTTAAGTGTCTTTCACACCTGGAAATCACCTCTCAATGTTTCGTCTTCACGACGCACCTTGCGCGGCTCGTGACGTGCCAATATTGTTACTCGATATGCGTACATGTGGTAATGTAAATGCTTCAGGAAAAAATATTTAATATCATATCTAGTTACCGATATATTTGTTTAATTTACCGTCACCCGTGTGTGAACGAATAACAAGAACAAGGAAATTTTAAGTTCAATGTTGTAAATAAATTGTGATTATTAAAAATGTTTAATAATGTTATAATACTCAATTCCGGAAAACATTGTTTAAAATAATAACAGTAACGAAGTAATTCATATTAAATTCGTACAATACACTGTAACCTACTTTGAAGAGCATAAACTTCAAGGTTATTTAGACCAAACGTCTTTGTATTAACTTTTTAAAATTCTTAAAAAGTGTAGGTCCTACTATAGCAAAATATAAGGGAATTAATGAAAAAACGAGGTAATACGGAATACCAAGATTTAAAAATGTTATTGATGAAGTTTATCAAATTGTGATGACATTAAGAATTAACAATAATGTGATAAATGATTGTGATTTTTTGTGATGACATGAAAGATAATAATGAATGTGAATAAAAGTGGTGTTTAGAGAAACAAAAAGAGCACAAAAAAACATCAAGTTTCTTCCTAAATGTAGAAGCAGTTACTCTCAGATACTATTTACATTTACAGCATTGGTAAATACTAAAATATATATATTAATAACATACCTTGAATTAAGTGTAGAAGTACGGAAAGAAAAAAACAGACGAATTTCAAACAGGCCATTTTAAAAAACAATCTAACTTCACAGTCTGTTAATCAACAATGTTCAATTACGTCGTCGAAAACGAATATGCTGTATATCACACGGTCGCAATATTATAACTAACGCTATCTTGTTGCGAATTGTTTATTAATAACGCTATATTATTCAAATTAATTAATAATTAAGACTGACATGTTAGGTACTTTATATGCACATGATAAGCACAATAAAAAAGTAACATACACACCGATCTTTATTAATATGACTCTCTTAAACGAAGACATAATCAATAACTTAAAAGTGGATGAGTTTATTATTATCAGTATCTTTATCTTCGTGGACGGAAATATTTTAAATAACACGTCCTCTGTCGTTTCGCCAAGCATTAATTTTTATGGCGTTCACTCAACTCGGATGCATCTTTAACTTTTCTTAGCAATAACCGTTTTTATAAAGAATATAATATGTACGTGCATGTATATGATAATGGATAATAACAATGAGTTATTAATTTATTTTTAATTAATTTCTAGGTTAAATTAGCAAGAACGCTAGTATTAAAAATAATTTCATACACATTGGCCTGACTAATTAAATACGTTATATGCACAAGCACAACAAAACCTGTACTTTTATTTAATAACACACACAAGTGAACGTTATAGTATTTTATTACCTTAAAGAAAAGACATAATCAATAACTTAATAAACCTACATTATACTGGATAAGTTTAGAACTTATTTATTAAATATGTATTATCCCACTGAAAAAATATCAGACTGTGTAAGCAATTTGAAAATGACAATACCAGAGTGAATTTATGGAGTCACGCGACGACGGCCAACTGCTGGTTAATTATACTTTTAGCATTTTACTTAAAATTTTAGGAGAATGAAAAAAAAAGAAATATAAGATCTACAGTAGACGTCTCAATATCTAGTACCAGCAGTATCACTAGATTTGTGTATTTGTCTCGAAACACCAGTTCCTGCACGGAAATTACCTTACTTAAAGATATATTGTTCCCTAAAAATGTTTGCTTTTCACGCTGCTGCTTTAGCCAGGTACGTCCCAAGAGGACTACTCATTCAGAAGCTAAAGCAAGCAGCAGTTATAGTTCCAGAGGCCGACGTGTTTGGTACTTTGTAAACTAGGACGGGTCATGCTAAAATTACAAACCCCAAAGCTAGGAGAATAGAGAGTCTGTCAACATAGGCCAGTATTATAATAATTCACACGGTCAAATAATCAAAACATTATTTCTGGTATTTACAATGAGTCCCATTTGACTGTCAATCTAGACCGATATATATATATTAACTGTAATTCGCTGTCAGATAATCATTGAATTATTATCAAAACAGTCCATACGAAGTAATAGTAAAGTTTTTGGTTGTAATAGGATACAATTTGTTAACACTTGAAGCTTGATGAAGTGACCCTTAACAATAAAATAAACGAAACTGACAGAAATTGAGTCTGTTTAGTATATTAAAGTAATATTATTTAGACATCATTTTTATTTAAATTATTTAATAAGCACATCATCTTTTACAGATTCAGTATTTTTTTGTTTTTCAATTGCACAATTATGACTTATCAAAGTATGAATTCTTGTTGTATTTTACTTCAAATACAAAAGTTATTCACTTCTGTAACAAACAAAAAATATTTATTCATGAAAACAGAAAAGAAACGTTTAATTATAACCCCAAAACCATTGTCTGACAGACAATTTAAGTATTTTTTGTTTAAATTACATTTTTTTCAGGTAAATAATTGTTTGGTTAATGTGAATAACTATTATGTGACAATAAAATGGCACATTCAAAAACAAATTTGAAATAAAATATGTCTTTAAAGCTGTTACGTCAACAAGCGAGCAGCGTTTTTTGTAAGAAATATTTCTTGTTTATATTTTTTGTTGAATATGCCATTTTAATGTCACATAATAGTTGACCAAACTGGATCGGAAAAGATATATATATATTTTCTGAATGTTATTAAAAATTAACCGTTTCTTTTGTCTTTTCATACGTGATATAATTATTTTTGTTGATTTGTAACTTTATTAAAACTGTAAAATGGCCAATCCAAAGATTTTATTAGTCTTTAATTTTCAGGTTTTTGGGGGACAATACATCTTTAACAATATCCTTTTTGGACAGATTGTCCCATAAGGCTATAAGATGTTCTTTTCAACCAGTTCTTTTTTCTTGCTTTTGCTTTAGCTTCATTCCCTGATATCCAGCCTAATCTCTTTCTTTCTCCATCGTGCGTCTCCAGATTGCTTTGTGTCGACTCGGAAACTTGAGAAATACAATTTTCGATACCCTGATCAATGGCCTGAGATGGTATTTCGAATCGACGCGTCGTCATTGGTCAAATCATTTGCACAGTGATAATAAATCGGATTTAGCACTGTGGGGTACTGTAGGCCTACCTATTTTGGTTGTATTTGAGCACAGTGATAATAAATAGGATATAGATTAGCACTGTGCCCTAGTATTGGCCTACCCATTTTGGTTGTATTTGAGCACAGTGATAATAAATAGGATTTAGTTTAGCACTGTGCCCTATAGTATTGGCCTACCCATTTTGGTTGTATTTGAGCACAGTGATAATAAATAGGATTTAGTTTAGCACTGTACGCAACTAAACCCATTCTGGTTGTAATTGAGCACAATGACAATAAATAGGGTTTAGTTTTTGCACTGATGTGCGCTACTGTACCCATTTTGGTTGTACTTGGGCACAGTGATAATAAACAGGATTTGGTTTAGCACTGTGCGCGCGCTATACCCATTTTGGCTGTATTATACTAGCGCACATTGATAATGAAGGTTACGATTACATTAAATCAGCGATATGTTAACACTGTGAGCTACTATACCTATTTAAGGTAGCTTGGTAGAGATATAAACAATTTTGGAATGAAACTAAAAAAACAGCTTAAATGGTGGTTGATATTGAAACTTAAATTTTGGTAGTCAAAAGAATAATTTTAACGATCTTATGTTTTACCGAGCATGAACATAAGCACAACGAAACTGTACTTTTATTTAATAACACACACAGGTAAACTTTATAGTATTTTATTACCTTAAACAAAGACATAATCAATAACTTAATAAACCTACCTTATACTGGATAAGTTTAGAGCTAATTTAATTAAAGATGTATTATCCCCTGAAAAAATAATTCTTAAAAATTGTTTGCTAAATATTCCATTTTAATAGTTATTTACTTTGACCAAAAATTGGAGCGAAAAAAGATCATTTACTTGAAAACAAAATGTAATTTAAAGCCAAAAAATGGTCAAATTGGCTGCCAGCCAATTTTTGGTTGAATGTAACCATTTATTTTGTCATTTTATTAGTGATAACATAACTTTTTTGTTTTTTTTCTACGAAAATGATCAACTTTATTGAAACTACAAAATAACCTATTCAAAGTCTGATTTAATTAATCTTCATTTTCATGTTTTTTTTGATAGACAACGAATCGTTAAGCAGGCCGCTTTAAACACATTTTAGAAGACCAACACAATATCATACTGTCTAAGCAATTTGAAAATAATTAGCTACGTTAACAAAATTCAATACCAGACTGAATTTAAGGAGTCACGCGACGACGTCCAACTGCTGGTTAATTATACTTTTAGCATTTTACTTCTAATTTTAGGAGAATGAAAAAAAAAACACAAATAAAAATATAGATCTAGAGGTACCAATATCGAGTACCATCAATATCACTAGATTTGCTCATTTTTGTCCCCTAAAAATGTCTGTTTTTAAAAATATTTTTTGTTGAATATGCCATTTTAATGTCACATAATAGTTGACCAAACTGGATCGAAAAAGATATACATATTTTTGTGAATTTTATTAAAAATTATTCGTTTCTTTTGTCTTTTTATAAGTGAAATAATTTTTTTTTTATTTATAACTTTATTAAAACTGTAAAATGGCCAATCCAAAGATTTTATTAGTCTTTTTTCATGTTTTGGGGGACAATACATCTTTAACTTAACAATATCCTTTTTGGACAGATTGTCCCATAAGGCTACAAGATGTTCTTTTCAACCAGTTCTTTTTTCTAGCTTTTGCTTTAGCTTCATTCCATGATATCTAGCCTAATCTCTTTCTTTCTCCACCGTGCGTCTCCAGATTGCTTTGTGTCGACTCGAAAACTTACTCGAGAAATGCAATTTTCGATCCCCAGATCAATGGTCTGAGTTGCTATTTCGAATCGGCGAGTCGTCATTGGTCAAATTATTTGCATTACACTTATATACAAACAGAACTGCATATTGATTGCCAGGAAAATCGATATATCGGTGACGTCATAAAAGCTTATTATAGTCATAAGCTCTATCAACACTATCAAACTAGTTTGACAACAAATTGTGATGTGCCCAAATGATTATAGTAGTGATAATCTCAATCATTATAGTGATATGAGATTATCATGTCTATATTTGGGCACATCACCTTTTTTTTGTCACATAAAGTTTGATAGTGTAGGGCGGATATATTAAATAACACGCCCTCTGTCGCTCTCTCTGCATTTTGCCAAGCAATACTTTTTATAACGTTAGTTTACATAAACATCTACAGCTTCATGTTTTATAGCCATGTCAGGTTTTTGTTAAAGAACAACATATGAACGCGCATGTATGTTTATTATATATGTACATATATTATGAAAATACGACTACAATGACTGTTTTTTCGACAACTTTATTTGAACGTTAAATTACGTTTACATTGTAGTTAAGATACCGTTGAAATAAACAATTTCAGTTACCTAGATACAGTGCGTAATCAATAATCATCTCCTTCGATTCACTGCACCAATAACAACAATTAGCAAGAATAAAATATTCTTCTTCTCTCAAATTCTTACCGAACATTATTAAACATAACGTGAGGAAATTTAAGCAATTTGCATGTTATATTGTTTAAACAATTATATCAGTGCCAGACTGAGCACATATCGGACGTATGCCTATCATGATTAAGAAGAATGAATTGAACATCATTGAAGTTGAAAAGCGCTCTTTGCTAAAAATTGATCTTCTTGCACCTGACCCCTGACCAACGTACGCGGTAACTATCAAGGTGTACGTCAAGTGATACAGATACATATTACAGTTTGATACGCGCATGCGCAATACGTGATTTTAACTATGCAGGAACGTGTGGATTATCGGGGTTTTTAGAATAAAAGTGCTTTGGTCTGCTACACTGATAACCATATTTCATTCGAATGATATACAATATTAAGAAAATTATAATTAGTAAAAACAATTATGCAATTACAATTGTAATACATTTTTAGGAATTAAAAATACGAATTATTAAATGTCATTATACGTAAGATAAATAACAATAGCTGTACTGTAAGTATTACAATAATAATAAATATTAAGTATGTACAAAATCTAGCTACAAATATAAATATTCTTAATTGATATAATTCTTATTATTTTTACGCAGAGCCACCAGTGGCCCGGGCATTTTGTAACAAGATTTTATATATGTATGAAACGTCATGCGTGACAAAAAATATTATTTTATTATTATCAGGCCGAATCGCCATTAATAGTACTACACTAGGTCGAAACATTCAAAATATTTAAAAACAATAAAAAATGATTTACTCATTAGAAAACAAAATTGAATTTTGAATAATTTATAGCAATACTTTCTGATACGCAATGCAAACATATTACAATTAAACAATTAAGTATGAATTGAAAATATTTTCTATGTAAATTTCGTTACATTTTCGATTGAATTTAAAAACTATAATAGGACGGAAATCTATAGGCCTAATTACATAATATTTGCGAAAGTTGAATATGACTTAGAATCGGGCCGCTGAAATGTCATGATTTAGCAGCAGTCCTTTTTCATTTTCAAAACTCCATTATACTTCAGGCCACTGTCATCATCTGTTGAAAAGATAGAAATGTGTTAAATAAGCACAGTGGCATAAAACATAATAATCATTATCACAAAAGTACACTCTTGCCAGTTGATTAGTAGATTTCGTATGACGTAGAACTGGTTATTTCGTTCTATTCAATGATCAGCCCATTTTTAACATTTACGGCCCATTTACACTAGGGTGGTAACGATCGACGATAAATAGGTAAACATACATTTTTCTTTAATAAAAGAAATTAGGGTTTTCGTTCTAGAACTATAGGATAATCATTTATGCTGTATTTGATAAAAACATTTTTTTTAAATCTAATCAAATGACGTCATGATTAATAAAAGCAATAAAATCGTTGTATTGTAACGATATTATTGCTCTTACTAATCATGACGTCATTTGATTGGACGTGTGGAAATACTATTGTCATCAAAGGCATCATAGATGATAATTCTATAGTTCTAGGATGAAAACTTTTTAAAATTCTTTTGTTTTAGGTATGAAAAATGCATATTTATCTTTTTCGTCGATCGTTATCGCCTTAGTGTAAATGGGCCTTTAAGATTGTGGCACTTAAAAAAACACACTGTAGTGTAAAGCAAAGATAGGTAGCTCAAGTTTGACCAATCACAAGCGACAGTTCAGATGAGGCGTCAAATTACTCACATTGGACGTACATGACAGTGACACCTTAGTGGGAGCTAAATAATGATATAAACTCACACAGCCAGTTGCCCTCACTAGTTCCAGCCGTCTTGAAGTCCGGCAAACTTTTTGTCAAAGAGTCCCAGGCGTCTTTACTGATAAACACCCACGTTGCGCCTTGATCTTTACTGCGCATGTAACTGCGCATGTCCATGTGAATGCCATAGATAAGTCCTGTGAGCTGGTCAGATCCAATGACATTGTGTAGGTTCATTGGTAGAGCTATTGAAGAATATTTATATTTTTATACATATTATAATGATAATAGTATAGGGATATATTTTTCATTTTGACATAAGAAAAATATTAATATATGCAATGTTCTGTTTATGTGCCTTTTTTTTATATCGAAAAAAGTGAAAAAAAGGAAAGTCATTGTTGTGTGGGCATTAAGCATTCAAGGAAGGATGTATTAACAAAAGAAATGTAGGCACTACGCCTAACCATTCATTGATAGTCGCCTGCAAATCCAAAAATCTCCGGGAGAAAATGTCAGTGTTAGGCCTATTACTTATTGATTTATCAAGTTAGAGATTCCTCTTGCTGTCCATATCGATGTGTATGATGACCCGTGGTAGTTAGGCTCTAAGTATGGAAGGTTTTGATATATCAGCCAGCCTCAGGTCAGTGCTATTCTTGGAGGGACATTACGAAAACAATCCTCATTGTTTTACCTTTCCAGCGTCCATCTGGTGGATTATCTTGTACATAGCACGACGGAACAACCTTGTCTGATAGACGTCTAACTGAAGGGTTACAAGCAAAAATGACGTCGTTATCCGGATTGTCCAACTTCTTAGTAATGACAAAACCCCGGTCATAATAATCTGTTGAAATAATTTTTAAAAATCGATAGATTGTATTGTGTGAAAAATAATTATCTTAAGGGTTGATTCTTCGACAAGTTCCTAAAAGTCACACGGATAAAACCATGTTAAATAGGAACGATTCGTGCTCGGGGATATTCGTTTAGACTAATTTAGATATGTTTTAACATTACTGAGACATGTATTGTAGATTGAGAAGTATTATATATATTTAAGCTCTTACAGTTTTTCTAATGATGCGACGGAACTTCTTGTGCAATATTAGCTATACTATAGAGAATTCTTTTTTTCCAAACTTACCTGGAACTGGGCATTTACTAGGATCACTGACACACACAGTATGTTTTCCGTTTTCACACTTATGAGCACCAGCCACGCAACCATCGCACTGGCTAGATCCCTCGTCATAATGGCAGACGCCTGTCTGAGATTCGGTCCATTTGCTGTACCTCATCACAGCTTCTTTTGCATACCTTAGTACTGAAGTTTCTGAAGAAAAAAAACGTACTAAAACAATGGACAACCTTACTTATTTTGCTGAAACCCTCTTTCTAATAGAAAATTTGTGCGTTTATTTATTACAAAATTGCAGAGGTCTTTTAGTGGTTTCCATGGAGCGGAATCAGTTAAACCCCGTTTCCACATGAACTTTATCGGTGAATTATCGGTTAAGATTATCGGTTAAGGTTTATCGGTTAATGTTTGGCTGCATAAAAACGGTCTTGTGCAGTACGTAATAACCATGGATTTAGCGTACCGCATTCAAAATCTAACATATGATACTCGCATATAGCTGGTAGGATAGCGGTACAGTCCATTATGTCCCAGTCACCAAGATCAGTACTGACATCCCTTGTATCGTAAACATCTACAAAAGCCGCTGCTCCGCAGTCTTCAGTCACACTTGTTCCTGGTCTGTTTGGTAGCCATTTTGTAAAAGACGCCGATGACCCGTTTGTCCACTTGAAAGTATCAGTACCCTAGAACATATACATTGTTGAAGTCATAAGGAGTATAATGAACGGCATGTCATGTGATTAATCATAGACTTGCCCTGTCAAAGTTACGTCCCCTTTCTCGTGTAGTTTAGCATGGCCAGTTCATTACGGCGATTACGAGTGAAACGGGGTCTGATAGCCATACTCACCCCAACGTCTTTCAGCCCAATCCAGTATTTGTATGGCGAGAGTGCTGGAACGAGGTCGCGAAGAAATTGCTGTTCACACGTATCTTCAATCATGACTAATTGCGCATTGTCTGCTTCACAGGCCGCCTTTGCTGCATCCCAAGTTTCTAGCGTGTCGTTGAACACTTTGTAACACGTTTCTTTGTAAGGTGTGTAACCAGACCGACATAAATCTAGAAGTACAGTGTAAGAGTTATAGAGTAATTATAATCAGCCGATTCATGTTTCTAAGAATCATAGACACACTCTTTACAACTTCTCTATGTTACAGGACAAATTGTTGATAGTTTACCGATATCACAATCATAATAAACATAATTCAGATTTGATAAGAATGGCTTAATGTTGTGAAAGAAACATTGTCAATTTTGTAGGTGCCTTATGTTTAAAAACAGCAGTTACAATACGGCACATGCAATCCTCACAACCTGGTGAGATGCGCCTAATATTCATTTGAACATGGTTAGAATATATGCAGACAATGTATAACTCTTTCAGATTAAACTGAACTAAACACTATCGTACACTTACCACCACCACCAACATCTGGTCTGTCCGAATACATAAATTGAAAAGATTTTGTGCAAGAAAGAACTTTAGCGCTATTAACAGTCGAGAACCACAGCAAATCAGCCACGCCAACAAAGCGACGAGTGCCCGAAGCAGTTTTTCTGTTTTTGTCGATTCCTAGGCGTACACGGAAAGTTGGTTTTGCGGCAATCTGAATGGTTCCAAGCTGTGAAATACATGAGAAATGGTACTACGCTTGTCTGATTTCACTTAGAAAACCCCTGTCGACTTACGTCATAAGTCATTAAAACAGAGAAAGTTAAACACACCACCCAGTGAAATAAGGGCTGTAATAATTGTAAACCTTTGATAACAAATCTAAAGACTGAAAAAATCGCACCCAGCCAAGATGGAATTTGTTATCCTGTTGGAGACATACGTTACACTTCATTAATAGGTATATTAATGTATTCTGAACTTGTTACACTGACGGTACTACACTGGCCATTCACCCGTTTCCTAATCTTTCAAAATGTATCAGCGCTGTAGGTAAACACCTAACAGGGCCGTAGCCAGGATTTGTCAAGGGGGGGTTCGGACACTAAGTATTTGGGTCCACTCCCACAACACCCCCCCCCCCCCGGGGGGGGGGGGGGGCCTGGGGCGAAGCGAATTTTGTGGGGGGGTGGGGCCTGAGGCGAAGCGAATTTTGTTAATGACACCCCTAGATGGCCGGAAAAGACACTCTCATGCAGCATGCTACCAATGTGCAAAACGATCGTATTTGGACTCGTGGAATATTTAAAGGACGATAACATTTGTTTCCGTATGTTAGATGCGCGTGCTCTCTGTGCGGAACCGCCGATTGTTTTATCATTTACTAGGTATTTTGTTTTGTTCAATAAGTTCAATGCGAACGTACGTCTAAGAGAAGCCCCGAAAAAAGCACACTGGGTGAAGGCAAATGCAATTCTTATTATAGCTCTATCTATAATATTTATTTACAGCAATTTGTTGAGGAAATTAAATATTCCAATGTAAATAGGTGATATTGATACATTTAAGTACGTATCGGCTGGTGGTCTAGAAAAAAATAATCGGATGCCATAATGTGAACTACAGTACATGATACCATAGAGTGTAAAATATTAATATTCACTATTATACAAATAATGAATGTTTATGAGTGTAATGGTACAAATAATGGCATGAGGTGAATGATGAAAGGTTATATCAACGAGGCAACGCCGAGTTGATGTAACCTTTCATCATTCACCAAATGCCATTATTTGTACCATTACACGAATATTAAACATTCATTATTTGTTTTATATAACATCTAAATAGATTCCTGTCATTTGAATCAAATATAAGGTAGCCCTAGCCAAGAGGCCTACATTTCATTCAGATTGATTAAAACAGTAATATTATAATATTAAATGTTAATGTTATATTTATATGGATTTTATAAACACACCTACTTTAGTGTTAATTATGTCAACAAACAACCAAATAATCCTATACTTAGCAAGGCTAAAACTCCTAGGCTAGGCCCAGCCTAGTAATACTAACAGGCCTAGCTAGGCTTGTAGTAGTACTAGATTGGCTGAAAGGCAAAACTTCGACAGACAATTGGAACTTATCTTGACTAATTATGGTTTTTCCAACGATTCCACGTCTTGTAGGGATGTCCCCATTAAGTAATCAAAATCCTAAAAATGATCTAAAGCTAATTTAAATGCCTTTTTGAATGACATTAGTACATATATATCTCCAAATCGTACACAAAAATCTGCTGCTTTTGCATATCTCGCGGTGGTGTTTACAAACAGAGGCAGGACGACAGGTGGCGCTGTTGTATTTCAATGTAATTTTTGTATTCTAAATTTTTTTTCATCCGCGAAACGTTTTTTTTTTTCGTACACAAATGTTTAAAAAAGTACTATTAAACGATCGTTTAATAGTGCGTACTATTGCACGCCATGTGACCCACAATTGTCCAATCAAATGACAGGAATTTATTTAGGTGTTATATAAAATCCTCTATGATACATTATACTTCATAGCCACACATAAATACTGATGTATGTTGGAAGGCTATATACTTTATGCATGCTGCCTGACTGCCAGTGATGATCTAAACAATTGGTACGCAGTTGTCTGGCGGTGTCCTTTGTACGAATCGTTCGTCCCCCAGCTCGCTGTGAGACGCGTCAATATCATGTTACATGCAGGGACCAAACATTTATTTTTCAGGTTAAAATCGGCAATTCATTTGCAACTCTTAGAAATTTACAGACACGTATCCCTCGAAGTACGCTCATACAGGGAAGAAGGTACTGTATGAGTTATTCCGAACGAGTTTACGAATTTTCAATTTACGAACAACTTTTTGTACTGTGTGGGGCACGTATTTGGAGGATTTTTGGAGATGAGGGTGAGGTATTGGGCATGTCGGGGATGGGGGTTCGCAGTCGGTTAAGGGGGGTTCGCTGTAAAGGGGGGGTTCGCCCGAACCATAAAAACCCCCCCTGGCTACGGGCCTGCCTAACATACTTAAAAGTACTCTTCCAAACATTATTGAATATGGTTGATTGTAGAATAACTTACATTAAATCGAACAGGAGATGGTCCAGGCATGCTTGGGTTTACCGCTGGTGACTGCAACAGCTCTGTGTATTCTGATTCAAGTTTAATATATTGCACATTTTTCGACTTCAATATTGTGAAAGTTACATCTACTGCTTTTCCCGTTGAATCGTCATCGTGCCAAATACTAATCAGTATTATTACATCATCACTGAAAATAACAACCAACAAATACTATTATCGAAATCAAATTAGAGTGGTACCACAATCACTATATCCCAATACTTTATAGGATGTCAAGAGTGATTATGTGAACATCTCTGCCGTACTTTGAGAAAAAGGCTTATCTACAAAGAGCTACTTTTGAGTAATTGACTAAAACGTGTTTTTGTTTTTCATTACAAAAGTTCATGTAATATTTTATTTTCAAATGAATATATTTCAAAGTACATTATTGAAAAATATCTGACATAATATTCAATTATTACTTTTTTATTTGGGGGTCAAATTGCAGATAAAGCCTTTTCCAAATTATTTGTAATTAATAATTGCGAGAAATACTTCGAAAACAGGGCACTTTTGCAGTTTTTTTGTTTGATTTTTTATCAAAATTTACCAAAACATTTAGTAACTTTAGTTGAAATAAATTATAAATGCAATTTAGATTAGGTAATTTGTAAAAAGGCTTTTCTCTTGAAAGTATTAATCTGCCTCATTATATATTCATCATACCGTTATCTGATTTTGTCAAAACGTCAAATGCCAAATGCCGCAACCCAAATGTCAAACGCTTATGTATAAAATTGGTTACATTTAAAAATCTTCAAACATGAACAATGATTGCAAACGATCAAATACGACGAATGCAATTGTTTGCCAATTTCTGATAGTGTTCGCTAGTGTCAACTTGAACCATTCTAATTTATCCTTTTTCATTCATACAATTCTAGAATAATAAGAACTATTACTCTTACATTGCTTGTATCCGATACCAAACTTACCCTTTATAAAAGGAATTAGTTTCGTATGTTATCTTGAACGACATCTTAGGCTTCGGGACTTCATTAATCAGCGTATAAACTGGTACTTCTCCAACCCAGATGTGAGCTCCGTCGCCAATCTGCATTCCAAGTCCTAACCAGTGCTCAGATCCATTGACCACCGCGTCTGTATCGTCTAGGACAATTTCAACCTCTAACGCCAATATGTTATTGGAAGCATCTGGGTCGTTCACTTCAATAAATCCGTCAAACTGTGTCACTGACCAGTCTTTAAGGATGCCGAAATCATCATCGTTAGCAATGTACTGCGTCTGAGGAGCGTAGTAGCAGAACTCTGTCGAATACGTACAGGATAAGGAGTCACTGACATACGAAACGGACACTTTGTTGATACTCCACTGCTCGCTTGTCTTGTTAGTCGTGAAGTTGTATGGTAGTGTGACTTCAATTGTAGGATCAGCGGTACCTTTTGGAAACTCAACAATAAGGTTCATATGCACCTTTTGACCAACGTTAACATAAACATTACCATCTGCAGACTGCTCAGTGATGTTCATCACGAAATGCGGTAGTTTACTGAAAACTGCGTCGGTAGTTCCCTCTGCCGTGACTAAACCGGCGTCATTGATCTCAGCATTAATGGTTACACGTAAAATAGTTCCAGGTTTCACATTGGCTATAAATGATTTCGAAAAAAAATACGTTGAAAAAAACTTTTTAAAAATAAGTAGTTTAAAAAAAAAATTAGAAAATTAATGCAATAAGGGCAAGTTTAAATAAAACTGATCGCTTATTTCGTGGCGTTAGCAACAATCTATATTAATGCTACTAAACTGGTCGCGTAAGTTTACGTATCTCATCCGAAACCGCTGAATGATACGTGTTCGCATTTGGCACACTAATGGGCAAAAAAGAACAGGAAGGAATACTTCGTGTATAACAAAATCAGTGGCCGTAAATAGTTCCGAATTTTATTCTTGACAGTTTGTTTTTCTTTTTTTAATAATTTGTCAGAGTAACTTTCATCCATGCGCTTTTAATATACTTACTCATCCCATGCGAATTAGTATATAACCACATATTAAGGCAGAAAAAGAACACGGTTACTGCTAGTGATACGGTAATATCTGCACTTAAATGGTGGCGACACCAATCTGTTTGAGTTTTGAGTAGAGTGTCAACATTTATTGTGGTTTATTTAAGTAAAAAAAAACCGATTTCAGTAATACCATTAACAGTAGAATTGATGGTCCCTTCAAATTGAATGTCAGATAAAAAGTAATCATTATTACTAAAAGACAAAGTAATGTCTGATGCGGAGACTCGGATGACCGTGAAGTCGCTCTAAAAAATACAATGAATCCGTAACAACATCTCATAGCAAATCTTACTTAAAAACAAAACACAATAGATCGGTCAAATGAAGAAGAAACCCAGCAATAGGTAAATATCTTAAGCAGTAATGTAAATAGAATCTCCGAGATTAAAGTCGGATGTTCTGCTTCATTTTTTCCGCACGCCCAATTATATTATAGAGAAAAGACCTATATCTATGGTTTGACATACCATTACATTAAGTTATATTTAATTATTTCACTGCTAAAATCACACGTCACACTTATTTTGTTATGATCACAGCATTACTCAAAATTAACCAATACCGTATATTAGGAAAATATAAAAAAGAACCATACCGTCATGGTTGGGTCGGTGTCTCCGTTTCCTGTTAAAGTCCATATAAAAGAATCTGCAGACAGGTCGAACTGAAAAAGATGTTTACTATAATTACCAGCCGATTACAGATGATGTATCTATATTTTCCCAGTATCATAGGAATAGTTGGTAATACAAAATTACATGTGTTTCACATGTTTCTCCTGGTCATATCATAATCAAATATTCCTCTGATACTTGGAAACTATATCTGGAAGATACAGCACTGAGAATCGGGTAATAATTACACCCAACCGGTATTTAGTACTATATACATTATGTTCCGCGTGTGTTATTTCTTGGATAAACTAACGTATACGTATAGGCCTATGTATCCATGTCGACACACGACACATGAATTCGTAGCTTGTTTCATTAGGCCAAATTCATTTTACGTCCGTCGGTAGGACAGGCATGTGATCCGTTGTTCTCAGTAGGCTTACGGTGGATTTTATCGTCTGGCCAACATTTTTTTAGTTCTTTGTTGCTTTAATTAACATTTTTTTCTCTTGTTAATAGTTTATGTTTATGATAACTCATAACCTACCAGTGTCACTGATGAAATATGATATAGAAATGTATTTTCAACAATTAAATCTCAAAGGTATAGTTAACGTGTAAAATTCAATCCATGCAAAATGCACAGAAAATCCGGCTCACGCGCGGCTAACGTCACACTACCCGCACACATTGTGACGTATGCAAATTTCACCCATTATATGCGACTACGGAGTTTTTCCCATTCTACTTATTCCATAACTCATTATACCATTCATATGCATTCTCAACTGAGAATCATCGACGCACAGGTCAACAAATGTGCAAATTTGGGAACACTAATAATCGTTATTTCCGATGCTGTAAGTGCATGCAAGTATTGCATGAATACAGTACCACCAAAAAACAACGAAATGGAAACCATTACGGCCAAATAAACACCCTATAGCCGCCGACTTAAATTAAGAATAACCAAAAATATATATATATGCCTAGACATTTGATGAAATATAAATTATTGGCATGGTCAGAAACACTGTGTATACTATGTGTGTATCTTTTTAGTTAATTACCTCCATATTCTCTGCTGTAAGGGTGACGTTAAAGACTGTTCCTAATGTCAATCCAGTAGTGTTCACCAAGAGGTCCGTCATCACTTCATCTCCAATTCCGTAATAGGTCGAATCTTTTACGGTTGCGCTCGCATCCATAATGGGAACTGAAAGTATACGTTGCCGGTAAAAATATACAATTAGATAATAATAAGAATTATGCAAATAATTTATCTTTATTCGTTGAAAAATTGACTACACTATAATTAACGAGGCATAATTGACCAATAAAATTGCAGGTGTATTATAAATTTATCTATACGATGGTCTGCTGTTAGATTATTTCAATTATTTGTAATCAATTACATTTTATAGCGTTTTTTGATAGTTAAATGCCTCATCTAAAGGATGATATTGATTCATTCCATGATGATGATGGGAGCTGAAAGTATAAGTTGCCGATATCAATAAACAATTAGATAGATTAGATTAGATAACAATAAAATTAAGAACAATTATTATACAAATAATTAATGTTTATTCGTTGGAAAACTGACTGCATTATTTAACGAGGCATAATTGACCAATAAAATTGCAAGAATACAATCAGGTGTATTATAAATGTATCTATACGATGGTCTGCTATCAGATTATTTAATTATTTATCAATTACATTTATATCGTTTTTTAATAGTTAAATGCCTCATCTAAAGGATAATGATTAATTTTGTTTGCATAATTATTTCGTTGTGTCCAACCTAATAGTTTGTTGGCAATAATGTGTAAATACAGTTGTTTAAATCTGAATCAGATTGTTTTAAACAATTATTCATTATTAATTTAAAGCTTGGTTCCCATTAGAAAAATACATCCTCTCGTTGTCTTTCATTTTTTGGCACAATCCATTACTACAGAATGGGGAAGCTCCGGTAAATTTATTCACAATCGCCTCTATTTTGGGTTTATCATTGAAAAGCAAAACGAAACAATCTGCGCGCAATGCATGCCGGTATTTAATGCTAGCCGCTTAAATTAATATATTCGACTTTTTTTCAGATTTCTACCAGTTTATAAACCAAAAATGATCGCAATATAGGCCCATTTAGGGTTCATTTTTACCAAAAATAATGTAGTCTGTGATTTTAAAATAAACCATACACAATATATAATAGGGAATGCGTCTTTTATCAAAATGTACTCGATGGAACTCTTGTTCGCCCAAAAATTAAACAACTTTCGTCCAATAATATTATAATGAGGTTAATAGATCTTTTATTTCTATCAGCTCATAGTTAAATATGTTACTCTCCAATCCTCACATATGCTTTTGAATCACAACACGGAAATATTTCGTCGATTTAAAATTATTTCGGGAACTGAGTGAACATCGCGTCCAATTTCGTCTTACATTGTTTTGTTCTATAAGTGTTTTTATTAGTACATTTTACTAAAAATAGGCTTGTAGACCACAAATATACTTTACACTATTAACTAGGCCTATACTGAAATAGAAATATAAAGCAACGCTAATGCAATGTGTGCCATTTGCATCTTTAACTACAATTTGAGTTAGCAATTTCATTTGAATATTAAAATAGAATATTTACTTGTTAAAATATATAATCCGCGTGGGTTATTAAGTCGACTATCGCTACTTTCCATTGATGACACTCCAGTTGTTCCATCAACTCTATATACACCACCGTGCCTGTCTGTCCAGTACAGATAGCTTCCATAGATATCAATCCTCCACGGGCGATTCAGCCCAGTTATAATCGTTCTTCTGTTAGTTCCGTCGAGGTTAGCTTCCTCAATTAACCTACTGCTGGAATCACACCAATACATCTTTCCATCTTGAGAATAATGAAATACGAAAATGAGAGAGAGAGAGACGTATACGATTGAATACTGTACTTGAATACGCCTATTCAGTTTTAACAAGTTGAGACTCGATCTCGGTACCACCGAGCCATACACAACTGACTAAAACCTCCGTGTATTTACTATGCAGTAACCACTTTGGTGCAGATTGCAAATTATAACTTTTTACTATGATGAAATCTTTAAAAATAAAAAAAAATGATGCACTGTCAAACTATATACTATTAAATGTAATATATAAACATTTTAAGGAAGAAAGTTTGTTATTTCGGCCTATGAAAATGTCATAATTTGTTTGATTGTCGAAATTATTTAAAAAAAATGTAATATGCAATTAGTGATGACTTAATCAACTTTTGTTCTCTTAATTTCATAATAAATCATACATTATTATGATACACTAAGAAAATGAAATGCAAAATAGGTGTTCCCGAGCATTGACGATTAATTTTAAAATTTAGCATATTTTCACCATTTTGTTAACTTACACGTACGTGCGTAGCCTGTCACTTGTATAACGTAATTTCGAGTTGAAAAGTGAATAAAAATGATGATATTATTAAAGAATGGTTGTAAAACAGAAATCGTGCCAAAAGAGTGCATATTAACATTTACCGCGCAGTGCGCGTGCAAAAATCTGCGCACTCATGGCAATTTTTTAAACGCTTAAAATTGTATGAAACGTACTCTTATTTCATCGAAAATAAATTGTGAAAATTTAAGCTCGCGTACGCATGCGTTACATGCGCTACGCACGTAATTGTATTGCCATATGATGATTAATGCCCTGAAATTTATGAGTACCAAATTTTATTTAATTGTGATTCATGCTGGTGAAGATATGATTACAAACGTGATTTCGTTAAATCGTGAGTAGACTGCGTAATTTTTGATTGCGCACCGTGAAAACATAACCACATCCTTTCCTGGCCATAAGGAATATACTGTGAAAAATTGACTTAGCTAAATGAAAGTGATATCAAGACAAAGCCATATACAAGTTAGTGTTTACCGACCGACCGACCGACATAGTGAACTGTAGAATCGCGTTGCACGCGACTAAAAAAGAAACTTCATCAACAAAAAAATGATGTTAAAATGTACTTAGAAGGGATTAGTTGGTACCAATAGTTTCACTTATAAAGAATATATTGTGTAACATCCATAGCACTTATCAACCACCGCCATGCCTTATTATAGGTACGTGGATGACAATATTTCCTTTAATTTTACTGTTGTACCTTTTTATATCTGTATTTTATACTATTTTTTTTATATATCTGTAGTTTTATATGAATTTTTTACACTACATAATGTATATTTTTATATAACTTTTAAAATTTATTCTAAGATGCTGTTTATGCTGTTTTTGCCTTGAGGAAGAATTTCAAATTATAAATGTTTTGACAATAAAGCCATCTTGTATCTTGTATGTATAGCATAAATATCAGCCACGATACTTAAAGCATAATTTTGTTTTTCATTAAGCTCTGCAGGCTCAAAAGTTGGTACACATTTATTTTCTAGGTCTGACTATAGTCTACACAGTGACTTATGTTGCAGGTATAAATAAGCAACGTGGCCCGAAATGTTGTCTATAGTAAGCGACTTTATGTACAGGCATAAACAATCAGCATTAGCTATAGTTAGTAATAGTCTACGCATATTACATACGGTAGTATATTTTATAACGTACATGCATTCATGGTCATAGAGTAACTTACCGGGAACTGCTAAAACAAGTCCTGCTGCGTCTGGTACACTTGTTACTAACACGGTCCTTGTACTCAAGTCATTTAACTTCGCTCGCTCTATCCTATCGTTTCCTATATCAGTCCAGTACAGGTATCTAAGTATAAGTATAATATATGTTACTACATTAACGTTCCGTTACAAGTAGTTCACATCCCTTCCACGGATAAAAAATATATTGAAACTTACGAAATTACTGAAGCAGATAAGTGATTTACGAATATGTGAAAAGAAATGTTAACAAATCTTTATTACTTCCTTTATTGAGTGGTATTAATGTAATATTATTACGTTTTTGCTTACAAATCAAAAAGTAAGAATAAGAATGGAATGTGAAGTTCATAGTTGATATTCCTCCAACGTGAAAAGAGGTTTACTGTGACATTACACGTTAGATATATCAAACATAACTAATAAGAATTGTTCTGTACGTTCAATCTAGATGTATTACTTTAATGCGGCCAGTCTTTTACTAATTTAAATTATGTTACAAGTGGCAGGAGCGGATGTAGGATTTTGATAAAGAGGGGGACCCCGGAAACATTTTTTTCTAGACGCCCGGAGATAGCATCTGAGGCGTTTTGGTCAGTCGATTCTTATAATTATCTGAATATAGTGGGTTTTATAGACCATTAATATAGGCCTTTTTTTTTGCGCCAATAGCCTAAAGCCTGTTTTCCCGTCGACGAAGCGTTACGACTAGGACTTGCATTAAATTTTCAAATCGTTAACGTTGAAAAGAAATTAACGATAACGATGATCGAGCCGGACCGCAATTTTTTACGCGATCGTTAATGGTTTCTTGGTTTTTTCGATGTTGCTGTACACATGGACGTGAAGTTTTGCAAAGCCAAGGCCGTTCACGCGCAGCCAGCCGGGCCCGTGTGAAAATTGAAAATGTTACGGGTTTTGATGCTTCAACCCAGCCGGCGCATAAGACATGATTTCGCTGATATATTAATCTCGGCTTTACACTAAGACAAACATTAAATTCAATTATTTTAATTATATTAAAATTTAGTTTTACACTTGTTATTTTGAAATATCAGACTTTAAAAGAGTACAAAAAACATCGTCGCCTTGTAAAAAATCAAGAACTGTCAGCGCGTACGTATTTTTTCACAAACTATGATGACGTAATTTATGAACTAGGCCTATTGATTGGTCAGATCAGATCGTAACGTTGAAGTTGAACTCGGTTCAACTTAAAAAGAAAATTGAAGGTTTTAACGATTTTTAATGTTGATTTCCTGTAAAATCGTTGATAAAATCGTATGTAAATGGGTGCATAATATATATATATATATTACAAAAAGGGGGGGGGGGGGTAAGTATAATCTGTAATACAGTGTAATACAGTACGTTATAACATGTGACACTTGCATAAGCCTACCCTAACTTTAACCATAGCATAGTACAGACGCCACGTGAAACATGTGGCAATGTATTTATAGAATTGGCCTATACTGGACAGATTATATAGAAACTACTAAAGTTGAGATATTATGATTGAATGTTTTAAACGTAAAGGCAAGTATTCTTTTTAAACATTCTTATTATTAAATTTTAACGAATTTAAATGTATGGTTTAGATGCATTAATAATAATATACAGTTCAACCGCGATGTGATCACAAAGTTCATCTCCTTTGGATGAGTAAAAAAATATATATAGATGTACGATAAGAGAGAGTGACATACCCGTTAGCTGTATCTATCTCAATTGCATATGGCCACCGTAATCCTGTGTTAAACAGAATTGTTCTGCTTGTTCCATCCAGATTGATTACTTCAATTAGTCCTTTGCCATAATCTGTCCAATAAAGTTTTTTTCCAGCTCCATCAACGGCTAAACCACGCACAACTTAAATAATGATGACAATTAAACAATTACTGCAATCCCAACCTATGAAATTTACTTTATATGCTAAAGACTAAAACTGTGTTAACACATAATGATTCTCAACCCTCTACTAGGTTATGTATTATATTATACTAAACTTTAGCACGAGGACGAAAACGTTTACTTTAACGGATGACGTCAAACTACTCATTTGCATAACAGTGTAGTTCATAATTCAGCAAACAGTTGCGTTTTAACGTACTTGTTTGTAAATTTGATTTGAACGCAACGCATGTGTCGCGCACGCAACATACGCCGCTCGCATCAAAATAATTGCCTTGGGCCGACAAGAGAATTATCCCTATCTAGCTGGGCATTTTAACTAGCATAATTATTATTAGCTGATAAATAGCATATTGCGATGAACAAATATTATTGTTTGACTTACTTATAAACATAAAACAATTTATTTTTTTAAAATAAAATAATTAAATTTACCATTTTGTTTCCTTAATTATTGAATGATCTTTAATGTTTCGATACCATTTGGTTAACGTTTTTTACGTCCCTATGTTTCAGAAATAAGGTTTTCTACACAATTAACTATATTGTTTCGTAATGCTTGCTCACGTAGACAGAAAAAAAGTATGTTAGGCCTATATATATAATTTAAGGCGTATCTTAAAAAAGCAAGGCAGTATAACAATTGAACCGTACGATATTTATTTTAAATGAAAAGTTGGACATTTTAATGATGGTAACATTATATAATTTGTGCGTTCGGTAGGTGTTTTAACATACTTTGATTTAAACGCAACGCATGTATCGCGCATGCAACATACGCCGCTCGCATTAAAAAACAATTGCCTTGGGCCGCTGAGAGAATTAGCCCTACCTATAATCAGCTGAGAAATAGCATATTGTGAACAAATCTTATTGTTTGACTTAATTAAAAACATAACTTTAAATTTATCATTTTGTTTTCTTAATTATTCTGCAGCAATGTAATGATCTTCCATGTTCCGATACCCTTTGGTTAACGTTTTTCACGTCGCTATTTTTCAGAAATAAGGTTCTCGACGCAACTAATTATATTTTTTCGTAATGCTTGCTCACGTATAAAGAAAAAAATTATTATATATATAATTTAAGGCGTATCTTAAAAAAGCAAGGCAGTATAATAATTGAACCGTACGTTAATTTCTTTTCGAAAAGTTGGACATTTTATGATGGAAACATTATAGGCCTATAAGTTCGGAGGTCTAAAAAAGATTTCAATTTCGTCGTCAAGACCGGCACTATTTTAGATTATAAATTTCAAGAATCTCTTTTGAGGTTTAGGTACAAACAAGCTTTTGTGGGATTCCTTAGATATTAGTGAGTGACATTGCAAGATATAGCTTGGGTTTTACAAGAACATTGATCCTATTGCAGTAAAGTAGTAATTATATTTCGTGGCAATTTATTTAAAAATAATTAGATAATGTCTTTATTTTTACAGAGCATGATATATTGATTGTATTCCATGTTGTTTTTAATAGTTACTTTTATTGTTTATGTTTATGATCTTCATAATAATCTTGTACGTGTATTTCTGTAGGTTTTATTATTAATTATGTTCGGTGTTTTGATTTCTAGTATTTATTGATTATAGTATACCCTTTATTATCCCAGGTTTTTTAGTTCTTGTATGTAGAGGAAACGACAAAAGAAAGATTTTTTTTGCGAAAGCGGGAAATAAAAGATTTGCCTATACAAATTATAAATATGCTGTAAAATGGTTTAACTTCTGCTACTGTACGCATTTGGACTAGGCGCTATCTTTCCTAACCTATACATCTGTTATCAACGCTTACTGAAATCTTTCGATTCAGAAATCCTAAATCCGATCCCGTTATCTACAATTTCTGAAAAATCAGACGAATTGATAAATGGTGCTTATACTATAACATCCTATGCAAAAAGAGGTTAAACGTAAATGTCCTAACGACATTATGTTACTTTAGTATCCTCAAACATTTAATTATGATTATTAGGCCTAAACAACAGCGTTTAGTTCAACAACGTTTGGTTCAACCTTGAAATAACTCTGAAGAGTTGGTCTATTTGGACTACATGATGATGATGATGATGATGATACACTTTCTACCAAATAATTAGGCATATTCTTAAAAAATAAATTAACATAGCAAAAATACATTTCTTTTGCATACATTTTGAATTAAAAGTTAATGAAATTCAAACAAATGCTCTAAAAATGCATGATGCTTATTTTTCCTAATAAAACATATAAAAATGAATAGAATATTACCAGCAGTTGATCCCAAAGACAAAAACACTTCATGTTGGTTAGTGACAAGTGAAAACCGTTCAATGGTGTCCTTGCTGTTATCAGACCAATACAGCGTTAATGTGCTGGTATCATACTCGACAGCGTAGGGTTCAGTTAATCCGACATTCTGAATAACTGCTTCAAAAATTAAAGTTGCGTTGTCACTGAAACTAATGTTTGTCATATATATTCCAGGAGGATCCTGGTTTACTACAAACATAACATCACCTGTATTATTAAAATATAAAAAAAACGCTTACTTGAATATATAACCTAAATAAACAATAAGTGTAACAAAATTAAACATTAACGTCCTAATTATTATTCTATTAAACATTAATTAATGGGTTAAAATTGTTTGCTGTTCCATAAATAAACGCATGAGCAAATCAAATACAATACCTATGCACAAAAACAAAAGCGAATTTGCAAAGTTCCAAAGGACTAAAGCTGCTTTAAGAGGCGACTTACATGTACCGAAATTAACATTGGGATGTTTCCGTCGTTCTTGTAGTTATTTTGCGACACATTTATATTATGTATTACCATCTGTTTTAAACGAGTCATTCAATTCCTTTAAATTTAAGTTTTAAAAATATATTGTATTGTATTTTTTTATTGAATGTTATATTGTATAGAGTTTAACAAAGTTAAGTATAATCGATGTTTATATTATTTTAAAGGCCTCTAAAGGATACTATTTGGCCTTAGGTTGTGTGTGTCTTAATGTTGGGCATGATTTAGGCTAATTTCACTACAAGCATGTGTATGCGAATTTGGTGTAATGGTTATGTAACCAGTCTTTCAACTAGTATCAGTCAGTCAATCACTAACAATAGAACAGCAACACCAAAAACAAACGGGTGAATTTTAAAAGAAATAAGTTTTTTTAAAACTACTCGTATAAAAAAACAAATTATGTTTTAAAATTACAAATCAAAAATTATAACTCTTGCCTCTTGTACAAAAATGAAGTTTTTTGGACAAGTAGTTCTCGAGAAAATGCAACTTCAGTTTACTTGTTACTTTAAGACTGCTCGCCGGCTTTTGACAAATTCTGTCCTATCTTTTAACACTAGCAGGTCTGAAAAGTATACTAAAAAGTGGTCCAGAAATGGGACCGTGGTCCCAAAATTTAATGAAATGGTCCTTGACCACATATCTACCTGTATTTTCATTTTGGTAAAGATCTTGTAATTACTTTTTGAGTAATACTGCTAACAAACAAACAGACAAACGCGATCAACTACATAATAGTTATGCCTTAAGTGTCTTTCACACCTGGAAATCACCTCTCAATGTTTCGTATTCACGACGCACCTTGCGCGGCTCGTGACGTGCCAATATTTTTACTCGATATGCGTACATGTGGTAGATGTAAATGCTTCAGGAAAAAATATTTAATATCATATCTAGTTACCGATATATTTGTTTTATTTACCGTCACCCGTGTGTGAACGAATAACAAGAACAAGGAAATTTTAAGTTCAATGTTGTAAATAAATTGTGATTATTAAAAATGTTTAATAATGTTATAATACTCTATTCCGGAAAACCTTGTTTAAAATAATAACAGTAACGAAGTAATTCATATTTAATTCGTACAATACACAGTAGCCTACTTTGAAGAGCATAAACTTCAAGGTTATTTAGACCAAACGTCTTTGTATTAACTTTTTAAAATTCTTAAAAAGTGTAGGTCCTACTATAGCAAAATATAAGGGAATTAATGAAAAAGGGAGGAAAAACGGAATACAAAGATTTAAAAATGTTATTGATAAAGTTTATCAAATTGTGATGACATTAATTAATTGTGATTTTATGTGATGACATGAAAGATAATATGAATGTGAATAAAGTGGTGTTTACGCCACAAAAGAGAACAAAAAAAAACACCAAGTTTCTTCCTAAATTTAGAAGCAGTTAGTCGGAGATACCCTTTACATTTACAGCATTGGTAAATACTAAAATATATTATTAACATACCTTTACATAAATGTAGAAGTACAGACAGAAAAAAACAGACGAATTTCCAACAGGCCATTTTTAGAAACAATCTAACTTCACAGTCTGTTAATAAACAATGTTCAATTACGTCGTCAAAAACGAATATGCTGTATATCACACGGTCGCAATATTATAACTAACGCTATCTTGTTGCGATTTGTTTATTAATAACGCTATATTATTCAAATTAATCTAATACATATTTAAGACTGACAATAATATACTTTATATTCACATAAACACAATAAAATTACTTTTAAGACAATATTTTATTTTATATTATTATTATTTAATATATATAGATACATAGAGACCATTCATATTGCTTTTCATGAAAATCGATATATCGGTGACGTAATAAAAAAATTATAATAGTCTTTCTTACATTATCTTCGTGGAAGGAAATGTTTTGCCAAGAGTTAATTTTTATGGCGTTCACTCGACTCGGATGCATCTTCAACTTTTTTAGCCATGACAGTTTTTATAAATAATAAAATATGTACGTGCATGTATGTGTGCATAATAGGAAAATAACAATGAGTTATGAATTTATTTTTATTCATTTCTAGGTTAAAATAGCAATAACGCATTTATTTCATACATTAGCAGACTAATTAAGTACTTTATATGCACATAAATACAACACAATTGTACATTTGACGTTCACTCGACTCATGCATCTTTAACTTTATTTAGCCATAACAGTTTTTATAAATAATAAAATATGTACGTGCATGAAACGGGGGAATAATAGGAAAATAACAATGAGTTATGAATTTATTTTGTATTCATTTCTAGGTAAAAAATAGCAATAACGCTAGTATTAAAATTAATTTTATATTGGCGGACTAATTTAAAAGTACTTTATATGCACATAAACACAACAGAATTGTACTTGTATTTGATAACACACACAAGTAAACTTTATAGTATTTTATTGTCTTCAAAAAATACAGAATCAATAACTTAATAAACTTACCTTAGGCCTATTACTGGATAAGTTTAGAGCTTATTTATTAAAGATGTATTGTCTCCCGAAAAAATAATTCTTATAAAATTGTTTGTTGAATACTCCATTTTAATGTCACAATAGTTATTCACTTTGACCAAAAATTGGAGCAAAACAAAATTATTTACTTTAAAAAAAAATGTAATTTAAAGCCAACAAAAAATGGTCAAATTGGCTGCTAGCCAATTTTTGGTTGAATTTAACCATTTATTTTGTCATTTTATTAGTGAAAACTTTACTTTTTGTTTTTTTTTCTACGAAAATGATCAACTTTATTGAAACTACAAAATAACCTATTCAAAGTGTGATTTAATTAATCTTCAGATCATTTTTCATGTTTTAGGGGGACAACAAATCGTTAAGCAGGCCGCTTTAAACACATTTTAGAAGACCAACAAAATATCCTACTGTATATGTAAGCAATTTGAAAATCATTAGCTACATTAACAAAATTCAATACCAAACTGAATTGAAGGAGTCACGCGACGACGGCCAATTGCTGGTCAATTATACTTTTAGCATTTTACTCAAAATTTTAGGAGAATGAAAAAAAAACACAAATAAACATATAGATCTAGACGTACCAATATCGAGTACCATCAATATCACTGGATTTGATCATTTATGTCGGTGTTTTTTAAATATTTTTTGTTGAGTATGCCATTTTAATGTCACATAATAGTTGACAAACTGGATCGAAAAAGATATACATATTTTTCTGAATTTTATTAAAAATTATTCGTTTCTTTTGTCTTTTTATAACTTTATTAAAACTGTAAAATGGCCAATCCAAAGATTTCATTAGTCTTTTTTTCATGTTTTGGGGGACAATACATCTTTAACGTTTGTTAGTTTAGGCCGGAAATATTAAATAACACGCCCTCTGTCACTCTCTCTGCATTTTTTCAAGCAATATTTTTATAACATTGCTTACATAAACATCTACAGCTTCATGTTTTATAGCCATGTCAGTTTTTTTGTTAAAGAATAAAATATGTACGCACATGTATGTGTATTATATGTACATAATATAAAAATACGCCTAAAATGTTTTCCGACAACTTTATTGTTTATTTTCAATAAAGTTGTCGTTTTATGCGTATTAAAATATTTGTTATGGTGTTCGCTCACAAAAACATCTACAGCTTCAGGTTTTTATAGCCATGTCAGTTTTGTTGTTAAAGACTAAAATATGTACGCGCATGTGTGTGTATTATGTATGTACATAATATAAAACAATTGCACCTACAATGCTTTTTCGACAACTTTATTTAAGCGTTTAATTAAGTTGTACATTGTAACTAAGATACCGTTAAATAAACAATTTAAGTTACCTTAGATACAGTGCGTAATCAATAATCATCTCTTTTAATTCACTACATCATAACCAACAATGGTGTTTGTACAAGCAGGGAAGAGTTAACTCTTCCCTGGTACAACAAGGATGTAGTCCGATACAGAATATTTTTGAAGCGCGCATGCGCAATAGGTGACTTTAACTATGTAGGAATGTGTGGATTATATTGTTTAGAATAAAGGTGTCTTGGTCTGTTACACTGAACACCTTTTTTTATCGAATGTTTGCAATATTATACAATATCAAAAACAATATGTAGGCCCTACTTGCGACAAATGCTACTTCTTTTACTCACTATGGCCTAGGCCTACAGTTTATAATTGTAATAGTTTGACAAAATGTTATAAATGTCGCATACACAATATGCATACTACTGTATGTAATAACATACACGTCATTGTTTTCGAAAATAAGATTATGGTATAGGCCTAATACTATAGTTTTTAAAACTACACTGTAGGCCTAATACTCTTAAATAATTATTTTTTTTTGTAACTAATTAACTTAATTGTCTATTTGTTCTTCTCCACTATTATCTTTTTTAGACCTAGTGCAAAACTTGTACTATTGCCCGAGTTTTTGTAAACCAATTTGTAATAATTTTACTAAAGTAATCTGGGGTCTCTTTTTCAATACATTTCAATTCAAGAAACATTTATTGACCAAAAATATTATAGCATAACATTAACAATGGTTGGCATATAATATATATAGTCGCGATTATATTTTTCTGAATTTTATTAAAAATTATTCGTTTCTTTTGTCTTTTTATAGGCCTAAGTGAAATATTTTTTTTTTTTGATTTATAACTTTATTAAAACTGTAAAATGGCCAATCCAAAGATTTCATTAGTCTTTTTTTCATGTTTTGGGGGACAATACATCTTTAACAATATCCTTTTTGTACAGATTGTCCCATAAGGCTACAAGATGTTCTTTTCAACCAGTTCTTGCTTTTGCTTTAGCTTCATTCCATGATATCCAGCCTAATGTGTCTCCAGATTGCTTTGTGTCGACTCGGAAACTTACTCGACAAATACAATTTTCGATACCCAGATCATTGGCCTGAGATGGTATTTCGAATCGACGCGTCGTCATTGGTCAAATCATTTGCATTGCACTTATATACAAACAAAACATTCATATTGATATATTAAAAATCGATATATCGGTGACGTTAATATCTTATTATATTCATAAGCTCTGTCAACACTATCAAACTAGTTTGACAACAAATTGTGATGTGTCCAAGTATAGTATATGCTATAGATATGCCCATCATTATAGTGATATAAGATCATCATTTCCATATTTGGGCACATCACTTTTTTTGTCACGTAAAGTTTGTTAGTTTAGCCCGGAAATATTAAATAACACGCCCTCTGTCACTTTCTCTGCATTTTTTTAAGCAATATTTTTGTAACATTGCTTACATAAACATCTACAGCTTCATGTTTTATAGCCATGTCAGTTTTTTTTTGTTAAAGAATAAAATATGTACGCACATGTATGTGTATTATATATGTACATAATATGAAAATGCGCCTACAATGTTTTCCGACAACTTTATTGTTTATTTTCAATAAAGTTGTCGTTTTAGGCGTATTAAAATATTTTTTATGGTGTTCGCTCACAAAAACATCTAACAGCTTCATGTTTTTATAGCCATGTCAGTTTTGTTGTTAAAGACTAAAATATGTACGCGCATGTGTGTGTATTATGTATGTACATAATATAAAACAATTGCACCTACAATGCTTTTTCGACAACTTTATTTAAGCGTTTAATTAAGTTGTACATTGTAACTAAGATACCGTTAAATAAACAATTTAAGTTACCTTAGATACAGTGCGTAATCAATAATCATCTCTTTCAATTCACTACATCATAACCAACAATGGTGTTTGTACAACTCTTCCCTGGTACAACAAGGATGTAGTCTGATACAGATTATTTTTGAAGCGCGCATGCGCAATAGGTGACTTTAACTATGTAGGAATGTGTGGATTATATTGTTTAGAATAAAAGTGTCTTGGTCTGTTACACTGAACACCTTTTTTATCGAATGTTTGCAATATTATACAATATCAAAAACAATATGTAGGCCCTACTTGGGACAAATGCTACTTCTTTCACTCACTATGGCCTAGGCCTACAGTTTATAATTGTAATAGTTTGACAAAATGTTATAAATGTCGCATACAAAAATGCATATATTACACTACTGTATGTAATAACATACACGTCATTGTTTTCGAAAATAAGATTATGGTATAGGCCTAATACTATAGTTTTTAAAACTACACTGTAGGCCTAATACTCTTAAATAATTATTTTTTTTTGTAACTAATTAGCTTAATTGTCTATTTGTTCTTCTCCGCTATTATCTTTTTTAGACCTACTGCAAAACTTGTACTATTGCCCGAGTTTTTGTAAACCAATTTGTAATAATTTTACTAAAGTAATCTGGGGTCTCTTTTTCAATACATTTCAATTCAAGAAACATTTATTGACCAAAAATATTATAGCATAACATTAACAATGGTTGGCATATAATATATATAGTCGAGATTATATTTTTCTGAATTTTATTAAAAATTATTCGTTTCTTTTGTCTTTTTATAAGTGAAATAATTTTTTTTTTTGATTTATAACTTTATTAAAACTGTAAAATGGCCAATCCAAAGATTTTATTAGTCTTTTTTTCATGTTTTGGGGGACAATACATCTTTAACAATATCCTTTTTGTACAGATTGTCCCATAAGGCTACAAGATTCTCTTCAACCAGTTCTTGCTTTTGCTTTAGCTTCATTCCATGATATCCAGCCTAATGTGTCTCCAGATTGCTTTGTGTCGACTCGGAAACTTACTCGACAAATACAATTTTCGATACCCAGATCATTGGCCTCCTGAGATGGTATTTCGAATCGACGCGTCGTCATTGGTCAAATCATTTGCATTGCACTTATATACAAACAAAACATTCATATTGATATATTAAAAATCGATATATCGGTGACGTTAATATCTTATTATATTCATAAGCTCTGTCAACACTATCAAACTAGTTTGACAACAAATTGTGATGTGTCCAAATATAGTAGTGATATGCCCATTATTATAGTGATATGAGATCATCATTTCCATATTTGGGCACATCACTTTTTTTGTCACGTAACGTTTGTTAGTTTAGGCCGGAAATATTAAATAACACGCCCTCTGTCACTCTCTCTGCATTTTGCCAAGCAATACTTTTTATAACGTCAGCTTACATAAACATCTACAGCTTCATGTTGTATAGCCATGTCAGTTTTTTTGTTAAAGAATAAAATATGTACGCACATGTATGTGTATTATATATGTACATAATATGAAAATACGCCTACAATGTTTTCCGACAACGTTATTGTTTATTTTCAATAAAGTTGTCGTTTTAGGCGTATTAACATATTTTTTATGGTGTTCGCTCACAAAAACATCTACAGCTTCATGTTTTTATAGCCATGTCAGTTTTGTTGTTAAAGACTAAAATATGTACGCGCATGTGTGTGTATTATGTATGTACATAATATAAAACAATTGCACCTACAATGCTTTTTCGACAACTTTATTTAAGCGTTTAATTAAGTTGTACATTGTAACTAAGATACCGTTAAATAAACAATTTAAGTTACCTTAGATACAGTGCGTAATCAATAATCATCTCTTTCAATTCACTACATCATAACCAACAATGGTGTTTGTACAAGCAGGGAAGAGTTAACTCTTCCCTGGTACAACAAGGATGTAGTCTGATACAGATTATTTTTGAAGCGCGCATGCGCAATAGGTAGTTTAACTATGTAGGAATGTGTGGATTATATTGTTTAGAATAAAAGTATCTTGGTCTGTTTATACACTGAACACCTTTTTTATCGAATGTTTGCAATATTATACAATATCAGAAACAAAGTAGGCCCTACTTGGGACAAATGCTACTTCTTTTACTCACTATGGCCTAGGCCTACAGTTTATAATTGTAATAGTTTGACAAAATGTTATAAATGTCGCATACATAAATGCATATATTACACCACTGTATGTAATAACATACACGTCATTGTTTTCGAAAATAAGATTATGGTATAGGCCTAATACTATAGTTTTTAAAACTACACTGTAGGCCTAATACTCTTAAATAATTATTTTTTTTTGTAACTAATTAACTTAATTGTCTATTTGTTCTTCTCCACTATTATCTTTTTTAGACCTAGTGCAAAACTTGTACTATTGCCCGAGTTTTTGTAAACCAATTTGTAATAATTTTACTAAAGTAATCTGGGGTCTCTTTTTCAATACATTTCAATTCAAGAAACATTTATTGACCAAAAATATTATAACATAACATTAACAATGGTTGGCATATAATATATATAGTCGAGAGACTACAAAAGGCCCGATGTACCTGTCGCTGTAGTCCCTCTTTACATTATACAAGTACAAAATAATAATAATACAACACTTAAGCTAATCTTAATTAGCCGTTACGTACATTATATCAGTATATAAAAAAAAGAATACAGTATCTTAATTAATTAGGTAACCATCTGAGGTATCCTTTAATAAAAAGATATTCTTTAATGGACCTTTTTAAACTTTTGCCATGCTTATGCACCATGCTTGGAATTTTATTACAGAAATAATTCCAAAGTTTAGGTCCATTTATATGAATAAAGTGTTGGCCGCAAGTTAGTCTTGAGAAAGGTACATTCATTGCATATTTGTGTCTAAGATTGTGATAATTGTTGTCATGCTTACTAAAAATGTTAAGAACATATTGTGGTAACACACCACGCCTAACATTATCCATGAAGCCTATAACATTTAGTTTATGGATGTCGTGAATATTACACTCTCTATCATAAAAACCCGGTTTCATCATTTTCTTGAATGTACAATAACTTTATTGACCGTACACTTTTGTATCAGTGGCAACACACTCATTGGGTGCAGTCAACTTAAACTACATAGGCCCCACAAATCAACATTATATAACCAAAAAAATTTTAAAAAAAACGAAGAACTATATATATGTATGTACACTTAGCGATACATACATACACAATACATACAATAGTAATACAAAACCAATGTAGGCCTAGTGACTTTTCTTAACTTGATTATTAAGCAACAATGCCAATTAGCTCTTTTTAAACTCAGATCTTTTTTCCCAGGCAACTTTAAGAAAATGTTTAGGCCTACAATATTTGTCAAATGCTGCCAAGACAGCTTTACTAAGACCCATGTTAATGTCCCACCCTAAAACTAAAATTGTTTTTTCATTAACATTAGCATTTATAAAATATTCCCCTGTAGCAGACTCAAAATTTCAAGGTCATTATTTAGCTTTACTAATTCAATCTCTCTTACATTAAAACAATGTTGTAGGCCTATATTTTCTATTTCACCACTCTGGCATATAGTGCAGTGGCCAGATATTTATTTAGACCATTTACAGGTTCGTCCATCAAGGGGTAAAGTATTCGATCTTAGGCCTAATTTAAATTTTAAGCTTGCACCTGTGAAATTGGTTTTATCAAGGAGATAACATTGAAGGCTAGGACTTTCTTTTAGCTTGGAGTAATCTTCAAGGGGTGATTTTTGGTTTTATTTAACCAATCTAAATTGCATCTGCATGATCATCTTGGTTTTAACGGAGAATTAATTAAATGTAAAATTGTCTGTATCAAAAACGTGTTCAAACATATTTAAATCTTGGCATTTAGCCTATCTAAGGTTTCCTTACAAAAAGCTGTATTTTAAAATCTATTTTTATAAATTTTAAAATTTAGGCCTAAAAACATGCAGTGGAGTGAAATATTCCGGCCATACATTCATGGCCCCTATTTATTATACGTTTGAGGTATTTTATTAGTAATTTCAGGTGTTTTTGATAAATCGCCATATAGTGCTTGTTGCGGTGTGCATCTGGGAGCTTTTATCTGGCCATTTGTAGCTGTAACTTTTCTATCGTAATTAGGCCTATCTCTTTTTTAATTACAGTGCCATACACCACATGTATAATTAATCGAGGGAAGTGCTATTGTCTTCCGAAATTGACCCTCTTACAATTATCAAGGTTTCCTATTATACCTTTAATATACGAGATTAAACGATTTTATTTTTGTAAATCCCTAGGGTTTAATTCTTTTCGCAGGGGTAGTCAAATAATATTTCCATAGTACACAGTGAACAATTACCACGTGATATTCGTTGTATCGTCACGTGATATAAACAAGATACCACCTGAGTCGTCGAGAGGAGGCGGTTGTTGTTTATATCGTAACCGTCGCTGTGTTTTTGATTTGGATTTCCCAAAACAATGGGGATCTAGGCCTAGGCCTAAATGTAAAGTTAAATTTAGCTATAGGATAGATAATTTTTTTATGCTTATTCTACATTTTATTTGTTTAGAAGGACAACGTGGTGTGAGTAGCGATCGAATTACTGGCCCGATTTTCTTTCTCTCAACATCATCAGCCAGCAAGCCCCTGTCTGCACTGCATGCGTGGCACTGCTGCTATTAACTAGGGCCTAGCTTGGCTTAGGAATATATATATTTTTTTGCTAAAACATTTTAAAAACTAAACATGCCGTCATCAGGCAAGGTATTAGCAAGTGCTGCTCGCTCTGCTTCATACAACATGATCCTACAAGTAAGTATCTTTTTAAAATTTATTACACAGTAACATGTGTACACAGTATATTTTTAGGCCTAGACCTATATTATAAGGCTAGTTAACTAAGAGGTATTGATTGATTATTATAATTATATTATAATAAGGGTTATCGCAAATAGCTTGAATTCATGAGGAAAGTCATTTCACAATGCATAATGGGAAGGGTTTGGGAGCAAAAACGTCACGACGCGTACGTACAAACCCTTCTCATCATGCGCCGCGCACGCTATTTGCGATAAACCTTATAGGCCTCGCCTACATTAATTATTTTTATTATAAAGCCCATGTTGATTTAAAAAAAGACAATTATTATATTATACGCCATATATGAAAACAATTGTAAAATTATTAATGGCAATTCCGATCATTTTTTAGGTTATGTTTCGAATGGTTACATTTCTACTAAATGCTTTCATTCTACGATACATATCTAAAGAGATGGTGGGTGTGGTCAATGTCAGGTAAAGTAGGTCCAAACATTATTATAAACAAATCTCCCAAAAAAAATCAGAGCGGTTTTCTATAAAATACTAGGCCTACTGCAGGTTTGAAATTTAAATTGACTTAGATTGCTTTAATGTTTGACTTGGGTAAAATTTTTTTTGGGGGGGGGGGTGGGAAATTTAGGGGTGGGGTGAATTAGGGATGGGATTATACTTGGATTGCTTTAATGTTTAACTTGGGTACAATTTGGGAAAAAATTAAGGGTGGGATAATACTTGGATTGATCTAATAATGAAATTTAAATTAAGTCTTTTGTCTGAATTTTAGTTTGAATTAGAAGGTGGTAGGATTGTAGTTGAGCATGTCCAAATATAATCCCATGTTTGTGTATAATCCCAGCCGCTAGTTTAGACTAATATCACACACAGGATTTATGATAAATCGCTAATGAATATGAGTATATTGCCAATCCTTTTTTTCCAGGCCCTTTGTTACTATAGTCGCACAATAATACTGGAAAAAATACATAACATAAATCAATCAAATCTACACAATATCACCGTATATCGAGCAAAATTGGACCGACTTTAGGAGTGGGACTATACCCGGGAAAACCCATGTTCAGGAAAAAATGATTGGTAAGCATTTCTTGTAAAAACTCATCTGAACTGGCTAGAGAGAGGCTACGTCCAGACCAAAAGTCAATAATGGGAATATTTAATTATAATAATTATGCTCTTTTTTATTAAAATTATATTTTTGTAGATTAACACTACTCTATTCAACGATACTCTTTATAGCAAAGGAAGCCTGTATTAGCAGTTCAAACTTTTTTTTTGCAATGTTATATGGTATAGTATTTAATTATAATAATTATGCTCTTTTTAAAAATTATATTTTTGTAGATTAACACTACTGTATTCAACGATACTATTTATAGCAAGGGAAGCATTTCGCAGAGCCTGTCTTAGCAGTCCCACCAAAAACCAATGGGCACAAACTATAAACCTTATCTGGTGCATGTAAGAATGAATATATTATTATGATATTATGCAATATAATCCTTTTGATGGTTATACCAAGGCAATCTAACAGCAGGACACTGAGCTCGCCTTTCCAAGATAGGAACTCGTAACAGTCCTTTGATCTGATGTCTGGCTGCGACACATACCAACAGTACTGTACTACTGCATGTACATATTCTCCATGGCACGAGGTGTCTGCTAAGGGTCATTTTTTTTTTTTATTAGTATTTATTTAGGGATTGTGTCGCAACCACAGATAAACCCTTTGCTCTCCAGAGCTCAGCATACTGTTGTTAGATTTCCTTGGTTATATCTTTAGGACCCCAAGAAGTGTTTTATAGGGTTGTCATTTAAATAGGGGTTGGCCACTTATATTGTTCATTTCACAGGGAAAGTGTTCCCTTAATAGGTGGTCCCAATAGGGAGTTCTACTCTACCGTTGTTATTGTACAGTAGAAAACCTATTAAGGTGACACTTTCAGGACTCAACAAGGTTTCCCTTATTAAATATGTCCCCTGAATATCAGTTAGGTGTAGTGTTAAATAATATTGCCTCCCATCATCTTCCTCATTGTTCCTTTTTACATGAGAAAGTGTCCCTTAATACGAGTGTCCCCTTAATAGGAAGTCCCTGAATAGGAGTGTCTTAACCCGACTGTCCCCAAATACGAATTGTGTCCGTTATGTCTCTTCAAAGCAAATCATATAAAAAGTCTAATTTGAAGAGTAGATGAGTTGAATCCGGCACTAAGTCAGGATTGAACCCAGGATCTTCAGATTGGAAGGCAAGCATGTTAACCACCAAGTTACAGCTCCACTGCATTAGGTTTCCTGGTAATCAATGTCTATGTTATTTCCAATTTTTTCTTAGAATTCCTGTTGGATTTTTCTTTGCAACAATTCTCAGTTTCGTCTGGATGTTTCTGCTTGAGCGCCCAGATGATGCAGTTCTACCAAACTATGATATCGGTGTTCTGATCTTTGGACTGTCCGCACTCCTTGAGCTGTTAGTGGAACCTCTTTGGGTACTTGGACAAGCATTACTATTTGTTAGATTAAAGGTACAGTCAATTTGTTGTGACAACATATTGTAATGGAGCAGAGAATTTAAACATATTTTTAATTTGAAGTGGAGTCCCAAAATGTCAACAGGAGTCTCAAATTTACTTCCATCATCTCTTTTTTTTTAATTGATGTCAATTTTCTTCCTCTAGCAAGGGTTATTTTCTGCCACCTGTTCCATAATGCCATATCTCTCTCTTGCGCATCATGTTCCTCGAAACCAAGGCTTTCTTTCTTTACCATTATGTTTCCACGTCACTTTTGCCGGTCCTCTTTTACCTCAAACTTCTAGATGCCAAGTTCTCTTTACTGGTTCATCTTTACATGCCTGTCCATCTCAAGCCAACAATTTCTATGATTTCTTGAGATCCATATTCCTTCTTTGGCCACTCTCAAGGCCAATTTACACAGACAAGCGGTAACTGTAAGCGGTAAAGGTAAGCGGAAAACACAAAAATTGAATCTACAGTATGTTATTTCTTATGACCATTTACACAGAACGTGGAGAAGATGCGCGGTTGAGCTGAAATTTGCTCAGGATAGAAACCGATTCGATTTTGTGAAAATACAGCGCAGTAATTATGGATTCTGGCCAACCAACGACATTATTGAAGTCCACCGAGTCAAAGACAACAATAAATACGAGTGCCTTTGTAGGCCTAGCCTAATTTTGGAACTTCTTATTATTCAGAAATACAAACAACTACGACATGACTGATTGTTTGTATAAGGATAGTAAAAAGAAAATATAGTCCCTCTAAAACTTGTGTGTGCTAGGCCTACTGATAGTCGGTCACATCCAGGCCCGCAGTGACTGTAACATGCATCAGCCTCGAGGCTTACAAGCACCTACTTTTCACCACTCCGCTCGCGAATTCCGCGCGCTGTGTAATGAGACAAGCCACGCAGGTTTCCACTTACAATTACCGATCATCTGTGTAAATTGGCCTTTATGCTTCATTAATCCCAGGGTTATAATTCAAATCAGTACACTAATGATAAATTACAATGATTTTTAACAGGTGATTATTGAGGGTTTCGCAATAGCTGGGAGATGTATCATGACTGTGATACTGGTTCAAAAATGTCCTGATCTAGGCATTGTTATATTCTGTATAGCACAGGTAAGTTCAAGAATACAATCAATCAACTAATGTAGTCTAGGTTGTAGATGGCAATTCAGGCAAATAATTGTTTAAAAGAAAAATATTTTGGCACAATTGGTATGTCATACCTACAGTATAATTGAGCTGGAATTGAGCTGCAAACAAAAATGAAAACTCCTACGTCAAATAATACCAATAACGTACAATTAGTAACAATAAGAGATGTGTTTCAAGTCTATGACAAACCAACAAACAATATTACCATGGTCATAATAAAATAGTATAACAGTACGGTGAAAAATAAAAGGGTTTTAAAACCGAAACAAAATCTTATCTGAAACAGAAAAAGTCAAATTAATTACTGTAAACATACCTATTTCTAAATACTTCAGTACGGAAGTAAGTGTTTATCAAAACATGCAAGTTATTAAAATAATATTCATTTATTTTCAGCTTTGTTTTACTTTCATCTACGTCAGTTTGTACTATGCGTTTTTCACATATTACATTATCAAGAATAAAGATGACAATTTCCCACTTAAAAGTGTACGAGATATTTTTCCACGCATTATTCCTGGCGCGGTAAGATCACAAAATAGTATTTTATTGGTTGTTACTGGGTGTTGTGGAACATACAGTGTTTCATACCTATACTTTGAACAAAAATCAAAACGTTGGTGCTCCAACACTAACAACATAAGAACAAATAGCTAGAGAAGTCTATGTGTATAATATTACACTACAGTGTATGTATATAGTTTCTATATGTGTTAAGTCCTGTAATGCTTATGTTGAATGAAATGTAATGTTTGTAGTAGTAGTGAGAATGGGCTATTGTCGGTTTATCCAGATAAGCTAGGCACGAAATAGACTATTAATATTGTAGTCTTTATACAGTATTGATTATATTTTAATAGCTTTCTTTTATTATGTTTTTAGTACTGGGCAGATATCTCAACAGTTGTATTAGTGTGGAGTTTTTTTAAGCAAGGTTTTCTCAAACAGATACTTACAGAAGGTATGTGTTGTAGTGACAAGGAGGGGACACTGAGGCTACCACCCAACCCCCACCACCTCGGGGTACACACAGTATGGCAAAAAAAATGTACCTGATCTTGACCTATGCTTATGTAAAATTGTTAGAAGCCGTTTTTTTCTGTTTAACCCTTTGAAGACGCAAGGTTTACCCCAAGTGACTGAGGCTAAATAAGGTATTTTTAATAGGTTTAGGAAAAATAAAAAATACATTTTTATGACTGTAACTTTCTGCAATTGTTGGTTTAATTGTTATGTGAAATGTTTTGGCCCTTCCGAAAAATTGAATTTTTTTTGTGACCTGTAGGTCAAATGCTCAAAAAGTGCAATTCAATGACCAAAAAGTCAACCCGTACGTATACAGGCCTTGTGTCCTGGGACAGTAAATTACCCTGTATGGGATACAGGCCACGTCTAGGGTTAATAATAAAAAAACAATGTATTTTAATTTAGGAGAAAGGTACATGATGACAATTTTCGATGTGCTGAACTTTGGCGATCAGGGAATCTATGACATTATCAACAATTTGGGTTCGTTGGCAGCCAGGTTTATCTTCTTACCGATAGAAGAAAGTGGCTACCTGTTCTTTGCACAGACGGTTGAAAGAGGAAAGATAGCAAAAAGACAACCAAAGGTCTGTCTTTAAAAGCGTTTATATAATAAGCCTCTGTCTGCACTATCAAACTTTATGTGACTAAAAACTTTGAGGTGCTCATATATGGACATGATGATGTCATATCACTACCATATTTGTGGGCACATCACACTTGTTTTGTCACATAAAGTTTGATAGTGTAGACAGAGCTTAAGGCAAATACAATTCTTAAGCATCATCATGGTTAACCTAAAAGTATTTAAAGTCACAGATAATACAAAGTCACATAGAATATAAAAATATATTCAACAGTTCATTTAGACGGATATTTTGTCATATGTATTTTGAAATTGTAGAATGTCTGAACAACTCATAAATTAAAGTATTTCAGTGCTTATTTAATAATTTCCAGTCCTCTATCAGTGTATGGAATCCAGAGTGTAAACCGATATGCCCAAATATTGTAGTGATATGCCCAAATATGGTAGTAATATACCCAAATATGGTAGTGATATCACATCATCATGTCCATATATGAGCACATCACATTTTTTTGTCACATAAAGTTTGATAGTGTAGACAGAGCTTAAGATAAAAAAAAACTGTACACAATAACAGGCCTATACTGTACATTAAACTATGCAATCTTTGCAGGAATCAATTGATCTAGCATCTAAAGCATTGGAGGCATTGCTGAAGTTTGTCGTCCTGGTTGGCGCGACGATTTTAGTGTTTGGATATGCTTATTCATATCTCCTCTTAGATATGTATGGTGGAATCTTACTAAGCTCAGGAACAGGTAAACAAATCCTTTGGGATACTCTATTCAAGGGACACTCCTATTGAGGGGGGACACCCCTATTAAAGGGGACACTTCAACATGAAACGAATGAGAACCAATACAGTCTTCCTCAATACAAGACTTTCTGAAAACTAGAAACTCTTCTTTTCGTCTTAAAGGTCCCAAATTCATTTTTAACATTAAAAACAAATTCTAATATCAGAAATATTAGGCCAGCACCAAAGTGACCAGATTGGGAGAGTTGACTCAATGTAAAGCCTTGTTTGTGACATTTCGGCAAAGTTCACAGCCAAAGAAAGCGTACTGTATCATAGCCCTACTGCTTATGCATTTTCATGCATTGCTCATATCAGCTTCCTCACAATGCGACTTGCGGTACCTTTACGATTTAAAAGCAGAAAAATTCCAAACATTGTCTAGCAATATGCCGGTAAACAAATACTGTAATTCATTTTTGCCGCGTCATGGATTATAATTTATAAAATGTTTATTGTTTCAGGCCCGACTTTACTACGTTTTTACTGTATGTATGTACTGATGATTGCTGTTAATGGGACGACAGAATGTTTTGTTTTTGCTGCTATGAGCCAAGAGGAAGTGGACAGGTTGGTGTAATTTTTAGAACGGGCCTAGCAAATCATCAAGCCACATGTATCTGTTACTACTAATATTGTGACAACAAAATGTGATGTGCCCATATATGGACATTATGATGTCATACCAATACCATACAGTATTTGGGCACATCACACTTTTGTTGTCAACACTAGTTTGATAGTGTAGACAGAGCTTTAAAACAACAATAAATGAATAACATGAACAAGAACACAGTGAGTGCAACTTCAAGACATGGAACTATAGCTATGATAACAAGCATAAGGCCTAGAGTAACAAAAACTAAGCTAATGTATAGCACAATGAGATGCCTTTTGAAACAAATGGCAAAACAATCATAACAATCATACACCAAGGAGGAAATATCTATATTTCCTCCATGCATACACATGCCTAGTACAATAACATAAACTTAGAAACCTGGCAAATATCAATTTATGTTTGGGGCAATAATTGGTTACAATAGAACTCTAAAAACATGGACAATTTAAGAAAAAAAGCTGTATCATGATAATACAACAAGACCTACAATACGTAATGTACTGTATATGAACAACTCCAAGCCCCTGCAAAATGTCCAAGCCTTGGCAAAATGTCCAAGCCTTGGCAAAATGTCCAAGCATTGGCAAAATGTCCAAGCCTTGGCAAAATGTCCAAGCCCTGGCAAAATGTCCAACCCTGGCAAATTGTCCCAGCCCTGGCTGAAAAAATTGCCAATCCTTGGCAAAATGTCCCAGCCCTGGAAAATTGTCCAAGCCCTGGCTAAATGTCCAAGCCCTGGAGAATTGTCCCAGCCCTGACAAATGCTCATTATGCATGCCTGACCACAGCCACTAGGCCTAGCAAATGCTAACATCCATAGTATAAACAAGGGCTAGAAAATCATGTATTTTGTTTCTAATACTGTACTTTAATTAATGAACTAATGCAGCTGTACAAAATGAAGAGAAAGAGAACAATTAAAAATCTTAACTTACAACAAAATTGGTATTCCAATTCCTGGAAAATTCAGTTTGTTTCATGATGTGCATGCAGTGTTTAAACATGGAGGTATGGTTTAAACATGCTGACTGACTTCAGTCAATGCATGCTATTCAAATGAGGTAGTACCACCTGTAAATTGGTCAATGTGCATAATGATATATATATATATTGTTTTTACAATGTGGGTGAAAGACTAACTACTTATATATTTTGTGCATCATGTAGTAATATTTTATTTAAATAATTTGTTTACTAATATTTTTTATAGGTACAATCATAAGATGTTAGGCTTCTCAGTGGTGTTTTTAACATCATCTTATTTTCTTACGAAGAGTGTAGGCAGCGTTGGCTTTATCCTAGCGAATTGCCTCAACATGCTAGCTAGAATAACTCACAGGTAAGATATTAAAACTGCGATAGAAAATAAAACATATTGGTTTTCTGCTTGATTTGCATGTCATCCGTCATATTGTCCAATTGGATTAACATCCAGCAGTTCGAATGAAACAGGCTAGCTTTAATTTTATTGGTGCTCTATGCAACAGACTAAATATAGTGTGGGCCACCCACCTAAAATTTCCAATGCAAACGATATGAAATAGATTTAGTGCAGCACTCCATGTTGCAATATTTATAAGCTCCTTTCTCGACAACCCCCTCCCCTTCCCTGCCCCCACCCATTTTAAATTCATGAATCCACCACTAATGCACTATAAAAAAATGTGACTACAATTTCTTGAAAACTAAATATGGATATTGTATAAATTAATCATTAAAAGTCTGCAAAGACAAATTGAAGCTAAAAAAAATAAGTTTAACATTTATATTTTTTGATTTTTTTTTTCCAACAGTATATATTTCATCAGTAATTTTTACAAAGGAAGCAGATACAGTCCCCTAGCAGGACTTGTACCTACACCTCCTGTGCTTGTAGTTTTTACCGTGTCTGGCCTAATTACTATATTTTCAGAGGTAAGTTAAATTTTGTTTTTAGACGAAAATTTAAAAACAGTAGAACCATATTAACCCCTTGGGACCAAGTACAGTGTTAATATTGGCCATGTTTTATTTTATTTTTTAATTTAATTTTATTTCATCAAAACCAACAGCAACGAAAGTTGCCACTTAAAGGTATGAAACGGAAAACAGATACAATAAATACTCTATTTATGAAGCAAACTTAAATAAATTATGTCAAAATAATAGTAAAAATTAGGCTATTGAGCTCAATTTTTTAAAAAAAGAATACAAATCTTGAATAAAGAATAACTATTGTTAATTTTGTGTTATATTTAGCCTCATGCAAAACCACTATTACTATTATTTAGTTGTTCTTTCATGGACCTACAGTACCTATAAATCTAATTTATAGGTCGATGGTTCTATGTTATGTTATTCTACTGCCGAACCATTTAATTATACTCTATCTAAACCATGGAGCCAATAATCTAATATATAATAAGCTAGGCACCCCCAAAGTGTCTAGGCTATTATATAATATGTTACAATTTTTCAAAATCCACGAAACATGTTTTCTTGATGCAGCTAGCTTGACAATTCCAAACCATATGTCACCTTCATGGCAACGAACAGTCAACTAGTAGTAGTAGTTAAATTATCTTAAAATATTCAACAATTTGTTCCATTCTTTTTTCTGCAGATTACGTTTTGCTGTAATCAAGGTCTTTTTTATCGTTTTCTCCACGTCGTCATAGGAGCTGTGTGTCTACTAATCACTTTCATCACAATTTTCTTATCAGAAAAAAAATTAATATCATTTGTAATTGATCAATGGAAAGAACGGCGAACAGATGAAGATAAAAAGAAATAAAACTATGTAAAGATAAAAACAGATGAAAAAAAGAAAGAAAATAAATTAAATATTTACCATTCACGGAAGTCTGCCTTGTTTTGTGAGAAACTGGTTGGCGTTTTTTTTTACTTGACACAAACTATTAAACTGTAACATAAATACAATACAGGAAAGCTATAAAATATAAATTAAAACAACTACCGTATTTATTAGAATATAAACTCCCCCTACCCCCCCCCCCCAATAAAACATTGTTTGGAATAAACTCCCCTTTAAATAATATGCCTGGGGGCCTTTATTTTTTCCTCAAATAAACGCCCCGCCACGCATTATACACAATATTATATTACACATTTCTATTTGTAGTAGAATTCATTGGCTTCCAAGTACAATTTTACTGTATTTTATCACATCTTGATATTGTGTTAATTTTTAATATTAAAGCGTAGTTCCCACTAGCAACGTAACGTAACGCAAACGCCGCAACGTAAGACAATGCCTTCCAATAATTGTTTGCTCCTGCCTGCGTGAAATCAAACCTGCGATGTTTGCAACACTGTTGTGTCGTTGGTTCCCACTTGTGATTACGCAATACAGCACTTTGTGTCCTAGTGCGAACCACACTTTGGGGAGAATTTATTTGATTATATATGATACCATATTAAGCCTTCCTCAAATAAATATTCCTCTAAAAGAACCCCGAGTGTTTATTCGGATATTACGGTACTTAAATAATAACAGTACAGTAATAACTTTGAAAATATACGCTCATATGATTTAAAATTTTCCACGCATAAAAACAAGTTACATAATTTATATTGCAGAATTGTGGAAAAAAACAACATATCGGTATGTTTCATCATCTCGATCATCACCTTATAAATATAAAGATTCTTAACAACTGCTATTTCAAAATAGTTTATTTTTTTAGCAACAATAATCATTTTTTTTGTGTCTCTTAAAACGAAAATAAAAAAATTAACATATATTTAACATTCGTACGTATCAACGTTTGCGTTGCATTTAGCACAAAATAACATCTCTACTTTCAAAAGGTTAAAGTTCGTTCAATGCTTGCATAATTTTTAAACGAACGAATAACATAGATGAGATGAGATGGTATTATAAATGCCATTGTTATAATAGTAATAAAAACATGTTTATATACTGTATGAAATAATTAGCATTTATTAGCATGTCTATAAAATGATATTTTGAAATTTATACTGTATCAAAAGAGTTGAACAGTACATATAGCAAATAGTAAAAACAATAACAACGAAAGCACCATTATTTTTTGTATCCTTACCCTTACTCCATCTTTCTCCCTCCCACCTCTTTTTTGGTCAATTCCAGCCTCTTTTCACAATCACATTTTTCTACACTAAAATACAGTAATAGTCACTGGTCTGCAAATTAATAATTTGAACTTCTGGTTTATTTTGGAATCTATTAGCACCAAACAAAATATTTTTTGTTAAAGAAAAGACGTTAAAACTCATGGCTGCCATAATGTGCATGGTTATGTCTTAATATTGGTTATAAGGCAATTAGAAATAAAAATGATATGCTTTTTGTCTGCCGCCTTTGATATTCGGACCTGCATTTCATATTTCATCTTTGTATTTTTCAAGAAATAACTACAAAAATTGATGTGAGAAAAGCGATATTTTCATTCTCATCTATTTATATATTTCATAAAACATGACTTATGTTAAAGGCCAATTTACACAGATGAGCGGTAACGGTAATAAAAAATATAGAATCTGTTATTCATTATGACCATTAACACACAACGTGGAGTGGAACGAGCGGTTTCCGCTTAGGATAAATATAGATTCTACGTGGGACAACCACTTACCGTTACCGCTCGTATGTGTAAATTAGGCCTAGGAAAATCTAGGCTGCTTTTTCGTTTATCGATATCCCACACTAAAATTGTGATAACCGTATGAGTTTCCCATGGCTTCAGGTAGATAGACAGACTACTACACTAGCCTGCAACATTGACAATGTCATTGTTACAATGCATGATTTAACAGTAACATATTATATATCCAGTCTCTATACAATGATTATCTAGGCCTAAACATTGCAACCATGCTATTTTACACATTACCATTGGACATTGTATAATAAAATAGCTGTTATATTGGGCAATCGTAACCAGCCTAGGCCTAACATTGTCTCCATACTATATATTACACTGTATTTTGGTGGTGTAACAACTAGTTGTATCTCCTTTCTTACTTCAGGATTTTAACGTCACATATTTTTGCAATATCTGAATAGATTGTGTGAAACTATAATCTTTCTTTCCAATACACTCAAGGCTTCATGCAAAGTTCTCATAAAAGGCAATTTTCACTCTTTCTATGTGGTGACAGAGTTTGATAGCTGGGCCTAGTTTCAATTCCATACACTCTTGCACTGTGGGTAATGTCAGCAATAGTAGAGCCTGACCATCAATTTCCTGAAAAAACACAAATAAGAAATATTCAAAATCAAATTCAAAATTCTTTAATCATCTCACACGGGCAAATCAAATAAAAAGAATATAAACGAAACCAGACAAATGAAATAAAATAGGGGCTGTATCAGTCACCTTAAATAATATTTAAGTTGCTTAAAAAAAAAAAAAGAGGGAATAAGGTACATGAACAAGAATAATGAATAAGAACATGTAAAAGAAAATATGATTTTCGATCAAATATGAAATTATACATTTAAAAATTTAAATGTATGTTATTGTATTAACATATACACAGGCATTATCTATACCGTAAATCTTCTAATTGCAGCCCCGGGTTATTATTCTTTGATTGTTTTTTAGGGCGGGTTACTATTAGAAGGGGGGGTTACTATTAGAGTAGTGGGTTACTATTACTAATCTTAACTTAGGCACCTGAAAATAGTAACCCACCCCAATTTTTCCGGTCAGCAAATCATAGCAAAATAATAAAACAGTACGAATAAATAAATTTGTTTCATAAACTCAAAAACACTCAATCCTCCCCACTCCCGAGATCAACATGCATTATCCCCTTGTTTTCAAAATACGATCAATAGTTTTTGTGACTCTAATATTAGAAGAATTAATAGTGCGTATTATATAACACCTAAATAAATTCCTGTCATTTGATTGGACGATTGTGGGTCACATGGCGTGCAATAGTACGCACTATTAAACATCATGGGTTACAATTAGAAGGGGGGTTACTATTAGAAGAATTACGTTAGTAATGTTCATAAAACATAAATAAACATGGAATATAACAATTAGTTATGCTTTACTTGTTCTTTGAACAGTCTTGAAAGTGGTGCGCAATCTGTCCCTTTGATGAATTCTGTGACACGGTCCACATCCCAGTGGAGTGGGTTCGAATCCAACTCCAGAACATCATCTCGTTTTGTCCTATGCTTCTCCTGTTGATAAGATACAATTAGAAGAATAACCATTATTTGATATTGATACTAAAAATATTGATGCCTAGATTTTAGAAACATTTTCAACTTAACGATTTATTTATTTAATAAAAAATTGGCAAATAGCCCAAGAGGAAACCATGGGCCAATGGCCCAAAACAGAAGTGGGTACCTCTTGAAGAGGCTTAGTTCCCCCAGCTGAGTATAAAGTATGTAGGGCTTGCTCATTAGCTAGAGCTGAATATAAAAAAGAAAGCTATTAATTTTCTTATTGATACATGACCTCTCTGGGTTTCCTTCATATTATTCAATATGCTTGTTTTTTAATCACGTTATTTTTGTCTTTTGTTGTTTGAAAGCTCCGTCTACACTATCACACACAAAAGAGTGTGATGTGCCCAAATGTGGTAGTGATATGCCCAAATATGGTAGTGATATGTCCATATATGGGTACATCACATTTTTTTTATCAAATAAAGTTTGATAGTGTAGACAGAGCTTAATGTACTGGATATGTAACGGAAAAATCAAATGTTCTGTTATGGATCTATACAGAATCTTGAATCTTAAAAACAATGGAAATTGAATGGACAGATTTTATTGACCATAAAACTAGTTGTTTGTCCGAATATACATGAAATAATTGAAATCGGTATTCGTTACCTTGTCTTTCTTGTGTTTCTTCTCTTTGCTTTTCCCACGTCCTGCGTTTAGTATAGCAGCAAAGGTCTTCATCTTGGTGCCTCGCTCACGTGGTGGTAAAATCATCTTTGTTGGTACATGCTGAAAGATAAAGTATAACATCTACATTATATATTGTTTGTGTTTTTGTTGCTTATACACATTTTTTACTGCATCTATACACATGAGGTATCAAAAAAGAATTGTACTAGAAAGGTTTTATACTACATTTGAAGCCCACCCTGTGTCGTATATAAATTAAACTTTCTTGGATGTAATGTTGTTCGATTTATAAAGCGCTTATACAATCTAAAAGATTGTTCCAAAGCGCTAAGAGAAAAACAGAAAGTAATTACAAAGAAAGATGGGTTGTTAAGAGTGTTTTGAAAACTATGATAGAGTATGCATTTTTAATAGGATCAGGAAGATTGTTCCACAGTTTAGGAGCTGCAACTGGCGGCTTGGTGGAAAATGATGTTTTAAAGTCTATGAGCTTTGATGGAATTTAAGCTATTAAAGAAAGTTTGTCTAATAATAATCTTCTTTAAGCTCTGGCTACACTATCAAACTTTATGTGACAAAAAAATGTGATGTGCCCATATATGGACATGATGATGTCATATAACTACCATATTTAGGCACATCACACTTTTTTTGTCAAACTAGTTTGATAGTGTTGACAGGGCTTTACAATATGTATTATACAGTGTGACCATTATTGTTTGTCAACCACCAACCTTAGTTCGTTTAGCCGACATCACAAGCGCCCTCGCACGTGTCATGAGTGGCGTCTTACCAGCCTTAAACTCAAGTCTTGGTAGCACAGCACCAGACTCTAGCTTTCCATGGTGTACATTATCTGTTTCGTTTGAATTCTCGGTTTCCATATTTTCGTTGCCGTCTTTAGTTTCATCACTACCGTTAGGCGAGTAATGCTTCTTCCTGTGAACGAATGGCTTTCTTTTTTTCCGTCGTTTTCCAGGTTTCTTTGGTCCAAATTCTAAGTTGCTTTGTCGTCCTGGTGGTCTCCCAAGCTTCACTGCTTTTTTCTTTTTGCCATAATAATATGCTGAAAATAGAAATGATTCTTCCATTAATGAAGTTATTAATTAGAGTGGTTCACAGACAGTTCCATTATACAATATGGGTGATTCAATTAAATTTCTGTTTTAAACAACTGTATTCTCTTTTTGAGAGAGGGCCATTTTCGGTTTAACCGTGTAGCTGGGCACGAAATACATTTTACAATATTAGCAGTCTTTCATCTTCGCGATGCACCATGCAACTAGACAGCTGTTGAGTTGAGAATTCATTCTGTGCACACAAAATATGAGTATGTGCAGAATGACTATTACACTCAACAGCTGCATAGTTGTGTAGAAAATAGTGAAAATGGAACGTTGGTGATATCTTAAAATGTACCTTGTGAACGAAAGATCATGGCTATTTAAAAAATGACTAGACACAGAATTGAACCATACACAATACACTAGGCATGAAAGCTAACCACCAAGATACAATACCACTACATATTTTGTCTATCAAAATGCACTGAACTTACTGAACCGTATAATCATAGACAAGTTCTATAATATAGTGCCACATATGTATCACATATCATACATATGTGACACTGTATTAGGCATTTTCCTATGATACTGGAGATATATTATAGATACAGCACTCAACTTACTGTATTTTGTCTTTGTGAGTTGCCAACAGTCTTCTGAGCATGTCTCTTGTACACACTTGAACGATACAAGATTCGGGCAGCATTCCAACTTTATACACATCTCACGCAAATACTGCTCGACGTTGTCGGCTACTTTGCATATTTCTACCAATGCACGATAACTTTTGCCTTTATACCTTAAAGAAATATAGGAAAGAATTTGGAATTATTAAAGATGTATTGTCGCCATAAACATGAAAAATAAAGATTAATAAAATCAGAATAGGCCATTTTGCAGTTTTAATATTAAAGTTATGCAATTCTGTAGAAAAAAAATCAACAAAAATAATTTGTTTTTTCCCGACCCAGTTTTTGGTCAACATGAATTTACAATTATGTGACATTAAAATGGCATATTAAAAAAAAAAAATTTGTTAGGGGGACAATATATCTCTAATAACTACTAAATGATTTTACATTAATTAAAGAAAAAATGTGTTTAGTAGACCATAATATCTTAAAGTAGGTACAGTACTGAATCTAGAGCACCAGGTTTCTACAAATAAGGCATTATTTGTTTAGTATTATAGGCAAGTTCCATGATACAGGGTTACATGTGACAAAACTGAAGCTACAGTACTAAGAATCTTTTTGGCAAAACATTCCTGGGAAATTGACAAACTTACTTTGCTTTCATAACTTGTAGATGTCCATTCATACCGGCCGTTTCGTCGTTCTCCACCTGCAGCTCGCGTAGTACACGTGGTGGCTTGTACGCTGCATTGATCAGAAGCGACATAATCTCTTTAAGTACTAGCGTCACCATTCCAGGTCCTATAGCCTTCGGTAATTCTGCTATTCGGCCTTTATTCAAGTAAGGCCCCGAAAAGCATTTGTGGTTGAAGAAAACCTTTGGAATCAGGATTGATCCTTTACCCGATGCTGAAATAAAAATACCATATCAATCAATCAATAATCAATAATCTTCATTGCAAGTCATATACAAATTGAAGTTTCACCATACACTTAATGAAAAAATAGAATCCGTATTTATATCAAATTGTTATTCTTCCTTTTTGTAATCATTGACAGAGGTCACGACCTGGATTCATGGGCATTCTTATTCTATGACCTGACCTAGTATCATGATTACATACCACTTTCTCCTTCATCTCCTTTGTGACTTTGCAAACGTTGATAGAGGTCACGACCTGGGCTCATGGGTGTTCCGTGCAAAGACCTCTTTCTACAAAAGTAAATGACTAATTAATTACTATTGATTCATCTGTGTTGGTAGTAATGACTGTCGTTATGTTATAATAAAAAAGTTAACTCTAAATAAATATTTAATAAAATTAATTAGCATATAAACTCATGAGGTTGTTTTGAAGTTAAAAACTTACGTTTTGTCATTCCATACTACAGACACCTTCGGCTTTTTGACTAAAAAAAAAAAATGTAACATTACACATGTTACATTACAGAACAAAAATACAAAAAAAAATTTACGATATGTAAAAAAAAATAAATATACTGTACAATAATCTTTAAAATTTATCCAATATATATATTTATCAAAGTCTTAATTCATTTTTTAGCAATATCTACAATAGTATTAATAAATTTTTTTTTTTACCATGAAAAAAACATATTGTAGTGCCCTCTATAAATAGACACAGGAGATAGAGCCAGAAGAAAAGCTCAGGGAGTGATTAAGCAAGGTGTCCCTTAAATAGGAACTTCCCTGAAAAATGGGGTCATGGTGAGTCCTCTTAATGGAGTTGTACCAAAAGATTCTACTGTAAATAAAAAATTAACTTACTCGGTAGAAGTTTAGAGGACACGCGCAGAGGGTTGTTGTTAGCCTCGCACCAGCCTACAGGAAACAGCGTATCGGACTCGATATCAACGATCACGTTAGGATAACGAAAACCATCAAAGTGCACCCATGCATATCGATCGATGATCTTCGTTATGGTCGCTACGTACATCTTGCCATTCCTCATCAACGGATTTGCAGCTTCCAGCTTCATCCCTCGTTGTATTTTGTGATCGTGTTCTGTGTGCTGCGGGATGATTTAGAGGTTTTAGTCATTTTGTCAACAGCTATTTCATAATTTCCATTTCTATTAACAAATCAATATCCAGTAGAACCCCTACTAAGGGACGCTTTTGACACTCAACAGTGTTCCCTTTACAGGGGTGTCTCAAAGGAGGGTTTTCGACTGCACTGATAACCTATTACTACATAGAAATATAAGAGTAAATCCTACAAGAAACTTGTTCACCAAAAAAGGATGCTCCTCTTTTTTATAGATAGTCACGGTAGAAGAAAAAATGTACATTTTATGAAGACATTCTGAAACCATATAAAACGGGAGATGATAGCGTATAATTATCAAAATGAATTTCTAAAACTTACAGTTCGAAAGAATCTTTCTGGAGCACTTAGAGACTTGCAGTACTTTAGGTAATCTTGCCAACGATACACTTGGACATCGTAACCTATGCAAAGTCACATAGAGATTAAAGTATAACAAAAATTTATAGTCTACAACCACCAGAAAATAACCTCGAACCCATGCCTATCACATGCTAGTCCGATATTACCATTACACCATCACTCTCTGGTATATACAGCACCCGCCGCTATTTCTAGACGGTCTCCCATCCAGAAAGCAACCGGCCCCAACGTTGCTTAACTTCGAGGACCTGACGAGAACCGGTATTTCAACGCAGTATGGCCGTATATTGATGAATGATGCTTTCACATTAATAACCCGGTTATTTTGATCAAACACATACGGAAACATACTTCCATAATATTGCAGCCAGTAATTGGCGCAGTTGGTGCTTTGACCCATTAATACACCTGGATGGAGTATTGGTGTTCGTCTAGTATAACAACAGATGCTTAAACCTGCTGACTCATGCCTTGAGAGATATCGTGCGCTTATAGCCTGGCGGACACTAGAGCTTTCGGCTGAGCCAAATGGCACGAGTAACACTTGGCTCACTAAAAAATTTGCCGCAAACTGTGATCGCATTCCATCGGACGCACACCTTCAGTACGCGATTTTCTGATTGGATAATTACTTACTACGCTATACGGCACGCGCTGATATATTTTAATAAATCAGAACATGTCATGCGCAGTGGAATTGTTTAGTGAGTTATCTGCTTACGTTCGGTGCACACTTGAGGAAAAAGGCACGCGTGCCAAAAAATATTAAACATGATAGATATTTTCCTCAGCGTGGCCGATTCCTCACGAATTCCCGGCGCACACTGTGAGCCAAGTGTTACTCGTGCCAGTTGGCTCAGCCGAAAGCTCTAGTGTGTCGGGCTTATGGAAGCAGGAGAGGGCACAGAAAGAGTAGTACAGTATGTCTAACATTGAGTGCAATGGGATGGTTGAAATATAATCTTCAACCTACCTGGCGGTTTAGCGATGTTGATTCCATTTCTTCTACACCAGTTGACTGGGAAAATCCCAGGACAATCCTGATAGCAAATAAACTGTACCGGAAGATTGCCGCCTTTGTGATCATCCATGCGTACCAAGAAAAAATACTTATTGAAGACCTTTGACACGGTTGCCGGGCCAATCTCCCATTGGCGCTTTGGGTTGACAGCTTCCATCTTCATACCAATGAGGAAATAGTGTTCTTTAATATCTTTTTGGTCCTGAAATAATATTAATAATTTAAAAACAATACACTGTATTGATATTTTGTTTATTTATCGTCAAACACAGTTAAATACATGGCTTGAACTTATTTTTGGTTGTTAAAAAAGTAAAAAATTCACATAAAAATACAAAAATGAGATTAAATTACATAAAATACAAGCAAAATTGGTGTGTGTGTGGTATAGTTGAAAACCAATTGATCAGTGTTTCCATGTTTCATTGAATTGTGTATAAACTCCTAAGTTATGCTAGAAAAGGTGAAAGTGATACACAGTCCTTATTTAAATAGTTTGAAAAGGGCAGCAAAAATGAGTGTTTGTTCGAACCATCAAGCCCCACTGCCTTGATCATGTTACAGTTACTGATGATGGAACATGCCAAATTAAACAGACCTTAAAAAAATCAACAGGTAATGGCTTCTCAGCTGATGATTTGAACGCTTCTTGCTGGTAACCATTCCATTGTGATATCGTCTTCTGGCTGTTTTCAGACACCAATGCTTTAAAAAAAATTCCACCAAATCAATTTTGTTCAATAGAACCTCTATTAAGGGGACACCTTAAGGACCCAACACATTTGAAGCCTGTGTTAGTTCAATAAACTGATAAATGCAGTTAGAGCTCCATACTATGACACTTTAGCCTCACAAAGTGTTAACTTAGTAAAGTTGTCACCTTCACTGCAGCCTTATGGGCCAGAGGAGGATAGGTAAGAACCTCTATTAAAGGGACAAATTTAGGACTCAACAAAATTGAAGCATGTGTTAGTACAATAAAATGCAGTAGAGCGTCACCTTGGTCAGGTTTAAACAATGCCATTCGTGCGATTCAGGACATAGTTTCTCCTTAATAGGGATGACCGTCAAATAGAGGTCTTACTCAAAGAATGTATTTTGCTGTATTTATGACGGTTGTAAAAATATTTCTGCTATGCAAAGTACTAACTAAACTAAATTTGTTTCAAAATGTCATTTGTGTAAAGCCTTGTCTACATTATCAAGCGTTATGCGACAAAAAAATGTGATGTACCCATATTTGGACATGATTATGTCTTATCACTACCATATTTGGGAATACCACTACCAAATTTGGGCACACCACACCTTTTTTGTCAAACTAATTCGATAGTGTAGACAGAGCTTAATAGAAAGAATCTAATAATAAGTATCAGTCATTACAAATCAATTGTACCTTCAGGAGGCTTCAGTGATAACTTCTTTGACAATGCCCAGCCCAAAGGATGCAGTCTCCAGTGCGTGTACCAGAGGTAGAAGTACTCTTTAGACTCCTTTGAGGTGCCGACATACGCCAGCTTTAGGTAGCCTCCACGGTTCTCTCTGATCATAGCAGGCCAGGCTTTTGTTGGATCATGTTCATTTAGTACTTCAAGGAACATACCAGGCTGGATACGATCAATCAACAGGCAACTAGTGATCTAGTGGAGAAGACAATATTGACAATTATGATATTTAGAATGTAGACACCTACTAGATTCAGGAGACACTCCTATTAAGGGAAGACTCTTCCATGAAACGAACGAGGGACAATATATGTTTTAACACTTTGGCCAACTATTCAGAGGACACTCCTATCAAGGGACACTTTTTCTATTTTATGACAACTACTACAGTAGCACATTCTAATTCAGGGGACATTCTAATTCAGGGGACATTCTAATTCAGGGGAGATTCTAATTCAGGGGAGATTCTAATTCAGGGGAGATTCTAATTCAGGGGACATTCTAATTCAGGGGACATTCTAATTCAGGGGACATTCTAATTCAGGGGACATTCTAATTCAGGGGACATTCTAATTCAGGGGACATTCTAATTCAGGGGACATTCTAATTCAGGGGACATTCTAATTCAGGGGAAAGTTTTCCGTAAAAAGAACGAGGGACAATATAATTATGATTAAACACTTTGGCCAACCCTATTCAGCAGACACTCCTATCAAGGGACACCTTTTTCTAATGTAGGACCACTACAGTGAAACTCCTCCTTTAGAACACCCTAGTTAGGGGACACCCCTATTAAGGGGACACTTTTTTGGACTAAAAGGTGTCCCCTTAAGGATTTCTACTGTAATAAACAAAACCACATTTATATAAACTGTGAACATCTTGTGACTAGGACAAGCCATTAAACATCTCTTTAATTAAACATCATCTATTTAAAACAAATAATAATATTTTAGTCATGCAAACTTTGGACAAAAAACACACTACAGTACTATTCATTGCATCTAGTTGGTAGATATTTCTTAAAAGCAAATTTTCACATCGCGCCTCGCAACTATTGAGCGGAAATGTCATTCTCTGCATGATCAGAAACATACGAGCATGGATAGAATAACTTTTCGACTTTTGAAGAAGACTAGAAAAGGTTGCTATCAGAATGGGATGCAGAACAAAAGTGAGGAGAGCAACAGAAAAAACATATAAATGACAGAAGGAAAATGGAAAACAAAGAACTTAGGTTAAAAGGTAAAGAAAAGTAGGATAAAAATACTTACCACGACTCTAGGGCAAGTTGGGATAATCTTTGACTGTCAGTGTGGCAGTCCAGAGAAAAAAACATAGCATAAGTGAAAGAAAAAAAACACATTTCATAGTCACCAGTTTAAGCAATTAAGATTGGTTCCGAACGACGTAAGCACAACACAAGTGATTTGACCAATCACAAGTGATAGATTTTTTAAACTGTCATTTGCCATTGGTCAACTTGCTTGGGTTGTGTCCTAGCGGGAACCAAGCTTTATGTGTAAAATGCTCTGTGACTGTCTAAATGATAGAAGCAGGTAGTAGATGAATAAAAGAAATGATGTTCTCTTTGATGTACTCACCATGTCTGGTAGGTAGTTAGGAATGCTCTTTGATCCAGTCAATGCCTTCACAAGAAATTCACTCCAGTTTGACTGTTTTTCTATAATTGCTGTAACAATAAATTTACAATTATTAATGTCAGGATACTTTATAATGCTATGTTATCTCTTCACCAAAATATAATTAGTTTATTTCAAAATGGCTCTCCTCTTGAGTTTGATGATAGCGATGTCAATTTCCTACTTACAAAATGGTGGCTGTAGTTTCTTTCCCATGCGTGCACACCAGCCAATCGGATGTACTTCACCAGATGCGATGTTACACCAGAAGTCACCAGATCGATCATCCATGTAGCCTTCATAACGCAGCAGCAGAAGCTGGCCACAGGTCGCAATAATCTTGGCAACCCAGTAAGTCTTCTGAGAGACAAATGGGTGCACTTGGTTGGGTACTTCTACCATCATGCCAGCAGTCAGGCCATTCTGGAGTGAATCCTCAACCTGTGAAAGAAACAATGCTCAGTGAGTTCTTGAAATTCAGGCCATGATTCCTCTTTTGTTTCTATTTATCATGTTGCAATGGGGTAGAATAGAAAGGTGCAGGGGAGTTTATTACATGAGTTGAATAGTGAAAATATTTCATGAAATATTATTCCCATTTGTTCAAAACATTTAGTAATGTTTTATAACATACCTACTGTTCTAAAAATCAATTCAATTTATTCCGGATTTTACAAAACAAACAATAACACATACATCACACATGCTAGACCCAGGAGACTCCTACGGTGAACTCAATAGCCTTCGATGGGACGTCCCAGACTCCCATTCAATTAATCTATCTTGAATAGCTGGCCAATATTGGACACATGTATAGAGAGCTCTCACCACAGGTTGATTTAAAAATACGGCCACTCAAAAACTTGTGTGGCAGAATATTTTTAAACACAAATGATTAATAATGGTGTTTATTAGTGCAAAATAATGAATGCCATGTGATGCGTAATTAACCAATCAGATGGCACGAATACAATCAAATACAACATTTTGAAACCTACATGTCTGAAATACTTCTGAGGTACAGGTTGTGAGCCGGTTGCTTCTAAATAGTCATCCCATGAAAATTCTGATTGTGGTGGCGGCGGTGGTGGTGCCGGTGGAGGTAGTAGTGGTGTCGTCTGCACAGGTTGTTCTGTGGTCTGTGTTGGTTCAGCTTCAACTTAAAAATTATTTATGAAGATTATTTTATAAATCTTTATGAAAATTATCATTTTACAATGTCATGATAAAAAATATATTTGTAAGAGAGTGTAGCGCAGTATGTTGGACTTTAAACTAATGATCGTGAATTTGAATCCAGCACTCATCGCATTTCTTGTATCCTTTGGCAAGAAACTTTACTTACATTTGCCTTTCTCCACACAGGTGTACAAATGGGTACCTGGTAAGGTCATGACACAACTTTGTGCTGATTATGGGAGTATGGCTTCAAAAAATGATCGGGGTAATAATATGTAAAACATTAGAAGCTTAATAAATCCAGGATATGACTATGTATTTGATTAAAAGAGAGTTTCCAGTTTTTGTATCTACAATAGTTGACAGTATATTGATACTAGTTACCTTTGACCTGTTCTTGAATGACTGGTTCCGGTTCATTAGGTTTCTCTACCTTTGCAGGAGGTTCACTGACCTTCTCAGCAGATTCTACAAGTTTTCGCTTCCTTTTTATATTCACTTGTGCACACAACATATTATGTCTAAAAAAAAATTAAAATCTAAAAATACAATCATGGAAGTGAATATATAATAATTATAACAATTTCAAAGAGATAAAATTAGGTAAAAATACACACAAGAAGTGCAACGCAAGCAATTTTTGACAGTTTGGATAATCCATCACTTGTGATTGGTCAATTTACATTTGCGTTTGCCTTGCATCCTACAGGGTTAGTGAAACTAAACATTATCAGTATTATGAACTTTGCAAATATTGAGGGCGAAATTAGAACGCTGTAATTGGCCGAATGTGTACAGTGGTCAGTTGAATAGGGTAGTTATACACTGGGCAGTTGCACTTGAATATGCCAGCAAACTACTATATGATTATATTCAGCCACGAGTGAGTCGTGGCCGAGCGGTTAAGACAGTGGAACTGTAATTACGTAGCCATAACATCGGCAAGGGTTCGAGGCTCACTTGCTCCATGGTTCTGGTGGTGGAACGAGTCTTCTCAGATAAGGACTATAAACCGTAGGTCCAGTGTACACAGAGCTCACTTTAAAGAACCTAGTACATCTTTCGAGACGAGTAGGGGGTTACCCCGGTGTACTAGTCCACACAAACACAGCCACTCTCACACAAACACAGCCACTGTCACACACAGCCACGGTGCAATTGGGACGTTTTATATATGTTTACCACCTGTTGGTCCAGATCCTTCACTAACAGAGTTAATGAGAAGTTGAATAAATAATATAAATAAATAAAAAAATAAAATAGAGCAGTGTGGAAAGGTTAAATTGTCTAGTCACATGGTGCTGATCACAGTAAACTTGGACAAGATGGGTTAAAAACTATGTGGACAGGAAAACAATCAAAGTGCACTCTGTTGAAAATCGCAGGTGGTCTTCAAACACATTCAGGTGTGATTTAGGTTTGCTGTTTGTGATTTGTACTTTACCAAATTTAAATGTACTGTAAATCTCACTCTTCGAGTGTGATAGGCGAGTGATCGTGCCATGCCTCAAAAGACAACGCATGATACAACAAACCATGGGGTTATAATAAATTATTTTCAGAAAGCTTACGTGATGGCATAGTCTATTGTGGACACGGGATCTTTCTTTGCCTCGTCTTCCATCTGAAAGTCTTCAGGCATCGGAGTAAACAAACTTGAGATCTTAGTGGATGCAGGCAACTAATCGAGTAATAAAAACAAAAATTTTTAAATATATTGTTTACACTTTTGTTAAGTTAGTTTATTCTAATAAAAGTATAGCACTAGTGATAATGATATAGTTGTAAAAAATGACACAGCGAAAGAAAATTCTTAAACAAATAGAAAAACTGGCAGGTTTTAATAGTATGTTATCACTAACCTGATATGAACTTCCTGGTCTGACAATTTTAGCCACTTGCTGGCTTATCTGCTGCGACTGAATGATTTGCGGCGAGAGCATCGGTGATATGATGGGCGCACGACTAACGGCTTGGACCGTTTCAGCACAGTTGGCAACTCTGGCTTGCACCACATTCTGCAAGGCCGCACGCACACCTACCACCGATGAGTTGGTACTCGTCACAGTCATATTTGGAAGTATAGGCTGCGCAATACTCATTCGGATTAAACCAATTGTTGCTTGGTTGCCACTGGTTTGTATCAGCTGTGGCCGTACAATAGTTGTGGTCATCTGACTTGATGATGAGGGCTTCTGCTGGATGTTGGCCAGAGTAGTTGTTACTGGTTGAATTGAGATGCTAGCCGGCTGTTGTGTAGTTTGTAGAGTGTTGGTAGGTTGGGTTAGCACTTGCTGCTGCGAGATGACTTGGGGCTGTGAGAGTATCTGTTGCTTTGTCAGAACATGAGGCTGAGAGATGACTTGAGGCTGCGAAATCAACTGGGATTGAGAAATTACTTGAGGCTGTGAGATTACTTGGGACTGTGAGTTTAACTGTTGCTGCGAGATGACTTGAGGCTGCGAGATGACTTGAGGATGTGAGATGACTTGAGGCTGTGAGATGACTTGTGGCTGCGAGAGTATTTGGGACTTTGAGTTTAACTGTTGCTGCGAGATGACTTGAGACTGTGAGATGACTTGAGGCTGTGAGATGACTTGAGGCTGCGAGAGTACTTGGGACTTCGAGTTTAACTGTTGCTGCGAGATAACTTGAGGCTGCGAGATGACTTGAGACTGTGAGATGACTTGAGGCTGTGAGATGACTTGGGACTGTGAGTTAAACTGTTGCTGTGAGATTACTTGAGGCTGTGAGATTACTTGGGACTTCGAGTTTAATTGTTGCTGCGAGATGACTTGAGGCTGTGAGATGACTTGAGGCTGTGAGATTACTTGGGACTGTGAGTTCAACTGTTGCTGTGAGATGACTTGTGGCTGTGTTATGAGTTGGGCCTGAGAAAATATTTGTGGATTAGAGATAACTTGAGACTGTGAGATTACTTGAGGTTGGGAAATCACATTGGGATGTGAGAACACTTGTGGCTGTGATATTATTTGCGGTTGCACAGAAGAGGTGTTGACAATTTTGCTAGTACTAGCCATCGATGTCGGTACTGCTTGCTGGATAAGAAATTTCTGGGTCATATTTGTTGGTGTTTGTGTGACTTGAAGTGGGGGCTGTCCTTTCGCTATCAATGCATTTTGCATTTGAGGTGTAAGAATAATTGGTGGGTTTTTGTGGATGCCTGGTGATACAGTTGTCAGCTGCTGGATTGGCTGGCCACTGCTAACCCTTAAAGCCTGCTGCAATTGCAGTTGCTCAACTATCTTTGCTTGCAGTGTCTGTGCAAGTTCAGGAGGGAGAGTGATTTGCGCTGGAACAGGTTGTTGGTTCTTATTGCCAGCTGCTGACGTTGCTGCTGTAACCCCTTGGATGGTAGTCAGTTGCTGAATGCTACATGGTTGTTGCAAGATTGTTGCTGTTTGTGGTCTGATATCAGAAGCACCTTGGGAAATTATATTCCCTGTAGTAAGTCTTATATTCTGTGTCAATATTTGTGGCGTTGTTCCTTGTTTTGCTACAATAGGTCTACTGTTCGACACCTGTGTGTTTACAATGCTGACTTGCTTCTGAGATGTTGAAGTTACAGGCACTCCTTGCTTTGATGTAGATATCACATGTGGAGAGGTAACCCCTGTCTGTATGATGTTGAGGGGTGTTCCGGTACCTGGTTGTTGAGATATTACAAATCTTGATCCTGCTGGTATTGGAGTACCAGTAGTAATGAATGTTGGAGTGCCTACAGGCTGTAAAACCTGTGTGGCCAAAGTCATTTGCTGATTGCTAGAAGCGTGTGTGAACGTACTTTGTGGAACACTGACTTTGGATAGTTGTGGCTTCAAAATATTTATCCCAGACTGTTGTGGGGCTACTGTAACATGTTGGACTACTTTTGATGATTTGTTATTGTTTTTTTTAATGGGAGGAACTATTGCTGGGTTTCCCACTATGGTTTTGAAAGGCTGGTTTGATGATAACTGAGCAGGCTGAATAGCTACATTTTGATGGCTGAGTGTGGTCTGTTGAGATGGCTTCACAATAATCTGTGGAGCACTCTGAGCTGCAGGCTGCACAACAGGAACATTGAGTTTTCCTGAGGTTTGTTTAACACCAGCTTGCAGAGGTTTTACATTTCTTTTGACAGTGTGGATGTGCTGCATCAGAGGCTTCTGTGGGTTGGCTAATCTCACTGTTGAAGTTGGTAATCGGGTTAACCCTTCAGGACCGATCTGCATCGACTGTGTCACTGGAATAGCTGCTATGGACGTATTCCGAATGGCCATAGTCTGTGGAACCTGAAACCGTTGAACAAATCTTGGTGAAGATGTAATTATTTGAGCTCTTGTAGCTGCAGTTTGTGTTGTTATTCTGGGTTGCAATGACTGCTGTTTAGACGTTATGGAAATATTAGGTTGAATGAGTCGGGGTTTCGGGCCAACAATAATCACTGGTTGCTTTGGACGTATAACCTGTTGACTCTGGAACTGGAGCTGTTGAGGCTGGTTGACCAGTTGCCCTTGAGATATTCCTTGTGGAGTTGTGATCATAACTTGCTTTCCATCTCGCACTACTGCAGATTGGCCAGTGCTCTTCAATGTCACAATGTTTGTTGGCTCAGTTTTCAGTGTGGAAATCTTCCCTTGGTTCTGCATCTTCCCTTGGTTCTGCATCTTCCCTTGGTTCTGCATCTTCCCTTGGTTCTGCATCTTCCCTTGGTTTTGTATTTTCCCTTGGTTCTGCATCTTCACTATTGTTATCTTCTAAAAGCTTCTTTAAGATTCACTAACATCTCTGACCATCAACTTCAACAATCCATCTGATTGTCTTTCTAAGATGAAAAAAAAAAAATTTAAATTAACTTAAATAGATTTCTTACTGTAAAACGTAGGCCTATGAATATAATTTGTTTTAAAGTCACTGCGAGTGTGATAAACAGTGGTATGATTTACCCAAAAAGGGTTAAAATAAATGTCATTGAAACAGGTTAAAGAATGAACAAACGTCCCCCCTGCAAAAATTGTTTTCAATGTTTTTGTTGAATGCCATTCACTTTGACCAAAATTGGATCAAAAGAAAATTATTTACTTGAAAAAACTGTTATTTAAAGCAAACAATAGTCAAATTTAATGGAAGTTAATGGGTTTTTTTTAAAGTCTTTTTTTTAATTAATCTTCATTTTTTATGTTTTTGGGGGACAATACATCTTTAATAATAAACACAATTTGAAAATCAGTGGTTAATTTAATTTTAAAATATTTTTCTTGATTTAAAATTAAATTATTTATAGCTGTTTATATTATAATTAAAAATCTGTTTCTTTTATAGTAATTTCCAATGTATGGTCAATTAATGTATAATAGATCAATTTTAATTTATAACTTTGAAATAATTGTCTATAGTACAGTACAGCGCAGGTTATTATATATCAGGTCGGGTTCTGAATTTGTAATAATACTATAGGCCTACTGTAGGCCTGGTGTTTACTATAACATTTAATTGTGTAACTCATTGTGTCAAATTTCGCAACCATTGGATCAGTTAGAAATATTAATTCATAATAATATATATCGGTAGCACAAACAATTTTATTTATTCTAAATACACGATACTATTATTAAGTTATATTTCGAATTATTTTTTTTTAATGAATTAAAAGTAGGAGGCGCTACAGATTATTACAGTAATTGAACTCATTAAATTCAACATATTTTTACTTAGTGCTGCATCATAAAGCACTTGTGAATGAACAAAATCAGCCTACTCTTCATTTAAGAAAAATGGGATTGTTCCAAAGTCAAGTTATAGAATAAATAGGCCGCCGCCCATTTCCATGAAACATAGCCTAACTCATTGTAATTATTTGATCTTTTCTTAGTGGATTGCACAAAATTATAACATACAGAATCAGACAAGGTAAACACAAATATACTACTACTATTTTTAGACACTATCTGGAAAATGGCCTATAGTTATAGATGACTTTATTTTGGTTGGAAAAGAACACTTGATAAATCATTCAACAACAACCACCTCTCCCATATATAATACAATAATAGCCTATCAAAATTCCCAGGTAGCTCTGCACGCTAGCTATATGGCCGCATTACGCCCAAAACATCCTTACGCTAAAAAGTAACATCGCTAACCATCTATGTATTATATGTACACTGTGTATTGTATAATATACACTGATATTATAAAATAAAAGTACTACTTTGACTGATAAATGAAAGTCAAGGTAGATGAAATAATCAAACGATTAGTAGTCTAAACACGAATTATGCTTAAATTATTCAAGTTTACTAAGTTCACGTTAACGCCAAATAACAACCCTTCGAAGATTACATATTCTTCCGCCAGTCGTCAGATACAAACTAATGTGAGGGAAAAACTTTGAAAAACGACAAAATAAAATCATACATCCCTAGAAAAATATCACCAGTACACACTTGACCAACTTAATTACTTCTGCAAAAAAGGAAATGAGGAAAATCTTACTTTTAAACGTTATAATTTTGTGTAAATCTTCGCACACGATTCGACGAGCAAAATGTTTTCCTCAAAATGGCACCTTAATAAAGCAGTACGCATGCCTGGACGACTACATTTGTTGTTAGGGATGACTAATTTATAAAAACTAAAATGTGTTCTTCTGTGATCTTCATATTCTTAATAAATTTACAAAAAATATTATGAATTACTATATAATACTGAACATAAAATAAACACACTGAAATTTAATGCTCACCGTAGCCATTTAGTTAAATGTATGTTTAATTAATATAAGTTTACCCATGATATAATGAAACCTGCTTATTTACATATAAGTAGGCGGGATGAGATAATTAACCCAAGTAGAAATTCTGCCTCGTATCGACTTCTGATTCGCTGAGACTATTCTAAATTAACTAGACAACCGGAACAGAACTGGGATTTAGAGAAAAAAGATGAGTGATATAATTATACAGTACTGTAGTTATCCGTGCGGTTGTTGTATGTTAATATCGCTCAGTTGTGGCGTTGTTTTCGATCGTTTGCCTGATATATGATTTACATGGTAATGAACTGCATGTACATAATACACACGTATTGTACATAATATACAGGCTAGGCCTCCAACATTATTGACTCATTGAGGTATAACATAGATTATCGACTAGTCAATAGCCTAACTAAAAAAGATGACAAAATAAAACGTTATTAATATTATTTTATTTCGAATCTGGTCAGTTATGATGATAAAAGTGAGTGAGGCAAAATACATAATGAAAACGAAACAAAAAGCACTGCATTTGTTTACATTTATGTGGTCACTGCAGTATAGGCCTACATGTCTTCCATTGTGACGTAAAATGTCAAAAAGTACACATGAGGCGTCTGAGAAGTAGGTCAACATAATGTACTTCTTATCAGTGCTGACATTCCTAAAAGACCGATGTTTTACGCCAAAATAATGTTCCAATTATAATATTAATATGATGACCTTTCATCGATAAATCGTGAATTAAAAAAAAAACTACATTAAAACATTTTTAAAGATAATGTCTTTCTCATTAGCGGCCGTCATGGCCACATACGTCATAGACTGATAAGTAAAAAATAAAACTACGTATTTCGAATGGTCTTAACTGTATATAATACGACTAACAATTTTCTTTTATTTTGCTTATTAATTATGTTGAAATAGGCATGATGAATACAACTCTATTAACTGCATTCTTTTATAAATAAATTCTATAGAATTCCATTGTTGAATGGTGTTTTATAAGGTGGTCGACTTTAGTTGATACATTCAGGAAGCTATTAAAATTGTGATTTCTCCCCGATAGTAAATTTCATTCTGATTGCTTCGCTGACAAACATTCAAATTTCTTCTGGTCCCGTATTGTAGGCCTACCTATTGTTTTCTCATATGTTTGTCTTAGCTTTGATTTGATAACTAAAACAAATACGGTAAGTTGATAAACAAATAACCTGGACACACAGTAGCTCCCGGACGTCGCGAGGCTCATTCTCATTAAACAGAAGCAATAATTTATTTTACAAACGTAGGCCTACAATTAAATTTTGATCATCGCCACATCCTACATTTGTCATAGGGTCCAGTCGGGATAGCGCAGAGGGACCCCGTTGACATTCTGAATGTATATGCACTTCATCAAACTGGTGGCATAAAAAAGTTTATATTATAGCAGGGAGGTATACAATGTTATACCTCCCTGATTACAAGTTAAGTTTCACTGCTTGTTGGCTGGAACGGTAGTTGCTTACTTTATTTTCGTTACGCTGCTGAACTAGAAAATGACAATTTTCTGGACTGTTGATTATCATGTTTAATGCGGACCATTTAGTCAAGTAGGCCTACTAGTAGGCCCACCTACTAAACATTTAAACTGAGCGAAACAAGAAATTATTGAAAAGAAACGCAAGGACGCATGAGAATTGACCAATCACAAAGCGACAGTGCGAATAATCCATTATTTGTGTGAATTGGTCAAATCACTTAGGCCTACCTGACTATACGTTATTGCGCTGCATTCTGGGAACCAAGCCTTATTAACCTCTCGGCCCATAAAGGTTTTGAATAAGTTTTGTTTATACGTCAACTAAAAATCAATCAAGACATGTTACTAGGCCTAATGGTCTGTTGCGCAAAAAAAAAAAACGAAAAACAAAAAAACAAACAAACAATTTCAGGACGAACCTTATGGAAGTTACCATGTAAACAAACAAATTTATAAAGCAAGCAAGCTTTGCACGCAGTTTGCCAATTGGTATAAGAGATATTAATTTATAGGCAACTGTACTGGTAGCCTATAACATTATTCGACTTTTCACGCCATCCACTTCCAGTTCGTGTCCGACGTTCTGCACCATAACCGGTGTCCAGCAATCGACCACATGTATGTAAATTACTTAACCCCAAACGCCACTCTGTTTAAAATGATTGAAGATTAAAATGCACTCCTCTATTACAATCGTGTACCGTTTTTTTTACGTAAGCAAACCATAATTAGTCACGTGATGAATAACTGTTTAAGATAACATAACTGGAATGAGGGATGACAAAAAGATATATGGGTACAGACTATTAATAAGGGTGGGACCATAATCCTTCCAAGAAGAAAACATTGCTGGAGAGAGATCTGTCTGTCAGTACTGTAGGACCTAGGCTCTGCCAAAATCTGCCTTTACTAGAAACTCGACCTCTTTGCACAGTTCTAAAAAGTCACTTCTAAAAACTCACTTTTTTTCTTGTTGAGCAATGATCGCTGGCATGGCGCTTTGAAAATGGAAAGATTGATTGATTGATTTTGATTGATTTTGGAACGATTTATTTTATTTATTGAATATGTTTCTCATTATCAAGGAGGGAGTTCACAAACGTGCTTTTTTCCAAACTTTTCGCAAAACAAATCATATCTTAGACAGACTTGTGGCTATCTTTCGTAATGTTTTTTTAGGTAGCCCATACTTATAATTTCAAACGCAAAAAGTGTGAAAATAATTTATTATACTTACCATTACCATGACAGATTAGATTTTTCTCTACAAACTTCATTGCTGCGTAGCAGCTATTCATAGTCTGGACAGAAATTTGAGCTTCCCTATCACGCTTCATGGATCGTGGCCGAAAGTTCATTGTTTGTCTACAAAACATTGGCCTAAGACGACCATGCCAAGTTTATGGCTTTTGCTCTCCGCGAATGAAATCAATTTGTTTAGGCGACGACTGTCCACTGAGGTCGGCATTAGGTTTGTGTCTTTATGAGGGCCCTGTCATCAAAACTAGATTTACTTAGTTGCACTTTGCAATTTCTAGTATGATTGTTATAGCGTAACATTTATTAGCCTTACGTCGTATATCCACGAAATTAAATCAACGGTACTCACTTACTTATCTTTATAATACCGGTGCGTGTCACTCAATTTAAAATTATATACTTATTATACAGTATTATAAAAAATAAGATTAAAATTAAATATATAGCTAGATCATGGAGGTATAAAATTCTAATGTTATACCTCCATGGCTAGATATACGAAAAAGTACACATACATTTGACCTGTTGTTAAAATCTTTAGACAGCATAACAGGTGGGATTAGTATTTATCGTGAGAATCTTACATTTTTGTGTTTTTTTAAACAAAATTGAATTTGTCAGACACAATTCTTTCCAGTTGTTTGATTTTGGTAGAATGTTTGTATGATTCTTTAAATCATAAAAAAACTTCAGGTTGAATAAAAAATGTCTGTTGAAAGTGTTGAGTGACTGTTGTGTTTGATTGGGATTACCCTATATTCATTATTCATTAATTAATATCGATTTTTTTTCTTCTCTTTCTCAACTTGTTTAATGTAGTAGTAAATGCGAGTCTTTACTATTCCTGTGTCCTGCAATACAATATTAAATGTTATGAAATTATTATTAATTTATAAAAGAATATTATGACAGATTTATTATACTTATTATAGGCATAAAGAAAATGGATGAAAAAATAATAATTATGGCTCTTTGAATAAAGATTCTTGATAAATCTAAAAACTATAGAGGGCGCTACATCATATTTTTTTGTGTACGAAATATTTAGGAAATGACGGAATGGAATGGACACGCATGAAAACACAAAAAGAGTACTACGGACGATGATTGCTAGGCCTAGAATACCTTTATAATATTAATGAGGAAGTACGAATGAATGGGAATACGATTTTATGTGACTATAGTTCTGGTATGAAACATGTGGTATAATATTTATGAAATACACTTTGTGTAATCTCGTTAAGTTCGGAAGATCATCATTTCTTCTGCTGCTGTTTAGCTAGCCTTTAGGCCCAAGTTTAGGTGACGATAGTCGATACTCGACGCCGGTAGCGGTTCCTGATTACCGGTACTGGAATAGCCTTCCTCTCTAGGCCTAACATGATTAGCGTTGAACACTCTATCACAAGCGTTGGCTACTCGACTAGACTAGTTTCTAACCCAAACTTAGACATGGATGGCGGTGATGATATGGAAGAAGGATGTGCTTTGACGGGCCGTTTCAGTTGGTTTGTCCAGTTTGTTTTGGCTTTTGTAGCTTTCTGTACATTGATGTGTAAGTATACATTTTACCTACAATACAGTACATTTACAACAGTAGCCTCCTCCTACTACTCTAGATGATCTAATCATGGAGGTAAAAAAAAAAGACTTAGCCTACAATAGGTACCGGTAGGCTATGTATGATGTACAACAGTAGCTTGAACCTACCCTAGGCCTAGTCACTTTACAATATCATTATCAATCTTGTCGTCATCACATAATTTTATCGTGTCAGATAACAAAATCAACTTCTGGTATTTGCATGCTGCTATCTATGCTTTTAAATTAATAGAATCAGATCAGTCATCATCAGTTTTACCATACATAATTTCGGTTGAGTTGAGCTGCTGCCCAAAGAAATTACTTAAACCCGTCCCCTCAAGGCGTTGGTCCCATAGAAGATGTCGGCGGCTGTTTCAGACGATGCTTGATAAACCCAATTTGGCGAAAATATTTCGGAGTCCTAATACATTTTTTTCAGAATTTCACAGAAGGCATACAATTTGTGTTTTTAGATAGTTTCCAATTATTCAAGCAAGTGTGTCTGGTATTGGAATTGATTGTGTATTATTGTATACTGTAGTCATTTATGATTTATTTTCTCAGAGTATTTGTAATGTAATCCAACAATGACAATGAAATTCATTAAAAAAAGATATTGACAATTATCTTTATAATGTGTGATATAATATAACAAAAACAATAGGGTAAAAAACACATTTTTCAGACACATTATTGAGCTCATTTTATCTTGTTATTTGTGCATATTCCCTGGACAGCCAGTGGTTCAACGAGGGAAATCCCCTGCTCTTAACTGATAACACAGGGAGACGTATTAAGCATATCCGCTGTAAGAATGAATGCTTTGAAAATGAATAATTCTATAGAATTTTATTATAATGCAAATTATATAACGATGATCAAAGTCAATACAACATCTGGATTTAACCTTTAATTTATACTGTTTTTACTGAATATTAAAATAGTGAATTGTTTCAAGTTAAAAAATGCTTTATTTGTTTGTTTTATAACTAAAATTTACACATACTTCTACCTAGACCACATTTTCTTTAATTTAAAAGAAAAACTGTATTGTCACTGAAATGCAAGCCAGTAATTTTACAGGGAGGTTGTTTTTTTCCACAAAAGGGGAAAAAATTGTCATGAGCAAGGGTAGTTTGGTCTATTTATCATCACATCTGATTAGCTTGAAAAGGGTTTTCCCATCCCTCCCCCACCCCCAATATCTGGATAAATAAATCATGGTCGCAATTTGACAACACGTCAGATGATCTAAATGATCGAACATATGTTTCTGTGGATAATATGGATGTCATCATTACGCAACCAATCACAAATGTTTTATTTTGGGTCCAAGTTCTGCAGGCAATGTGTAAACTAAATCTTAATATAAACACTAAGGACTAAGAAAAAATAGAGACACATGTAAAGGGTAAATAGGGCCAGACATTTTGTGTCACCCCCAAGTTTATTTAAATCCAGGGAGGCCAAGATCAAATACAGGGTTGTTTTCCCTTGGGCCGTACGAAAATTTAAATTACAAAACATAATATTAATAACTGTATAAAATACATTTCAATACAAACATACTGTACAATACAATATACTGTATTAATTATGTATAAAATACTATCAATATAATGAATTTATGAACCAGAATTTAGAAAGTATGAGGACGACTACATAATGATGTAATGTTTAAATTTAAAACTTATGTAAGAATTGTTTGTGAAAACAAATGAACTAATTTTGTACATTAAATTCATTTTGTTGTTGTTTTATAGTAAAACGACTACGTGAACCAGCAGCTGAAAGGCGACCATGGAAAATATGGTAATTATACTGAATAATTTGAAATACAGGTGGTTGAATATTCAAATATTAATCTATGTTAATATCTACTTAAATCTGATTGGTTAAAATAATGGAAGTTCAAAACAGTCATCAGTTTTTTTTCCCATAATTTAGTTTAATAATTAGAATTTACAGTAAATATAAATGGGGGAATAACTTGTCAAGTGCTGCCACCAAACGGCACCCATACGATAGGGGATGAATGGACCGGTACACCGGGGTAACCACCCGAACAATCGAGGAGTGCCTTGAACCTGTGCCGATTGTATTGTTTGCGCCGTCCCTGCCTTAACTGCTCGGCCACTCAACTCGACAAATTTATTTCGCAAATGTTGAAAAATGGAAAGGTATGTCCGCATGCAAAAAAAAGTAGAGTAATGTAATGTTTTTTTTTTTGTTTTATTTTCAGGTTTTTTGACACTTCGAAGCAAGCATTTGGTGCTGGAATGGTCCATTTTGCTAACATATTTCTTGCCGATTATAAGTTCTTCAACATGGGCGTAGATCCGTGTACATTGTGCGTATATACTGTAACTTTCATGTTTTTATTCATACCTTTTAGAGGATGTTTCGCATGCTTTTATAAAATTATACTGTATTATATTTAATATTTTTACTCGGGCTACCCAAGTCTAGGACTCACTCATCTTCTCCTCCATTTGGACACTATTGAGTAGAAAGTGTGATTTATAAAGTACTACTCCTCCCTTATTCGTTGTAGTATTGAGCTGGAATTTGGCGTGAATATACTACAGGGACTCAAAGCTATACAGCCGGATTTTTTAATTTCAAACCGGATGCAGCCATATGACATCTCGAAGATGGTACCGTATCCAGACGTATTTAGTAGCGAGGTTATCTTCTGCTTCTATTTTAAGGAGCACACTCCATAGTTAAAGGCTACTGCCCCACTATTATTGATGTGTATGTGACGTTACATCCGGTCTTATGGCGTCATTACAGCTTCTTTTGCTGTACTCCAGAGTATCGCACATTTGTGCTTGTTTATTCATTTGGCACATGAGTCTCAATGTTGTCAATGTGCGGCTGCCTCAATAAACAAACAAAAATCTTTAATAATTGTGACAAATAATTTTTGATAATTGATAATAGGCCTATGCATCCTCCAAACTTTTAGATGAATGTATTTTAAAAAGTGTCCACCAAAAAAAAAAAAAAATTCTGTAGCAATCTAATATGCTGCAGATTCAAAAAACATTCAAGTGAGCATTTGACCTTTGAGCCTGACAAATACTTCATACATTCCTGGAATTATAATTTATAATTGATTTATTTACCATAAGAGATTTTTTTTAAGACCAGAAGCAGTTATAAATCTTAAACTGAATACTGAGAAAACTGTAATTACTAAGGCCAACAAGTACATTAGAAAAACAAAATGTTTCTTTTATAAATATCTTAAAACAACTGGTTGAGAATAGCAAAAGATAGAAGCAAATTGAGAGCATTAGAGGAGGGATGTGTCTTGCAGTGGACTGACAAATTCCAAAAAGAAGAACATTAAAATACACCATAATATAAAATCCAAAAAAAGAAGTTTGATAACAAACAGACCTAATTTAAAGGAGACTGACTAAGTAAACCATTGACTGACTAAGTAAACCATTGACTGACTAAGTAAACCATTGACTGACTAATTAAACCATTGACTGACTAATTAAACCATTGATCTAACTTATGGTTCCATGAGTACTTATTCTACAAGCATACTTATTTTACTATAAGTATAAACTTTGAACTGTGGTACTTATTTGACAGCGGTATTATAAAGTGGACTGCAGTACTTATTCAATACTGCAGTTTCACTTATTTGACTGTAGTACTTATTTCAACTGTGGTACTTATTCAAATGACTGTACTTTATTTGACATGGTACATACTTATTCGACTGTAGTACTTATTTCGACTCCGCTACTTATTCGACTGCGTTGCTTGCAGTATTTGACTATGGTAGTTATGCGACTGTGGTACTTATTCAAATCTGATATTCAAACGAAGCACTTATTCGATTGTTGTGCTTATTTTACTAGAACTACTACTTATTTGACAAACTGTATGACTGCATCACTTATTAAACTGCAGCACTTATTTGACTATAGCACTTATTTCACTATAGCACTTATTTACTTCCAAGTGGCAAACATTCTAAATTCAGTGCACATTAATTAATAATTTGTTATCTATTATTTTTCAGATATTTAGTTAACTTCCTTTTAGACTCCAGTCTTGGACTAATTCTTATATACATTCTCGTCAAAATATCGCAATGTATAGTCAAGTGGAGAGGTTATATATCACTATTATCAGGAGAATATGGAGATCCCCCTAAATTAGAGGCGTGGATTGGTCAATGTGCCCTATATTTGCTGATATTGCTAATTTCAAAGGCTGTAATTATCTTGCTGATTCTTCTCGAAATTGGGAATAAGGTGACAATTTTTATTACAGATTATGTTTTTTTTTTTATTTTTCATAACTTTAAATTACTATAAATATACAATACCTTATTTAAGCAGCCCCAATGCAACTACCCAGCATCGGAAGGCCACTTATGGGTGGTAAACCAGGCGCCACTTCCCCCCAACTTGGAAAATGAAATATGGGGAGGTTTTATGAAAGCATGTTCAAACTAATAAAGATATAGTCCCATATTTCAAATGCCTATATTATTTCTTCCATTAACAGGCCTAGAACACTTAAACATTTACTGGATAAATCAATTGTCTGGCCCCCTGGTGAGCTACAAAAAGAAATACAGTAGTAAAATTATAGACTTATTATAATGTGTTTGAACATTATTTCTTTCAGATGCAAAGTATATTAGTAAGTCATAAATATATATTTAGTGGAGAAGTAAGGATAGTCCTACATATTCTAATTATTCCTTTTATAGTCAATGTAAGTATTCGTTAATTTTATATTTATCTACTTTTATATTACAACATGGTTATAAACACAAACAATACAATATCTCAGAAACATGACTGAAATGTTGATTTGATGCATGTTCTCTCCGTAACAGACCATTCAGTGTCGGTGGTCCGAAACTCTGAAATCGTTTACTGAGAACAAAACTATCGTGTTTCAAGAATTTTTGACTGAGTGAATTATTGAGTGCTATATTAAATGCAATATTATTACTGTAGTTGTATTAAATTAATATTTATTTTATTTCTAAAGGGTATTATGTTTTGGGTTGTTGATAACATCCTAATGAAGCACAAAAAAATGTCCAAGAAAAGCCGAGGTCTTCCATCGTACGACATTGTCAAGTACCACAAGGGAAACAGCGACTCCGAATCAGACAGTCTGCTAACGGATCGAGAAGACCATGACAGAGTGTCGAGCAGCGACGAGAAAGTGGTCATTGAGCATCTTCTACACAGGAGTGTTTGACCACGGATCGAATGTCCAAAATACTTGACCAAAAACAATTTTATGCCTGAAAATGTTCCTTCGTAATTGTACAAACATAAAATAGCTGGACATCATTTAAGAAATAAACAAATAGTTTTGCGTGTACCAGAGCATACAGTGCACCTCACAGACCAACTACATGATATTGCATAACCTGATTTTACAATTTTTAGTTGGAAGTATGATGAAGCTATAGCATAGGATAAGGCTTGTCACGATCAACTGTGCGTCTAACACTTTGTTCACATGATTGCCTTCCAATCCCAAGGTTCAATCCCGACTCTTTCAACTCCATGGCGAATAGACTTGGGCTTGGTGGTTAACATGCTTGCCTTCCAATCCAGAGGTTCAATTCTGACCTAATGCCAGGGTTGTAACTCACAACTCTTTCAACTCCACTCTCTAAACCTTGAGTGAGACTTGGTTTATAAGCATAAATTATAAAATAGTTTATCCATCCTCCTCTAATTGGTGAAAAAATGGCACTTTTATAACACAATGAGGCTGAAGTTAATGCAATAACCACAATTTGATAGGTCTCCCCTTGTTTTTCCAGTCTACTTTCACAGATAATGTGTTTTAGCTTTATGTCGCGTAATGTGGTCTGTGCAACAGTGAAGCGTTTAAAGAAGATATGATTTTGTGGTAATGTTTGTGCAGTAAATGATTGCCATAAATGCTGTTGGTCTCCCAAGAGTTGTTAGTTTTTTTTCCCTATATGACGTGCTAAGGGGGGGGGGGGGGGGGGGTAGGGGGTTGTAGCACTTGGGTCGTACTCTACCTCAATTTGGACAGGTCAAATGGAATTATGGACTACTTTTTGATATCTATCTTTGAAAGATTATGTTAGTGCTTGCCATTTAAAAATGTATGGATCCGGCCCTGGAAATGAAATATCTGTAATATCTACATCTGTCCAGTTTTCTATACAATTTCAACATTTTTCAATATTATGAAAAGAAAAACCCCAAAAAATATCTTCAAACTGTAATTAATTTATAGTGATTTAGATGAGGTGTGCGCTATTAGCTTTAAATTGTCATATAACTCCTAAAACGAAAAAATATACCATGTTTTTATCCTTGCTATTCTGTCAATACCGACCGTACCGACTTACAGGAGGAAAAAAAATCATATAATATAGAATAATTAGTATTAGAAGTAAATTATGATAATAATAATAATAATGGCCCATGATAGAAGGTTTTGAAAGAATAACATATTATACTTGGATTTGATTTGAAATACATTTTTTAGAAACACCCGATTTGCCATTTTATTAACAACGAAAATATGAAATATATGAAAAGTGGTATTAACATTTCTGTTGTACTATGTAATGAATCAAAACTTTTATTTAAAATTGTTATGTTCAATTTTAAGAATTACACTTTTTTTCATTCAAGTTATGCTGCATGTGGCGTACTAAAACCCTTTCATTTATTTTCATCATAAAATGTATATATTATTTGTATATTAAACATTTTAATTTTTACCCTATAAACAAATACTTTCGTATGTCCACAGTAATTTGTAATAATGTTAGCGAAATATTTATTTTTTAATTAAAAAGTTTGTTTTATGTTTTAGCGCATGTGCAATCTTACTTTGACATAAATAAAGGTTGTAATTTAAATTATATTTAGTAAGCATTTCTATCATTTAATGTATCTATTCTACACCTATATTAAGGGGACACTTTTTTTGTGTCCTGGAGGTGTCCCTTGAATAAGGGTTCTATAGGCTTTGTTTGGTTTTGTAGTTCATTAATATGAACTATGGAGAAAAACAATTATATATTGTAGTGGTAAAAGTGAATAGTTAGAATACAATAATAAAATGAATATGATTTTAGGATTTCGAGTAGACTGATGATTTTTAAGGGAAAACAAAAATCTCCTTGGGCACAAAGATTTTAAGAATGGTGTGCCAAGGTGGTGGTGAATCTAGTTGGTGATTTTTTTTGTACTGTTACCACTACAATTTTTTTACATTACATTTGTCGTATTCGATTTAGACTTTCACCGTTGAGTACAGTTTTTCCGTTGAGTACTTCTTTAACGGAGTATTTTGAGCGTTGAGATTGTTCTTAACGAAAAAGCTTTCGTTGTCAACGTTTTCTATTCGAATGACTTTCTGTTGAGCACAAATTTACAATTCGAATACAAAAAGTACTCAACGAATCTTTACGTTGACAACGAAAGTTCCCAATCGAATACGACAATTGATTAATAATTGATTGTTATGTTATTGATTATTATTGATTGTTATGTTATTGATTATTATTGATTGTTATGTTATTGATTGTTATTAATTATAATAGATTGATTGTTATTAATTATGATTGATTGTTATTAATTATAATTGATTGATTGTTATTATTGATTATTTTTAATTGATTATTATTGATTTTTATTATTATTGATTATTTTTAATTGATTATTATTGATTTTTATTATTATTGATTAATTGTTATGTTATTGATTGTTTTTGATTGATTATTATTATTGATATTATATTGATTGGGCCTAAATCTTGAATGTAATGAATTTAACCTCTCTATATATTTTATTGGAATTGCTGAAATGGGGGGGGGGGGGGGGGGGGGAGCATTATTGAATGCCCTAAGGAAAGCATAGTCTATCCCCGGAGGTTGCAATTTACTTCCACGGTTTAACCAAAGCTATTAGTGTTTTAAAAAGCAATACTTTTAATTTTAAAAATATAGGCCTGTACTGAATTTCTTTACATTATGTGAGGAAAATAAATAAGCGAATCCAATCTGTGATATGGCAGTTTAACTATTAATTTGAAAACTTTTCTTTTTATCACAGCTTTTACGAACAAACATCAAACAACATATTTTGTTGTATATTACATTATTATTATACTTTGTATATATTTTTTTTATTAGGTCAAATAAAAAAAATCCCTTCCCTCATCAGACAATAGTGTCCACAATTTTCAAATTATCATCCTAAATATTTTGGTGTGAATAGGTATATTATTTTAGAACATGCGGCTGCCTACTGAATTTCAAGACAATCACACAACTACACAATAATAAAAAAATGGGCCTAAATATTAACATGCAACCTCTGTGGTACTTCACTCAGTTTCTGAGTGTTTTCATTTTTATTTGTTTAAAAAATGGCCATATTAAAAAAAAAATGAAAGAATCATTCATTTTGCAAGCACACTTTTAATTATCTTTGAGTTGAGGACAAGAAAGTAATTTTTATTTTACTTGTGATTATAAAATTTGAATGAAAAATCACTTATTAGTCTCCCAATTAAAAAATATTAATACACCAAAGAAGGTATTTTTGTTGCATAAAATTAAGCGAACTGTATAAAAAAAGTAAGAGAATATTATATAGTCGATTTTATTTTAGTCGCTTTCAGGGTGAAATGATAAATCAGTGTTGTCTGAAGGACACAAATTTTAATAAATGCATTTTATTTTTAAAAGTATGTATGCTTTATTTATTGTTTCTGCACACTTACATACTTTACTGTCATCAACAAATATATGCAAACATAGTTTCAAAAGCATGCCTACCATGCAATTTAAATGGTAGGCTTCCAATTTGCTTCTGCCTACAGATTTAATATGCTGCTGAAAAAACATAGTCCAGGTTTTAATTTAATGAGATTCAGCCAAACATTTTGCACATATGGCGTAATACTGTACTCATACTTTCTTTGTTTGATAAGCAAGCCCTTTGCAAAACATAGGTATTTGTCAACAGCCTAGTACAGTATGACTTGCCATTCAATTTCAGGTATGCTGTAAACCCCACAGCAGGCCTATAAAACTGGCCTGTTTTGGCCAGTATATTTTTTTACATAAAGTTTCATATATGAGACTTAATTTTGCGCATACAACACTACTGGCCAGTAATATTGAATTTGGGCCAGTAAGAAACAACATAAATGACAACCCCTGTCGACTTCAATAGTCTGCAACAACCTAGAAAAACAGAAGAAACCTATTTTGATCAGGTTTGCACCATAAAGGGGTTACGCCAAATTTCAAAATTTCGCAAACTCGACATTGAAAAAACTCACTAAATCCATCTTCATGTCGAGTATAAAAGATATTATTGTGCTTTTTTTAAAAAATTGAATCAATTTGATAAAATTGAGTTCTAGTTACCGATTTTTTTAAACTGAGAATCTCGGTCATTCTATGTATTGTTGTTCCTTTCCTATTCCTTTTAGTTTTGCTAATGATGGGGGTAACACAGGGTCAAGCGGTATCAGGCCAGCTGCCACGATACGGCTTTCATTTACCAAGTAGTTGAATGTGGCACATGCATGCCTCTGAAACAAAAAAAGAAAATTTATAGTATAGGCTTTGTGTGTACTCTTAAAGAAACAAACGTATCTTTTGGAAGAGATTATTCTGTCCAATCTCAGCCACCCCCCTCCTACCTGTTTGAAAATTTGATTTAATATTTAATGTCAACATAATGATTGGATTAAACGTTTCCCCAAATGTATGTCACTTACAGTATCTTGCACTTATAGCGCTATCACCTTTGAACTCATAAAGGAGTGAATTAGAAGTTCCCCCAAATGTATGTCACTTTACAGTATCTTGCACTTATAGCGCTATGACCTTTGAACTCATAAAGGAGTGAATTAGAAGTTCCCCGAAATGTATGTCACTTACATTATCTGGCACTTTTAGCGCTATGACCTTTGAACTCATAAAGGAGTGAATTAGAAGTTCCTCCCCCCCCCCCCAATGTATGTCATTTACCGTATCTTGCACTTCTAGCACTATGACCTTTGAACTCATAAATGAGTGAATTAGAAGGTCCCCCTGAATGTATGTCACAGTATCTTGCACTTATAGCGCTATGACCTTTAAACTCATAAAGGAGTGAATTAGAAGTTCCCCCAAATGTATGTCACTTACATTATCTGGCACTTTTAGCGCTATGACCTTTGAACTCATAAAGGAGTGAATTAGAAATTCCCCCCAATGTATGTCACTTACCGTATCTTGCACTTCTAGCACTATGACCTTTGAACTCATAAAGAAATGAATTAGAAGTACCCCCAAATGTATGTCACTTACATTATCTGGCACTTTTAGCGCTATGACCTTTGAACTCATAAAGGAGTGAATTATAAATGTATGTCACTTACCGTATCTTGGACTTCCAGCGCTATGCCCTTTGAACTCATAAAGGAGTGAATTTCAGGGTCAAGTCTTCGGTTCGTTGATCCGACTCCAAGTACAAGAATTTCTAAAAATATATAAATAAATAAAATTACAGTACAATGTTAATAATGATAAAGACAATACAGTAGTCTTATCGTTTATAACCAAGATCTTTTACTGGTACTAATTATCACTGTTCCAGTCATGTGGCCCAGTGTGTTGGACGTTGGACTTGGATCGTGAATTCGAATCCAATGTTCGTCACATTGCTTGTGTCCTTAGTAAAGACATTACTTACATTTACCTCTCTCAATCCAGGTGTATAAATGGGTACCTGGCGAAGTCAAAACACAGCTCCACTGATTACGAGCTGCAACATTACGTGTTTAATAAAGCGTCTGCGTTACGTTAGTGAAGCGCTTAGAGGCTTTGTGAACTGAGTGCTAAATAGGAATGACATTTTTTTATTCCTCTACCTTATTTTCTTACCAATTTTAGGTTCTATCAAATAAAATAAAGTTAAACTTTCTTTTGAAATCTCCTCCCAATTTCGTATCTGTAAATAAAAACAGTGCAAGTTAGCAAAACCATATAGCATGAGAGGGTAAATTAAATGACGTACATGAAAGTGGAATTGCAAGGTGGTAAAATGCTTGCTTGTCAATCTAATGTTTTATTAATAATAACATTTTTTTTTTCCAATTTGTGTCCCGTATATTGCGGAACATCGAATTAAGTTACCCTTACATTCCATGAGATGAGACTCTTCGGTAATATTGCAACTGGCCCAGTAATTGAGTCCTCACTAATGGTGAATCCCTTCTGACTGTAGGCTGTCACTTGTGGGACGTCGGTGACCTCTTTCGATAAAAGACTAACTGTAGTTTTAACGTAAAGTTCATCATCAGTGGGATGCAGCCTGCTGAATTTTCTATTTGATGTTTTGCTGCAAAAATACAAAATATAAATGTTTAAAAATGTTTGAAATGTTAAAATGTAGAATACTATTTAGGCCTAGTATTATTTAGTGTTGTATAATGTACTAACTAACTTACTAACCAAACAAAGATAGACAACAACTCATCTAATTTATTCAATAACATTTTAATTAAATATATCAGAAAAAAACGTTTACTGAATGTTATCGGGCCCTACAAGGTGTACTAGGCGGCAGCCTGGAGGACGTATATAGATTAGTATTACTCTTATGCCAAAGCTAGGCATATAGCCCATTTTATCTAGGGCTAGGCATATAGCCACTTTATCTAGGCCTAGCCTACATGCGCGTCAGGTATCGCCATCCATCATCATCACCAAAATGGCAACAATTGACATGCGTGACATTTCATACATCTAGGCCTAGCCTACTAAAACAAAATCTTACAATAGCGCCAAAAACTAATAAATCTTAATATTGTTACCTTATGTTGTAACATGAACCAATACATTTTACATTGGAAGATATAAGGCTCAGAATGCCTGACAGACGAGGCCTGACAAGACCCATGGGCGCAGCCATTTTGTTAGACTAAAGTTTGACGACAGAGGTCGCGCTATTGGTTTTGGATTACAGTTATAGAGGGCAGCAACCCAGTTTTTAATAAAATCGAAAATAAAATACAGTACTATTATTCGTTTATATCAGGGAGATGTACAATCTCCCTGTTTATATTCAGTAGAAAAGCTATTCATAAATTGCCTTAATGATTGTTATATTTTTATCAAATATTTTGAAACATATTTTTCCGTAATACGCCAACTTTTATCAAAGTAATACAAAAATTAACTATAATCGCAAAATCTTACAGATTTTCTTTTCAAAAAAATCACACATAGGCCTGAAATAGATTATACCAAACATCAATCAATAATAATACATTTGTTGATTTGTTAAGCATTTATATTAATCCATGAATCTAAAAGCAAATCCAGAACAAAACCCATAACTGCTTTCATTGCAATAATTATCTTAATAGCTAAAAGATTCAAATAATAATGCTAAATATAATGTGAGACGTCGGTTATGTATACCGTAATTGGTAATTGAAATCAATTCTAAAAAACCTGCTTGATTATTTCGTCGTAGCACAATAAGCCACCTGGTTCATTGCCATTTTAATGGGTTAAAGATGTATTGTCCCCCAAAAACATAAAAAATGAAAATTAATTAAATCAGACTTTAAAGGCCAGGTGCGGGCAAAAAATTTCTATTGATCATACATTCCAATAATTATCGATCTATAGTTTCCCCTATGTTTCATAATTTTTAGGATTTTATTTGTGTTACACAAGCTTGTTGAAAATAAGCACTTTCTTATCAGTGGGGGGATAGTTCAAATTACACAGTAAAATCTCTATTCTTTTGTACACACATTTTGTAAATAGAGAGGCATTTTAAAAAGCTTTAAAAAATAAACGGTGTGGTAAAAAATGTTATCAGATGAATAAATATAGGTAATATAACTTGAATATTACATTTCTGGTATTTTTATTCAACTTCAGATTTTTATTTTCATGCTATAGCAAAAATTATCCACCGTATATCCACCATCTTTTTTCACTTTCTAGGGAGTCACCAGACATGTTATTACATTAGGTTAACTACCTAACTACTGAAAAAAATGTCTTCCTGGTTTTTATGGCAGAATTTTGCCAAATTTTGTATTTGACCATATTAATGGAAATTCATGTTTTTTCGTCTTGATTTCTATTACAAATATTTGATTTATGTACTATTAACCAAATATTATATTTAAAATCCATGCCTGTACCTGAGCTTTAAACATGTTATTTTGTAGTTTTAATAAAGTCACTTCCGTAGAAAAAAAAATTATAAAAAATAATGTTTTCACTTATAAAATGACAAAATAAATGGTTAAATTTCACCAAAAACCATTGGCTGGCAGCCAATTTGACCATTTTTTGCTTTAAATTACAGTTTTTCAGCAGGTAAATACTTTTTTTTTTCGATCCAATTTTTGGTCAAAGTGGATAATTATTATGTGACATTAAAATGGCATATTCAACAAAAAACATTTTTTTTTTAATTTTCAGGGGGACAATACATCTTTAATGTTTTGTTTGTAATAGATGTCATTAACACAAGGCCAATATCATTTGACATAGGAGTGTAAACCATGGGTTAACATTCATATGAATTAATAGTTTGAACAAATCAACGGTTTACTGATATGACCGGGTTCGTTGTTTTCCCCATTTTAAATGCATTATTGTAGTAAATTCGAATCTATAAAGAATCAAATAAAATGAGTTCGTTGACTCCTACATTATTTATTCAGGTAAAGTAAAGGTTTCGCGGGTTTCTGTCTTATAATGATTAAATGATTGATTGATTGATTACTGCCTCTCCGCTGAAAAGTCTGCCGACATTTCCGCTTGGGCTGCAGCTCCCTATATCTCTTTTCCAATTTCTTACAATTTTCCGGATCTTTCATTGGCTAGTTGTTTAAGTTGTTTGATGTCTTCCTTAGTTTTCTTTCTTATAATAATCATTTAGGCCACCGAATATATATTTTTTTCTGTACACCGGTAAAAATAAAACATTAATCATAACACATAGGATTGAAGGTCCAGCCTACACACGCTCACTGCCTAAACCCGGGGGCCCTGGAGCTCATGGGCAGTGCTCAGAGGAAAGCAGGCATTCAATATGTCGAAACTGCAAAACTACCCGAGGCATCCAGTGTTGGAGGGTTCCTAAACCAGGGGCCTCAGGCCTCCGCGTTACGCCACTGGGTGGGGGAGGAGGGTATACCACCCCGGTGTACTGGCCCATCTCAGAATTAGTGCCTTTGTTGGCTGTACTCAACATGAATAGACCCTTAGGGGAAATTAAAATGTGTTCAAAATGACTACAAAATACTTGTTTCAGTTACATTGTAACTAATGTAAAAACGATGAAATTTTATATTTCAGTACTGCTAGTATATACATACAAAGAAACAAGATAAGAACAAGATAAAATATCTGTTTTATTATCTTTTTCACCGATAAAATTGGTAAGATAATATTGGTTAAATCAGCCATGCGTTGATGTAAAATCAATGAAGCAATAAAAACGCACCTTTTGATTGATCACGTTTTGTTTTCGCTGCTAATTAAACCGGTGTGCAATTATGCGATAAAGCATATCTATCTCCGCGAGGTATCAATTGCCAAAAACGTTTTAAAGAATACATTCCTTATAAAACTCAAGCCAAGGATTAGATGGTATTTCAAATAAAATACTTCTTTAAAGACGCTATTAATGTATTGAAGAGGTTTCCAAAAATTCGAATAAGAATACGGTAAAAAAGGAATTCTGTTCTTTATTAGGGCCAATTTACACAGAGACGAGCGGTAACGGTAAGCGGAAAACCGAGTAGCTTGTCCCCACGATAAGCTGTATCGATCTTGAGCCGGAAACCGCAGTGGGTTGTTGATAAGGAATAACATATATTCTATAGTCAGTGGTGTAACGCAGAGGCCTGAGGCCCCTGGTATAGGAACCCCAAGCGGCCCTTCAGCGCTGGAGGCTTCATGCGTTTTTAGCCTTTTTATACACATATGTTAATATGCCTCTTTTTTCCCCTGGGCACTGCTCAGGGGCCACTTGGTTTATCCAAGCCGCAGCGCCACTGTCTATAGCGTTATTACCGTTACCGCTCGTCTATGTAAATTGGCATTCAGCTTCGTCCCCCACCCCATCCCATTGCTTGAACGCAACGCATGTAGGCGCATCGCAGATACAGTGAGTTGACCAATCATACGACTCGTTATTGGTGGTCAAAATACTTACGTTACGTCGTTACGTTGCATCCAAATGGGAAACAAGCTTACACGCAAGCCCGTAGACGCAAGGTAAGCGAGTTGACCAATGACAACCGACAGTTCGAATAATCCATCGCTTGTGATTGGTCAAACCACTTGCGTTGACTTACGTCATGTTATTTCTCTAGTGGGAACCAACCTTTACAGATACATATTATATTCTGTCATCATCAAGAATATGTTAATGGTGAAGTACATGATGTGCGTCGATTCAGCGCGTACACGACAAGAGCACATCACTTCCACTAATGAGCTTATAATAAATTGATATGTGAAACCCAAATTGAATTTTGCACAATGAACTTTTTAATAGCAATTTACTGTAATCTCATATCTCTCCATAATTCATAATTCGCAAAAGATACGTAGGACGTTCATTGATTTTTCCTTCGTTTTATCACAAAAGAAAATACGAAGGCAGATGGTACAGTAAATTACCTGTCATTGAACCTATAAGGTTGTTAGTGGTATAATCGTGTCGAAATGTAGTTTTTATCATCTCTATCTAAACAGAATTATTGTTTAATTCTTATCGTGTCGAATGGATTGTTAGGCCTAATGCATATACATGATAGAGGAGTCCATGGCGAGGCTGCAGTTAGCTTTTACACACAATCATATAATACGACAGTACTGCGTGTATTTTTCTCCAGTTAAATTCAAAGCCTAAAGCTTGGTTCCCACTAGCGACGCAACACAAGGACGTAACGCAACGTAGTGATTTGACAAATCACAAACGATGGATTATTCGAACAGTGGCTTGTCATTGGTCAACTCGCTTGCGTTGCGCGTATGTCCTTGCGTTGCGTCTCTAGTGGGAACCACGCTTTACCAAACCGTTTCACTTTCATGTCTGCCTGTGACACGACAGAATTATAGTTTGTCGCGCGTGTTGTTGCACGTGAGAGGAGAAGTAGTACATTCAGTAGGCCTAACTTTTTGTGTAATTATACGTTATAGGCCTATACTGAAACATCTATAGTCAAATACTGTCTGTAGATAATTGTTTGCCTAAAATATGTTACATAAATGAGTAATAAAAAATCAGTGTTTTTCCTAAAAATACCATTGCCAAGTCTTGCCATTAACGTAAACCTGAATACAGTATATTTAATTTCCTAATAACTGGTAAATAATACTTCAGTTATGTTTTAATTATACGTTTTAATTTGAAAGATAAATACTATTCAAATATTTGTTTAAATAAATACAAAATGGTAAAAGAAATAAAGAGCTATCAATGTTGTTGAATTGTAAAGAGCGCCATCCTACGGTTCAACTGATTTAGCTTAAAGCGGCGTTAACTTTTTTTTTCAATAAACACAAAATCATGTCAATATACTAAATATACTGAAATAAAAGCTACCGGGTTCGAATTTATGGTATTATATATAATAGAAACAGTCACGGTCCCAATGCACCACATTATTATAATTTATACAATTGCATGGATTTGTTGGGTAGGCCTACAAATATAAAGCTATATTATTAAATTGGTAAGTCCAGTTTTTAAATTGCGAATCATTTTTGTAAAAACTATTAATAGCTAAATTATATGCTTTGGTTTAATAATTCCACAATGCGGTGACTTTAACGTGACCTTTCACGTGACCTTTCACGTCATATTTTGATTTTTATTGCAGAATTTATTTCATAAAACCTTGAGTAATCGGTAATAAAAATATGGTATGAATAATAATGCAATTTGTTGTTTTGTTAGGGTGTGTCTTCATTTCCCAGCGGCCTTGTCCTCATACAATATATTAACCTACCAGCGGAAGTCTAGGCAGGCAGATCAGTCGATAGTGTTAATCTTCGGAAGCGTCGTATCGGACGTGATAGCAGTTGTACAAGCGTTACTATTTCGCTTCGACGAGCAAATATAACGCGTCTTCGTGCCTACAGAATATTTTGACACCATTACAAGACGCAGATGTTTTCAAAAAATTGATCGGTGTCTTTTCCATATAAAGTTGGCCTACAAGAATTTTGAAATAGGGAGAGTAATAGTAAATAAAATGTTTAAATTAACCCAATGTTAAATCAGTGTTTTATCTGAAATTTAAAGGGCGGGAGAGCAGTGTGTTCCCCAAGCTTGTAGATGTATCTGCGCGCGGCAAACGTTTGTGTTTCTGACGGGGTCTTGTTCCACGACCCTGCGCCTGGGTTCAGGGGGAGTAAGTTTCATAACATGAAGATTAAGTTCCCACAGTTGCGCATCCTCCCGACGCCGTGACATTTCCGACAGCCCATGTGTTTAGGTCTGTAAATGATGCCATCAATGGCTCTTTGGGGTGCTGCTAATTAGTTTAATTTGTACTAACTGAGCAACAAAACATGCATATTATGTAACGATGATATGATTTACGGTTCTGTTACAGTTCTAATCCATATTTCCTTATCCGGATTGTAAATTGAAGGTTGTTGTTAATAGTATAATGCATCGTAAAGCCATAAATTAAAACAGGCGGTTTAACATTTATGAAACAGCATCTCGAATAACACCAAACGTAGCATTTTAAACGAAAGTGTTGTTGTACACAACTTATACGTTCACAATGCTACACTCTAACACTGCGCACGCTCTGAAACATATATGCGCATGCGCAGTATGTTTTAAGACACAATGTCCATTTGACAAGGTATTTACATTTGGAAGAAGAACAAGCTTACTGGTGTAATTAAAAAATATTTATTTATACAAAAATAATAAATTATAATGATTTACACAAGATAACGGATGCGTCACGTGTTATATTTTCAAACAACACAGAGCGAAGGGTATACACAAGTACTACACGAAGAAAGATTGAATTGTAAAACATTTTATATATCTATCTATCTATCATTCAGCCAGAGATCGTATTCAGTGTTGGCTTACTTAGTTTCCAAATCCTAACACAAATGGACAAAGTGCGTATTATCGCGCCAATTAACACACGCGCTCAGATAATTACAGCATTCATTAACCTGATTTCTCGCTGGTTTTTTATCTCCAGCCAATACTGACCGCAATTCAAAAGTTTGTTGTGTAATTAGAGATTATATTACATAGATCAGTAACGGTATCTCTAGAGCGGTGAACGGTCAATGCGTTTCTATAATGCGTTTACACAGTTTAGTCGTCTTCAATTGCGCAGACGATAATGGTTCACTGCTAATCGTGAATAATAAAATAACAATGATGAAACCGAAGATAATGTTAACAATTGCAAGTTTATTTACACAAAAAATAGGTTGTTTTTAGGGAAAATACACATTACTTTCAATATTAAAAATGACGCTGGTTTAGTTTCAGTTAGGCCTTAGTAATTTTCGGTATTTTGTATTGCGTCAGAACTTTCATTATTGTTGCAGTTAGTATTTTCGGCAGTTTTTTTAATGCTGTCAGTTTTCATTGCTGTCAGTGTGTATTTTAGGTAGTTTTTCATTTCGCTGTCTGTTTATATTTCGGCTGTTTTTCATTGCTGTCAGTTTGTATTTTCGGTAGTTTTTCATTTCGTTGTCTGTTGAAATTTGTGGTAGTTTTTTAACGTTGTCAGTTTTTTCGGTAGTTTTCATTGCTGTCAGTTTGTATTTTCGGTAGTTTTTCATTTCGTTGTCTGTTAAAATTTGTGGCAGTTTTTTAATGTTGTCAGTATTTTCGGCTGTTTATCATTGCTGTCAGTTTGTATTTTCGGTAGTTTTTCATTTCGTTGTCGGTTAGAATTTGTGGCAGTTTTTTAATGTTGTCAGTATTTTCGGTAGTTTTCATTGCTGTCAGTTTGTATTTTCGGCAGTATTATTTCATGTTAGAATGTGTGGTAGTTTTTTCTATGCTGTATTTTCGGTTACAGTTCTCAATAATCGGAAGTAACATTTTTGGAGAGCTACATACTATACTAGACCATTAGTAATATTTTCGGTAGATTCTCAATGATATAAGTATTTTCGGCAGTTTTTCATTGTTGTTGTTTTTTGCTGTTCGGTAGATTCTCAACGTTACATATGATTATTTTTAAACGACAGACTGATGAAGCAATAACGCTTCAAATAGATAGTTACATCACATACAAACACGTTTGAATCGGCGGTTTCATTATAGTGAAAAATCCATTTTAAAAACCTTCCTAAAGAGCCATCCCTTTTATAAAGTTTATATTTTTGGACAAACTAAACCACTTTTAAAAAGTTCGCGTGAAATACAACAAATTCCTGTACAACCAATATTAGATTACATCTATAACTAATAATTAAATTCTTAGTTATGATTTATTTCAAATTACCAGCTAAATTTAACTATGACTCATTATGGAAAGCCATTTTACTGTTATCACCTTTGTAGTGAGTCACAAGTCGCCACTAGCATTTTATTTCAGCTTCAATTGTATCGTCACCTGAAACGAAAATACAGTACATTATAATTATTATTCATCATGCTTAATTTATTCTGGCATTATAAGGGCGGTACTAATTAATATAGATGAATAAATAAGTTAGCTCATGAATTGTTATATAGTTCATTAGTTCTTTTGTATGATTATGCAGTTATTGCGTTTAATTGTGTTTTATTGCGTTTGTTTGCGTTTTCTAAGTGGCAAATTCAGAAATATAGGGCTAAAATATTATAAGCCATCGTTAATTTCACATAACGATTAACGATACCGTTGGCATAAATAAAATAAGTGAGCTCATGAATTGTTATTAGTTAATTTTATAGGATTATGTTATTGCGTTTAATTGTGTTTTTATGCGTTTGTTTGCGTTTCCCAAGTTTCAATAATTAGAAGTAGGCCTAAACCATACCATACTACTATTAACCAACTCATGTAACATGTACTAAAAGTGATTTTATACGCATATACCTGTTATGCCTCGTTTCTAGGTGACTTGCAACAGTCAGTTAGACTCTACCTATTGACAGCTGAATTGTGTACATGTACCGTTGCGAACATTTGTCAAAATGGCCGTAAAAGTGTCTAATAAAAACGTCCGAATGCTATCAACAGGTGTTCTGTTGTGAAGATACGTAAGAAATATTTTGTAAATTCACATTTATCAATTAATAAACAATTAAAGGCTCAGAAGATTTATTCATAAAGGATAATTATAAGTTTTACGACTAAAATTAATCCAAATAAACATGATAACCCAAGTGATTTATAATAATGCGTTTGAAAATGGTTTGATTAATTGGTAATGCAAATGTCTTTGATGGTCTATGCTTTTAATCAAGGTTCTAGACCGAAAGTAGTAAAAAGATAAATATTTTGACACATATGGCGTTTCATAATATTTAAAAAAATCGAAACGTCTACTGGTAGATAGGAAACTGTAGAGTTAACGTATCATTGTGCAATTCTTCCTTTTTAATATTGTATTTTTAATAGTTTTAATAATTTTATGATAAAAGCTTTTAATCTGTATGTATTATACATAACCTAGCTTTTAATGTATCTTTGTGTATTTGGTTTTAATCTTCTGAATTTGTATAGTATATCTTTTTTTTATATTTCATGCCAGTTTCAAATGTATTTCCATTTTATATTACTATGGACAATAAAAGAATATCAGTATCAGCGGTGGACTAACATAAAAAAGACAAGACAACCACATATTTGGTGAAAGTCTATTAATCAACATTAAACATTACAACATTTTTTTATTTCCCATAAAGTACAATCAGCTCTATTCAAGGGACACAAACAAACACAATTAAGGGGACACGTTCCCATTAAACAAACGAGGAGGAAATATATTTTTACAAACTATTAAGTTAAACAATCTTTTTTTAATCACAATAGTAAGGAAATGATTCTTCAAAAATGGTTGAAAAATAAATGTCAGTTGTAACATGGATTTAATAATTTATGTACTGTATGGCTTATGAATATTATTACGTAATGTATTGTATGTAATTCAATATTTTAACAGATAAAGAAGAATAAAGTGAGACGAACCTACATAAGAAAAAAAAAAAAATTGGTCAACTATTTTTTTTTTATTCAATCGAAATCAACAGCGATAATTACCGCCACTAACAGGTTTGATACAAACAAAGCCAGGACTGTTTAAAGCACCTTGATTGGTCCTAACATTGATCAAGGGCTTCTCTAATCCAGTGCCCCGCTTGACCAGAGGAAAGGCATTAAGCCAATACGTCTGAGGCAGATACTAGATGCAGAAGCTGCCATAAGAGTCAGCAGTGCTGATTTCAAATACCTAACGGGACCCCAGCTCCATATAGAGTACCCGATATTCCCAGATGGTCGATCTCCCATCCAAGCTTTAACCAGGCCCAACGTTGCTTAACTTCGGTGATCTGATAAAAATTTTCCAATATGAAGCTGAATACTTAATTGAAATTTATCTAGAAGCGGAACTATGCTTCAGAAATAATTTCATCAAGTCAAGTGCAGCTCCGATTTTTGTTATCCAAATCTAATTCTTGTGATATTCAAATAAACTGCTGCTTTGTTATAGTATAAAAACCCTGTTATATTTGATGACAAATTACCTCGAGCAAGCAAAATTACTTGTTTGTTCATTTCTAGGTTGGGTGACTAAACATTTGCATTGCTTTTTCCAAAATTAGTTCAGTATATATCGATTGCTTTTGTAAATACCTTTTTTTTTATTAAAATATTTATTAATATGAATTTTTAAAACTAGGACAGCTAAAATAGGAAGGTTTATTACTTTTTAGAACTGTTCTTACAATTAGGCCTAGTGGTGATTTATTTGATGAGGAATCTGTGTTCGATGATAAATTTGTTGAATTTATTTTTCATTTTCATTGTTGTTTTCACTTTTATTGTGTAAATTGTTTTTTTAAATTAGAAATTGCAAAGTGCAAGTTTGTGCTGTGCGCAGCTGTATAGTGCTACCGCAGAGAGAGAAAGCCTTAAACTGGCCTAGGTCGTCGTAGGCCAATGTTTTGTAGTCAAACAATGAACTTTCGGATCTGACAAGCAATGAAGCGTGACAATAGGTCACATCGCCGTGAAGAATGTGAAAACTGTAGCTGCTACGCAGTAATAAACACATTCAATGATTTATAAATAATCATCATATGGGATCATACTAACATACTACTAAACATGTTGATAGTTTGCGGTACACAGAACCACGTATAACACTTCCTCGAGAAACTCAACAGTTCTTTCAGAAACCAACTTTATATCAACATCATTTGATTTCGCCAGGCAAACCTTCAAACAAAATAAAAATAATATATACTATTTTAATACCAGTAAGTCTATGTATAACGACAGTCATTGTGAACGCACTAATAAGAAAAAGGGTAATAATCCAAAAATGTTTATTCTTATTTTGTAACCATTTATAAGCATCAGACTTTCTTCAGTCGTAAAACGATAACACATTTCTTTTGGATCGTTAGTAGATACGGAGTAGTTGGGGAAGGGGGGGGGGGGGGGTTAAGACCGTAATCGATCTGATGCTGCAGGGAAGGCTGATGTTCACATTTTTGTCGAGTAATTTCCGGTTAAGCTCAAGTACCAACTTTTACATCTCTGTAAGAATTGAATCTCAACACCGTATCATCTTTAGCTTACAAATGACATCATTTCATTAATGAATTGAGGTTAAGCATGCTAATTATAAAGGTTGGAAATTATTAGTAGTTGAACTAAGGAAGTGATCTCTGCTTCAACATTGTTAGATTAGTTTTCTCCATGGATCGTAAGGATAGAGTTACACAGTGTCCCAAATAGAGAAAGTGTTGGATATCTTTGTAATGTAATCAAGGAAGACTAATCAGAAAATGTACTGTAGTCCCACCAAAAATGGAGAGAAATTGAAAGAATAGAATGATATCTTACAAGTATATAGTAAAATCAGTCTCCTCCAAGAATTAATTTGCTTTGGAAGTAAGGACCTACAATGTCCTGAAATGTCTAGAATTATGGAAGTTTATCCTGACAATATGGAGTTTTTGGAAAATCTTGAAGAATAGTATACATTGAGTTTAAAACATCTTAAACATATTTAGAATGATATCTTACAAGTATATAGTAAAATCAGTCTCCTCCACGATAGAATTAATTTGCTTTGGAAGTAAGGACCTACAATGTCCTGAAATGTCTAGAATTATGGAAGTTTATCCTGACAATATGGAGTTTTTGGAAGATCTTGAAGAATAGTATACATTGAGTTTAAAACATCGTAAACTTATTTAGTTAAATGTATTACACATAGTTTAAGTTTCTTGGAAACAGTTAAGTTAATAGGTAATGTTTGGAGTTCAGTATTTTGGAATTGTTGAGTTAAATATAGGAATAATGCCATTGAAAGTAAAAATAAACATTGGACCTGAAAAGTTACAAAGTATTTTGACACGATGACTGAACGTGTCTTAATGATAGGTCTATATAGAAAAAAGTATACTTGAAAGAGTAAAACATCTTTGAAGAATATTGTAAAATACATGTTAAGTATGGAGTCCAGTATAAGTTAAATATCTGGGAAATATCAGTGATGTATACTTGGTGTATTATTTAAAATATGGATTTTGGATATTATTGGTTTCATATCGACGAAATAGTAGAGAAATATTAAAGTTACTTGAACAGTTTTTACTTTTTCCAAGTGAATCTTAAATAAAACATTGAAAATATTGACTTATACTTGCATACTCTACCTGCACCTCTTTATTGTAAAGATAGTTTGTAATATAAATATTATTGTTTATCGTATTGTCTTATTGAGAATCCATCAAATGAGATAATGTAGAATATAATATAGAATATTAAATTAATTAAGAATAAAAAAATGTAAAGATGATTGGTAGCGTTGGAATGTGATTTGATAGTTACCAATTAGATAACTCCATCAAATCATATGCAATCATTAGGAGACACTAACATAACTTTCTTTGTTCTTGGTAATTATTTGTAATTGTTTCCGAGAGCCAAACTGCCGGTCAACTGATCATCTTCCCAATAAACAATAATCTACGAGGAAGAACAACGGCTTGCGCATGGTAACGTGGCACACTTTAAAATTAGTCTAATCATGCGTGTACTTATTGTTCCTACTTAGTCGCTCGAGTTGTTCTTACAACGTGAAAGCCGTCGTAATGGAATATCAATTGATAAGATTTTGCCGCGCTTAATCACAGCCTAACGAGTGTTCCTGATTAAACGCTCGGATTAATTTCTTTTTCACAAATGTACAAGTTGATCACCCGTGGGATTCAATCTAGCTTCTGTAACCCGTTAATCGATGTTATAGGTTCCATTAAGCTATTCAATATGCCTGAGAATGTTTTGACAGAGAAGATTGATGTTTGTATTTTTACATTTCCCTTATGAAATTGATCGCTGTCAAATACTAATTAAGACGCTATCGCTAGTGGTATGTACAATAATGAAATGTTCATTAAGACAGATGTAACGACAGAGAACCTCAAATATTACAGGCAAATAGTTATACAAAGAAATGAATGTTTATGAGCTGAATTTGGAGAATATTTTATATAATAATCATTATTTGTTTTATAAACAAAATACCTAATAACTTTTCTAGCTGTTTTACTTTATCGTTTTGATTTAGCTTTTTGCTCTTTTTTTGTATCTCCATTGAGATCCAGCCCTGGTACCCACAGCATTGTCATTTTTTCAGTATTTTGCCTTTGGATTCAAAATACCTAATACGACAATACTTACCGACGGTTATAAAGTAAACTTATACTCAATATATCCACAGCTTTCATCTTCAGGCCAGAACAAAAGTGGCACTCGAATTTTGTCTGCGGGACATGAACAATTTATAAACAGCGCATTCTACAAAGTAGTTTTCGGTCGCGTAATATTGGTACTGTAACTCTATCGCGTCGCGCAATATTTTCAGAAATGTACAAAATGCACTATTCCCTGTGTGCAAAAAGTTACAACCGGTGCAATATAACCATTGTATAGAACTTGACTGTGCAATGGAACTAAATAGTCAACGGCACGTGATACAAAAGTAATCAATAATCAAATAAAATGATACACTTAGCGTGTTAAACAATTTGATGTGGGTGTGGTCTAACATATTACCTAGATTTGCAATAACCATGATATATAAATTAAATCCAAACACACCTTAATAAAGTAGAACAGGGTTTTAAGATGGTGAAACAGAAAGAATTACAATTTTGTATTATGTTTAGTAGTACAGTATATACTTTTCAAAATTGTTTGAATTACCAAAACAGGCCATCAATGTTGTTTACCATACACTACCACGTATAGTCTGCCGCGGGACAAATGGCATCAAGCAGGCTACTTCAAATTGCTGAGTGCAGGAAACTGTGGCCTAAAGAAATAATTGATTACAGTTAAAATCGATCAGTCTTCTCATTTCGAACACTATTTCTCTACCACTGATACATTTTTGTAATGTCCTCACTGTAATCCAATTTCCTGACTGTAACGAACGGACAGTTATAAATGTTTTCATACGTGCAAGTGAAATTACAATGCATGTTTCATCAAATTAATATATATAAAAGCTCTACTTTTTCTGTTGAGCAGAATTATAGCCTGCTATAGATATGGTGTGTGACGCAATTTTGTTCTGCTGTCATTCCTGGTAAAAATGCCAAAGCAATACTGTATACAAGCAATACTGTATACAAGCAATACTGTATACAAGCAATACTGTATACAAGCAATACTGTATGCAAGCAATACTGTATGCAAGCAATACTGTATGCAAGCAATACTGTATACAAGCAATACTGTATACAAGCAATACTGTATACAAGCAATACTGTATGCAAGCAATACTGTATGCAAGCAATACTGTATGCAAGCAATACTGTATACAAGCAATACTACAAGCAATACTAAAATATGTAATTTATTGTCAAAACATTATAATAAAAACAAAATCATCTCTTAAAACTCGAAATCTCATATTTTGAGAAAATATACTGCAACGTTATGTATGTTTCATTGTTGCATTTTGTGTACATATATAACGGTGTAACATGAGAGTAACTCTTTAATTGATATAGTACTTTAATTGTCCAACACGTGGGCAAAGATATTGTCAATTGCATACAAGGGTTGCTGTTATAGTTTAAGAAACGCGTTTGTATTTATGTTTATATGAATTTGTTTAGACGTGTAGAGTTCAGGAAACGCGTTTGTATTTATGTTTATATTATGAATTTTGTATAGACGTGTAGAGTTTAGGAAACGCGTTTGTATTTTATGTTTATATGAATTTGTATAGAATGTTTATAGAATATGTAAAGGCAAAAAATAAACTTTAAAAAATTAATTCAACAGAGGCAACAGAACTATTAAAAAATAAAGCAAAAGTATATAAAAAATTCATTAAGGGCGAACAAAAAAAATATTATAAAGAATTAAACAAGAAATTAAGAAATCTAAAAACACAAAATCCTAAACATTATTGGGCTATTCTGAACAAAAATAAAGATGTAAAAAATGCAGATATAAGTTTAGGTATATTTAGAGAACACTTTAAAAAATTAAGTGAAAGTAAAGATAACGAGGATAGTGATTTTGACCCAAGGAAAATAGACCATTCAATAAATGAACACATTAATATGCCATTTACTGCAGAAGAAATTAAACTATCAATTAGCAAACTGCGTAACAATAAAGGAGCTGGTATTGATAACATAATCAACGAATACTTAAGAAACAGCCCTGTGGAATTAATTGAATTAATTACTCGATTATTTAACTTGATTCTTGATTCGGGTGTAGTGCCACAAGACTGGTGCATCGGAATTATTGTACCCATCTACAAAAAGAAGGGTTCCCCCAATGATCCTGATAACTATCGAGGGATCACCCTACTTAGCTGTATGGGGAAATTGTTTACGGCAACTATTAACAATCGACTCTCTTCTTACATCGAAGGTGCAGGTATTATGGGCGAAGAACAAGCAGGATTTAGGGATGGGTACTCAACTAATGATAATATACTAGTTTTACACTCCATAATTGAATTATATTTAAACAAACACAAAAGGTTATTTTGCGCATTCATCGACTATAAGAAAGCGTTTGACTTAGTTGACAGATCGTTTTTGTGGAGCAAATTAATTTCATGTGGCATAAACGGTAAAGTTATTACTGTTATTTATAATATGTATGCAACGGCCAAGTCTTGTGTCAAATTGAATGGTTTAATTTCCGATTGTTTCCCATGTAATATTGGAGTACGACAAGGGGAAAACTTGTCACCACTTTTGTTTGCGATTTACCTTAATGATTTCGAATTTTTTGTTAGTCGTTACTATAAAGGTCTAGATTACCTATCCAAAGAATTCAACAAGGTTTTAAGTGATGAGGATGTAGAAGTTTTCCTCAAATTATATGTTTTATTGTATGCGGATGATACAATTGTTATGGCAGAAAGTCCCATAGAACTTCAGAAAGCATTAAAAGCTATTCATAACTACTGTGGTATGTGGAACCTCACAGTTAACACGACAAAAACAAAAATTATTATTTTTTCTAGAGGGAAAGTTAGAAATAAACCCATGTTTATGTTTGGTGATGAACAAATTGAGATTGTAGATGATTACATTTATTTAGGAACAACCTTTAATTTTAATGGCAAATTTAATAAAGCTATTGACAAGCAAGTAACACAAGCCAAAAGAGCAATGTACAGTATGTTAACAAAAGCTAAACAATTAAATCTTCCGTTAGACATTGTGTGTGAACTTTTTGACCAGCTCGTTTTGCCAATTTTGGTATATGGTTGCGAAGTTTGGGGATTCCAAAAGCTTGATCAGATCGAGGTCTTTTACAGAAAATTTTTAAAGCATATTCTCAAACTTAATAAATCCACTGCAAATTGCATGGTTTATGGTGAAGTCGGTAGAGCAAATATTAAATTAGTAATTGATAAAAGAATGTTACAGTTTTGGGTACGCATCATAAGTAGCAAACAAAGCAAATTGTCAAATATTATGTTCAGGTTGCTAAAAAAATTACATGATCAGGATATTTATCTCTCACAATGGACTAGCAAAATTCAAAATGTACTCAACAATTGTGGTATGTCCCAAATGTGGAATGACTTCGATAATTTTAATAAAAAATGGTAAGTTAGCAAAGAGTATTAATCTCCGATTGAGTGACATCTCAAAACAGGAATGGCGTCATGATGTTTTTTCTAATTCAATGTGTGATAATTATAGATATTTTAAGGATGTTTTAGTATTCGAACAGTCATTAATTTTACTAAAAGATAATGAAAGGATTGATCTCTGCAGGTTCAGGTGTGGGAATCATCGACTTCCAATCTCTAAAAGATACAGTAATGAACACGAAACCAAATGTACTTTATGTAACCTAAAAGAGATTGGAGACGAATACCACTATTTATTTATTTGCCCCTTACTTGTTCCCATGCGCCAAATTTACATTCAAAAGTATTATATCACCCGCCCAAATAGAACCAAAATGCACCAATTACTCAATACCAGATCAAAAAAAAAACTATCAAACTTAGCTAAATTTATTCATAAAATTTTGTATTTGTTTTAGTTAGATGTTGTTTTTCGATATATCAATTATTTATTAAGACCAAATATTTATGTCTGGAAGTGTTTAGTTTGTTTCTGTCAAGATTTGAAAGAATGTTCTTTCATACCCTGAAAAAGGGTCGATAAAGAAATAAAGAATCATTGTCATTGTCATTGTCATTGTCATAGACGTGTAGAGTTTAGGAAACGCGTTTGTATTTTATGTTTATATGAATTTGTATAGACGTGTAGAGTTCAGGAAACGCGTTTGTATTTTATGTTTATATGAATTTTGCATAGACGTGTAGAGTTTAGGAAACGCGTTTGTATTTTATGTTTATATGAATTTGTATAGACGTGTAGAGTTTAGGAAACGCGTTTGTATTTTATGTTTATATGAATTTGTATAGACGTGTAGAGTTTAGGAAACACGTTTGTATTTTATGTTTATATGAATTTATATAGAGGTGTAGAGTTTAGGAAACGCGTTTGTATTTTATGTTTATATGAATTTGTATAGACGTGTAGAGTTTAGGAAACGCGTTTGTAATTTATGTTTATATGAATTTGTATGGCCGGACGTGTAAAGTTTAAGAAACGCGTTTCTATTTTATATTTATATGAATTTGTATAGACGTATAGAGTTTAGGAAACGCGTTTGTAAACGGTTTAAATCAAATTTCAATATTAATACTACAGTATCATATAATTTAATTTTGGTAATGCTGATGCTGGTTTGGACGTTAATATAATAACTAGTGCATGTTCAAACAGCTTATATCCATCGTTAATGTTAATCTGTTTTTAGTCACTCTCTCGTAAAAATATGAAATATCGCGTGTATTTTGGCAAAGAATGACAACAAGTTAAGCTCTGTCTACACTATAAAACTAGTGTGACGTGCCCAAATATGGTAGTGATATGCACAAATATGGTAGTGATCACATTTTTTTGTCACATAAAGTTTGATAGAAGCAGTATTATAATTTTGTTTATGAGTGAAAACAAACTAATATAAATCAATACATATTTTAAAACACACGATTCTCTGTAGTCCTACTGTAATCTATAGATTTCTTTAGTATCATTCGGAAATACAGCATCACATGTGTTTCACATGTATCGCCTAGTGTACCACATTTGTGATACAAATTAGATGCTGTATTACCAAATATTCATATGATACTGGGAAAATATTGAAGTACGTGGAGATACAGCAATGATAATTAGGTAGGCCTATTTCAAAATTGTGTCGCGTATTATCAGAATTTCTAATATATAGGCCTACATTAATAACTTTAATAATAAGGCAAGGAAAATGCGTGGGCCCAATATTAGAACTATTTCATCATAATTATCTATTAAAAAAAAAGGAGGAAAACAAGAAAGGAGTTTTTTTTTGTTCTTTGCATCCAACCACTCGCCCCACCACCTCAATCATGGTTTCAACCTCTTTTTAACGTAATATATTTTAAAATAACATTTAAAAATTAAAACAAAAAGTTTGATAAGACAGGGAAAATGAATGACCCAATATTGAGCATAATCTATTATTATTATGTTTCCATACGTGTTTGATTCAAACATTACCGGAGTAATGTTGTACAGAGGTTTCACACAATTAGGTGCATCTTTATAAATGGATTAAATCTCGCTTATGTATTGTGTCCCAAAAAAATAAAAAATGAAGATTAACTAAATCAGACTTTAACTAGGTTATTTTGTCATTTTAATAAAGTTAATCACTTCCGTAGAAAAAAAAACGAAAACAAAAAATGTTTTTACTTATAAAATGATAAAATAAATTCAACCAAAAACCCATTGTCTGGCAGTCAATTAATATACTTTTTTTTGGCTTTAAATTACAGTTTTTACAGGTAAAAATATTTTTTTTTCCGATCTAATTTTTGGTCAAAGTGGATAACTATTATGTGACATTAAAATGGCATATTCAACAACAACAATTTTAGAAATTATTTTTTCAGGGGAACAATACATCTTTATTATTTTCTAAGGTTGCTTATTAGCTTAAAGATCTATGCTCTGCACAGGTCTTAAAATATGCATCCTCCATGACTGTTGTAGTAGATGTAGTATGTGGAAAATAAATTGAATTGAAAAACTGATGAAGGAATTCAGAGAAAGCTAAAGTCAATCAATTCGTAACACAACTTGTATAAAAACAGTGAAATGGGCCTAACATAATATTCTAAAAATAAACATTAAATTTGTAATATTAATTATGTAAATATAAAAATTCAATTTAAAGAAAGTTCCGTACGTTATAGATTGATATTTCAACAATAGAAACCAATTAAGCCAGCCATTTCTCAAAAACATGATAAAATATATAGATTAAAAAATCATTAAAAACGAACGTAAAGGTCAACTGAGGTCGTTGTCATAGGAACAATAGGTCTAAGTCCCTAGAGGCTTTAAAGCATACAGAACATTCTCAGTTTATGTTATTCAGGATAACATCGCAATGATTGATGGGTAATTGTCATCGACCAGGGTTTAATTAAAACGTAATCAAATGCAGCTTAGAATGGCGACCTACATTGTATATTGTTCAACAAGAGAATAGGCCTACGCAATACACATTGAATGATATCCATAAGAAAAACAATATAATATAGGTGTAAATGTACAGAAAAGCAATAAACATATTTCTAGAAAGATGGCATAATATCACAAGAAAGGTCCGTGATACAGGGTCCCATGTGGTAACATGCATTCTATTATTCGCACCCGATTTTCAGTACTGTATCTCCACATACAGTATCTTAATATTTCTTCAGTATGAATAGTCAAATTCCGTAATACAGCAACATACGTGTTCTACATGTGATGTCTGTATCAAGGACGGTTATGTTTAGTGTTAGATTAGGTCATATGATACATACTTGTTGCCCATGTGATGCTATATCAAGGAATGTGCCTACAATTACTGGGCAAATTTAATACCGAGAATCACCCATCATTTGCTAATATACAGCGTCATCTAGTATCACTGTTTCTGCGATACAGCCATGTGACCCTGTTACAAGGAATTGTCTATGATACTAAACAAACTGTAAGTAGAGTTCCAAGAATCGGCCATACATCAAAGACAACAGGTGTAAGATATGAAAAAATGACGAGACGAACTGGCGAGATTTGGTTAGACTCAATAGAATTGGACTAGACAGTGATATTTACATTTTAAGCGAAAATCAATGTCAATAAAAACATTAGTGATGATCAACATTGTGCGCATTTCAAAATACGCACGCGTTAATGTGAAATGTCCACTATACAGTCACGATAGGTTTAATTATTATTATTTACCCGGGTAAGTAGACGTCATGGACCAATTATAGCTAACTTTGGTGAGTAGATTGTCAATTTTTCCGGGTAAATAGCTAAAGCCTGAACGTGTCAATAGATACAAAGAAGGTAATGCTGACGTCATGGACCAATTATAGCTAACTTTGGTGAGTAGATTGCCAACTTAACCGAGTAAATAGCTAAGCCTGAACGTGTCAATAGATACAAGGAAGGTAATGCTGACGTCATGGACCAATTATAGCTAACTTTGGCGAGTAGATTGCCAACTTACCCGGGTAAATAGCTAAGCCTGAACGTGTCAATAGATACAAGGAAGGTAATGCTGACGTCATGGACCAATTATAGCTAACTTTGGTGAGTAGATTGCCAACCTTTCCGGGTAAATAGCTAAGCCTGAACGTGTCAATAGATACAAGGAAGGTAATGCTGACGTCCTGGACCAATTAATTATAGCTAACTTTGGTGAGTAGATTGCCAACTTACCCGGGTAAATAGCTAAGTCTGAACGTGTCAATAGATACAAGGAAGGTAATGCTGACGTCATGGACTAATTAATTATAGCTAACTTTGGTGAGTAAATTGCCAACTTACCCGGGTAAATAGCTAAGTCTGAACGTGTCAATAGATACAAGGAAGGTAAATGCTGACGCCCGTAAGTACATGGTACATTAATAACTAAAGGAAAATACAGTACAGAGTACAAATCATTATATGTCACGTTTAAAATCAAAATGTTGGGTACCAAAATAAATTATGGCCTCATGTAGTTAATATAGATATTATGGCGATTACTCAAGCGATGATTGTGTTTTAAGTTCGTAAAATGCTAATAACACTGATTAAAATGTCACAGAGCGTACGTGTTTAAAGCACGTATTGACGTCGTGGTATAATTTTACCAATGGGACAGCAGACTATGATAGTTATTCCTCTAGGCAGTTATATTCAAGAGAATGGAATCATTACGAAACTGTATCATCGCGAAAGCTAATTAATATGGTTGACAGTTTTGGGATTTTGTAAACTCGACTAATCTATAGGTCCATGCTGCTCGACTCAATACGACCTTTTAATGCCCCGTCCCAGGAATGTGTTCATTACTATAGTTTAGTTTATGATTATATTTTTTTTTCTGTACAGTAGGCCAGACTATATTTACACAAAATGTTTACTAGTGATTTTTTTAACAAAAATAATTGATAATAAATCATTATTTCTGAAAAAAGAACAATAATTAAAATCGTTACCACCAGCAGCATCCACACCACAACCCACCAAACTGGCTACCACTTCGAACACCGCTACCACCACCACAAAGCGACCAATACTACCACCAATACCAGTATCAGCAAAACCAGTATCACCACCACCACCACCCTACCATTACGGCTATTACTGTTACTCCCACTAACACTAACACCTCTCTCTACCACTACGACTATAACTACCACTCTTAATCCGACTTAAAACGACTGTTAAAAATATAATTAAATATATTTGTTTAACCATATTTAATGAAGGTGGTCCATCCAGCAATTGCTGATCATTAGAGGTTCACAAGACAAACATATACACAAGATGCTCTACATTAACAAAGTCTTATTACAAGTCTTTGGGAGTGGAGTTGTAATTTTGTCCTGACATGTGACAGGACTTCAACCCAGGACCCTTGGAGTGGTAGCCAAGCATCATAACCACCAAGCCACAACTCCACCATTACTTCCTTTCTACTAAAATATCTAAGCATAACTGATGCAAAACTATACTCGATTCATCATGTTTACAAATGAATTTACCTTCAATAATAATATCAGCTATAATGTTTCCAATTACTTCAACACAATTGAGGTTGGGTTCATGGTTTTTGATTGCTTTTCTAGAAAAAAAAAACACATCATGAGTTTCAGGTTTTTAAGCAATATACCTGATTTAAATAAATCCTATTTGCTTTGTTCACATGACTTTTATATTGGTGCTCAACATAATTTTCTGATATTTTTTTTCTATAAATGTTTACAAAACAGAAATTAGAAAGTACATTTGATTTTGTTTTATAAAATATTTAAAAAAATACATTACAATATAACTATCTTCTATAACTGATATTGATCACAGTGAGATAAATCATTTAGCGACGTTGATAGAATGTGTATTGTATTATTCCTTGATATAGTAGGTTTTCAATTTACATTCATCACTCGCGTCATAACTCATACGAAACCCGTCATAACTCATACGAAACGCGTCAAATTACGTTAAATATTATGTTCAAGATTCTAGAGCAAGTGATGTATACTATTGACTGGTTGCAACAGAGACGCTGGAACTATTGATTCCTTGAACTATTGATTCCTTGAACAACCAACGAACCAAAAAGTAAGCGGGGAGTAACCAGAACCAGCACAGAATGTCTATTTTACAACTGAACTATACAATTGAAATCTACAATTTGAGATTGAGTCAATAATTTAGAGATACAACGGAAGGAACTTCATGAGAGGAGAATTACCAAGGAACTCCGTATCAGACATACAGATACTAATGAGTGCATATGTCACAACTGCCAGTATGATCGATCTAAGATTGGACTTTTCAGCCATAGAAAAATACAATAATAAAACTAGAAGGATTGCAACTGATGATAGTATGATTGTCCGTCAATTATCACCTGCCGACAATTCAGCTAAATTCAATCGTACTTTATTCACAACCCCTTGTTACAAGCATTACCTACACACGGTAGCCTACTCGCAATGATATTCTTCATCCGCATTGCATGTCGTTTATGTATGACGTCATTCTATTAATTAATCAAGCATAACGGATTGTAACTAGTGCCATCACAATACTAATAAAAAGATAACCTTTATGACGATTAATACGATTAATTAAAAGTGAATGAATTATTGTATAAATATGTTATTCTAAAGTGTTTGAACTAGTATTAAACAGGAGGAGTGATTAACGAAATAGACATTATTTTATCTATGTATTTATTCATATGATGGGCAATGTAATTTGCTAGTGTACCATGTCCCTATCTGGTTCCCTATTTACAACCATTTCGATTAAAAGGAGAATATAATACTCAATAACTACATCAAATATTTTACTATCATAGAAATTATAATAATAATACGTCACTGACTGCATAACACCTCGTCTGTAGTTCTTCGAGTACGCACATACAATTTTGCAGACGATACTGTTGATGGCTCAGATGGGAAATCTTTGTTTCACAACACGCAGAAATGACATAGTCCGAATAATACGACTTTTAATCATTGCATCTGTTGACATACTTTTCGAGCCGATATATTCATTAGTAAGCTATGTTACATTCCAGTATTATGGATACCATTTCGAGAAGATATAATATCATGTTTATTGTCAGTCGCACTAGTTTGACCGTTGTGTAATGTCTGTTTTATAGCAGAAGAATGTTAGAACATTTTAATTTGTAATGAATGTTTATATCAGCAAGAGTGAATGAAGCAAGCAAGCGTACTCATATCTTTATATAACATAGGCGACAGTTGGTCAGGTTTGACAGCTGCAATATTCAGATTTTTGTTGTTAACATTTTAATACACGATTATTTTAGTTGTTTATTTTAACAACTATGACCTATTACCAGGCTAACAAAACATAACAATTATGAGTATTTTGTAAATATCAAGTTATACAAATGGTTAATTTGTTTTAGATCTGCCGCATATATACTTTGACAGGTGTGCGATGGGTTAACCGAATCATTCTTGTTAACAATTTTGCTAAAAATCGCGGTGTACGTGTATAATTACATTATACACGTAGGCCATTGCGTTATTAAACCTCTTACAAGGACGCAACGCAATAACGTGAGCGCGACGCAAGCGAATTGACCAATGAAAAACGACAGCGATAATTATAATCCATCGCTTGTGATTGGCCAAATGACTTGCGTAGTGCATATGGCCATACGTTCCGTCCTTATGCGTGGTTCCCACTAGAACGCAACGCAGCGACGTATCGACGCAAAGTGATGTATTGCGTAATCACAAGTGGGAACCGACGACGCAACAGTGCTGTGCAGCAAACATCGAAGATTTGATTTCACGCAGGCGGGGGGAAATACAATTATTAGAAGGGCATTTTGTTACGTTGCGTAGATTGCGTTACGTTGCGTCGCTAGTGGGAACAAGCTTAAGTGTGAAGCACGAAAAGTCTTTGATCTCTCTATGATGGAACATGTTTTAAAATTCAAAGCAAGCGAACTCGTGATTTCCGTTGAATTTTAAATCCTGCAGGCGGTATTCTTCATTTCTCTGACTCACGTTTATAGGCTAGGCCTACATGTTTTTTTTTACTGATGGTATTTCCCCGGCGGTGACGCCACTCCATATTGTTACACTTACAGGCAGTTCGTTCGTGACTAATGCTGTCTGCTAAACTGAGATTACTGTAGAAAACAATAATCTCTATTCTATATAGTTTATCTCTAACAATTTCCATGTCAATCAGATGATGAGTCACAGTTGAGTGAGTGCTCAGAGCTATATAAACAAAATCGATATAATTGGCCGATATTTTGAGATCTCTTGTTAAAATCATCTGCTACTTTAACCTTGGCGATAATAACACATGATGATGGAATATAAAAATACACTACCTACCATGATAGTAGCGCGAAGTTAAGGACACAGGTTGAAGATATTGTGCTTTAGAATAATGTAAGAATATTAGGGTCGGAGGCGTACTAAACTTGTGTATGGGTTCAGGCTAGGTATTTACCCGTGTAAGTTGGTAACGACCTACTCACTAACGATAGCGATAGCCCCTGAAGTGGTTTAAAAATAAAGGTATAATTTCCAGACTTCGATATCCAATTCCCTAGTCCAAAACGGATTGAGGTAGGCGTGAAATGTTTCCCCCATTTGAAACTGCCGCCGTACCACTATAATCATTGGTATGACACCAGCATTTTAACCAACTTTCTCAACCAATACTGTAACAATTCACATACTAAAACGTTGGTGTTTTTCCTGGGGTCATCACAAGTCTGAATCATGTGCAAAAACTGACTTTGGTGTGTCGGCTAATGGTTGGTACGCCTCCAGGTTTTGGAAAGTTCCTCACAGGCCTACAATAAGTTACCATGTAGGCCTAACTTTAACAAAATCGTGATTCGTCGCTATGGTTTTCTTTTATAAATTAGTAGTTTAGTCATATTGTTTTGCAGTTAAATTTCAAACTAACCTTCATATCATGACATATTCATTGAGTTTAATGTAAGTACTATTAAAATTGCATATGCATTGTATTATTCATTGTTCAGTGAAAAATACGCCCTTGTTATTTCAATAAAACACCATCTGTGACTTCAACATAGGGCTTATTATTATGATTATTATCATTGCTACCATGAAGGTAAATCGTCAACGGACAAGTCATGGCGCTTCAAATTCGGTTCCCAATTGAACGCAACGCAACGACGTTGGCTCAAAACGCAAGAATCACAACGCCATGGATGACGTTGACGGGCTAATCGAGGCGATGAAGTCACACTAGGACACGACAACGTAGAAGCACGTATTAAGTGCCTAAATTAGTATGACGCAACGCAAAATAACGTACGCTGCGCAACATAACAAGGCCATATATTATGGCTGTCCCAGTCGCGTGGGCAAATTTGAGTTAGTGTTTACCGACCGACCAACCAACCAACCAACCAACCGACATAGTGAGCTATAGAGTCGCGTTGCACGCGACGAAACATGTGGTTAAACTACTTAAGCTTGGTTCTCACTAGAAACGCACCAATCACAAGTGATGAAATATTCAAACTGTCGCTTGTCATTGGTCAACTCGCTTGCGTTGCGTCTACGTTCTTGCGTTGCGTCTCCAGTTGCTTTACTTTAATTCAATACAAACGTAACTGTAATACTTCCCTCTATCGGTTTCTTCTGACTCCATAACTCTGACAAATATTATGCTATTCTCATAATAACAGATTTTCTAATGCACTTATGCAATTTATTACACGCCCACCCTTTCCATACACAGTACCTGTTGACAACGTACGATACACACTTGCGTATACAAACAATAGCATGCTTGAATAGACCACCTGTAATTAAATTTACTGACTTGCAAATCAAATTATTACGCGCTCACATATTTTAATGCGTCATTAATTGTAGAGTAACTTCGGTTGGGTTTTGATTATCGTCCCAACGGTCAAACCAATTGACCCATTTGGAAACGTAATGTACTCATGAGTTTCACAATTTTTGTATTTATGTAATTACTAATTATTTAAATTAAAAAAATACTGTTTCGCGATCTTATCGTCTGCAATTGGCTGGCACATGTCGGATTGTATTGTCATCAACAAAAAGTGTTCACTCAATACGGCTGCACCTGCTGCTTAGAATATTGTTAATGCGCGTACGCGTAATGATGTAGAAACATCAATACGCGTACGCGTATACTTTAAAAGTTGTGACCAATCACATTCATTTTCATGACTAAAATATGTTATGGATGTCGAACTAAGAAAAATATTGTAACGGACAATGTTAAAGAATAAAGCTATGCATTTCTGTTATACAAATTGCGTGAAATCGTGAGAGAATACGGTTTTATTTAACGAACGTTATATCAAAATGTCATTATGAACAAAGTATTGTACGGAATTTTAACCTTTATTTCAAAGCTGGGTCAAACATAGTTGCAGAAGGTAATACGAATTTAAAGGTCTAAGACGAGTGTGTGAAGTTCATTGACTGTACACAAAGATATAGCAACAGCAGCCGTTTACTAAGATTTTTTTTTAACGATTTATTATTAGAACGTAATAAGCTAACCAAACACAATTCCATGCAATTAAAGCATCGTTAGGAAGACACGATGATATCTAGCTATTATTACGCATGCGCTGTGGATTGTTTTTGCGGATGTTTGTTAGTTTTACAAAGCCCTGCCTATAGATTAGTTGTAATATTATAATGCATAGTAGTACCGTGTTTGTGTGCACGTTTCTAGGCTTGTTATAAATGTAACAATTTCCAAACGAAAAAAAGAAAGAGACATTTTTAAATGGAAAAAATAAATACATTTATGAACTACTGGAACAAACAAGATTGATGTAGGCCTATATACATCCTGGTTAAATAATTTCATGAATATTAAATAATACTGCTAATGAATAAAACAGGTAACACTGTGAAAACAGTAAAAGAGGAGATCAATCTCTTCAAAAGCAATCAGATCTCTTCATAGCCACCGACAGTACATGCGGTAACAGAGAAATAATGATATGAGAATGGAGAAGATGGCTATCACATTTGTTCATAATTATACCACAACCACAAGTAAGTAACTACAGTAACAACATTGACCAACGAACTTACGAATAAAAGTGGGACGAATAAAAAAAAACTTTCACCAAAGAAAGTTCAGTAAAACAATTCATGCTTAAAGGTCTCTCTATACTATCAAACAATTGTGATGTGCCCAAATATGGTAGTGATATGCCCAAACATGGTAGTGATATGACATCATCATGTCCATATATGGGCACATCACGATTTTGTTGTCACATAAAGTTGACAACGAGCTTACGACGAATAAAAGTGGGACGAATACAAACAAATTCACCAAAGAAAGTTCAGTAAAACAATTCTTAACAAGAGGTATATATGTCTACAAATATTTAAAAAATAGACATGCTATCAATTTTAATAGCCTATAGGACACAAATGAAATTCCGTCACGACTAATAATAGGCAATCATAATCTACGCTGCCTTAAGCAATCCAACATCCAAAGTATGACAAATCAGACATTCTACTCAGTTTTGTCACTTAAAAAAACCCAGAAGAAATTATACTTTGAGAAAAAGATATCAGTGTTTACATATTGAAATAGGCACAAAAGCACAGTTCCTTATTATAGGTTTTCTGTCTACTTTAATTTTCTGTACATTGTACGTTTTGTTTACTGTTTATCTTCTAATTTGTTAACTCTTTCATTAGGCCTAATCGAAACAGCAATGGTATCGTAAAAATTGATTTAAAATAATGATTTCTGCAGCCATTGTTGAAATCTGGAAAGACGTCTACTAATCTACTACAGTAAATGTGGATATTGTTATTTTATTGTGTAAAAATACTCTTTTGAAAAATACATAAACTTGAGTACGTAATTTCTAAAAGTTTAGTGACAGCAGTTGCTTCATCAGTGGTGGGACGCGCGACGGCTTCGGCCAATAGATTTTAGCTTTGCTTTATTGTATTTTCGACAACTCTCGATGTAAAATTTCTTTGACTTAGATATTACACATATTACGCGGCATCAACGTAGACAGATATAAATGAAATCTACTAATTATAATAAGGCAACATGTAGTAAATAAATTACAATTTTCTTTTGTGAAAGCTCTCCGTAATTAATATTGGAGGACAAACATTCGGTAAATTGGATTTCAATCGCAAACACCGCTTTTCAGCGTCGCTGTAGAAAATGTCAATAGATTGCATTAACTAATGTTACTTTACGATTTCATAAACAGAAATTCGAAGGCCTATCTCCAATTAAAGATTAGCTATTATAAGTTACTTTCAATGGCGTACGATACGTTCATTTGTGGAGCATTTGTTTGGAGTTGGTTAAAATCAGACTATACGTGACGTCACGTTTTCTTGAATATTTTGACTGATTGTTTACGTGTAGCAACGCAGCGTAAATTCCATCAAGAATACGTCACGTTGTTACGCTTAATGTTGTCAGTAAAGTACATTTTTGAACTAATAAACACTGTCTAGGCCCATGAGATGAACGCTGATATATAGGCCTACGTTAACATATTTTCGTATCGATTAATTCTAAGGAAAGGACAAACTAATGGACACCAGTGGCGTAGGTCATGAATATTCATGTTTAAAAATATAGTATTATTAGTGTCTCAGTTGTTAGTCGCGTGCAACGCGACTCTACAGCTCACTATGTCGGTCGGTTCGTCGGTCGGTAAACACTAACTTGAGCACGCGACTGCAGCCATGTATACTATGGCCTTGTTAAAATAAATAATTTGAGTACGAATCGCCTAAATAATAAAAGGCTGTGTAAATGATGTTAGTTAGAGCAAAGCTAGCAGTGTTCTAGGACTTGTCTTACGCACGGTGACACTGTCTGATAAAGCCTGTCTCAACCGATCTCCCAACACGTCATGAGCAATCACTTCGCAAAAGAGGATAGATGCTTGGTTTTAGCTGATAAAGCAAAAATCACGATGCGTGACGTCATAAACACATACACACATTTATTAAACACGTTCAATTCAATAATATTTGAACTTATAACCGATGACAAATTTCAGAATATTTATTTGATTTATTATTGATTATTTCTTTTTCTTCAAACAATTTACCGAAATGATATTCAATTGCCGTTTGGCATTTCAATAACAGAAATAATATAAACGATCGTCATTAAATGTGTACGCATGCGCAGGCCTAACTGATTTACAACCCCATTTCTATCGTGCTTTTTATCTTCCCGCGTTGAAATTCAACTCCGGGACTTTTGGCTTTAATTGTAAATTTATCAGGAGTAAATGTTGAATATAATCGCTTACTACTTTATACGGGGGAAATACAAAATCCCCTTGTCGGTCACTGATCTGTAATATATTCTGATGATATAGCACGAACGCTTCAGATAGGGAACTTTAGCCGATCGTTTTTATCGTTGATGTAATTATCAGAAGTCAAAATGTCGGCTTATTTTCTTGATCATTTGTCTATTATTTCACGGGGCAAGCGTGGCGCATGTATTTGATATGTTGAAGTGTTATATAATAATGTACAAGATATTTGATCTTCGAATTAATGTTTATCTCGTAAAAGCACGATGTAGTAATGGCTTTTAAGCTTCATTTCCATTTGGAAGCCACGACGCAAGTGAGTTGACCAATCACAAGCGACAGTTCGGAAGATACATCGCGTCGTGATTAGTCAAATTACTTTTCGGCGCGCTTACGTCATTGTTTTGCGTTCAAGTGGGAACCGGGCACTATTAAACAATTCACCTGACCACTGACGTACTACGTCTACGTAACCCTGCGATATGTTTACATAATCTTTTCTCTATCGGAGTTAAATTGCGGTTTATCGGAGTTAAAATGCGGCTTGTTCCGCGTTCAAACGCAGAAAATATACCGGTTAAATCTAATATACAGTACCTCGGATGGGAAGCACTTCTCTATTGTTATATTCTTAAACCTATCGGAGTTAAATCGGAAGAACCTATCGAACTTATATTTAAGATAGGCCTATCGGAGTTATATCGTGCGTCGGTTAACTAAAGAAAGTTACCGTAACTGATTTCACGAGGCCGTAGCCTAACTACAGTCTATAAAGTATACATTTTGTTGTAAAAAGAATGATGAAAGTTATTATTGACTGAACAATAGGATATGTTTTACTCGTGTTTAGATCTAGGCCCTTTAGTATGACACTAGTACACGGAGTTTAGGTCGAACCAGGGACGACATTTCCTAAGCCCAACACAACATCAACTCATGCGTGCTATCACGTACACGTTACGTTATTACCGCTAATTAAGTCAGATACGATAGGAGACAATGATATAAGTAACATCTAAAATATAGATAAGTAACAGAATTAATTGGAAAATGGCGTCGCTTTTGCGTCAACATGGACGCGTAAGCATTTTGATTGGCTGTGAGAGCGTCATTCAAAATGCCTTTATTCGTTAAAATGCCATCGCAGGCCTACTGACTGGACAAGTTGAGAAAATTAATGATTGCTCTAAGCATGAACTTGTACTGTATTGCTATGTAGGCCTAGTGTCTTGGAGACATGAATAAAACACAATTGGCATGTACTTATGTATATTATTGTATATGTTGTGTGCTTTTACTGTACCATTACTAAGAGCTACCTTTCAAAAAGTATTCATAAAAGTACGTCTTATTTTTCTTCTGTAAATTATTATATATGTTGTGTGCTTTTACTGTAACATTACTGACAGTTGTCATTCGCCAAAAAAAATAGTCTTCAAAAAATATTCATACAAATGTGATTCTTATTTTTAGTCGTGTGCAAACGCGATTCTACGGCTCACTATGTCGGACGGTCGGTCGGTCGGTCGGTCGGTAAACACTAACTCAAATTTGAGCACGCGACTGCAGCCATGTATTGGCCTTGTTCTTCTTTATATTACCTCTTTTTGTTTAGGAAACGCAATTAGAATTAAATGCGTAATTGATAACGCTTTCTGTAAATTACAAGCGTTCAGAATAGTAAATTCTCACCTGGGCAATGGCTAAGTATGTTAGGTTTCATGGAGACAACACTTGACTTTGAAATCCACTTCGACGTGTCAACATCAACGATAAAAGTCTAACTACGGGCTTTAGAGGATTCACGACTAATGTATGCGATGCTGCCTTGAAGATTGAACCTTTTCGTTCCGCCATTTACGGATGCCTTCATAATCCCATCGGAATTTTCACAGTTTTCAACGCTGAAAATAACAGAAAATGAAATACCATACAGACAATAGAATTTTTAATATTTAACACATAAGTATTATAATATATAACATTAAAAACATTTTATTTATAGAGTAATATTTAATTTATTCATTTATATTTTACGCATCTTCAAACATTTTTCAAAAACCCTACAATTCTTGATATAACAGTTTGAATAGTTTATTGTTGGTGTTGTTGTGTTATGCTTTGATTAGTTTTATGAACTACCTTATCACCGTTTGTCAATTATTATGTATATATTTAATTTTTTATTGATAATAATATTTTACTTGACTAATATATAAAACATAACAGGTAAGCATTTGTACGTTTACATCAGATTGCAAACAAAATCAGAGTTGGACACTTTATTTACCCAAGGAAGAGTGAAATTATATTCTTCTCTGATTTTTTGAATATTACCGGGCACTCCATGTATTCTCCACAACCTTGGCTAAGTCATGGAGTAACATTAGCTAAATATTGTACAATATTTTTAATTTTATTATCGTTATCGTTGTGTTAAAATAATCAGCACTTCTGCAGCTGGCGCGTGTCACAAATACATTGTATTATAACCATTATAGAATTAATGAGGTGAAATTAATTATCAAACAACACAAAACAAACTAAATACCAATGCTACCGTAACAACACCTACAAAGAAACTGAAGTACCAATGCTACCGTAACAATAATCCGTTGTCTTGATTTCGCCACGCGAAACGTAAAGTTATTTCTTCGTTGCAATTGTTTTAATTAACAAGCAGGTGTAAATAACGTAAGTATTCAAATTTAAAAAAATCAAATATCAGACTGCGGCCTAAAATTAATGCTGTCTGCATACCAGTTTCATCTAAAACTGACATATTTACACATATCCAAACTAGCTCTTGAAAATTTAGCCATTTGCTAAACGTATTTTAAACGTGATTACAAGGTAAAAATGTATTGTTTAAAGGTTTGCATGGCGAAATCAAATGTTGATATAAAGTGTGCGGTACACCACGTATATTAGTTCTGAAAAGAAATGTTGAGTTTCTCGACGTTTCGATCAATATGTTTTGATCGTCCTCAGGAATGAGAATGACATTCTCCTTAACAGTTCTTTTCAGAACTAATATACGTGGTGTACCGCAAACTTTATATAAACAAGGTAAAAATGGATAACGTCACAAAACGCCCCATTTAGAATAACAAGCACAACCTAAATATGTTGTCGAGAGTTGTTACCAGTAGGCCCTTTGCTAAACGTATTTTAAACGTGACTACAACGTAATAACGTATAACATCACAAAACGCTGCCAAAGCTGACATATTTACACAGATTGAAAGTACCGTAGCTCTTGAATAGGTACCCAGTTTAAATAACAAGCGCAACCTAAATATTTTGTCGAGAGTTGTTATCGGTATGCCCTTTACTAACTAATTTAAACGTGATTATAACGTACTGTACTAACGGATAACGCAAGTATGAAGAAATTTGATGGAGTTCAGAATTACAACGTGCATAAGAAAAATTTAACCAATAACATTTCTTGAATCTTGAATATTGGTCAATTAGCGTGTGTCCTGTCTACGTCATATGTACATTGAAAATGCGCTCTTATCGTACTAAAATGCACTGCTGCCAAGAAATTTATGCCCTAAAGGTTTTAAATTTTCAATTCATTGAAATCTCAAAATAACCGGATTTTTAATTTCGTGACTTTCGTATGAGAAGCGATCACCGATATTAATGTACAGAAATTAACATTCCCACACGAAATTAACAGTAACATTTTACCTACCATTCGAAATTTGTTAAGATATGTTATAACCGATGGGTTTAAATAAAAATAAATATAAATATAGTCAGTAAATATAAATACGAAAGTAAATAAATGTTATTTTGGATTTTCATTTGAACTCGTTGTGACGTTGGCCCTAACAGATTATAACGTTTGACCAGGCTGGCTTGGTCTACGATATTCATTTGAGCTTGTCGTGACGTTGGCTCTAACAGATTATAACGTTCGACCAGGCTGGCTAGGTCTACGATATTCATTTGAACTTGTCGTCACGTTGGCCCTAACAGATTATAACGTTTGACCAGGCTGACTAGGTCTACGATATTCATTTGAACTTGTCGTGACCTTGGCCCTAACAGATTATAACGTTCGACCAGGCTGACTAGGTGTATGCTGTTCGTGGCTTATTGTCATCTCATCATTTCTAATTCGTTAGCATCACTTTCCTCGATAAAAGGCTAAGTAATCTATATTGCAATTAACAGTTTTTAACAACAGACAATCTTAATCCAACATCACCGCGTTCGTGATTATATATTTCGTTTTCTATTATCGATATCATGTCATCAATAAACTGTTAAGTCGCTTTCTATTCCACGTCACAGAAATCATCATAATTTACGTCCATTTAATGTCCAAGCGAATAGTAATGCACGAATCTAAATTGATCACTCTGCACGTTTTTACTTACGCTCCATGATTGATAACCAATCACCGTTGTAAGATGATGCCATTGTTATCACCATCAACGGACAGTAGTTGAACAGACCAAGTAGGAGGTGAAATGGAAAAAAGAGTCGCCATTATCTATGTGAAACAAACAACACTGCATATCATACGTCGGCTTACGTACAAAAATAATCAGTCTAGGCTATACTTTAAAATACTGTAACATACAGTAAACTAAATAAGTATCTGCAATAACTTTTCATTACAGTTTCTAATCAATATGCCTGGACAGTTAAAATTGCTCATACTTGAAAAGATAAACGAAAGAATCTATGACTATCCACATTATGTATACATCGCACTTACAATGCGTAGCCTTGGGTGTGGGAGGTGGTACTAAATTATTGTACCCTTAGCCTACGATTTTTCGTATAAGGGAAAGTCAGTTTAGACCATACTTTCTTTAAATAACTACAATTATTATTCATTTTCATCCTTTCATTGTATGAATAATTGTATTTATGATAACAAAGTTTACTCTGGATTAATTTTTAATTTAATTTTAACCCATGAAAGCGGATAGTTTTTTGTCTATCTATCAATTGTACCGAACGGATTAGGCTCGTACATCATCGTTGTCACCAATATTTGTCAATCATCGTCGCCGTCACAATCGCTCCATCGTCGTCATCATTACATGTCCACCGTTGTCGTTACCACCACTACCATCAATCTACCGTCGTTCATCGTCACCACTCCCGGTTAACCATCATCGATTATCACAAATACCGGTCCACCATAGTCATCACAACTACCGGTCCACCATATTCATCACAACTACCGGTCCACCATCGTCGTCACAACTACCAGTCCACCATCGTCGATCGTCATACCACTATTGGTCCACCATCGTTGATCGTAACTACTACCGGTCCACCATCTTCGATCGTCACCACTACCGGTTTGCCATCGTCGATCGTCATCACTACCGGTCCAACATCGCCGATCGTCACCACTACCGGTCCAACATCGTTGATCGTCACTCTCAACGGTCTCCATCGTTGATCGTCATCACTTCCGGTGCCCCATCGTGGTCACAACTATCGGTCACCACTACCGGTTCACCATCGTCGATCCTCACCACCACCACCACCGGCCAACCATCGTCGATCGTCACCACCACCACCACCGGCCCACCATCGTCGATCGTCATACCACTATTGGTCCACCATCTTTGATCGTCACTACTACCGGTCCACCATCTTCTATCGCCACCACTCTCACCACTATCGGTCTGCCATCGTCAATCGTCACCACTACCGGTCCGCCATTGTCAATCGTCACCACTACCGGTCCGTCATCGTCAATCGTCACCACTACCGGTCCAACATCGTCAATCGTCACCACTACAGGTATGCCATCGTCACCACTACTGGTATGCCACCACTACCGGTCCGCTATCCTCAATCGTCACCACTACCGGCTTCCATCGTCGATCGTATACACTAACGGTCCAACATCGACACAACTACCGGTCCGACACCTGTGCACCCTGTATCAACCTCGTGTTATGTAATTGTGTCTATTCACAATTTTATCATTCTCGCCCACATTTAATTTGTCATATTTTCTCTTGTCTTTTATCATTTCATAATTTATTCATTAATACATGTATTTTTCGTAGGCGTAAGACACTCGTCACGATATGTTTGTTTCATTACATTTCCTCACAATGTTAAGTGTTATTAAAATGATCATATAACAGCTTCTGATGTTTTCAACTAGCGATTGCGTGTCATGTGACCAGTCGATACACAAAACTTGTTACATCAGTAAAATGTTAATACATAAAATAACACCGCATTTAAAGTTTGTCTCTCATAGATGTACTAACATCATCAATAAACGAGATCATTATATAAAATTTCGTCACACACAATGCTTCGTTATGCCTCTGTTATTGGCTATGTCTTTATCGCGCGTAGTTAATGTATTCATGCGCGTTCACCGTGAATCATACGCGCAGCTGCTCAGCTGGTTCTAACCAGTTTTCACACAGCGCCACTTTAAGATTCAAATTGCAATAGCTCCATAAATCATGAGCAGACATCGCTGCCAATTCTTGCGATTAAAAAACAACCATAATACTACAGTAGAAACAGAAGATCCTTTTATATTTATGATACTAACGCAAAATTGCTGACGGCAATTGAAGCGGCTGTCATTCAAGTTATATTATTATATAGCCGTAAAAGTCAAATAAAAAAAATTGCCGGCACATGAATAGCATGCGTGTGAAAAACGCGCATATTTTAATAAAAGTGAAACTTAAACTTAAGTCAATGCAGAGGCAATTTATAAATGTGAAATGCTTTTCTTTTGTTAAAGAGATGGACGTGTTGTTTTATGCATAGATATAAAACTATACAACTAAATTTTCAACTGTCAATGTATAGACATACTTTAATACCAGGTTTTCTCATAGTTGTCCCAAATGCTACGGTGAAAATCCACTTAAAAATACATAAGATATACGGTAATTAAATCACAGCACAGAAAACACAATATTAAAATTATATTTAAAAATCAAATAATTTTCTGTATCACACAGTTGCTTAATAATTAAAATTCGCAGCAATAATTTCCGGCTCTTATCCCAGTGGATTTGCTTACTGTTTCTTTAGAGTCATCAATTGCCACATGCAACATTTGAATAACAAGTGAAATATTTTATCTATTATTATCGTATTTTATTTGTCAAGTACGTGACTGAAACACACGTAAAACACCTAATAGAACATCTCTCTATTCGGTATTATTCCATGTTTTCTTCGGTTAAAACAAGTAAGTAATGAATTACAATTATTCTAGATATACTGCATTGAATGCAGTAATTACTGCATGCAATTGTAATTGTAGTTTTTGTAATGTATTATTGAAATGAAAGATTGAAAATAAAAAAAAATTAAAAAAATACTGCAAGCACTACCACTATTTTCGTTATCGTTTCAATGTGTAGGTTTATCAGAAAACCACCGAAATAAACAATGTGTATGGTTTTCCTAAGAAAGGCTTGCCAAAGAATTGCATTTACTGTAGTAGAATCATTTTATTTTGCCAAGGCCAACAGCCATAAGTCGCGAGCTAAAACGCATAGTGATACCGGACCGACAGACAGACCGACAGACCGACCGACATAGTGAACTATAGAGTCGCGTCCACGCGACTAAAATAGAACATCATTTTAAATGAATAAATAAAATAGCAGTAAGCTAATTTACTTATACATCTCTTATACATTAATATGAAAGAATCCGTCAAAGTCAGTAATTTAATTGAGGATAATGAACTTTGCGCATGCGCATTTAGGAATAGTAAGTTTGTTCGTACGTAAGATTGATTCCCACATGGACAAAACGCAATGTAAATTGCTTAGCTAGTGGGAACCACACTTACGTCTCTTAGAATGTTAGCATCGTTTTTTATTACATTTTTTGTTCAGATTATTGGCTTATTAACATAAATGCTTCAACGGTAGATTCACGAAACAATGAAAACAAAATAAAGCAAAAGACCAAAGGAAAAGTTTAGTATAAAGGAATACACTGCGCTACTGTAGTTTCGCACCTACGACTGGGCATAAGTCTTCACGGTCACTCACCATCACTGCCGCGTTTTTTAATTGGTTAAGCTCGAGAGAGAGTGTGGTGCCTAATTGCATTCACACCGGAATAACACAAGTTATCAAAGCAATCGTAGTTCGAGACTTTACTCAATTCTAAGGTATCAACATTTTCTAAGTTAACTTTAAATTATGAAGACAAAATGACAGAAAGCTACGATGTTTATGCTGGAAGGATGGCATTGATGGATATAAAAATGTTGAATAAAAACAAATGTCTATTTTCTTTATACCGTGACAGTTTAATTTCTGCATTTTAACAAGAAAGTTGAAACATTCAACAATAAGGATTTGTTTTTATCATGAAATCAACCATCAAAAACAGACAACTCTGAGTTTGAACGAAGATTGATTGTCTAATGAATATTCATGAGATGATTGAGCATTGTTACTTGCACATTTACTCTGCATATTACATTTATGTGTGTAATTTAACCATTATAATGTTTGTGTAAAAGTTGATGTAGTACTACGCAAACACCTCGCCAAGCCACGGGCCACGCGTGGGGCACGAAGGCCATGTGAAGGCCACTCGTGAATTAACATTTTAAGTACAACAGTTAGGGGGAAATGGCTGTAACCATGTTATAAAGTAAATTCAAAGTTGTCAAAACAATATCTATCTGATAACTTAACAACATAAACTCCTAGAAAGTAGGAAGCCTTTTGCAATTTGTTTTCTTACTGACAAAGCGTAACTGTACATGTACGTCCTAAAATATAGGAAACTTAAAGATTTTTCTCCAATATAAGTACAGATATTTCTTTTATTTCCACACATCTAAATACACAATCATCATTTCGGTATTTGTCTGAAAACGAATTTAGCATTTATTTTAGCAAAATAGTATACAAGTTAGAAACTACTAAAACAAGCCGATCTTCATACAGCCACAGCGCAGCTTGTTAAAGTGCTTAGAGATGGGATAAAATGAACTAAAAGCAGTATAAAACAACCTACAACATGCTAAGTAAAGATTGGTGGGTATTCTAGTTTTCTCCAATATCAAAGGCACCATGAGTTTTGAAATGAATTTGGTGTCTTTCCTTATTTGAACCTTGAGTGCTTTACAGCTGCAGTACCTTCATGTTGAAAGAAATAGAAAGTTAACATGACGAGTTGTAGCTTGGTGCCGAGTAATAGACATACCACTTCTTTTCAGATTCTTTAAATCTCAAAGTTTGCCCTGACACCAGAATAATGTGTGCTTGATGACCTAAGATCAGATAACACTTAATACAACGATTATGCTGTTAGAAAACAGTTTCGTTCAGTTGAGACACTATAAATTTAATATAAATATACAGTACACATATAGTGATAACAGTAGGTTGACAACATTACTCTCTTCCCCCTGTACGTCTATGTAGCATGGCGTGATCCATTTTATAAAAATTACAACATTCCTTCTTTTAAATTTCTTGCTCGGATTTTTGGATCATTAGCAGAAATGCCAAAACAGTATAGATTTGACAGACATTGAAAACAAAAAGCAAAGAGACCAAACGAAGAGTTTAGTATAAATATCTATTAGCTTTCTACAATCTTTCTTATTTCTTAGTCGGATTTTTTTAGGAATCGGAAGCAGAAATACCAAAACAGTAGAGATTTGACAGACATTGAAAACAAAAAGCAAAGAGACCAAACGAAGAGTTTAGTATAAATATCTATTAGCTTTCTAAAACCTTTCTTATTTCTTAGTCGGATTTTTTTAGGAATCGGAAGCAGAAATACCAAAACAGTAGAGATTTGACAGACATTGAAAACAAAAAGCAAAGAGACCAAACGAAGAGTTTAGTATAAATATCTATTAGCTTTCTAAAACCTTTCTTATTTCTTAGTCGGATTTTTTTATGAATCGGAAGCAGAAATACCAAAACAGTAGAGATTTGACAGACATTGAAAACAAAAAGCAAAGAGACCAAACGAAGAGTTTAGTATAAATATCTATTAGCTTTCTAAAACCTTTCTTATTTCTTAGTCGGATTTTTTGGAACATCAGCAGCAGAAATACCAAAACAGTAGAGATGATTTGAAAAAAAACCCCAAAAGACCAAACGAAGAGTTTAGTATAAATGTCTGTCAGCGTACACATTCTTTCAAAACCTTTCTTATTTTTTGGTCGGATTTTTGGAACATCAGCAGAAATGCCAAAACAGTAACGTAAAGATTTGATAGAAATTGAGAAAATAAAAGAGACGTGACCAGAAGAAGATTTTAGTATAAATTTCTATTAGCGTACTGCACTCTGTAAAACCTTTTGATCATTTCTTGATTTCATATTTCTTGGTCGGATTTTTTGGATCATAAGCAGAAATTCCAAAACAGTAGAGATTTAAGAGACATTTAGAAAAACCCAAAGAGACCAAAATAAGAGTTTAGTATAAATCACACACTACTCTGTAAAACCTTTTAAATTATTGACGTTAGATTTGAGGCTCTATGTTGACCTAATGCAGTAAAAGCTAATGACAGTGTAAATATTAGGAACATTGTCAACTAATTCCATCTTCATCATTTAATGCAAGTCTCATAAACAACAATCTAAATGGAAAAATGTTTGTTTTGTATGACTCGTTCGTAAAACTAGGCTAGTGTAAGTTTTGTGAATGAATGTATATATATTTTTATAATGGACGATCTTCATTTTTTGTATGGTTGATCTTCAATCATTTAAGGTGACTGACCCGTGTGAACACGCACTCATTTACATCCCTAATGTACATTGTTATGATAAAGTACCTAGGCTAATGTTTTTCGCGACACTGGAAAACAATGCGAACATAATTCTAGCCTCGGGTTAACCCATTAGACTTGATTATCGATGTAAATATTAATTTGTGACGTAAAATGACAAACAGCCACCGCAATTATGATTGACAAATTAAATCTTTTGCTGGAGTACAGTAATAATCAAGACGGATCACTTTTGAATAAGACGAACATTTACGACAGAAACCAGGCTGCAGATCCAGAATAAATATACGACTCATTTAGATACGACATTTATAGAGAAAAGGAGGCGGATAGTTATCTACTGATAATGCAACTCTGTATTGGTAACGTGAAATGTTTGAGAGTAAATAACCACTTATAGACTTACGTATATTAGTAATGACTAAAGAAGAAATAAACTGGCTTAAATTATGGCGACTTACTTCAATCATGTTCGGAATGATCTACGTCAGAGTTGTCTCGAGTAGGAGGGGGAGGGGGAGGGGGAGGCAAGGTAATTCATTAACAAACTCCTGCCTCACAAAGATTAATAGAGTATGATTTATTATCTATCATATCGACAAAAATGCTATTTGGTTTTTAAAATAGTATATTCTGATCAATATGGTTATCTCGACCTGCAGCCTTCAGTATTACAAATCGAAGTTTTTAAAGTACACCACCACGTTGTTTTTTGTTGAAATGTTGACGCTAGAAAGCATATTCAACATTTTAATAAAACGTGACAAACTTTACCGTACTTTCAATGATAGGTCTTTGTTATGTAAGTTAGTTTTTTGTTTTTGTTTTGTTTATAATAATTATATGTATGCTATTTCTGTGGTTTCTGTTGTATGTTAAATGTACTATACATTAGTTTTTCTAAGCATCAGGAAACCTATGTTTATTGTCATGAAAAAAATATTATTATCTTATCTTATAATAACGTACGTTTTGAAATCTAACTTACTCTTTGTGTATTGCAAATTAGGAATTTCTGTCTAGATTATTATTGATAATTAGCGTTCATTCATTTATTCTGTATTAAACATGCGCCTCTATCCCTCCCATTACAACGAATCACGATTTTTGCTTATGATAATACTTGTAGTACGGTATCAATTAGAAATACAAATTCAGCCCTCATTTCGAAACCTTTCGACCATGGATTGGATATCTCACTAGAGAGAGAGATTATTTAGTATATGGGGTTAGGTTCATTTAAATTTAGGAAATATCAGCTATCTTGTTAGTTGTTCAGATAATGTATTTAAGAAAAAAAATCGCGACCGAAAATACTACTGTAGGTGATTTTTTCTTGAACCCTAAAATCAAATTGTTTCGTATTCCTATTCTCTAAACATGTTAGTTGGATTATGGAGTATATTAGTATGTGAAGTATTTCAAAATAGTTCATTCTGAGTAGATAACAGTTGCTTATACAATCTTCTCTTATTTGAATCAATGCTCATTCCCTTCGGCAGCCCCGACTAATTAATCGGCAAAGGATCGATATTGAAATCGAACTGGATTGATCACACAGCAAAGGAAAGTGTCAACGTTTGACAGTTAAATACAATTAATAGTTTTAATTTGTATTAATTTCTATAAAATCAATTTGAATTGATTTCTATATAGCCACAACGAGCGTCAAAGTATGAAATAAAAATTTGCTTTATAGATTTTTTTTAATGTAATCGTTATGGAACCCAATTCATATTTCATCAGATCTGGCAATGTAAACGTGCTTCTTTTTGTTAATATAAAACAATTTCAATGAATAGTTTGAGGATTTTAGTTAAAACTAGGGGCTGAATAAAGCGGATTACGAGTGCAATTGGATGTGATCAAATTGTTCACGAAGACAGAAGCTATAAGTAGATATTGATCGATTAATTGATTGATATCTTTGATTGTATCTTCAGATGAATTGATTGACAGCCTTGTTCGAATGATTGATTAATCAAACATGTTTTATCGAACGAAATACATCCGTTGTTGATTGCTAATTTATTAAATTGTTGCCGGCCTGATAGACAGCCTTTAAGGTAGATTCATATATTTATTGATTTTTTGATTTGTGAGAATTTGTTTTGTAGTAAGATTATTTATGTATTTTTATAATTTTGTGAATGGAATGGAAAGAAAGAAAGGAAAGAAAGAAAGAAAGAAAGGAAGAAAGAAAGGAACAGTCAGTAGTATTCCAAAATGTTACCATAAGATTAACACAATTTATGATGTGTGAATAGTGAATTGATGTTTAAAAATCACATAAAATTAAATATTTATATTTTACTTTAACAGAAATAAACACGGTTTCGTTGAAATATCCAATTAGAATGATATTATTCAAATAGTTGTTATTATCCTCGCTTAAACAAATGACAAGTTGATCTTCAAGTTAATTGAGATCTCCAGTAGCCTAGGTTCTGCATGCCTTGAAGCGACAAGCGAATGTGATGAATCTACGATACGACACAAAGCATAGCTTGAAAGAAAATAGAGAATTTGACAATTGGATTTAAAGGTATTCTGATGATAAATAAATTATATATATAATAAATAACTTAAATGATGTCACGTGTAGGTTGATTAGAACTATGTGGTTAGCATTGTAGTCGACGCGTTCAAGTTATGTCGCTTACAGTATGATTGAGAACAATTTGGTATTGTAGTTGACGGGCATATAATATAAAAATAATGAATGTTTATCAGTGCAATGGTACAAATAATTTCATGAGATGAACGATGAAAATACTATGTAGTGGATAAATACTTTGCTTGTAATCAATTTTGTACTCTCTTCCAATGAATATTTATAAAAAAAAAATACATTGGCTTTTTTTTGTTGATAATTCATACATAAAGTTCAGAGTGACACGACATGGAGTTTTAATCCAGGCACAAATCCTGCGTGTTTACAGTAGCCCAACAGCATACCCAAGATTGTATTTATACAATAAAGAACATTCCTAAATATCTCATTTTTATTGTGGTTATTCACCAGAACGGGTAAAAAAAGTGAATCATTCAAATACAACGTTAAAAATGTTATTAAAATTTATTTAAAAATAGAAAGATAAAATACAAAGCAACCATGCTGAGACAGTATATCACAACTTTTTATTTTATTTTGGTATTCACCAGAACGGGTCAAAAATGTAAATCATTCAAATATTACAACGTTAAAAAATGTTATTAAAATTTATTTAAAAATAGAAAGATATAATAGGCCTACAAAGAAAACATATTGAGACATGGCTACACGTACACGTTGATAATGAGAACACTTTCATTGTTACGTAGGTAACATGTAGACTCGTCGTCTGCTACTATTGTCCAATCAAAACACAGTATATCACAATACAAAAATACATCGAATAATGATGACGCTGATGTACATTCTAAAGACATTTGTTTTAATTGCGATATTTCAAAATAAAAATATCATCATTAAAATGTAACGTGATTACAATAATCAATAGTTTTTTTGTTGTTGTTCAGAGGGGCGGTATCCATAATAGTAAATAAATATGTTACCGATACAATCAGTATCAGAGATTTTGGCAGATTTTAGGGGTCGACACATTGACCTGATTCCCTTTCGCATAAGGGGCGCGACCCACGAGAGGCCTACGCCACCGCTCGGAACGGAATTACCCTATAGCTTAAAATTGACTGACCCATGTGCAACGACTGTTCACATGGAACCCTTCTCCACACTCGGCCCTCAAGGCTCTCACTTGAATATTAGTCAAACGATGTGTCGTCGGTCGTCACCAGACCTGTACCTAAACCAGCAAACTTGTGTCGCGTCGAGGTGGGAGCGTCGCTCGCACAATGAATTAACATGACGTAGTTCAGTCGTCTGCCGTTGCCAATCGAAAGCTTCTAAATATGCGTATGTAATCTTCTTATTAGGCCTACTTTTTAACACAGAGCAGCAACATAATTCCATTGCATTTAAAATGTATCCACAAACAAAGCAGACGTAATGTGTATTAGAGCACCCATCTACAATTCGCGCCAATGTCCCATGAGACCAATTCAACGTGACTGAAAATGAGCACACTTATAATTTCATAATTTGAAGAGAATTTAAAAAGAGATAATACTACGTGATACAGCACATAGTCATACACAATAAATGATTCATCGCATTGTATCAACGATTTTGTTGCTTTTACCCTGTGGGTTTTTTTAAAGTTATTTTTTAAATTATGCCGAAATATGTATAGTTCTAAATTTGTCTGATGGTACGCTACATTTACCTTATGCCATGTGCATGCAAGTCTGGTGTTTATACAATATGACATAATATATATATAATCTAATCTGCATTAGTTTTGTTTTGATCACACACACAGATACGGACAACCATCGTAAACAATCTTCTGACGACATGTACACAACGACAATAAGGGGTGCAGGTCATCTAGGCCCTAAACCGTCTCGCTCAAAGTCAAGTCGGCCTCACGTCAAGTCGGCCCAAAGTCAAGTCGACCCCAAGTCAAGTTGGCCTCAATCAAGTCGGCCTCATGTCATCTCGGCCTCAAACCAACTCGGCCTCACGTCAACTCGGCCAAAAACAAATCGGTCAACTCGGCTCCATTAAAGTATGGAACGCAAAAAGTGCTAATAGTTAATATTATAATGGCAGGATTAGTAAGGTTAGGCCTACACATAGGCCTAGGCCCTAGACAAAATAAAACGGAAAATTATTCATACTTTATATTATTTGCAACTTATCTGGCTTGTTACAATAACATGACGTTGTATACAGAGGTCTATAACAATTCTTTCTAAATATTCCCGTTTATGCATTACGTCATTCTTTAATTACTCATGTATAACGGAATGTAACTTGCGCCATCACCTACCACGATTAGGGCACCGAGAAAATATCTCCAATTTCAAGCTCTTTAAATGCATTTTACCGTATGTACAGAGGGTAAACGACTTTAAGCCATGTCAAATACGACGCAATGAGAGTAAAGTATCTTGCCTCTCACATGCTAGTATGATATCTCTTACTACTGCGTCATGTCAATCTTCAGCTTACAAATCCTCAATAGCAAACATTTCGATAAGATAACTGAAATCAGAAAGAGGATGAATGATGGAGATGCCAAAGGAAGAAAAGAGGATGAGCGATAGATTGTTACTGAAGGCTTATGTGATCTAGATTATGTTTCATAAAAATATCCACTGCTTTCTTTGTCAACTTGAAATTAGAATTACAGAAAGCACTGTATGGGGCATTACACACGTTTCTAAAGCATTTATGATGCATCACCTAATAATACGTAAATGTGTTCATTTTTCAACAGTTAAACGCATCAGTGAGCATGTCCGCAAAAGCGTTGAAAAAATGAAATTAAATATCTGAGATTCTCTAGAATTAAGCTTCTCAATTACGTTCAGCAAATTTGGTTTTAATCTTCAAAAGTCATAGGCCTACTTCATTTTATGAAAATCATTTTCCACATCGTCGCCATTAATCATATAAAGAAAGCAGTTATGTAATAGGATTTGATCAACGGGTTATACGCAATTTAAATGCATGTTTAAGATATATAGACGCAATACTTAAACAGTTGTTTGTGTTTTATGTTTGATTGTTATGGCACGGGAAATTGACTTTCTGCTCAGCGGTGATCTGTCTTCAGGTGGACAGTCTTGTAGTTGTAGGACATTTATTTATTTTGATAACAAATAACACATCTGCTTCAATAATATCTAGGCCTGTGTGTACAATGAAATCTTGAAATACATTCGATTTCGAAAGCATAGAAAGTATTTAAGGGAAATGCCAGCAAAAAAAAAATACTGACGAGTAATCAATCGGCTTATGTATTTTCACTGGTACTTCCTTAATTTTACGGTACGACTAGACACCATTCATCTTTAGTCTGACATTATAGCGCCACATGTTCAGGTTTCTGTAGTGTGTGCAGATATTTAGCCTAGTCTACATACACAAACTAGCACACTTTAGTTTGAACACTCGAGTAAAGTTCGAGTTTAGCAAGAAAATCTTTCCAAAGTTTGCTACTGCAGACTAATTTACAAACATCGGCAGAAAACTTGTTTTTGATTAAAGCAGAAGTTAGGTCTGTCACCTTGACAACCAACTGTAGTCTGTTTAGGGTTTGTAAACTCAACAGATCCAAAAACTATCTTTGTAGTCACGTGATCCTGCAGATGGATAGATGACAGCCTAGTAATATTTCAGACAGGCAACTTCTTCAAATAGTGGAATCTTAGAGTTTGATAAAATTAGTTAGATATAAATAGGAGATGCAACTTCCTATAGTTGGATTCTGGGACGTCCCAGTGCCAAGCCGGGTACATAATGTTTGTTCAGAAAGTTAGAAAATAAAATCTACAATAAAGACAAAATTGTAGAAAAGGAGGACCAAAATCAAAATTATAGTAAACTACTGGTCTTTCTAGACTTTGAATCTTTTATTTAATACTTTGAATTAATCTGTAACAACTTATCAAGCGTGATGCATGTGAAATAAAACTAACGAACGAACTGTAGCTCCAGCACTACCACCTACAACATCATAGTGAGATGTGGATTTTACAAGTTCAAAGTTACAATTTTACATTTTACACGCCATAATGGAAAATATATCTACAGAGATGAAGTTATGTTTGAAATGTACACAATTATTATAATTCAACTTTATTTTTTACTAGGGATTAGTTTAAACATCGGCGGTGACGTCGTCGTCATGTATAAATCAGTTCATAACAATATACATTGTTGCCTGCTTGGTCTACTTAAGAAGCAGACGATTGAATAATCATTTACATAATTAAAATGTTAATTAAACTCTGTACAATAATATATAGCTTTGTTGTAAGGCTGGGCCGATGACTCATGATGTTTAATCATGGTATAATAGTGGTTGTATTAATCCCTCAGCCAAGTTTACTCACCTTGTAAACACCTGTTGCTATTGTTGTATATAAGGAATCTACACAAATAAAAATATGCTCATTGTATTGTTAATTGTAGTCTGCGTTTCCCCCTTTTCTTTTTTTATCTTGATGACACATCTTTACCGCATTTTTCCTCCTATGCTTTGTGTAGTGGTAAAAAGCACAATTTTCTGACAAATTACTTTTTACCAAACTAAATAAACACTACGACCACAAGGCTATTTTTGGTTTGCAATAGACCTACAATTATAATTTGGTTAGACCGGTAGGCCTACTTCGTGGAGACACTGTAGTAGTTATTACATAGGTTATTGTTTATGCAGAACCCCAAACATCGTGATTAGCACACATTTTACAACTTTAAAAACATTGCAACAGTGCAGACTTCCTAACTTTGGGTTTTATAAAAGTATAGAGGCCGCTATTATAATACATCAAACCATAGAGGGCGCTATAAAAACGTAAAGATATTGTAAATAGATACTGTAAAAATGAGTTATGAGTGAAAAAGGCGGGAAATGTTTATTATTTCACTTATTACACAGCATGAATTATAAACAACTTACTGCAGAACATTATCAGTATATTTTCTATTATGTTCTATCTAGAGTAATAGAAATTATAAATGTATACATCGGGAGATGATTTCGAGTCATATTGGGGATGGTGGGTGTGTGTGTAGGGGACGGAGGGGGGTAGGTGGTGGACGGCTAGAGCGGGGCGTTGCTGCATCATTCCTATCATATTTTGTTTTCTATAAGTTACTTTATTTAACAGTGAATCAAAATGTATAGAAATTGGATATTCCTTCATGAGTATATTATCATGTTATGTTCATAAAACAACCAAGAAAACATTTTTTTTAAAAGACATTGCATACAGGTTGCGAGGTCACGATACATCTCTCTATATATATTCTTAATTCATCATTTAATCAAAAACAAATTTGATGATATACGCCGAAGGTATCTTGTATAATCACATGTTGGTGATTTGATTAACCCAGGAATAGTGGTGAATAAAAATTGTGTCCTTAAAATAAAACATTTTATTTTTTCAAATTAGACAGTTTACCATATTAATCCTAAGACTAATAGTTTTTATCCGATTCATTGTTTTGCCTACCGGCAAGTTTAATATCAATAAAATAATGTTATTGATATTCTCGGAGATTTATGTTTATACATTACACACGAGGAGTTTGAATTACGTGGCTATTTATAACTACGTTATAGTTATAATGTATTCAACAAGGTTGTATTTACGAGCTTTAGCCTTGTTTGTTCCATATTTTCTACATAGAACATTAAGGGTAATGGCCATGTACATCAATTTAATAACGAACATGTCCTTGTCACTGTGGTACGATGCACGATAAGTGCATTTACACAGTGGCATTACACAATTAGACACTCAACAGCAACGCTGTACACCAGTTTCATTAACTCAACATTGTTTTCTCTAGAGATTTTTCAGTTAGTGCAGCACGTAGTCTGCACAGATGTCAGAAAAATAGAAATGTTACAATATTTTGGCGCACAATTAGTTGCAAATGTGGGCTGACGTAGCGAAGCAGACAATAGAAATGTTACAATATTTTGGCGCACAGTTAGTTGCAAATGTGGGTTGACGTAGCGAAGCAGACGATAGAAATGCTACACTATTTTGGCGCACAATTAGTTGCAAATGTGGGTTGACATAGCGAATCAGACAATAGAAATGTTACAATGTTTTGGCGCACAATTAGTTGCAAATGTGGGTTGACGTAGCAAAGCAGACAATAGAAATGTTACAATATTTTGGCGCACAAGTAGTTGCAAATGTGGGTTGACGTAGCGAAGAAATGTTACAATATTTCGGCGCACAATTAGTCGCAAAAGTGGGTTGACGTCGGGAATGTCAATGGGTCAGACGATTCAGAAAGTAATTATCACAGGCCTACCGTTGTAATTCACAGACTACGGTCTAAGTTTTTTAGTCCTCAAAACCGTGTTAGTAAAATTGAGCTAAATTTGGTTTTAGAATTCTATTCAACATTTGCTATGCCATTTAATAACTTTCAAAGTTCAATCAGTATTTAATTATTATGAATTTGTATCTTTTTAAAGTAGACCCACGCAGTCAGCCAATCTTACGACAGTAATTCTCTAATAACTGCCCTTTCCTACGCACAGAATTACCACTTTTTTTCTACGATCACAAACTATTCAAAATATTCATATTTAACCAAAATGAAGAGAATTGGAAATTGCCGTGTTTCTTCTCTATTAAAAAGCTTTTAACTACAGTGAATGGTTATCAGTATTAGCTCTCTTACCGAAGTATAATTCATAGTTCCACATATTATTATTTAATGAATACTATTTATTTAATGCAAAGTTAAGAACTGGAAATGATCTACCGCAATCGTCCTCCTTATAAATAGTACCGAGTACCCGAAGAATCGCATTATTTTTATTTAGCAGATTCATGGAAATTATATTATACAATTATATAAATCATGAATGTCTATTAGTTATTTCAGATACAAATATGGGTAGAAAGGCTTAAAACTCTATTGAGATTATTTGGTCTTTTCCAGGCTTTGCATCTTGTATTTAATACTTTGAATTATTCTGTACCAACTTATCAAGTGTGATGCATTGTGAAATAAAACGAATGGATGAATGAATGAAGTAGGCTACAGTATAAACGTTCAGCAAAAACATGCAGAACACACTAATAATTTTATAGTGAATACACGCGCCAAAAATATGTATCTATCTTCACTATAGTCGCATTTCGTAGACTGCAGTGTCACTCTAGTCGTTGGGTACTATCGCATTTCGTAGACTACAGTGCCACTATAGTCTTTGGTACTATCGCATTTCGTAGACTACAGTGTCACTCTAGTCTTTGGTACTATCGCATTTCGTAGACTACAGTGTCACTCTAGTCTTGGGTACTATCGCATTTCGTAGACTACAGTGTCACTCTAGTCTTTGGTACTATCGCATTTCGTAGACTACAGTGTCACTTTAGTTGTTGGGTACTATCGCATTTCGTAGACTACAGTGTCACTCTAGTCTTTGGTACTATCGCATTTCGTAGACTACAGTCACTCTAGTCGTTGGTACTATCGCATTTCGTACACTACAGTGTCACTCTAGTCTTTGGTACTATCGCATTTCGTAGACTACAGTGTCACTTTAGTTGTTGGGTACTATCGCATTTCGTAGACTACAGTGTCACTCTAGTCTTTGGTACTATCGCATTTCGTAGACTACAGTCACTCTAGTCGTTGGTACTATCGCATTTCGTACACTACAGTGTCACTCTAGTTGTTGGGTACTATCGCACCTTCGTAAACACAAAGTTTAGCGTAAACATGCATAAGGCAACCGTAACATAAGTTGATAACAATCTGACGAGTGTCTACTACAGCGACACTGTAAATGGTGTGTGCGATAGTGTTTAAGACACATTCACATACAGTAGTACAGTGCAACAGTATTGATCGCAATAAAATTGTGGACTACAGTGATAATATATTTACTGTATGGGAATGCAACATTAACATTTTATTTCAAAAATATGCGATAGTGTGTTGAAGACGATACTGCGACATTATAGTACAGTATGTCTATATATTATTAGTCATTTTAGTCTACAACAATGCGATAGTGACGAAGACTATTGCACATCTATATTTTAGTACACGACAATTGTAGATAGCAACAACAGTGCAGTCTACAATGCAATACTATTTCGAAGACCAGCGACACGGATGAGCGCTACTAGAGATTACAAGGTCAGATTATCCCAAGGTCATTACGTCATACGTTCACTGACACATATACGTAAACGTCCATTTAATCTAAACGTTCATATATTTGTCGACGAGCAACAGTCGACTACGACCCATGTGGACGTGGACTTCGGTCACGTTCACTCAAATCTAAAAGTCCATAGTGTCGAAGAAGATAACAACCGATATTGTAAATGTATGTTGAAATACTCTGCGAAGAGTAGTAAGAAACACATATAATGAAGTGTCAAAACAGCGTAGGCCTAATGTAGTGAGGTGTCAAACCTGAAAGAATGTTGTGCAATGTATGTCATTTAGGGGTGACTTTGCCTCGTTATTCGAACAGAAAATAAGACATAAAACCCAAAAGATCTAGGCCTAGCAAACATAATACTATCAAATAGAACGTTATATGAACCAATTCAGTTTTAAACAATTGTATGTAAAATCGAAATTATCTTGCTAGCTATATCGTGCAAATTGTTACAGCTTCGTGCAAATCTAATAATCCGATTTGCTTTCTCTTTACAAAAAAAAATATTTGATGTTAATTACGCGTAGCAATTTTAAATGTTTAAACATTAGTACAGCGATAAAGTTATTAGTAATTTGAGATTACAATTACAGATTGCAACACACTCGAAAACCCCGTTTGCAAGACGTATTAGTAAAATAGTCGATAAATTGAGAAACAGCACGAAAGGACAAGCGTTCTACATTGATGTTTTATTACGCTTTGTGAACAAATTATTGTCAACGTTCTCGGACAATAATAGACCTACATTTTACAAAGTATCCCCGTCATCAAATAAAAGTTGATATTAATGCGTATTTGAACAAGTCCTTTTTAAAAGATTACTAAGGCATATATTTTGATCTCTTCGATTTCAAACGTAATCTCGTCTTTTCTAAGACTGACAGAAAACTAACTTTGATGTTAATGATACCTCATCCTACATTGTACTAATGGTTTAAGGATTTGCATCAAAATATCTTTAATATTTGAGTTGGCGCAGTTTTACACCCGATTCTTCAGCTGTCACTAGGTAGATCTTAACTGTATACTGACAGTCATCTAGATACGAGTCTATGTGTAAGTATCTTGTTATCCCTATCCCATCACAAGCGACAAGTCGGATGATATGTTGCTCGTGATTGGTTAAATCACTTGCGTTGTGCGTACGTCATTGTGTTACTTCATACCGGGAATAAGGCTTAGTAGTAAACAGGATTTACGTAGAGAAATTTATAGTATAGGCCCCTAGTTTTGTTACGTATTGCAAAATAAAAAAAAAAGATATATGCCTAACTTATTATTCATACACAAGTCTGATTTTTTTTCTGAATACATAAGACCGCGACTCTACAACTCACTATGTCGGTCGGTTGGTCGATCGATCGGTCACTAACTCAAATTTGAGCACGCGACTGCAGCCATGTATATGGCCTTCTTTATTTAAAAGATTTAATCTAGAGATTTAGATTCTACTATATCAATATCCCCTCATTTTCCCTATTCTATGAAACGCTAAATTATCACATTTTGATTTCCTTGTTAAAATTGTGAGTCATCGAATTGTTTTAAATTCGAAAGAAATCAATGTATATTGGATTTCTGTTATTTTACGAGGCGAGAATGAAACTTAATAGTCACAGTGGTATCGTATACAATTTAGTTTCTTCTTACAAATTTGCATCAAGTATTGCATTTAAATAAATAAAAAAAGGAATCCACGATAACTTGTAAAGCATAATTTTATTTCATTAAGTGACTTTCTTGAATCTATAATTTTAAATCTCTTCTCTTATTTTAAAATCATATAACACTAAAATAAAAATATGCTGCTTGTGTACAGTACCATAAAAAACATCTACCAAACCCACGCAGTTTTTCCGCGGACCAAATTCGGACAAAACGCGGGTAGTTAGGTAACCTTTCACACAACCTTTAAAACAAATTTCGACGACCGCGCTGTACCGCGAGTTCCGACTTTTAACAGGAAGTAGCTGCTAAATAGTTACGCAATGGACCTCTCGCGGAATAATTGACACACGTTTTTTCCGAATATTTTCTGTGGACAAGAATAGGGGTGGTTTTCTGGATAGTACTATACGTTGCGATTAATCACGCTGTCCGTGCACCACTGGAGCGTCACGTACAACGGATAATGAGTTAAAATGCAACACAGTTTTCAGCTTTCAATTTATAATTAATTTATGTTTTATTATTTAACGCTCTTTTCATTTTAATGATGTTTTATTAAAATAGAATTCATCACATATTTTAAAAAATATCTTAATGTTTTATGTATGTTTGTGATTACGTGATCAAATTGAAAGCAGATTTTTAAACATGCCTTGCTAAACGAATGTTATGATTTTCAAAATAAAGAAGTGATACGAAAAGCAAAGTTTTTTTTATCACGTGTCACATTTTATAAAAGTAGTTTTATCACTATTTTTGTTCTGTATCATTTTATTATGTTCTTTGTATGTTTCTACTGGTAAGATCAGGAATAATTAGGGCATGTTTCTAATCAAATGAAAGCTGTTAAAACATATGTATTCGTATCACCACCCCGATTCTGCAGCTGTCACTAGATAGACCTTAACTGACTATTGACAGTCGGGTGGTATCGCGATTCAAACACACCTGCACTGTTGGACTGTATTGTGAATAATAATGTAATAATTTCGCAGCCACAACAAAATAAAAAACCGATTTTATTTTTAGTAAAGCAAAACATAACATTCAAGAAGGTCTTTGAAACAAAGTCGAGTCGACTAAAAATATGATAAACCAGCTATTCTGGTTCCCTGCGTGGTGCATTTGATGAATACACATACATAATATAACGTTGTCTCTAGATATAGGAACCCAATGACAGAGATATCGTGTATTAAATGTACTTAATACAGTCAGATAATGTATCTGGTAGAGTGGCAACGGTCTTCAGCAGAGAGTCTCGTGACGGCCACAGAATCGGGTGCAACACCGATTGGAAAAATACTGTTCTTTAGAGTTTTGAATAGAAACAAAGCCTATAATGTTTTCTTTACATCAGATATTTAATTACACTGCATGGGTCACGTGTAGCGACCAGTATCAATGAACACATACCAAGTTTTACCTGGAAATAAAAGAGAAGGGGAGGGAGAGTTCACTAACATTCAATTTCAAAAGGCAATTAGCAGCTCTATTGCAATTTCATGTCATAATAAATCACATTTTTGGCAATTAGTCGTACCGTTGAAAACAACCTAAAAGGTAAACAGTATTACCTAGAGCAGAAAACAACAACATTACGAACTGTATCACATTAATTATATCCGAATCAGACAATGTATTTTTTCTATTTACTCTGGGGATATATTTAAATGATGCAGAAAAATCCCCTTGTCGTCGTGAACGTACTGGCCTTTTGGCATTACATTGCTAATGAAGAAGTGTTTTTGAATATGATGTCCATTTAATGTTCTAACGGAGGCATTGTGTTATGGCCAAAACTTTCTTTTATAAGCAAACATAACTAATTAATGTCGTAGTGACCCACATATCCCAACATTTCAATTAAACAATTCTTCATCTATACACACCAAGGAAGCTTTCCTGATACACACCAATGTGAGAAAGGCAGTGATACTGTTTCATCCGACCTGTAAATATCCATTCTCACCATTCGCCAAAACTATTCGATAAAGGATTTGACCAATGTTCAATGATAAATGCCTACGTTGACAGCCAGACTACCTGTCTGCATACATCTCATATAGACTCTCTTCTCTCAGACGTTCTTTAGGGTTTGAGCATGCCCAGTCCGAGTCCTAATACCCATTTTTTCAGCCGTAATAAGTAATAAGCTTTCACGGGTGATACAGTTCCAAAGCCTTCGTTCTCTTGAATTTAGCTGCCTAAAGGCGCGGCGCGAAAACAGATATCGGCTGATAAATTTAGCTTGTTCAAAGCCAAAATAAAATAGTTTGCTTTACTAATAATTTGACCGACTTAGATTGAAAGCAAATGGCTAATTGGTCGAGAAATTGTTTGTCTTGTTCAATAAGCAAGCTAAAGAATGATGGATAAATACGACACAATCAAAGAGTCACCCGACCGAGATAATTATCTATAAATTACATTTTAAAAATGCACGAGAGCAAAGATTATATGAAAAGTATGAAACAATAATGAAACTCTAGGACTGATTTATAATGATCTTGGAAAATGCAATTCCAATCTGTTGTATAGTAAGATTTTAAACCCGCTAAATCTTCAACCATTTGTTTCAATAGTGACTATTGAAATAACGTAATAGCGTACACACGCCTGAGTGTAATTCTTGCTATTTTAGTTAATCACGTGCTGTTCAGTATTAGTTCTAATGAATAAAAAAGTGAAATTAAACCGTACTATTGAACTCACTGGTTATGTAATAAATAAATAGATTTTGTTTTGCAATTCGAGGCTGTGACTGGTAGTGTCCGTCGTCTAGTTCTACACCACATCCAAATTCGAAGTAAATATAATCAGCGGATTAATTCAACAGAAACAGTAGGTGTGTTAAAAAAGAAATATTACGATAATGAATGTTTGGTATTCATTGAATGGAAAGTATATTTCATCCGTTGACATTTCTAAATCAGTCAATATTTCAAATCATGATATATTCTCCACATTCAACTCATAACTATTATTAATATTATTATTATTTGTATAATAATAAACGCAAAGACTGATTTAATTACTGTGATATTGGAAAATGCAATTCCAATCTGTTATATGCAGAGCGGAGACCTTCTGGAACATTTAATGGAGGTGTTATCTGAGTAAGGATTGGCCATAGTGTTAAAACATAATTAGTTCCCTTGTTCGTTTCACAGGAAAGGGTAATTTTAATAGGGTGTCCCAAAGGAGCGGTTCTAGGCTTACTGTAGGCCTAGTAAGAGTTTAAACTCGCCAAAAATCTGCAATCGTTACTCGTACAACACCGCACATACTGTTTGAAAAGAAACGATGCAAAACAACAGTTTGCTATGAAATTAATCCGAGCTTGTAGATCATTTTGAAATATTACCGACATAAATCTTTAAGAATCACACAACGTAAATTTCTACTTACACTAGAAATAATAATACGTGGAATTAAGTTATTTAAGAAAAGACATTTAACAATCTGAGTGACGAATGAAAAACGTCTTGTTAAAGATAGCTTGCATTTGAAATGAGAAATACACCCCATTTATTAATCTGCTATGAATGTCAATTTCATTATGAAAGCTATTTCACATGATTTTGATTATTAAACATAACGTTACGGTACGTTTCCTCAAGCGAATGATGGACGCTCATGATAAAGTATCAATAAGTACGTGCTTAGCGACCTTTCTGTTTTATACGAACCGCCACGCGACTACGCAGCTGTCGAGCCAAACAGGCATTCTGGTTATGAGAAACAGAGCATGCGTAGAATGACCATTAGACTCAATAGCTACACTGTGGCGTGGCGCATCGTGGAAACGAAAAGTTGTCATTGGTGTTATAAAATTACACTTTTACATTTTTAGAGCAAAAAATAGAGAATTAAGATTTTAATTTGTCGGCACAATGTGATGGTACATGTTTGAAAAAAAAAATTACGTTGTCTTAAATTCCACGCTATTTACTTATTCAAATAATCATCAGTCAATATTGCAAACACAACTTCATCAACAGCGAAATCTACGTTTACATTTCCTATGCGCTTACGTGAATATTGCTTTTGACTAACCAATGAAAATTCAATGACGTCAAACGTATTTGGCAGCCGATTAATCTAACTATACGTTTTACAAGCATTTACTTCTGGTAACATATACTGCAAAAGTGTAAATATCAGTATGAAATTCTAAGTGAAAACGAATAATTATTACAGTATGTCTGTATCTTACCTTAATGAGTTGGTTTCCTCGATCGAACTCGTCTCTGTTGGGTCACTAGCTGTGTTAAATCAAGTGATTTATCGTCTTTTTTCTTTAATGGTCTCTTTTTCAACTACACAAGAAAAATACAGAAACATTTAGCTTGTTGCTGAATAAAAACGACTTTGACATTTGGTGAAAATGACTAGATACAAAAAACTGGAAATCTTTGTCTAGGTTGATGTATTTTAAAACTTTACTAAAGAGTTTTACACAGGCCCCCCATGGTTGTGCATTGGTCTGGGAAGGGGTTCCGGGCATAGTCTGCAGTGCCATCTACTAAAATGTACAGAAGAGTTTACCTCAGGCCCCCATGGTAGTGCATTAGTCTAGGCAGGGGTCTGGGCCTAGCATGCAGTGCCATCTACTACAATGTACAGAAGAGTTTAACCCAGGCGCACATGGTAGTGCATTAGTCTTAGCAGGGGTCTGGGCCTAGCATGCAGTGCCATCTACTACAATGTACAGAAGAGTTTAACCTAGGCCCCCCATGGTAGTGCATTAGCCTAAGCAGGAGTCTGGGCCTAGCCTGCAGTGCCATCTACTAAAATGTACAGAAGAGTTTAACCTAGGCCCCACATGGTTGTGCATTAGCCTAGGCATGGGGGAAATTTTGGCAATTGTTTTAATTATTCATTATCTGAGAAAAGTGGAAGTGGAAAAGTAAATTACCTAAGTGAAAAAGTAGTAGAAAATGTGTGTATGGAAACATAAGGATAGATAAGGAAGATAACCCATAGTTTGCTTTATAAGGAAACAAACATCATTTTTGTTAATAACCATGTACTTGTACTATGTACTAAAATGTATTTGAATATCTGTCATAGCTGTTATTGTACCTCTAGTGTTTTTAATTAAAAAAAGAGATCAAGAACACATCTACCTAAAAAGGTTGTAAGTTCGTCTAATTTTAGCAGCCTTTCATTTCCGTTCCTACAAGTTCGACAATAAATGTAAGTTCGACAATAATTGTAAGTTCAATATTCAAAATTATAATAATAAAGTATAAATCTTAAGTACATGTAATTGTTTGGTGAAAACTTTCATGACAAAAGTGCTTTCTTTTTCAATTATTATTATGATTATGAATTACTTTTTCAGAAGATGTGAAAGTTAAATCTTTTATACTATGTTTTTCTAAATATTAAGATTATTCTAATTGAAGTTTTATACCATTTATATCGATTTTAATTTTTTTTTTGGTAGGACTATTTTGTTATTGCAATTGTTTTTTACCAAAATAAATGAATGATGGAGAAAAGACTAAATGAATCAAAATAGAACAAAAAACAGGATTTTGTTCTGATGTTAAAAATGATGCGCATGAATTTTATTATAATCATTATTATTATGATCATGACATAGACAATGACGTACACTCAGCGCTCACAATATGTTTTGCGCCATGATGTCTCATTCTCAATAAAACAATACGCATTAAAAGACAATCATTATCCTCACAACATTTACCATAGTTATTCGAAGTATATAAAATGCCCATGGTAAAATAAATCGGTAAGAAAACTGTTGTTTTGGCGCCCGTCTGCCAGACTATATCCTGGGTTAGCCGTTATGCCACGTGACAGTTTCCGCTCTAAACGTCTTTGAGCAATTTACTATCTATTTAATGTTCATCATCTTAATTTGCCTTGTGTTTAGTATTCAAAAACAACGATAGATGAATATTTTAACGTGTAATTGGGTAATTCATAATCGTTATACCTAATCTAAACACGTGACCATACCGAATCAGACAGTAATAATACTTCAGCATTCCTACAAGAAACAGGGGCACAGTCTACCACCCGATTCTCTATACTGTATCTCCATGTAGGACCAGATAGAACAATACTGTAATACAGTGTCGCATATGGATAACGTGGTGCCTGTATTATATAATAATGTTAGGCTACGGCCTATAATACAGGCGTCACATGTGATACAAATTATGCGATCACCTATCACAGAATTGGCTTATAATACTGCACACATTAGGGACACAGTGTCGACAACCTGCAAACTAGGTGTTTTCACTGTTGGCGTCCTATTTGACCTATGTGTTAATTACTTAAGTGTGCCGTAGGTAGATATAAATATGAACGTATTGTTCACTTTTAAAAAATGGAAAAAAAATACACGATTATTTACAATCAACATGGTAGCCTACACCACGTTCCCAATATTTAAATAATACAATTTATTTGTCACTGAAAAGGTTCATTTATCTCTATTTTGCATTTGGAGAATTGTCTTACTTGATGATCCATAAGAAAGGAAACTGTGAAATATGTTAACTAAACAATTGTAGCAAAGAAAAGCAGAGGAGAACAAAGAGTCAAACTCCTGCAAATGATGATCTATTATAGCTTCTTCGGGACTGTAGTGAGTCGTAAGGCTGTGGCTGGCTTTAACAATGTTTTAGCGTAAGTCAAGATAGTTTGGTGGAAAAGAATATGAGGCTTTATTTATAAAACCAGATTTTGTTTTATCTTACGGGATGTACTTTTTCATCTATGATTGAAGAACAAAAATATTTGTTTAGGTTATGTCCAAAACATACTTAAGTAAAATCGTTGACCTTAAAAAGATGTGTTTGCTTGCAAGTTTGATCAATCCGAACTCTGAGAGGCAACGTTCACAAAAGAGGAAAAAAAACTGAGATGCAACATGGAAAGATTGGAAATAATAGTATATTAGTAATATCTAAACACGTACGTATTTCTCTCTATGTGTAATAATGTGCAAGTTGCACGGAAACTATAAAAGCAGTTTTCATCGTCCATTTAAACGAATAGACCATTAAAAGAAGGTCGGCCGTAAAAATAAATCTAATTCGAAAGAAAAATTTATATCTAAGCGGGAAATCGGATCTGCCGGATATTTCATACGACTGTAAACTTAATGACGAAATTAAAATAAGTTGCAAACCGCTTCGAACGTCATTAATTAACTTTCAGGAACATAATTTAATTTAATCGATTGGCAATTTAAAAATACGTTTGAAGATATCGACGAAAATGATCATGGGTCGGTGTTTGGAGGCATTCTATAATCAATCATGTTTATTCACGCTATATGGTCTCAATGCATAGTGTTTATTCCATACCTGATTTCTAGCGAATCGACACTTTTTAGTCGCGTGCAACAACGCGACTCTACAGCTAACTATGTCGGTCGGTTGGTTGGTCGGTCAGTCGGTTGGTCTGTAAACACTTAAGGACTTGCTGTAGAATAAAATCCACTTAAGCCAACTATAAGTAAAAAGAGTAAGTAATAGAAAAGCAATATATATGCCTTGGTAATAGGAGGCCCTAGACCCACATGATTCCATTAATGAGTTAGTATTATTAGCCTGTGCTCTATCTGTTTCTGACTTTTCAGCATGTTAAAAAGCATGGTAAACATTTTTTCGCACTATGTTTGCTGAAGCTTCGCGTGCGTAAATGTGCCTAAATGCCAATTTACACACGAGCGGTAACGGTAAAAACAAGGCAGTCGCGTTCTCAAATTTGAGTTAGTATTTACCGACAAACCGACCGACCGACATAGTGAGCTGTAGAGCCTAAAAAATATACAATCTAGAGTGGACGAACGGTCTCCACTGAGGATAGATACATATTCTACGTGGGACACAATCTACGCGGGTTTCCGCTTACCGTTACCGCTTTTCTGCCTGAAACAACATCATCTGTACTTCGTTGAACATTACTCGTTAAATGATCTCCACACCTGCGATGAACTTTCTTCTTAAACAAACTTTTAACAACATCAATGGAAACTTACAACAGATTCAAAACAACATCATTTCTATCAGATTCATCGATTGGTCGAGTGAGCTGTAGAAACTGATCAGTGCGCTGCGCAAGAGTTTTCAAAAGGACACCATTGGAAACAAGTCATTTTAGGACTTTTATGAGTTATCCTAGGCATCGCTTTTGTTGAGTATGTATTTGATGTTTTGATCTTTGTTTTCTGTATATATTTATTGTATTTTATCTGTACTTGTTTATTGTGATGATTGTGATGCTAAAATAAATCAAATCAAAAGCTATTTATTTTGCTTGTTTATGTTTGTTTTTTTTGCTTTAAAATGTACTTTTTAACAGGACCAGTTTAACCAATCTTTACCAGTAAATATTTACCCATTTCTGAGTATACCATGCAAAACCTACACGACACATGAATAGTTTCCGTCAAAATTCAAACGCAGATTTCAACGTCCAACAAGATAAGATAGATAAGCCGCAATAATCACGCGAGAGTCTAAAGACATCCTACTTTTGCAGCCAATAAGGCCCATGGGACAGTAATCCATCCGAAGGAGAGGCACACTTTGCTGAAGTGCTTTCGATTAGGATCGATGCCAATCACAGAATGATCCAACTCATGGCTTACTTGTACTTACTATTTTTTTTTTATTAACGACGGAACACAGTCTGATGAATATTCATTCATTGCTCGGTTCCCACTTGGATGCGCAACGCAATGACGTAAGCGCATCACAAGTGAGTTGACCAATCACGACGCGATGGATCACCCCAAACTGTCGCTTTTGATTGGTCAACTCAATTTATCACCAGAAATATAGTTTGCTATATGTTTATTATATTTTAGAACTCAAATACGTTGTGTGATTATTATTATTCAGACTTTCGTGGTTACACAATCCCGTACGAACACAATCATTTTCATGAAAAATAATCATATCAAATGAAAAGTTCACAAAAATGGCTTTTAAAACGTACAGCCCTCATCTCTAGACGACGCGAGTATTGAGACCAATCAGACGTTTTGCGCATGGTCATATTTCTGAGCTTGCTCAGAATGCCGTTTACTCGATGACTGATGCACGTTTCTAATGTCACGTTATGCATTCGATAAATTTTAAAAGTTATTGAAGAATGCAAATTTCAGCCATTTTTAACGGTTTTATTATTTAAAGCGCCCTCTTGTGTCATTAACCTTAATTCGTACGGATTTTGATAGCTCTTACTATTATTTTCACATTTTTTATTATTAGAAACACTATAGCGCGGATCATATCCATTACCTTGTAAAATAATTATATAATTTACCTGTACTCCGCTTTTACAAGGCATGATTCATCGCTTAAAATGTCATTTATGGATTTTCTTATTCTGCCAAGGTCGACGGTTTGTCTTCATCATTTTTCTTTAAATCCGTCAATTACGTCATCATAAGCTCCATTTATTATAAAATATCTATTAGATTAAATAAAAAAGAGAAGGATCGATGTTAAATTTATGAATATTATAATTTAAAAGGTAATTTTATCATTCTTCAACTGGTTTTGAGAAAGTGTTAAAGGCGTTAAAATGTTGCTATTCAACGTTTATGGAATATCTCTCTGAGCATGCGCTAACCCTGTGGGAAATTCGTTCATTCCTTCATTTATTTACATATACAGTATTTGTCCATATGTTCAGTATCGTGGTATAGTGTCACATGCTCGTCATATGTTACGACTGTTTCATGGAATTATTTCTAAAGTTTGGATATAGTTAGAGTAAAACGTGTGACGCTGTATTCAATCATTTTCCTATGATACCATTATAACATTACACACTATCGAATCGACAATTTTGAGGAAAAACCCTAAAATGATCAGTGCTTGAGGAAATATGTCCAAAACAATACAAAAACAGGAACATTGACAACAAGGAAACAAGATCTTCAACCTATTGAAATCCAATTGATAAACTAGAATTTAATTCGTCACTTTGACGAATTATAGGTGATCATTTTTATCATTTTACTGAAATTAATTTTTTTTTAAACATGCACGTACGTTAACATACGATCGGAAAATGTTGATGTATGCCATCCTATTATATGCTTATAGTGCTGAGTTGTGCCTATATGCCATATACAATATGTACAGTATATACTGTATATCTATATACAGTGTAGCATAGGTGAAATTACGGGACACATGTTCTAATTTTTTGGCATGATGACGTTATCAAACTAAACTTTAAGATGACAATTTCGAAAGATAATTAATTGAGAAAAAAAATATAAGATTTGGAAAAAAATTTGGCACGTAGAAGCGCTGTGCGCGCTCTTTGAATTGTGTATAACTTTGACGAAAAATATGAAAAAACTACTTTTTCACTTCAACTGGCCATATGTTAACGTCACAACATCCGATAGGCTTAATTTTTATATGAATTAATATCTACATTTCATCAGCTTTCATAATAAATTATAATCATCAAGGTAACCTTCAATTCTGAAGAGCTGTAAGATATTCAAATTTACTGCGAAGGTGAAATTACACGGCCTACGTTATTCAAGTTTTTGCGCGTGATGACGTCATTAAAATGAAGATAGTGTCAACTCATGATAAAGATAATTAATTAAGCAAGCACATACTGAAAGTTGTGCGAAATTCGAGCACACATAACCAAGATGCGCTCTGTTGAATGTGATAATCTACACAAAAAGATAACAAATCCTAATTTTTAAATTCAAGTGGCCATTTGATGACGTCAAAACATTTTGTACGTAAAATGTGTACATGAATTCATATCTACAACTCAATGGCTTCCAGAATAAGTTAAAAAAATCGGGGGTCATCTTGCATTCTGAAGAATTATTTTCATTTTAAAAAAGACCTATTTTTCACCATTTTCAGAACTTTTGTAAAATTAATGTGCGCATTTTGTCATTTTTAACGTGCTCGTATAGCGTTATTTTAAGTCGGAACTGACTCAAATTTGGTGAATGTACTAAGGATGGTGAGTAGAATGAGATTTGTAAAAAAAATTCATATTTTTTACGCTTTTTAAGTATCGCGCGCGCAAAAACGCATTTTTGCGCAGTAATTTTTTGAAACACGCAAATGGCCTAATTCATGCTCTAAATTGATCAAAACTTAATTTTGAGCGTTTTAAATTTTTAACGCGCGATATCACGCGCATGAACCTACGTGCGCGTGCGTTTTTATTTGCTAATATTTTTACCCTTGATCTGAAGTTTACGTGTAGTGAATTTCATTAATATGTGATAATGAATTATGGAGATATGATTGATAATGTGATTTCGCAAAATGGCGTATAAATGTCGTCACGGATGAGTGATCACGCTGGAAAGCTTATTAGGATTAAGTTGTATTATTTGAAAGATATTCTGAAATTTTTGTAATCATTGACATTAAACTTTTTGAGATAATTGTTACACAAAATAGTGTACAGAAACAATAAAAAGAAAAAAAACTAGACATGTAACTCGTCACTTTGACGAGTTAGTTATCCGCACGACAAGCGCCACGCGCACGTCATACGTTGGAATATTGCACACAGAAAAAGATCATGGCATTTATTACCTTATATCAAAACGAAGAGTGCCAGAGACCTACTATGTCCCTGGATAAGTTGTTTACCAAAAATTAGTGAGTAGTTTTCACACGAATAGTAAAATAACCAATCAGAACCTAGTCTTATTTGGCCTGCTACATTATAGAAATAGGTAGGAAATAAATGATTTGGGCTATACCATTCCGTTACAGTCAGTATAACCAGTAAAATCTTTATACATATATTACATACAGTGTAGAATAGGTGAAATTACGGGACCCACCATTTATTCAAATTTTTAACATGGCGACGGTATCAAAATGAAAAACTAAGATAGCAATTTCGGAAGGATATTATCTCAGCAACAACATGTTAACGTGAAGAAGAAATTTGGATACGTAAAATATAGATGCGCGCTCTTTTAAATGTGATGAACTATGACGCAAAATATGAAAATACAACTTTTTTTATTAAAATGGCCATGTAATGACGTCACAACGTCGGATTGGAAAAATGTTCACATGAATTTGTATCTACAATCCAATAGCTTCCAGGAAACGTTTTAATCATGATTATCACTTTTTATTCTGACGAGCTATAACAGATTGAAATTTACTGTAAAGATGAAAATAAGTGACCCACGTTATTGACGTTTTTAGACATAATGACGTAATAAAAATTAAAATATTTTTAACTCATGCGAAAGATAGTTGATTGACCTAGACACTATCAAAATCGGGGTGAAAATGGAAAACGGATAAGTAGAGATGCGCTCTATTAAATGTGATGAGCTATGACGAAAGATACAAAAATCCTAAATTTTATATTCGCGTGGCCATACGATGATGTCACAATGTCCGATTAACCATATTAATACATGATCCGATATCTACAACTCATCAACTTCAAGAATATGTCATCCACAAAAAGTTGACCGTCCAGTTTAGAAATTACGACTGTTTAAAAAAAGGTATAATTTTGACAAATTTTGACAAATTTTTTAACTTTTTCATCAAAAACTCGCGAAAATTATCCAATTCTACGTGCCCGTATGACGTGAATTTAAGTCGAAATTGTTTAAAAGTTTGTAAAATTACTAGAAAAGGCTGGAAAAACATAAATCACGCGAAAAAAAAAGTTTTTTTGCGATACGTGCGCACGCATGCGTAAAAAAATTGCGCGCGCCTGGGAATTTTTGACATGCTTAAAATGACATGAAACGCGTAGAAAGTTGATTAGTAATTGATTTTTCGCATTTTGAAATTTTAAACGCCCGTGCGCGCGTAACTTTGTGTGAAACATGTCATTTTTTGTCCACAGAAAGTTAGCGCATGATATAAATTAAACTTTTGCTAAGTTTCATTTGAAATTGTTATATGGTTTTCGATCTATGTTAAATACGCGAAAAACGTAAAAACGCGCGTAAGTCACGTTGCGCAACTCTGACGTCATTCACAATAAGAGGTGCACAACTTCACGTGAATGCCCATATGTTGACAAAGTTATGAAATGTTAACTGTACACGTTTAAGAGATACGCTCTGCACAAAAATGACGGAAAGAAAGATGAATACAGAAAAAAAAAAGATGAAACAGGACAGTTCCAAGGAGTTATCCGCTGAATGCGGATAACTAATAACTAGACATGTAACTCGTCACTTTGACGAGTTTGGTTTTCCGCCGCGCAAGTGGTGCAACATTAACATTAAGGGGATAGGTTGAGGACAAAAGGAAGTGTTCACGTTGGCATTATGACCTGAACTGAAGAATATGATATGTTGTTATTGCTGAATTTTATTATTTAAATTCATATATAGTATACACAGTATAATCTGTATCCATATCACATACAGTGTAGAATAGGTGAAATTACGGGACCCGATATTTATTGCAATTTTTAACATGTTGACGGTTTTAAAATGAAACGCGAAGGTAGCATTTCCGAAAGGAAATTATCTCAGCAACAACGTATTAGCGTGTAGAAGAAATTTGAATACGTGAAATATTGATGCGCGCTCTTTTAAATGTAATGAATTATGACGCAAAAGATGAAAATACGACCTTTTTTATTTAACTGGCCATATGATGACGTCACAACATCCGATTGGCAACATTTTTACATAGTTTCGTATCTACAATCCAATAGCTTCCAGAAAAAGTTTTAATCGTGATTATCACATTTTATTCTTACGAGCTATAACAGATTAAAATTTACTGTAAAGATGAAATTATTGCCACACGTGATTTAAATTTTTATGCATGATGACGTCAAAAAAATTAAAATATTTTTAACTCCTGCGAAAGATAGTTGATTGACCTAGACAATATCAAAATCGGGGTGAAAATGGAAAACGGATAAGTGGAGATGCGCTCTATTCAATGTGGTAAGCTATGACGAAAGATACAAAAATCCTAAATTTTATATTCGCGTGGCCATACGATGACGTCACAATGTCCGGTTAGCCATATTAATACCTGATACGATATCTACAACTCATCTACTTCCAGAATATGCCATCCACAAAAAGTTGACCGTCTAGTTTAGAAATTACGACTGTTTAAAAAAAGGCATATTTTAAACGAATTTTTTAACCTTTTCATAAAAAACGCGCGCAAATTGTCCAATTCGACGTGCTCGTATGACGTATCTTTAAGTCGAAATTGTTTAAAATTTGGTAAAATTACTAGAAAAGGCTGGAAAAACATAAATCACGCGAAAAAAATATGTTTTCAATGCTACGTGCGCACCGCACACGTAAAAATGTGCGCACGCGTGGGAATTTTTGACATGCTTAAAACGACATGAAACGCGTAGAAAGTTGATTATAAATTAATTTTGCGCATTTTGAAATTTTAAATGCGCGTGCGCGCGTAACTTTGTGTAAAACACGCAATTTTTTTCCCACAGAAAGTTAGCGCATAATATAAATTAAACTTTTGCAAAGTTTCAAGTTGAAATGTTATTTGGTTGTCGAGCTATGTTAAATACGAGAAAATCGTTAAATCGCGCGTACGTCACGTTGCGCAATTGTAAGCATCATGAAAAGCTTCGCTTGACGACGTTACATAAATGTCAAAATGTCAACATAGTTAAAAAAATGTTATGTTTGCAAGTTTTAGAGAAAAGCGTTACACAAAAATCATACAGAAAGAAAGAAGATGAAACTAGACATGAAACTCGTCACTTTGACGAGTTAGTTATCCGCACCACGACAAACGCCATGTGCACGTAATACGTTGGAATATTGCACACAGATAAAGATTATGGCATTATGACAAGAACTGAAAAATATGATATGCTGTTAGTGCTGAATTCTGTCAATTTTGTGTCATATAGTATATACATGCAAACAGTATAATCTGTATACATATTACATACAGTGTAGAATAGGTGAAATTACGGGACCCGCCATTTATTCCAATTTTTAACATGGCGACGGTATCAAAATGAAACACTTAGATAGCAATTTCAGAAGAAAATTATCTCAGGAACAACATATTAACGTGTAGAAGAAATTTGAATACGTAAAATATAGATGCGCACCCTTTTAAATGTGATGAACTATTACGCAAAATATGAAAATACGTCTTTTTTTATTCAACTGGCCATATGATGACGTCACAACGTCCGATTGGCAAAATGTTTACATGAATTCGTATCTACAATCCAATAGCTTCCAGAAAACGTTTTGATCATGATTATCACGTTTTATTCTGACGAGCTATAACAGATTGAAATTTCCTGTAAAGATAAAATTAATGACCCACGTAATTAAAATTTTTAGGCATGATGACGTCATAAAAATGAAAATATTTTTAACTCATGCGGAAGATAGTTGATTGACCTAGATAATATAAAAATCGGGGTAAAAATGGAAAACAGATAATTGGAGATGCGCTCTATTAAATGTCATGCGCTATGATGAAAGATACAAAAATCCTATATTTTATATTCGCGTGGCAATACGGTGACGTCACAATGTCCGGTTAGCCATATTAATGCATGATCCAAAATCTACAACTCATCAACTTCCAGAATGTGTAATAAAAATAACTTTCACCGTTTAGTTTAGGAACTATGAATGTTTAAAAAAGGGCATAATTTTGACGATTTTTTGAACTTTTTCATCAAAAATGCACGTAAATTATCCAATTCGAAGTGCCCGTATGACGTAATTTTAAGTCGAAATTGTTCAAAAGTTGGTAAAATTACTAGAAAAGGATGGAAAAACATAAATCACGTGAAAAAAATTGTTTTCAACGCTACGTGCGCACCACGCGCGTAAAAAAATGCGCGCACCTGGGAATTTTTTACATGCTCAAAATGACATGAAACGCGTAGAAAGTTGATTAGAAATTAATTTTTCGCATTATAAAATTTTAAACCCGCGTGCGCGCGTAACTTCGTGTGAAACATGCCATTTTTTTTTCACAGTCAGTTAGCGCAAGATATAACTTAAACTTTTGTTAAGTTTCAATTTAAATTGTTATATGGTTTTTGATCTACGTTAAATACGCGAAATTCGTAAAAACGCGCGTAAGTCATGTTACGCAACTCTGACGTCATTTACAATAGCAGGTGCACAACTTCACGTGAACGCTCATATGTTGACAAAGTTATGAAATGTTATGTTAACACGTTTTAGAGATACGCTCTGCACAAAAATGACAGAAAGAAAGAAGAATACAGAAAAAAAAAAAAAAAGATGATGAAACAGGACAGTTACAAGGAGTTATCCGCTGAATGCGGATAACTAAAAAAAGATGACTAGACATGTAACTCGTCACTTTGACGAGTTTGGTTTTCCGCCGCGCAAGTGGTGCAACATTAACATTAAGGGGATAGGTTGAGGACAAAAGGAAGTGTTCACGTTGGCATTATGACCTGAACTGAAGAATATGATATGTTGTTATTGCTGAATTTTATTATTTAAATTCATATATAGTATACACAGTATAATCTGTATCCATATCACATACAGTGTAGAATAGGTGAAATTACGGGACCCGATATTTATTGCAATTTTTAACATGTTGACGGTTTTAAAATGAAACGCGAAGGTAGCATTTCCGAAAGGAAATTATCTCAGCAACAACGTATTAGCGTGTAGAAGAAATTTGAATACGTGAAATATTGATGCGCGCTCTTTTAAATGTAATGAATTATGACGCAAAAGATGAAAATACGACCTTTTTTATTTAACTGGCCATATGATGACGTCACAACATCCGATTGGCAACATTTTTACATAGTTTCGTATCTACAATCCAATAGCTTCCAGAAAAAGTTTTAATCGTGATTATCACATTTTATTCTTACGACCTATAACAGATTAAAATTTACTGTAAAGATGAAATTAATGCCACACGTGATTTATAATTTTTAGGCATGATGACGTCAAAAAAATTAAAATATTTTTAACTCCTGCGAAAGATAGTTGATTGACCTAGACAATATAAAAATCGGGGTGAAAATGGAAAACGGATAAGTGGAGATGCGCTCTATTCAATGTGGTAAGCTATGACGAAAGATACAAAAATCCTAAATTTTATATTCGCGTGGCCATACGATGACGTCACAATGTCCGGTTAGCCATATTAATACCTGATACGATATCTACAACTCATCTACTTCCAGAATATGCCATCCACAAAAAGTTGACCGTTTAGTTTAGAAATTACGACTGTTTAAAAAAAGGCATATTTTAAACGAATTTTTTAACCTTTTCATAAAAAACGCGCGCATATTGTCCAATTCGACGTGCTCGTATGACGTATCTTTAAGTCGAAATTGTTTAAAATTTGGTAAAATTACTAGAAAAGGCTGGAAAAACATAAATCACGCGAAAAAAATACGTTTTCAATGCTACGTGCGCACCGCACACGTAAAAATGTGCGCACGCGTGGGAATTTTTGACATGCTTAAAACGACATGAAACGCGTAGAAAGTTGATTATAAATTAATTTTGCGCATTTTGAAATTTTAAATGCGCGTGCGCGCGTAACTTTGTGTAAAACACGCAATTTTTTTTCCACAGAAAGTTAGCGCATAATATAAATTAAACTTTTGCAAAGTTTCAAGTTGAAATGTAATTTGGTTGTCGAGCTATGTTAAATACGAGAAAATCGTTAAATCGCGCGTACGTCACGTTGCGCAATTGTAAGCATCATGAAAAGCTTCGCTTGACGACGTTACATAAATGTCAAAATGTCAACATAGTTAAAAAAATGTTATGTTTGCAAGTTTTAGAGAAAAGCGTTACACAAAAATCATACAGAAAGAAAGAAGATGAAACTAGACATGAAACTCGTCACTTTGACGAGTTAGTTATCCGCACCACGACAAACGCCACGTTCACATCATACGTTGAAATATTGCACACAGATAAAGATTATGGCATTATGACAAGAACTGAAGAATATGATATGCTGTTAGTGCTGAATTCTGTCAATTTTGTGTCATATAGCATATACATGCAAACAGTATAATCTGTATAAATATTACATACAGTGTAGAATAGGTGAAATTACGGGACCCGCCATTTATTCCAATTTTTAACATGGCGACGGTATCAAAATGAAACACTTGGATAGCAATTTCAGAAGGAAATTATCTCAGGAACAACATATTAACGTGTAGAAGAAATTTGAATACATAAAATATAGATGCGCACCCTTTTAAATGTGATGAACTATTACGCAAAATATGAAAATTTGACCTTTTGAATTAAACTTGTCATATGATGACGTCACAACATCTGATTGACAAAATGTTCACATGAATTCGTATCTACAATCCAATAGCTTCCAGAAAACGTTTAAATCGTGATTATCACATTTTATTCTTACGAGCTATAACAGATTAAAATTTACTGTAAAGATAAAATTAATGACCCACGTAATTTAAATTTTTAGGCATGATGACGTTATAAAAATTAAAATATTTTTAACTCATGCGAAAGAAAATTGATTGACCTAGATAATATTAAAATCTCGGAGAAAATGGAAGACGGATAAGCGTGATGCGCTCCATTGAATGTGATGAGCAATAACGAAAGAGACAAAAATCCTATTTTTTACATTTGTGTGGCCATACGATGACGTCACAACATCCGTAAGGAAAAAATTCTGCATGAATTCATATCTACAACATATCTGCTTACATATTAAGTTAAAAAACTCGGGGGTAACGGTTGATCCTGAGGAGCTATAATAGATTCAAAATAGGCATAATTTTGACAATATTTTGTAACTTTTGCAACTAAAACGCATGCAAATGGTCTAAATCAACGTGTACGTATGACGTCATTTTAATTTGAAATGATGTCAATCTTTTTAAAAATGACTAGGAAAGGCTGGAAAATCACAATTTAATAGAAAAAAACATGATTTTCATGCTGCGTGCGCACTGCACGCGTAAAATTGTTGACGCGCGCGGGAAATTTTGACATGCGCAAAATGTCATGAATGGCGTAAAAAGTTGATTAGAAATTAATTTTGCGCATTTTAAAATTTTAAATGCGCGTGCGCGCGTAACTTCTTGTAAAACACGCCATTTTTAGTTAACTAAAAGTTTGCCCTTGATATGACTTAAATTTTCATAAAGGGTAAAAAAAAAATTACTCTTGGTTTTTAAGCTATGATCAATCATAAAAAATCATAAAATCGCGCGTAAGTCACGTTGCGCAACTCTGACGTCATTCAAAATAGGAGGTGCACAACTTCACATAAATGCCCATGTGTTGACAAAGTTATGAAATGTTATGTTTACTCATTTTAGAGAAACGCTCCTCACAAAAAGGAAGGAAAGAAAGAAGAACTAGACATGTAACTCGTCACTTTGACGAGTTTGGTTTTCCGCCGCGCAAGTGGTGCAACATTAACATTAAGGGGATAGGTTGAGGACAAAAGGAAGTGTTCACGTTGGCATTATGACCTGAACTGAAGAATATGATATGTTGTTATTGCTGAATTTTATTATTTAAATTCATATATAGTATACACAGTATAATCTGTATCCATATCACATACAGTGTAGAATAGGTGAAATTACGGGACCCGATATTTATTGCAATTTTTAACATGTTGACGGTTTTAAAATGAAACGCGAAGGTAGCATTTCCGAAAGGAAATTATCTCAGCAACAACGTATTAGCGTGTAGAAGAAATTTGAATACGTGAAATATTGATGCGCGCTCTTTTAAATGTAATGAATTATGACGCAAAAGATGAAAATACGACCTTTTTTATTTAACTGGCCATATGATGACGTCACAACATCCGATTGGCAACATTTTTACATAGTTTCGTATCTACAATCCAATAGCTTCCAGAAAAAGTTTTAATCGTGATTATCACATTTTATTCTTACGAGCTATAACAGATTAAAATTTACTGTAAAGATGAAATTAATGCCACACGTGATTTAAATTTTTAGGCATGATGACGTCAAAAAAATTAAAATATTTTTAACTCCTGCGAAAGATAGTTGATTGACCTAGACAATATCAAAATCGGGGTGAAAATGGAAAACGGATAAGTGGAGATGCGCTCTATTCAATGTGGTAAGCTATGACGAAAGATACAAAAATCCTAAATTTTATATTCGCGTGGCCATACGATGACGTCACAATGTCCGGTTAGCCATATTAATACCTGATACGATATCTACAACTCATCTACTTCCAGAATATGCCATCCACAAAAAGTTGACCGTCTAGTTTAGAAATTACGACTGTTTAAAAAAAGGCATATTTTAAACGAATTTGTTAACCTTTTCATAAAAAACGCGCGCAAATTGTCCAATTCGACGTGCTCGTATGACGTATCTTTAAGTCGAAATTGTTTAAAATTTGGTAAAATTACTAGAAAAGGCTGGAAAAACATAAATCACGCGAAAAAAATACGTTTTCAATGCTACGTGCGCACCGCACACGTAAAAATTTGCGCACGCGTGGGAATTTTTTACATGCTTAAAACGACATGAAATGCGTAGAAAGTTGATTAGAAATTAATTTTGCGCATTTTGAAATTTTAAATGCGCGTGCACGCGTAACTTTGTGTAAAACACGCAATTTTTTTTCAACAGAAAGTTAGCGCATGATATAAATTAAACCTTTGGAAAGTTTCAATTTGAAATGTTATTTGGTTTTCGACCTAAGTTGAATACGAGGAAATCGTTAAATCACGCGTAAGTCACGTTGCGCAATTGTAAACGTCATGAAAAGCTTCGCAGCACATCTTCATGTGCATGACGATATGTTGAGAAAGTTACAAAATGTTATGTTTGCAAGTTTTAGAGAAAAGCGTTCCACAAAAATCATACAGAAAGAAAGAAGCCAAATAAAAAGATGATTTCGTAGAATCACAAGAGGTTATCCTGCAACTTCGTTGCGGATAACCAATAATACAGAAAAATATTGATCCAATACAATCACAAGGAGTTATCCGCTACTAAGCGGATAACTAAAAAAAAAAAAAAAAAAGATGATGAAACAGGACAGTTACAAGGAGTTATCCGCTAAATGCGGATAACTAAAAAAGATGTTGATTTCGTACAATCACAAGAGGTTTTCCTGCAACTTCGTTGCGGAAAACCAACTAGACATGTAACTCGTCACTTTGACGAGTTTGGTTTTCCGCCGCGCAAGTGGTGCAACATGAACGTGTAACGACGTACCTTACCGTACCGAACATTAAGGGGATAGGTTGAGGACAAAAGGAAGTGTCCACGTTGGCATTATGACCTGAACTGAAGAATATGATGTGTTTTTATTGCTGAATTCTATTATTTTGATTCATATATAGTATACACAGTATAATCTGTATCCATATCACATACAGTGTAGAATAGGTGAAATTACGGGACCCGCTATTTATTGCAATTTTTAACATGGCGACGGCATCAAAATGAAATACAAAGATAGCAATTTCGGAAGGATATTATCTCAGCAACAACATATTAACGTGCAAAAGAAATTTGAATACGTGAAATATTGATGCGCGCTCTTTTAAATGCAATGAATTATGACGCAAAAGATGAAAATACGACTTTTTTCATTTAACTGGCCATATGATGACGTCACAACATCCGATTGGCAAAATTTTCACATGATTTCGTATCTAAAATCCAATAGCTTCCAGAAAACGTTTTAATCGTGATTATCAAATTTTATTCTTACGAGCTATAACAGATTAAAATTTACTGTAAAGATGAAATTAATGCCACACGTAATTTAAATTTTTAGGAATGATGACGTCAAAAAAATTAAAATATTTATAATTCATGCGAAAGACAGTTGATTGACCTAGACAATATCAAAATTTGGGTGAAAATGGAAAACGGATAAGTGGAGATGCGCTCTATTAAATGTGATGAGCTATGACGAAAGATACAAAAATCCTAAATTTTATATTAGCGTGGCCATACGATGACGTCACAATGTCCGGTTAGCCATATTAATATATGATCCGATATCTACAACTCATTAACTTCCAGAAAATGTCATCCACAAAAAGTTGACCGTGCAGTTTAGAAATTACGACTGTTTAAAAAAAGGCATAATTTTGACAATTTTTTTAACATTTTCAACAAAAACTCGCGCAAATTGTCCAATTCCACGTGCTCGTATGACGTTACTTTAAGTCGAAATTGTTTAAAAGTTGGTAAAATTACTAGAAAAGGCTGGAAAAACATAAATCACGCGAAAAAAATATGTTTTTAATGCTACGTGCGTACCGCACACGTAAAAATTTGCGCACGCGTGGGAATTTTTTACATGCTTAAAACGACATGAAACGCGTAGAAACTTGATTAGAAAATAATTTAGCGCATTTTGAAATTTTAAATGCGCGTGCGCGCGTAACTTTGTGTAAAACACGCAATTTTGGTTCGACAGAAAGGTAGCGCATGATATAAATTAAATTTGTGCAAAGTTTCAATATAAAATGTTATTTGGTTTTTGACCTATGTTAAATACGAGAAAATCGTTAAATCGCGCGTACGTCACGTTGCGCAATTGTAAACATCATGAAAAGCTTCGCTTGACGACGTTACATAAATGTCAAAATGTTAACATAGTTCACAAAATGTTATGTTTCCAAGTTTCAGAGAAAAGCGATACACAAAAATCATACAGAAAGAAAGAAGATAAATACTAGACATGAAACTCGTCACTTTGACGAGTTAGTTATCCGCACGACAAACGCCACGTGCACGTCATACGTTAGAATTTTGCACCCAGAAAAAGATTATGGCATTATGACCTGATCTGAAGAATATGATATGTTGTTAGTGCTGAATTCTGTCAATTTTGTGTCATATAGTATTATACAGTATAAACAGTATAATCTGTATACATATTACATACAGTGTAGAATAGGTGAAATTACGGGACCCGCCATTTATTCCATTTTTTAACATGGCGACGGTATCAAAATGAAACACTAAAATACCAATTTCGGAAGGATATTATCTCAGCAACAACATATTAACATGTAGAAGAAATTTGAATACGTAAAATATAGATGCGCGCTCTTTTAAATGTGATGAACTATGACGCAAAAGATGAAAATACAATTTTTTTTGTTCAACTGGCCATATGATGACGTCACAACGTCGGATTGGAAAAATTTTGATATGAATTCGTATTTACAATACAATAGCTTCCAGAAAACGTTTTAATCATGATTACCGCTTTTTATTCTGACGAGCTATAACAGATTGAAAGTTACTGTAAAGATGAAAATAAGTGACCCACGTTATTTACATTTTTAGACATGATGACGTCAAAAAAATTAAAATATTTTTAACCCATGCGAAAGGTAGTTGATTGACCTAAAAAATATCAAAATCTGGGTTAAAATGAAAAACGGATAAGCGAAGATGCGCTCTATTAAATGTGATGCTCTATGACAAAAGATACAAAAATCCTATATTTTATATTCGCATGGCCATACGATGACGTCACAATGTCCTGTTAGCAATATTGATGCATGATACGATATCTACAACTCATCATCTTCCAGAATACGTAATAAAAATAACTTTTACCGTTTAGTTTAGAAACTACGACTGTTTTAAAAAAGGTATAATTTTGACAAATTTTAAGGAATTTTTGAACTTTTTCATCAAAAACGTACGTAAATTATCCAATTCGACGTGCTGGTATGACGTTAATTTTAAGTCGAAATTGTTTAAAAGTTGGTAAAATTACTTGAAAAGGCTGGAAAAACATAAATCATGCGGAAAAAATTGTTTTTAACGCTACGTGCGCACAGCGCGCATAAAAATATGCGCGCGTGTGGGAATTTTTGACATGCTCAAAATGACATAAAACGCGTAGAAAGTTGATTAGAAATTGATTTTTCGCATTTTGAAATTTTAAACGCGCGTGCGCGCGTAACTTCGTGTAAAACATGCCATTTTTTCCTCACAGTCAGTTAGCGCAAGATATAACTTAAACTTTTTCTAAGTTTCAAATTAAAATGTTATATGGTTTTCGATCTATGTTAAATACGCGAAATTCATAAAAACGCGCGTAAGTCACGTTGCGCAACTCTGACGTCATTCACAATAGCGGGTGCACAACTTCACGTGAACGCCCACATGTTGACAAAGTTATAAAATGTTATGTTTACACGTTTTTGAGTTACGCGTGACACAAAAATGACAGAAAGAAAGAAGAATACAGAAAAAAAAAAAAAAAGATGATGAAACAGGACAGTTACAAGGAGTTATCCGCTACTAAGCGGATAACTAAAAAAAGATGATGATGATGATTTCGTACAATCACAAGAGGTTTTCCTGCAACTTCGTTGCGGAAAACCAATGATGATGATTTCGTACAATCACAAGAGGTTTTCCTGCAACTTCGTTGCGGAAAACCAATAAAAAAAAAAATAATAATAAAGATTTTATACAATAACAATAGGTGATCATTTTATTCTAAATGATCACCTAATAATGAACAAAACACAACCAAGGTTCAATTCACTTACATAGCCTACAGTATTATTAGCTTTAGAAAATCAGAGTTGAAGAAACAATAAAAATTCCTACTAAGCGCAATGCAAGTCATTGGACCAATCACAAGCGGTGGATTATTCGAACTGTCGCTTGTGCAATGTATTTACATAGGGGAGGGGGAGAGGTTTTGGTGCTGGAAATAGAGACAGAGACAATTTTACTTTATATCAATTACAATTATTGCGACGTTTGCGCTCCATGGAAGGCACAAAGAAAAAACTGCACAGTGATATATAGAAGATAATTAGATATTGATACATAATTGTGTCAAAGAGCTTATGGAACGAATTATATACAGTAGTTCGATAATGGCATTACAAAACTGTTTTTACCGTAGACTTAATGTATGTGTAATTAAATACAGTATAAAACCTCTATTGATGGGACACCAAATGGACCAAAGAAATGTTCAGTTGAGTTGGACGTGGTGTTAACGCATTATAATTATTTTCACTTGTTCGTTTCACGACTGAGTGTCTCCTTAAAAGGAATGTTCATTGAAAATGGATGTTTCAACGGATATACAATGGGCATATAACCGAATATTTTTTTCTTTATTCACAATTACAATTACACTATTCAATTCAAAATACTATTACATACACACACAAAAATACCGGTAATGAAAAACATAAATGCAAAATATTGTAAAATCAAACTGACGGTACAGTAGTAGAGACACGAGTGAATACACAAAGGTGTAGTAACATTGTATTAACGCGTGTCTATCTAGCCAGAGAGCTAGGCCTATTGATGCGCTGTAATTGAGAGAAAGTATGGTTTGAAAGGCGGCTGCCCGAGGGACTCACCAAAAAATATCCCTGCACATTCGCTTAAATTAATCGGTACGAATAGCCAGCGAATTGATAGCATCGATACATCTTTATAATTTATGTGTTAAAGTGTTTGTAAGAAAGCAGAGATACGATGTATAAATCACAGAAAGAGATTCGAAAAGTAGAAACGTAACAGAACACGCAACATTAACATTATAACAATGACAGACATGGTTTAAATTCATCAAAGAAAAGTCGTGAAGCATTAAGCCTGTTTTACACTAGGCGAGTGTATTCACTCGAATTCTACGTCACTTGTAGAGAAAACACAATCGTTCTACTATTTTATTATTTTCCATTACAATACTACTATTTTCTACTAAAATTATCTACTACAATTATCTGTCTTGTGTCTTGGAATTTGCAGGAGTGCTCCTAAAATAATGCGTCATATATCTCCTAACGTAACGTGACGGCCTGTCTTGTGGAGAAAAAATATACTAGGCTTATGATTTATAAAGCTTTGTCTACACGATCAAACTTTATGTGACAAAAAAAATGTGATGTGCCCATGGACACGATGACATCATATCACTACCATATTGGGGCATATCACACATCAAACTAATTTGATACACAGAAGTATTAGAAGCACATGGGCTTGGTATAGGGTTTGAAGAATGTTTAGTAACTTACGCACGTAAAACGCGGGAAATGTTTTTGTTGAGGGCGCATTCACAACAGTATAATTGTAAGTCAGATGTTTGAATTTATCATTAGTATTAATGTACATCGTCGTCGACTTCATAAAGACGATCCATTTGATACATTCATCTTCATTACTCCCTAGCTTTCAATATCCTCTATCAATGATTTTACGGACAAGGCCATAATTACAGGTGACATTGGCACCCATTATGCAAACCACGACGCGCTCAATCCAGTTAATATGCAACGATGGTATGAAAAACACAATTTCATTACAGCTTAATTTCCGTGTTTAGCAGCTTGTGGTAAATTTGACGGAGTGCCATTTAATTCGTTTGTAATAAATCTTTGTTAGAAGATAAATCAGTAAATCCACTTTATTAACGTGCATACTGTTTCTAAAATAATGTGAATGTATTTCTTAATGGTCGCCTGTGGCTGCTTCATATAAATACCGATACTCTTCTTCTGGAGAGTTTCAGTTAATTTTTAAGGGAAAATATTACAAATTTTAATATTAATCAATCTGTTTAGGCCTAATAGATATAGTATTAGAAGTACTGTAATACGTAACAACGGCACTCAAAGAGGATCAAGTATAATGATAATCCATCTTGATAGTTTTGACGTACGGCCTAAAATTAGTAAAATAATATAAAATGGTTCAGAATTGGGATCCTGGTCCGGATTGCATTCGAAATTAAATGAAGTCGTCCGTGACTACATATCTGTTTGTAGTTAAAATGTGGTAAAGATCCATCCTGTAGTTTTGACGTACGGCCTAAGTAAAATAATAAAAATTGGTCCAGAATTGGGATCCTGGTCCAGATCGCATCTAAAATTAAATGAAGTCGTCCGTGACTACATATCTATAATTAGTTAAAATGTAGTCAAGATTCATCCTGTGTCGTTTTGACGTACGGCACAGCCTAAGTAAAATAATAAAAAGTGGTCCAGAAATGGGATTCTTGTTAGGATTTTTAGTTGACCATGACTACATATCTATCTGTGGTTTAAATTTGGTAAAGATCCGTCTTTGCAAGAAGTTGCAAAATAGCAACAGAAGTTGTAAAATAGCAACATTAGCATTAGTTTTTTTAGTAGTAACATTTGTATTTACTAGTTGCAAAAGCAATGAGTAGCAGAGGTATTTACCAGCAGGAATAGTAGTAGTAGAATAGCACCAGCAGAAATAGAAACACATAGTGTCATTTCAGCAGAAATAGTTACACATTATACACATAATTCACCGAGCTCTCATGTGAGCATGCGCAAAGCATTGTTGTTATGCTGTTGTAAAATGAGTCTCGCTGTCCGGTCTTAAGCCGACAAAAATAGGAACACACCGCGCTATATTAGATGAAAAATAAGGCACTTATTTTTGTATCATGTGACCCACAAAATGACAGGAATCTATGTTGGTGTTACATACCATTAAATAGTAGCACTACACACTATAGCAGAATAAGCAGCGCCGAAATATTGTAATTTTAGTTCCAAGCAGTAGCAAAAATAAGTAGCAACGCAAGGTACAAGCCAGTTAAATATTAGTAGCGGACTTATCAGCAGTAAGCCTAGAAATACTCTTTAGAAGTAGTAGGATAATAGAAATACTGTAAGTGTAGTAGTGCAGTATTCGGTTTTCATCATTCTCAATATTATAATTTGCCGATAAAATCAAATGTGGCATTTAACATAGCCCCTTTAGTTAACGTCTTATTTCGTTCAATTAGGATCATGTACATTTACATCTTCTGTGATTTCTGCTTCATTTCGTTCGAATGGCTTGAAATGATAGCAACACCAGCAAGACATATACAAGTGAGTAATAAAAATCTATATTTACATAGACTTCTACTTGACTTACGAAAGTGATTTAGTAGACGTTACTGAGCATGCGCTCTTCATTCAAATTGGAAAAAAAGTTCGTATGCTAGTTTACATATCTATGTCAGAGTATATGATGCAATGAGCCAAGTAATTTTTAGGCCTGAAGGAGATTTTGCTAATCAGGAAATAGCAGGGTGCGATAGGTGATGCACGCGTTCGCCGCATTTAATAAATTGCCATTTCGATATTCACAGATAGGCCTACATTTTTGTCATTAACGGGAAATATATCGCTTCACCTTTGACCCATTTGTGAATAATCTGCGTCACGATTCGTACTATATAGGCATAAATGTGTATCCAATTTACAATAAATAATTAATAAAAGGTCAGCCGAGTTTAAATAAATTACCATTCAATTTTTAGTGTGATAGTTATTTTTTAGATCTGCTACATAATGAGAACGGTCTGTAATTTAAAAAGAATTTTCGTTACAAAAAAAAATGTAAACCGGAAATAACGTATACCGGTATAGTACACCGACAGGTTGACCACCAATACGTGACGTAGCAGTCGTGTGAAAAAAAATATCCCGTGTCTGTCTGTACGTAATACGTATAGGCCTACCTTTGTAACCCTGCCGTGTATTATAGTATAGTACTTCCAAATGTTTGTGATAATTGAAAATCGTAGGTCTAACTCGGAATTTACCGGCTAAAGCTTGGTTCCCACTAGCGACGCAATCTACGCAATGTAAGCAAATGCCCTTCTAATAATTGTGTTTGCCTCCACCTGCGCGAAATCAACCATGCGATGTTTGCAGCACCATTGCGTCGTCGGTTCCCACTTGTGATTACGCAATACTTTGCGTCGATACGTCGCTGCGTAAAGCTTGGTTCCCACTAGACCGTAACGCAAGGACGTAAACGCAACGCAAGCGTTTTAACCAATGACAAGCGAAGTTATAGACAGTTAGCAATCACAAGCGAATAAGCCATCGCTTGTGATTGGTCAATTCACTTACGTTGCGTTACGTCCTTGCGTTGCGTCGCTAGTGGGAACCACGCTTTACGTTCTAGTGGGAACCACGCTTTACGAAAACGAATAGGCCTACGTTTATGTTACGTACGTTTGCTTATCGTAGTATTCGAAGGTTGCGAACGAAAGTACGAGTAATATAATATTATTGTATAGGCCTATCAGTTTGAATTTAGTTGTAAGGGTGAACAGGTTTTGGGGTTAAATAATAATTATTTTCGATACGTCTGTATCTAGATTGTCACATTGCGGTATCATAGGAGCATCACATGTGTTCCATATGTATCGCTTATCATGATCATAACCTAACCTATGATACAGGCATCACATGTGCAATCATGATCATAACCTAACCTAACATGATACAGGCATCACATGTGCTACACATAAGATGCTGTATGACGGAATTGTCCTATGATACTAAGTAAACAATTGCCATATGTGGAGTAAGATGAATCGGGTAAAAATCTGCTATACGCTGTATTTACTCATTCAATACAAATATGATGAATTATATGGTATGCTGTGTTTTTATCAAAAATATTGAATGTTTAAGACATCAGAATTGCAACATAAAAATCATTATTCACCGTACATTGATGTTCAAACGAAAGGTATGTATGACACTCAGTGACCTGTGACCTGCTTTTTGAAAATTAATTCAAAATGAGGCTCAGGAGAAAACGAAAGAACTCATTAGAAACACAAATTGGTTATTCGAGTCATAGTGTTTTTTTTGTATCAATCCGCACTGTGTCTAATCAATAAACAATAAGGGTAATTTAAGAAACTCTCGACCTTTCACGAATGGGTTCAATGTCAAAAGTAATTCAAATGTGATTTTTGATATCAAAGTTTTTAATGAGATACATTTTTATTAATACGTTATAGCCTTAGGCTGGCGAACATTATCAATAAGCTGAGAGGATGTGTCAGTGTAGAAATGAGTGCGAGTTTACCTGGAGCTTGTGGCATCTTTCCGTAGAATTATTAGCCTACGAAGGGTCACTGCTCTCCGTGGAGTTGACAGCTACTTAAATCAGACGTATGATAATAATACTGTATTACGAACATACACAGCTTAATTAATATCGTATTAAAAAAAAATAATATATTGTGTATAGGTATGTGATGGCGCTAGTTACACTCCGTTATGCATGATTAATTAATAGGGTGACGTAATGTATAAATTGCATAAACACGGAGAAACATTTGTACTCGGGGTTCATTGCGAGTACGCGCGCGAGACCTATCACGTTATGCTATATTGTAAAAAGCCATATGTATTGCAAATGAATTAAAAATGAATTTAGTAATATTTTAATTATTTTTTAGGCCTTCGTGTCGTCAGGATATTATTGAGTTCAAAATGTCATGAATTTTGAAAGGATTGGTTTTGTGTGTCAGAAATCAGAAATGGATTCCTTCTGCATGTTTGGCTGAAACACTCCAGAACTACGGTACCCAAGGTAGTCATTAGCGGATATAGTGAATTAATAACAAACCGCATGTTGATTTATTGATTTAAATTAATCAAAATCATTTGTTTCATTTATGGTATTTTTTTCTATTTTAAAATATAATTTCAATTTTCTTTGTAATCATGCATGGAAGTAATGTTTTAGGACAAATACATTCCTATAATCTCACATTATGGAAATATTTGTCACCATGTGTAACCGTCTGTTAATAACTGTTATTATAAAGATTTACTTGAGACCAATTTCAGATTAAAGTCAATTAGCGCTTTTAATGCACACTACGGTACGTGACATTATATTGGTTAATTCTGTCATTATTCAACACCTTTAATTAAAAAACATCATTAGACTTGGAAAAGAAGATTTATAATGAGTATGCTTAATTAACCTTAGGTCAAATAATAGTATTAAAATAACACATATACCAAATATGGTAATACTATGCTTGCAATAACAAGACGACTCTGGAACAAAACTATTTTAATTTGACAAAGCAAAATCAAAGGAAGTTGTATAATTTTCATTTTTATTCGAATCATGAGCTATTTTCCATGCTCAAATAGTGCGACGTACCTTATGAACATGATGATGTCATATCAAGGCCTAATCATATTGTGTTTCATGATTTAAACATTCAAAAGAAGTTCATCAAACACTATAATTACGCCATGGGTTTGTCAACTCTAAATAACTGACAAACATTGTCGGGAATTGCATTACGAATAATTATCAATAAATCCTCGAAAAGTATTACTATTTTTAGTATAGGCCTACTCTGAAACCAAAGAAAATAGAGGGGAAAACATATGTTCGGTAAAAATATGTAAGCGTTTCATTAAAATATAGTTGCGTAAGGCTATTGCATAACCCATAAACTAACATTGAAAAAATGCGACTGAATGAAAATGAAAGAAAAATTAAAACCATAATTAATAATGTGCGAGAAACCGAGACTGCACCAGAACAAAGGTAATAAAAGTAAAAGTGTTTTTCAATATGCCTATAATAAACAAAATGTCTATATATGGTATTTCCTAATGGTGGTTGCCATAACATAAAACAAAGGTAATAAAAGAAAAAGTGTTTTTCAATAGGCCTATAATAAACAAAATGTCTATGGTAATTCCATAACGGCGATTGCTATAACATAAACAAAGGGAATAAAAGCAAAAGTGTTTTTCTATAGACCTATTAAACAAAGTTGTTATGCATTTCAACGAAATTATCTTATAAGCAAAAACTCATAACTATTAAACAGTATCAATTCCATAACGAAGAAATAAAAGTAAAAAAAAAATTTCAACGAAATTATCGAATAAGAAAACAACTCATAATTACTAACAGGTCTATATATGGAAATTCCATTAACAGCGATTACCATTTCTTAAAAACTTATAGAAACGTATTGTTTTCAGTTGGCGACAGAGAACTTATACGCGAAATTGGAGAAGCTGAATAGAATAAAGCACTATTCTTTACTCAAGCAGTAAATCACCGTCAACAGAGCATTGTTAACAAACTACAACAATAACACATTTTAAAATTCACTTTAACACAACGGAATCATGGCCTTTATTCTCTAATATAATAGAATAATACTATTGTACTCTTTCAACAAAACTATGAATTGTTATGGAGAGTAGCCTTGTGTGAACAGCAATCTACCTGAAAACAAATAAAGACGCTCATGTATAGGAATAAGTGTACTAATCCTTTAATAACTTACGCCAAATTCATAAATACAATCACAACATCGCTTAAAAGGTAACAAAAACAAATAGACTGGAAAGAGTCTTTTAAATTACGTTTAAAATCCCAGTACGCAGCCATGTGCTTTGTTGATCTTTAAATACATGATGGGTTACAAAAATTCCTTAATAATTATTTAAAACTACAGAAAGCATCAATTGTCTTTGTATGCAACTTACTGTATTACTTTTAAACATATACTACGAACAAAAAAATTCCAGGGGTATGCACCAACACCAATAAAATAGTAGGCCTACCATTTTTCACAATCGGAATTTTTCTGTACACTATATCTTTCGCAAGCTTGCATAAAGCTCTGTCTACACTATCAAACACGTTGACAAAAAAAGTGTGATGTGCCCAAAAATGGTAGTGATATGCCCAAATATTGTAGTAATATGACATCAGCATGTCCATATATGGGCACATCGCATTTTTTGTCACAAATGTGACAAGGCTTAAAACCGATACCTTCTTCTGTGTTCATAATGGATTTCAGAAAAATCTGAAATCCGTTGATTCCAAAATAGTCATTATTATCTCTGGAATTTCACTGGTTCTCAGCCAATATTATATACTTATATATATAAATGTATTTGTGGTATACCCATTGTATCAGAGAGATATAGTTTTCTCAAATTGGTGGATACTTGTGAAAAGGGAACATTTCTAAATGTCATACATCAAATAGACAATACCTGTTTGGATGGTTCTAATATCAGCAGAAATGGAGGCCATGACGAATTGGTCACTATAAATATTTTGGTAAGGAGTTTACACTTTCACCAATGTTAAAATATAATACAGTTTTCTACGGTTAAAATTGACATTACAAAAAAAAAACACATTCCATTCTCTGTATTACCAAACATTAATGTAGGCCTACCCTATGTTATGATAATATACTACGAAATATGAATATATCAGAAAAAAGATATAAATAATGTAATACGCAATGATACCTCATGTAAATAATAGAAATGAAAAATATGGCTGATTCTCCACACAAGAGAAAAAATGTCTCCATTACATATAGGCATATTATAATATTTTATATAGTGTATCTTTATATAATCGTTGGCGTCCAAGCAGACATTATTGTAGGCCTACGTTATGTTATGATAATATACTATACAAATAATATAATAATATATCAGAAAAAAAGATAAATATAATGTGATACGCAATGATACTTCATGTAAATAATAGAAATGAAAAATATGGATGATTCTCCACAAGAGAAAACAAGGCCATATACATGAAGTCGCCTGCTCAAATTTGAATTAGTGTTTACCGACCAACTGACCGAGCGAGCGACCAACCTACCGACATAGTAGGCTGTAGAGTAGCGTTTGCACGCAACTAAAAATGTCTCCTTCCATTACATAGGCCTATTATTAATATGTTATCTAGTGTATATTTAGATAATTGTTGGCGTCCATTGACTGTGACAAAATTCCGAGTATCTTGAAGATTTGTATCTTGGACTTAAAGATTTGTAGGCGATCAGTTGGACGCTCGTTCTGTCGTTTTTACAAGACAAACATGGTTTAACATCAGCTACAAGTTCCAATTAAATGGTTTTATAAGATATTCTAAGCTATTAAAATCGAGTTTTAGATGGTTAGGAGATATACCAAGATAAACTCAATACTCTTTGAAGGGGCTTAGAAAATCTTTATGGCTCACGTTCGGTTTGTAGGGTTTTTACAAAATCCAAATGGCTCAATTGACGATATTTTTTCTCTCTGTCAGAACCAATTTAAAGAATTGATTAAGAGATATATATCCAAATCAAAAAGTACTTGAATTATTGACTAATGGACTCAATATGGCCTACATTCGGGCATACGAAATTGCAATATTAATGAACAGTACATGTAACCAAAGAAGACGTTGACTCTGATAAAACAGTGAATAACGCATGATACAACATTATTTTATTCGTCCATAAATAATTGTCATGCTTTCTTCTTTCTTTTAAACGTTTATACATGTTTAATAATAATAATTGAAACAGCGCCACCACACTGTAAACATAGTGTTTATATCTTAAACATATATTTTGTACCCACTTTTTCACACATTTAGCCTTAAACATGTTTAGATATGAACATGTTTATTAGGTTCTAAATACATTCTAATCATGTAGTCTGTAACCAACTCAACACATCAGTGACGTGTTGATTGTTAAACATGTGGAGAAATATAAAGACACGTTTAGGTTTTAAACGTGTTTAGTTTTTTTCGCCACAGTAAAATCATATGCAGGCAACGCTAAACACGTACCTTAACATGTTGACTGAACATAATAGTGACATGTTGACTGCTAAACGAGTGGAGGAAAACAACATGTAGCTATATAAACACGTTAGGTTTTAAACACGCCAAACATGTAACACGTGTTTAAAAGCTAAATGTGTGGAAAAAGTGGGTAAAAAATAGATGTTTAAGATCTAAACACTATTTTTATAGTGCAGAGTTACTGATGCGAGAAAATCAATGTTGTTTCAAATGGACAGGTTTCGGGTTCAATTAAAAAACCTTTGCCGACAAAAACATCCTCTCAAACGAAAACAGATATCAATTACAATTATATTAATAATAAACGTTAGTCGGGTAAAAATGTCAAGTTAACTCATTAATAATAAATAACACTAAATCTATTATTGAAAAAAAAACATCAAGTTACCAATTATTGTTTTCGAAAGATGCATCAAACAATGTCATAGGCATATGTTGAATGGCGCTCATACTCACATTTTAGAAGATTTGAAACCATACATTTTTAAGATTTTAGAAAGGCACTGGGGATGGAGAATCCCATTACTTTGAGAGACTAAAAAGAAAATACTCAAAACGCAAAACACGTCTAAACACTTATACATATATTTTTACACTTAATGCCTTTATATCCCATTACTATGAAAGACTAAAAAGAGAATACTCAAAACGCAAAACACGTCCTAACACTTTAAAATAAAACACTTTTTACACTGAAGGCGCCCCATAAAATTTCAAACAAATACACAATACTACACCCTAGTGTGCAATCCGAAAACCCTCATGAAGTTGTTTGTCATATAATATATAAATATCATTAATACAATAACGGAATGTTGACGCCTTTATATCTCTGATGATGAGTCACTTGATGTTCCAATCAACTGACTGATTAAACACTGTCTTTAGGCCAACAATATTTATCTAAGGATAAGATAGCCAATATTTCAATTTATTATACAAAATATAAATACTCTGTATTGGGTGCAGGTGATTGGTTAGATACTAATTGATAAATGTGATACTATTCAAATTTGAGTAGACGAATTTCCAAGAACACAGAATGTCGTTTCGGCAAAAGGCTTAAAATGTATAAATTATTTTTTTAAATACTAATGGGTAATGCAGTACGTTTTCACCAAGTAAATATTTCTCAAATGTAATATGAAGGCTCATAGTCTTATTGTAGCCATTCAATAGTAGGCCCATAGGGACTAACCACCAAGGTAGGTTCAGGAGATCAATGACTGCAACGGGTTTTTTTATTTTATAATTCAGCTTTAAATATTAGACCTATTAATTTTACAGTCAATAACTAAGATTATTAATAACATGAAAATACATTTTAACATTTTAAAAGAGTTTACAAAATCTGATGACAGTAAAATAACACAAAAGCTGAGTGAAAATTTTAACAAATAAGAAATGTATGTACATTATTTACAACGCATCTGGCTTGTTAAAATAGCGTAATCTACACCGTTTATATCCCGTACCCGCAATGTACCAATACCGTTCGTGCATTACGTCATTTTTAATCAATCATGCATAACGGAGAGTAACTAGCGCCATCACATATACGTCAATACATTAGTTAATCATGCATAACGGAGAGTTACTAGCGCCATCACATATACATAACGGGGTACTTTTACTGGAGACTGGTAGAACCAGCTTCAATACACTTTTATATATTTGTTTTCTTTTACTAACGATTGTCAATGAGGAGTTGAAGAAACTAAATTACAAATGTCAACAGATAATGCTGTGTAGATAGCGCTCAAAATCTTAATTAAACATCAAGCATAAAATATCGGCAGCTGTTTTTACGAAGTCTTGACAAGATAAAATGCACAGTTTGATTACCTCTGTCGGCATTGCCTAAGTAAAATACACATAGACTGATTAAATAAATCCCTAGGTATCATATCAAGTCGTTTCTATTTAATTCCCAGTGTAGCCGGAAAAATATTAGTTTAACTGTGAAAGTACAAATGATTGTGAAGAAAACCACAGCTTAAAATTTGCTCATCTTTATGTCATTTTGTTTTGTCAGTGCATGCATAGAACATTTAGGAATTCGATGACGTTCAAAACACATGATATTTATTATTGATTTGTTATGTTTTACGTTTTGTTGTCTTCCTTCTGTAAGTTTCAAGACGTTGATATCACTGCCATGGTCTGTCTACACTCAAACTAGTTTGACAAAAAAAGTGTGATGTTCCCAAATATGGCAGTAATATGCCCAAATATGGTAGTGATATAACAGCATAATTTCCATGGGTATATTACATTTGTTTGTCATATGAAGTTTGCTTAATACACCTAGATTTGTATCTCAATGACTTGCGATAATCGGTTAAGATGTATTTACTGACGGCTGCATAATGGGGTAAAACAGAAAAGGTGTGGATAAATAAGTAGATATGCTTACATTGTCAATTATAATTATAATTTTTACGAAGTTGATGGTAATACTTAAGCTCTGTCTACACTATCAAAAAATGTGATGTGCCCAAATATGGTAGTGATATACCCAATGGTAATGATATTTCATCATCATGTCCATACATGGGCATATCACATTTTGTCACATAAAGTGTGATAGTGTAGACAGAGCTTTAGACTGACCAGGGAAGAATTTATAGATTTAGACCTATACTGACAGATTCACAGAATTAAAAGTGATCAGGTTGGTTCTAATATGTAAATTACAATTGGTCCAATGGATCTTTGTTGATCAAAATCAGTTTTACTCTGTTATCTCGCTACCTCAAGCGTACCTATCCTCAACTCATTCTTCCTTATCACTTAACCTTCTCTAAAGTTCTGTTTACACAATCAAACTTTATGTTACAAAAACAAATGTGATGTGCCCATAATGGATACGATTACTTTATATCACTACCAAACTTTTTTTTGTCAAAATAATTTAATAGTGTAGACAGAGATCTAGAATTTAAGGGTAGGCTAGCTTCACACTATAACGCAACGCAAGCAGGTAAACGCAAATGCAAACAGTTCGTATAATCCATCGCTTGTGATTGGTCAAATCACTAGCGTTGCGCGTAAGTCCTTGCGTTGCGTCATATGGGAACAAACCCTGTAAGAATTATTATTATTATTATTATATTATTATTACTAAACATCCATCCAAAAACCTTGAATGCCTATCTGTGTTGTTTACAATTCAAAGGCACATACCTACACACTGAATATTTTAATGATTATTTTCACAGACTATATTAAGCTCATTGAGGTTATTCTTTTGTTCGTTGTTCCTGATGGACTTCCTGATTGCCTTTGTATTTTCATATTTTTAGTTCTATTGTCTGATCTAACGAACATCTTGATAACACGGCTAATAATTTATGCTTTCATACAACCCCCCGGGGGCCCATATTCATTTAAAAATGTGTTGATTGTCGGGAAACATGAAACCGACTAATTATAGCAACTTGGGAATAGTGTGTTTGCGGAAGATGTAACTATAGGAAAATCTTCGAACGTTTCTTATAATTATTTTAATCTACCTGACCTTTTGTTGTACTTAAAGTACTTTCAATTATTCATTATCTGTTAAAATATATATTTAAAATAGTACAGACGCATGGTACCAGTATAAAAACAAACATCTACATTTTTAATATAATGCTTTTAAAAACAAAGCATGTGCATAACATTGGAGACATGGCAATGAATTGTTTAAATCATATTTATCAACAATGTTAAAAATACACAAGCGCGCCTACACAACAAGTATGCAGTCATCACACTATAATTAGTTTACTTATAATTAATATATACGTACGGTATACACAGTGTTTAATGGTAACCAAATACGGTAACATTTTTGACATATGAAATATATCAATAATTAATTATTTCCCCTTTTAACTCGTAAAACCAGAAAACAACATCATTTCTGCTTTAATAATACTAAACAAGAGGCATACTACAATATTACTCTAATTTGGGACACGCCTATTCAGGGGACACGCCTATTCAGGGGACACGCCTATTCAGGGGACACGCCTATTCAGGGGACAAGCCTATTCAGGGAAAACACTTAATCAGGGGACACACTTATTCAGGGGACACACCACCTAAGAACTATTCAAAAACGAATTATGGGTTCCCGCCACATCAAATCCTTACCAAGGGGACACTTGTCCGTCCCCGATAACTATAGGCGAGTCTACTGTTTTCTAATGCTTAGGCCTACGTTGATGACACTTTTAGTAATATTTTATCATCTATTTACAGATGTTAAAGTGACTACGAATAGGTTATGCACCTTTGCATTACAATCTATAACAGAAGCGGAAAGATCAAAGTGTTTAAATGAGCGTTGGGATTATGGGGGCAGAGGTTGTGAATCGTTAATCCCGGGTTCGATCCCCATGTCTCCTAAAGCAATATCATTGGAAACGTAATTATACCTTTTGAACTACCCCCTCACACTCTATTTCTCCCAAAGGATATTTTTATATTAGAATATGTTTGTAGGAAAAATAATTGAATGTTTCTGGATAACATAAATGTTTTTTTTTCTTTCTCTGCACTCGATTCTCAATGGTGTATCTCGAAATTATAAGAATAGTTAATAGGAAAAATAATTGAATGTTTCTGAAAACATATATGATTTTTTTCTTTCCCTGCACACGATTCTCAATGTTGTATCTCGACATTATAACAATATCTGCCCAGTATCATAGGCAAATTCCATAATACATTATCACATGTGGTAGCTGTATCAGAGATTAAGAGGTTAGGTCAGAGAGATGGTATATTCTGAACGAACAAACAATACACGTTTTGAAAACGCATTTATGTTTGCGTCTCATCGCGTGTGGCGCAGTGTTGAACTGATACTTTAGGCAAGATACTTTACTTACGTTTGCCTCTCTCCACCCAGGTGTAGGCTATAATTGGGAACCCGGTTAGATCAAGACACAACTTTGCGCTGATTACTAGCTGCATTATGGGAGTATGTTTCCATACGTGTTTGATCGGGAAAAATGACTGGGGTAATAATGTTCAGCGCTTTGAGGTTTCACAACATTATTCGCTATATAAATCCAGGATATTATTATTATTATTATTAACACAAAGAGGCCCAGCCACATTGCTTACGAACAGTAAGAACCCATGCGGGAAAAAGATTCATAAGAAACTGCTGTGGGTGCAGTTTATTGAGTGTTATGAGAGTGACTATGTATCTATTTGTGAACAGCAATAAAAAGAATATGTGTGCAGACGACTGTGTTTTAGCGCATAATTAATTTTAATCACCACTTTAATGTGTTTACAATAGTACAATAAACCTATTTTAATAATTACTTTGCGCGCCCCGCGTCGTTTATAAATCCGCGCGCATTATATTTTGAATAAATGATTAAGATTTTATGGATCGATGCATGCAAGGATTATAATAGAGTGTGGGCAAACAATCACTCATTAAGACATACATATCGTATCGTTATGAAGGAGAAAATATTTTAATTGGTGTAGATGTAAAATAATTATAATTAAGTGGGCGCGCGAAAAGTAGAACACATAGGGTAATGGAAGGTAAATTGTGGTCTATCGCTTGTTTTTTAAACGTAAACAAGGTCATATACATGGCTGCAGTCGTGTGCAAACATTTGTTTACCGACGGACCGACAAACCGATCGACCAACCGACCGACCGACATAGTGAGCTGTAGAGTCGCGGTACGGATATACCTCCGATGGAACTCTGATTTCAAGTATTTTATTTCCGAATAAATAACAGCTTGGCGCGTAAGAACTGTGTGAACGTCAAAACAGACAAGGCAAGAGTCCACGTGACGATCAGAGGTACTTCGGAGTTATAGGCTTATTGGAGGTATAACTGAAGAGTGATAACTGACCACAAAACACTGACCGCCTTACATATTAATTTATCCCTATTAAAGAACGCGTTTACCATCAGTACGATTAATGTGTGGACAATATTATTAGTGTTATTGGTTAAACCCACACTTTTTAAACATGTAAAATACTTAATAATTAAAATCAGTTTGGCTTGATTTACTTTAATATGAAAACATTATTTTCCATTAGACATTGAGTCTATCCGTCGATGAACTTATGTGTATGTTAATTGGTAAACACGATAGACTAATAAATTCGAATTATTGAGTTAGTTTTACAGAATAAATAGTTAATTTTACAGATAAAGCGACAATGCAATATATATTAAAGGCTCGTGGGCTAGGCCTAAATGTTTCTAATCTAACGCAATGTGTATTCTAATCTACGGCGTTGAAAGTCAAATTTGTTCGGTCGACAAACTAATTACATGTCCGACTAAGCGTCATCAGCAATTGCTCATTGGCTGGCGTCAAAGTCACTGAAGCAAGCGTTCGTTAGTCTCCTGAAAAGTGCCTTACGCTAATCTGAGGGGGAAAATGAGTACTCCGCGCACATAACGCTACCTTTAAGTCATGCGTCTGAACACACAGTAATATTAATGACGATGAAGGAGATATTGATTATGAAGGTAATGCAACATGTATGCAACTAGGATTCTTATGTTCTTTTTTCATCTGTGTTCCACGCGTTGTCTTTATTTTTTTTTATAACATCTCCTGTGAGAATGTGTTTGTTCACTTTTATTCATTAATTTATCCTTTGATCTGTTCATACACGATAATAAAATAATTTGTTCCGATATTTTACTGTTTTATTCATATCGGCCTTATTTATACAAACATGTGAATAACTATAATATCCTATAGTGAGAAAAAAGGTATTTTCAAGAGAGCCCAAATACACAAGTTACATGAACCGAATGTTCGCACACATTGATGATGGTGTTGATTAAACGATCGTATAATAGTGCGTACTATTGCATGCCAGGAGAACCACAATCGTCCAATCAAATGACAGGAATTTATTTAGGTGTTATACTATAATAATTGATTAACATGTCTTATGATGACGACAAAGGTGATTAATTGATGCAGTGATGAATAAATTATGCGAAGAAAGATGAGGTTCAGGATAAGTATACCCACGATGCTGATGGAATGCTGATGGCTATATATTAAAACTGTTATTATCTATATATAAATTATGGTTAATTCTGGCATAGGCGAGCACAATGCAAAAACTTCGGTACACTCACCCTCTAGTTATACTAAATTATTTGACAAACACAAACCTAAGGTCTACGAAATCATTACATCATTGGAATATGTTGTTTACATACGATATACAAACTTTCTGTAATATTGCATTACAAGACAAGAAAACTTATAATTGAAACATTGTATGCCGTAATAATTACAACGTATCAAATTATATGGCAGACAATATCAAGTTTTACACATTCCTGTTCAACAACAAAAATCTGTTTCAATTTCTGTATGCGCTAGGGGGAGTAATGTTCTAGATACAGAGTCATATTTCGATCAATTTGTAAAAAAGAAGGTTTTGAAGATGATGTTTAGTTGATGGAACGGTTGGATTTTCTATCTCTGACAATGAACTTAAAAACGATGTGTTTGAACACCCTGCAGGTTACTTCACTGCAGTCAAATAACTAGTTTTTCTTCAGAAGTAGATACTCTTTACGTTAATATTGACAGCTAGATTTCAATTAGTGGATTAGCATGCCAAAGGCACTTTCGCTTCGCAGTACTAATGTATTTCTAATCGCCGTATTTTTTTATGTTTATTTCATTGTTTAAGTCAGATTTCGTTGACTTCTACATGTTCTAACAGTAAGTAAATTGTGACCACGGAGAAATAAGTTGATTTTGTATCTATTTTGTATCCATTATTGTCTATCATCACAAAACAATTTACAAATAATATAAGATATTATTTATCTAATTGGTGTTTTAGACAATAATACACCTATCAATAAAATTAAACTAATACTATTTTATTTCAGACGTGTTAATAGTCTGAATTGTTTACTGTGAGATAACGTACTAGTACTGTATACCATTTACCAATATAAACAAAACAACTAGTTTGACCAATCCTGTTAAGCTAAAATGTTAGAACCAATCAAGGTGCTTTAAACAGTCCTGGCTTTGTTTGTATCAAACCTGTTAGTGGCGGTAATTATCGCTGTTGGTTTCGATTGAATAAAATAATATTTAAAAAAATTATTATAAAATAAAAATTTGACGTGATTTGTGTTTTGATCCTCTTTTTATTATGCATAATTATTATCTGTCAGTATTTCATCCATTTTTTATAATTTTGTTTTATATATATAAATATATATATTCCAATTGATTTATGAAAAGTTTTGTTTAAATCATTTAAATCTGTATCCCACTGCGCCTATTAAGAATATGATAGTGTAGCTTCTCACCTGTGTAGTATATTCACCTGTTAAACAGGAAGTTTGAAAAGGTAAATGGAAGAAACATGGAGCTAAGGAAGGAATAACAAAACCGCCTGTCTTTCCTGCTTCCCGTAGGCCTATAACCACATGCAAACTAAACAATGAATGTCTTTGTGATACACTCCAATCTTCAAAACATATCTATATTCGTCTCAAATTAAATCAATTAACACCAAATTATGTTCTTCTTCGTAAATAGTAACTTCAGGATACTAATCAATTATATTGTTTTCAAACATACCATTTCAGTAATACAAATGATATCGTTCATACTTTATATCTGAAAAGTTTATATTGAGTTGAATAAAGGAGTACCTTAGGGAATGGTAAAGTACTTCTGGAATTGGATAGTACTTGATAATTGGATAGTATGTGTAAATATTGTTCGATAGCATTACCCAAAACAATAATTGAAATATTAGGTTACAGATATTACTGTTTAGATGATGACACTGATGTTAGTTGTTTTAACTTTTATCATAAAAATAAATGAGAAAAAACAGATGTGATATTAGGTGGAAATCGAAGTCCAAAATAGTTGATACTGGTGGTGGAGTTTCAATGATGAACTCGAAAAGAGAGGATACTACTGGTAGTGGCATTGATGTACTTTAAAATAGAAGATACTGGTGATGTGTCATTGATGAACTCCAAAAGAGAGGATACTGGTGGGTGTCATTGATGAACTCCAAAAGAGAGGATACTGGTGTGGTGTCAATGATGTACTCCAAAAGAGAGGATACTAGTGGGGTGTCAATGTACTCCAAAAGAGAGGATACTGGTGATGTGTCATTGATGAACTCCAAAAGAGAGGATACTGGTGGTGTGACAATGGTGTAATCCAAAAGAGAGGATACTGGTGGTGTGACAATGGTGTACTCCAAAAGAGAGGATACTGGCGGGGTGTCAATGGTGTACTCTAAAAGAGAGGATACTGGTGGGGTGTCAATGGTGTACTCTAAAAGAGAGGATACTACTGGTAATGTCATTGGTGTACTTTAAAAGAGAAGATACTGGTGATGTGTCAGTGATGAACTCAAAAAGAGAGGATACTGGTGGGTGTCATTGATGAACTCTAAAAGAAAGGATACTGGTGGGGTGTCAATGATGTACTCCAAAAGAGAGGATACTGGTGGTGTGACAATGGTGTACTCCAAAAGAGTGGACACTGGTGGGGTGTCAATGGTGTACTCCAAAAGAGAGGATACTGGTTGTGTGAAAATGGTGTACTCCAAAAGAGAGGATACTAGTGGGTGTCAATGGTGTACTCCAAAAGAGAGGATACTGGTGGTGTGACAATGGTGTACTCCAAAAGAGAGGATACTGGTGGGGTGTCAATGGTGTACTCTAAAAGAGAGGATACTACTGGTAATGTCATTGGTGTACTTTAAAAGAGAAGATACTGGTGATGTGTCAGTGATGAACTTCAAAATAGAGGATACTGGTGGGGTGTCAATGATGTACTCCAAACGAGAGGATACTGGTGGTGTGACAATGGTGTACTCCAAAAGAGAGGACACTGGTGGGGTGTCAATGGTGTACTCCAGAAGAGAGGATACTGGTGGTGTGACAATGATGTACTCCAAAAGAGAGGATACTGGTTGTGTGGAAATGGTGTACTCCAAAAGAGAGGATACTGGTGGTGTATCAATAATGTACTCCAAAAGAGAGGATACTGGTGGGTGTCATTAATAAACTCCAAAAAAGAGGATACTGGTGGGTGTCATTGATGAACTCCAAAAGAGAGGATACTGGTGGGTGTTATTGATGAACTCCAAAAGAGAGGATACTGGTGGGGTGACAATGGTGTACTCCAAAAGAGAGGATACTGGTGGTGTATCAATAATGTACTCCAAAAGAGAGGATACTGGTGGGTGTCATTAATGAACTCCAAAAGAGAGGATACTGGTGGGTGTCATTGATGAACTCCAAAAGAGAGGATACTGGTGGGTGTCATTGATGAACTCCAAAAGAGAGGATACTGGTGGGGTGACAATGGTGTACTCCAAAAGAGAGGATACTGGTGGGTGTCATTGATGAACTCCAAAAGAGAGGATACTGGTGGGGTATCAATGATGTACTCCAAAAGAGAGGACACTTGTGGGATGTGAATGATGAACTCCAAAGAGAAGACACTGGTGGGGTGTTAACGATGTACTCTAAAAGAGGATACTGGTGGGGTATCAATGATGAACTCCAAAGAGAGGATACTGGTGGTGTGTCGATGATGTACTCCAGAAGAGAGGATACTAGTGGGGTGTCAATTATGTACTCCAAAAGAGAAGATACTAGTGGGGTGTCAATGTACTTCAAAAGAGAAGATACTAGTGGGGTGTCAATGATGTACTCCAAAAGATACTGGTGGGGTGTCAACGATGTACTCTAAAAAATAGAAACTGGTGGGGTATCAATGGAAAATTCAAAAGATATAATACTGGTGGTGTGTCACAATGATGTACATCAAAAGGAGAGCGATTCATAGTTGTTTGATCAACATTTCAATGACACGACCCGTGATACTTACGAATTCAGTTGTTAATGTTGTAGAGATTAGCAGAAAGGAAATTTGAAAATCAAAACAATGATGTTGTTGTATTCTCAACATTGAACGGATGTTTAAAAAGAAATTCCCACTCCTCGTCGGTATAATGTGTTTATGGAAAGATAATGCATTGTTTATGTAAAAAGTAATTAAAACACTATACTAAGGTATATCTACAGCATACACGTGTTATGTGTTATAATTACTTACCTTACTAGGGATATCAATAGGTTATATTATGAGAAGGCTAGGTTAAAATGATTCTATATGAACATACCGTATTTTAATATCTAAAGAAAAATATGGGTACCGGCAATAATGCTTTTGCTGTATACCACTTTTCGATTATTTCAATATAGGCTAACTAAAACCATTAATTCCTTACTAACGATGTGTTTAAATGTTCACCAAAAAAAAAATGAAAGGTCAACCAACTTTACCCCATCCATCTGATTATGCAGATCACTAGATAGAGTCTAGCTGACTATCGCAATTCATCTAGATACGCATCTGGCTGCATCAGATACTAGGTTCGTATCTCATAACGGTAAAACGTGATATGTGTATTCAGGATCACCAATGTACCGGGAACCAACAAAGCAGGTTTATCGTATTGTTATATAGTATACCTATGCCTTAGCCTAAAATCTGCAACAACTTTCCAACTCTTAATTTGATGGCCTATGTTATCAGTTCTATCTAGCGAGTAATACTCGGATTATATGTACTGTATCTCGACGTGCATTATCATGGAAAATTCTACAATACAACATGGAGGTAAAATATTCTCCTCCATGAATACAATAAGTGTCACATAATTATGTATCACATGTAATGTCTGTATTATATTAAGGCTAAGGTTAAGCGTCACATGTGATACATTGTATTAATATTTACTCATGACATTTGGCAATATAACTATAGGGAATCGGTTACTTTAAAAATGTTATTTAAATCACTGTGTATACAAAAATCGAGGTTTTGTGAAGTAATCTTTTAAAAGGGTAATAGACAAATATTCTGACACCATGCGTTTAACGCCAACAAATTTATGATAACGTGATGTTCACACTATATCATAAGACAAATGTTCTTAATAATAATCGCGTAGAGAAATGTTATTCTTATATATTGATCTTCGCTTGTAAGGAATAAACGTGATAACCTTTTAGGTCATTCAGTTGTGATTAAACTGAGTCGTTTCACGCCTCAGCCGTCACGATTTTGACTGATCCCTGTCATATTCAGTTTTAATAATTTTGATCTTAATATTAATCATCGTTCTTAGTAAAAAAAAACCAATTATAATTCACGTCGATTTGAAACACATTTCAAGATCAGTATTTTTATTTTTCTTGATGGGATGGACTAGAATATTGAGTAGAACTTTCATTATCTGTATTATCATAAATGATGATAACGTAAAGATAAATTTGCTAAGTGCAAAGGCTCGTTCATTTAAACGATTGAAAATGGAGTTGTTAATTAGTAATTTTTGTTTGAAATGACTAATTCTCACAGCTATGTTACATTACTGGTATTATCCATTCATAAAATATGATGCTTATAATTGCTTTTTAAATACGTCCATATGTTGTACAATTTATTTAACTGATTACCAATGATTTATCATTACATTTTATCAGACTTTCAGTGCTTGTATCTCCCCATATGATAATATCTCAGGTAAAAAAGTATTTTCGGAGTATCTTAGTATTCTCATTTTCAGTCCCCTTTTCAGTATTTTAGTATTCTCATTTTTAGTCCCTTTTTCAGTATCTTAGTATTCTCATTTTCAGTCCCCTTTTCATTATTTTAGTATTTTCATTTTCATTATTTTAGTATTCTCATTTTCAGTCCCCTTTTCAGTATCTTAGTATTCTCATTTTCAGTCCCCTTTTCAGTGCATTATCTTGGTATTCTCATTTTCAGTCCCCTTTTCAGTAGGCCTATCTTAGTATTCTCATTTTCAGTCCTCTTTTCAGTATCTTGGTATTCTCATTTTCAGTCCCCTTTTCATTATCTTGGTATTCTCATTTTTAGTCCCCTTTTTAGTATCTTAGTATTCTCATTATCAACATGTAAAAAAGTCCATTAGGGCTAGATTAAAACGTACCGTAGACATTAATTACCCTTTTCTAGGCTCTGTACAAGATGAATTACCTCACCATCAGCTGTTTATACACGGTCGTAAACCAACTTCTCCCGCTTTGAGATTCCTTATGAGTTTCATGTTTTGTAAAAGTATACTTGATATGCGAAACAGCATTACGCTATTGCACACTGCATGTTAGCTGATGTTCCAATGAACATATCTGTCATACATGTTGCTATTAAGGAAGACCGTTAACCTTTTTGTTTCTCAAATTTATGTTCTATTCGTTTATTTATTTCCATAAATGTAGAATTTTTATTCGATGTTTAATTCCAATGTAGTAGAGTCATTGCCCTGTTATTACAGAACATTAAACTTATATTTCAGGTAATTTATATTTTTTTTAAATGAGGACGCAGGTTATGTAATTAACTTTTGAATTTATAGGAGGCAATAATATTCAGTCGGGCCGTATAAAAAATGTAATGGAAAAAAAAACCAGAATAACAATGAGGCTGACATGCACTGAATTGAAAAACAACGTTAGTAAAACACCGCCAACAACTAACACTCCACCTCCTTCAATATAACTGCCAAACAAACTATCTATTGTCAATACAGCTAACAGCTAGGCAACCAACCAACCAGTCAACCAATCAGTTAACAAATAAATTAATCAACCAGTCAACCGATCAGTTAACCAACCAGTCAACCAACCAGTCAACCAACCATTCAACCAATCAGTCAGTCAACCAACCAGTAACCAACCAATCACCAACCAATCAACCAACCAGTCAACCAACCAGTCAACCAACCAGTCAACCAACCAGTCAACCAACAAGTCAACCAATCAGTCAACCAACCAGTCAACCAATCAGTCAACCAACCGGTCAACCAATCAGTCAACCAACCAGTTAACCAATCAGTCAACCAACCAGTCAACCAATCAGTCATCCAACAAGTCAACCAATCAGTCAACCAACCGGTCAACCAACCGGTCAACCAACCGGTCAACCAACCAATCAGTCAACCAACCAATCAGTCAACCAACCAATCAGTCAACCAACCAACCAACCAGTCAACCAACCAACCAGTCAACCAACCAGTCAACCAATCAGTCATCCAACCAACCAGTCGACCAACCATTAAACCAAACAGTCAGCCAATCAGTCAACCAACCAGTCAACCAATCAGTCAAACAACCAATCATGGAAGAAACCTGACCAATCACAAGAAGCTGATCAAGCAACCAAACAAACACAGAACTCACGGCTGTTTCAAAGATATGAATTAAGTCACGCGCCGCCAACGGTAGAGCGGTGTATTGTGGAGCTACCATTCGCAAACATTTAAACGCGAATCCATGTGTGTATACCGGAAGCTGATTACTCATAATTTGACCGTTATAAAACCAACCAATAAGAAATAAATATAGACCGAGAGCTGAAATAAAATTATGAATATTCATTAATACAACAGCCGAGACAGAAAGCATGTTGTTTTAAAAGCCTACTCGACTGATGACATGCTGATTTTGAGTGTAGAAATTGAGGTCCAATTCCAAACATTTTCATAAAATGCGTCTTACGTAGGCACAGTCGAAAGTAGGTATACATTTGTTTTTATATATCTTGGTTAAATGTATTTTTCACGGTAAACCTGCTGTAGGGTTTGGTAATTTAGATCCTTGTGATTGTTGAAACATTGACTTTTTCAAAAGGTGCCGGCTGAAATTTAAATTATGGCCGGTTCAATTTATGCTATTTCTAAGCCTAGAGGACAATTTTTGCCTTCTCCAGTCTCCACGCGCATGTGTATATACACTACATAGTTCTAGGTCTACTACACACAGTACTTACTAGGCCTGCCCTGTTTTAACTGCTACCTCTAAGTCTATTACTATTGCTAAGCCTAGACTAGGCCTACCTTATTATTAATTAGTTAGGCCTGGTCTGGACCGCCCAAGTTAAGAGGGTAGGCTAGCTAGGGAGGAGTAGTTGAGGTAGGGCCTAAAACCTTCCTGGCTAGCCAAGAAGGGGTAGACCTAGCTAGGCTAGCTATTTCTATTATTATATATGTGGCATACTACTACAGTAGGCCTACATCATTCATATCAATATCATATGTGGGTCTGATAAATAATAAGCGTAATTTAAACAGAAATTACAAGAACTATCCTAGGCCAGGCGATCTACCGGTACTACAGTAGGCTAAATATGCATGTTTACAGTAAGTAAAGTATCATTATGTCTAGGCCGATACTCGTATACTTTTTTTTAGCAAACCCGTTCTGTTATATAAACCTAATAATATATATATGTTCTTTTTTATTTAGACCAATCTTAAATCTATAGTACAGGTAATATTGCTACCAAAAGGAAGACCGAAAAAAAAAAGATGGATGCAAACATCAAAAAGTAAACAGAATTTTTCACATGCGGACCTATACATGCTCATGCATACAGAGTGGCAAAAATACAACTGATACGCGCAATGTCTAATGATGATTGGTGTTTAAGATGAATATTGCTAGCTTTGCACAGATAAGTAACATAAAGAATTATAATTTTTTATTACAGTATTTATGAATATTGTTTTCAACAACATTACATAAAATTAACTTTCTTATTGTATTCTCATTCCTTTAAAAATAAACCTCAACAGGCAGTTATTTCATTAATTAACATTACATAAATTTCAACAACATACAGTTTAACCTGCATTAAAATGCTTATGTCTGGCACAACTACTATTATTAACATTACATAAATTTAAACTTTCTTATCTTATAATACCTTTCAAAATTAACCTCAACAGGCAGTTAGCTCATTCTTCCTATTTACAACAACACAACATTAAATGTAACCTGCATTAAAATGTTAATGCACACATCGGGCACAATGCATACTTGTACATTTCATTATTTTTCATCTTTATTTTATATTAACATTACATAAATTTAAACTTTCTTATCTTATAATGCCTTTCAAAATTAACCTCAACAGGCAGTTAGCTCATTCTTCCTATTTACAACAACACAACATTAAATGTAACCTGCATTCAAATGTTAATGCACACATCAGGCACAATGCATACTTGTACATTTCATTATTCTTCATCTTTATTTTATATTAACATTACATAAATTTAAACTTTCTTATCTTATAATGCCTTTCAAAATTAACCTCAACAGGCAGTTAGCTCATTCTTCCTATTTACAACAACACAACATTAAATGTAACCTGCATTCAAATGTTAATGCACACATCAGGCACAATGCATACTTGTACATTTCATTATTCTTCATCTTTTCTCCGTTTCGTCTGGATTGTGTCTTGGATTGTTGGATCTATAAATGTTAAATGAGCTTTCATAATTGATACTAATTGATCTAGGGGGCTCTTCATCCCATACACTGACCGTTTCCTCCTATTAAATTCAGCGTGAATTAATTCCCCACCCTGCTCGGCTAGTAAGCCGATACCAACTTTCCATTCCCTCATGAACTGGATACAATGATGTTCTAACATGTGTAGCTTTGGCTGGACTACTCTAGGAGCAACTCTCCTGTACTCTTTTGAAAAGAGTTTTATAGCACTTTCTGTGGAAGAAAGGATATTGTAACATATTATAATGGTAACAGCCCTGCATTGTAACAACGTATTCATAATTATTTAATTTTGATTGCATTATCAATATCATTGTATCGTTATTGTGAATATTGATACTAATCTTAAATAATTATTTTATCATTTACAACTGAAATTTACCATATGTGTCTATCTCTTCGTCAGTTATAGATCGTGTATGATTGATAGCAGTGTGCACTTTACTAAAGGTTGAAAACACTGGCGTAAAAGAATCTTGGATTTTCTTGAATTTTACCTCAAGTAGCTTTTTGCAATTTTCTGGGCATTGGTGCATTTGTTGTTTGAGTGTTACATCAACACCATCAAATAGCTTGTCAATTATATTTGACTGAAATAAAGGTAAATAAAACTTTTTAGTTATTACCTGCATCCTTTTTTTTATTAAATGCAGCTGGGTACATTGTGTGGGATTGCACTATTCAATATACTCACTTTACATGCTCTATGAACGTGGTTGCCCACAAAACTTTTGCCGTGGTACTGTTGCCTAGGGATTTTGTTTTGTCTGAGGACCTCATCCATTTTCGTTGCCAATGGGCCGCAACCAAATTTCAGGTCTTGGTTTACTGACGTTTCCTTTAAATTTAGACAGAATAATTTTCTTTGTAAATTCTATTATGATTTTAGTGTGTACAGTAATTAAATAAAAATGAAACATACCAAATCCATGACTTCTTGTTTTTTCAGATTTATTTTTGCACCAAGTTCAGTTATTTCTTGAGGATTTGCTTTTTGTCCAACAAGTGCATAGGAGAGGCTATTTCGTAAATCATCAAGTTTTTGATTTGCTTTTTGCACTTTTTCTGCACAAGTAATTCTGTGTGCTGCACATTCTGCTACCTTACGGTCAAAATCTGCTAGATGTTTACCTTGAAAAAATAATTAATTATTATTATTTTTGAAAATGTGGAGGAAAAAGTTTTAAATAAAAAGGAAATTAACATTTACTGACATACCTGTTGGAATTGTAGATTCCTGTCTCATGTTGAAGATAATTACATCAAGATTGTGTATTTCAATCTCGAGCAAATCATACATTTTCTTGAATAGCCCGAGAGAAATATGCAGTGCTGGAATTGATACCTGGAAATATACATTAATTAAAGAGGTATGAAAATATTATTAGTTGTTTTAAGTTTGTTATTTAGAACTAATATTATTTTGGACTTGTTTGTTTGAATTATAATTTAAATAACCTACCAGATTTAATTCAATATCAACCATGTAAGGCCGGATGACACTGTGTGATATCAGTTTGCTCTTTTTTGGGTCACTGCCATGGTCAAGAAAACTTTTGTAATCCCTGTTGTATGTCTTTAGGCATCTGTTTTCTGATGGTTTGTTGTTAGACCTAATGTCATCTTGACTACACAGGCAGTATATACAGCTATACTTTCCTTTAAAAAAATAACAGAAACAGTATATTATTTTATTTATCAGAACAATAGTTTATTAAGTTTAAAAACTTAAATAAAAAAATAGGTGAATTTAACTAACCGTTGGGACTAATTAGTCCATATATTCTGCAAAGAAAGTCATAGTCTCCGAAGAAAAAAAGTCTGATGTTGTGAGGTCTGAAATTAGATTAATATAATTTAATTAATTAAAATAAATAATCTCTTTATATAATACTTATCTCTTAGCATATTAACAGTACACAATATTCCAGTTAATTTAGATTGGCTTATAGGCCTACTCTAGTACAACTCCCTCTAAATGTACAAAATTATAATTTACAAATTTTAATGGAATTGTGAACTTACATTTTGGTTTTAGGAGATATCCACTGACTGCCATTCAATTCCATTACTTCATCCATTATTAAATTGAGTCCTTTGTTGATGTTGACAGTCAAATCTGGGGCCTGGAATATCAAGACTACTATAATGTTGTGGAGAGCATTTGGTTTGGGTAACGCACAAATTTGTATCTCAAATTTTGTGGTATCACCACCCTTATCGCCTCCAAATTTAATAAATATTTCTCCATTGTTGAAAAAAGTTAGTTCATCTGACCTGAAATGCAGGAAATAATTTGTTTTATATTTATAATTCCTTATGTTATAGCTGTACATACAATTGTTAATAAATGTAACTATTGATATTTCTTATTACTAATTGATAACTTTTATTTAGTTTGGTTGTTAAATAAAATTGTTATTAACATACAGTTTGTGTTTGTTTTTTTTAAAAAAATTATTAATGTGTACATTTTACGATATTTTAAAAGTACAAAATATATGTTCAAGTTTTAGTGGTACTGTACTGTATGTATAATAAAAATGCACATCACTGGGTACAGTACTATTACAATACTATAAAAGTTTAGTAAAAGCCAATCAGCAATGTGTTGTAAGGATAACCAGGAATGGATAAAAAATTGTATACATACATTTCATATTGATTTAAATATTCATAAATCAGTTTCTTAATTTGGGTGAGTCTGACGACTGCAACCTCTTCCAATGACAGCCCACCAATTGACGTAGCTCCTTCCCTCTTTACAAACATATACTCGGTTGATTTAACTAAATAGCCATCAACAATTTTGTCTTGGCATATTCTCATCTGGCGTTCTGATGCTAGTAAGCCTGGACAAAACCTAAAAATCAAATAAATAATTCAACTGCATAATAATTTTCATAGTGATCAGTATGTTTTATTACAGTAGTTCTGCAGTGGTTTATAAATCAATCAATTTATTCGTTATGGATTATGAGAATTCACTAATTAAAACTTCAATTACCTTCGTAATGCCCGCTGCTGACTCCAATTTATTTTGCAGGCGTTCATGATACCAAGGCACCTTGTTGCATCCATTTTTTGACCATTAGTATCTGGTGCAGCAACATTCACTTTGGTGGCTTGTGAAGTGGTAACCATGTTTAGTGGCTTCAAAATTGAAAATGTTTTCAATTAATTACAACCAGAAAATAATATTTAAGCCTCACAAAATAATGACTAATCAGATGATTTTAAAGGAAAATTATTTTATTATTATATAATATTAATAATCGGATTTGGAATCTTACCCGTCCTTGAGTTTTCAAAGTTATTTTCCCTTCAGTCACATCTTGATGAACTAGCTTATGTGCCAGATTTGATAGCTCTGTTGGGTAGACATTTGTGTTGGCAGTTGCAGTTTGGATGTCTTTAACAGCATTTCTAATTTTCATAAAAGCTTGTTCCTTTTCCGTTTTACATACATGATTGTCTGTTTCACTTAGGTATAATTTTGACAGACAAATAGAACATTGAAGGACAACTGATGTTAATGAGTGCTCAATGATTGCCGGAATTTGCACAAGTTCGTCCTTCTTAAAATTAAAATTACAACTAAAACAGGGAATAGATAATTTGGAAATAGCAGAAAACAATTTAGTTGTACAGTGTGTACAAAAAAAATGGCCACATGGTGTCTGGACGCTATCAAGAGATAACATTTTATTGCAAATTAAGCATTCATAAATTTTATCACAATCGTTTAAGATTTTGAACTGCCGACTGATTGTGGCTAGCGGCGGAGGAACTGAAGTAAAATTACCGCTTGTGCCTCTTTGAAAATTTTGTTTCTGTCTTCGCCCTGATACTAGTTGACTTCTGTATAAAAAACATGCTAGACATCTTTCCTCATGTGGCTTATAATGAAACGGCGAAAGAGAATGCCCTTTATAAAATCGTGAATGACAAGTGGAACAAAGTGCCTCTGGATCAACAGAATTTTTAATTTCAAATAAAGGGGGTAATTTGTTCATGTTGGCCAAAGTGTACCTCTCATCTTTTTCTTTCATTTTTTTTCCACAATCAAAACAAATAGAGGACAGTGCCTTCTCATGAAACTCCATCTGTGGGAAGATAGTATTTCACATTTGATACAGTGCAATTCCATTTGTTGTAAACTAAATTAATATCTAGTTCTAGGCCTAGGAAAACATGCATATTCAGTGAATATTGAAATTAATAAATGAAACAATCGTATTAGCTAGCATTATTAAAAATTATTAATAATCATGTTACTTAAGGAAATTTAATTCATTGCGAAAAAATCACACAGGCTTGGGCCTAGCTTAAAGCTAGGCCGCCAGAAAGGCCACGCTCGTCGCGGGCCTCGTCTGCGCCTGCATACCCGGTGATCGGCTAATGTTTCAAAAAAGGCTGTTGTATTACGATAATTTATAAGATATTGAACCGTCACCTTTTAACAAAACTATGTTAAATATTACCAATTAGTATTATTGGTTTACAGAAAATAAGTATTATCTTTTAAAAAATAACGATGTAAACACAATCGGTGAAGTTAGACGGTGTATTTTTAACTTTTGTTTGTTTACAATATAGACTACGCTGTTCGCTGCTACTTCCGGGTAAATTAACCGACTTTTATATTCGATAAGTCGTCTTAGTAATTGTTTTTTTATCATTATGCTGTAATGAAATCATAAAAAATCTGGTTTCAAACCAGCAAATACTAACCTTAATTGATAACTTGATTAAAAAAACGTTAAATTGACTACAAATGATACTTGTATATTTTTGACGTTCGCGAAAGTTTCATAACCTCTCGCGAACGAATTTTCAATCTTCCGCGGTTCAGAAAAAGTCGTCTGCTAACATTGAGGGCGCTTGACTTTTTCTAAAATATTATCATAGGTTGAAACAGCTGTGAACTACTGATAGATCCGAACCCAACACATCGAAGAAACCAGAGAACTCCTCCCTGAAGAGCCAAAGCCAACCACACATTCAGTCATGCGAATAAATAAACAAGTATATTTGAAGAGTTATATTCATTGTTTCTAAAACTGATTCAATCGTAAACATAGCTAATATCTACTAGAGTCTGATACAATGTTTCTTGTCTTCAGTGCAATAAAATATTCAAAAATTGTATTAAATTCTACATGGTCATATCACGTATTAAAGGTAGATTGGAAATGCAACATAGAAAATCATTACGTTGTTAAATACTTCATTCGATTCACGGAATGTAATTTGATTTGGTTTCATAGATGTATATTTACCGTATAAAAACGACCAACCCGGAGTCGTATCACGTGGTCTACAACTTAACGATTCTGCATTACATACAGGCAAGATATACACATATTTTACAGAAATACAGGACATTCGAAGAAAAGGGTCACAATTGTAAACTTTTATTGACGGATTGACGCACATCGAATTTTTAATAGACTCACGAGAGAGATTAACGTACACTAGAAGACATTTTGTCCGTTTGCTTAGTAATTTAGTTAGGTGCAGACGATGTTTTTATCATAACATAAAACCGCGATGCCGCGCGCGTGCTAAATGTATTGAAATTCCCGCCAATTATAAGGTGTGCAGTATAATGTCTCGTTTTAAATCTTATAATGAATTTACTTTTACACGATTTAGCTTTTATTTGAGGGGTTTGGGAGGGTGGGAGTTATTACTCCCTATTTGGCGATATCTTGGCACAAGATATTGCGTCATAGCTCCCTCTATAATATTTATGCAAAATACGGCGTACCTACAGTACCTCGGACAAATAATATTTCTCGACCTCCCGATACTAACAGGAAGCATATAAACACGTCAATGTAAACAATACTGAATACTGATTACGTGGAATTATAAATGGATTACTACTGGGAACACGATCTAATTCACTAAATACCAGGAAACACTTCAAACACTTTCTAGGGACCATGTCAACATTATTCTACAAAGTAAATACATTTTGTTCAAGCTTTGTTCCCACTAGCACGTAACGTAGGGACGTAAGCACAACGCAAGTAATTTTTTTAATCACGACGCGATGGATCATCCAAATAGTCGCTTGTGATTGGCCAACTTATGTGTTGCGTCATCGTCGTTGCCTTGCGTTTAAGTGGGGACCAAGCGTTATCTCCTTTAAACTGTTTAAACCAATCATATTATTATTATTAATTATCATACATACTATTTATTGCCTTACAAACTAATAACAAAACTAAAATCATCATTGCAGCAGTTAAAATATTGTTACTGCAGTAACTACAGAAGACTAATGTTAGCATTGTCCCTAAAATAATAATCTCCACGTCTATAGTAAGATGGCACGATCTGTGAATTATGAGAAAGTATATATATATATATATATATATATATATATATATATACCCTCTGTTGCACTAAGGTTTACATGATTTTGACACAACTGTTCTTAGTATACGCTCGGTAATAAATATTTCATTTCTCAATGGAATACCGTAAACATGTTATAAAGCACAATGTTCCTTATGTTTTATTTGATCAGAACATACATACAGTAAACTTTCTCATAATTCACAGATCGTGCCATCTTACTATAGACGTAGAGATTGTTATTTTAGGGACAATGCTAACATTAGTCTTCTGTAGTTACTGCAGTAACAATATTTTAACTGCTGCAATGATGATTTTAGTTTTGTTATTAGTTTGTAAGGCAATAAATAGTATGTATGATAATTAATAATAATAATATGATTGGTTTAAACAGTTTAAAGGAGATAACGCTTGGTCCCCACTTAAACGCAACGCAACGACGATGACGCAACACATAAGTTGGCCAATCACAAACGACTAATTGGATGATCCATCGCGTCGTGATTTAAAAAATTACTTGCGTTGTGCTTAGGTTCCTACGTTACGTGCTAGTGGGAACAAAGCTTGAACAAAATGTATTTACTTTGTAGAATAATGTTGACATGGTCCCTAGAAAGTGTTTGAAGTGATTCCTGGTATTTAGTGAATTAGATCGTGTTGGAAAGTATTACGTAATTTTCTTCTTAAAAAAAAAACCAAAAAATTCTATATTAGAACGCATTAGATACCAAAAGACCACGGACTGTACAATCGCCGCCTGCAATAATTGATTTTACCTGCAGAGACCGAACGTCGTAAATTTAGCCTAGGTCGTCCTAGGCTCATTGATTGTAGTCAAACAGTCACCTTTCGGTTATGACATGCAATATAGCGTGACGGGTGGTCAAACTGAATAAAAAGAATATGAATAGGTGCTATACGGCAATACGAAAGAGTAAGTGTAGGATCACATTTTTAAGAAATAAGTTTACGATTTCTATCTGCTTTACTGCACAATGTCGTTATACAGGTGGTGCTGGGGGAGAGGGGTGGTGGTTATAACGTAAGCAATAGCAATTAAAGCCCGGAGATACCCTTTAAAGGTTACGTTGCAGGTTCTAGCAATAAAACTATCTCAAATCGAACGATTAATTACAGGTTTGTATATGAACGTACTGCGCACTTAATATGCTGATGAAGTGAACCATTAAAATTACTTAAATTCTCATCAAAATGAATTTAACACACATGTCACGAAACTGACTCATACCACTTCTGATCGTAAGTGCACTGGACACACTCATCGAACATTCGGAATGCCTACGTGCAATTGACACACGTAGCAGCCACCCATTTGCCTATCAATCACTCAACATTGATAGGGCAGAACCTCGATAAACTAGTTTAAAGCTGCATTCACACTTGTTTCGTTTCGCGGAACGGAAGACGGCGCCGTTCAAGTCTATTCTAGCATTTGATGCCAACTGACGTTGACTTTATCTAGAATAAAGCGAATGTTTAAAAAATATAAATGCGAGCCATTCTCCCCTTTTCAAAAACAAAAAAACGTGTTATTATACCCATGCTTGGTTCCCACTACAGACACAACGCAGAGACGTAAGCACAACGTATAATGTTCGAGTCCCACCAGAGATGCAACGGAAGGACGTACGCGTAACGTGAGTGATTTTGACCAATCACAAGCGATGGACCATCCAAACTTTCGGTTGTGATTGGTCATCTCTCTCCCTTTGCGCATAAAAACGTCATTGTGTTTGCGTGCAAGTGGGAACCAAGCTTTAGAGATATGGATTATTCGGACTGTCGCTTGCGTTGCGTCTCTAGTGGGAATCTAGCGCTAACTATTTGCCATGACACTAAGTGCAGTGTACTTAAATAATGATCTATGTTTTACGTCACAAATAACTAATGAAACATGAATTATGAGATTCAAATCAGGGCTTAGTGTCGACTAATACTTTGTGAACATCAAAATGTTACCAATGTAGCTGGCTTAAGCGATACATAGATATACACACGCATACGTTACACGGATTATGAACAAATCTAAAATATATCAACTGTTTATAAGCCCATGTTTTTCTTGTTATTACTTATAACTTCTGATGACTTAAATACAGTATGTCATAAGTGGACAGCAGCTTCGAAACCCGACAACATTTCCTCTTAAATAAGGGTGTCTGAGCTGGAGTAAATTATATGATGGATAAGTAAACTTAAGTCTCATTTAAGGCTTTAGAATAGAAACAGTCGTCAGATACAAGATAGGTCAGAATGTTGTCCAATGTGATAAGCGTATGTTTAGGCCTATATGGTAGTGAAACATGGAAAATAAAGGTGATGAGGAAAGACATGACATGTTTTTGCCCAAAGTACAATAAAATAATATTAAAAGTTTACACTGAACAATAAGAAAACCAAATGACCAAATGAGACAACAGGCAGAAATCCAAGCAATAAGTGAAATAGTCAGGAGAAGGAGATGGAACGGATCGGACATGTATTGGGGATTAACCGGAATGATGCATTAGGCAACAGCACTTATATGGGTTTAGGCCTACCTGAAGGCAAGGCAAGAGTGAGAAGACCTAAAGAAAACTGGAGGACTGAAAGGAAAGAAACCATCTACGGGTCATGACGTGGACAGCAACAGCACTGATATGGGTTTAGGCCTACCTGAAGGCAAGACAAACAGTGAGAAGACCGAAAGAAAAGAGAACTGAAAGGAGAGAAACAATCTACGGGTCAGGGCGTGGACAGCGGCAGCGACTGCCGCCCGCAAGAGAGGGAAGTGTGGAGGGCAGAAATATATTAAAATAGACCTTATTCTCTGGGGAGAAAGGAAATACTATAGGTCTCCCGGCCCTTCCGGGGATTGGAATACAAGCACGTTAATAACCGTAGCTACAACTTCAATACAATGATGATGCTGCTCATGTGATGACAGATGATGAAAACAATGACAGTGCGCTAATGCGAATTAATGATAACAATACTGGATAATGATGAAATTAATGCTAGTGATGATTGAGGACAGGGATGCTAATGACTAATATTAATGAGAGATGACGCTAAAAGTGATAATAATGATATGATAAATGTAGATGATAAATTATGACGTTGAGAGAATAAAGTCAATCAGGAAACATGAAACGAATGGTGAAAAGTAGGGGATGGAATTGATATTAACATTTTAATCTAATTTAATTTAATAAGGAATAGTTCTCTAGAAGCTTAAAACAAATACTAACTTTTGACTCCACTACCATTGAGAGTCGATCACACAAGAGACTGGCAGTCTGAATAGTCAACCAATGAGAATCCTTTCTGCTAATTTTGAAACAAATCGGCCGTCACTTATTGAAACGTAGAACATACACGTATTGAGGACTGGCCCGTGTCTAGCGAAGTATAATGAAATAGAACTTGATAGATTATCTACACACGAACGTTACGTACACAATAGTTTAACAGAAAAATAAGTTGGATTGGCATAGGCCTAAACTTTTTTAACAACCTAGGCCAAACTTTTTCAACAACCAGTAGGCCTAAACCTTTCCCAATAGGCTTTCAAACCTTTAAAAAAGATCTTATTTGCGTTTAGAGACCATTTGAAAATGATTTTACTGCAGTTACTGCAGTACCTTTGTTTCTTTCTTCTTTTCCTTTGAATGTTTTATGTAAAATGTGTTTGAATTTTAGATCGCTGGAGGAGTTAAAAATGAACACTCATGGTCGAAAATGTACACACTGCACTAGACTTGCCCACAAGTCTGCATTTAGTGTCTTTTTTATGTTAGTAGTTTCGATCGTTGTCTGGAAAATACATTGGTGAGCTCAATATGTATGAATCGCCAAATGTGCCAAAATGTTTATCTTTTTACTAATAATTATTCGAAATACGGTCTAGAAGCTTGACTATTGCACGGAACGGTAACCTTACGCAACACAAAGCGGACGTTTTTTTATTATATTTTATCACTATATAATGTTCTATAAATATTCGTATTGACAAGAAACATACTGGTACCCATGCGTTGTAGGGGTTTTATTATGCACGCATAGCATGTCAGTCTGTTTGTTGCAATAAAACGTGAAATTTCTGAAAATAATTCAACCGCGGCATTGGTGACATCATACTGCCTTATGATTTATTAGTCGTAATCAAAGTTCGGGTACCATGTAACCAAGGAGATTACTTTCATTTGAAGTAAACAAGTCGAATATTGTAATGATTTAATAACACGGTTTACCGTACTAATGTATAAGCATAATCGATTTTTAAGATATTGAAAAAAAAAACACCACAATCCACTGTTTTTATTTTCAAAACATCGTAGCAGTGTAATTTAATAATCATAATCTGTCCTGAATTTATGATATTAAATTCTAGATGTTTTCGAAATTGTATGACGCCTTAATAAAGCATGTTGACGCAATAATGTTATTATGACGCGTTATGTGATAGTGAGACGCAATACTGTTTAAGACGCGCTAAAGTTGACGCATTATGGTTTTCATACACTGATCTACCTGGTATAAAACTGCAGTACAGTACTGCCACTTGAGCCGCCTAGAGAGTTCAAATTGAAAATAGGCCAACAACATACCAGTAGTTCGCCCATTAACACATGAAACTGAAAGTAAATATAACATTAACTATTGACCCACAACATACCGCTAATAAAAAAATGTTGATCTTACCGGAAATAGTGCATTCGTGTGTACTGTATATTCAATCTAAAAGGAGAGTGGTTTCGTTGTTAAAAACACTTGTCTTGTGTTATCGTTTAGTAGTACTCAGCTGTATCGTTCCTCTGTTCAAAGTCACCACCTGGTCTTTATGCAAATCAGATCGTAGAAAACAAAAACTCTAGGCCTGAGTCTGGTTTTGTATTTGGCTGAGGAGACAAAAAATAGTACTTGCATGAAGCATAGGGCCTATGTTTAAATGGTCCTTTCTCTTTCACAGTTAATTGCAGTTTATCGGAGTTATATTGCGGTTTACCGGAATTATATTGCGGTTTACCGGAGTTAAAAAGTGAGGTTTACCGGAGTTAAAGTGAGGTTTACCGGAGTTAAGTTGCGATTTATCGGAGTTAAATTAAGGTGTTATATCGGAGTTAAATTAAGGTTAATCGGAGTTACATTGCCTAAAAGTATGTGAAAGATAGCCGAACTATTTTTTAAATATAGCCAAACCTAACACCTCTAAATAATCTCTCTCTCACTATAAAGTAAAAAGAAGTTGCTCATGAAATTATAATCCTATAGGGCCTACATCGACAGGTAGAGTACATAGTCATAATACACAGTCATGCATTTGAGAATTGTAGTTAGCTCAATTCTTACGTCACACTTTATGGATATTACTAAATTAAATGAGTATTCATGTTTATTTTGTGACGTTTCATAAGCCACAATACACCCCCCCCCCCCCACACCCCAACGTATGTACGAAAGAAATATCGCGGTGGTGGGGGGTAGTTGTGTCCATGGATGAAATTGCTTATTAAGGATATCACTCTCCATAATACCCATGGTTGACACTAATTTATGATCGTGGTTTCACTGGTGGGGGTCTCCAGCAAAGAATGAAATATTTCGTATGTGTGATAAATAGTGCCTTAATAAATTGTTAAGTTGTTATTTGAACTATTTTGACAGCTAGATGGCTGCAACCGAACTGAATGAACAGGGGAGGCGGCCAATGTAGGGAAAACTAAAAGGTATGTTTTCAATTTTGTTTTTTATTTTTTTAAATAAAGTCAATGACGACATGATTCACCGTGTACAAACGAGTCCACCGCACGCACTTTTTACGCATGAAAAACTCTTTATCAATCGTATGATGAATAGCAAACATCTAATTTAAAAAAAAAAATTTTTACAATTTCTTATTCTGTGAATGGCGTTCAATTCAATTCAAAGTGACATTTATTATAGAGATATCATAGTGAACATAGAGATATCATAGTGAACATAGAGATATCATAGTGAACATAGAGATATCATAGTGAACATAGAGATATCATAGTGAACATAGAGATATCATAGTGAACATAGAGATATCATAGTGAACATAGAGATATCATAGTGAACATAGAGATATCATAGTGAACATAGAGATATCATAGTGAACATAGAGATATCATAGTGAACATAGAGATATCATAGTGAACATAGAGATATCATAGTGAACATAGAGATATCATAGTGAACGTAGAGATATCATAGTGAACATAGAGATATCATAGTGAACATAGAGATATCATAGTGAACATAGAGATATCATAGTGAACATAGAGATATCATAGTGAACATATAGAGATATCATAGTGAACATAGAGATATCATAGTGAACATAGAGATATCATAGTGAACATAGAGATATCATAGTGAACATAGAGATATCATAGTGAACATAGAGATATCATAGTGAACATATAGAGATATCATAGTGAACATAGAGATATCATAGTGAACATAGAGATATCATAGTGAACATAGAGATATCATAGTGAACATAGAGATATCATTTATAGTGAACATAGAGATATCATAGTGAACATAGAGATATCATTTTATTTCTGTATGTATTTACTTTTAAAAAGACTGGAAACAAGATGTAGGTAAAATAATAAACGATAACAGTTGAAGAAGACATGTGTTACAACCGCTAAATATGGTAGTGATATGCCCAAATATGTTGCTGATATGACGTCATCATGTCCATATATAAGCACATCACATTTTTTTTGTCACATAAAGTGTGATAGTGTAGACAATATATTTTCCAAATAAATGTTTTTTGATAAAATGCCAATGTACGCGGAACAACATTGGTTCTCATTTGCTCGCACGCGCGCAATAGAAACGAGAATAATTATATTATCAAAATTGATACGGTACAGTATGACGCAAGCCGGGAACCTCCGAAAGAACCTCCTAAATCATCGACAAGCAATAATTCATTCTTTTATTTCAGATATATATCCATAATACATCATCCTAATAGAGTACCGGTGGTACCATACTAAGTTATAGGAATGTCCCCTTTGGTGCGTAGGGTTAGATCATGCTCCTCGTTCGTCTCACGGGAAATAGACTCGTCCCTTTAATGGAGTATCATTGGATAAGGGTGGGCGCCCCAGCGGATGGGTTCTACTATATAATGATATAGGGGCCATATATAAAATAAACAAAGACATTTATTTTTCTGTCATATTAATCAAAAAGCTATACAGACAATGATTATAAATGGGATGACTGGGCTCAAACCTTGACAATAGGAGCTGTCAATATAACGACGGTATGAGATTATTTACTCTTAAATCAAGCAGTTTCTTTCTTGTTATATTGTAAAAAGCATTGCTATTGATTGATGACTAACTAAACAGCGCGAACAATTCAGCTGCCTGAGTTTGGCGAAGGAAACCGATGCAACGAACTTTCTTTTTTTTTTGTTTCGTGATGCACACAGTAAACACAACGTTGCAAAAATATTTACTCTAAATACGCAATATGGACGGTATTCCCTCGTGTAAAATAAACAAACAAACTGCAAGTGAGTTCTGCGAGCAGATCTTGGTTTGGCTACAAATGTCTTCAATCGTCTCACCTGCCTGGTGTGACATGAACAACCGGAGGCCTATCAATTTGTCCAAGTAGGCGTATCATAGACACGTTCTGTGAATCGCATGGAATACAACGTTTAGTTAACTACATCAGAAAACTGAAATAATTATCAATCTATTCAGCGTAGGCTACAGTCAGACTGCGTCGTACGACGAGGCCCGACGAATAATCCCGACGAGACGAGTTTTTTGGGTCGTCGAGGAACATCAACACATGTGACTTGTTGTCTTTGTTTCAAATAACATACGTCAACTAACCAAAACAACGTTTAATCTTGTTCTTGTTGCGTGTAAAAATAGATGAGCTCATTTGGCGCGCCATACACGCATGAAAACCCGAGAAAATTATTCTTTAAAACCTACAAGAAAATCACACAACCTTTAGTCAAATATATATTTTAATTATTTCTAAAGTGGGCTTAAAATGAATGAAAACATTAAAATGTTATTATACCTAGACACGCATCAGTTGACTGTCAATAGTCAGTTAGGATCTATCTATTGACAGCTACAGAATCCGGTGGTGTAATAGAAGTACTGTACGTACCTACGACGAGGCCCGACGATGCATCTCGTCAGGAGAACATGTATGTTCGTCGTACAACGCAGTCTAAGTTGGTCTTTACTCAAACTATGGTCCCACATTCCTTCATATCACACATGTATAATTGTTGTTGTATTCCTTCAACAGTGAAGCATGTATTCTGTTGCAGCGGGCAATTGTTGTTTCATTATAATACAAGATAAATAACGTAATTCTGTTTAAATGCATTTTCATTTATAATAAAAACTTGCTTTCAGATCCAGGAATATGCCTACCATCTGGCATTATTACTGCATGTCAGAACAATTACCGTACGTACAACACAATCAAACTAAATGCGACTTAAAACATAAACATGACAGAGGAATATGTATATTTTTAAACTGACGTTATTATGTTATTTGTGTGTATTAAGCCAAACCCATTAGGCTAATGCAGAAAATAGACACTGAATGGATGTGACACATCTAACAGTTTTATTATATGCTTAACCTTACTACTTCCCGCAGGGTGACTTGTATCGGATCTGCGGAGGTGAGAGCTGAATTTCTAAGCGATCGAGTTGTGAGGATCCTGGAGCCAAATCTAAAATTGGCTACTTTAGGCCCTCTGGCGTGATTTATCCACACCCTGGGACACAAATCCAATCTAATATGTCATTAACGGCTTATCGCAGAAATTATTATGCAGAAAAATAGCAGATATTACCGACGATGAAATATCGCTCTCTGGAAGTTCTCAGAGTTGCCGCAAATTTGAATATTTGAGCAATGACAGGCAGACGACACAATAAATGATAATTTTATGTTTACTGCAGGAAATTTTGAATCCGCTGTATATTTGTGTTAGGGAACATGCATTATACTGCAGTTACTGCAGTAACTAGACATTTTGTATTCTTCAACCTGTTTATTATGCAATTCTTTAGAAACTGATTTTTTTCTGTGATTGCCTCATATTGAAACCAACTAAACACATGCATTTAATTTTTGAAATAATGTAATTATTGCAGTAACTGCAGTACAATATTTTTTGAAATGATCACTTAAACTTGCTTCCCGCTAGAGACGCAAGGGCGTTAAGCAAGGGTGGAACGCACCGAAAGTGATTTGACCAATCACTGGCGATGGATCATATTCGAACTGTCGATTGTCACTGGTCAACTCGCTTGCGTTGCGCTTACGTCGTTGAGTTGCGTCCTAGTGTGAACCAGGCTTTAAACTTGGTTTGGTTTCCACTAGGACGTAACGCAATGACGTAAGCACAACGCAAGTAATGTGACCAATCACGATGGCGCGCGCGATAGATCATCCGTACTGTCGATTACGTTGCATTTCGTCCAAACTGCATGATCTTCTGCTTATGGTCTTCTAAATTGTTGTACAGTTTTATTTTTGCATCCACTATAGTTAGGCCTGTGCCTTAAAACACATTTCAGACGAATCAATTGAGGTGCGTTGGCCCACGAATTTAGTTATTTAAGCCAAATGTTGATTTCATTAATTTTTTACATGCAACTATTCTCTTATAGTGTATTTGCTAACCAACATCCTAAAACGTCTTCTTTTGGATGAAGTGCATTGACCTCTGCAAATAAGTTGCCCAATGATATTAAATGTTGCCAATGTACACAGACGAGCGGTAACGGTAAGCGGAAAACCGCGTAGCTTGTCCCATTTATAATCTGTATAGTATTTCCTCACTGAAAACCACCCGTCTTTGTGTAAATGGTCATAAGGAATAACACAGATTCTATATTGTATTACCCGTTACCGCTCGTCTGTGATAATTGGCCTATATTGTAGGCCTACATTCACTTTAATTTATTAAGAATGGTTTATTTAATAAAACACATTTTAAATAGATTATTGTGCATTGCAAAGAACCGTTCAAGGTTTACGTTGATTAAACGTGCATTTTGACAGTTCTAACAAACAATCTCTAAACGGTTGAGAATGGCCTGGCTATTGATCCTTATCGATCGCCCGCTGTGTCTATTCACCAGGCAGCACTTATATATATTGAGTTTTTTTTTAGTATCTTTGCCTTGTGCAACATTCATTAAAATGCCTGATTGACAGATTTTTCGTGAGGGTAATACATTATCTATAGAACCTCTATTTTAAGGGACCCAACAAAGTTCCCCCTGTTGTAACAATAAACAAAAACAACCATTATGCCTACTTCACTGAATGCAGAGAGTTTGACCGTAGACGTGTCTTCAAATTAATACGCTATTTCCTATATTATTTCTTGAAAATTGAATGTCCTGGAGTAGTGTTTAAACGCACCTTTTAACGGTACGTAAAATGATGGCCAAATGAAAAACCCCTGCCCCTGCCGAGCGGTTAAGGCAGGGGCACCGTTTACCGTACCTAAAGAGCCAACAACATCGGCAAGGGTTCGAGGCCGACTCGCTCCTAGTTCTGGTGGTGGAACAAGTCTTCTCGGATAAGGACTATAAACCGTAGGTCCAGTGTACACAATAACCTGTGTGCATTTTAAAGAACCCAGTTAATTATTTGATAAGAGTAGGGGGTTACCCCGGTGACCTTGTTTACAAAATAGCCCCTGTATCATTAGGATTACCACCCATCTGACAGGACAGTGATTAATTTACAATTGGTAATCCTTGGCCACATTGCCTAAAAGACATAAAATAAAAAAATAAAGGCTATTAATCCGAACGTAATTGTAACACGGATACGTATATACGTGAGTTTTCCCTGTGTGTAGGCCTACGTGCAACTTCAATTATACATGGAAAGACTATTTGATATTAACAATATAATTAGTGTATTGGTACGTTGCACATGCGCCTTAGTTTATTGTTGTGTCGTATCGCAAAAGTTAACAACAGCCTACAATTAAGTTACTTGTCGTATCTTGTCATTCTGAAGGACAATCTTGTTAAGCAGACTATACAAGGCTCAAGGATTTGCAGGCGATGTAATTCTTAGAAAAACTTACGCCAATAACAACCCTATTTTATCACTTAATTGGACTAGCGAAGTTTTTTCATTGGTTGTAGGCCTATATGGAACGCAAAAATTGGTCGCCAAAGAACCCTTTATCACATAAACCCATTTTATACGCAGGCTTTGATATTCTTAGACCTCTTTTCAGAATTTTGTAGTTCAATTGGCTATGAACAGGCTTATAATACACCAGATACAGATACAGATAACTTTTATTGTCTAAATAAACTGGAAATTGCATTGCTCACTTATCACATAAAAATATCACCACCGGATTCTGTAGCTGTCAATAGATAGATATTAACTGACTATTGACAGTCAACTGATGAGTGTATAAGTTGTCTAACATTTTATTATTTTAATTCTTTTTAAGCCCACTTTAGAAATAATTAAAATATATATTTGTCTAAAGGTTGTGTGATTTTCTTGGAGGTTTTAAAGAACAATTTTCTCGGGTTTTCATGCGTGTATGGCGCGCCAAATGAGCTCATCTACACGCAACAAGAACAAGATTAAACGTTGTTTTGGTTAGTTGACGTATGTTATTTGAAACAAAGACAACAAGTCATAAACGAGAATAGTAAACGAAAATGAAAACTAAAATAATTCTTTGTTTTATTAAGACTCGCGAATAATAAACAATCTAAAAGAATGGCCGTATAACGGAAGCGATAGTATGACGTCAGAGATAATATATAATAATAATAATACCACATTTATATAGCGCCCTTTTCATGAGTAATCATGCTCAAAGGCGCTTTACAAGCATTATTACCCCTGTATTTTTTTTTGGGATCAAACACGTATGGAAACATACTCCCATAATGCAGCCGGTAACCAGCGCAAAGTTGTGTGTAGATCTAACTGGGTACCCATTTATACACCTGGGTGGAGAGAGGCAACGTAAGTAAAGTATCTTGCCTACGGATACAAGCAATGCGGCGAGAGTTGGATTCGAACCTAGGTCTGACGATCGGTAGTCCAACGTCCAACACACTGCGCTACAACACTATATCGTTTGTTTTGTTGAAATAGATTTAATAGAACACGAAATATTATTTGTTTTTAAAAGACACATCCTTATTTTCGTCCGACCTGAGGAGGAAGTTCGATATCGTCTCTCTTCTGAAGTAGGCATATAGTTTTGACCTACCCTATTTCCGAACGATATTTCAATCTGTGAAAACAAAATTGTATTGTCTATGCCTAGAGTCTGACATACATACAAGAAATATTTCTTACAAAAAAAACGCCGCTCGACTCATTGACAGTTTTTATTATTGCTCTTCCTTCGTTAAATTGTACTCTTATTGATATTCTATTTAATAAATTAAAAAGTGAATCAGTAAACATTCATTGCGTAAAAGAGCCTAAAATGCTCTATTTGTTTACGTTAGTTTGTGTAATGTGCATGGGCTGTTCAACTGAAAATCTCAAGTGACTGAAGTGCAAGTGACTGAAGTGCCTAATATTATCTGAAGATATTTACCTATACTTTTTTTCCCAGACGTGATTTGGAGTGTGCGCATGCAAATTCCCATATTGCCAGCCCTAAAGTAATAGCTTCCGCATTGATAATGTTTTGTAATGATTCCGTCCTCTGGACTATTAAACTCAAACTGCCTAAAGGCAAAAACGGTGTCGAAGAAACTGATATTTTGGACACCGTGTTCTTAGCAGCTCGCATCAGCTAGTGAACATTTATAATATACGTAAGTGTATGTGACACTCAAATATGCATCATCGACTTATAAAATTGACTATAAATATTATAAAAACAATAAATCAAACACCCTGTTCTTTTAGGTTTCAAAATATTCATTTTTAAACATGAGAATTTATTGAGCGTATCGCAACTCTTCGATGTCATTGATTTTTTAGACTATTTAATTGCATTATTAACAGTTAGTGTGAATAGATAGGGCTATTAGTAATATGACCCGATATGAAAATTAATAATTTACAATAAATGGAAACCTTTGCACAGCTAGTGCGAGTTAATTATGTATGATAAATTCATGATATATATTATTAACAACCCATTTTAGATAATCACAGTAAAATAATTTAAATATTTGGCAAATTCATTTCAACTGTAAAAGTGACAACCGTCGTAGCGTACGGCACTGCTTAGCAGTGGGAATGATGGCTTAGCTATTTTCTTTCGTTAATTCCATTAACGAATTGAAATACAACATAGGCCTATTCGAAATATTTTTTTTTTCAATTAAGCTTTGTCTACACTATCAAACTTTATGTGACAAAAAGATGTGATGTGCATGTTATATGGACATGATGATGTCATAGCACTACCGTATTTGGGCACATCACATTTTTTCGTCACATAAAGTTTAATCGTGTAGACAGAGCTTTATTAACACGCATGCGTGTATCCTTGCCAATTTAATCGTGTTTATGTTTGTCTTTGCATCTGTTAATGGATTGTTAAGTATTACTTTTAATTTCGATACAGCAACAAGCTCATTATTATCTTTATCATTTAATGTTTATATTGCTTTTAATTTCTTTATTACTGTTGCGAAATATGTTTGGTTAATTAAGTATCATGCGCCATTCATTAGTTCTTTGAATGGAATTGTTTATATTTAATGAAGATATTGGACGCTACTATTACAAACAAGGCCATATACATGGCTGCAGTCGCGTGCTCAAGTTAGTGTTTACCGACCAACCGACCGACCGACCAACTGACCAACCGACCGACCAACTGACCAACCGACCGACCAACCGACCGACATAGTGAGCTGTAGTGACGCGTTGCATGCGACGAAAAACAGCCTTTTAGATTCGTTTCTAGTAAAGTTCTTTTTTAAGATTATAATTTCAAGAAACAGTAAAAGCGTGAAAAACAAGTTTATCCTTATATGGTAATACACACAATGAACTATAAAACTTTATGGACAATGATCTTGCGCTAATTCAAAGTTCACAGAAAGAAAATAGAGGCTGAAATGTGTTAAATTGTACAAACACGCTGGTATAACTTTGCAGTGATATTTTCTGGTTAAGAAATACAATACAAGTAGTACACAAAGTGTTGTACTGAGCATTCCGTCAATCACACGTTCCGAAAAGGGCGAGAAGACTGATTTAATTCTTAAAATATATTTAATGGGCGGCCTAACATGGGAGAACGTTTTTATTTATTTTTTTATTTCTAAGTTTGAATTAAAATTAACCTTCTCCATTGCTCGTGTCTGCCTATTACTAAAGTAACAAAACGTATGGTAGTTAGCACGCGAACCACGTGCGCGAAATGTGCGCAAAATTAGGCCGTGTGAAAATACAAATATGGCTACCCACGGCGCAAAGTGTCATCGCTACAATAAGGAAGTTGGTATATCTATCTACACAAACGCATAACATGCATTTATTATTGTAACGTTATAAACACTCGGTTTCCTGAAAATGGCCTACTCTTTCACCTATTATAGGCCTAGAAAATAGTACATACATATTATGTACATAATATATAGTATATATACATATTATATACCACTAATGTTAAATGTTGCCTCTTTAGATCTTATTGTATTAATATGTATTGGTGTGACTATCGTATGAAGACTATTAGATCTCTTAATGTATGCTACAATAATGCTCTGCGCCGTATACTTAATGTCTCTAGAAGCAGTAGTGCCAGTATGATGTTTATTGAACATGGTGTCCCTTCCTTTAATGAATATATGCTAAAATCTATCTATGGTTTCATGCAACGCATGTTGAATAGTAATATTCTTGTTGCTTGTGTTTGCAAACATATATGCTCTATAACTCAAAAATGTATTGTAGATGGAGAAGTATATCCTATATTGTTAAGCTTTCTTTTTCTGTTTGTACGTTTGTTGGTATGGATGAACTTTCCGAAATAAAAGAAATTGAATTGAATAATGATTAAAAAAGCAGACGATATAACAAAGTTGTTTACTGTTTTTTGCGTCATATACTTTGCTCAGTGAACCGATCTAGATGTTCAGATTAAATCGTACAAAAGAAAATCCCAGTCTATTCAATACTGAGTATTGTATTAACACTAAGAAAATAAAGAGGCCAAAAGTTGAAGCTAGCGTGTGTCACCAGCGATTTATTACGGTTTATTAGCGTAAATGAACAAACGCACGACTGGCTATTCACAATTACCCACGCTGTTGGGCTCTTGTTTTCCAGGGGCCTTGGTCTTTCAAATGTGTTTGGTTCATGACGATTGTTACTGTTTCATAGATTTCAGAGACATAATAGTAACTGCATTACGTGTGTTGGTAAATTTCAATGGTAGTTGCTGCTGAAAAACAACTTTCGCCAATTAGGCCTACCTAAGAATGTCTAAAAGCTCTGTCTACACTATCAAACTAGTTTGATCAGAAAGGTGTGATGTGCCCAAATATGGTAGTAATATGACATAAATCGTCTCCATATAATTATGAGCACATCATATGTTTTATCCAATAAAGTTTGATAGTGTAGAAAGAGCTAACTTATACATTCCATACCTTGTTGGTTCAAAAATTGCGTCTACGTCTTTGCATTGCGTCGCTAGTGGGAACCACGCTTAAGTACTATTTCTGTTTATTCGACCTAGCTGGTTTGAGAAATCAAACATCCTCAAGTCCTTTCTATTCGTGTAGGGTAAGCGGATCTTTCGGATGAACAGTATAATGAACGAGGTGGGAATACGAAATACAAAAACGACCCGCAACTCAGTACATAAGAGACCAGATGCCTGCGCAAATATATTGAAAGAGATAGGGGAATCTTGACGAACTAGGTTGTAAACCAGACCCTGACTAAAGCTTGCATATGCGCACGACCAAATAGTTCTCCCTAGCCCACTAAGATCCGCTAAGTACCTTACATACGCCTACCTAGCCTCCACTAACAACACTGAACGTGCTGCACAAACATCAAGGTCAAAATGCGTTTCATCCCTTGTAAATTATACAACGTAACAGTAACTATTATCTGTTGATCTGATTAGGCTACACACCCTTGTTATCCTAACATAAATTGCTTTTATCTGCTACAAATTAGCATTATCCAGAATATATAACGGTCTGAGCGTTTGAAACGCCGCACCGTTTATCCTACAAACATAAACACTCGAGCTATCCAATACATTATTCAATTTCTATATTTGCTTGTAAATCTATTTTTTACAGATCATTAATCTCCGACTTGTACATATCCAATATAGTTAGAAGGCCGTCCGAACGAACAAAAGTACTTTCACATTAGTAACGTCCTTCCAACTAAATTATGATTGGAAAGAGCGTGCGCGAGCTGGAACATGACTTTATGTCTGTTTCTAAAATTAATAATTATTATAAAACAGAGAATTGTACTTCTAGGCCTAGTGAAGAGTCATTTTAGCAGCTTACTATAGTTCTAGTTGACATGAGGCCACAGAGAAATAGGCATGTGACTACTTTCATCATCAGACTCAAAATAGAAAAAACTGGCCTACTACTACTACCTATCAGTATAGTTCTCACCTCTCCGACCGAAGGATAGCCCGATAAGAGTAGCTGAAGTACCAATGGTCCTCCTCCGAACCACTAGGCTAAAGTCTCAGATAAATAAGGCAGTAGAGGCCTGCGATGATTACTGCTTTCATTATTATACAGTACTGTAAATGGAAAAACTTGTAGGCCTAGGGTCCTGTTTCACTTTACCACATATGTCTTCCACCATCCCGACTAACCAAGAAGAAGAGCACCAAGTGTGGTGTGTTACCCCTGTCTAATACCTTAAATATTATCAATTAAGCTTCTAAAACGTCCAATAATCGTGCCTAAAAAACAGTCTACCGGGGTCAAGAATGATATAATACGCATTAAATATAATTAAATAAAACTGTATTAATATTATAGAAGATAAGTATTATAATTTATTAATGAAGTTAAATGGAGGAAGTATGTCTTTATAATTATATATTAATAATAAAACGAAACGAGGAACTATAATAATAATCAATACAATTTGAATAACAAAATAAACATATGTATTACTACAGTGAACCTCATCTCTATGATATAAAGGTTATGATAATAACAAAACACTAAACCAGTTGTTATTTTTAATGTGTGTTTTGATTTTGTTTACTCAGAAATAACCTCGATAAACGTACGTACTACCTGATTCAGATTTGTTGTTTGCTTCAATCGCTATAACAAAGCAAACACGATAAACACATATTATTTTTGAAAAGGGGAAGTCACGAATGGTTACTTTTAAGATTACATCCAGGGGTTTTATTTCAAGACCCTTGTTATTACCCTCACACACCACCATTGTACGTATACTGTTGCGTGACGTCACGGGTTGTGGTTTTCAATACTTGAAAAACAATCGCCAAAAAACAACTACAGTTTGATTAGGTAGTACATGTGTTGTTTGATCGTGTTTCAGAGGGACCCTAAGGAGGCTAACTTTGAGCTCATTTCACTACAATAGTTCGCAATAGGCTTAGGCCTAAAGGTTGTCCTTTATACTACAAACGATACAAATCTGGTGCGAGTTTTCATCTCTAGACCCACACATTTCGGAGAGCTCGCATCTCGCTTAGGCCTATATGTTCTTGCTCAGACAATTATCTTATGAATCTGTTATCTTCACGTTCTATGATAACGTGACCATGTCATAACATTAAAGTATTGGTTATCGAAATTTGACATGCTAAAATAATTATGCGTGACTCTTCAATCACAACGGATCACATTATAATTTGTCAAATTCAATTCAATTCAACTAAAGTGACGAAGTTTATTTATCACTTTTTCAAAAAGTCGAGAGGCGTTTTTTGTAAGAAATATATCTTGTTTTTTTTTGTACGCATATTGCCAGAACGATGACTTTGAAGGTGAAAGGGGTCACTTTCCTCATGAAAGGCGCCTACGTTTTACAAGATGCTCTAGCATTGGTATTTTAAACAATTTACTAACACAAAATAATGGTTTTAACTTCTAAAACAAAGGGCAACAGAATTAGGAAATGTCATTAATAACAACATTATTCCAGTTTAATACATAGGGCCTAATAAATTAGGCTTACTAGTAATATTATGCATTCTAATTATTATTTCCTTGTTAAAACATGGTCGTAAAAAGAACATACTTTTCACGACCCTACATATCAGTACTAAATACAAACTTAATAGGTTTTATTGCGTTATTGACCATTAGCATTGGAATGACCGTCTACAGTGAAAACCGATCATTTTTCTTCTCTCGGCGTACACTGCAACAAAAGAAATTAAACCTGACAACGACAGATGTTATATGGCAACAAAAAAATCCTGTGCAAGATTTGCTAAACTGATTTCCAACTTCGAAAGATTAGAGGGAGATTATAATACAGTGTGCATACAAAGCAATCGAAGCCTGGATTACCTCAAAACAATTGACGCGTTACAAACGCATTCGAAACGCATAGTATAGACAAAGCGGCACATTTTATGAAGAGAAAAAAAAAGCGATTTGCAGACAAATAACCTAAAATCCAATTATTACTAGGCCTACAACAAACAAATTTCACTTGATTTTACTTCTAAGCATTCGATCTCCTCATTCACGTCATCTTCAGTTCAACGCATTTGGGCATGCGCATATCAGAGCAATGTTGTCACATATATATTGTCTTCACATAGGGAAATGTTCTTCAAAATGCAATTTGATTATTAAAATATATAAACTAACAAAACTAAGATATTATCCGAATAATTAATGACGCCATAGTACACCGACATTAATATCATGTTTTCAGTTTAAATATTTAGCCAAAATCAATGTTTGAAGCACCAAAGTATGGCCATCGTAATTATCTTTATTAAATGCGTGGACAACGTGGAAAACGCGTGAACATCTATTGACGAACGCGAACGAGACGACGCGATTTATAAGATGTCTCATTCATTAAAAAATCTTCTGCTAAACAGTATCTTCGCGAAGATTAAAAAATATATACACATATCACACATTTTGTCTGCATATTGATGAGCAGTACTTGATTGCCTATTGGCAAACCTACACAAGTTTAGACTAACCTTGAAAAAAGTAGCTCTCGTTTTTAAGACATACACTACGCGCATCACAAATATTGAATATTCTAGTCAATGTGAAGTTGTGATAAACTAACATAAGATAATGTTGTAAATGTATCTGACATACACGTTTCATGTTAAAACATATTGAATATATGATGTTGAGGTAATGTTGTATTGAAGAAGATAGAGAAGAAATAGTATAAGATGGCGATGATGGAAGCCATGCAAGATGATAGCAATTTAGAAATAGCAAAGGTGCTACGACGTAAGTTCACCGATCATAGGTCATGACAGAGCCCCCGACGGCATGTTATTTTTCCAGCTTAGTATCCGTCCATTAATAATTAAAGTGAACATTTACGCGAAAAATATACAGTTATCTTCTTTACGCTAAAAACATTTATCAATTTTAACAAGACATGTCTGACGTAAAACTACAGAATGTCGGAACCAAAGTAAGATTTATTATAACAAGTTTAAAAAAAAAATCTTTGCTTTTTTTAGTTTTGTTGATTTTATTTTATTCTGTCTAGGCCTACTATAGAGAGATATAATACTTGTAATACGCGGTTAAAATAAATAAACAGAAGGCTTCTTCAAAAAATGGAAATGGTTTCCAGGGTTTCGGATCTTAACTTTGCTTATAAAATGAGTTGACCAATGGCAAGCGGCAGTCCGAATAATTCACTGCTTGTGATTGGTCAAATAGCTTGCGTTGTGCGCCTGAGACAACAACAATCATTGCATTGAATGTCGTCTCATGCTGCTGCGCTTACACGTCCTTGCGATGCGTCCTAGTAGGCACCAACCTCATGTTGGGTTCTGACTTGAATTTCCACTTTCCTCCTTTTCCCTGATTTCTCTCACTTTGTTATTCTGCGCTTTACAAATACAAAACTATTAATAATTAAATTGTACGTAGGCATTTTTCTGTCTGTTTTACTTTATCGTTATGATTTAGCTTTTTGATTATTTCATTGTGTATCTCCATTTAGATCAAGCCACTGATACCCACAGCATTGTCATTATTTTCAGTAATTTTCCTTTGGATTAATATTCTGATTCCAGGAATAAATGAACTTATCATATCAATAAACATTCCAAATAATAACTTTAAGTCTGAAATATTAGATAATTCGTTATGCTTTAACGTGCATATAGGCACCTCTACGCTTGTACTCTATTATCATGTATAACACCGTATTCATTAATGTATAATTCGGTATACTTTAAAATTATAGGATATGCTTCCAACTTGTCTGGGTAATGTCACCTGTGACACGTTGACACATTAAACACGTTTACGAGAGAAATATACGACAGTTGGAAAACAAGAACTTTACACAGAACGGCAGTTATGAGATATATTGTTTGGAATGCAATTACCAACATTTTACACGGATTATAGCACGTTCCCAGCTCCAATGGACATAACCTTAGAATACCTGTCAACATATATTGTATACGGTTCATCAGACCTTTAGTTTGCAGCCAAATGAAATACGGAACATTACGTGTCTGCAGCTTGTAAATTGTAACAAAGAATAGCAACAAAAGAAAGTCCTAAAATAAAACCCACTCTGCGGCGTGATTGAAGTTAAATCTGAGAGATTGAAAATGGACTTAATAAGACTAATTATATCTCAACAAAGATTGGGAATTAATGAATAAGATTTCTCATGACCTTACTATCGTTGTTAGCTAATATTCAAAAATAATATATCCTCTTTTAAAAGCAATGTTCATAATACTAAAAAGAAAGAGTGTGTCTAGGACGCATTGTAGGCCTAGGCCTACAGGCATACACAACGACAGTCATGCGATAGAAAGGTAGGCAGACCGGATGGAACGGAGAGAAGAACAGTAGATCAGGAAATAAAACTTATTATCAGACATTGAACAGCCTACTGTAGGGAGACTTGCACATGAAAGAGGGAACTGGCATTCAGTTGTGGATGAACAATGGTAACACTAAACTTGAAATGATAACACTAAAATACTGACACCGATAATAACAAAATTACATTGATACCGATTTAAACATCTGAAAACGATATTGATAACACTAACCGACAGATAAAAAAACATGCACTGGCACCTATGATGATAACACTAAATGCTGACAATGATAATAAAATCAATGATACTGATAGTGCTAAAATTACACTAATACAAATATTGATAATAATAATACTGACAATAATAGTGGTAAAATCACTAATACTAATAATAGCATTATCACTGACAACAATAATAATAGCATTATCACCACGGCAATAATGATAGCATTATCACCACGCCAATAATGATAACATTATCACTGACAACAATAATAACATTATCACTGACACCAATAATGATAACCTTATCACTGACACCAATAATGATAACATTATCACTGACACCAATACTGATAACATTATCACTGACACCAATAATGATAACATTATCACTGACACCAATAATGATAACATTATCACTGACACCAATAATGATAACATTATCACTGACACCAAATACTGATAACATTATCACTGACAACAAAAATGATAACACTATCACTGACACCACTAATGATAACAGTATCACCACGCCAATAATGATAGCATTATCACCACTCCAATAATGATAGCATTATCACCACGCAAATAATGATAGCATTATCACCACGCAAATAATGATAGCATTATCACCACGCCAATAATGATAACATTATCACTGACACCAATAATGATAACATTATCACTGACACCAATAATGATAACATTAATACTGACACCAATACTGATAACATGATCACTGACACCAATAATGATAACATTATCACTGACACCAATAATGATAACATTATCACTGACACCAATAATGATAACATTATCACTGACACCAATAATGATAACATTAGAAAATACTGACACTGATAATGATAACATTATCACCAACACCAATAATGATAACATTATAAAATACTGACACCGATAATGATAACATTATCACCAACACCAATAATGATAACATTATAAAATACTGACACCGATAATGATAACATTTTCACCAACACCAATAATGATAGCATTATAAAATACTGACACCGATAATGATAACATTATCACCAACACCAATATAATAACATTATAAAATACTGACACCGATAATGATAACCTTATCACTGACACCAATAATGATAACATTATCACTGACACCAATAATGATAAAATTATCACTGACACCAATAATTATAACATTATCACTGACACCAATAATCATTATCACTGACACCCATGGGATAACATTTATCACTGACACCAATAATGATAATATTATCACTGACATCAATATTGGTAACATTATAATAATTATACTGACACCGATGATGATAACATTATAATACAGTAGGTCCTATACATTGACATCATTATTGATAACACTAATACTGACACCGATAATTATACCATTTACACCGAAAAACGATAATGATAAAACTAAATAAATGCAATAGCAGCTTTTTTATAAAAGTCGGTTTCTTCTGAAATAAAATCTCAAGGGTAAAATACTATAGTGCAACTCTAGCAAATATAATTAATATAGGTTGTTCTTATGCGATATACGTGCTTGTAATATTATGTTTGACAGTTAATGTCACGTGTTAACTATGTTAGTAGTTGCCGCTAGCGACAAGTTATCAGCTGTGTATATGATTTAGCATATCTTAATACTTGGATATGGTGATACAAAAGTTGAATTGAAAACGATTACAAACGAAATCAAAGAAGAAATACCAAGTGTGTACAACATAATATTAAAAATGAATTGCTTCATTAATAATAAACCACCCTCAAAGTCACAGTAACTACCTGTCTGGCTTTCCTATTTTGTCCTGTATCATGGCAATTCTGTAATACAGAGTCACATATATTGCGCCTGTACAATGGTAAGGTTAAATTTAGGTAAGGATTATGATAGTAACAGGCATCCTATGTGAAACTTGATGTGTGACACTATATTCAATACATTGCCTTGTTGGACCTAATAATAACGAGCACCACCAACGGAGATAATCTGCTTACGCGCGCGTACACTAGAATCATTCAACCATATCTTCAAATGTCAATCATTTATTTTGCAACCGCATCAATAGTAAGGCCCATCAATCGATGCATTTATCATACAACAACCTGTCGAATCATGGTCGGCATCTTTCAACTTGAACAATTAGTCAATGACAACAATCAATTCGATATTCGATTAATACAATTGCAATTTATGCGAATATGAATAATTGATTTTAAAGTAACACTAGAGCTACATATCGATGTAAACGTTGTGTGTTGTAAATTTAGGCTGCAAGGGTAAATGATAAACTCTATTATTAAAAAAAAATGTGACAGGGTGTTATAACACCGTTTTATTTTCTCTGTGTTTTGAAAATAATAATATTTGAGGAAAGGGTGGTTTGGTGTTTTTTGTTGTGGGGAGGGGTAGGAGTTAGGTGGGGATGTTTAGGCGGGAGTGGCTGGTATAATAATGTAATAATAATAGTTGACACCCCGTTTATGAGTCCCAAATAATGTATATATTATACATGTCTTCGTTATCCCTTTATCAGCCACTAAATCTTACGTCACATCTTATGTGATGTTTCATGAGGGGTCCCTCTTCCCCCACCCCTACACTATAATAGCGATCACCACCACCATACAATTCCACTTTTCATTCTTTGATGTAAACATTTTATTTTGCATTGTCGAGATAAGGCAAGTTGAATGTCCATGGCTGGATACGAAGAAAGTTGTACGAATATTGTATTGAGTCGTATGAGATGAAAACCGACATTACAGATAAACAAATGGGTTTATTAGTATACTTACTTTATTAAATCAACATCATTGGAAAATGACAGGACAGCTGTCACCTAAAGCGCACCCACTCGATAGCTCATTCGGTACTAAGGTGCAGTTATTGGGCAAAATTGGAGCAAACAAATTAGAGAATACGGAAATATCTGCACTAAAGAAAATAATTATCGCGTATAACCTATAAAGATTACCGGTCATTTATCATAGACTAACGAGTAAAGTAAAGTAAGTAAATGTTACATTAACCGCGGACCGCCTCGATCGATGTGTAGTAAGGGCTTTATTACGTGTTAAATTACACGTGTAATACAGTATTTTTATTTATAAATGAATTAAGTTAATCCTTTCATTCGGATGTCGATTCTCACTGAAAAATCGAGATTCTCGGTTACTGTGTCGAGATTTTTCCAGTATAATAGGAATATTTCGTAATACAACGTCACATGTGCTTCACATATATCTCCTGCGTCACGTCAGTAAACCAACCCTTCACCAACATCACATGATACAGGCACCACATGTGATGAAATTAGATGGTGTATATCAAGCAAATCTTCCTATGATACTGGGCATATTGTAGTAGGCCTATTACATATATATGTGGAGATACAAGCACTTAGAATCGGGTAATAACATAGTTTGTTTGAGTTGTGTTCACACGACGCATATAACGGACTTAAGCTGACCTGAATAGTGCGAGCTCGTGTAGTCAGTTGAACTCTCTTATTTTAATGAAGTGACGTTAACTCCGATGTGTACACGGTAACTCCAATGTGCACACGGTACCTCCGATGGTTTCGTGTACATCCGATGTACCGTAACTATAATAGAATATGTTTAAAACCGTTAGGCAACCGTACGCTATGGCCGAGGTGTAAATGGGTATGCGTGGGGGTGACAACGCCGTGGCGAGGCTGTGTGGGGAAATAGTGTAGGCCAAGGAGATTCATAGAAATTACTACGTTGGATTGTGCTTCCTAATATTGATTAGGTAATATAATATAATGTAATAATAATGAAAATATATTTACGGAATGATCTCAAAATATAGGAAAAGAATGACAACAAAATTATATCAATCCTTTACGGTATCTGCATAACTTACCTTACCACTTCTTGTCCAGGATTATATTCGCTGTAATAGTAAATACCGAACCACTATTCAAATTTTGCTTCGTGAATATTTCCGAAAGCAGGGAATTAAATCTGAAAAAAAACAACGAAATATTATGTTTATATTATGATAGAAATATTCATCACAGTAAATATTCACCAACGGTCATTTTGAATTTTTAAATATTTACTCAGTCAACTGGGAGATGTAAATTTCTCTCTGGTCAAATATAACCTTCGTTTACAGATAACAAACGTACAAAGTCTAAATGCCTATATTACGATGTTTCTTCACTAGGCCTATACGACAAAAACTTTCCGTATTTATTCGAATAAACGCCTCCCCGAATAAACTCGCTCCGTTAGAACATCATTTTGAATAAACTCACCCACTAAAAACGCCCTGGGGCCTTTAGTTATTTCCTTGAATAAACGCCCGGCCACGTACATTTTATTATACGCAATATTATATTACAACACATTTCTATTAGAATTCATTGATTGACATGCTCTACATTACCAAGCATTTTGATACAATTTTTACTGTATTTTTTTATCTTTTTTCGATATTAATTGTTGTATTTGTTCACTGGGGGGTATTTATTTTATTATACATGTTACCGGTACCATATTACACCCAGAAAATAATAAACGCCTCCCCAAATAAACTCCTCCCTCAAATAACCGCCACCCCCACCCCCAACAATAAAACCTAGGACAATAAACGCCCAGAGACGTTTATTTGTACAAGTACGGTAGGGGAGCCCACGATAAACGACATAAAAAAACACTGCAGTTGTAACAGTTAATATACTTGTTCCATTGTGTGCAGTAGCATAATAATAAAGAATAGAATAAAATAATAGACAAATAAGACTTCTAAAGACGTGGTCTAATAGTCACTGGAAAAACATTTACAGTACTTATACCCAGAACCGGGTGGATTCAGCAAAACTATAATAGGACAACGTTATTAACTATATAACCCATGAAAAACCAAATAGATTTTGAAGGCATATTACACCCAGAAAATAATAAACGCCTCCCCAAATAAACTCCTCCCTCAAATAACCGCCACCCCCACCCCCAACAATAAAACCTAGGACAATAAACGCCCAGAGACGTTTATTTGTACAAGTACGGTAGGGGAGCCCACGATAAACGACATAAAAAACACTGCAGTTGTAACAGTTAATATACTTGTTCCATTGTGTGCAGTAGCATAACAATAAAGAATAGAATAAAATAATAGACAAATAAGACTTCTAAAGACGTGGTCTAATAGTCACTGGAAAAACATTTACAGTACTTATACCCAGAACCGGGTGGATTCAGAAAAACTATAATAGGACAACGTTATTAACTATATAACCCATGAAAAACCAAATAGATTTTGTAGGCATTCGAACTATGGTATCTAAAATCAAGTCGAAATATCGAATACCATTATAAATGAGACGCCGACGTCCAACTAGAACACTAGGCCTATACCAAGATATAGATACAATATGTATATATTTAAAATATTCTTTACCCATTACAATAGTTAAATATGTAGGCCTAAATGCGTGCAAGGAGTCGTTGCTATTTCTGGAATGTAGCCTATTGTACTTTACTACCATGACGTTTGTACACAACAATACAACTAGCCCTGGAAGTTACGAGGTTCCGGTTATGAATAATAGATTAATTATTTGAATTTTAGGTGTTACAAATTGCATTCGTATTGCAAGTCATAGGCCTAACATGGATTTAAGTAAAAGTAGCAAACTTCTCTTTTTGGATACCATATTCAGGAGAGACGATACGTCTCTATAGGGGGGGGGGGGGGGGGCGCCAGGCCTCTTAGGCATATTTTCCATTGAGACTATAACGAGGGGAAATACTATGTTTTAGCACTCCCAGCAATATTTGCGGGGAGCTTTCGTATCGTCCACTGTTGACCACCACCATAATGGGAACAATGTTTGGGAGACCATATTCAGGAGAGACGACACATGGGACACGCCTCTTATAGGCACATTTACCATTGAATTGAGACTAACGAGGGGAAATAAATATTTTAGCACACAGAAGCCAACATTTCGGGGAGCTTTCGTCCACGTGTTGACCACCACCATAATGAGAACAATGTTTGGGAGACCATATTCAGGAGAGACGACACATGTGACACGCCTCTTATAGGCACATTTACCATTGAATTGAGACTAACGAAATAAATCGGTGTGTACTGCATGACCATTGGTGTGTACTGCATGACGATTGGTGTGTACTGCATGACCATTGGTGTGTACTGCATGATGTTTGGTAACTAGACACAACTAGAAATTTGAATTTCAAATCCGAAATTTTGGATTAATTTCCTGCCTTCCATAAATTACCGCATTCCATACATATGCCTATGGGGCGCGATAACCGCCATAATTAAGAATTATGGCCATAATGACTGACACATTGGGAACCTGCAGGTAGTTGTCAGCGGGATTTTGTTTTTCTGCTTTATATTCATTATTGTCTAAACTTAGCGTGGTATCATTATTATAATAAAACAATGTTTGATTAATTTCCTGCCTTCTGTAAGTTACCGCATTCCATACATATGCCTATGGGACGCGATAACCGCCATAATTAAGAAGTATGGCCATATGACTGACACCTTGGGAGCCTGCATGTTGTTGTCTTTCTGCTTTATATTCATTATTGTCTAAACTTAGCGTGGTATCATTATTATAATAAAATAATATAATTAATGTAGATTAATGTGTAGTACACAATAGCAGGCATAGGCATGAAAATACGTGATGATTTTTCAACACCACACCTACATTTTATTATCGATATTACCGGTACCGCTTCAATAAGCGGGTTTTATGGAGATCCGGCATTCAAAGTATAAACATATTCACGTATTCAGAGTATTTCATAAATCTCCAATTAAACCACAGCAACCAAAACAGGAATTCAAACCATGGACCTATAATTTATAGGTCCATGTTGAAACTACAGAACGGTATATAGTTTTAATATCTTATGTTTGAGTTTATCCGTATTTTTTTAGTTGTATGAAAAAATGTCTCTGGCGGGATTCGAACCTAATCAAGGGTTAAACACAATTACTGGCAAAATAACACTAACAGGCCTTGATTACAACATTTAAGAAATAAAATGGAGACATAAACGCAATATTCTATCGTATAAGTTACATTATGCTTAAAAGTGTTTATATTATATTAAACAATTTTTAATTTTTTTTTTCGTTGAATATGCAATTTTAATATCACATAATAGTTATTCACTTTGACCAAAAACTTAACAAAATATACCTAAATTGTCTGGAAGACAATGGTTTTTGGTTGAAATTAACCATTTCTTTTGTCTTTTTATAAGTGAAATAATTATTTTTGATGATTTTTTTTTCTACAGAAGTGAATAACTTTATTAAAACTGTGAACTTGCCTATTCAAAATCTGATTTTATTAATCTTTATTTTTTCATGTTTTTGGGAGACAATACATCTTTAAGAAGTAAATACTTTGTATTATTGTTTAGTAATTATACAGACAAATGAATAAAGGTGGTGGTGAATCACAAAAGATAAAAAAAGATGCAAATACATACAAAAACAAACAGACAAATATAAAACACATTATTTAAAATGTCAAAGGCATCAAAATCTAAACTAGCAAATTTCGCATTTCACAAATCCACTATTTTGTTACTCCAGGACAAAGCTACTTCTTTAGAATGGACAGAAAAAACGTTCACCTTGCGGCAAAAGAATAGAACACATTCTGACACGTCATATCTTGTGTTGTAAAACTAGCTAGCTTAACACTAGAGGCATTAACATTTCAAAGTTCGACGACAAAGAAGCATTTTTTACTATTGTATCGAGACAATAGAATTGAAATGTACGTGAAATATAGCATATAACACAATAACATACAGTAGACCTAGACCGTACTAAGGCTTGGTTCCCACTAGCGACACAACGTAACGCAACCTACGGACAGTAAGGAAATGCCCTTCTAATAATTGTGTTGGCCCCCACCTGCGTGAAATCAATCCTGTTTTGCAGCACTGTTGCGTCGTCGGTTCCCACTTGTGATTACGCAATACAGCACTTTGCGTCAATACCACTATAGGACGCAACGTAAGCAAATTGACCAATCAAAAGCGATGGTTTATTCCAACAGTCGCTATCGACGCAAAGTGTTGTATTGCGTAATCACAAGTGGGAACCGACGATGCAACAGTCCTGCAAACATCGTAGGTTTGATTTCACGCAGGCGGGGGCAAACGCAATGATTGAAAGGGCATTTTCTTACGTTGCGTAGATTGCGTTACGTTGCGTCGCTAGTGGGAACCACGCTTTATGATTGGTCAATTCGCATGCGTTGCGGACTACGTCCTTGCGGCTTGGACGAAACGCAACGTGAGAACATAATAGTCAATCACAATCGGATGGATGGATCAGATGGGGGAGGGGGGGTGGGGATTGATGACACGTAAATAATGTTTCGTGCATCATTGTCAATCGATGCTGCACAAGGGAACACATTTTATTTTAACGATGTATATTCAAGACTTATAAAAATGTCTTTAAATTCGTGCGAAATTGACTTGGGGTGGATAATCGCTGGATATTGAACTTTCGGGAACAACTACGTCACTTAATGAAACATTAGCTACCACGTGACACGTTTAGATGTGCTCGTTCATCTTTAATAATGATGTTGGCAGAACTATTCAAATCACTAGAGATGAGCGCGTATACTGATGACGGATTATAGTTAGCAACGCACTTTTATAATTATCTTATAAAAAAATATAATAATAAAGTATATTACAGTACTAACGTACGTTATATACTTTCTTTTGATCAGTGTAGATCAGTAACGGTATGAAAAATAAGTAAATTAGACTCCCCATTGAGGGGACACCTTTAGGACCAAACACACTTTATATTTCCCCTTGTTCATATTATTGTATAGGGCCTATTTATTTAATCGCACTCTTGTTTACAAGACCAGACCAATTCTGGCTTATGAGTGAACAAATATATAAAATAGCAATTAAAATAAACCCGGAAAAAAAACATCAAACAAAATAACAACTAGAATTTAATTCGTCACTTTGACGAATTATAGGTGATCATTTTTATCATTTTAATGAAATTAACATTTTTTAAACATGCACGTACGTTAACATACGATCGTAAAAAGCTGATGTACGCCATCCTATGACATGATGCATATACACTTATAGTGCTGAGTTGTACCTATTATGTGTCATATACAATATATACAGTATATACTGTATATCTATATACAGTGTAGCATAGGTAAAATTATGGGACCCACATCATGTTCAAATTTGTTGGTATGATGGAATTATCAAAATAAACTCGAAGATGACAATTTCGAAAGATAATGAATTGAGCAAATAAATATAAAGATTGGAAGAGAATTTGATACGTAGAAGCGCAATGCGCGCTCATTGAAATTTGTATAACTTCGACTAAAGAAATCTAAAAACTACGTTTTAACTTCAACTGGCCATATTATAACATCGCAACATCCGATAGGCTTAATTTTTATATGAATTCATATCTACATTTCAACAGCTTTCATAATATGTTATAATCTTCAAGGTCACCTTTAATTCTGAAGAGCTATTAGATATTCAAATGTATGGTGTAGCTAAAATTACACGACCTAGGTTATTCAAGTTTTTACGCGTGATGACGTCATCAAAATAAAAATGTTTACAACCCATGAGAAAGATAATCAATTGAGCAAGCACATTCTAAAATTTTTGCGAAAATCGGGCTCAAATAACGGAGATGCGCTCTACTGAATGTGATAACCCACACAAAAAGATAAAAATTACTAATTTTTAAATTCAAGTGGCCATTTGATGACGTCATACCATTTTGTACGTCTAATGTGTACATGAATATGTATCTACAACCCAATGGCTTCCCGAATAAGTTAAAAAAATTAGGGGTCACCTGCCATTCTGAAGATTTATATTCATTTTAAAAAGGCCTTATTTTTCACCATTTTCAGCACTTTGATGCAATTAATTTGCGCATTTTGTCATTTTTAACCTGCTCGTATAGTGTTGTTTTAAGTCGGAACTGACTCAAATTTGGTGAATGTACTAAGAATGGTGAGTAGAATGCGATTTGTAAAAAAAAATCATATTTTTTACGCTTTTTAAGTATCGCGCGCGCAAAAACGCATTTTTGCGCAGTAATTTTTTTAAACACGCAAATGGCCTAATTCATGCTCTAAATTGATCAAAACTTAATTTTGAGCGTTTTAAATTTTTAACGCGCGATATCACGCGCATGAACCTACGTGCGCGTGCGTTTTTATTTGCTAATATTTTTACCCTTGATCTGAAGTTTACGTGTAGTGAATTTCATTAATATGTGATAATGAATTATGGAGATATGATTGATAATGTGATTTCGCAAAATGGCGTATAAATGTCGTCACGGATGAGTGATCACGCTGGAAAGCTTATTAGGATTAAGTTATATTATTTGAAAGATATTCTGAAATTTTTGTAATCATTGACATTAAACTTTTTGAGATAATTGTTACACAAAATAGTGTACAGAAACAATAAAGATTTTATACAATAACAATAGGTGATCATTTTATTCTAAATGATCACCTAATAAAACAAGCAAAGAACTCAAAATTCTTTTTTTTTCTTTCTTTTTCCCTAAGTAGAAGGAGAAAAAGAAGTCTGGACATTTTTTTGTATATAAAAACAATAAATTCATGTTAGGGTTATGTCAAGCGTACCGTAGGTATATTAAAATATTTGGGTCTCCCACATTGCTTCAAATTCTCCACGGGGATGACACATTTTTCAGAAATAAACCGACCGTAGCGGTTTAAAAAAAACAACTGAAAAAGTTTAGTTTAAAACGAAACTATAAAATGTGCCATGTAATACATACGTGGTCCGAGTTTTTGTCAGAGTTAGTGTATAGGCCTAATTCCAAGTTGTATACTTTGTATATTGTATCTATGTTTGTAACATGTACCGGTACTGTACCATCGTTTTAGTATACTGTAATTATGAATTTACGATTTAAGAAATCATGTGATTGGACAATGGCTGTTGAATAAAATTGAAATAAAAGAGAGAATGTTTTGTATATGCGTATTTTAATTACTTATTACGTGTTTTGTTAAGCAGAGAAACGCAACTCAACGACTAAAATATACATTTCACATATCGCGTCATAACATTCATAAGATCGAAATGTTGCGTAACTGGCGTTCCATAGTTTACTGGAATTCATACAAAATATAAACATTGCAGGAGTAGTGTAAACTGGGTCAGCAAACTGACCAATCAGACTACAGAAGATGGTTTTAATGATAACACATTTTCGTATATCTCAGATGGATTATGAATGATAAAATACGCATGCAATATCGGCAGTGTTGAAGTATAATATTCGGAAAATCTTACACTGTCTAGCAATAGGCCTACCGCTAAAATAAATATGAAACGCTATCACGCCCATACAATGACGTGTGTTTTTGGCAGAACTGACATGTGCCTCTACTGTAGGGGATGACGTAGAAAGCAGGCCTTCGCAATCGCAATGAGCAATGTTCGTTGGAATGGCGGTATACAAATGAACATCATCATGACAATATCTATGAGAATGAGCAAAATCAGCTAAAACTGCGCTTCGAACCAGGAATCTTCTGCTTGGTATGCGGACATCCTACCACTAGACCACATAAGTTATCTTTAAAGTGTTTGGACTGAACAGAAGCTAGAAGACGATGTTTTGTTCAATCAAACACGCCTGTAAACTTGAAGACAACCGAGATTCGAACCCGAAATCCTAACATTCGACCACATATTTCAGAGAAGATCAAAGGCGTCAATCTATTCACAATTCACAAACACGCCAGTCAAGTTGTACGAGTGTAAGAATAAAACAAATCTGCTCCAACCGGGATTCTAACACGGAATCTCCTGCTTGATTTATACAAACATCCTACCATTATACCACATATTTCTCCATAAATTGATTGAACTAAACATAAGCTCAAAGGCGTCAATCTATTGTCCGTCAATTTGAATTAAAAAATGCCCGTCCGTCAAGTTGTGACCATGCGAGAATGAGACAAAAACTGCCCCAACCGAGATTCGAACCCGGAATCTCCTGCTTGATATGCAGACATCCATTAGACCACAAACAAATAACGACGGCGTCAATCTTTCTCTCCACATAATTATTATTCAAACACGCCTGTCAAGTTGAGGACATCTATGGGAATAAGACAAAACCGATCAGGGATTCAAACCAGGAATTCTCTGCTTCATATACTGTGACATCCAATTATACCACATCAAGTAAATACAAGCTTAAAGGCGCTCTTTCTTCGTAATTTTTATTGTACAATCAAAATAAACAATACTTTTATTCCACAGGTGTTATACTGCAGAACAGCACCATGGAAATCAGTGTTTATACAGTATCAGTGAATATACTCTATTCACTAGCTTGGGGACCATGTCAACAGTTAATCTCCTGCAGTTACTGCAGTAACTATTTCTCACTGCAATTGATTTTAGTTTAAATGTAGACGTTTACTGGCAGTCACTGCAATGTGTAATACTACCACAGCAGCTTTCAAAGTAATTTGCATGAACATGTTAAAAAATAGTAGTTACTGTGGTAGGATAATGTTGACATGATCCCTACAGCAAATACAAAGAAAATTGATATTAACATTAATATTTTGTACATAAATTTCTATTTCATTAGAAAATATTTGTGGCTGATCAACAAATAGTATGTCTTACTTTATTGTATACGATTTTAAATGAACAAAGCATATAGATTAATATAAAAAAATATACAATATACCTCTAATTACACTGTAGTAATGAAATAGACAGTGTTGCTTAACTGAACGTGGACAAAGCATAAAAACAGCTATTAGAAAATCACGCCTATTGGAAGGGTCATGTAGTTCAATTTGGGTCATTTATCTTTACAAATCCATTAGCAACAATTTAGATTTAGATGCATCATCTTCATGACTGAAATTGTCCAACATTAAGGGACCATGTCAAACATTAAGGGACCATGTCAAACATTAAGGGACCATGTCAAACATTAAGGGACCATGTCCAACATAAAGGGACCATGTCAAACATTAAGGGACCATGCCAAACATTAAGGGACCATGCCAAACATTAAGGGACCATGTCAAACATTAAGGGACCATGTCAAACATAAAGGGACCATGTCAAACATTATGTCATGTCATGTCATTACATCATGTGTTATTACATTAAAACTATAGTTACTGCATAACTACAGTAGATTAATGTTGACATATGATCCCTAATATGTTATTAAGTTATTGTATAGATTTCACCTAATACATTAGTCATGTTTTGTATGCAAGATATGCAATTTATTTTATTTAGACCAAGTAAAAAAAAAACATTAGTTTTACATCCAGGATTAAATTTTTATTATTATGATCATTTTTTTTTTTCATGAAGCCGAATTTTTTTAATTGATCATATTGAAATGTGTTGGTACATTAACAAACTAAAGCTCTGTCTAACACTATCAAACTTTATTTGACAAAAAAAAGTGTGATGTGCCCAAATATGGTAGTGGTATACCCAAAGAGGTTAGTGATATGACATCATCATGTCCATATATATATCACATTTTTTTGTCACATAAAGTTTGATAGTGTAGACAAGGCTTAACGATGATAATCATATCTCCCTTTTTTATAGTGTCAACAAAAATATAGTTAGTAAAGCCCTTATTTAAAAACATTTTTAAATCCCGGACGTAAAACAAATTGTTATATTTATCTTAAATTCTTCAAATAATTAGAGAATGTGGATATTGATGAGTTCAAAATGGATGTAATTATCGAAGACTTATTAAAAATACAAAATATACAATTATAATATATACAAAATGTTATTTACAGATACAGTATCTTGCGGATCATGTCAACATTATTTTACTGCAGGCACTGCAGTACCTACACTTTTTACTCCACTAACAAATATATTTAGTTTGTTTTAAGCAGGGAGTTTACTGGAAGTTTATGAAACGATGACTGTTATAAGAATGTGTATTGATTACTCAATGCAGTTACTGCAGTAAATGCAGTAAAAATAATTATGACATGGCCCCTTAGTAAAACCATTCAACATATTAAACTTAACTTAAATCATAAAAAAATATTCATAAAAATAAAAATGACATACAGTATTACAGTACAATATATCATAAACATGTCCAATTTACTAAGTAGACATCACAACATAAGATATATTAAACAAATTGGTCTCTAACAATTAAGAAAGTCTTGAAAGTATCATAAAATATATATAATGTCGGTGGGCATGTCTCATAATTTGCTAAGAAGTTCAATTTTATTTGTAAAGGAAGGTTAGTATAAAAAATAAAGAAATTGAATTGTGATTAAAACTTCCATCAAAAGTTCCCATCACTCAATCCAATATAAACAGTTTAGATTTTTACTGTATACATATTCTTAGATATAAACAGATTAAAACATTGATGTCCCTTTTTGGAAATTTTCAAAATAATAATTTTAATGAAATTAAACTTGTTTTGCTTTTTTCAGTGGTATTTATGTTTTTATAATCAACTGTACTGTACATAAATAAATTACACCAGCTAAAGTGAAAAAAATATAATTGAAAAAAAAAATGCATTTTGAAAATGTTCTTTTAAAACCAAAGATCATTCTCTTCTGATTATAATTCTAAATACGGTACCCATTATTCTCTTAAAATCTAACAGAGGTTACGAGCCTATAAAAAACTGCTTTCAATTACTCCTAATAGTAGGGCATTGTTTCAGCATTATGGATCTAGAAAGACATGAAATTTTAAAATACTGTACTTTGCTTTCCAGTTAAATTATAGAAAACTAGTGGCAGATAATTTGGTAACCATTGAAATTTACATAATTACAACAAATAAACATTATATTTTTTTAATATAAATCTTAAAGCTGATATTAACACGGTTACACAATACTGTATGTTAAAGCAGTGATTTCCAATGTGGATTGCTTCGAAGTATTAACAGGTCTCCCTCCACTTAAAGACTCTATCCAATTTCAAACCGCTGTACCGTAGATGATCGCCTATCTTATACCATTAGCTGCTGCTACAGTAATTAAAGACTGTCTCTAATTAGAGACCAAAGACCACGGTTTGGGTGGACCCAACTGAACATTTTCTTCAAATATTTTTTCCCAATAAAGACCTCTTTACATATACAAGGCCATATACATGGCTGCAGTCACGTGCTCAAATTTGAGTTAGTGTTAACCGACCGACCGACCAACATAGTGACTTATAGAGGCTTGTTCCACGCGACTAAAAAGAAACTGCCATTGAAAATTTGAAGAAAACCAGAAAACTACAAATGGACAAAAAATCAAACAAACCAACCTGATCACATTTCCCCCTCACCCTTCAGGGAGCAGGATAACCATTCTTTAGTTTCCCTCTACAGTAAACATCTACTGTAGTGCCGGTCTATAGTTGGAAGGATTTTAATTAGAGACCAAAGCTACTGTACTAAAAAAATTGTCCCAAAAGTGGTCTTTAATTGGAAGGAGATCTATATTATATATTGTACTTAAACAAGGCCAACAGCCATTAAGTCGCGTGCTACAATGCATAGTGATACCGGACCGACAGACAGACCGACAGACAGACAGACCGACCGACATAGTGAACTATAGAGTCGCGTCCACGTGACTAAAAATCCTTTGCTACTGTACAAAGAGTACTTTCACTGTCTCCAGCCTGGAGTATAATATGTACACACTCGTTACTAGAGTGGTAAATGAAACACGTTTTGGAAACCAATGCATTAGATACAGTACAGAGTACACAATATATTTCTGAGAGGTTAATTAACGAATAAATTAATAAATAATAAAACTGTGCAGCAATAAATAAATTTATCTCTACATCAAATTATCTAATGATTTTGCCACTTTTAAACTTACAGTATATGATGGATCAGTACAGTATATTAACTTTTCATTTATATTTTTTTTAATATAATTAAATAAAACCATTTTCATATCATTATCACTGCATAGGCTTGTTTGATCTAATCGTAAAGATGTATTGTCCCTCAAAAATACGAAAATTGAAGATTAATTAAATCAGACGTTGAATAGGTAATTTTGTAGTTTCAATCAAGTTACTCTTCCGTAGAAAAAAAAATGTTTTCACTTATAAAATAACATAATAAATTGTTAAATTCAACCAAAAATCAATTAACTGGCAGCCAATTTGACCCTTTTTTGCTTTAAATTACAGCAGTTTTTTCAGGCAAATAAATTTTGTTTAGATCCAATTTTTGTTCAAAGTGGATAAAAACTATTATGTAAGATCAAAATGGCATATTCAACAACAAAAATGTAAATATGATTTTTCAGGGTGACAATACGTCTTTAATTAACAAATCCTAAACACAATTTGAAAACAATATTTTTTAGGGGAACAATATATCTTTAAATAAATATGAACAAATGTAATCATTAATATTTATGCATCCCATAATACAAAAATGTCTTTGTCTTAATATTGTAGGGCCAATATTTTACAACTATTGACTATTTTAGTAAGTTAGTAATTGTCTTTGTTTGACTGTACATACTGTATGACTAATTCTAATTAAAATTGCAATTTCAGTAGTTTATAAAATGTAAGTAAAATTAACAAATTTGCAAACCTAATAATGTACTGGATAATTATTGATAACAATATGAAACTTAATTTGATTAAATTAAAAGATGTATTGTCCCCCAAAAACAAGAAAAATGAAGATTGATAAAAATCATTCATACTTTGAATTAGGCAGTTTTTATTTTATTTTTTTTTAAAAGTTTTAATAAAGTTATTCACATGAAAAAAAACAAATTACAGTAATGATTTCACTGTCCAATTTTTTTTCTTTGAATTACAAAAAAAAAAATAATTCAGGTTAATTTTTTTCCAAATTCAATTTTTGGTTAAATTAAATAACTATTATGTGATATTAAAAAATGGCATATTCAACTAACTAAAACATTTTAAACAATTATTTTTTCGAGGGACAAACTATCTTTAAATTTAATGAAAGAAGATGATATTGGAAAAACTTGTTAGTTACACATAATTAGTTGCAGCTGTAATTGATATGTAATTGATAATATTAATATTATTAAAGCATTTAATGGAATGACTAATCGAATGTTTTATAAACTGAATGCATCTATGACTTTATCAATCAACATTTTATGGAATTTTATATTGCAATTTCACAAAGGATATCTATTTTAATGTAAAATGTGGAAATTTAAAAATTGAGTAACATTCAGTTAGATCTGTGGTCTTTGAATGAATTCGTTTGGATGTAAATTATCCAGGGTTAGTAAGAATGTCCAAATTAAATATAGATAATCTTTTTTTCTAATTATTTTAATGATAAATGATAAAAATAAAAATCTTGTGAAATGTGCCTGAAAAAAACACTACTGTAGGTAATATAATAATTACTAATTAATAATAATTGTACACAAAATGGATATTACTGTTAAAAATACCGTAATTCAATTCAAATATATCCCAGCTTATTTTCTTGATTTTTAAAATTTGACCTCAAGGTCAAATTTTAAACTACTTGAGCAACAACAATGGGACTAAACCATCTCACATGTGAAGAATTTCCAAAGTATACAGTAAATGCATTGATTTTAAAGATAGCTACCTGTATTTAGAAATAGTGTGAACAGGAGGTACAACAGTATGTTTCCAATGCGTAACTTGAAAGCATCAGTTTAGTGTACAGAAGTCGTATTTCCATAAACAAGAAAATTTCAAAAAACAAATCTCCGCTTAATTCACACAAATAATATCAGTGGAAAACAGACCTTAAGCTTGCTTTTAGTTGAATTTGATTTGACCTTGGAATACATAGGTCAACTATAAACATACAATTTCTGTTGCAATTTTAAACATAACTGGGATCAGTAACATCTATGTCATGTCCCTGCATGTACAAAACATCACTTGAGTTATTTGTTTGGCCAGGTGGGATATCAGCGTATGGACTAATTGGCCGATCCGATGAAGCGTATCCATTATTATTGGGATAAAATGCAGGCGATCTGGCCCCTTCAATCCTAGAATCTTGATCATAATAACGGTCCGTTATACTGCTAAACACGGAGCCATCCTCGGAAAAACCATGAGGGTCGTAACTGTCTGGATAATTTGGATTGCGTGCGTTATACATGTCATTCGTAACGTGCATATCGCTGTTATAGCTTGGATTGTCAATTCCTGGTCTGAGGCCGTAATTAGCAGGGTTTCTGCGATCGTAACTGCTGTAATAATTGTCATACCTATCTTGTGGTGGCGGAGGACCATAATTTACCGATGGATGGGGATGTTGCATTCTGGGATCATCCTGGGGATGTTGCATTCTGGGATCATCATGTTGGTAACTGTATTCACTGTAATGATCAACTGACGGCGGTCTGTGATAGCTTTCTGGTTGATCAAACTGAGGGTTATGGTAGTCATGGTAACTCAATGGTGGGTTATCACTGTGAACACTCGGAGGATTGTAATCGTAGCGACCGCTAGCCGGAGACATATTCTCTGTTTCACGATAAACATCGGTTTCAACATAACCATTTGATCCGCTACGATAATTATCCATTTCAACTCGCTCTTGTAGATTTTCCAAAGATGGCGCCCTCTGATTAAATGGCATCTGCATACGTTTTATAGTTGGATATTCGTTGTCGTCTTTGGTATACGCATCTCCGGGCACAGATTCACGCCACCAGGAACGTGGATCGTGATTACCATTATGCTGCCTTGGCACTACATCTGGCTCATCAGTAATAGGTAAAGGTTCCTTTTTAACATCATCATCAAAATCCATTTTCTTTGTTGGCGGTGCATGGCTACCAATTCCATTTGGAGGTGAACCAATCGACATGACTTTTCCGGACAAATCCATTTTCTGTTTTCTCTTCCCACAGAAATATATGGCGAGCAGTATAACCAAAATAATTATAACAATGCCTGCAACAGCGCCGCCAATAGCGGCACCAAGATTACTACTATCTTCTGGTACCGGTGTTGTAGTTAATTTTGGTTCGTTACTATTGGTTGTTACTGATTTAGTGGTAGGTGGATTCATTCTGCTTGTTGGAATTATACCTGTAGGCCCACCAATTACTTCCAAAAATACTTGGTCCTCTGCAGTTTGTCCCTGCTCATTTCTTACAACACATTTGATTGCAGTCTGATGATCACTAGCTATAACTGAAGTGATAGTCAAAACAGATTCCATTCCCATATTATTCTGTGTATACCTGCTGCTTGGTATATTTCCTGTAGACCATTCAAAAGTAACTGAAGTAGCACTTGAGGCTGTACAGGTAAAGTTTGCTGGTGATCCTTCTTCATACTCTGCAGCTCCTGAAGTAACTGCCACCACTGGCATGTCAACAACCGTAAGCGCATTAAAGCTACAAGATTCAGAGTATGATGTAAAAAGAGAGCTTGTAGAAGAGCAGCTTAAAACCATACCAGTATGGGAGAGTTCTGCTGTAAAAGTGTATATAAGATAAAGTCTGTTAGTGTTATTATCTTCTCTTTCAGTTACTGTACTTAATAATGGTACGCCATCCTTATTCCATTGTAATTGAACCTTTGGATCACCAATTTCCGACACACATGTCACCTCAACTTGAGTTCCAACAGACACAGTTGCAGAACTGTCCAAACCATTACATTCTGGGTATTCAGGGACTGATGGAGTGTACAAGACATTAAATGTTGCTACACTCGATTTAAAATCTGTAATGTTTGTACACATATATGTAGTTTCCGGATGTTTACAAATTACACATTGATAATTTCCAGAATCTACACCTTTTATTTGATCAATAATCAATTTATACGTTCCTGTGTCACCTTGGTCAATTTTGGTAATTGTGTATCGATCTTCTGGGTCTTCACCATTTATATTTTCTAAAGCAACCTTATCAATTTGGTTACGCGCCGAGAAAACCTCAGAATCTTTAGTCCATGCCAGAAAAAAAAACCCAGCAAGATAGGTTCTGTTGACAACACATTCCAAAGTATGGTCTGCACCCTGTGTCACTTCAGCAGATTGTGGCTCTGTTAAAAACTGAGAATTAACTTCGACAATATAAACCAATCCAGCAAAAATTAAAATAATCCATAAACGGCGTATATTTATATGTGTATCCATGGTAGTTAATATATCCAATGTATGCTACAAATAGTTAAAGAGTGTCCCATTAGCGAGACTCGCACAGAATGTAAACCAGACCAGAGAGGTTTGGTTTAAACAGGGCAGATAATGAGCAGGTGTGTGCTACCCTCAGATTTCAGAGTACAAAATGGCCTAAAACATAGGCCTACAGCGATAATATTAAACTCAATCGGTACCGGAATGCTTGACTTTAAAACTCACCATATATTTAAAATTCCGTCTTGAGGTAAGTTCTTTTATAAATAAACTGCAATACAAAAATATTCCTTACAATAAAAAATCTGAGTTCACCTACTTAGGATCTGGAATTCATCTACTAACTAAACGTTCTTTCCTCTAACAGGATTTACCTACCAATTTTTTAAGCCAATCAAACTTAGGCAATGTGATCCTATATTCTAATTGGTCGAATAAAGCCAACTCACCTCTTTAGTTCCGCCCACCACAGTGATCGTCAAAAGCCACTACTAACAATGTATAAAGTACAGTACATTATTGTTTTGTTTTCACCTTCTATTATGTAAAAGCTACTTTAAATTCTTCTATTCATTGTATAATTCTATTAGCCTTGAGTGACTAAGCATGTACAAGAGAATTCACTTCTCCTGATTTTCAAAATGACCATAAATAAAACGATTAATTAGGCTCCCCTTTTAAAATTCAATCTGCGATCATTAAACCGCCCTAATATGATAAAAGAATGTAGCACCTCGTCGATATTGCTTAGGAGCTATCGGGTACGAAAATAGTACATACCCAATGATTGCAATGAATATACATAAAGTGACCAATGAGCTATTGGTCTAAGGGATAATAAATAGTTCAGTTTCTATTTGTTTAATGTCTCAAAACTATTTTTTTTAAAGGTTCCCCTGTCTAAATATATTCTTATTGTATCCGTAACATTTGGATTGTATTTACAAACATCATACTCATCATGTAATGATATCTATAACTATTTCTATCCCAGAATGATGCCATTATTTGTTCGTATTTTTTTCCTGCTTTAGTTTGTTGGTAAGTGTTTATTTTTTAAATACGCTTAAACAATGTAAATTTCCCTTTAAATTGAGACTTTAATCACAAGAGGGCGGCATTGCAGTTTGTTAAAATACCAAGAACAACTCTATCGATGTTGTCAACTTACCGTTTTCTTGTTTAGGTTCTGGCAAGTGGTAAAGTTTGACAGCAAATACCCACATTGACCATTAAAAGTAGGCGTAGCCTACTACTAGTTCTGTTCAGCCTGAAATAATAAAAAAAGTACTCCAATACACTATCCCACATCTTTCGGTCTACTTGTTTTGTAAAATACTATACTCATATAATAATGGAACTAAATTGCAATAATTTGGTCTTTCAACGGTTTAAAATGTGAAAATAAGTCAATTCTAATAATGGCCCGCTATAAATATCGGCAGCATGCATCGTGCGCTGATTGGTGTTTTGCTTTTTTAGTGCACGCAGTTTTGGTGCGATAGAGTCCATCATTCGTCTCCAACTAAATACCGGAACTAAATAGAATATCTGTTATCCTATTTTGACGGAAATTAAAGGGTGGGGGTAAATGTAATCATGTTAGTTTGTCTGTCTGTCTCTTTTCTGTCCATTTGTGTGTAGTTGTACGAGACGTATTTGTCTGATTTTTTTTTTCAAATATCCAATGGCTTTTCTAGCCTAAAAATTGTAAAGATTCAATTTAAAGTGATTTTTAATTGGAAGGCAAATGCTCAGTTTGGTCTTTAATTGGAATGAGTCTTTAATCGGAGGGACCTGTACATTGTTTTCTCTTTTTATCACAATTAACATTAGAACTAGAACGTACACAAAACAAGGAATGAATGAATTGATTTAATGTTTTAAAAGAAGTACGTAATGTATTTTTTTTACAAAAACGTCAAAATGCAGGAAAGTTTCTTTATGCAATGAGCAACGGATTTGACTAATCTGTAATTAATCTATGACGAGGCCGGCCCAAGTCACTGACCACGCCTTCCATAATTTACAAGAGACAAAGGCGTATCCACACGTACGCCCAAAGTCTTTTCAATTCCAACCAGGTCCCGGAGTCCCATTATTAGGAGCATGCTTAGTTATCTACACCCGATTTTTTTTTTCCATGAAAGCTTCCGGATAACTAACTAAGCGTGAACAGCACCCTTATTGATAAACACTAAATCCTAATCAGCGGCACTTTATACGTCATGATTATTCGACATAATTGTATTAGTTGTTTAAGGTCACGTGGTAAATGTTTCCAAATGTTGGGTCCAGCTACTCAAAACAGTAGTCGATTGTCAGATTATTGTTATTGGCGCCTGGAAGCATTTTTTTTCCCTATGGAAATTAAGGCAGAAATCATGAATAATTCATTAGAATAATTATGACGTAATATGGGACATTATAGAGGGCGCTATATAAGCATGCAGAGAGTTTAAATAATTTGTGTAAACAGCGTTTGTCAACCGAAATGTTTGGTCTAGTGGTAAAGATCAGCTATCTTGCAATTCTTTATAATAGAAAATAATTAAGGTAAATAATTATTCATGATTTCTGCCTTAATTGCATATGGAAAAAAATAACGCCACCCCATGCCGCGTGTAGACAGCATGATGTAGGACTATTTTGCACGTAATAGGTATAGGACCTCGAACATGGTGTAGGACTAGTGTCCTTTGAAGGGAAGTTAAGCTACGCCGCCGCGACAATTAACATTACTGTACTGTGTACACATTCTCCGTGGCATGGAACGATAGTGCCGCAGCCACAGATAAACCATGATGATAGATTGCCTATAATGAATTGTAAAAATATAACTTGAGATATATCTGATGTCGTTTGAGCACAAGTTATATAAACCTGCTGCTTTGTGACTGTGTATAACAAACAACTGTTTCTCAATTATGCTATCAATGAATGAACTCAATTCATTATTAATACTAATTAGGCAAAAGCACAAGATCTATTTAAAATGCAAAGGACGCCAAATTGCGTTGTAAAGAAAAATAGTTCTTAAAATAAAATTACAAGCATGACAACGCGTCTAAACATCTCGATCAATATAATATTTAAGACATTTTAAAGACTATTAGTTTTCTAATCCATTTTCTCTTGCTCGCCATCGGTTCATTTATTGGATTTTTAAATTGTATTCCCACTTAGTTGGGTTAGTTATTTTTTTAAAATTTCGTTTCTATTATTAATAATAAGGCATTATTAATCCTCACGAAAGCGTTATACTAATACTTTATTCCGACATTCATCATAATTATGTATTCATTTATTCAAAAATAGCCTGATCGCAGCACGAGACTGAATTAAAACAATATAGGAAAATTATATAAAAATACACTCGAGGAAGTGCTAGTGTTGCCCGAAAGCTCTGCTAACTTTTCTAGCTGTTTTACTTTATCGTATTGATTTAGCTTTCCGCTTTTTTTTTTGTATCTCCATTGAGATCTAGCCACTGATACCCACAGCATTTATTTCGACATCCAAAATTGTCATTTTTCAGTAATTTGCCTTTCGATTTATAAAAATACACATACACATTCAAATATCAAAGTATTACATACAAATAAAAAATAACAATGACAACAAACCAAAGGCTGAGTCAAAGTAGCGCAAAAAAATACTCCCGAAATATACATTTGTTTAAGCAATTGTTGCTTTTAAATGTTTTTAATATTGTATGAGTTGCATGTGCTTAAATTTATTTTATTCTAGATTACCTCATCATATTATACTATACTTTAAACCGTACCATTCATTTAACACTCGATTTAATGACTCGTTTTATCTCTCGATCCCCTTATGCCGTACCACTCTATCTCAAATCAATATAACATACCAAGGCACCAAACTCTGAAATAAACTCCCAGTCAATCTTAAGTCATTTTCATTTCGAACACAATTGACCATAGATTGATAAATATTGTAATGTATGATCAATAGAAATTTTTTGCCCGCACCTGGCCTTTAAGAGAAGTGTAACTGGCCTATAGTTATCAAGATCGCGAACGTCAGAATCAACATAAGTAGGGCCTATGATCATCGACAAAGCTGAGATCGTCAACATACTTAAATTTAGATGATTAGGCTTTTTCAGAAGGTTTAATATAATCCGAACTTAGTGCCGTGGGGGACACCACAATTAGTTTACGGATAGGCTACAGACAGTTTGACGCTGTGCTCTTTTAAACATACTGTGATGGCGCTAGTTACACTCCGTCATGCATGAATGAATGACGTAATGCATGAATGAGCATAGGGAGTAAGATTGTATTTTGATCTATTAAAGGCTAACGAGAGTCTGGTAGACGCATGCGTCAGAAGATTATTGAAAAATTATATAAAAAAAGATATTGTTCACCACAAGTGCTTTTAATATTGAATCGCGATAATAAGTTATACATGTGCGGCTGATTATAAAAAGAAAACTTTCATTATGGTAAATGCAATCACCAAGATTCAATCCAATTGGTCAATTGTAAAAATTACAAACGATTAATGATCTGCAATAATTGTTTTTTTTCCATGGCAACTTACTGTGTATTAACGAGTTTCTCACAATGTTGAAAATGTATAAAATGATCTTACTGAGTTTGGTTAAGGCTAGTTAGATGAAACCATCTACCATAAATAAAAGAATAGTTAACATTAAAGCAGCACGCCGATTTCTAAACATGAGATTTGCTAGATCAGTTCTCTGTATCTGTTATATTCAAATTAATGTTTCACTTGTTATGTCGGGTAAATTTGTTGTTTTTTCTCAACGTTTTTTACCTGGTTGGAGCTTGGAAGTAACCGCCCCCAATCGTGTTCATTGCCTGCTTTCGTGCTTAAGAAGAGCCTACTGCTTGTCGGCAAATTACCATCAAGATGGTCTTTGTCAACTTAATAAGATAACGCCAGGAACAAACGGAGAATTGTTGATGATTAATTCATCGTACGATTATATGGAAAAGGTAAGCTAGTCTTATAATTTTTACTTCATGTAGAGCAGACCCATATTAGGTGGTTTTATTTCCATATATGGAATATTATAAATCATAAGAGCGTGAAATGCAATCCGCACGGTACGTCCAAACGCATCGAACATCGGTAGGCCTATCACGTACAGTATTGATGTAAAGCTACACAGAATGTGTGACGTAGAACACGAAATGGATCCATACAGCTACGGAGGTTGCCCAAACAACCTCTCTTCGGGCCCCTTCGACCACAATCTATAGTGAACCCGGGTTTTTGGTCAAGTTTGCTTCGTTCCATTCCAATATTCACATCAACATCCCATTTTCTCCTTGTCCACTGTCCGCCTCCACGTTGTTTTAGACTGTCTTATTTTATACCTGGCTTCTGGGCACCACGCTAAGCGAATGCTTTCACCATTCTTCAACATGACCCCAATCCATTCCCATCGCCTTGTTCTAAATTCTGCAGATTTCCTTCTCATATTGGTTATGCTTAACTGACTGAATACATGTGTGTATATAATATATGAATATATCAACAACATTTCATAACACATGGCTAATTTTTAGTGTGTTATATGTGTTATCTCATTTACTTCGTTTTGTTACCTTTCAAATCTGTACTTACAAAACAAGCGACCATATAGGTAAAAGCTGTCACTGTTTTGAAATGAGTATATTTCAAGATGGGGGAACTTCAATTTTGTTTAATGCATAGATTACTGTTTATTATTTGATTATTATTTTCTTTTTTTTTTCAGATCTTCGATGAAGAGATTTCAAAATGTAAGTAAAAAAGTAACATTTCAAAACAAAAGTTTAGTACACAACTAATATCAAGCATCAACACATATTATACAGCCCTATCTCTTACTTTCAACAACTTTCAGTTTCTGCCTTCAATTGCATTCGAAATCCGACTTTAGTCCTGACGAAAGCCATCTAAAATATCAAGTGAATTGAAATGGAGAGATTTGCTTGATTCTCTTTAGACACGATTTGTTTTTAAATAACCATAGCCTAATTTAAATAAAAACAAATTTATCTTGAACGAATGGTATTTTTTTGTTAATTTAGGTGACGATCTGTTTTTCGTGCCACTTGACGAGAACTATGAGTTTGTTCGTAATGTATGCAGTTTCCATTTAGGCTCAATCGCTTCTTATGAACAATTGTTCGATGAATATCGACTCGGGGGCGAACACGATTGCGCTCACGGCTGGCTTATCAGTGGTGAAATCGCATTTACAGAACTAACAAATCCGTGTACGCTAAGGTCACCTGGGAAACGCAGTAATGTATTTCCTTGCAAGCCGTATCGCAGTGGCGTTTATTGCCACAAATCTGTGACAACCTCACTCGATTACTTACCAGAAAACCAACGGATTATTCGATTAACAGATAGTAATGACGTCAAGCTAACAGGGCAGGATGCAGATGAGTGTTGTAACTACACTTTCAACGGCAGACTGGCGACACCACAAGAGGTGAAGAATAGCTCAGTTTCATCAGGTGCCAATCTTTGTGAATTTGTTTGGCTCTCACATCTCTTGGCAGGTGACGCGTGCAGCCAAGGATTGCCTGCCAGTGCTAATTTCTGGCAATACCCAGGAAGTAATAATGTTTTCTTCAGGGACTCAACGCGCGAGCTCTTCGCCTTCTGTAACGTTCCTACCACAAACCAGATGCCCTCATACATCGATCCATTACCTGCGCACCGCGTTATCTACGGGGAAGGGGTTACTCGCTACACGTTAAATTTTTACGAAGGAGAGGCAATGTGTATCGACCACGGCGGCCGAATGGCAACGGAGGACGAACTTTATCAGGCCTGGGAAAATGATTATGACTGTTGCAACTATGGGTGGGTCACGAGCGGAAGACTTCAATTTCCGATAACAACTCCAAGGGGCTGTAGTTTTGATGTCCAAATTACTGATTTTGGTATATATCCGAACAAATCTACAAAACAATCTGGTGTGTACTGTTATATTCCGTAATCATCAGTTTTGTAATGACAGTCGCGTCTCCACGCGGCTACGCCGGTAGCCACGTGAAAACAACCTTGGTTTGGTTTGACGGCGCCGGATGGACACACCGTTAACCTGGTTATTAGGTGGATCATTATTGACCATTGTCTATGTACGTCTTTTTTTCTCTTTGAATATTAATATATGATATTGGTATAATGTATTGCTATTGTGTCGAATTTCTAATTAAAAAACTGTGGCAAACGAAAGGGTAGCACGTCTGGTGAGGTGTGGATGTCGAAGGTCGGATGGCGAATCAGACGGAATGGTATCGCCGCGGGTGGCATTGAATGACCGGTGGCAAAATACGTCTTATCTTCTTAGGCGGAGGTGTTTACAACCAGGGAAGATCAGTGTCTCATGTCCATATGTCTGTAATTACATTTACTACTTTTCATTTTGTGGGTCCCACGACACAAGCTTTTTAAATATTGTGATTTATATAATTTGTTGAGGTTTTTTTCTTTAAAAAAACTATTATTCGTTAAATGACGTCGGTATCCAGTTATGTCGTTATTTTATAGTAGTTTATTAATGGTCTTATTTATCATATTCATTTTTTTCCGTTTTTATGTCTTCAAAATATAAATAACTATTCGTTATATGTAAATTTATCTCATTATTTGTATTCCGTGTTATAATTATGTTTTAATGGTCTTATTTATGGTCTTATTTATTTATTTAATGGTCTTATTTATGGTCTTATTTATTTATTTAATGGTCTTATTTATTTCTTTTTTTTACTCGTTTTTAATGCAGTTTTTATAGGTAGTGGTGGATAAGCCTATAACATTTTTATGTAACGATAATGCATATTTTTATATCGATATGGACTTTCTTCAAGTCATTGTATTTTTTATGTGCGGTGTTCCAGTTCGGAAATTCAATTTGTTCATGTATTTTACGTATGAAACGCCATGTGTGACAAAACATTGCTATTTTTTTAAAACAATATTTTACATGTGTTTATTCTATTATTATTGCATAAAGGTAAAACATGACGATATTATTTGTCTGTTGGCTTTGTTTTATTTTCTTTGCAACACACATGAAATTGTTTATATCTAAATTATATTACTTAGTAGCATAGTTTAGTAGTAGTAGGCCTACTGTAGTTATAATTGTTGTTCATTCCTGATGATGATTAAATAAAGATCAAATATAGTTGAACCATAGCTTGCCTGTCATTATTTGAAGTTTTATACTATGTAAAATATAGGTAAATGTATTTATTCTGGTCCACAAGCTTAACTTTTATGGAAACTAACTGAGAACATTCTCGGACGCACGGCAGCCGATAGTGCAGCACCTACCAATCAGTAGAGAGACGATCCCATGTATAATGCTTTTATTATTTTGTATGTCTTCTAAAATAATTATACAATAACGATTCGGTATATTGATAACCCTAGAAAATGCCACACCGTGAAAACTATGTGTTCACACCAAAATCACACAGTTTTCACTCCATGCTCCACTGTGTGTTCACTCCATGTTCCACTGTGTGTTCACTCCATGTTCCACTGTATGTTCACTCCATGTTCCACTGTGTGTTCACTCCATGTTCCACTGTGTGTTCACTCCATGTTCCACTGTGTGTTCACTCCATGTTCCACTGTATGTTCACTCCATGTGTCACTGTGTGTTCACTCCATGTTCCACTGTATGTTCACTCCATGTTCCACTGTGTGTTCACTCCATGTTCCACTGTGTGTTCACTCCATGTTCCACTGTGTGTTCACTCCATGTTCCACTGTGTGTTCACTCCATGTTCCACTGTGTGTTCACTCCATGTTCCACTGTATGTTCACTCCATGTGTCACTGTGTGTTCACTCCATGTTCCTGTCTGTGTGTTTACTGTATGGACAGTATATTATTCGTGATGCATTGACTGCACTATGTGGAACACACTGTGTTCTATAGTTCCCAGTGTTGAACACACTGTTTTCCACACAGTAAACACATACTTAACACGTTGTTGCAACACACTGTGTTCTAGTTCCCAGTGTTGAACACACTGTTTTCCACACAGTAAACACATAATTAACACGTTGTTGCCACACAGTGTCATCTGTATGTTCACTATGTGTTCCCCTGTATGTTCACTTCGTGTTCCACTATGTGTTCACAAATTCATTCTGATTTTATTTCGGAGTAAATAGGTATAGACCATACCTAAATTCAAGAAAATCGGTTCATTAATAACTTTACAAAAAAACAAAGACAAATTCTTTGTATTCTTTTAAGATGGGCCAAAATATCAACATGCGCCGTCTGTGGTAATTGTTTTGCCAATACTCAGTTTCAGAGTGCTTTCATTATTATTTAGGATATAATGTAACCATAATGTTATATCATGTGTGTTGAAGAAGATCCGATACACAAAACAGTGCACTTATACCTTGTATATTATACAGTAATTTAACTGTTTGATTGAATAATGTACACTATTTTTATTTACTAAAAATGGATTAATAGTTATTAGATGTTTGGTAGCCTTTGCGGCGGTTTTCATTATTATTCAATGGACGTTTTTTATGATAATAATAATACTAAATTTTTAAAATCAATTATGCTGATATGAGGCTTATTGTGACATTTTTATTGAAAGGGCCGGGCAACTAACTTTGGAAATTGATAACCGTTGGTGGCGCAGTTTGTGTCATACGTACGTACGTGTACGTACGTACGTTGTCGCCGTACATTCAATTGTTTTTGTATTGTCGTCGTGTCGATCGTCTGGCCTAGCCTAGGCCCAGCATAGTACAGTAGTAGTAGGGCCTAACCTAGTAAGTAGGAGGCTATTAAATAACCCTATTAGTATAAAAAAATGTACTGAACCAACTACGTTCTCTCCGGTTTATTCACAGCTAGCCTAGGCCTTAGGCCTTACTTAGCCGCTACGCTAGCCTAGCTAGGCCTATAGGCCTACCTCTCTCAAGCCTAGTAGGATGGCCTAGCTAGTAGTAGGCCTAGGCTAGGCCTAACTAGGACTAGGCTACTGGCTGCTAGGTCTAGGCCTATATAATATATTTATAGATTCCCTACATAAAAGACCTCTCTAGCCTCTAGGCAAAAAAGCCTAGCATTTAAAGTTAAAATTGCATGCATTAAAAAATAGGGGTTTACGATGAAATCGGTCGCGTCTGAAATCGGTCGCGATAAAATCAACTTCCGGTATTTTGTATGGCGCGCCGCTAGAGCTATACTTTTGATGAAATCGGTCGCGTTTGAAATCGGTCGCGCTATTTTGTATGGATCGAGCGGGATGCATGCTAGAGCGGGATATACATTTTTCGTTTATATAGATTTAATTGCATTAGGCGCAGGAGCCCCGGATAGCGTTACGAAGTCGTTAACTCTGTCAGCCCATGGTCAGCCCAACTAATGTGTTTTTCCCAAGGACAATTTATCAATAACTAAACTTTGTCACCACCCATAAGTGTGCTGTTCATTTTCTATTGACCAATGAACACCAATGTAACTGGACCTGAGTTTCTTGCTATTCGACCTTGGGTGCAAATTATACAATTAATTGATGTTAAGGCCACTGACTACTCTTTTCTGTATAGAAACACTGAATTGACTAAATAATAAGAAAACCCCACAATAATATTTACTACTACTTGATATAGTGTTATACAAGAACTATATTAAAAGAATTGAATGTATGGAACATGAAAAAAAAAAGTTAAACGTTATATGTAAAACATCACTTAGATGATATCTATCAGATATATCATTTTCTAAACATTGTTTCATTAGTTATATCACGGATCGGAAAAATAAGTTAGTTATAAATAAGTAAGTTATTTCTCCATGAAAGTTTCTCCATTGTTATATTCACATCACATTTTCATTTTCTGACAATGTGATTGAAAAAATAGTCAATTATATTGGCGGCCCAAAACGATGATGTTTACTGTTGGGCCTACAGAAATGATACAAATTCTCAGTTGATATGACACAAAATTTACAGAATTCAGCACTAACAACATACCATATTCTTCAGTTCAGGTCACAAGTTTCAGGGGCGACAATAACATCCCGCCAAAATTGTCCTTCTAATACATCTCTGTATTGCCAAGTAACACATGGGAAAAGAACAAATAAAAAACAAAAACCATTCAAAACAGACCTATTTCTGTTTTTAAAAAGATTTAAATGAAATAATTCTTTTTAAACACTGTACTGTACTTGGAAACACGTACTTGATTTGTGATATCCTCCGTTAAAAATACAGTAGAAAGTGTCCCCTTAATAGGGGTTCTACTGCCCCTGGAACAATTCCTAAAAAAACATGTCCTCTTCATAGAGGTTTCGCAGAAAAAAACCAATACCAATACTGATCTGGACTCGGAAATTAAAAATGTAGCAGGCAACGTTTCACCAATGAAAACCAAAGACAGACAAAGTATCATAATTATTATAATATCCATTTTTATTTAATAGCGATAAATGGATATAAATATTTCGTCTTTTTTGTTATTTTGTGATGGAAAAAATATTGAGTGAACATTGGCACTGAGCTTAAATGTTCCCCGTCCCCTTAATGTCCCCTTTATAGGAGTGTCCCCTCAGTAAGGATTGGCTGTTTCGCCCCTTAATAATAAATGATGGTGTCCATCTTATGTCCTCTCAATTTTAATGTGCTACACCCGATAATAGAATACACATCTAGCTCGTGTGCACTTTAAAGAACCTAGTACATCTTTCGAGACGAGTAGGGGGTTACCCCGGTGTATTAGTACATCACAGCCACTGATCACCAGCTGGGCCCTCTGGGAGACCAGTCTTTGACTGAAGAGGTTACCCAGTATAAATATATATTTCAATTCAATAGAATAACTAGGCTCCCATTTGATACAATGTGTTACCCAATGTGCTCAATTTGATTGTGCTACCCAATCCATGCTATCCATTTGAAATAATGTGCTACCCATTTGAAAGAATGTGCTACCCGATAATCCATATAGAATAATGTACAGTACTATATCCATTTGATTGTGCTACCTAATGTGCTATCCCTTTGAAATAATGTGCTATCCATTTGAAAGAATGTGCTACCCGATAATCCTTATAGAATAATGTACAGTACTATATCCATTTGATTGTGCTACCTAATAATGTGCTATCCATTTGAAATAATGTGACTATCCATTTGAAATAATGTGCTACCCGATAATCCTTATAGAATAATGTACAGTACTATATCCATTTGATTGTGCTACCTAATAATGTGCTATCCATTTGAAATAATGTGACTATCCATTTGAAATAATGTGCTACCCGATAATCCTTATAGAATAATGTACAGTACTATATCCATTTGATTGTGCTGCCCAATGTGCTATCCATTTGAAAGAATGTGCTACCCGATAATCCTTATAGAATAATGTACAGTACTATATCCATTTGATTGTGCTACCCAATGTGCTATCCATTTGAAAGAATGTGCTATCCATTTGAAAGAATGTGCTACCCGATAATCCGTATAGAATGTACAGTACAGTTATATCTATTTGATTGTGCTACCTATTGTGCTATCCATTTAAACTAATGTGCTGTCTGTTTGAAATAATTCAAGTTTTTTTGTTTTGAATATGTTTTGCTATCCATTTTAAACGTGCTAAACAAGTTACATATTTGTTAATAGAAGTTTGCGGTACACCACATATATTAGTTCTGAAAAGAACTGTTGAGTTGCTCGACGTTTCGATTTACTCTAAAGTCAAAGTCTCCAAAGCTATTCCATCATGCCGTATTCGGGGAATCGCCCACAAGTGTTTTCTCAGAGCAGGGTATGTTCCGTATGGGGTTCTGTATGCTATTTTTTAATAATTTACAAAAAATGAATGATCATATTATTTATCGGTATGTACGGAGAAAGCTCGAGCGGAAGTCGAGGGTTACTTTTGCCAAGAAGACGAAGCGCGAAACAAATAAAACGCAGCGCGAAACATCTGAAATGATATATAATTTCTTAAAACATGAAAACACAGAATATATTATATTAATATAACTTTTTAATATTTCCAAAGGCTCGGACATGGAAGAAGGGCCTTAAAAACTGAATTTCTATATGTTAGACCACATTTCCATAACTTTTCAAAACTCATCGAACCCTCTGCTAGTAGGCCTAATTAATATAGGAGCGTATCGCCAAATCATTAGAAAGAAAACATGGCATGAAGATGTAATTAATCAAACAACGGCCAAAGAATACCAACAATTTTAATTCGATTCGTAATTACTACGGTGGTGGACTAAGCCTAGTTTGAAACTATAGTAACCATTTATTTTAGAAAGAAAGATAGAAAAATTTGTTTCCATCTCCATGTTAATACCAAGGCACTTTTCAATTAAAAATTCTGGCCTAGTATTCTTGCAAGGTCGTCACAGCTCCAGTTACAAAGGTCGTCACAGCTCCAGTTACAAACGGTGATACAAAGTGTCAATCATTTGACCAGTGAACAGCCCACTGGTAGGATAGTCCTTGAAACCGTCCGTAAAACACATTAATCACTCACATCAGTCATGCCGCTAATGGTTGAAAACCTCACTTTTTGGGGTTTTCAAACGTAACGCTATCCGGGGCTCCTGCGCCTAATGGATATTTTTTAGGAACTAGATTATTTATGTGGATATTTTTTACTTGGTTAATAAATATTTATTATCAGTCATTAAATTACTTTTTTTTTTTGTATTTCACAGGTCTCGGAGAAGGACTGTGTCTGTTCAAAATGGCCATTTCTAAACACGTTTAAATATTATATTAGGCATAATGTTATATTATGCATATAGTAATTTACCTCTATTTATATGTACTGTAATTAATATATTATATAGAGAAAAATATACGTCTGTCGTGTCTTTTATTATGCAAACACTTACGTAAAAGAGAACAATTTTATTTAAAAACAATAATTTTTACAATATAGCCCGTAAAGCCAGCGTATCCATTTTTATACTTATGCATACTGTGACAGATTATATCATATCCATGTGGTTAACAACATACTATTCGATCACCTTATTTTTATTTCTATTTTATTTCTCCGTTATGTAGGATAATATTAAGTGTATAATGATTATTGTTGAGGCAAATCATGTGTATATTTTTATTTCTAATGTTTAAAATAGATTTTAGTAAAATGTGATCGTGCAGTACAGCTGTTTCCTCTAACAATACGTTATTTTGCTGACGGGGTTTCCCCTTTTTAAAAAACACGCACTTTTTAGTGTGTCAAATCATGGACAAAACACGTACGATCGTTGTCCATGGCGAGGTAAAGATGACGTCTATTACTAATAACCATCCATACGTTTGAAACGTCTATAGGCCTCCTGCACGTGTTTTTGTGAAACGATCCAATGAGCTATAGATGCTTGACGCGATTATGAGATCATGTTCATTCATTCATTCATTCTTTATTTAGCCTTTAAAATCGAAATACATTTAAAACATAGGTAACCAAAGGATAAGCAAAAGCAATTAAAATCGCTGTAGCTCACAGGCTTGCTTATCCATAATAATTCCGAATAAAGCACTTTTTCTATAATTAATTTTGACAGTATGATTTATATATAATTTACGTATATACGTCGGCGATACTATAGATTTTAATTTGAATATCTTTTATTTCTTCATTTATAATAATCATTTAATGTAAATAATTAAGTAAGTGCAACTCAGTGTCTCACATTCATACCCCGTTCGTAAATATAAATGTTGAAATATCAGTGCAGATTACCTCCTTGAGAATCGTGTCCACCTTTATTATCCATACAATATTATTCTCACATCTATCATTGTACATCATAGTCCTACTGTAGGCCTGTAGATTGATTTATAACGGCATATTATCTATATATTTTATTAATATCCTAAAACCATACGTAATTGTTTGCATAATAAAAGACACGACAGACGTATATTCTCTATATAATATATTATTTACAGTACATATAAATAGAGGTAAATTATTATATGCCTAATATAATATTTAAACGTGTTTAGAAATGGCCATTTTGAACAGACACAGTCCTTCTCCGAGACCTGTGAAATACAAAAAAAAAATTAATTTAATGATTGACAATAAATATTTATTAACCAAATAAAAAATATCCACAAAAATAATCTAGTTCCTAAAAAATAGCAATTAAATCTATATAAACGAAAAATGTATATCCCGCTCTAGCATGCATCCCGCTCGATCCATACAAAATAGCGCGACCGATTTCAAACGCGACCGATTTCAAACGCGACCGATATAATCAAAAGTATAGCTCTAGCGACGCACCATACAAAATACCGGAAGTTGATTTTATCGCGACCGATTTCAAGCGCGACCGATTTCAAGCGCGACCGATTTCATCTGACACCAAAATAGGCCTAGCCTAGGCCTAGTCTTACTCTTAGAATTTTCTAAATTTTAGCTAGCCTGGCCCTAGCCTCTAGCTAGGCCCTATAGTGAATTTGTCAATTGTATGACCCACCTTACGACCCCTGGGAGAGGTGTGTCATTACAAATAATTATTGACGCAAGGCAAGAAGGGTGCGCCAAAATACCTTAATAAATGGTACGTCAATCAAAATTAATATTGTGTCAATGTCCGTCACTTTACCACTCACTATAGGCAATGAACAACATGGTCACCAAAATAAGCGCTACATGGTCAGCTAAAGGCAAGTCACTTTTTGACTCAGAGGTGTGTCATGGTATTCATAAGGTATGACACACATCGGACAAATGACGCACCTCTTCCGGGGGTAGTATGGTGGGTCATACAATTGAAAAAGTGTATAAAATACTAATAGCAGCCTCTCTGAGGGCCTATTGACTATTTTTTATTTTGGCCTAGGATAGAGAGTATGTCATGTATGTCATTAACACAAAAAATCAGCTTAAAAAGGAAATAAACCACGTCATTTTCTATCACCAGATTCACAATGGCAACAAAATTGATGCAGTGGCTAATTGGGCTTTCTTTATTCGTTGGTGTCTGGGCATCACTTGTATTCAATCTGGTACCAGTAAAAATTGACTCTAGGATATATGAAGTACTTTGGCCTGTAAGTAGTAACCAAACCAATAGACTCTAGGGTATATGAAGTACTGTGGCCTGTAAGTAGTAACCAAACCAATAGACTCTAGGATATATGTAGTACTGTGGCCTGTAAGTAGTAACCAAACCAATAGACTCTAGGATATACAGTATGAAGGACTTTGGCCTGTAATGCACTTGTCAATTATATGACCCACTATACGACCCCCGGGAGAGGTGCGTCATTTGTCCGATGTGCGTCATACTTTTGAATACCATGACGCACCCATGCGTCAAAAAGGTGACTTACCTTTAGGTGACCATGACACACCCATTTTGACGCACTGTGACCATGTTGTTTATGATATGGTGGGTGGTAAAGTGACGGACATTGACACACCTTGTTCATTGATGTGACGTACCATCTAGGTTTTTTGACGCACCCCTGCGTCAGTAATTATTTGTAAATGACGAACCCATGACGCACCTCTTCCGGGGGTCATATAGTGGGTCATACAATTGACAAGTGCATAAGTAGTAACCAAACCAATAGACTCTAGGATATAAGAAGTACTGTGGCCTGTAAGTAGTAACCAAACCAATAGACTCTAGGATGTATGAAGGACTATGCCCTGTAAGTAGTAACCAAACCAATAGACTCTAGGATATAAGAAGTACTGTGGCATGTAAGTAGTAACCAAACCAATAGACTCTAGGATGTATGAAGGACTTTGGCCTGTAAGTAGTAACCAAACCATTGCGGTCAGGTGGTGAAGAGATCTCCTGGTGCATTTTCTCTTAATAAAAACATCCTCTGATAGTAAATGGATTTACCATTTAGGCTAACTATAATTAGACTCTGTGAATAAAAATATGTGGGTGATACAAGTACAGAAAGTAACTAGTAAGAGCAAGGCAATTTACTCAACTCCGGAGATCATAGGGTTTATCTGTGGCTGTGACACAATCAGTCCCATGCCCTTAACAAACACAGCGTGCCGCTGAGAATATGTACATAGAACAGTACTGTTGGTATTTGTTGCAGCCAGACGTAAGATCAAAGGACTGTTACAAGTTCCTATCTTGGCAAGGCGAGCTCAGTACCTTGGTAAGGGACTTCAATTTAACATGCTTTTTATTTATTTTACAGATGCCTGTCTATCTTTTAATAGCCTTTGGGGTAAGTAAATAATTACTGTTACTAACCTTTTCATTTTCTGTTTACAACATGTACATCATAAAATTTATAAAACCATGGGAATATTAGACACCAATTTGACATTTATACCGTATATCCTCAGGTATAATCCCACTTCTGGTTTCATCCCACCACCTACTTTATGTCTGATTTCACAAACAGGCGTATCCTCGTGTATTGTCCCAGTATTGACTTTTGATTGATGTAGGCCTCTCTCTAGCCAGTTCAGATGAGGTTTTACAAGAAATGCTTATAAATAATTTTCTTTCCTGAATCAGGTTTTTTCTGGGTATATTCCCAATCGACCAAAATTGGCCCAATTTACAACAAAGGAGGTGTTTATTAGAGGGAGTTGTTTATTTGAGGGAAGTAACATTATATGTTAACATGTACTGTATAATCAAATAAATACCCCTTGATATAAACAAAAATATAGCACAATTAATATCAAGAAGTGAGGGGATACAATGTAGCATATCATATTTCTGTTATTTCCCCCCCCCCCCCAATAGAATCATCATTCCCTCCCTCGAGGAGAGTTTTTATGGAGCCGTTTATTTAAGGGGGGTGTTTATTTTTGTGGGTGTAATATTTTATTAACACATCAGGCAAAGAACATTAATTCTAAACCGCCCGGTGATATACTGAAATTTAATTAATTAATTTGAAACGATAAAGATGAGGAAATCTGTGAGAATGAGAAAAAGTCACCCCAACCGAGACTCGAACTCGGACCGTCTGCTTGATATGCAGTTGTCCTAACCATTAGACCACTGGGGCTTTCATGGTATTGTTCAAACTCGATTGGATAGCGACTCTTTAACATTCTCGGCGTGTTACGGCGGAACAGCACTAGTCCTCAATTGTACGCACGCGCACCAGAGATCAAATTGATACGCTCTCATCTATTCAGAATATAAACAATAACATGCAAACTATTTACTTACAGTATATTTCTTATAATTTTCATCGTTTGTAATTTTTGTTAAAAAGTTTAATGGCTTGTGGAAGGAAGGAGAGAAGATATCGTTCAGTGCGGGAGGCCGGCAGACGATATCTACCACTTGTCACATTCAGGTGACAGTTTATCCTCTCGAAAAGAGGATGACTTTCATCCTTCGTGACAGACACAATTAATATCAAGTGAAAAAATACAGTAGAAATTGTATCAAAATTCTTAGTAAATTGTAGATCATGTAAATCAAGAAATTCTACTACTACTGTGTTTCCATGTGGCAAGGCATTTATGTGAGGAAATAAATAAACGTGGGGGTGTTTATTCCAAATGATGTTCTATGGGGGGCTTTTATTTGAGGGGGCCCCTCTGTATATTCAATAAACTGGTATTAATTACAGTATATTATTTTGTGTTTCTTCGTAGAGTTATTCGTTAATTGTCATTGGTTACCGGGTCGCTACATTTAATGATTGCGAGGAAGCTGCTGAATCACTACGAAAAGTAGGTTTTAGGAAAATATCACAGAAAATCTTAAACATAAGCCCAGTGGGCTTATTTTTGAGAAACGGATCTAGAGAAATAGACTAAACACATTTTGAAAATTTATCTATTACTATTTAATAATTAGATTAATAGCTGGAAAACATATTTTGAAAATTAATAATACTGTATCATATTTTCATTTATTGATATTGCTTTTTGGTAGTATGGTAATTGTTAATTTATGTTAATGTAGCACCTTCTGTTTAAATATGGTAGTTGATTAATGATTTAATTATTTCCCAAATATTTCTGCTTTAAGTGGTTACAATGTGTTATTCTGAAAACAATATGTAAGTTCACATTGAACATATTTATTCATGCTTACTGATCATGATCAAGCTAGTCATTTTATGTGAACCAAAAAGTGATCAAACTAATGTATCAAATTAATCACTGTAATGAGATTAAAGATGTATTGTCCCCCTGAAAAAATAATTTTAAATTTTTTTATTGTTGAATATGCCATTTTAATGTCAGATAATAGTTATTCACTTTGACCAAAAAGTGGATCCGAAAAAAAATTATGTACCTGAAAAAACTGTAATTAAAGCAAAAATAGTCAAATTGGCTGCCAGCCAATGGGTTTTTGGTTGAATTTAACCATTTATTTTGTCTATTTATAAGTGAAAACGTTATTTTTTGTTCCTTTTTTTTTCTACGAAAGTGATTAACTTTATTAAAACTACAAAATAACCTATAAGTCTGATTTATTTAACCTTCATTTTTTCATGTTTTTGGGGGACATTAGAGTAACACTATTAACCTAGTACAGTAGAAAGAAAGACAAATATGAAAGACAATATGTAAGTTCACATTGAACCTTGATCATGCTTACTGATCATGATCAAGCTAGTCTTTTTGTGTGAACCAAAAAGCAATCAAATGAATGTATCAAATTAATCACTGTAATGAGATTAAGTGGCGCATTAGAGTAACACTATTAACCTAGTGCAGTAGAAAGAAAGACAAGAAAGAATCAACAAGGGAAACTAACCTAAAAATAAAATATTCTGTTGATTTGAATTTAATTGATTTTATGTTTCCAATATGTGACAATGTCTAATGCCTTTTAGTAATGTTGCCCATTTGAATAGCATCGCTGGCGTTAATAAAACATCTAAATGAACAGTTCTCAAATTATGTGTTTTCTATGAAACTGTCTACTTTAATACAATTTTTTTTCTAAATGCTCTTTTTAACAAATGAATATTTGCAGGGTTGTAGTCATGGAAATGTTGGTTAAATTAGCTTTTCTCAATTTAAATATCTACTTATCTAATTCTATGCCACACAATGTGGTGTTGTCATTTATCATATTGTTTTTTTCAAATACCTTTCAATAGAGTTTTTAGCTCTGTTTACACTATCAAACTACTGTATGTGACAAAAAAAATGTGATATGCCCATATATGGACATGATATCATATCACTACCATATTTAGGCATATCACACTTTTTTGTCAAACTAGTTTGATAGTGTAGACAGTGCTTAAATCTCTGTCTACACTATCAAACTTTATATGTGACAGAAAAATGTGATTTGCCCATATAAGGACATGATGATGTCATATCACTACCATATTTGGGCATATCACTACCACATTTAAGCACATCACACTTTTTTTTGTCCAACTAGTTTATAGTATAGACAGTGCTTAAGTTATACCAATAATTCCTTTGTTATTTTATTTTATTAGGAAATTGAGGAAGCAAAAAAAGATCTAACAAAAAAAGGACTAAAGTTATGACAAGGTGTGGAATAGTCCTAAAAATATGGAAGGTGTGTTTGGAATTACAAGTCATTCCTTATGCTTCATAATACACAAACTTTTATGTAAAGGGGAGGGAGAGATGCTATATAATGACATTTTTAAAATGAATTAAATGAAAGACATAGGCCTAATAATGAGTTTAATAATACCGATATATAGTAGTATACAAATAATGAATATATGAGTGGAATTATAGTAAAAATAGGGCAATTATTTTTTTATAATATAACCTGCAATCGTCCAATCATATGACAAAAATCTATTTAGATGTTATAATACATGTGTAGACAATAATAAACAATATAGCCCTACCCTGTATTTGCTTTTACATTATGCATCATAGCAGCCATTTGATTTTGTGGAATTATGAAGATCTGTGTTTTGTTGAACTTCAAAACAATTTGTTTTTTATGTTTAAAGATATATTGTCCCCCTCAAAAATAATTTTTTTATTTTTTTTGTTGAATATGCCATTTTAATATCACATAATAGTTATTCACTATGACCAAAAATTTGATCAAAAAAAAAAACATTTTCCACCAATAAATGTAATTTAAAGCAAAATATACCTAAATTGTCTGGAAGACAATGGTTTTTGGTTGAAATTAACCATTTCTTTTGTCTTTTTATAAGTGAAATAATTATTTTTTGATGATTTTTTTTCTACAGAAGTGAATAACTTTATTAAAACTGTGAAATTGCCTATTCAAAATCTGATTTTATTAATCTTTATTTTTTCATGTTTTTGGGGGACAATACATCTTTAAATTTTAAGCTCTAACTCCTATCATAAGTTTGACAAATAGAGTGTGAAGTGCTTGAAATGCAGATGTCCTTACCATTAGAATTCTTTTATAAACACATACCACTGGCACAGAACAAAACCGCCCGATGATATACTGAAAAAGTTGATTAATTTATTTGAAACAATATGAGTGGGAAATCTATGAGATTGAGAATCGTACATTATTAGACTGCATCTGACATATTTTGAAATGAAGCCGAGTGGGCGGGCTTGATTTCGATCAGATGAGCTTCTTTCCGAGATTGTTTTTCCAAACCAAAGAGAAGGGCTTGTTTTCGAGATGGGCTTCTTTTTCAACGTTGTGTACGTTGGCACCATGCTCTCTACAGTAGTTCAGCATTCTCAAATTATTTTTTGGAGGATACCATTAAATACATTTTATGAAAGTCAATTTTATTTGTTTGTGTTTGTGGTATTTATCAATGTTTTTTTTAAATACAGTATTTATAATTAGTTCACCATCAGTTTCCAACTAAGATTAAAATAACATAATATATTTAGCTTACCCGGAATTTCAACAATTAAGGGTCTGTTACTGAAACAAAACTGTATCTCAAAAAATGTCATTACATTTTAAATATGATCACTGATCATGGATTTGGTGGGTACCATACAGGGCCGTAGCCAGGATCTGTCAAGGGGGGGTTCAGACACTAAGTATTTGGGTCACTGCCCCGCGCCAACCCCCCCTCCCCCGGATCGTACTTTTTTCCTCCTCCTCACACACGTGGACTATTTAAAGGACGATAATATTTGTTGCCGTATGTTAGATGCGCGTGCTCTGTGTGCTGAACCACCGCCGATTGTTTGATCATTCACTCGGTATTTTGTTTTGCGTTCAAGTTACAAGCCCCCCAAAAAAAGCACAATTTGGGTGAGAAGGCAAATTCAATGCTTATTATAGCCAGGGGCGGACCCAGGGGTGTTTCCCTTGTGGCCCGGGCAACACCCTTAATTTCATACTAAATGTTGTTTCTGCCACTAAATTAAAATTGAGTTCCATTTCATCGTATACAATATCCATCCGGACCCGGAACTTGATAGGCTTAGTCATAAAGTAGTTACAGAGTTGCAGGGCATTTTATCATTGTTGAATGTTTTGATATTAGCCTAATTGTTAAAACGACCTTCACAACCAAAATATTTCTTTGTAATAAAATTTATTTTAAATGGAACGCTACAAAAATAATCCTCTGCTTCATCAGAGCATGAATACTCAATAACCAGACAAGAACGTATCTTTATTACGTTTTACCACCAATACATTTTCATATCACGCAATCCATTTTTCAACAATATAGTGGTATAATAATAACATTTTGAGGGATTAGTTACAGTTTGACTTTGAATAAACCATTGGTAATTTACTGAAAATCCAAAATGAACTTGTGTTATAATACAAACAACATTATTCAATCAAAGAAACGCTCTACTACACATGAGAAATATCCTACCCACGCATAGCAGTGTTACTAGAGTCATAACAGATTACCTCTAATGGATCAATCATTCACATTCAAAAATTCATCGACAAACGAAATATAGCCTATATTCATTCCTTTCAAATATTAGGCATATTGCCAAGGCTAATAATCGATTTGTTCATATTTATTGCGTTTTGCCGGGGGTTTTCCATAATCTAAGGCAAATTTTTAGGCCAAATCATAATTGTGCGTATAGTTTTGTATTTCCGATGCGTGTAGTACCCTATTTATCTTCATTTCCGTACGTTCGTAAATATTAGTCCGAATTTCCGTAGTAATTTATAGACGTTCCGAAATTTGAACCGTGTTATACCGGTAGCAGAGCAAAGTTTGCTTCTTTCTGCAAATGTCCTATCATTATTTTCTTTGTTTTATTTGGAGTGTAGTTTAAAACAACACTTTTGTAAAGTTTATAGTGGATAAATAAAAATGAATTTTTGGAAACTGTGGTTTTAACATCTGACTTTATTTAGCATTTTTAAATGAATTAAAATTCCAAATTATACAATTTAACCTTTCGCTCAATATATTTATAGCAACAGCTTCATATTTTTTGTATAACTTTTTAAAATTATTAATTGATAATTAATTTACATTTATTGAGTACATTTATTAGAATGTATTACCGTACCAAAAGTACCTTCATCGGGGACTTCCCCGTGACGTTCGCATTGAACGAAAAAAAATTTATCATGAATTTTACGTGCGAGAGTACCATTTGCGGCCATCTAGGGGTGTCATTTAACAATTTGCTTGCTCAAATACTCAGTGTCTACAGCCCTGGAGTCTTTGGGAAACCCTCTTAAAATAGTCCTGCGACCGCCCCTGATAGCTCTATCTATATTTATTTACAGCAATTTGTTGAGGAAACTAAATATATCAATGTAAATAGGTGGTATTAATACAGTTGAGTAGGCCTACGTATCGGCTGGTGGTCTAGAAAAAAAATAATCGAATGCTATAGGCCTAATGTAAACTACAGTACATGATACCATATAATTATATTATAGTGTAATATATTAAATTCACTATAATCCTCTATGATGATGATACACTATACTTCATAGCCACACATAAATATTGTAGGTGACCGCAGCGTTCCATTTTTTGATGTACGTCGGAAGGCTATATACTTTATGCATGCTGACTGCCAGTGATCGAAACAATAAGTACGCGGTTGTCTAGCGGTGTCCTTTGTACGATTCGTTCGTGCCCAAGCTCGCGTCAATATCATGTTACATCCTGGGACCAAAAATTCGTATTATTTTCAGGTGAAAATCGGCAACCAATTCATTTGTTTAACAATAAGGTATGAGTTATTCACGAACGAGTTTACGAATTTTTCAATTTACAAATAACCTTTTGTATTGTGGGGCACGTATTTGTTGGAGGATTTTCAGAGATGAGGGTGGTGAGGTATTGGGGATGTCGGGGATGGGGGTTCGCAGTCGGTTAAGGGGGGTGGGGTTCGCTGTAAAGGGGGGTTCGCCCGAACCATAAAAACCCCCCCTGGCTACGGGCCTGGACAGTGCTTAAAGCTCTGTCTACACTATCAAACTTTATATGTGACAGAAAAATGTGATTTGCCCATATAAGGACATGATGATGTCATATCACTACCATATTTGGGCATATCGCTACCACATTTAGGCACATCACACTTTTTTTTTGTCAAACTAGTTTATAGTATAGACAGTGCTTACGTTATACCAATAATTCCTTTGTTATTTTATTTTATTAGGAAATTGAGGAAGCAAAAAAAGATCTAACAAAAAAAGGACTAAAGTTATGACAAGGTGTGGAATAGTAGTCCTAAAAATATGGAAGGTGTGTTTGGAATTACAAGTCATTCCTTATGCTTCATAATACACAAACTTTTATGTAAAGGGGAGGGAGAGATGCTGTATAATGACATTTTTAAAATGAATTAAATGAAAGATATAATAATTTAATACTGTAATACCAATATATAGTACTGTAGTATACAAATAATGAATATATGAGTGGAATTATAGTAAAAATAGGGCAATTATTTTTTTATAATATAACCTGCAATCGTCCAATCATATGACAAAAATCTATTTAGATGGTATAATACATGTGTAGACAATAATAAACAATATAGCCCTACCCTGTATTTGCTTTTACATTATGCATCATAGCAGCCATTTGATTTTGTGGAATTATGAAGATCTGTGTTTTGTTGAACTTCAAAACAATTTGTTTTTTATGTTTAAAGATATATTGTCCCCCTCAAAAATAATTTTTTTATTTTTTTTGTTGAATATGCCATTTTAATATCACATAATAGTTATTCACTATGACCAAAAATTTGATCCAAAAAAAAAACCATTTTCCACCAAAAAATGTAATTTAAAGCAAAATATACCTAAATTGTCTGGAAGACAATGGTTTTTGGTTGAAATTAACCATTTCTTTTGTCTTTTTATAAGTGAAATAATTATTTTTTGATGATTTTTTTTTCTACAGAAGTGAATAACTTTATTAAAACTGTGAAATTGCCTATTCAAAATCTGATTTTATTAATCTTTATTTTTTCATGTTTTTGGGGGACAATACATCTTTAAATTTTAAGCTCTATCTACACTCCTATCATAAGTTTAACAAATAGAGTGTGAAGTGCTTGAAACGCAGATGTCCTTACCATTAGAATTCTTTTATAAACACATACCACTGGCACAGAACAAAACCGCCCGATGATATATACTGAAAAAGTTTATTAATTTATTTGAAACGATATGAGTGGGAAATCTATGAGATTGAGAATCGTACATTATTAGACTGCATCTGACATATTTTGAAATGAAGCCGAGTGGGCGGGCTTGATTTCGATCAGATGAGCTTCTTTCCGAGATTGTTTTTGCAAACCAAAGAGAAGGGCTTCTTTTCGAGATGGGCTTCTTTTTCGATGTTGTGTACGTTGACACCATGCTCTCTAGTAGTTCAGCATTCTCAAATTAGTTTTTGGAGGATACCATTAAATACATTTTATGAAAGTCAATTTTATTTTTTGTGTTTGTGGTATTTATCAATGTTTTTTTAAATACAGTATTTATAATTAGTTCACCATCAGTTTCCAACTAAGATTAAAATAACATAATATATTTAGCTTTCCCGGAATTTCAACAATTGAGGGTCTGTTACTGAAACAAAACTGTATCTCAAAAAATGTCATTACATTTTAAATATGATCATGGATTTGGTGGGTACCATACCGTCCGACCGCAGGAGGCGGAGGCGGTGCCTACACGGACGACGTACACGACGGTCCAATAACGGACCCGCTCATTTTGTAAAAGGGGTAAATGATAGTGTACACTTCTACCTTTTGTTAACATAATTCATTCATTGGTTTAGTAAACAGTTATTATTATGTTAATATTGACTGTTTGGTGTTCGTGGCAGCGTGCTGTAAATGTCCAAGAAGCAGTTAAATCAACTAGTTTAAATTACAATTTGAAGTTTTCACAAATCATGACAGAAGAAAAATCGAATTTTCCCTTGGGCCTAGAAAATGTGTCGTCGTTCGGGCATCCGTCGTTCGCCGCCGCCGACGACGCTGAGGGAGATCAAAGACTGGATTACGGCGCTAGAATGGCTAAGCCGAAAAGTAAAGATTTTGGGAGCTTATGGTCGATGTACATACAAATAGGTCTAGCTGTAGCTTCATATTGGTAATGTATACTTTTATATACTAGGCCGAGACCTATGTTGTTACAATTTCAGAAGTAGGCTAGGCCTAGCTAGCGCTATCCCTAGCTAGCTAGCCTAACCTGGCTGGCCCTATCTGTAGCCTAGATAGAGGCCTATTACTATAGAGGGGCCTAGGCCTAGAGGCTAGGCCTAATGTCTCCTTCTTGACCCGTTTGGATGCAATAATGAATATGCATGATTGGGCCCTATAATATACTAAGGCCTAGGCCTATATAGGCTAGCCGGCTAGGCCTACCCTTTATTATTGTTGATTGATTGCCAGGTGGCCCTTTCATGTTTTTTTTTAATTATGATTTTTTTATATTTATTATTTAATAATGATAATACTATTTATTCGGCAAAAGTTCTTAAGAGTACTTTACAATTCATCTTGCCAGGAGCAAGTAATAGGCATGAGCCCAAACAGAAAACTGCTCTAACTCCATCATTATTATAAAATACAAAAATAACATTAACAAAACTAAGTAGGCCTAGGCTAGGCCTCTAGTAAAAATTAATTAAAAACAAAACAAAGTTATAATGGGATACACCATTAAGAATAAGCTGCATTGAATAAACAATATAAACAATTACAACTTAATATTTTGAGATCAAATGTTTGGTCCTAGGCTAATAATAATATAATTAACAGGCATAGGCATAATTAATAACTTTAATTAGGCCTAAAAAAGGCAGACTATATAAATAAAGGGAAATATGTATTTAATTATAGTCACAGTAGTAAGTTATTATAGGTTGTCGTTCGACTTTATAGGTATAATACTAAAGCCTAGGCATATACAGTATACACTATACAGGATTTTATATGATTTTATATGACTTATTTTTCTTTGTATTGTTCAACAGGTTTATTTCAATATCCCTTGTATTTCTCAATAAATACCTGCTTAGCAGTGAAGATCTTAAGGTATTCAATGTTTGTATAACCTCTCTATTTAAGGGTACACTTCCCTCATTTGTTTCATGGCAAAATAAAATAAAAGAAATACAGTAATTTGATTAAACCTTATATTTAGGACACCCTCTATAGAAGAGCTCTGCTCTAAATAATATGCTTTTTGATTAGCATTATGTACATATCTGGCTTGTGTGCACTTTAAAGAAACCAGTACATCTTTCAGAGGAGTAAGGGGTTACCTCGGTGTACTGGTCCATTCAGGCCCTGTCGTTGTTGACAGACTAATGTTCACCGTTTGGTGGCAGCACTCGACACGAAGGGATCCTTAGGGGGAGTAGAAAGTTGTGTGTGTCGTCCACACCTGTGCGCAATTCAGCCCAGTAGGCTGCAAGTCACAGGTTATTCCCCAATTTACATTTTTTTTAACACATTGTATTTATTATATTTTCAGTTGAATGCACCCCTGTTCATCACTTGTTACCAATGTGTGATTACGATTCTACTTTGTTACCTGCTCAGTTGCATGGGACGTATGTTTCCAGGCATGATCACGTTTCCAAAGCTTCGGTTTGATTACCGTACGACAAGAGAGGTAAATGTATAAACACATATTTCGGCATTATTGCAAACAGTTTAATTTTGTAATAATAATAATAATGACTTTCACTTTCTGCTCAAAATAATTCATTCATTGTCCCCTTTCTCCTTATGTTGCCACGTACTGTTTATACCCTTTTCACACTGCTTAACTTGTAACAAGCTCCACCAGATTTGATCTCTCGATTTATTACACACCAATGGTCAAACATCTTATTGAGATTGGCGTGTACAACAGTTGTATTTAACTGGATTTTACTTGGTTGCCCATCGGGACCAACCCTTTTCATTTTCATTGCCCTACATAAATATTGGGAGCCCAGAGTTTAAATAGTAAATATACTAATATACTATTTCAATATTTTTACCATTATTGTTTTTTTTACAGGTTTTACCTCTTTCCATTGTCTTTGTTGGTATGATTGTATTTAATAATCTTTGTTTAAAATATGTCGGAGTTGCTTTTTACAATGTTGGCAGATCTCTTACTACTGTGTTTAATGTGGTAAGTTGAAAATTTACCGTACAGGTAGGTTCACATTGACCGTTGATCATGATCACTGATCATGATCAAACAAGCCATTTATGTGAACGCTGGAGAAACCTGATTAACCTATCTTTAACATTAATTAATTAATTCATAAGATAGAATCAACCAATCAGCTTTTGATTAATATTGCGCGCAACCATATTGGCCCAGATTTTATGCAACAAAACACCTCATTAGCATAAATAGATCTTGGAATTATTTCAATGTGAACGGTTTGTCTTTAGTGGGCTGAAATTTCTTATTATGATAATAGATCATGATTTTTAAATCATGATATGAACACACCTAATGTACTAAAGAAATGATATTGAGTACTTACTAAAAAAGAGGTAAAAAAAACATTAGGCCTATTATACTGAGTCGCTCATGATCGGTATAGTGCCTCATTGGGTGCATAATATTTATTACCATTTCATTGGTATACTGTCAAGAAAATCGGTCTCTCCGGCTGCTTTAAAGTCCCCTTTTCAAACTTGTGTGATTACGTGAAAGTGCTAGAAAATGGGCCTAATTTATGAAAATGTTATAGCCAATTCTACCTAGCCAGCAGGCAAATTATTTCCATCTTATGGATCTATTGTACCTTGGGTCAAAACGATTCGTGCTAAAAATGCAACTTTTTTTAGTAAAACTAATTTATTCATTGAGGAAAACTACATAATTATACATTATGATCAGGGAAGAGGGTTCACTCTTCCATGATTATTTCATTATTGTTGAATAAAATAAACTTTACAGAATATCTTAAATACTACTAGACTAGGCCTAAATCTATCTTTTCTTTAGTTGCTTACGCTTGCACTTGGCCTTTTTCTGAAAAAAAGGACCCTTCCTTGACAATTTTAATTGTTTTCATCTAGGTGATGTCATACCTTATATTGAAGCAGACAACCTCAAAGTCAGCACTAATGTGTTGTATTACAATCATTGGTGGCTTTATACTTGGTGTTGATCAAGAAGGAATCACTGGTACGTATGCATATGCCCATTACACGCAATTTGCACATGCGTACACATTTTTCCAGAAAGAAAAAAGATAAATAATAAAAATGTTCTAATGTAATTATAGTGTATACAGTCCTCCAAACTTTAAAAAAATGAAATGTTGGAAGGTTTTATGAAACTGTAGAGGGCGCTGTAATACTACATCAAACTATAGAGGGCGATATGGCAAACCTAAAAATATTTGCCATCTATAATGATGAACGTTAAAACTGGGTTTGCAACTCAAAGCATGAACGGATTATAAACATAATATGGACCGATATTGATATGTTTTTCATTCTCTAATCAATATCTACAATAGTATAAATTATACATTTTTTGGTTCATCCAAAATATCGAGAGAAATTGCATTTTAGCAGGAGACCGGGAGATAACTCGAAATATCTGGAGACTCCAACCATTATCAGGAGAGTTGAGAGGTTTGGCCTGCATCAGTCCATTTTTGGTTGATGAAAATAGAGTTACGGTTTGGGCTTTCCAACTTTGAGAAACAATGGACGACAATTACTTTGACCAGATTGCAATTACTGTACATTTTGTTCTCCTCCATTTTATAATTGCATTGTTCCTTGTGTAATACAGACATGAGAAAAGATGATTTAATATGGAGCCCTCTATATATTGGGAATTGTTTTTAGCTTCCTAAATGTTTATTACCACACAAAGGACCAGTTGAATTGCTGCACCTATTTTAAAAGATGTTTGCCCTACTCTGACATTGTACCTTATACTTGAGAGAATAGCTATATTTGCAACTTAATTAGGACTCGAACCCGCGATGTCTAGATCACTAGTCTGAAATTCATACTGTGGTACCTCTAGCTTGAGTTGATGTCTAGGGCTAGAATCAGGTCCAAGGAAGCAGCAGGTACTGCACCAACAGGGTGATAAATTAACTTTGCTCCCTGATGCAAAGCTACTTCAAAGCAGGCCTAGTCATTCAATTATCCATATGTTAAATAAAATTAATGTCCTAATTTCTTTATTTTTTTAGGTGTTCTCAACTATAAAGGTGTAATTTATGGTGTTCTAGCAAGTTTATGTGTATCACTTAATGCCATTTTCACTAAGAAAACACTACCGTGTGTTGATAACAACATCTGGAGGTTGATGTACAACAATAACATCAACGCTGTTATACTCTTTATACCATTACTAATTTTCTCAGGTGAACTTCAAGAAGTTGCAAACTTTAACAAATTATATAGCGGTGTGTTTTGGTTAGTGATGACAATCACTGGAATATTTGGATTTGCGATCGGTTTTGTAAGCGGACTACAGATTAAAGTTACGAGTCCTCTGACGCACAATATAAGCGGTACGGCGAAAGCGTGCGCTCAGACGATTCTTGCAATCATGTATTTTCAAGATATAAAAACGGCGTTGTGGTGGATAAGTAACGCACTTGTATTAGGTGGATCGTTGGTTTACACCGTGGTGAGACGTAACGAAATGAAACGTGTGCATGAGGCAAAGGCGAACGATGAAGCAAAAGAGGGTCTCTTGGAAAAACCAGTTTAGTGTGCAAGGTGGAAGACTGAATAGAAATATATTGAATAAGGCTTTGCAATTTTTAGGATGCTGGATTACTTAAAAACCCATGCGAAGCCTGTAACCAGGTGGACTGAACCCATTCCTAGCCTGTAACCAGGTGGATTGAACCCATTCCTAACCTGTAACCAGATGGACGCTGTTTTCTCTGCTAAGGTGTCTTTTTTAAACTAGAGACAAGCAAAGAGTGAAGATGGCCTTCATACAACCTACCTAGCAAGCAGGCAATTTTTTAATAAAATAGGCTATAGACCTTTAAGAACAATCGTGAGGTAATTTCCTGATTGATCGTAATCAAAACGGTACTGGGTTTGGTCTACTAGCGTTCCTGATCCCAACTAGTCATCCATTCATCGAAGCATTGATGATGCAAGCCTACCTGGTGGTGACTGTATAATGGTCCCGAGATAACAACTAAACTTCGGCTTTAGTTGATAGAAGATTGAAATGTTTTGTTAGAGATAGATTATACGATGTTTGATTACAGTATATAGTGTAAACGTTTTTGTGTATTTGATTGCGATCATATAGGAAATTACTACCTCACGACAAAAATAGTAGAATCTGTGTTATTTCTTATGACAATTCACACAAAATGCAGAGTGGACGGGTGGTTGAGCGTAAACCTGGTTAGGATACATTTTTGTGGGACGAGCTACACACTTTTCTGCTATACTTGTCTGTGAATTGGTCTTAAAGGTCTAGCCTTCAGTTCCCCTAGTCCATACTTTCCCGCCTTTTTTAATTAACATAAAAACCACCCTGGTGACAGGCTTGACTGGATGCTGCAGGAATGGTCCGACAATACAATGCGGTTACTGAGTGTAGGTTCCTTTATAGTATAGTATTGTATTGATAACTAATTGTAACTGGGTCTTTTTTCCTGGAATTGGTTTCCAACGTAAGTTTTAAGTTACTAATCAACTACAGTATTTATTTTTCGTTTATTCAATATATTCTCCACACATATAAAAAATCAGAATAATAATTATATTAACAAGTTTGGTAATTAAAAACATTGTATGTGTACTGTACTGTTCATATAACAAGTTGCTAGTCAGAATGACTTCGGTATTTACCGGCTATTTTAGCTTTATAAACCAACTGCTAACTTTGGTGTTGGGTAATTAACTTACGTGGGTATTAAACTATAACTTAAACTATAAAGCGTGGTTCCCACTAGAACGCAGCGACGTATCGACGCAAAGTGCTGTATTGCGTAATCACAAGTGGGAACCGGCGACGACGCAACAGTAGGCCTACTGGAAACATCGCATGGTTGATTTCACGCAGGCGGGGGCAAATACAATTATTGGAAGGGAATTTACTTACGTTGCGTTGCGTCGCTAGTGGGAAGCAAGCTTAATGCGTTGTTCTCACTAGAGACGCAATACAACAACGTAACGCAACGTAATGGATTTGATCAATCACAAGCGATTATTTGAACTGTCACTTGTCATTGGTCAACTCGCTTGCGTTGCGTCTACGTCCTTGCGTTGCGTCCTAGTGGGAACCAAGCTTAAGCTGGCCCATAGTCCTATCTGATCACTAAACTTGTGTATTAGTCGAGTGGAACCCACTCGCACAGTTTAATACAAATCAGTGGCCTATTCAGAGAGAGTAATATGCATGGTGCTTTCTTTTCAGTTGGAAAAGTGCACCCAAGTTTTACCCTTGGAGAGTTTTGTTTGCGCATGCGCATTTCCAATCCAAATCCCATTCTTAGCAACACATTCTAATTCTGTAACTTTTTCGATTCATGAATTATAATTATAGTTTCTACGTTGTGTATTGCGAAAAAAAGCGCAACCAATCAGCTCTTTAAATGATACAGATAAATGCACTGTCGACTTAAGTGGATTCAGAGACTATACAAATGTTAGCGTGGTTTGTTTTTATTATCTAGTGGAAAACAGATGGTCGGATGCGGGTTTTCCCCGTACATATGCGAAAGAATTACAAGATAAGCGACCTACTTCTTAAATGTAACTAAACCTAACCCTATAAATGATCTCTCTCTATCTCTCACTATGGAGTTAGTAAAATGAGTTGCTCATGGGATTCGAACCCCATACATCGACTAGCAAATAGTCTAAACCATTCGGTAGGCTCTAAACAAACTAAAATTCGTACGTCATACTATATTACTAATGAATTATTCATGTTCATCGTGTGACGTTTCTTGCGGTTCCCAACTAACCAAAAAATAAAATTGGTATCCTACACCCCCGTCACACAACTACCGAATGCCACTGTATCTTTTTTCTCATTTTAAATTTTATACTATAAACATAAAGAGTATAGTTTTATTGTATTAGTGGTTTTTTTATATTAGAAAATATAGATCAACGTTTTGTCTAAATTATGATTGATAAATTGTAATGGTTTTATAAGATGAACATTCCATGTAGGCATAAGTGTATAGTACAATTATTGTGTTGATGTGTAAAATCAATAAATGAATCTGAATCTTACTGAGTTTATAATAAATTAATTTAGACACTAAATGTGGATATATTATTTGTAAAGTTAAACGCATTTCGTTCGGAAAAAACAGCGCAGAAAGTTGTATTTGTTGTTCTAGTTCACGTGTGTGTTTGTTATTGTTATTCTGTGTTGTTTTATAGTATAGGCAGGTCATGAAATACATCGAATGAACAGTATGTGATGCATCCATGTGACCCAATAAATCTTACCCTATTTCGAGTCCTTTTGATGATTACTATTCTAGGGCGCAAATCTACCTAGCAACCAGCGCACTGACCAGTCAGATGTATAAACCTTTAGGCTAGTGATTTAGAGTCATTCATGATGTTCGAGACAAAAACCGTAAATAACCATAAGCCTAATAATTAGAAAGAGGATATTCTTATCCTAGGCTGATTTCAAATAAACTCAATAGTAAAATTGTTGGAACCTAGGGTCAAAGGTCACAAAATGCATCTGACTGGGTTTATGTTCTATTGAACATAGTATCTCTAGTTATTACCTCAAAAAGTAATTACAAGATCTTTACCAAATTGAAACCACAGATAGATATATGATCAAGGACCATTCCATTAAATTGTGGAGGCCATCCGGACCAGTATCCTAATTCTGGACCACATTTTATTATTATTTTCAGATCTGCTTGTGTTAAAAGACACTTTTCAAAGTCTTAACTTTAAAAAAAGTGTAAAATATTAAAAATAACAAATACTAATAAAATATAAAACAAAAATATTAAAAGGTGATGAAAAAAAGATCATGAGCAGAACCAAGGCCCTCAATAAAGCGTGGTTCCCACTAGCGACGCAACGCAAGGACGTAACGCAACGCAAGTGAATTGACCAATCACAAGCGATGGCTTATTCGCTTGTGATTGCTAACTGTCTATAACTTCGCTTGTCATTGGTTAAAACGCTTGCGTTGCGTTTACGTCCTTGCGTTACGTTCTAGTGGGAACCAAGCTTTACTGTGTAATACGGCTGGATATAATATCATTACACCAAACTCACATTCACAAGGTTGTCGTGCAATTGTTGTGCCTAATCGCACAAGGCACAACAATAACATAACAATTCGGGGGATATCATAATTTTGTAGCGGAATTACTTTAGGCGGAAGTATTATATGCACTCTCGGAGTGCTTTCTTTCTAGATTTGTAATGTTAAAGAATAAGGTATTCGACCTATTATTATTATATAACTGGCCCACCCTGTTATAGTTCCAAGTTGGACGCGACGCAATGGCGTAAGCGCAACTCAATTGAGTCGACCAATCATGATGATGGATCATCCTGACTGTTTTTTGTATCTCAGACAATTAAAAATATGTCTCTGAAACTCACTTGCCGTGCTCCTTTATTGTGTTGCGGGTTGGAGGAACCGAGCGTCAATAATCTTATGTCTAAACTATCAAACTTTATGTGACAAGAAATGTGATGTTTCCATATGGGCACAATGATGTCATATCACTACCATATTTGGGTATATCACTACCGGTACCATTTGGCACTAGTTTGATAGTGTGTTAAACGGGTTTGAAACTTATCGGCATACCGTAAATCTTCTAATTGTAACCCTGGGTTATTATTCTTTGATTGTTTTTTAGGGTGGGTTACTATTAGAAGGGGGGTTCTATTAGAGTAGTGGGTTACTATTACTAATCTTAAAAATTAGGCACCACCTGAAAATAGTACCCACCCCCAACTTTTCCGGTCAGCAACTCATAGCAACATAATAAAACAAACAAATTTGTTTGAACTCTAACTTTATTTTATAAACTCAAAAACACTCAATCCTCCCCCACTCCCGAGATCAACATGCATCTCCTTATTTTCAAAATACGGCTGCATCATAAGTTTGTTTGACTCTAATAGTAACCCCCATTGGGTTACTATTAGAATAGTGGGTTATTATTATAGATTGACTTATAAGGTGGGTTACTATTAGAAGGGGGTTACTATTGGAGTGTGGGTTACTATTAGAAGATTTACGGTATCTTTTGTATATTTGGTCTTAACATACAATTGTGAACCGAACGTGTTTCCGTAGGCCTACTACACATATCTTAAACTATAGCCTACAAAAGCCGATAACTTTCAATCCCGTTTAACACCTCTACCATTGAGCCACTTTCTTAAGAAAACCGTTGACACAATCTATGTAATAATGTGATCTATGCTTATATGAAGCGTCCCTTTTTATCCTAAATACCCATGCCATGCAATTCTACGGCCAATTCACTTTTCTCCATGACGCAAACTGCTTCGATAGTAAGTCGGGAGTGTGTGGAATCCTTCCCTGGGAATAGTGATTATCAGATGGCATGCTGTCCTAAAAAATAAACTTATGTAACAAAAGTCCATACATTTTTTTGCCACTGTTTTACAAGAAACCTGGTTAATTTGCAGCGTTTAGTACCAGCAGGTTTTAGTTTAATTAGGCCTTATTCTACATCTGATGGTTTAAAATGACGATAATATTTTATAATAGACGCTCATTATCTATTATAAATTTACGTAAGGGCAAAATTCGGTAAATCGCGCGTTATTTCTAGAATGTTTAGGCCTACTCGATGGTATATAAAGTTGGTTAGAATCTCGGTACTGATTTAAACCACCAGATGTAACCCTGTTTACTAATTAAATTGAGTTAGATAATTAGTTATTGACAATTAAAACGAATTTAGGTTGAACGATTTGCCCCAAATAGGGGTGTTTTCCGACCGTAGTATACACTGTCTAATGGATGTACTCTTAAAAAATACCTGCACACAATAATACGAGGATGCTTCGCATTTTCCTATCTCCTCCTACGATAATTGTTTTTAATAGCTGAAAACCGGTTTAACAGCTCGAGTACAGTATCATAATGTTGAAGACAGGCCGATTTTCTTAAAAAATACTATTTTGATAGATTTAATATACGTTTATACAAATGTATTGATTTGCGATGAATGGAACATTCCAATCTCTCAGACTCCCAGTTTGTAGGTAAATTTATGAGCCCTTGGTTTAACACAAGTAGGTAATCTAGTATTTTAAAAATATGCTATATTGTTTTATTTATATATTTTAAATCCATTCTGTTATTGGCGGGTTTCCTGCTGCTGACGAATGTAACTAAAAATAAACAGTTGGAAAGCATTTTTCTCTTTTTCAAGATTTCTTTTTTTACTACAGTACATTTTCACAACAAAAAAAAGATATGTGAAATTGCATAATAGTTACCTTACACATACAAATGTACTGTACAACAATAATGGTGGGTAAAACATTTGTAATAAATAAAAAAAACTCAAGGGATGATATTACGAAGATTCAAAACCGCTGTTCATAACAGCACACAAATATGTCTCCTCACTATAATGTTACATAACTGGATATCATACAATATTTCAGATTAACAAAAAAACTTTGCAGTGCTTCAATTAAGCCCATGGGCCAATTTTCCATTAGATTAGGGATTAACTAAGTACCTGCAAATTGGCAACTTAATCTCAACGTCAACAAGATAATTTCCCGCGTTTGATTAAACATAGTATCAGCATGGAAGAAATATATTATACAGATATTGCCTGCTTAGAGGTGAAATATAAGATTTGACATCCCCGAGGAAATGATATTATTATTATAAAAAGTATTTGAATTTTATAATGTAATCCAATGGGCCAAGCAAGCCACAGATTTGGCAAGAAAAAAAGTTGGGTTTCTACTGTATCATAAATTATGTTTATAATCTCATAACATAGAATAGAATAAAAATTAATATATTTAAAATATTATAAAACAATCTCATAACACTAATATAATACTTCTAACCTCTATTAAAAACAAAAGTTCAGTTAAATTGTTAAAGATGTATTGTCCCCCTGAAAAAATAATTAAAACAATTTTTTTTTTAAATATTCCATTTTAATGCCACCTAATAGTTATCCACTTTAACCAAAAATAGGATCGAAAAAAAATGTATTTAACTAAAAAACTGTAATTTAAAGCAAAAAATCATCAAATTGGCTGCCAATGGTTGAATTTAACCATTTATCTTGTCATTTTAATACTGAAAACATAAAAATTGTTTCCTGTTCTTTTTCAAAGAAAGTGATTATCTTTTAAAGTCTTATTTTATTAATCTTCATTTTTCATGTTTTTGGGGGACAATACATCTTTAAATTCTGTTCTGTTTTGTATCAAAGACAAAAATATCTCCCTCAACAGTTTGTATCCAGCTGCTATTAGTGCAGTGAATGTATGAGGATGATATGACGCTTTTGTTTTGCAAGTGTTATGTTAAGCGTGGTTCCCACTATCGACGCAACGTAACGCAATGCTACGACGTATTGACGCAAAGTGCTGTATTGCATAATCACAAGTGGAAACCGACGACGCAACGATGCTGCAAAGATCGTTTGATTTCACGCAGGCGGGGGAAAGCACAATTATTTTTGAAGGGCATTTCCATACGTTGTGTAGGATGCGTTACGTTGCGTCGCTAGTGGGAACCAAGCAGCGGCAAACTGCCGTATTGCGTAATCGCTAGTAGTAACCGACGACGCTGCAAACATCATCAAGGGAAATCAAATCAGTTTGATTTCACGCAACAACGCAAAGCAAAAGAACACTTGAAAACATAGTACCCAAAACTACGCGGGGTGAACCAGGTCAAGGTTTACGGCATGCTAACCTTGACGCGCAATAAGCAGGTTTGATTTCACGCAGGCGGGGGCAAACACAATTATCGGAAGGGCATTTGCTTATGTTGCGGAGGTTGAGTCGCTAGTGGGAACCAAGCTTAAGTAAATTATGTTATAGTACAGTATTGACCAAGAAGATTTCTTCTGAGTTTTTTTAGAAACAACATTAGCAGCATTTTAATAGGTTTTAAGATAGATAACACTAGTTATGACTGGGTATAAAAACATATATTGCATAAAAGACCATTATTATTATTACTATTGAAATAATAATAATACCATATTTTTAATTTCCGCCTCTAAAAATAACCATAACGATTTAACTGTAAATTTTTAGTACATCCTATTCTAAGCATAAACAATTTCAAGATAAACTTGAATATGATGAGTTATTGTAAAGAATTTTTATTTTAAAATATTTTTAAATTAATTATTAATTGGTATACCATTTGAATAAATATTGCAAATAAATAATATATTGATACCATACCATATAAATATTCAGCATTATAGAATTAGATAGCATTAAAATTATGTTGTATTTTACTAATATTATGATTAATATTATAAAAATGATTAATCATTACTGTTATTATCATTCCTGATATTAATTATATATTTTTGGTTATTACTTTATTATTTTGTCTAAAATAAACAGTTGACCAATCAGAAAAGTCCAGGGAACTGCTTGAAAATTTCCTGAACAATGAGTCTGTCCATCCCACTTGACTGATCTTCTTCCTCTACTATTGATCGAAGGCATTTTTGGAGATCGTCCCTGCGATGTCTGTGGTCATTGTAAGGTGTGAACTGTAGTATGCTATGCACTAGTGAAATGTACTCGGTTCGATTCTAGAATAAAAAAAATGTTGATAAAAAACATGAATTTAATTAAGAATAACTATTCCCTATAAAACAGTTCATAGTCAATTAAAATGTTAATAATGGCAATGATAGTGACAGAAGTCATTTAAAATAATAAGACCACTGAAAACTATTATAATTGTTCATTGCAATAAAATGAATAGTTTCTTGGTAAATTTATAGTGTCTTTGCATACAAGGATTGTATGGAATATTATACAATACACGTTCTCGTATTGGTAAGGGGTGTGACTACAGTAGTGTATTGAATGGTCATTTGCTGAGTTAGCACCTTTCATACAAAGCTGCAAGACGGTAATATTACAGTAATTCGCGAATGCCGGCTTATGTGTGAAAGGGTAAAAACTTCTGAATGCAGGCTTCTGTTAGACCGCCTCTGCACCTAGTAAAATTTTGGTAATTTTACCGTCACGGTTGTAAGCCTGATCTATGTGAAAGAGTTCACGATATAAGGCCCGCTTACGCAGCGAAGCATTACAAAACGAAGATCGAAATCAGGACATTTTATTAACTATTATTACTAGATTATATCGACATTGGTGTAGATTAGTATGTAATAATAATAATTAATATAACATCAGAACAAATACAGCTATTATTACAGTAATTTTGGTCGAAAGAGGAAGATGCTGTAACGTAAGCCTGGGATCTCCACGTGGCTCCAATCGTTATGAGCGTTGCCATGCTAAAACGAAACATTGACGTTCGATTGCATTTGCCGGCGCTGGACCGGAACCATGCCAGAACAGCTGTGTAAGACCCTTTAAAGATGGCAATATGCTTTTCAGAGTAAGATTATCGCAATATTACCTGCGGTATTGCTGCAATTTCGATGTGAAAAGGGCTATGGAGAATCCCTTTTTGAACTGCTACTATAAGATTGGAGTCTGCGCCCTAGCCAATCCCAGAGTCAATCTAATAATACTTCAATGGTATGGTAGTTTACTGTACCTTGTCTCCAGGATTTAAGTCAGTCAGTTGTCGAATGACAATATCTATCAGCACCCTCATATCATTTGTGTAGAAAATATTTGATGTTTCTGTTGATGAGAAGATGTCAGCTAAAAACTTCACCATGGAATTCTGTGGCTTAGGTTCATAGTCAAACATGGCTATAGGATCATCTATTTAAAAAAAAAAACTCCTGTTCCAATTTGCACTCATAAAAATAAATTAATTATAAAATTATTAAACTTAATTAAACTTTGATAAATAATTTGTATTTAAAGTGATAGGTAAAGTGGAGTGAGTTTTTGAGTGGAGTTGTGGCTTGGTGGTTATGATGCTTGGCTACCACTCCAAGGGTCCTGGGTTCAAGTCCCTGTCAGGATTTTTTTCTAAGGACAAAATTACAACTCCACTCCCAAAGACTTGTAATAAGATTTTGTTTATGTAGAGCATCTTGTATATGTTTGTCTTGTGAAACTCTGAGGATCCCTAATGATCAGCAATTGCTGGATGGATCACCCTCATTAAATATGGTAAAAAAAAAAGGGAATTCCTCTCCATTCCATTTAGCATTTCGGCCAGACCCGTATTGTGCATGTTTGTGTGGAGTACAGTACACCTCACAAATGGATTACCCTCCCAGTGATTTTTTATACAGCCACTTATATGTCACATGGGAGAGGAGGAACAATGTGGATAAAGAATCTTGCTCAAGAACTGCCGTGACCGACTAGAGCTTAAACCAATAATCCCTGGATAACCTCTGAGCCAGAGAGCAATTCTTTTAAATGGTGACCTCTTTTTGACCCGATTTATTGAATGATCGCACAATCAATACCGAAGCGAAACAACAATTTGCCTTATCAATGACAATCAATTTATCAACTCACCTTCCCTATTGATTAGTAGCATAAATTTCTCAGTAAAATATTTCACATTTGGGTTGTCACTGAAAGCTTTCACTACTGGATTTTCAGCTGGAACTAAACACACAACAAAAATAATTGAAAATAAAAATGCCTCATATTACAGTTTTTTTTTCATTACACTACAGATTAAACACAGTAGTTTTTATCCACATCAATTGTAGTAAGCTAAATCCATCGCTTGTGACCAATCACAAGCGATGGATTATTCGAAAAGTCGATTGTCATTGGTCAACTCGCTTGCGTTGTGTGTACGTCCTTGCGTTGCGTCTCTAGTGGAAACCACGCTTTAGGCAAGATACTGTACTTTACTTGCTTTTCTCCACCCAATTGTATAAATGGGTAGCCGGTTAGATCAAGACACAACATTATGGGAGTATGTTTCCATAAGTGTTTGATAAAAAAAAAATGACCTGAGTAATAATGTGAAGAGCTTAGAAGCATTGTGCAATAACAAATATTATTATTATTAATATTAGACTACATAGAACCTTTTTACCAGTGTAGCATAGCAGAATAACCTGCAACAAAACAATGAAAAAACAATGGCTGATTGACAAATTAATCAATAAAAACTGAAACATATTGTATCCATTGTATTTTTGTAATATTTAAAACTGAAAGTGAATTTTTACAGTTTTGAAACTGACAAAATAATTGCTTTAAAATTTGACGTATAATGCTTATAGGGAGATGATGGGATTGTACAACAGAACCAAAATAAAAAGAAAATCGATTAGGTATGATTCTGCAAAAAAACAAAAAAAAAGGTTGACTTACTTCGAAACTGTAGATTGAAAGCAAGAATGACATTAACAAATAGATCAGGAGTTTGCTCCTCCTCATCATTGTCGGGTGGATTCTCAATCGAATTCAATAAATAATTTACAAACTCCACATTCAACTGATCTAAAAAAAAAAAAACAAGAAATAGAAACCAATATTATTCTAAAAGACAATAATTGATTTGATAATACTGTAATTGATTTATTAAATCACAAGTCTTCTTTAAATCTAGCAGTTACAAAAAGTAAAGAAGACTGCATTCCAGAGGTAGATCCAGGATTTTTTTAAAGGAAAAATGTGTTTGAATGTTGGTTTCCACCAAGTACATTTATCAATAAATCACAATAAATTTGTTTCCATTAAAAATTATGTAATATACAATGTCATAATTAAGTTACTGTATGAAAGGAAACTCAAAGAAAGTAAAGGTTTTTATCACAGAGACCTCAACAAACATAGCTTGTTAATAAGATGATAGGGAGGTTTCGCAACCTTACAAATACGATAACGAAAACGGATATGTCACACATTTGTGAAACTTTTGAGCTGATCCACCAGTCATATTCGTAACTATAAAACAAGTATAGTTTTTGATCTATTTTGCACATTTTGCATTTGAATCAGGAATGATTCATGATTATAATATAATAATAGATTTATTGAAAGTAATTTACGAAAAGTAATTTACTAAAAATGTCAGGTCAATTTTGATATTGCTTGCTTTGATAGGCATCCAAGCAACACGTACCTGTGCTTTGTTCAATTTTACCGCAGTCATATTTTGGACGGCGCTCTCAATATTCGGTGCCATGAGAAACAGATTTTTACTGGCTTACGAAAACGAATACGTGTGTGTGACGTATCCGTTTTCGTTACCGTATTCGTAGCATTGCGAAACCTCCCTATTATTAGAAACAGAAAAAATCTAACCATAGTGCGTATATGGGATTGATTCTCCTTGTGACAATAACATTGTAAGTACTAGAGCAGAGAAGCAGAGTTTTTGGATATTTTTTGTGTCAGTCATCGTATCACGAGCAATCTCAACCGGTAGCACCGACGTCAGCAGATAAGAGAGGGCGAACATGTCTAACGAACATATACAACCAAAAACCTTTAGTAACAGAAGACGTATACTTGTCCTTGTTTCCTAGGAGAAAATTGAGGAGAGAGAGAAAACATAAATAAATCATATCTCCACTTACAAAACGAGCAATTGGCCCTGTATTAATATTGGAGACAGATTGGATCTCTTCTGTGTGGATGCTCATTAACATATCATGCATATTTATGAGTTGTTAGCTAAATTTCATAATTTTTGTTTTCTTATAATAATGCAATAAGCTACAAATCTCAGAAATGTACTGTACCTAACGTTCAACAAACAATTCAATATCTGAAAAACTTATTTCCAAAAATTGATCCTTAGAGTTCCCAGTCTGGGAATTTTTTTGGTGTAATATTTTTGTTCTTTATATTAGTGGGCAACATGAATGCAACTATAGCTTTTTATTTAGGTCTTTATTTAAATTATAAATATGAAAAATTAAAATTTCAAAATTGAGATTTCAAATCATAAAATATGTCCAGGACTAAAATTGGTCACCTTTTATGAATACAGGCCCATTTGGCCAGTATAAACCTCTTTATTTTTAAGTAAGAGAAGAAGTTTCAATAACTCTTAGAAGTACATTTTGTTATTTTTTCTATTGGAAAATTGTAAGGAAGAATTTTAAAGTAGTTACTGTATATCCTCAAGTGTTAGTAACAACAAAGTGAAGTGGAATAGAGCAAGCATTCAATATCCAAGAATTATTTTTATCAAGATTAAAGAATAAGGAAATGAAGCTGCAACAATGTATCTGTATCTAAAAATATTGATTGTTTTAAAAAAATAACAATTAAGTTTATGATTATGTTTCAATGCTAGCACTATGTTTTTGTTTTTTATCGTTTATATCCATCTAAAATTTTGCCAATTAGATATTTTAATATTTAATTTGTGTTTTCTTCATTACTTTTGGATTAGAATAATTATAAAATAATTTAAATTACTGTAAACTTTAAAAAGATAGTTACATCGCTGTTTCTAGATTTAGTCATTTATTTCATTTACTAAATAATGTGCTTGATATAAAAAACAACCTATATCATCAAAAGCATAGATTGTAGCGCTCCTTTTAAGTACAAGAAGTTGATTTTATCGCAACCGCCGAAAATAAAACATGACCAATATAGTAATCCTAAGTATCTTTAAACTATTATATTACATAGCCTATGTAAATACGTGAACGTGATTTGTTGAAACTGCTGGTGATTCGGCTCCTCGAAGAAGACGAATTATTATTTATTCAGCCTACCTGATAATAATATTATTATTAATGTAGGCTTATTGATGAAAATTCTTTTGTTAATTTAAACAACCTAGGCCTAAGTGAATATTTTATTGCCAAGGAATCATTAATTAGTAATTATCTGTATATTATTCTTCGCAAGGTAAGGTGAATGCAACGCATAACTAGGCAGGCTTATTACAAGGAGGCCTAGTCTACACTCGACCCAGCAGTAGATATTCAACTTGTTGTTGGCTATGTAATATAACAGATATCGCGTTTTATATCAGTAAAATATAAGATTTGACAACCCCTCGGGAATGATATTATGTTCTCGGGGAATATATATTTCACTCAGCTAGCGCTTCGGGGAATATATATTTCCTCGAACAAAATATCATTTCTTCAGGAATGTCAAATCTTATATTTAACCTCTAAGCAGGCAATATATAATATTATACGTCTCAAAATCAGACACAAGTATAGAACAGTATATTAGTAGTGCTCCTTTTAAGTACCAGAAGTTGATTTTATCGCAACCGCCAAAAATAAAACATGACCAATTAGTAATCCTTATCTTTAAACTATTATATTATACGTCTCAAAATCACAGACACAAGTATAGATACAGTAGTAGCGCTCCTTTTAATTAAAAAAAGTTGATTTTATCGCAACCGACGATAATAAAACTTGACCAATATAGTAATCCTTATCTTTAAACTATTATATTATATGTCTCAAAATCAGACACAAGTACAGAACAGTATCAGGCCCGTATCCAGGGGGGGTGCGTTGGGTGCAGACGCACCCCCCCAAGTCCCAAAAGGTCCACTATTTCCTCGGTTGGTATTTTTTCTTGTCTTGTTTAACTAAAGACAATCATTATATATATACAAAATTTACATTATCAATGGTATACAAACAAAAATATGTTAATATAAAATGAAAAAATACCGGTAATTAAATTACGGAATCTGAACTGACTACAAACTCGATGTGAAACATGCGCAGTCGATCATGTGACGACAAGCAATAGCCTAGCGCTTCATGTACGCGGTATGCGGTAAAGTGTTTTTGCATGCTGGAAATACAGACAACCGGCGGTAATTTGCTGGAAATACAGACAACCGGCGGTAAATACAGACACTATCGAATACGGCGCCTAAACATGGGAAGGAAGCAGGAAGCTAGAAAGCGGAAAGCTGCTGGAAAATCGACGCTGTCTAAGTTGGCCTTTAAACATCATGAAAGCGTTAAGTTCTGGTGTCCATCGTTCAACTAGCCCAAGCCACAACAAAGTCTTAAATCAGTCTTTAGAACGTCAAATAGCGTAAATTTTGCCGCGGGCTTCGGCCCCTGGACCCTGACCGGGGGCCCTTGGCGGCCCCCAGCCATTGTAGCTCGCTTCGCTCGCACCCCCCCAATATAAATGCTGCATACGGGCCTGAGTATAGATAGTAGCGCTCCTTTTAAGTACAAGAAATTGATTTTATCGCAACCGAAAATAAAACATGACCAATATAGTAATCCTTATCTTTAAAACTATTATGTACTCAAAACCAGACACAAGTACAGAGCAGTGAGTATACCAACTTATTATAATAGTATTAACTTCCTGCATTCAACAAAACATTACATTATAAAACAATTACTTTCTTCTCTAAGGAATAACTATCATGTAAAGATACAAATAAATAAAACCAACATCCTCAATGTTAGTAGCCATTTATACTCCTGGGCAAAGGGAGACAATTATGGATAATAGGTGCTGGTCAAGGACAAAATAAAAATTGAATTGTCTAGAAATTATTTCTGATAAGAAAATAGAATATTTAAAAAATGAATTTATACAAATTCAATTTTATGTTAGGTCACTAAAACTAGTATAGTCTTTATACCTTAAAAAAAATAGAAATTGTATCATTGTCATACTTGATTGAAGAAAACTTTAAATTAAATACTTAAACATGATTGATACTAAAAAAATTATTATTTTTTAGTTGATAAGTTTCCTTTTGTAAGATTAACTAGTTCTTCCCACTTTATTTGTGTTTCTGGCCCTTTAATATGGAATCAGATACCAGTATTGTTAATTCTTCCTCTCTCTCAACTTTTCGTAAAAAAAAAAAATCATTTATTATCATTTCCAGGTCTCCCATCCAGTACACAACCGGGCCCAATGTTGTTTAACTTTGGTGATCTGACGAGAACCGGTATGGCCATGGCCATGGCTGCTAAGTGACACAATTCAATGACTATGATTATAACACTGATACATACAGTTTAATAAATTGATATTCTGCTTACCATTTGATAGTATTGCACAAGAGTTGATAGCGGCTCAAATTCCTCTTGTCGAATAACTCCCACACTAACACATTTATCAGCATCATTCTGTCAGGATATTAATGAATACTTCCAGTTTAGATTTAGAAAGTGTGATGTGCCTAAATATGGCAGTGATATGCCCAAATATGGAAGTGATGAAATCATCATGTCTATATATGGGCACATCACAGAGCATTAGATAGTTTTAATATATTAAATTAATAAATGAACAAATAAAACAAAGAAAGTATCAACCAAATGAATTCTCAACCAAATGAAACAAAAGGTCAGAAATTAATTTTAAAAACTCGGTTCTCGGTTCATTTCAACTATGAGTTGTATTTTGAGTCTTTTTATACCGAAAAAAAAAAAAGCCTAATACTAGCAATAGCCAAATGTAGGTAACGTTGGTGGCTAACAGCTATAGTAGCAACGTACAAGTAAGTTGGCTGTACTGGGCTGTATTCTATTATATCTTTAGTTTTGGTGGCCTTAAAAATAAATTTCTTTACCAATATTGAAAGAAGTTCTTCTAAATACTCCGTAATGATAGACTCATCCTCGTGAAGCGCCCAGCTTCTCTGCTGCGCATCGTCCTTACAACTTGTCAGCTCAGAAAAAATCACCTGGAGGCGCTCTTCATCCCGTCCACCTCCAACAGATACCCCTGACTACATAATAGATGGAAACGAATCATTGCTAATGTATAGTTTCTTTAAAGAGGTTTCTAAAGGGCCTACAAATTGTTAAAGGACAACATGACTGAGGACCATATTTTTACAACGTATTAGGGATGTACATATGATTTCAGAACAATCGCGAGATTAAGGATATCGCCGCACGCGCTCACCGTACAGCCGTCGTCCTAAACTACTGTGACGTCACGGGTGCATCGAAAAATTTACTAAATGAGTCCAGATACGCAAAAGAAACAATAAAAAAAAACATTTCTTATGATTTATTTACGAAGTGTGTTTACTAGAAATTTTCGCGATTTGCCAGACTTTGCCAGAAAACACATTAAATTTTGCGATGCACCTGTGACATCACAGAAAATTACGGTGATGGCTGTGTACGGCAAGTGCATGCATCGATATCCTTAATCTCGCGATGGTTCTGAAATCATATGTACATCCCTAATACGTTGTTAAAAAATGGTCCTCGGTCAAGTTGTCCTTTAATAAAGTGCTGAACCTTTATCTTTTGCATTTTATTCTATCTTTAGGGATAAGAGGGCTGAACAGCGCGCCTCCTAGATCATCTATGGTATCATAATTAACATGGTAATTTGTATACTTGGTATGATTTTTTTATACAGTATGCCAAACCACTAAGCAAAATATTGTTGGATGTAGAATATTATTATGAGGACATTCATCAAATATTGTTTGAGAAATAACTGTTTCTGTAAACTAACTGTACAAATAGGAACTCTCTTGGGAAATATGATATATTAATATTATTAATATACCACAGTTGATAATTTAGCTTTGCAAGCAATCATATGCTATTATTATTATGAGGTTGATCTTTAAACAGTGACTCAGGATGTTTACAGTAGTTTGATAGGAGAAAGAAATTCTATATACAGTCGACTCTCTCAATACCGGACTCTCTGAACACCAGAAACTCTTCCAATACCAGACTTTTCTTAAGGTTCAGAAGGTCCCAAATTCATTTTTACCATTAAAAACACATTCCGAATACCAGAATTTCCGGAAAACCAGACATATTTGGCCAGCCCAAAGGTGCCCGGTATTGGGAGAGTTGACTGTACTGACATTACCCTCAAAATTAATTATGTAAATAAATATAACAATAAGTAAATATAACTGATATAATTGAAAAATAAACATTTTGATTAACTTACTGTATTCAATGTTTTTATAATATTCTCCATTACCATGGCAACACTTGGCACGGAATCTTTAACATGATTCAACACCATGGCAACAGCCACTTTAGATTTATTAAAACTGAGGTTTGTGTTAACTCGCACCATTTCAACTAATTCAGGACCAAGATTTGAAGCTATTGCACTGTCTGAGCGCGCTCTGTGTGTTGGGCTAATCAACGACTCCATGGTTGGTGACTTTGCAAGTTCACGTGGTGATAATGGTGCTCGGTATTTTCGTGCGGGCGATGGCATAGGACTCGTGGCAGCATCAACAGGCTGCGATGTTGACGATTGCGACGTTGAGTCTGGAGGTGGAACGGGGATTACAGATTGCACTTGTTGCGCTGGAGGTGAGGGCGCTTTAATTGATTTAGTACTAGAGGCTCGTTTGACAGGTGAGTTTTGTGGTGACGTCGGAGGCGTGTTGTCTTTTGTAAATGAGTTTCGAGTTTGTTGAGAGGATGGTTGGCTAGGGGGCGCTGCTGGTGCTACTCTTTTTGGTTGAGGTACATTTTCACCTAGCTGTTCACGCATGATGGTTTGACGATGTTCAACAAGCTTCCTACAAATTTAGATTAAAATTGATTAGTAAGGCCCTTCTGCATACAACTTCATACATGCCAACACTCCTGTTTTGGCCGGGAGACTCCCGTATTTTAGTCTTATCTTCCGGCCTAATATTGTGCTCCCGGTTTTCCACATTTTCTCTGAGTTACAAAGATAACTGAATTTTTATGTATTTGTGTGGTTTTCTGCGTAAAAATATAACAAAAAGGCTTACACAAGCAAATTTATGATATTTAAACCATTGTATGACCATCTGCGGTCATCATTTTTTTATTTTCTTCACAACGGAAAGGGGATTCCCCTCACATAGCCACCACACAATACTGTTTGTGACGTTACACACTGCACTCCTTACCTCTCGATAATAGGTAGGGGGTGCTGTTGACCTAAAAAAATCACCACTTCCCGTTTTTTATAATTCAGATGTTGGCATGTATGCAAGTTTGTAAAGTATACATAGGTTACGCTAACAATAAGTAATAATGAAGTATACTAATTACTAATATAGAAATATTATGCTAATGTTGAATAAGGAGCAACATTTTCATTGAAAGAGATTCAACCAAAGCTCTGTCAACACTATCAAACTTTATGCGACAAACAAATGTGATGTGCCAATATGGACATGATGATGTCATATTACTACCATATTTGGGCAAATCACACTTTTTTTGTCAAATTAGTTTGATAGTGTAGACAGAGCTTAAGTATGGACGAGTGCAGCACTAAGACACTCTGTTTGCTAAAAGTGGCTGGCAAGATTATTTGTAAATTAAATATAGGCCTACAATGGAAAACTGTTGATGACCCCTGACCTGATTCAATCCAGAAACAGTAACTGGTTCAACATGATAGTTACTATTCTGTGTGGCTAATTAATTAACTTATTAATTAATTAGTGCTTTTCACATTTTCTGTTGATTGTTCAGCGGTTAGTAGAGGCGCCCTGCAATTTGCGCTATATAAATTGAACACTATTATTATTCTTATTATTAACTAAGGCAATCTAACAACAGGACACTGAGCTTGCCTTGCCAACATAGGAACTGTAAACAGTCCTTTGATCTTATGTCTGGCTGCAACAAATACCAACAGTACTGTACTATGTACATATTGTCTGTTAAGACGTGTGGAACTGATTGTGTCGCAGCCACAGATAAACCCTTTGATCTCCAGAGCTCAGCATCCTGCTGTTAGGATTGCCTTGGTTAACTTAACACACTTAACTGTAAGCTTTTCCTTTGTTCAGGTGTGTAAACCCCATTCTTATTGGTTGCTGCTATATGAAGGAACTCCATTGCACGATCAATAGACGCAAGAACTTGATCTGATGGTAACTAAAAACACATAAAACAATTAATTTGTGATTTAACATAAATATACCCTATTTACACATATGATTGGGTCCTGTGCCGCTCCAGGATCGGGTACAAGTTCTTAGCGTGTTTACGCTTGCATTCGAAACCTGAGGATTACTTTAATTCATTTTCTTAAGCCATTGGTCACGGTTCACTGCATAAGCCAGCCCAAACATAAAATCCGCTACTGGACTCACCTCGAGAGGTGGTCCAGGTCTGCATCCAGCCCAGGGCTGGCCTAACTTTATGAAGTTTTACACTTATCGATTGCCGACCCATGGCCAGCTCAAATCGTAAGTGTAAATGGGGTCATAGAGTCTGAGAGATTTGAAATGCGTGACATTTTTTTTAAGGGGGAAGGACAGGGAATTCTAGAACCGCCTGTAGGGTCTAGACAAATTTGGCACTTTTAGATTTTTCTTCATTTTTGTTTCAACCAGCGTATGCTGGAAAGAGGGCTGGTCGGATGCGCATGTAAACTGTTGTGGCGGCCATAGATATGATTGATAACAACATCGCCGCGCCATTGTATATTCCAGATTAACTGTTTTATATTTTTAATAAATCAATAAATTTGAATGCATTTCCTCTCAAATAGCGATACAAAAATAGTCATGCATAGACTTGATAAATGCATGACAAATGTGTGATCATGCATGTGTTTGTACAAAATGCATGTTTCATTAAAAATCACTTTGAAATGTGGGACTGTCCCGCCCAGAGTGAGTTGGTTCATAACTATGCTTTAATAAACTTTTGCTTTGGAGAGAATAAATGCTTTAATACTGCCTCATGGTTTGATTACAACAAGGGTTATGGTTACTATGAAATTAGATTCTAAAGCTCAAACGTTACTTAACAAAATATATATTATGTGCCCATATATGGATACGATGATGTCATATCACTACCACATTTGGGAATACCACTACCATATTTGGCGCATCACATTTTTTTGTCACATCTAGTGTAGACAGAGCTTAGGACAAAGTTGATAATTATAAATTAACACACAGTATGTAAACCTGCATTTAAACACACACAACGAACATGATCACTTATGTTACAACACAATATTGGAATGGTTCACTGTACATCATCTCAAACGTCCATCCATCAATGATGTATTATTACTATTACACATAGCAATAAGTTTATGTAATTAAATGTAATGTTGCCCATATATGGACATGATGATGTCATATCACTACCATATTTGGGCATATCACTACCATATTTGGGCATATCAATATCATATTTGGGCATATCACTACCATATTTGGGCATATCACTATCATATTTGGGCATATCACTACCATATTTGGGCATATCACTACCATATTGGGCATATCACTACCATATTTGGGCATATCACTATCATATTTGGGCATGTCATTACCATATTTGGGCATATCACTACCATATTTGGGCATGTCATTACCATATTTGGGCACATCACACCGGTGATTGGTGTAATTGATAACTTCCAATGTTAGTTGTTTAAAAAAATGGTATAAAATTGAAATATAAAATAATAACATTTATTAATACTAAATAGGCTTTTAAGTTTTAGTAGGCGTGCACCTACAATATACCATAATTACGAACATTACATTTTGTGTAATGCACCTTTTCAATTGTATGACTCACAATACGACTCCCGGGAGAGGTGCGTTATGGGTGCATCATTTACAAATAATTATTGACGCAGGGGTGCAACAAAAAACCTAAATGGTAGGTTACATCAATAAACAATGGTATTTTTAATGTCTGTCACTCTACCACTCACCCACTATATTATAACCAACAAGGTAATGTTCTTAATATCAGACAAATGTGGGGGGGGGGGGGGGGGGTGGGGGTGTCATATAGTGGGTCATACAATTGACAAGTGATATAGGCTTTAAATTATGCATATTGTCAAAATGACCCAATACGACCCCCAGGAGAAGTGCGTCATTTACAAATAATTATTGACACAAGGGTGCATCAAAAAACCTAGACGGTACATCATATCAATGAACAATGGTGTGTCAATGTCACTCTACCACCCACCATATAATAAACAACATGGTCACAGTGCGTCATGGTCACCTAAAGGTAATGCATATTTTTTACACACGGGTGCATCATTTGGACAAATGACACACCTCGCCCGGAGGTCGTATAGTGGGTCATACAATTGACAAGTGCATTAAGATTATAGAAGATGTGCCGGATCCTTTTTTTTATAAAAAACCTACCACTGATCTAGGCCTAATCATTTTCGTTATATTTTACGGTTTTTACATGATCGTAGACAAAAGCAATACATTTGTGTCATGAGCCTACCTAGCTAGGCCTAGGCCCTAGTAGTCTCTAGGCCTAGTAGATACAGCCTAGCCTGGTCGCCTAGGCCCTACATCGCACGCATGCTGTGTTTCAATTCCATCCATGTGATTAAATGTTTGATAAATAGAGAAGGAAGGCCTAGGCTATGATGCAGCAGGGCAGTCACTTCTCTCCCTGGTCTAGATTCATAGCCAATTTCTTTAGACCTATAGATCTTCAAGTAGCTAGGCTAGCTAGCTAGGCCAAACACATCCCACCTCCATCCATCCATCACACGTACTGCACGAGAACAGACCGTCCTTACCTCATCTTTTGTGACATAATTTGCCGGTACGTATCCTACCGTACCGGACTGATCGGACATAACTTGCCACCAATGACCGTTGCTTTTGTCAAGCAAGGTAAACCGTTGCCCTTTCTGAAAGTTCATAGACTTCCCATCTTTACTTTGATAGTCATACAAAGCTCGAAACATTGTTGTTGTTTATTTACAAAAATCATTCGGCGAACTGAAAGACCTTTATAAGTTTCATGGGCGTCGCCATCACAGTTTATATGGGAGGCCCTCTATTGTCGACAAGAAAGCACAAACTTTCTTTAAAAATAAATAATAAATGTTGTTGGCGGCGCATAACGGCAATATTGAATAAACTTTTAAAACGTTTTTATTTCATTTATTTAAAACATATTTATACAGAATAACATAATTCAGAAAATAAAATGTAAACAATCGGGTTTACCTATGGTCCTTCCCTGCAATTGTTGACGCTTTGATATTAAAAACATTAAACCTGGTCAGCGAGACGCGCTAAACTACAGTTAATAATAGGCATACAATGACATTTATATTAAAATATCAAAATAGAAAAAATAGGATAAGATAATTAAGATTAATTAAATTAAATAAGATATTTATCAATACAAATTAACCGAGAAAGTTCCTGAAAAATCAGATATTTTGGATAAATGCGATACTTTTTTACATAAAAGACACATTGTTGCGTTGTGATTGGACACTTGTGTCCGGTAATGACTGTTCATGCGCACTTTATTTTTGCTTTAATCATCTGTTTGGTTGACTGATCATTTGTGTTACGCTGCGGGGGAAACACAGCCTTAAAGCTCGGTTCCCACTAGGACGCAGCGCAAGGACGTAGACGCAAGGCAAGCGAGTTGACCAATCACACTTGACTGTTGGAATAATCCATCGCTTGAGATTGGTCAAATCACTTTGCGTTGCGTTACGTCCTTGCGTTGATCTCACTTTGTATTTTTTCTTTTTCTGTCTCAAAATGTCATTTTTTTGTAATTGTAATGCGTCTGTCTATGTTTTATGTTTCATGCTTAGACTACAAAGACAAGCCTCTTTGGCTTCTTGAACATAAACAATGTAAACTGTCTGTTGATGAAGTTGGAAACAAGCTTTACGCTATCTTTTAAACTTCGTTCTCACTAGACACACAACGTAAAGGATTTGACCAATCACAAACGATGAATTATTCGAACTTTCGCTTGTCATTGGTCAACTCGCTTGCGTTGCGTCTACGTTCTTACGTTGCGTCCAAGTGAGAACCAAGCTTAGCGCAACGTAAGGGATTTGACCAATCACAAGCGATGGATTATTCGAACTGTCGCTTGTCATTGGTCAACTCGCTTGCGTTGCGTCTACGTTCTTACGTTGCGTCCAATTGGGAACCAAGCTTTATATAATAAGAGTTACGTCAGAACAATGAGGTTGTTATGATCTATTTATCAACAATTTATCTAGCAGTACGTTAGCAAAGGAGTTAATTTTTAGTATTGAAATAATTTGATTCATCAACTCCACTAATATGAATAACAACTATGTGTGCGTTTGACATGAACATAATGAAACAAACATTTACTACTTTTGGTTAAACATAGATATCTGAAGCAGATAAGAAGATTTAATAATTATTACTTCTTTGAAACATAAATATTACGACGAAATACGTTAATGTATATATACATTATGTATACAACTAATGGCAAAATGAAGACTTTAACAGATGGACTCGTATCAATCTTCTCTCAACGGTTTGTAAACAAATAAATAATTAATCAAAGGATATATCTGATAATTCAATTAAACGTTTACAAACTTAACAACACGATCGGAAGTGATTATTTCAGGTGAGTTTTAGTAGGAGTTTCTAGTAGAGATTGGACGGTAAAGTAAACTTTATTGAACAAACGCTTTTGTATCAGCGGGACACGTTTATAAGACGCACCGGACCGGTAGGTCCTCCCCTCCCATTGAATTCGCTGCGCCTCTGAATTACGTCACATTATGATTACTCAAATGTTATTTTAATCTTGTAATTAATTTGGGATAACAATCTGTCAATCCCACTGCAACTGTGTATACAATGCCGTGTGGGCCTACGTCACCAGTTAACGAAAACTATATATCGGAACACATCCATTGTCATCTCTTGTCTGAAAAGGGGGGAGAAGATACATAAAAACGCTTCTTCCAGATCTTAGTTAGCGTATATCGTACAAAGTTTAAATAATAGAATAACAATGATTTTGCAACATCAGTAACAAACTCATAATTTATTTAGTATAGGCCTGGTTATACGATTAATCTAATCAATTTTGTAAATTGTCTAAAAGCAATATCATAATTTAATGAAGACCACCGAAAACAAGTGTTATAAGTTGGAAAGATTCACGGAGGTAAGTTTTATTCGCGGATACGAGTGAGTGAACTTACGGAATTGCGGAAATCGTCAACGAATCTGTACAGAATTACGTAACAAGATGTTTATCTTTAACGTTATTATGCTGTTGGTTGTTATACCGTTTTCTTCATCGTCATCATATTACTATAGTGGTTATTATGATCCTGATATGGGTACTATATTTTGTTTTAAAATAATTATTATTTGTGAATTAATTATACTGCCGGTAGCTATCATTATTGTATATCTCGTTTTCAAGCTGTTCTATTCGTGAGTATGCTTTCAAGTACTTCAACTTGTTTTACTTTTTAAATCAAAAAATATAAATAAGAATTGATTGAAAGAGTCGTAATTCTCTACAGTTTTACACAATCGTTTCTATCTTGAGCAACCGTGATACTCTTTCTGCAGAAAACTGGTCAATACTGTAGAACATAGTAACAACAATTGCCCGACTGATTTTTTTTTTAAACTTATAATGTGTGGATTGAAAAATTTAATTCTCCGCAATTTTTTAATTCTGTAGAACATAATTATAAACAACAATTGCCCGACTAATTGTCTTTTTAAATCATTAACATTTGAGAATCCATTGGAAATTATAATTGGCTACAATTTTACACAAATGGTTTATCTCTCTTGATCAATCGTGATTCTGTTTCTACATAACATACTAAAAATTGTCTGACTATGAGTTTAAACAATAACATGAACTCAGTCAGACGATTGTTGTTTATTTAATTTTACATTAAGTTAAGAAGGCTATGTTATTGGTAAATTGTATTGACCTGGTACACCAAGCTTTGGCGCATGTGCAGATTTAGGTTTTGGCGAAAAAGTAGGTGCTAACTTTCCTTGTACAGTTAAAACTGGACACCTGGTAGTAAACTTACTCGATTTATTTACCAAAGTATACACGGAAATCAAATATTTTTCATCAACAGGTAATAATTGATAAAATTCACACTTTTATAAATGGGATAACTGGGCCGTGACAATTACTGATTAATTACTATTTGTACATTTGTAATCTAATGTAATTTTTTGTATTATGTGTACCCTATTTTATACTGTAGCACGGCCTGATTGAGTGACAATAACTGTTGTTAAAACTATATATAAAAACACATGGATGGGTAAAAATAACTTATTATTATGGGAGTATATTTCCATACGAGTATGAATGGGGTAATAATGTGTAGCGCATTGAGAGCTTGCTTATAATGCGCTATAAGAATGAACTATTATTTTTTTCATTATCATTATCATTATCATTATTAGGCCTATCATATTTTAACTATCAATAACAATTAGATAGTATAGGATTATCCGGATATGTTACCTTTAAGGTTATTTTGAAAATATCAAATATTGCGATTACCTAAATTATTAATCACACTATTTGTCTATCAATACAATAGTAACAGTAGGCCTATATACATTTATCCGTGTATTCTTATTATCTTATTTCTCTTTCTGCAGAATGTAACAAGGATATTCATCTTGAATCTGAGAACTCATCATATGTATTTTGGTCTCCTAATTATCCGAATGCTTACGACAACAATTTAAAGTGTGAATGGATGGTTACAACCTCTCCGGAGTTGGTTATTCGTATTGAGTTCAACGACTTTCAACTGGAAGACGGATTTGATGTTTTGAATATAGCATTTGCAGAAAATGAATATAAATTTAGATTTACAGGTTCAGCATTTGATTCTCTAGTTTCCAACAACAACACAATGTGGATTTCTTTATCTACTGATGGTAGTGAAACAAAGAGAGGATTTAATGCAACAGTTACAGCACAAGGTAAGTGATTGTTAACATAATTTAGAAAATAGTTTATATATTATTTTTAAATTTAATTGGTGAAAGAAATTATTCACATTTTAGGCTAACCTGAAAATATAAGTAAAATGAGAATTGAAGATATATTATCCCCTGAAAAAATAATTTGTTGGAATATTTTGTTGAATATGCCATTTTAATGTCACATAAGAGTTATTTACATTGACCAATTGGATTTTAAGAAATGTATTCACTTTAAAAGGAAATAGTCAAATTAGCTGCGCTGCCACTTTAATGAGGTTTTGTTGAAATTAATCTGTTTATTTTGTCTTTTTATAAGTAGAAACATTATTATTTCGGTCTTTTCTATGGAATTGATTAACTTTATTAAAACTAAAAAATGGCCTATTATAAGTCTGATGATCTGACAATACATCCCTGAGTATGCTAATTCGAAAAAATGGGTGCGTTTAATATTAATTTTGAAATTAGGATACAATGAATATATTTTGTATTCAGTAGATTATTTAGGTTTCAATGTTTTTAAAAATTAATAATACATGATTGTATTATAAATATTGAAAAAAATGTCATACCATGATACCTGATTAGGCTTTCTGACGATTTGATAGAAGATACTTAACAGAGAAACACTCCACTCCAGTGTGCGTCAAATCCACAAATCCAAAATTACACATGTACAACAGTAATGTATCAAAATGATATTAGATTATGATATCTTTGAAGAATGACCTATCAGAATTAAGATACAACAACGTCTAGTCGTACTCAAGAGCCAAGTCAATTAATAGTTAAATGACAAACATAGTTAATACATTTTTATAGCTATTGTTTTACTGTCCATTTAGTCAAATTCGAAACTAGTAGCTAATTTCACAAACATTTTTTTTACAGAACAATTAATATTCCTAACACAGATATGTCCAATCAAATGCACGTGTTCATTAAGCAAATTAGGCTGTCGGAAATATATTAATACAACAGCAGAATCCGTCAAGAACTACAATAATCATCAACCAATAACATTCTTGTAAGTATCATCCAAGAACCTGTTTTGTGCAAACTGTTAGCTTACATAAGACAAGCATGGTTACATTGAAACGTTAATCGCAGTTACGTTATTCCCAAAGTCTATGTTATTAAAAAAAAATACTGTAATTATAATTTATACAATTTAAATTAGTTAATGTAACATTGAAACGTTGATCGCAGTTACGTTATTTCTAAAGCTGATATTTAAAAAAAAATAATGTTATTATGATTATATTATTTTTAATACAAATTATAGAAATAAAAATGATACAACGGAAAATTAAAATTAGTTAATTGTAAAAATACAGGACTAGCGTAAACGAATCATTCCAATTAGCACCATCCACACAAATCCACGATTTCAGTTCGTGGTTTTTTTTTTCAATACGTAAGTTCTGTAAATTGGTTAATACATCGTACACTTATTCGAATTGTATAAAAAATGTATTTCCAAAATGCCCCTCATCTTTTCACTACCTCAAATAGTAACAAATAGAATAATACAATCGTGCGAGAACAGAACTGAAAAATCCTCAATTGAAAACCAGCATTGCACCGCACAATTAACCACAGAAACTATTATATTAGTACACGGTGGGTTAACACATAAAGTAACGGATGTTAGAATCAAAGGTACTAAATAACAAATATGTACATATATTAAATGTTTGACTTCCTACGTCCGTAAATTAGAAAACGAACGGTATTTTAAACAATTTTATTATTATTTTGGTACTTGATTATTCATAACTTTAAAGTGGAGCTCCACCCAGAAAATTGCTATTTTTTATACATTTCAACTATTCTTTAAAAATATCATCCCTCATACTTCTTATTTTTTTGAAAATGTTTTCAATGAGTATGATTTTCTTGAAAATCACGCCTTTTTGCGTTTTTGGGGGGGGGGGGGGGGGGGAGATACCTTGTAATTTCCTATTCTTTTACATGCAAATGGGGGGTATATTTGAATATTCCTAAAAAATTAATTTCTTCACTAAAAAAAGAATGTAAAATGTTTTTATATGTAATTTTCCAGATCTTTTTATTTCTGGTATTGTTATTGCGTATACATTGCGCAATTTCGCGTAAATAGACACTTTCCCCCGTTGGGTCCAATTGGGTTTTTACTTTGCTAGGGAGTATGATCACGTGACATTTCTCACGACATTTTTCACACTGCAGCTGGCGATCTGTTATTGTCGCGATGTTATTTTTGACGGGCGAAAAGTATATTAAAACATTCTGGATGTGACCCTATCATGTTTCACTGTGTAATAAGTGATTATGAGATTATTACTAAAATGTCAAATTTAACGAGATTTGAGAAAGACGTGGCTATATATTCAATAAAGCTAGGCCTAGGCCTACTAGAGTCTAGGTATGTAACGATGCTGCTTGGCCTCTAGCTGGCTGCCTGATAGCCTTACAGCAGTGAAGTTTCAATTCTGGCACCCAATCTCGGCCTACCCATGGGCCATGATAGGGTGCCTGAATAATTGCTTTTTTCAGTCAGACATAAGCTTCCACATCCGTTACTAGGCCTATTCTTTACTATTCTGAGCAATACCAGTCTTGTTTTGTAGAGAATTTTGTGTTTCACAATTCTTAATGTGCGAGAAAACCCAGGAACGATAAATGGGACGAAACGACCAAGCATTTTCGAACCCATGACTACAGTCCTACCTAGAAATGAATTCAAGCCTAGCTAGCTAGGCTGAGCAGACGATTTAGCTAGGCCTAGCTTAAAATTAATAAGCAATTTGATTAAGATTATTATGCTGTTGTTGTACAGTGCAACTCATGATGTTACATGTAAATTATGCTGACATTTTTATCGGAAATATTACTTGGGCCTAAACAAATCGTATTAATTGTGTGTATAAACAGAAAAATTATTTTACAACTCCCTGGTATAAAATTGATTCGCCATTTTCCAACACATCATTTACCAAAGGGGAGACATTTCACCAACGCGTTCACCGGCGACTAAAACGCGTCAGTCGCTAAGTGTAACGCGTTTTGCGACGTCTTGTAAACTAATAACCCCTAAGTTACTGAAAAAGTGTAATGTAGTAAAAAACACTATTTTCTGACCGATTTTTTAGAAATTAGTTTTTGGAAAATATTGGCAAATCTTCCCTGTTTTTTGTATGTAATCACTTTCAATTAAACATACTTAACATAATATAAGCTGAGAAAGTCTGAGTGTAGCTCCACTTTAAAAAAAAAATGCTGACTTTTGGATTGAATCAATGTGTGAGTCTGTAGATGCACCGTTTGATCTCATCGGGCTAGTTATCAGATAACATCGATCTTTTGTACATATTCTTCATCGTTTAGTTATACTTTAATTATTGCACATGTAGGCATGTACCCTCAGATTGCTGTGTTGGTTTGAGTCTAAACATATACTATCGTTATCAGATAACATCGATCTTCTGTATATAAATGTCTTTCTTTATCGTTTAGTTATACTTTAATTATTGTAGGCTGCCCTCAGATTACATCAGCTGTGTTGGTTTGAGTCTAAACATGTACTATTTTTCTCTATTCTATAACAAATAAGTTACACACTCTTGCTACGTTTCTGCTTATAGTAAGGGATTGATTATTTATCAATTGCCTTTAAGGTATATTAAAATGTTATCTCTCCGTCTTAGATTAGTAATTATATAAACGAACAACCTATTCCTGACGTACTACAGTACGTACTAAATCGATATATTTTGTATTTATAATTTGAATAATATTTTAACGTTTGTTGTACCGTTATCGACTCTTTTACTCTTTCACTAACACGTACAGTACACAATAATAGTACATTTCAGATAAATTATTTTACGGGTCACTATTTTATCCACTGACACATACACACCAACTGTAACTATTTTCCCCAAAGAAGAAAACCTCAACTCGTGAACTGTTATTTACCAACTGTTTTTATTTTGAAGGGATTTAAGAAGTAACAACATTACTACATTGTATGAAAATACATTTGGTGGTTTGACATCATTGGTTACACTGTAAGTGTTTATTCTCATTTTTTTTCCTTACTGGTAAAAATTTAAAAGCTTTACAATTGTAAGTAAATCATGTTAATTGTGAAAATATGTATTTAGGCCTAAGGGTAGGTTTAACTGTTTCTTTAAAAAAGGGGTAGGGTAGGTTTAGATGTTTCCAAATACCATGACGTTCAGGGTAACGTGCTGATATCTTACAATATAATAATTGTAATATTAGTACACTAAATCATTAATACGTGGAAAGGAGGTTAAAATGTTTGTTTGTCAAAATGTTTATTTGTCAAAGCGTTGTGGTGGTGGTATGACCGTGAACAATAAACATTTTTTTTGATTTAATATTAATGCGGATACAACATAAAATATGTTTTTCCTAATTTAGTGTATTTTGCAAAAGAAATCAAACGATAAATTTAAGTTGTATTAACACATTAACAAAACGTGGTACCCATCTTCAATTTCATTCCTGTTACAAACTTGACATAGTCTATTTTCTCGTTTTATCTCACACCATCTAACATTAATTCCTAAACAAAATTTGCTTAATTTCATTGAGTCGAGTCTGAATTGTAGAATATTTGCCCTTGCTCATATACCAGAGACTATACCTATAACAAATAAATTACAAAGCTAAATCATACAAATTATTAACATTCAGCCGATTAATCCCCCTTAACCAAAGGAAAAATTAATTCGTAAACCTAAGAAAACTACCAAATCTAGGAAAAAATCCAATGATCTAGTTTACCGAACATTTTTTTTACAATAATTTAACGTTAGTATGGTTATGAACCTTCTATAGATTAAATAAATAAAACAATACTATGCTGGAAGAATCGAACTGAAGAATAAAAAATAACAGCACTACAGTTCACAGTGGGTTAACCCAGGCCTAATGTAGGCCTAATGAATATCATAATTAAAGGCACTAAGCTATGTGCGTATCATATTCATTTTGAGGCTTCCTATGTTCGTGAATTATAGCTTTGGATCATGTTGTATCATTTCGTGATCTGACCGCCCAATGCTTGGACATCTCTTTGCTGTATAAGCATTTTTAACATTTCCATAGCACATATCAAGTATATAGTGCCTTCTCTCGTAGCAACGTTTACATATTGATAAAGGTGTGGAATTACCTTTGTAAGCTCTTTATGGGATCCTTTGTGGAAATCACCTAGCTTTATTGAATCTGGAGATTTGTAACTTATGTGTCTATCTCAGCGACTAACGCACAAGTTAGGCTACTTTGAAGTATTCTTTCGGGTGTATAGATAATGATGACTATAGAACTTGCTAGAATTCCATTGGCGAGTAAAAGGGACGAAGAGCAACTGTTAATAATTCCAGATTACAAGAACAATTTTTGGATCCATGATTCGAAACAGATTCATTTAACCAAGTTTCAGTGAGCGCCATAAGGCAACTGTCCCTGTATTCGAATACTGGCATTTGCAGCCAATTCACTAAACTTGTTTTTGAGTGAGTGAGCATTACCAAAAATAACAGATGGCATTGGATGTTTTAATTTTTCCTTCGAAGTTTGACGCGTCTTCGACATTTGTCCACGCTTCCTGTGACGTGTTTGATAGTTTGAACTTGATCAGGATCCGTCTCTCAGTTAGGCTTCGGATCTTTTGTTCTACGTACTTGATCGATTAACTTTGTATATTAATTTTAATAATATTAATTTTTAACGTTTGTACCGTTATCGACCCTCTTTAATTTTCACTGACACGTAATACACACTAACAGTTACAATACAGATACATTATTTTACGGTCACTATTTTGTCCGCTGACATACACACCAAACTGTACCTATTTTTTCCCAAAGAAGAAAACCTCATCTCGTGAACTGTTATTTTACCAAGTATTCATGTTTTTATTTTGAAGGGATTTAAGAAGTAACGACATTACTACATTGCATGAAAATGCATTTAGCGGTTTGACATCATTGGTTACACTGTAAGTGTTTATTCTCATTTTTGTCCTTACTTGTAAACATTTAAAAGCTTTACAATTGTAAGTAAATCATGTTAATTGTGAAATTATGCAAGGGTGGGTTTAACTGTTTCTAAATATCAGTACGTTGTATTAGGCCAATAATATCACTTTTAAAATTAAATGACGGTACACTATTCATCCATTCATTCATTTTCTTTATTTCGGATAGTACATCCATATACAAATCATACAAAAAACAAAAATAGAAACAATTTCACCAGGAAATTAACAATATAAGCAATTTCCACAAAACCAACCTACAATATCCTAAAATACCAATGTGTACCAACGCTGATGTAGGTTGGATTGTGGAAGGACGTTAACTATGGTTTGAATCAGACTATTGAAACTGTCATGAATTCTGTTCTTAAAACTATAATGTATAGAGTTCCATCAAATTATAGAATGAGGGAACGTTATTCGTTACAAACATCATACTTGCGCTATTATAACTAGGCAATTTCAGTAGCTTACGCAAGCCGTTATTAAAGCAAACTCTAAAAGAGTTCACAGTACCTTCACTGAATTTACTCCATAGAGTCATACAGTATTGGCCTACATTAACGCAAAACATTTAAATAACTGACATTTCACTTCAACTGAACATTTGTAGAATGTCCTGTATAATGCATTAGCTTTGATACACAGAGCTCGATACTGTTTCTTAATATCATTATCATCATTCAGAGAGTTACAAATCACATGACCCAAGTATGTTATACAACAAATTCAAGGTCAGTATGGTTTAGCTTAACACTAGGTAAACCTTGTAACTTACGTACACGAGCACATAAAAACATACACTTGGATTTTATAGTACCGTACACAATATCTTCGTATTCGTAGCATAAAGTTCAAAAACATTAATGAGATTCAGTACTCCAATAGAAAAAGGAGCCATGTCATCAGCGTAACTGAGACAATTAACTTTGTTATCACCAATAGTACACCCATGATTGGACTCTCTAAGTTGTACATAAAGATCGTCAATATAATATAGGCTACATTGTAAAGCAGTGGAGACATTACACTCCCTTGGCGCACACCGTTAATAACAGAAAAAAGGTGAAGGGACACAATGTCCCCATCTAACAACAAATTCTTGATTATCATACCAGTGTCGTAAGATCCTAACTACAAAGATAGGCACACCTCTTTCAATTAAAATAAGGTTCAATGATTGACTCGATCGAACGCTTTTGGTGCGTCCAGAAAGCAACTATGGCAATTGAAAGCTTAGGACTTAATTAAGACTATTAAGTAATACATGTGGTATAAGTGTACTTATCAATATCCTGTTTACTAACGGACTTCCAATTAACAGTAGTTGCAATGTTATGTCTGTCGTTATCTTGAATCATGGGTTATAGGCTTATCCCATAAAACATCATTAATACAAAATGCAATAGGGAAATGATCAGACCCTATGAAATCATATAGCTAAAATTACTTAAACAAGAATGAGAACTCTGAGTGGAAACTAAATGGTCCAACCGACTGGTTGTGTTATGTGCTTCGCTATAGAAGGTAAACGTGTCAGACGTGAACCCCGATTCTCACAGTCAGACAAATGTAGATTTTATTCTGTACAGAAATTAAGGAGTTCTGCACCGAACTTTTTTCTTATATTAGCATTAAAATCTCCTAAAAGCACTATTTTACAGTTATCATACTTCTCAATCATATCTTCAAATTTACACAATTTTCGTTGCAGTCATACGTTAAGTATACATTGACAAGCAATGTTTTATTGTTATCTACACCTAACTCAATGGAAACAAGCTATTGTCAGCTAGATTAATGTGCCTAACAGAACTATATAAACTCTTTCTAAACAATGTAGCTACACCTCCATGAGGACGTCCAGAGATTTGAAGTTATCAATAGACGACGTGCCTTAACAGTCAAAATCATTATGCAGCGTTTTCAAGAAGTGAAGCTCATCATTACATAGTCATGTTTCTTGCATCAAACAAATAACATTATACGTCTCGCATGAGTCAAGTCAGGCAGCATCTACAGCCCCAACAGGAACAGTTGCAATTTTAGATAAGTTCACAGCAGCAAATGTCAGAATGCTTTCATTCAACATTAATGTTAATAAGAAATGATAAGATATCGGTCATATGGTTCTCGACTTTTTGACGACGGTTTATTACGACACTGTCACCATCAGTTACAAACTTAGCTAGTTTATCCTTGGATATTTTAACATCTTCTGGAGTAAAATGTTGCATACATATCTGGTGTAATTTGTCATATGGCATACTAGATCCTATAACATTAATACGTTAAAGTACGTTTTTTAAAGTGAAGCCTTGTGATATGAAAATTATTCTATTTATTCTTAATTATCAAAGCGGATAAAACATAAAATATGTTGTTGGTTTTTTGCAAAATAATTCAAATGATAGTTTGAAGTTGTATAATTATGTTTAGTTTATTGTATTATAGGGTATTCTTGGTAGGAACATATTTTACTTAATTTGACCAATGGTAATGTTACAGTTGTTGATCCTTACAAAAATATCAAAGCCCTTGTGGGTCAACACAAGTAGTATTGTATTATACTTTTTAAAAAAATGCTGTAGTATCTTCCAGTCTCTTTGCTTACATTGTTGAACAAATAATATGTGAGTGTGTCGGCCTAACGGCGCTATGATAAGTATTATAAACTTGTCAATCTTTTTTTATAGATTTTTTTATACGTCCATCTCCCTTTTTGGCAAACGTATACGGATGTTTCCGTTCATATTCTGCAGTAGACCTAGAGAAGGAAGAATACTGTCACGTGTTAGACTGCAAATAAATCATCATTATACCATCGATTTTCTGTAATTGCCCTTAATTCCTTTGGTTATTCTCAATTCTAAAATTCTTGTAGGAAACCATCAGATTAGGTCTACATCAACTATTATTTCAGGTATGCTTAGTCGAGTTTGAATTTATATAACTCTTGCCCTTGCTACAGAGACTACCTATTACAAATAAATTATAAAGCTAAACTCTTACATTTTAATGTTACTCTTTTTTTTTCATTAGCATGTTAACATCAGCATCTATTATTTTCCACTGACATTTATGTAGTCCGATATAACACACAGACAACAGATTCAAGTAAACGATATGGAACTTTATTCACTACTATACACTATACACAAGAGAGAGTTTTAAGGCTGAGAACTATCTATATCAGTGTGTTCGCTAGTACAATGTAATTGAAACTCTGTCACATGAATAGATGAGGCTGACTATATACAATGTGTTGGCCCATGGTTGGCCTTGTGCAAGCCACCCTGTAAGCTCATTAAGTAATGAAGGTAAAAGTTAAACTAAACATACATTGGGATTTCAAAACAGCGCAAGCGTATGTTTATTTACAACATTAGGGAGGTTTCGCAACCTTACGAATACGATAACGAAAACGGATACGTCATACATTTGTGAAACTTTTGAGCTGATCCCCATTTCATATTCGTAAAGCGTATTCGTGTTGACGAATATCACCAGTCATATTCGTAACTACAAAACGAGTATAGTTTTTGATCTATTTGCGCATTTTGCATTTGAATCAGGAATGATTCATGATTATAATATAATTATAGATTTATTGAAAGTAATTTACTAAAGTAATTTACTAAAATGTCAAGTCAATTTTGATAAATAGCAGTTTTTAAAGTCCTCACTCGTTTTGGGTGCAGTAGGCCTGTATTCTGATATTTAAATGAATGATCGATAAACGCCACGGGTTTAGAGTTCTTTCAACAGTAAAGTTCACCGGTTGCCATTTAAAATAATATAATCTAAATTTGTAATCGATTGTGTGACAACGTAAGTAAAATTAACATTAAATAATACTTGGAAAAGCGTGAGATTTGTTAGAATGTTCATATTATTTCTTTGGTAAACCAAATGAGAAGATTAGAAACACAAATTGGAAGACCAACGTTTATTGAATCTTAAAAGATTCTACAAATGTCAGAAAGTCTCGTATTTAGGAAGTTTATTCAAAAAATCAATCAGGAAATGATTAGTGAATACTTTAAGTTACTTAAACTGACATTTGTCTAACCATGGAGCTATAAAATTAGTAATTAATTCTAATTTTATAGCTCCATGGTCTAACTTTAAACTCATTGATGCTTAATCGCCAACATCTACAACGTGTTCAGTGTATTTTGCGAAATGGCCCTTGATGACAATGTCTGAAAGTTCACAGTAAAATGTTTCGATGTGTTTGGTAAATATCTCTTCAGGAGCAAGTGCGTACAATTTATTATGTAAGGCAACATGTAGAATATTCAAACTAACCACTGAATATACATTTGGAGGGGAGAGAATATTATGTTTAAGGTGACTAACATGTTTGGAAATTCTTGTCTGCTTGTATACGTTTTGTTTTCTTGTTACCCCGTCACTTAGTTATTAGCTATTTATATAGCTCTGTCTACACTATTAAATTAGTTTGACAACCAAAATGTGATTTGCCCAACTATGCTAGTGATATGACATCAATATGGGAACATCACATGTTGTTGTCATACTAGTTTGACTTTTGTCAAAGCCGGTGTGTTTTCATACAGTATGGCCTTTAACTATTTGTATTGAAAAAGAATTATCAATTGAATGATGTTGTAAAAATCCACCTCCGTATGCCTGCACATGAGACCCAGAGACATTATAAACGTCACTGCATTCACAATACACTGTCCATATTCACAACGTTGCCGTCTGGCATCGAGTGAACTGTCTGTTTTCTCAACAAGAAGTCCGAGTGAGACTTTCAATTGATGTAAGAAACACGACCAAACCTACAGGAAGGTAGGATTTCCAGATTCCTGAAGTGCGCAACTATGACTTAGTTTACGTATACGATGACCACACCTCTAGTATAGTATATTCTTTTGTACATCAATCAAGACCATCAGCAACGACTTGTCCCACAGTCTTTGGACAACCTAAGATAGGCCTACATAAACATAATAAGAGTCATATCGTATCTTCCAGAGGCTCATCAACTTACAATCTGGCAAAACAATTAGCCAAAATACTATATTCACTGGTAGGACAAACAGGTCATCGTGTGAAGAATTCTCAGCATTTCGTGGAAATCATCAAGGACGGTTTACTTGGGACAAATGGACAAGCTGATCAGCTTCGACATCAAGTCTTTATTCACCAATGTTCCAGTCAGGGAAGCCTGCACTGTAGTCTGACTGCAGACTGATCCTAAACTCCAACAAGTTATCATCAATCAGCAAAAACGATCCTGCATAGTGTAGAAAGTCTGTTTGTTTACCATATTTGGGATAGCTTTCTCGTCGTAACCAGTACTACAAAACGCCGCCATAGAAGTATTTTATTGTGCACTCAACAAGTTGTCAAAGTTCCTTCAAACACACATGGACAAACCATCTAAACACAATGAACCTGGTGTGTAATGCATCCTGAATGGTATAAATCGGAGAAACTGAACGCGACCTTCAAACCAGGCTCCAAGAACATGCCAGAAGAGGAGAGCAAGAAAAATCACCCATAGTTATGCATTCTCACAAACAACAGCATCGAGTTAATTGTAAATTATGATGAACTGATTTCTACTGTTCCTTCTTTGAACCAGAGAAACTATTGAAAGCTACAAACACAATACCGTTGGATTGGATTTATTATTAGTGATATTTCGCTATCTTTATTCAACAACTAGACATGAAACTCGTCACTTTGACGAGTTAGTTATCCGCACAACGACAAACGCCACGTGCACGTCATACGTTGGAATATTGCACACAGATAAAGATTATGGCATTATGACAAGAAATGAAGAATATGATATGCTGTTAGTGCTGAATTCTGTCAATTTGTGTCATATAGTATATACATGCAAAGAGTATAATCTGTATACATATTACATACAGTGTAGAATAGGTGAAATTACGGGACCCGCCATTTATTCCAATTTTTAACATGGCGACGGTATCAAAATGAAACACTTAAATAGCAATTTCTGGAGGAAATTATCTCAGGAACAACATATTAACGTGTAGAAGAAATTTGAATACGTAAAATATAGATGCGCACCCTTTTAAATGTGATGAACTATTACGCAAAATATGAAAATACGACTTTTTTTATTCAACTGGCCATATGATGACGTCACAACATCCGATTGGCAAAATGTTTACATGAATTCGTATCTACAATCCAATAGCTTCCAGAAAACGTTTTAATCGTGATTATCACATTTTATTCTTACGAGCTATTACAGATTAAAATTTACTGTAAAGATGAAATTAATGACCCACGTAATTAAAATTTTTAGGCATGATGACGTCATAAAAATTAAAATATTTTTATCTCATGCTAAAGAAAGTTGATTGACCTACACAATATATAAATTTAGGAGAAAAAGGAATACAGATAAGCATGATGCGCTCCATTGAATGTGATGAGCAATAACGAAAGAGACAAAAATCCTATATTTTACATTCGTGTGGCCATACGATGACGTCACAATGTTTTTTTAGCCTTATCGATGCATGATCCGATATCTACAACTCATCAACTTCTAGATTTTGTAATAAAAATAAACGGTTCACGGTTTACTTTAGAAACTATGACTGTTTAAAAAAATACATAATTTTGACGATTTTTTAAGCTTTTTCATAAAAAACGCGCACGAATTGTCTAATTCAACGTGTTCGTATGGCGTTATTTAAACTGGAAAAGGTCTAAATTGTTTTCAAAATTACTAGGAAAGACTTGAAAAATATAATTCAAGAGAAAAAAATATGTTTTTAACGCTACGTGCGCACCGCGTGCGTAAAAAATTGCGCGCCCGTGGGAATTTTTGACATGCTCAAAATGACAAGAAACGCATAAAAAGTTGATTAGAAATTAATTTTGCGCATTTTGAAATTTTAAATGCGCGTGCGCGCGTAACTTCTTGTGAAACATGCCATTTTTAATCCGTAGAAAGTTTGCCCCTGATATGACTTAAATTTTGTCAAAGTGTCAATACTAAATGACTTTTGGTTTTTAATCTATAATCAATCATTGAAATTCATAAAATTGCGCGTAAGTCACGTTGCGCAACTATGACGTCATTCAAAAATAGGAGGTGCACAACTTCACGTAAATGCCCATATGTTGTCAAAGTTATGAAATGTTATGTTTACACATTTTAGAGAAACGTGACTCACAAAAAGGAAGGAAGGATCCAAGAATAATACAGAACTAGACATGAAACTCGTCACTTTGACGAGTTAGTTATCCGCACCACGACAAACGCCACGTGCACGTCATACGTTGGAATATTGCACACAGATAAAGATTATGGCATTATGACAAGAACTGAAGAATATGACATGCTGTTAGTGCTGAATTTTGTGTCATATAGTATATACATGCAAACAGTATAAGCTGTATACATATTACATACAGTGTAGAATAGGTGAAATTACGGGACCCGCCATTTATTCCAATTTTTAACATGGCGACGGTATCAAAATGAAACACTTAGATAGCAATTTCAGAAGGAAATTATCTCAGGAACAACATATTAACGTGTAGAAGAAATTTGAATACGTAAAATATAGATGCGCACCCTTTTAAATGTGATGAACTATTACGCAAAATATGAAAATACGACTTTTTTTATTCAACTGGCCATATGATGACGTCACAACATCCGATTGGCAAAATGTTTACATGAATTCGTATCTACAATCCAATAGCTTCCAGAAAACGTTTTAATCGTGATTATCACATTTTATTCTTACGAGCTATTACAGATTAAAATTTACTGTAAAGATGAAATTAATGACCCACGTAATTAAAATTTTTAGGCATGATGACGTCATAAAAATTAAAATATTTTTATCTCATGCTAAAGAAAGTTGATTGACCTACACAATATATAAATGTAGGAGAAAAAGGAATACAGATAAGCGCGATGCGCTCCATTGAATGTGATGAGCAATAACGAAAGAGACAAAAATCCTATATTTTACATTCGTGTGGCCATACGATGACGTCACAATGTTTTTTTAGCCTTATTGATGCATGATCCGATATCTACAACTCATCAACTTCTAGATTTTGTAATAAAAATAAACGGTTAACGGTTTACTTTAGAAACTATGACTGTTTAAAAAAAGACATAGTTTTGACGATTTTTTAAGCTTTTTCATAAAAAACGCGCACGAATTGTCTAATTCAACGTGTTCGTATGGCGTTATTTAAACTGGAAAAGGTCTAAATTGTTTTCAAAATCACTGGGAAAGGCTTGAAAAATATAATTCAAGAGAAAAAAATATGTTTTTAACGCTATGTGCGCACCGCGCGCATAAAAAATTGCGCGCACGTGGGAATTTTTGACATGCTCAAAATGACAAGAAACGCGTAAAAAGTTGATTAGAAATTAATTTTGCGCATTTTGAAATTTTAAATGCGCGTGCGCGCGTAACTTCTTGTCAAACATGCCATTTTTAATCCGTAGAAAGTTTGCCCCTGATATGACTTAAATTTTGTCAAAGTGTCAATACTAAATGACTTTTGGTTTTTAATCTATGATCAATCATTGAAATTCATAAAATTGCGCATAAGTCACGTTGCGCAACTATGACGTCATTCAAAAATAGGAGGTGCACAACTTCACGTAAATGCCCATATGTTGTCAAAGTTATGAAATGTTATGTTTACACATTTTAGAGGAACACGACTCACAAAAAGGAAGGAAGGAAAGAAGAATAATACAGAAAAAAAATATTGATCTCATACAATTACAAGGAGTTATCCGCTTGGTATACCAAGCGGATAACTAAAAAAAACTATTGATCCCATACAATAACAAGGAGTTATCCGCTTGGTATACCAAGCGGATAACTAATAATCTTCATCGACAGTAAACCATGCCGTAGTATTTGGCCAGTTTACATTTCACAACCCTGTATATACACATGATCCTTGTTTACATCCCTCTTCGAGATAATGCTATTGTTTTTAGTTGTCTCACATGGCTGATCACATCTTTCAGAAACAATGTTCTTATGGCTAGTTTCAATCCCTCCCAATGTGAACCTTGCTATTGTTTTTAGCCTTCAGACCAGTCCCATCCTATTTTACTTATATTCTCAATTTCTTGACTTTCTGCATTCTCACTCCGGAGGACGATCAAATTATATTATATTGATCGAAACGTCGAGAAATCTAACAGTTCTTTTCAGAACTAGTGTACCACAAACTTGATATCAACATTTGATTTCGCCATGCAAACCTTCAACTAATATATTACATCAAACATAGTAAGCTGGCTCTCCAGTAAATACATCCAAATTATACTATTGTTTTAAATATTCCGAAATGCATTTTCCACCACTACGAACGCTTTCAGTGCTTTTTCGATCGCCAATCAAACACAATAAACCACGACGTTGAACACTTACCACCAGTATATCTCCAGAAGATAAAAAGAGAAAAGATCCACTAAAAAACATGGATAGCAATAAAAAGTACATTCATATTTTGAGAACACTGGCATTCACAAACAATATTATTGTATCTAACTTAAAATGACTAAAGTATGATTGTTTATTGAGATTTAGAACTAAAAACAGCATCATTTATGTAAAAAAAATCCAAACCACTGGGGCCATGATCGCAAAAGAACGTAGACCGCATCCAAACTACGAAGTGTAACAGCTAGTCAGAAAAGTGTCGATCGTAAGTCGTCACAATTTATGTTTTAATTGAAATACGCGACATGTTCTTGATTGCGACGAACGGAAGAAGAACCTGGAATAAAAGGTTAAGCCATTATTCTATACATATTATCATGTACGAGATTTTTTGTAGCAAGGATGTTGTAGTTGAATAAAATGTTGTTGAACCTATTGGCCCGTATTCAAATGGCCGAGCGGAGAATTCCGGGATACAATTCGTCCTCCAGTTCATAAAACTCCAACTTGACAAATAAAACGCGTAAATAATATGTATCGAGTGTGGCATATTCGGGTGTGGTCATGTATTGATATATCGACAAGAGTCTAGTTTGATGACGCGTCACAGGAAAGCAATGAATATGCGCATGCTCAAATCTGACAAGCGACAGATCAACGGCAATTAAATGTTACGTAACAGTAAGATAATCCAATTAGCGGCGGAGTGCGGCCTATAATTTTTACTCGGGGTACCCGAGTCTAGGTCTTACTAATTTTCTCCTCTTCCATCTGGACACTATTGAGTAAAAAGTGCGATTTTTAAAGTACTACTCCTCTCTTATTAGTTGTAGTATTGAACTGGGATTTGGCATGAATATACTACAGGGACATGTCCTCAAATCTATATATTAAATTTCAAACCGGATGCAGCCATATGACGTCTCGAAGATGGTACCATATAGCCGTATTTGTTAGGTTATTGATGTGTATGTGACGTCACATCCCGTCTTATGACGTCATTACAGCTTCATTTACTGTACCCCGAGTATCGCACATTCGTGCTTTTTACTCGGGGTACCCGAGTCTAGGACTTACTCATTTTCTCCTCCTCTTCTTCCTCCATCTGGACACTATTTAGTAAAAAGTGCGATTTATAAAGTACTACTCCTCCCTTATTCGTTGTAGTATTGAGCTCGGATTTAGCATGAATATACTACAGGGACATGTCCTCAAAGCTATTGAGCCGGATTTTTTAATTTCATACCGGATGCAGCCATATCACGTCTCGAAGATGGTACCGTATAGCCGTATTTGGTAGCGCGGTTATTGATGTGTATGTGACGTTAAATCCGGTCTTATGACGTCATTACGTCACACAAGCTCCTGTATGTAGTTGTATTGTGTGTAATGATAGGCCTACTTGTATTCGTTTGTTTTAGAGTAAATTATTATCATTATTAGTAAATGTTATTGAATGAAAAATAATATTATTATGAGAGGCATCGGGTAGCTATCACTCCGTAGAGTGGAATAGCACTTGTTCTTTATTCGCACGTGTCATTATGGGGGCGCATCGGTTACCTAATGTGGTGGTACGTACATTATTAGCGTTATCCGTCCGTAAGATAAACTTAATTTAAAATTTGAACCAGCGTTATAAGCATCTGGCAACAAACAAACATACACATTCTCCTCTTTTTTCTGTTTTTCAAGTTCTATAAATAAAGGGATCACAATAATTGGGGAGCAGGAACATCCCGTCAAACAACTAGTCTCTTGATTTCGGCCTTCACACTGGGTCAGTAATAGCTTGCGTGTGAGGTGTTATCTGTGTCTACACTTTACATTTCCCCTCCCTCCATATTTGCACTTCCTCATGCTAAAATCAGCCAATGTGCTTTACATCTCAATAATTAACACACTTAGCTTTAATAATGTTTAAAAAAACGTGGTCACATGTGTTTAAATTTTTCCGATTTTGTTTTCTTCAGTGCTGAATAACTGGCACTCTTCTAACTTCTAGCGACGCAACGTAACGCAACCTACGCAACGTAAGAAAATGCCCTTCCGATAATTGTGTTTTCCCTCGCCTGCGTGAAATCAAACCTGCGGCTTTGCAGCATTGTAGCGTCGTCGGTTCCCACTTGTGATTACGCAATACAGCAGTTTGCGTCGATACGTCGCTGCGTTACGTTGCGTTGCGTTCTAGTGGGAACCACGCTTAAGTAAACAATATTACTTTATTGATATTATTATATTTGAAATTAAGATGAAGTTTACAAGGAACATACAAATAACACAATAATAAATATACCACAGAACGTCTGAACCTCTATTATGTTATATCAAAATATTCCGACGGGGCAGATCCAGGGGTAGCGATTGCTTTGCGCTACCAATTTTGAAAGCCAAATTAGATAATTAGATACGAAAACAAAAATAGACACGCCTCCGTACAACTGCGCAAATGGAGCGCACTTGGCAAGACTTGTCAGAAATCCTGGATGATCCGTTCGGCTCGTTACCGATTCACGTAGCCTATACTCTGCAATAGTGTTGTAATAAGCTTAATGTGCACGTAGAACAAATATTATATACCTTACTCTCATGAAAACGTCAGTTTAACTCTATGCCTCTTAAAAACAATTATTTTATTTTTGGAAGTAATACTCTTACGGAATATGTCTGTTTAATGTGTAATACGTTCAAATGTAATATCTTTCTGTTGCTCTTTTTGAGTTTTTCTATTTTGGCATTATTTGCGAACAAGACTATTTAATTCAGTTACTGTAGCACCATCGACGGCCATAACCAAACGTAAAAATATAGCAGAACACATGGATCATAGGCATTAAACGGTTGTATTGTATCGTAGATATTGATCTACATCCAGAAATCATATGATATGGAAAGTATTTCTAAATTAATAAAATAGATAATTTTTATCTTACTATTCTTTGGTACTGTATATATACTGTACTTATTTAGGCCTATTGCATTTTTTCACGGTTTTCAGGTACTTGTACAATAACCAAATAACTACATTAACAGCAAATGTGTTTGATGGTTTGATATCATTGACAGAACTGAGAGTGCTTTCTCTTGTTTATCATACTTTTGAAAATAGTATATTTTCGTTGTAATATAACCACACTTATTGTCACATCATTTTATTTTTTACCCTTTGCCCTATTCGTATAATTATTATTATCATTATTAGTAAAAAGTGTTATTTTTTACGCGTGATTTAGGCCTATATTTGTCCAGCCTTTTCTAGTAATTTTACCAGCTTTCAAACGATTTCGACTTAAAATCACGTCATACGAGCACGTCGAATTGGACAATTTGCGCCCGTTTTTGATTAAAAAGTAAAAAAAATCGTCAAAATTATGCCTTTTTTTAAACAGTCATAGTTTCTAAACTACATGGTGAAGTTTTTTTTTTACATATTCTGGAAGTAGATGAGTTGTTGATATCGGATCATGTATCAATATGGCTAACTAGACATTTTGACGTCATCGTATGGCCACTCGAATATAAAATATAGGATTTTTGTCTCTTTTGTCATAGCTCATCACATTTAATAAAACGCATCTCCACTTATCCGTATTCCATTTCCCCACATTTTTTTATATTGTCTAGGTCAATCAATTATCTTTCGCATGATTTACCATTTTTAAAATTGTGATGACTTCATCATGTTCAAAAGCGTGAATAACTTTGGTCACTTTTTTTCATCATTCCAATAAATTTAAATTTATTATAGCTCCTCAGAATAAAAAGTGATACTCATTATTAAAACGTTTTCTGGAAGCTGGAATTCATGTACAAATTATGCGAATCGGATGTTTTGACGTTTGACGTTTTATCTTGACATTTAAGAGAGCGCGCTTCCGTATTCTACGTATCCAAATTTATTCAACACGTTGATATGTTGTTGCTCAGATAATTTCCTTCCAAAATTGCTATCTACGTGTTTCATTTTGATGACATCATCATGGTAAAAATTGGATGAAAAAGCGGGTCCCGGTATTTTCACCTATTCTGCACTGTATGTAGTACGTATACAGATATATAGTGTATACTCTATATACTTAGACGTGACACAAAATAGAGAGCACACTAACATTTTTTCAATGGCATAATCGTTTTTCTGTGCGCAATATTCTAAAGTATGACGTCCACGTGGCGTTTGCGCTGCGGATAACCTAACTCGTCCATAGTGATGAGTTCAAATCTAGTTGTTATTATCATTATTAGTAAATATTATTAAATGAAAATAATGTTATTATGAGAGGCATTGGTTATCCTTCCCTCCGTACAGTGAAATAGCACTTGTTCTTTATTCGCACGCGCAACACATGGTTTGTATCTTTCTCTTATAAAAAACGTCATAATGGGGGCGCATCGGTTATCAATGTGGTGATACGTACATTCAGTTTCAGTTTTATTTCACACAGCATAGTGTACTATATACATTTGTACTTTGTGTTTAAGTCTGAACCTCCAAATAAAACAAACATTAACTATTGTGATGACTGAAATAATCTAGAAGGAAAACAATACTTAATGCACTTTAAATAAGTTTTTATAAGTGCAAGAAAAAAAAACTAAAAGCTATAAAGCATAACTATGAATTAATAATTGTTATTATTAGCGTTATCCGTCCGTAAGATAAACTTAATTTATCATTTTCTAGAGTTTAGGCATCTGGCAACAACAACAAATAATACACTACCTTCTCCCCTTTTTTTCTGATTTTCAAGTTTTATAAATAAAGGTGAGGTGATATCTGTTTGTACACATTACATTTTCCCCTCTCCCTCAGATTTGCACCTCCTCATGGCAATATTAGCTTGCCTTTCATTTGACATTGTTTCGAGTGCCAAACAAAGTCTAAATCGCCCACTGAAATGCTGAATACAAATAACTGTACTGTGAAATATAGCTGAAAAGCTTAATGGTTATCTATTTATTGTATTGTTATACAGTATTGTTATTAATATTGTTTTAAATCAATCCGTTTGAAATGTGTGTCTTTTTTTTCAATATTTGCAGGTCTTTATATGATAACGATATAACTACCATAGATGAAGGTGCATTCGACATTAGATTCACGTATAATCTGCAATAGTGTTGTAAAAACCGTATTGTACGCACGCGGAACAATATTATTAAATATTTTGTTCATATCTCCCTCTTATGAAAACCTTAATATGAGAGGCACCTGTTATCTAATTGTGTGTGGTACGTGCACGCATATCGTTATCTCGCCGTAGTAAGGTGAACTTAGGACGTATCTATTTCATCGGCACGAATGAGAGAATCATCTGAGAACTTACCCTCGAGATCCACGTTTATACCATGTTTTATACATTTTATTTAAATATCAACTTTTTTGATTTCTATAAAATTGAGATTTAATTAATTATAATTATCGGAAATTGACGTCGTTATTCATAAATCTGATGTATATGAATTTCTTTTCCTTTGTTCGTGTTTATATTCGTCAGATTTTTTTTGGTCAAATTCGTTTGTTCCGCAGAAAATTGTATCGGGTGAAAATTATGTTGTCATTCAACCATTCAGTAGGCCTAATTATACTTATTTCCAAGCACAATTTGACCCCCTTAGAAATTAACACTTGTACGGTATCTGTCTATAAACATGTAAGTAAAGATATAAGGGCCAAAGTAACATCAACAATTAGTATTATTATTAATTGTTTGTATTTATATTTCTGTAGTGGCACGCCGATTCTTTTGGCGCACAATATAGTTATGTGCTGTTGTTGTTTGATTGCTTTCCGAAATTAAAACAATACGTACTGATTGTACCGTCCCTTAGTATGCATACTATACATTTAATTATGTGTTGCCTTTTTTTCACTTCTTTCAGGTGGCTGCACAATAACCAAATAACTACATTACCAGCAAATGTGTTTGATGGTTTGACATCATTGACATCACTGTGAGTGCTTTCTCTTGTTTATCATACTTTTGAAATGTGTATTTTCGTTGTAGGATAACCACAGTTATTATAGTCACATCAATTTAATTTGTTTATGCTTTGCTACTTAACAATTACAGAATATTCATCCAAATTTAAAATAATATAACCGATATTTTTTTTTAAAATTATGATTAATGTATTCTTAATATTGGTAAAAAATATGTACACATTTAACACAAGCTCTTCTACGTAGTTTGTTGTTTTGATACTTTGATTCCTAAGTTTTATTACAGTAATTTGTTATTATAACTGGTATGTTTTATTAAATGAGAAATTACATAATTATTAAAAATGTGTAATCATTAGATATTGTAGCAGACAATACGTCACACTGTGTTGCACTTTGTGACAAAAAAATATTTACAAATCATGTAATTCTTTAATTAATTGCACCACATACTACCATGATATAACGAACAGTTCTTATGACACGAATCCAATCAGCAGTACATTAGGGTTATATCTATGGATAACATTCCCCTAGAAGGTATAAGTGGGAACAAGTTTAAGAAAGGATTTAGCGAAGGCAATACATAGGTCTCTACACCAGGCTTCTAAGGCATACAAGGTATTGTTTTTGCCTAACATAATCTTACTGACACATTTCAGAACGTGGTTAAAGCAAAGACCTCCATTTTAAGCCGGAGTAACGTATTCTGGTCTAACACACCCGATTATCGGTACTGTATCCCGATTTCTCCAGTAACATTAAAATTCGATAAAACAGCATCATTAAACATTATGATTAATGTATTCTTAATATAAATGATAAAAAATATGTACTAATTTAACATAAGCTCGAGCTCCTGTACGTAGTGTGTTGTATAACTGGTATGTTTTATTAAATGAGAAATTATATAATTATTATAAATGTTTATTCTTAACCTAATGATACAAGAACCACATGTGATACATTTGAGATTCTGTATTACCAAATTGAAATAATTGTCATATGTCGAGATAGCATTGACAATCGTTTAAAATCACAGACAATCCAGACGCATGGCGTTAAATGTTAAAGTTTCTCTATGCGGTTGTCCACAGTAAAACAAGAAGGAATAGGCACACTCGACATAATTGTTTCGATTCACGTATAATCTACAATAGTGTTATAAGCTTATTTTGCACGCGGAACAAATGTTATATATCTTCCTCTAAGAAAACGTCATTATAAGAGCCATTTGTTATCTATATAGTGTGGTGGTACGTATACGTTTGCGTTATCCCTCCATTACTACAGTAGTGAACTATGACATATTGTTTCATTTCATGTATGATTTGCAATAGTGTTGTAATAAGCTTATTGTTCACACGGAACAAATGTAATATATCTTCCTCTCATGAAAACGTCATTATGTGAGGCATCTGTTATATAATGTAGTGTGGTACGTACATGAACAGCGTTATTCCTCCGTAGTTAGGTGAACTTAGGAAATATCAATTCCATCGGCACAAATGAGAGAATCATTCGAGAACTCGTCCTTATGATTATCGAAAATTGATGTCATTATAATAAGTCTGATGTATATTAATGACATTGCATGCTTTTTATTTCTTCATGTTCATATTTGTCAGATTTTTTAAAAAGAAATTTGGACAAATCAGAATTTTGTATCGGGTGAACTATTAAACGGTGTTAAGGCACAGTTAAGTGTAACTTTATGCTTTAGTGTAATAGTGTTGTAATAAGCTTATTGTGCACGAGGAACAAATATTGTATATCTTCCTCTCATGAAAACGTCAGTTTAACTCTTTTCTTCATAAAAACAATTATTTTATTTTAGAAATTAATACTTCAATGAAATATGTCTGTTTCATGCGTAATACGTTCAAATGTAATATCTTTCTTTTTGCTCTTTTTGAGTTTTTCTATTTTGGCATTGTTTATGCGAACTCAAGACTATTTAATTCAGTTACTGTAGCACCGTCGGCGGCCATAACGAAACGTAAAAATATAGCAGAACACATGGATCATCGTCATTTAACTGTTGTATTGTATTGTAGATATTGATCTATGTCATCATATGATATGGAAAGTACAACATGATTACAGTAAAATATAGATAAAACATAATTATATCATGTAGAAGCAGTTAATGAAAAACAGCTAAAACATGCAAATAATGATAATACGAGCTAAAGTAGCATTAAACAAGTATTAGTATGTCCTTGTATATACCTTGTAATGGTTTCACTGCTGGAGTGACACGCCTAATTAGACATAAGCTTTTTTATACCTCTGCTGGCACAATTAGATAGGCCTATTTGTTGTTATGTTTTGTTTGTTTTTCGAAATTAATAAAATAGATAATGTTTTATCATACTATCCCTTAATACTGTATATATTATTTATTACATTTTTCACGATTTTCAGGTGGTTGGCCAATAACCAAATAACAACATTACCAGCAAATGTGTTCGAATGTTTCTCTTGTTTATAATACTTTTGAAAATAGTATATTTTCGTTGTAATAAAACCACACTTATTGTCACATAATTTCATTTTTTACCCTTTGCAAATACAGAATATTCATCCAAAACTAAACTTATGTATTGCATTTTTCACGGTTTTCACAGATCGTTGTCCGGTAACCAAATAACTACAATACCAGCAAACGTGTTTGATGGTTTGACATCATTGACAAGACTGTGAGTGCTTTCTCTTGTTTATCATACTTTTGAAAATAGTATTTGTGTTACGCTAGCGACCGGACAGGACAACAAACAAACACAGATAAACCATCATTGGATGGAAATGTCATTTATTAAAATGACGAATATTAAAACGTGTATATTGGTAAAACATAGATGACATATCACTTCTAGTATAAAACTTAATTATATTACATAATATAAAAAGGGGTTACGCCCTATACGTTATGTCATCTGAAACCATAAATCAAATACTGCATAACGGTGTTGGTAATGTTGCCTTGCTTGGCTGTTTGATTTCTGGCCGTGGTATGTCCGAATCCAGAGGGGCGCTGTTTCCTGCAGCGGATCTTGGGATGAGGGAGGTCGCACAAGGGACAGTTGTGTTTGAAAGTACAGGGCTGTGCTGTGCAGGTTTTTCCTGTATGGAAGGCAAAGCAGTAGCCCTTGGGAACCCCACGAAAGGGCTGATTGAATCCCGTTCTCACCCCTGAAGTGGTCATCGGGACCGATTGATATGTTACTAGCTTTAGCATCAGTTCGGTGTGCAGTACCTCCCACTTCAAGGAGCGTCCTTGACGGGCTCTCCTGAATTGTTCATCGTATGCTCGCCATGCATTGTTCTGTGCGGTAATTGACAACTCCAAAATGTTGTTCGCATATTTTAAAATGTTAAAACATTCTTTTGGGAATTTTTCCAAGAAAATAGCTGCATAGATGTGGAACGCCTGTTGCCATTCTAAAACCGTGAGCGGTTTCCGTTTTTGGTCGCTCTCGACTCGCACTTGGTTTCCTGCTATAGTCACCGACATATGCGGGTCGCGTTGGTTGGGGAGCAGAGACCTTATTTCGATATATTGATCGTTCCAAATTTTAGTTTTGGTGGGAAGCGGAATGTCCGACCCCAAGGCAATAGTGTCCATCATTGTCAATTGACACCCAGTTGACGGCTCACCTTGGAGAAGGTCGCTGATTAAAGGGGTAACCGCTTCTTCCATCGCCGATGGTCCATCTCCCTCTGGTGAATTAGTAGCAGGAGGCGCGTCGGTCGGTTTCTTCATCTGTTTTGCTACGGCCTCTGCCAATTTTTCATAGTCGATATTAGCTGTTAGTTGTTCCATTGTGGTTGGTTTTGGTGCCGCTGACCGGCGGGTGGACTTTGATTTCGGCATTTTACCTAGATAATAGTATATTAAAGAACAAAAAAAAATATATATATATATAAAGTAGTTGCGGGTTTATATCCCGTGGTAACATGTATGATTCACCCATCGATTTGCAAGTAACCTGGCGGCACAGCATAGCTGGTTATTACCCAGGTAAACATCCAAACGTGGGTGAGCCAACCAACCAAATAGAAATATAATTAACATGGTATAAAAAGCTATAAAAGCATAGTATGGTCGGCCCCACCACTTGGCCTGGAGGCACAGCATAAAACTGCTGGAAGTTACCCAGGACCAATAGTTGGTGGCTACGTTATTAAAAATAAAAATACATTCGGCGGAGAGTAAAAAACTGCCAATCGATGGCATAGTATAACACCAACCGAAGATAAAATGGCCGACCATAAGATAAAAAGCCTGGAGGCACAGCTGAAATAGCTGGAAATTACCCAGGAAAACCATGTAATAAGTTGGTGGTTAGGTACCGTAGTTATAGGTAGTAGACTACTAAGTAATAGTAGAAAATGATAATGATATAGTATAAAATAATATATATATATATATATAATATAAAATAGTAGCATCAGTATTATTGCATATTCTTATAGAAAATATTTTTTATATTTACTGATAGAAACATTTATTTAAATACTGGCCTTTTAAGAATTTTTTCTGCGTGCATCATCGCTCCTCTTACACTCCTCATATACTTGTAAATGCCTGATGGACCGAGATGGACACCGTCTACATGTAGATGAGACAAATCGCCCCATAATCCTCTGTGCTTCCATAGGGTCTGTTTCTGCTGCATAACGCAATTTAACCGGTTATTTTAAAATAGATTAAAAAAAGATAACAATAACAAGACCGCGTTTCTGCTCAATTTGTGCTCCGAAATAACCGGTTAAATCTATGGGTGGTCGTCGAGCAAAACGTCATCATTACCCAAAATGCAATACACTCAGACGGAAGTAGTAAGTTGGCTGTTTGTTTACATCGACGTCAGTACAGTACACACGTGTGTGATATCGCCGAACATCTCAAACATGAACATAATAAAATGTTGTCTCCGGGTCTACAAGTTTTGTTTTTTGTAAAGCCTACTTACCATCACTAATAAAATTAATTCTCATGCCACCTTCAATAAACATGGGGAGGGTCGTGCAGCGTCCGATCGCCTAGGATCATTATTATCTAGCCTAATTCCTCAAAAAGGCGATGTCATACGGCCCTTCCCACGTGAACGACTGTCTTTCGCGAGCGCGGTCCCACTGACACCAAACGGAAAAAAAACCAGACTCAGAATGTTGCAATACCTACCAAACGAGAGTATACAATTGTTAATTAATTATGAAAACCCAACTTTTATAGCAAAAATCGTCCGAATTTATGTTAAAAACGATGAGTTTGACCGCAAAAACTTAAATCAAACGAGTGTATCCAAGTCATAGAATATCGCACGCACATAGTGCCTTTGATAGAATAATGAGTGTTGAACATTATTTCGTATATTTATGTACTAACATAAATAATAGCACATTTTTATGCTTAATAAAATCATATGTAATATATTATCAAAGGCTCTGATAACCTTTGTTTTCGGTCGATGTGATGTTTTTATAAAAAATGATGATGTAAAACGATCAAAGTAAGATTGTTCATTGTTCTCCTATTAAAGGCACTAAGGGCGTGCCATAAATACGCTCGTTTGGTTTCAGTTTTTGTTGCTAAAATTCATCTTTTTTAACATAAATTCGGACGATTTTTGCTATAAAATTTGGGTTTTCATAATTAATTAACCATTATCTATTCTCGTTTGGTAGGTATTTGCAACATTCTGAGTCCCTTTTGTTTCCGTTTTGGTATTTATAGGACCATACATATACCCTTCGCGAGCGTGTATTAACACCTCAAATTGTTTAGCTTGGGTAGTCCGGAACTCCACCCCGAATTCCTCTTTTACTTTCGCAAAAATGCTCTTATATATCTGTGAATCTTTTCTATTGCCTGCCATCCTTCCCCGTAGTTTCTCTTCCCCCCACAACTGAATAACATATCTTGTGATTTCATTCATCCACATACATGTTCACTTCTTCGTTCGATTGTCAAAACCACGAGGAAAACACACATGGTTCGCGACGGTATCTGACCCGGGGTCACAACTGTCAATCAAATAACCGTTATTTCGTGTTGCAGCTAAGAATTGCTCAGCGATAACCGGTTAAACGGCGTTCTAACACCGATTTAAATTGGTGTTTTTAACCGGTTATTTTGCGCTGCCTTTTAACCGGTTACCAAAAATGTGTCCTGTTTCTGCTGGCAAGAAAATGGAGTTAATTTATTCACACCGATTTTAATTTATTCACACCGATTTTAACCGGTTATTTTTATGCAGCAGAAACAGGCCCATAGTATAACATCATGCCTATTTGCAAACCGCCTTTCTAAAGTTCGGTTGAGTTCAATGATCCTGTCGTTAAAGCGACCACCCACTACGTTCGGCGATCGTTTAAGGAGTTGACAAATCATCACGAGTTTACAACCTGTTCCGCATAGCAGGAAGTCAACTAAAGTGCATAAGCGTGCGACTATGTAGCGATTATCTCGGTCAGCTAGGTGTTTTCTCCAAGTTGTATAATTACAACATCAGGCGACACAGGCCAAGCATATAATAAAGATGGGTATTGATGAAGTTTAAGACCCCCTCTACATCTGTAGCCAATAACAAAGTTGTGTTTCGACAGTCTCATATTAGCCGCGTTGCGTTGGCATAGTCACGTAGCCTCCGAATAAAGGAGTGCCCAAAAAGGCATACCGTAATTGGCATGATACCTTTATAAATTGAAACAGTTACTTACAGAAACGAGGGAGAATGCGTAAAATACAGTTGAATTCTGAAGAAATCACGAATAGTTAGGATGTGATACGAAAAATTACTCTCCAAATATATAATGACCACGATGAAATGGAATTTGAAAATTAAGTTTTGACGCAGGACGTAGGTTTAGTCTTAATTAAAACAAAGGAGAGGATTAAACCACATGCGCCGCCGCTTATAAAGCCCCTCCAGCGATAGTGAGTGCTTTCTCTTGTTTATCATACTTTTGAAAATAGTATATTTTCGTTGTAATATAACCACACTTATTGTCACATCATATCATTTTTTACCCTTTGTAAAGACAGAATATTCATCCAAAACTAAAATAATATAATATGCCCGTTTTTGTTTGATTATGATTGATCACAAACCTTTATTTTAACACAAGCTCCTGTATGTAGTTGTGTGTAATGAGGCCTACTTGTATTCGTTTGTTTTAGATTAAATTATTATTATCATTATTAGTAAATGTTATTGAATGAAAAATAATATTATTATGAGAGGCATCGTGTAGCTATCCTTCCGTACAGTGGAATAGCACTTGTTCTTTATTCGCACGTGTCATAATGGGGGCGCATCGGTTACCTAATGTGGTGGCACGTACATTATTAGCGTTATCCGTCCGTAAGATAAACTTAAGTTAAAATTTGAACCAGCGTTATAGGCATCTGGCAACAAACAAACATACACATTCTCCTCTTTTTTTCTGCTTTTCAAGTTCTATAAATAAAAGGAGCACAATAATTGGGGAGCAGGAACATCCCGTCAAACAACTAGTCTCTTGATTTCGGCCTTCACACTGGGTCAGTAATAGCTTGCGTGTGAGGTGATAATAGGCGATAATTGTGTTTTCCCTCGCCTGCGTGAAATCAAACCTGAGGCTTTGCAGCATTGTAGCGTCGTCGGTTCCCACTTGTGATTACGCAATACAGCAGTTTGCGTCGATACGTCGCTGCGTTACGTTGCGTTGCGTTCTAGTGGGAACCACGCTTAAGTAAACAATATTACTTTATTGATATTATTATAATTTATTTGAAATTAAGATGAAGTTTACAGGGAACATACAAATAACACAATAATAAATATACCACCGAACGTCTGAACCTCTATCATGTTATATCAAAATATTCCGACGGGGCGGATCCAGGGGTAGCGATTGCTTTGCGCTACCATTTTTGAAAGCCAAATTAAATACGAAAACAAAAATAGACACGCCTCCGTACAACTGCGCAAATGGAGCGCACTTGGCAAAACTCAGAAATTCACGTATACTCTGCAATAGTGTTGTAATAAGCTTAATGTGCACGTAGAACAAATATTATATACCTTTCTCTCATGAAAACGTCAGTTTAACTCTATGCCTCTTAAAACAATTATTTTATTTTTGGAATTAATACTCCTACGGAATATGTCTGTTTAATGTGTAATACGTTCAAATGTAATATCTTTCTGTTGCTCTTTTTGAGTTTTTCTATTTTGGCATTATTTGCGAACAAGACTATTTAATTCAGTTACTGTAGCACCATCGACGGCCATAACCAAACGTAACTAGAATTTAATTCGTCACTTTGACGAATTATAGGTGATCATTTTACTGAAATTATTTTTTTTTAAACATGCACGTACGTTAACATACGATCGGAAAATGTTGATGTATGCCATCCTATTATATACGCTTATAGTGCTGAGTTGTGCCTATATGCCATATGTACAGTATATACTGTATATCTATATACAGTGTAGCATAGGTGAAATTACGGGACACACATGTTCTAATTTTTTGGCATGATGACGTTATCAAACTAAACTTTAAGATGACAATTTCGAAAGATAATTAATTGAGCAAAAAAATATAAGATTTGGAAAAAAATTTGGCACGTAGAAGCGCTGTGCGCGCTCTTTGAAATGTGTATAACTTTGACGAAAAATATGAAAAAACTACTTTTTCACTTCAACTGGCCATATGTTAACGTCACAACATCCGATAGGCTTAATTTTTATATGAATTAATATCTACATTTCATCAGCTTTCATAATAAATTATAATCATCAAGGTAACCTTCAATTCTGAAGAGCTGTAAGATATTCAAATTTACTGCGAAGGTGAAATTACACGGCCTACGTTATTCAAGTTTTTACGCGTGATGACGTCAATAAAATGAAAATAGTGTCAACTCATGATAAAGATAATTAATTAAGCAAGCACATACTGAAATTTGTGCGAAATTCGAGCACACATAACCAAGATGCGCTCTGTTGAATGTGATAATCTACACAAGAAGATAACAAATCCTAATATTTAAATTCAAGTGGCCATTTGATGACGTCAAAACATTTTGTACGTCAAATGTGTACATGAATTCATATCTACAACTCAATGGCTTCCAGAATAAGTTAAAAAAATCGGGGGTCATCTTGCATTCTGAAGAATTATTTTCATTTTAAAAAAGACCTATTTTTCACCATTTTCAGAACTTTTGTAAAATTAATGTGCGCATTTTGTCATTTTTAACGTGCTCGTATAGCGTTATTTTAAGTCGGAACTGACTCAAATTTGGTGAATGTACTAAGGATGGTGAGTAGAATGAGATTTGTAAAAAAAATTCATATTTTTTACGCTTTTTAAGTATCGCGCGCGCAAAATTTTTTTTTGCGCAGTAATTTTTGGAAACACGCAAATGGCCTAATTCATGCTCTAAATTGATCAAAACCTAATTTTGCGCGTTTTAAATTTTTAGCGCGCGGTTTCACATGCATGACCTTGAAACGCGCAACTTTTTATTTGCTAATATTTTTACCCTTGATCTGAAGTTTACGTGTAGTGAATTTCATTAATATGTGATAATGAATTTTGGAGATATGATTGATAATGTGATTTCGCAAAATGGCGTATAAATGTCGTCACGGATGAGTGATCACGCTGGAAAGCTTATTAGGATTAAGTTATATTAAGATATTAAGATATTCTGAAATTTTTGTAATCATTGACATTAAACTTTTTGAGATAATTGTTACACAAAATAGTGTACAGAAACAATAAAAAGAAAAAAAAAAAAAAAAAAAAAATAATAATAAAGATTTTATACAATAACAATAGGTGATCATTTTATTCTAAATGATCACCTAAAAATATAGCAGAACACATGGATCATAGGCATTAAACGGTTGTATTGTATATCGTAGATGTTGATCTATGTCCAGAAATCATATGATATGGAAAGTATTTCTAAATTAATAAAATAGATAATTAGGTGATCATTTAGAATAAAATGATCACCTATTGTTATTGTATAAAATCTTTATTAGGTGATCATTTAGAATAAAATGATCACCTATTGTTATTGTATAAAATCTTTATTAGTTATCCGCACTATGGCGGATAACTCCTTGTAACTGTCCTGTTTCATCATCTTTTTTTTTTTTTTTCTGTATTATTCTTCTTTCTTTCTGTCATTTTTGTGCAGAGCGTATCTCTAAAACGTGTAAAGTTAACATTTTATAACTTTGTCAACATATGGGCAATCACGTGAAGTTGTGCTTTCCTATAATTGAATGACGTCAGAGTTGCGCAACATGACTTACGCGCGTTTTTATGAATTTCGTGTATTTAACATAGATCGAAAACCATATAACAATTTAAATTGAAACTTAGCAAAAGTCTAATTTATATCGTGCGCTAACTTTTTGTGCACTAAAAATGGCATGTTTTACACGAAGTTACACGCGCACACGCGTTTAAAATTTTACAATGCGAAAAATCAATTTCTAATCAAATTTCTACGCGTTTCATGTCATTTTGAGCATGTCAAAAATTCCCACACGTGCGCAAATTTTTACGCGCGTGGTGCACACGTAGCGTTAAAAACGTCATTTTTTCGAGTGATTTATGTTTTTCCAGCCTTTTCTAGTAATTTTACCAACTTTTAAACAATTTCGACTTCAAATTACGTCATACGAGCACGTAGAATATGATAATTTGCGCGCTTTTTTGATAAAAAACTTCAAAAATTCGTCAAAATTAAGCCTTTTTTTAAACAATCGTAGTTTTTAAACTAAACGGTAAAAATTATTTTTATTAAACCTTCTGGAAGTTGATGAGTTGTAGATATCAGATCATGCATTAATTTGGCTAACTGGACATTGTGACGTCATCGTATGGCCACGCGAATATGAAATTTAGGATTTTTGTATCTTTTGTCATAACTCCTCACATTTAATAGAGCGCATCTCCACTTATCCGTTTTCCATTTTCACCCCGATTTTGATATTGTCTAGGTCAATGAACTATCTTTAGCATGAGTTAAAAATATTTTAATTTTTATGACGTCATCATGCCTAAAAATTTAAATTACGTGTGGCATTAATTTCATCTTTACAGTAAATTTCAATCTGTTATAGCTCGTAAGAATAAAATGTGATAATCACGATTAAAACGTTTTCTTGAAGCTATTGGATTGTAGATACAAAATCATGTGAAAATTTTGCCAATCGGATGTGGTGACGTCATCATATGGCCAGTTAAATAAAAAAAGTCGTATTTTCATATTTTACGTCATAGTTCATTACATTTAAAAGAGCGCGCATTAATATTTCACCTATTCAAATTTCTTCTACACGTTAATATGTTGTTGCTGAGATAATTTCCTTCCAAAATTGCTACCTTCGCGTTTCATTTTAAAACCATCAACATGTTAAAAATTGCAATAAATAGCGGGTCCCGTAATTTCCCCTATTCTACACTGTATGTGATATGTATACAGATTACACTGTGTATACTATTATTATATGAATCAAAATAATAGAATTCAGCAATAACAACATATCATAGTCTTCAGTTCAGGTCATAATGCCATAATCTTTTTCCGTGTGCAATATTCCAACGTATGGCGTGCACGTGGCGTTTGTCGTGCGGATAACTAACTCGTCAAAGTGACGAGTTTCATGTCTAGTTATTTTTTAGGTGATCATTTAGAATAAAATGATCACCTATTGTTATTGTACTTGCATTAAAATATTTTTCTTCTTTCTGTACACTTTTTGTGTAACAAATATCTCAAAAAGTTAAATGTCAATGATTACCAAAATTTCACAATGTCTTTCAAATACTGTAACTTAGTCCTAATAAGCTTTTGAGCGTGATCACTCACCCGTGACGTCATTTATACGCCATTTTGTGAAATCACATTATCAATCATATCTCCATAATTCATTATCACATATTAATAAAATTCACTACACGTAAGGTTCAGGCCAAGGGTAAAAATATTAGCAAATAAAAACGCACGTGCACGTTGGGTCATGCGCGTGAAATCGCGCGTTAAAAATTAAAAAAGCTCAAAATTACGTTTTGATCAATTTAGAGCATGAGTTAGGCCATTTGCGTGTTTTAAAAAATTACTGCGCAAAAACACGTTTTTGCGCGTGCGTACATAGAAAGCGTAAAAAATACCAATTTTTTGTACAAATTGCATTCTACTCATCTTCCTTAGTACATTCACCAAATTTGAGTCCATTTCGACTTAAAATAGTGCTATACGAGCACGTTAAAAATGACAAAATGCGCACATTAATTGTACAAAAATGCTAAAAATCGTAAAAAATAAGGCCTTTTTAAAATGAATATAACTCTTCAGAATGGAAGGTGACCCCTAATTTTTTTAACTTATTATGGAAGCCAATGAGTTGTAGATATAAGTGTAAATACACATTAGACGTACAAAATGGTACAACGTCATCATTTGGCCACATGAATTTTAAAAATAGGGTTTTTACCTCTTTTGTCATAGACCACCATATTCAACAGAGCGCAACTTGCTTATCTGTGATCGATTTTCTTTTAATTTTTAATATGTTCTACCTCAACCAATTATGTTACTCATGAGTTGCCAATATTTTCATTTTTAAACGTCATCACGTATTAAAACTTGAATAACGTAGGTCGTGTAATTTCACCTTCGCCGTAAATTTGAATATCTTACAGCTCTTCAGAATTGAAGGTAAACTTGATGACTATAATTTATTATGGTAGCTGATGAAATGTAGATATGAATTCATATAAAAATCAAGCCTATCGGATGTTGTGATGTTAACATATGGCCAGTTGAAGTTAAAAAGTAGTTTTTTCATCTTTTTCGTCAAAGTTATACAAATTTCAACGAGCGCGCACAGCGCTTCTACGTGCCAAATTCTCTTCCAATTCTTATATTTATTTGCTCAATTCATTATCTTTCGAAATTGTCATCTTCGAGTTTATTTTGATAATTCCATCATACCAAAAAATTTGAACATGATGTGTGTCCCGTAATTTCACCTATGCTACACTGTATATAGATATACAGTATGTACTGTACATATTGTATATGGCATATAATAGGCACAACTCAGCACTATAAGCGTATAAAAGGATGGCATACATCAATATTTTCCGATCGTATGTTAACGTACGTGCATGTTAATTAATGTCAAAATTAATTTCAGTAAAATGATAAAAATGATCACCTATAATTCGTCAAAGTGACGAATTAAATTCTAGTTTCTTTCTTTTTATTGTTTCTGTACACTATTTTGTGTAACAATTATCTCAAAAAGTTTAATGTCAATGATTACAAAAATTTCAGAATATCTTTCAAATAATATAACTTAATCCTAATAAGCTTTCCAGCGTGATCACTCATCCGTGACGACATTTATACGCCATTTTGCGAAATCACATTATCAATCATATCTCCAAAATTCATTATCACATATTAATGAAATTCACTACACGTAAACTTCAGATCAAGGGTAAAAATATTAGCAAATAAAAAGTTGCGCGTTTCAAGGTCATGCATGTGAAACCGCGCGCTAAAAATTTAAAACGCGCAAAATTAGGTTTTGATCAATTTAGAGCATGAATTAGGCCATTTGCGTGTTTCCAAAAATTACTGCGCAAAAAAAAATTTTGCGCGCGCGATACTTAAAAAGCGTAAAAAATATGAATTTTTTATACAAATCTCATTCTACTCACCATCCTTAGTACATTCACCAAATTTGAGTCAGTTCCGACTTAAAATAACGCTATACGAGCACGTTAAAAATGACAAAATGCGCACATTAATTTTACAAAAGTTCTGAAAATGGTGAAAAATAGGTCTTTTTTAAAATGAAAATAATTCTTCAGAATGCAAGATGACCCCCGATTTTTTTAACTTATTCTGGAAGCCATTGAGTTGTAGATATGAATTCATGTACACATTTGACGTACAAAATGTTTTGACGTCATCAAATGGCCACTTGAATTTAAATATTAGGATTTGTTATCTTCTTGTGTAGATTATCACATTCAACAGAGCGCATCTTGGTTATGTGTGCTCGAATTTCGCACAAATTTCAGTATGTGCTTGCTTAATTAATTACCTTTATCATGAGTTGACACTATTTTCATTTTATTGACGTCATCACGCGTAAAAACTTGAATAACGTAGGCCGTGTAATTTCACCTTCGCAGTAAATTTGAATATCTTACAGCTCTTCAGAATTGAAGGGTACCTTGATGATTATAATTTATTATGAAAGCTGATGAAATGTAGATATTAATTCATATAAAAATTAAGCCTATCGGATGTTGTGACGTTAACATATGGCCAGTTGAAGTGAAAAAGTAGTTTTTTCATATTTTTCGTCAAAGTTATACACATTTCAAAGAGCGCGCACAGCGCTTCTACGTGCCAAATTTTTTTCCAAATCTTATATTTTTTTGCTCAATTAATTATCTTTCGAAATTGTCATCTTAAAGTTTAGTTTGATAACGTCATCATGCCAAAAAATTAGAACATGTGTGTCCCGTAATTTCACCTATGCTACACTGTATATAGATATACAGTATATACTGTACATATGGCATATAGGCACAACTCAGCACTATAAGCGTATATAATAGGATGGCATACATCAACATTTTCCGATCGTATGTTAACGTACGTGCATGTTTTAAAAAAAATAATTTCAGTAAAATGATCACCTATAATTCGTCAAAGTGACGAATTAAATTCTAGTTTTTATCTTACTATTCTTTGGTACTGTATATATACTGTACTTATTTATTGCATTTTTTCACGGTTTTCAGGTACTTGTACAATAACCAAATAACTACATTAACAGCAAATGTGTTTGATGGTTTGACATCATTGACAGAACTGAGAGTGCTTTCTCTTGTTTATCATACTTTTGAAAATAGTATATTTTCGTTGTAATATAACCACACTTATTGTCACATCATTTTATTTTTTACCCTTTGCCCTATTCGTATAATTATTATTATCATTATTAGTAAATGTTATTTTTTTCGCGTGATTTATGTTTTTCCAGCCTTTTCTAGTAATGTTACCAGCTTTCAAACAATTTCGCCTTAAAATCACGTCATACGAGCACGTCGAATTGGACAATTTGCGCCCGTTTTTGATTAAAAAGTAAAAAAAATCGTCAAAATTATGCCTTTTTTTAAACAGTCATAGTTTCTAAACTACATGGTGAAGTTTTTTTTTACATATTCTGGAAGTAGATGAGTTGTTGATATCGGATCATGTATCAATATGACTAACTAGACATTTTGACGTCATCGTATGGCCACTCGAATATAAAATATAGGATTTTTGTCTCTTTTGTTATAGCTCATCACATTTAATAGAACGCATCTCCACTTATCCGTATTCCATTTTCCCCCATATTTTTATATTGTCTAGGTCAATCAATTATCTTTCGCATGATTTACCATTTTTAAAATTGTGATGACTTCATCATGTTCAAAAGCGTGAATAACTTTGGTCACTTTTTTTCATCATTCCAATAAATTTAAATTTATTATAGCTCCTCAGAATAAAAAGTGATACTCATGATTAAAACGTTTTCTGGAAGCTGTTGAATTGTAGATAGGAATTCATGTACAAATTATGCGAATCGGATGTTGTGACGTCATCATATGGCCAGTTCAATTATAACAGTCGTAATTTCATATTTTGCGTCATAGTTCAAGACATTTAAAAGAGCGCGCTTCCGTATTCTACGTATCCAAATTTATTCAACACGTTGATATGTTGTTGCTCAGATAATTTCCTTCCAAAATTGCTATCTACGTGTTTCATTTTGATGACATCATCATGGTAAAAATTGGATGAAAAAGCGGGTCCCGGTATTTTCACCTATTCTGCACTGTATGTAGTACGTATACAGATATATAGTGTATACTCTATATACTTAGACGTGACACAAAATAGAGAGCACACTAACATTTTTTCAATGGCATAATCGTTTTTCTGTGCGCAATATTCTAAAGTATGACGTGCACGTGGCGTTTGCGTTGCGGATAACCTAACTCGTCCATAGTGACGAGTTCAAATCTAGTTGTTATTATCATTATTAGTAAATATTATTAAATGAAAAATAATGTTATTATGAGAGGCATTGGTTATCTTTCCCTCCGTACGGTGAAATAGCTGCACTTGTTCTTTATTCGCACGCGCAACACATGGTTTGTATCTTTCTCTTATAAAAAACGTCATAATGGGGGCGCATCGGTTACCTAATGTGGTGATACGTACATTCAGTTTCAGTTTTATTTCACACAGCATAGTGCACTATATACATTTGTACTTTGTGTTTAAGTCTGAACCTCCAAATAAAACAAACATTAACTATTGTGATGACTGAAATAATCTAGAAGGAAAACAATACTTAATGCACTTTAAATAAGTTCTTATAAGTGCAAGAAAAAAAAAACTAAAAGCTATAAAGCATTATGAATTAGTAATTGTTATTATTAGCGTTATCCGTCCGTAAGATAAACTTAATTTATCATTTTCTAGAGTTTAGGCATCTGGCAACAACCACAAATCATACACTACCTTCTCCCATTTTTTTATGTTCAAGTTTATAAATAAAGGTGAGGTGATATCTGTTTGTACACATTACATTTTCCCCTCTCCCTCAGATTTGCACCTCCTCATGGCAATATTAGCTTGCCTTTCATTTGACATTGTTTCGAGTGCCAAACAAAGTCTAAATCGCCCACTGAAATGCTGAATACAAATAACTGTACTGTGAAATATAGCTGAAAAGCTTAATGGTTATCTATTTATTGTATTGTTATACAGTATTGTTATTAATATTGTTTTAAATCAATCCGTTTGAAATGTGTGTCTTTTTTTTCAATATTTGCAGGTCTTTATATGATAACGATATAACTACCATAGATGAAGGTGCATTCGACATTAGATTCACGTATAATCTGCAATAGTGTTGTAAAAACCGTATTGTACGCACGCGGAACAATTATTATTAAATATTTTGTTCATATCTCCCTCTTATGAAAACCTTAATATGAGAGGCACCTGTTATCTAATTTTGTGTGGTACGTACACGCATATCGTTATCTCGCCGTAGTAAGGTGAACTTAGGACGTATCTATTTCATCGGCACGAATGAGAGAATCATCTGAGAACTCACCCTCGAGATCCACGTTTATACCATGTTTTATACATTTTATTTTAATATCAACTTTTTTGATTTCTATAAAATTGAGATTTAATTAATTATAATTATCGGAAATTGACGTCGTTATTCATAAATCTGATGTATATGAATTTCTTTTCCTTTGTTCGTGTTTATATTCGTCAGATTTTTTTTGGTCAAATTCGTTTGTTCCGCAGAAAATTGTATCGGGTGAAAATTATGTTGTCATTCAACCATTCAGTAGGCCTAATTATACTTATTTCCAAGCACAGTTTGACCCCCTTAGAAATTAACACTTGTACGGTATCTGTCTATAAACATGTAAGTAAAGATATAAGGGCCAAAGTAACATCAACAATTAGTATTATTATTAATTGTTTGTATTTATATTTCTGTAGTGGCACGCCGATTCTTTTGGCGCACAATATAGTTATGTGCTGTTGTTGTTTGATTGCTTTCCGAAATTAAAACAATACGTACTGATTGTACCGTCCCTTAGTATGCATACTATACATTTAATTATGTGTTGCCTTTTTTTCACTTCTTTCAGGTGGTTGCACAGTAACCAAATAACTACATTACCAGCAAATGTGTTTGATGGTTTGACATCATTGACAACACTGTGAGTGCTTTCTCTTGTTTATCATACTTTTGAAATGTGTATTTTCGTTGTAGGATAACCACAGTTATTATAGTCACATCAATTTAATTTGTTTATGCTTTGCTACTTAACAATTACAGAATATTCATCCAAATTTAAAATAATTATAATTAATATATATATAATAATAATAATAATAATATTTTTTTTTAAAATTATGATTAATGTATTCTTAATATTGGTAAAAAATATGTACACATTTAACACAAGCTCTTCTACGTAGTTTGTTGTTTTGATACTTTGATTCCTAAATTTTATTACAGTAATTTGTTATTATAACTGGTATGTTTTATTAAATGAGAAATTACATAATTATTAAAAATGTGTAATCATTAGATATTGTAGCAGACAATACGTCACACTGTGTTGCACTTTGTGACAAAAAAATATTTACAAATCATGTAATTCTTTAATTAATTGCACCACATACTACCATGATATAACGAACAGTTCTTATGACACGAATCCAATCAGCAGTACATTAGGGTTATATCTATGGATAACATTCCCCTAGAAGGTATAAGTGGGAACAAGTTTAAGAAAGGATTTAGCGAAGGCAATACATAGGTCTCTACACCAGGCTGCTAAGGCATACAAGGTATTGTTTTTGCCTAACATAATCTTACTGACACATTTCAGAACGTGGTTAAAGCAAAGACCTCCATTTTAAGCCGGAGTAACGTATTCTGGTCTAACACACCCGATTATCGGTACTGTATCCCGATTTCTCCAGTAACATTAAAATTCGATAAAACAGCATCATTTAACATTATGATTAATGTAGGCCTATTCTTAATATAAATGATAAAAAATATGTACTAATTTAACACAAGCTCGAGCTCCTGCACGTATTTTGTTGTATAACTGGTATGTTTTATTAAATGAGAAATTATATAATTATTATAAATGTTTATTCTTAACCTAATGATACAAGAACCACATGTGATACATTTAAGATTCTGTATTACGAAATTGAAATAATTGTCATATGTGGAGATAGCATTGACAATCGTTTAAAATCACAGACAATCCAGACGCATGGCGTTAAATGTTTCTCTATGCGGTTGTCCACAGTAAATTTAAACAAGAAGGAATAGGCACACTCGACATAATTGTTTCGATTCACGTATAATCTACAATAGTGTTATAAGCTTATTTTGCACGCGGAACAAATATTATATATCTTCCTCTAAGAAAACGTCATTATAAGAGCCATTTGTTATCTATATAGTGTGGTGGTACGTATACGTTTGCGTTATCCCTCCATTACTACAGTAGTGAACTATGACATATTGTTTCATTTCATGTATGATTTGCAATAGTGTTGTAATAAGCTTATTGTTCACACGGAACAAATGTGATATATCTTCCTCTCATGAAAACGTCATTATGTGAGGCATCTGTTATCTAATGTAGTGTGGTACGTACATGAACAGCGTTATTCCTCCGTAGTTAGGTGAACTTAGGAAGTATCAATTCCATCGGCACAAATGAGAGAATCATTCGAGAACTCGTCCTTATGATTATCGAAAATTGATGTCATTATTCATAAATCTGATGTATATTAACGACATTACTTTTTATTTCTTCATGTTTATATTTGTCAGATTTTTTAAAAAATAAATTTGGACAAATCAGAATTTTGTATTGGGTGAACTATTAAACGGTGTTAAGGCACAGTTAAGTGTAACTTTATGCTTTAGTGTAATAGTGTTGTAATAAGCTTATTGTGCACGAGGAACAAATATTGTATATCTTCCTCTCATGAAAACGTCAGTTTAACTCTTTTTCTCATAAAAAAAATTATTTTATTTTAGGAATTAATACTTCAATGAAATATGTCTGTTTCATGCGTAATACGATCAAATGTAATATCTTTCTTTTTGCTCTTTTTAAGTTTTTTTATTTTGGCATTATTTATGCGAACTCAAGACTATTTAATTCAGTTACTGTAGCACCATCGGCGGCCATAACGAAACGTAAAAATATAGCAGAACACATGGATCATCGTCATTTAACTGTTGATGTATTGTATTGTAGATATTGATCTATGTCATCATATGATATGGAAAGTACAACATGATTACAGTAAAATATAGATAAAACATAATTATATCATGTAGAAGCAGTTAATGAAAAACAGCTAAAACATGCAAATAATGATAATACGAGCTAAAGTAGCATTAAACAAGTATTAGTATGTCCTTGTATATACCTTGTAATGGTTTCACTGCTGGAGTGACACGCCTAATTAGACATAAGCTTTTTTTTACCTCTGCTGGCACAATTAGATAGGCCTATTTGTTGTTATGTTTTGTTTGTTTTTCGAAATTAATAAAATAGATAATGTTTTATCATACTATCCCTTAATACTGTATATATTATTTATTACATTTTTCACGATTTTCAGGTGGTTGGCCAATAACCAAATAACAACATTACCAGCAAATGTGTTCGAATGTTTCTCTTGTTTATAATACTTTTGAAAATAGTATATTTTCGTTGTAATAAAACCACACTTATTGTCACATAATTTCATTTTTTACCCTTTGCAAAGACAGAATATTCATCCAAAACTAAACTTATGTATTGCATTTTTCACGGTTTTCACAGATCGTTGTCCGATAACCAAATAACTACAATACCAGCAAACGTGTTTGATGGTTTGACATCATTGACAAGCCTGTGAGTGCTTTCTCTTGTTTATCATACTTTTGAAAATAGCATATTTTCGTTGTAATATAACCACACTTATTGTCACATCATATCATTTTTTACCCTTTGTAAAGACAGAATATTCATCCAAAACTAAAATAATATAATATGCCCGTTTTTGTTTGATTATGATTGATCACTAAACCTTTATTTTAACACAAGCTCCTGTATGTAGTTGTATTGTGTGTAATGAGGCCTACTTGTATTCGTTTGTTTTAGAGTAAATTATTATTATCATTATTAGTAAATGTTATTGAATGAAAAATAATATTATTATGAGAGGCATCGTGTAGCTATCCCTCCGTACAGTGGAATAGCACTTGTTCTTTATTCGCACGTGTCATAATGGGGGCGCATCGGTTACCTAATGTGGTGGCACGTACATTATTAGCGTTATCCGTCCGTAAGATAAACTTAAGTTAAAATTTGAACCAGCGTTATAGGCATCTGGCAACAAACAAACATACACATTCTCCTCTTTTTTCTGCTTTTCAAGTTCTATAAATAAAAGGATCACAATAATTGGGGAGCAGGAACATCCCGTCAAACAACTAGTCTCTTGATTTCGGCCTTCACACTGGGTCAGTAATAGCTTGCGTGTGAGGTGATATCTGTGTCTACACTTTATATTTCCCCTCCCTCCATATTTGCACTTCCTCATGCTAAAATCAGCCTATGTGCTTTACATCTCAATAATTAACACACTTAGCTTTAATAATGTTTAAAAAAACGTGGTCACATGTGTTTAAATTTTTTCCGATTTTGTTTTCTTCAGTGCTGAATAACTGGCACTTTTCTAACTTCTAGCGACGCAACGTAACGCAACCTACGCAACGTAAGAAAATGCCCTTCCGATAATTGTGTTTTCCCTCGCCTGCGTGAAATCAAACCTGCGGCTTTGCAGCATTGTAGCGTCGTCGGTTCCCACTTGTGATTACGCATTCTAGTGGGAACCACGCTTAAGTAAACAATATTACTTTATTGATATTATTATATTTGAAATTAAGATGAAGTTTACAGGGAACATACAAATAACACAATAATAAATATACCCTAATTGCCCTATTCGTATAATTATTATTATCATTATTAGTAAATGTTATTTTTTTCGCGTGATTTATGTTTTTCCAGCCTTTTCTAGTAATGTTACCAGCTTTCAAACAATTTCGCCTTAAAATCACGTCATACGAGCACGTCGAATTGGACAATTTGCGCCCGTTTTTGATTAAAAAGTTAAAAAAATCGTCAAAATTATGCCTTTTTTTAAAGAGTCATAGTTTCTAAACTACATGGTGAAGTTTTTTTTTACATATTCTGGAAGTAGATGAGTTGTTGATATCGGATCATGTATCAATATGACTAACTAGACATTTTGACGTCATCGTATGGCCACTCGAATATAAAATATAGGATTTTTGTCTCTTTTGTTATAGCTCATCACATTTAATAGAACGCATCTCCACTTATCCGTATTCCATTTTCCCCCATATTTTTATATTGTCTAGGTCAATCAATTATCTTTCGCATGATTTACCATTTTTAAAATTGTGATGACTTCATCATGTTCAAAAGCGTGAATAACTTTGGTCACTTTTTTTCATCATTCCAATAAATTTAAATTTATTATAGCTCCTCAGAATAAAAAGTGATACTCATGATTAAAACGTTTTCTGGAAGCTGTTGAATTGTAGATAGGAATTCATGTACAAATTATGCGAATCGGATGTTGTGACGTCATCATATGGCCAGTTCAATTATAACAGTCGTAATTTCATATTTTGCGTCATAGTTCAAGACATTTAAAAGAGCGCGCTTCCGTATTCTACGTATCCAAATTTATTCAACACGTTGATATGTTGTTGCTCAGATAATTTCCTTCCAAAATTGCTATCTACGTGTTTCATTTTGACATGATCATGGTAAAAATTGGATGAAAAAGCGGGTCCCGGTATTTTCACCTATTCTGCACTGTATGTAGTACGTATACAGATATATAGTGTATACTCTATATACTTAGACGTGACACAAAATAGAGAGCACACTAACATTTTTTCAATGGCATAATCGTTTTTCTGTGCGCAATATTCTAAAGTATGACGTGCACGTGGCGTTTGCGTTGCGGATAACCTAACTCGTCCATAGTGACTAGTTCAAATCTAGTTGTTATTATCATTATTAGTAAATATTATTAAATGAAAAATAATGTTATTATGAGAGGCATTGGTTATCTTTCCCTCCGTACGGTGAAATAGCTGCACTTGTTCTTTATTCGCACGCGCAACACATGGTTTGTATCTTTCTCTTATAAAAAACGTCATAATGGGGGCGCATCGGTTACCTAATGTGGTGATACGTACATTCAGTTTCAGTTTTATTTCACACAGCATAGTGCACTATATACATTTGTACTTTGTGTTTAAGTCTGAACCTCCAAATAAAACAAACATTAACTATTGTGATGACTGAAATAATCTAGAAGAAAAACAATACTTAATTCACTTTAAATAAGTTCTTATAAGTGCAAGAAATAAAAACTAAAAGCTATAAAGCATAACTATGAATTAATAATTGTTATTATTAGCGTTATCCGTCCGTAAGATAAACTTAATTTATCATTTTCTAGAGTTTAGGCATCTGGCAACAACAACAAATAATACACTACCTTCTCCCCTTTTTTTCTGATTTTCAAGTTTTATAAATAAAGGTGAGGTGATATCTATATATTTTATATACATTTTCCCCTCTCCCTCAGATTTGCACCTCCTCATGGCAATATTAGCTTGCCTTTCATTTGACATTGTTTCGAGTGCCAAACAAAGTCTAAATCGCCCACTGAAATGCTGAATACAAATAACTGTACTGTGAAATATAGCAGACAAATGTAGTGGTTATCTATTTATTGTATTGTTGTACAGTATTATTATTATTAATATTGTTTTAAATCAATCCGTTTGAAATGTGTGTCCTTTTTTTCAATATTTGCAGGCATTTATATAATAACGCTATAACTACAATAGATCAAGGTGCATTTTCTGCTTTTGCTTCATCACTGTCAACACTGTAAGTTAATATTGTATAGACTTGTCATAATTGTCTTTTTTCTGTTTTCGTGTTTCGATGTTTTCTATACAGTGTGTACAAATACTATACGTATGTTTGTCAAAATATTTAATAATATACATGTAGTTGTTTGATGCTCTGTAAAATTATCGGAATCATATTCATTAATTCTTGTAGTAACTTTGCCATACAACAGCTTATGTGTCGTAGACATAGTCTGCAAAATCTGTACATTTTATAATAGCTTTGCTCTCGATATACACACATGGTACACCTGCAGTTTCCTTTCTCTCACTAAAAATTTCATTGCTTTCTTTTCAAATATGATGTTTGACTATTAAGTCTAATTTAAAATACCATAACAGTGCCATATTTAACACAGTGTCACCCCGGTCATAGACATGAACGCGCATTTGAGCACAACACGACTTTAAAACATTGGCATGAGGTCATTGTATCTTTGTCCAGTAAAGAAAAGTCAACATTAGAACAAATTGCAACAACAATTTTGTTTGGTTTTGTTTGCTTGATATGGTCCAAATGAACATCATATCTAAAGTTTACCAAAAAGAAATTGAGTTAATTAACATATATTCAAAATGACCGCCATTTACAACTTGAAGCCTCATAATATATTCTAAGTGATAGCACGGATAGATATAACAAATGATATGATAAATGTTATAACTATAATTATTAGCATATTTAAATTACAGTTTGACGTCATAACGTGTAGTTAAATATGTCTGTTTTGTAATGAAATTAGTTTAAATTATTGTAAATGTAATAGTACTATATAGGCTTAGATATAATATCTAAAATGAGCTGACGTAAACAATGATAACAAGAAGTGTTCCTTACCTTTCCGAGTAGCAAACAATAATTTGTGGATAAAATGTACTTACTACCCCAGATCTAGGCAAAACGCAAATGAGATGACCAATCGCAAGCAACAGTTCGGATGACCTATTTTTATATCGTGATTTGGCAAATTACTTACAGCGTCCGTGCGTTACGTCCAAGTTACGAACGAACAGGATAAACCACTAAAGACATAAGAATGAGAAATGTCTTCATGACTTAATACCACTGAATCTTTTACTCATTTAAATTTTAAAATGTTTTTTTGCAGTTGGATATATGGCAACGAATTAAAAAATTACAAAGATAGTACTTTTGAAAACTTGATCAACATAAACGAATTGTAAGTATTAACATGGTTTTTTAAAGCTAAGATCATCGTCAAAAGTGTGCAATTTATTAATATATACAATTAATATAAAAAAACATGAACCAACAAGTCGGTGTAAAGTTTACATTGATATTGTTATTGGTCCGATGGTCACATACTTCCATCAAATTAACTTAAAAACATGAATTTCGCATAAAATTTAAGATAACTTAAATCTAATCAAATAAAATCGACTTAAAAGTACGAACGTATATTCAGGTAAGACATCATTATCAAATTACTAAGTCGATATAGCAAGAAATTTCAATAATAAGTGTTTTTTCCAAAAAACATTAAAGATTGAATAGGCTATTTGTAGTTTTAATAAAGTTTACTACTAAAAAAAAAAGAAAAAAACAAATGTTTTCACTTATAAAACATAAACGCTAATCTGAATTTTTGGCTATAAATTACAGTTTGTTTAGAAATATTATTTAATATACTATTTAATATAATACAATTATATTATAATATAATGCATTTTATTTAATATAATAGTAAATGTTCATAATATAACGCTAAAACCAAATAATATAATACAAAACGTCAATAACTTGTTATATTTTTCACATAATATATTAGAAATAGATATAATATAATGTATTTTGATACATTAATTTGTATAATATAATGCTAAAACCAAGTAGGCCTAATATAATGCAAAACGTATAATTCATTACAATACAATATTTATAATATAATAACAATTGATATAATAATATAATATTTCGAATACTTCAGACAGCTGAGGCTTGCCATAATTTTAGGCTATAAATTACAGTTTGTTTAGGAAAAAACTTTTTTTTTTCTTGATCCATGGTCAAAGTGAATAACTATCATGTTTTTATTTATACATCACCAAAAATAGGCAATCGGATCATCGCCGAATTTGCTGCCTTGTTTATAAAATTGAAGTCTGCTATCCGAGAGTTACCCTTGCAGCATGTAAAGAAATATTAAAGGGAAAATTCCGAGAGTTGATGTGTCCGATGGATTCGACAAGAAGCACCGATGATTTTACGGTATTGTACAGTAGTATATGAATACACAGCACTGTGTTATTTTACCTTAACACTGACAATCCACCAAACTAAGTAACATTTTATTCTTCTTTTTTTGGTCTTTTATTTCATTCTGCTGTACACTTTACACGATCTCTATATATTCTCTGTATATTATAGACAAACAAAAATTAAAATTGTATTTTTTAAACAGTTACATTAATGTGTCGGGTAAAAGGACATTCTTAAATACCAATTCCATTAAGTTTTACAAATTCAGAAGCATTTTACAGAAATCCCTTTCTCGCGACAAGGGCCTAGTTTCGGTCTGGCTGTTATTATATTATCATATTTGTATTGCTGAGCGAAAGGAGTTATAAGAATATGTTGTTGAAAAGAAATCTCTTTAAAATGCTATTTTTATTTGCCATCCCATGATTTAAGTTTTGCTCTCCCTCTCACCGTTCCCATGCCTGTGTTAAACGTCAGTGGATTTTCATTTAAAGCGGTGAATTTGCAACGCGCGGAATCGATAGAACTTTGTCTAGTTTCGGGCGAATCTTTTCGCGTGACGTGTAAATGCTCAGTGGGTTGGCTCTTACCTAGTTTGCATGTGGACATATAGGCAATTGTACAATCCCAACCGAGGCCGATCAGGAATATCCCACTACCCCGTTTCTGAAGAGAAACGCATTATGATTATCGGAAACAACAACAGAAATCGGTAAAAAATATGATACCTAATTTACTTTCCATTTTTAATAATTGTTTTTACGTTTTTTTTTCTTGTGCAGACGGTGGCTCCTGATTTCTGAACTGAGAAGGCGATAAAGCATATTCCGTTAACAACGTTACAACCAAGATGGCCACGGATACTTTCATTCTGGCCATCGGCTTCTGGTTAGCGGAAGTGGCAGACATACGCTCTGCTTTCCATAGTAATTGTGGAAATACACTGTTTGTCGATTACGCTTTGTGTACAACTCGTAAAACTTAAAAACAAGGTTTCCTCTGAAATTTCCAGACGAAGACTAATAATTTAATCGTGTTTATATCAATTATTTTTACAGTTTATTGTTTTCTAAATGTTTTTTTATTGCATTTTGGATTTTGCATTAATGACCTTACAACACTTCATTATCACAACAATCAAGCCTAATGTATTTATTGTACAATGATTGTTTTTTCCAAATGCTACTTCATGTAATTCTGCACAAAACAATATTCAATACTGCAGACTTTAATTCCATCTTTCTGTTTCTATCCGATCCGATTTACTACAAATAAATAACAAACTTTATTTTGAGAAATAATACATTTATAGGCCTGATTTATGCAATGGAAAAGTCATGATAAGGCAAATTATACAATACATAACCATTGGTTATACTATAATTACAACGATATAATGATATGCCTATAAAGTGAATATAATACAAACACGTGCTTTTCCTAGCTGAGCTGTGGGCTACATAAGACTTATACTACTACTGTAGGTCATTCAGCAGCTTCATGCTTCTAAATAAACCCATTAATCCAGCCCTCACTCTAACTCTAGGCTTCTTTAAGCCTCTTAACCTCAGTCCATCTTCAGGCTAAGCTGTAATTGTATCTACTCAACAAGCTACATATTACAAAAGAACACTGCACAAGTATACATAATAAATAGGTCTAATTTGCATAAACCATATGGTTGTGCTGCGCTTGTGTTGATACCCATCACAATAGAATCACTGAAGTGTGACGGTTAGTTAAGTATAATACAAACACAGGCACAACACACAATAAAGCTAGGATTGGCACTTACACTTTCATTGGATTGTATTAGTTTTATGTAAGATTTGGTAGATAAGATTGTGTTTTATTTCAATTGATGTTGGCTTATTTCATTAATATAACCTATACATTTATCGATGCAGTTTGGTGGATTGTATTAGTTTTATGTAAGATTTGGTAGTTAAAATTTAGCATTTATTTCAATTGATGTTGGCTTTTTCATTAATATAACCTATACATTTATGGATGTAGTTTGGTGGATTGTATTAGTTTTATGTAAGATTTGGTAGATAAGATTGTGTTTTATTGATGTTGGCTTATTTCATTAATATAACCTATACATTTATCGGTGTTGTTTGGTGGATTGTATTAGTTTTATGTAAGATTTGGTAGATAAAATGTAGTATTTATTTCAATTGATGTTAGCTTTTTCATTAATATAACCTATACATTTATGGATGTAGTTTGGTGGATTGTATTAGTTTTATGTAAGATTTGGTAGATAGAATGTAGTTTTATTACAATTGATGTTGGCTTTTTCATTAATATAACATTTTTACATTTATCGATGTAGTTTGGTGGATTGTATTTGTTTTGTAAGATTTGGTAGATAAAATGTAGTATGTATTTCAATTGATGTTGGCTTATTTCATTAATATAACCTATACATTTATCGATGTCGTTTGGTGGATTGTATTAGTTTTATGTAAGATTTGGTAGATAAAATGTAGTATTTACTTCAATTGATGTTGGCTTATTTCATTAATATAACCTATACATTTATCGATGTCGTTTGGTGGATTGTATTAGTTTTATGCAAGATTTAGTAGATAAAATGTAGTTTTTATTTCAATTGATGATGTTGGCTTATTTCATTAATATAACCTATACATTTATCGATGTAGTTTAGTGGATTGTATTAGTTTTATGTAAGATTTGGTAGATACAATGTTGTTATATTTTAATTGATGTTGGCTTATTTCATTATACCTATACATGGATGTAGTTTGGTGGATTGTATTAGTTTTATGTAAGATTTGATAGATAAAGTATACTATATTATTATAAATAATGTTCGCTTTTCACTAAAATGAAGATAAAGTTATTATTATGAATATTTCATAGGCCATATAAAACAAATACTATAATTGTTTGTATCTCGATCCCCACTGATGAAATTCCTTTTTAAAGAAAAACGAATTTCAAGAGCTGATGTGGGCTAGCCGACCTCGTAAAGAAGCCCACCTCCCAAAAATAACAAATCAAAAAGAAACCACTCTTTATTTTGAAAAGGTAATCTCGAAAAGAGGCCCACCATCGATATAAAGCCTCATGTGATTATCTTACTTCTTTTTAAGATACGGTAGTTTAGGCTTCTCTTTTCTAGAGTGTGTCGGTTTGGCAGTGCAACGGATGTTATGCGAAGACATTTGTTGACCGCTCGTTTTCCGTTGATTTTCCATTGCAATTTGCCAAGTAACATTAACAATGTGGATTACTATAATCTATATAAATTAACAATTTAAAAATCAATTAAAAACGTTTTATTTCAAATAATATTATTACAGTAGGCCTATGTGAAGCGCCGCTGATTATGTGCTTATCATCTATAATGTATATCGCTAAATAAGTGTTAATGTTAATACCTTAGTTGGATAATACTGTAGGCATATAACGAATGTGTTAACATGAACAGAAACATGAATCTGCTTCAAGATTTGTTTGGACGAGATATATGTTATTATAGTGGAAATTCAGTAATTTAGTGATAATTGACCTATGACCCCTATCGTTCGTTTAACGTTTTTGGTACCAAAATATATCGGATAATATGACCAATACTGACGAATAGACAAACAGTACGGTAGGCTACTTACTTGCCGTTTACGCTGTTGTCGGTCCACTATATGAGAGAAGCCGCCTTTATTCTCATCTAATTATTTCCTTAGAAAAAAAAAACTTAAAAAACTTAAATATGCGAATCAATTTTTATCGAAATTACCAGACCAAATTTAAAAAACATCGTTATTGGAACAGTTTATAGGCCCCCCTCTTTTGACCCAAACACATTTTCAGATGAATTAGATTCTGTTCTTTCAACATTATCCAAAGAAAACAAGATTGTGTATATCCTTGGCGATTTCAATATTGACATTCTCAAATATGAATTTGATAATGAAGCCCGCCATTTTATAAATTCACTGTTTAGTAACCATTACCTTCCATGTATTCACAAACCATCCCGTATATCTAAAACCACTGCTACTCTGCTTGACAACATTTTTACAAATCAGTTCGATCATCACAACATATGTGGTTTACTTTATTGTGATATCTCTGATCATCTTCCTGTTTTCAATATTTCTTTTATTAATAATATTCCAACTGGCTCAGATGGGGAAGAAATTCATGAGTTTAGAAAAATAAACTATACATCCCTGGAAAACTTTCGCATTGATGTGGCTTCACAACAATGGCTTGAAGTTATAAATACTGACGATCCCAACACTGCATATAACAATTTTGACAATAAATTAAAATCACTTTATAATAAACACTTTCCCCTCCAAAAATCAAAAAAAAAAAAAAAATAAAATAAAATCCTGGATGACTAATGGATTGCTAAATTCAGAAACTTTATTCTAAATTCCTCCACTGTCCTTCTGTCGCCAATGAAAAAACATACAAAAAATTTCGCAATAAACTAAATACTTTGGTCAAACTGGCTAAAAAATTACATTACAAGGACACCTTCATTAAACATAAAAATAATATCAAGGCAACCTGGAAAACCATCAATTCACTACTCAACAACCCCAATAATCGAAACTCTGATATCTCTATCAACTATAACGGTGAACTGACTAAAGATCCCAATACAATATGTAATGCTTTTAACAAATACTTTGTAGAAATCGGTCCCTCCCTTGCTAACAAAATTCCCAATGTCAACAACTCATTTAAAGACTTTCTGCCAAATCCAACTCATAATTCTTTATTTCTTAATCCAGTTGATGAGACGGAAGTTATAAAAATTATCACATCCTTTGAAACAAACAAATCCCCTGGCATTGACGATTTTAAAACTAAACCCATTAAATATGTCGCCAATTTGATCTCCTTCCCTTTATCCCATATTTTTAATCTTGTTTTAACTAATGGTGTGTTCCCAGACAGGATGAAGATAGCGCGCGTTACTCCTATTTATAAGTCCGGAAACAAATCTGATCTCTCCAACTATCGTCCTATCTCAATTCTTTCAATTTTCTCGAAAGCCTTGGAGAGAGTGATTTATGAACGTACGTCCTCATTCATAAATAAATACAACATTCTCTACAAAAAACAATTTGGATTTAGAAAAAGCCACAATACTGCATCCGCTCTAATCGACCTAACTAATAAAATTGTTGATGGTTTCGAAGACCGTCACCTCACATTAGGAATTTTTATAGACCTCTCCAAGGCTTTCGATACAATTGATCACAATATACTCTTATTCAAATTATCTCACTATGGAATCCGTGGCCCTGCTTTAAATCTCTTCAAAAGTTACCTCTCTAATCGTGTCCAATGCACAAAATTCTCCAATTCAATCTCTAATTTCAATCATGTAACTTGTGGTGTTCCCCAAGGCTCCTTACTCGGTCCCCTTTTATTTATTCTGTACATTAACGATATCTATCTTTCTTCCCCATTACTTGATTTTTACCTATACGCTGACGACACAACTGTCACTTATTCTCACCCTGAAATCCAAACTCTGTTTAATACTACCAACTCCCACCTAGAGATGTTGTCCCAATACTTTGCTGCTAATAAACTTTCTATAAACCATAAAAAATGTAACTTCATCCTGTTTGGGACTCCCCAGAAGTTAAAAAATGTTGACCCATCACTATACAATATTACCATTGAAAATATTAACATCCCCTCTGTTCAATCAGCAAAATTCTTAGGTGTCCATCTTGACTCTGGCCTGACGTGGAAAACACACATTAGTGTAACTGAAAACAAAATTTCCAAAAGCCTTGGTATTATTTTTCGTTTGTCTTCATATTTACCCCCTAATATCCTACGCATCCTGTATTGCTCTATGATTCTTCCCTATTTGAGTTATTGTAATATTGTTTGGTGCAACACATACCCCACAAACCTTAATAAATTGCATACCCTCCAAAAGAAGGCTATCAGAATTATATCTGGCGCGCCTCCGCTTTCCCATTCCTCTCATTTATTTTCAAATCTTAATCTCATCAAACTTAATGATATCAACTTAATTCAACAAACCATTTTTGTCTACTCTGCCTTAAACAACATCCTTCCTCACCATCTTTGTTATATATTTACTTCCAATTCCTTCTATCATTCCCATCACACACGTACTAAAAATAAATTATCTATACCCTCCCATAGAACAAATTTTTTCCAACATAACATTCGATACTCTGGACCCACCCTATGGAACAACCTACCACCCTCCATTTTAAAATCTGCTTCCCCTAAGATACTTCTCTCAAAATTAAAAAAATACACCTTTTCTACTTATTAAATATTTATTAATCGGTCATGTCTCGATCTGCAGTACCAACAGATTTTTTTTTTTTTCTGTTATTCATATTTTAGATTATGAAATTTATTATGATTTTCTTCAATGCATTTCTTTTCTTTTTTATTTGTGTTAAGGCTCGCCCAACACAAGATGTTACAAACATCTTTCTGGGCTTTTGCCTTCATTTTCTGATATACTTTTATAATTCTGTACAATCCTGTTTCTTGTTTTCCTACTGTATGTATTCAGATTTTGTAAATAAATGTCTATTGAATTGAATTGAATTGTACTTATTTTATTTGGCCTTTTAAAAAATATTGATGTAATTGAATTTTATTGTTACAGTTATAGCATACAAGAGTTTTTGATTTAATGTAATAAATGTAATTTCCATTGGGTTGGTGAACCTGTCCATTATTATTATACCGTCATGGGAGTAATGGGCTTTTGAGTATATAAATATATATTTTATATTTTATTTTTTATATAACATCACCTGTAACATCAACATTGTTCCTGTTGGAATGTTTTTGAATAAATAAATAAATATTGGGGTTTTACTGTCCACAACAACAACATTATAATGGACAAATTAAACACTTATAATGACATATTTCATCAACCCCAATCTGTAACTTTGTTTGCTTTATCATGTTGTGATTAATTGTTATAACCATATCAATGTATAGTCTGGTGAAGATTCTGTGAAAAAAGTATTACTGCAAGCTTGGTATATTACTAATGCTTGGTTCCACTAGAGAGACGCAATGCACAGAGCGCAACGTTAGTGACCAATTACAAGTGATGGATTTTGTGATTGGTCAACTCACTTGCATCCAGCCTAGGTATTTTTTATGTATTTATAATTTATTTAATTCGGGTATAAAAACACATATATACAAAAAGCAGCAGAAGCTGAAAGTATTTAATTTATATAAAAAGTACACAATGTAACCAATATTAGCCTACAAGCGATGGGTTATTCGAACTACTTTCGCTTATGTGATTGGTCAACTCACTTGCTTTGCGTCTACCTATAGGCCTATCCTCTTGCATTGCGTCTCTTGTGGGAACCACAAGCTTTACTTTGTGTGAACATTTAGTAATATTTGATTTAAATAAAACATAGTTGTGAAAATAAAATCGTTAAAGTTTTTTTGTTGTACTTTTAGTCCTTTAATATTGTTTGGTGATATAGGCTATCGAGGCTCTGTGGTCAGATGTAAATAATATTATATTATAATATTATAATATTTCGTATTTAATTATTAGGCAAATGACCGATAGGCCTACACATAATATCGATGCCCTTTTCGGGAAGACATATTAAACTGGGTGCGGTGAGATGTACGACGGGACAGACAGCCGATTACAGAATATGGCAGAGATATTGAATGATATAGGACAAGGATCAAATTTCTAATTGTAACTGAATAGAATAGAATGCATGATTAGACGCAACCATTAGCGGCATGACTGATGTGAGTGATTAATGTGTTTTACGGACGGTTTCAAGGACTATCCTACCAGTGGGCAGTTCACTGGTCAAATGATTGACACTTTGTATCACCGTTTGTAACTGGAACTGTGACGACATTGCAAGAATACTAGGCCAACATTTTTAATTGAAAAGTGCTTTGGTATTAACATGGAGCTGAAAACTTTTTCTATCTTTCTTTCTAAAATAAATGGTCACTATAGATTCAAACTAGGCATAGTCCACCACCGTAGTAATTAAATTAACTAAATTAAAATTGTTGGTATTCTTTGGCCGTTGTTTGATAATTACATCTTGCCACGTTTTTTTTTTATAATGATTTGGCGATACGCTCCTATTAATTAGGCCTACTAGCAGAGGGTTCGATGAGTTTTGAAAAGTTATGGAAATGTGGTCTAACATATAGCAATTCAGTTTTTTAAGGCCCTTCTTACATGTCCGAGCCTTTGGAAATATCTATATCTTATCTATTTTTTTTCTCTTTTGTGGGGGCAACCCACTTTTATTGCAATGATAAACAATATGGTGAAGGTTACAGTATATATGTCTATCTATCTATATCTTATCTATTAATAATGCAACTAAATTTCTTCTTCTCCAAAACCACTGAAAGGTACGTGATCACATTTGGCACACTGATGTTTATTGAGGGGCCACACACGACAGGCTATGTCACTTTTCTGAATTTTAAGGATAAACACTAAAAAAAGGCAAAAAATAGCAGTAATTTGACGTCTCAGCGACCATGTTACGTCACTGTATAAACTACGCAACCTCCTATGTTGTGTACCGCCATGGCCGGATCTACAAATACCATTCCGGGCCGTTAAATAAACAGTCTTTAGTCAACCGATATCGAATGATCGCGCCGTTGAAATTTTAATGAATTATCCTTGGAACAGAATGTATTTTGTAAATCACGGTTTGGCTCAGTGAGGAAATCGCCGTGACCATTGATATCAATGCTTAGTAGGTTCGAGTTCAATCCGCGACATGTGTACTAATTAGGTATCACCGTTTGAAGCTAAAAATCAAAACTAAACCACAATGTCATTATAAAACTAGCAAAAAAGATACGAACAAATGCACACAACAAAATAGAAAAAAAAAACACATGAAAAAAATGTAAATGAAAAAAAAAAAAACACACAAATAAAACGAATCCAATAGCCTAGGTGTCGTGTTTCCACAAAACAAATGTATAGTTTTGTGTCATTGTTTCAAAAATGTCAATAAAAAAACACACACAAATAAAAGGAATCCAATCCGCTAAATATCAAATATCAACAAAAATACACCCAAAATGTTTGTGTCCGAGCGCATTACTGTTATTATTGCAATACTTCACATCTTAATTCGATAACTTACCAATTCATATTTTATCATTAAATAGTTTTAATCTCTGCCGACTGAAAAGTCTATCCCGCTCATGCACGTTGTCATTTTCTGAGGCCTACCCCAAATCCAGTATTGCTTTCATTTTGTAGCTTACATATATTTCAAAGTAATAGTAGTAATACTCCGTGTATAACAAAATCTTAAGTAGTTCCGAATTGAATTGTTGACATTTGTTCGTTTAAAAAAAAAACAATTTGTCGGGAAGCAAATTTTTATTTCGTACAAAAGTTGGGGCCCCTTATGTGAAAGATAGCCGAACTACTTAAGTTCCTAAATATAACTAAACCTAACCCTCTAAATAATCACTCTCTCACTATAAAGTAAAAAGAACCCCATAGGCCTACATCGACATGTAAGGTCCATAGCCTAATCCACTCGACTACACAGACGGCTCGACAGAAAACCTTTATTAGCGAATTGTAGTTAGCTCATTTCTGACGTAGCTTATGGACATTATTAATGAATATCCATGTTTATTCTATGTACAAAAAGAAATATTGTGGCCGGGAAAAGTACGCTTTTATTATACTTAATAATCATTTCATGCGAATAATTATTAAGGTAGGCAAAACGTGCGGAGCACTGGTTTCTGGTAGACCACACTTTAATTACAAAAGTAGCAAGTACGTAACAAATCTCCCATGCAAAAAAATTGCAAAATATCAAAACCAGTGAAATAAAAATAAAATATAAATAAATAAACTTAATTCGTGTTTCCGCAGCAATGTGTTTTTTTCATTCGATTTTTTATCCACTTTTTTTTTATCTCTACGTATCAAGTTTTATTTATTTTAAAAGGCCAAAACTCGATAAGCGAAAGCTTTTTTTTTTTTTTTTTTTTTTTTTGGTCTTTTGTCTTTAGTTTTGATTTTATGTATATGAAAATGAACAAACAAGAAAGAAAGACAATAAAGATTATATCAATAAAATAATTAATACACCACGAAAAACACCCAAAATAATTTACACAGCACAATTTTTCTTAAGCGTCTTTTATTTTCCAGTCAAAAGTAAAGTCAAAGTTCCATATCCACTGTACTATTGCTTTAATTTTTAGCCTACATATATTGAAGGGAAGGAATAGCGTATTACAAACCAATGGCCTTAAATACAGTAGTTCCGAATTTTATTCTTGATACAATTTGTTTTTATTTTAATAATTTGTCAAAGTACCTTTATCAAAGTGCGCTGTTATTATACTTGCCCATGCAAAGCTGTTTAAAGACCGTGCGGAGCACGGGTTACTGATAGTTATAGTTATATATAATATATTCTGTATTTTCATTTTGTAGGAAATTGTATATCATTTCAGATGTTTCGCGCTGCGTTTTTATTTGTTTCGCGCTTCGTCTTGTTGGCAAAAGTAACCCTCGATTTCCGCTCGAGCTTTCTCCGTACATACCGGTAATTAATGGGATGGTATTCATTTCATTTTTTGCACATTATTAAAAAATAGTTTTTTTAATAGTGGTTGAGAGGGCGCTAAGCTACGATGCAGTAAAGACGTGTATACTTGTAGCTCCTGAAATTTACACACAAATCATCACATTGTTTTAGCGCTCCGTTCAAAAACAACTAAATCAGTGCCGTATTTACATAATTTGTACACTGAAAGTAAAACTCTCTATTGAATATGGAAAAATCGAAAGCTAAAAAGGACAAAATAACCTATCATCTGAGGTCCACCCCTGGCCAAGACAGCCAATGGTCAGATTCGGAGCGGAAAAAATATGGGTGCGGCTCAACTGAACCAGAACATCATCCGTCAAATGCGATAACTCTCTTCAAAACTTGACCTAATACTCAACAAACTGGAGTCGATGGATAAACGAGTCAATAAGCTAGAAGGGTAAGGTGACCAAAATTGAGGAAAACGCGAAAAAAAAACTGTTGACCTACGTGGGCAGGCAAATTTGTTCTAAGCCAAGCAGCGAAAACATTGAAGGGCAATCCACTAAACAATAACAGTATTTTTATATAAGCGATGACGTATCCCGTAAGGTAAGACTTCTAAGACAAACACTAAAAGTAAAACATTTTAAAAAAATTAGGCAAAGATCGGACGTAAAGTTTGCCTTCATCCCTTTTAGTGTGCCACCAGTAATCAAGTACAAGACACATGATGGACTTTTAAAAACATATGTTAGATAAACAATAATTTAAAATAGGAGAAACAAGTAATTTTTATGCTAAGCCCTATAAAACAATAATTGTATTGCATTAGTCTGATATTCTATGACTTTGCAAATGTATGTTAAATTGTGTATGTTTGTTTTTTTATTTTTATTGGCTAGAGGTAGTACGTAATATTAAAACAGTCATTTATCATAGCAATACAGGTAGCCATTTGAACAGTACAGTAAAGCAATGGCTGAAATGCCAAGCTCAACGTTTACCATATTTTGTACATGCTAAGTAACCACACAATAGAAACCAATGGAACGATGCTCATGAACAATGCTGTACATGCCAACATACCATACTCAATGAATGAGGCTAACGTCATTACGAATACGATTCGCAACCAACGTTTACCTTTGAAACATCATTCAAGGGATATTCATTGCTTTAAAAATGTATGTATGTTTACTTTGTTATTATTGATTATTAACTGTAAATTAATGTAATGATTTGTTATATGCTTAGAAATGCAGACGGACGATTACACAGTGAACGATGGCAAAAACACTATGTCCATGGCATACCATATTTGGATAATCTATATATAAATTATGGTTAATTCCGACATAGGCGAGCACAATGGAAAAACTTCGATATAAATCTCCGCCTTGGATACCTATCTTATCTATCTTAGATGTACCGCGAAACGTAGATTTGATAGCATTAGTTTTCAGTACTACGCTATTGTTCCATTTTTAGTCGCGTGGACGCGACTCTATAGTTCACTATGTCGGTCGGTCGGTCGGTCTGTCGGTCTGTTGGTCTGTCGGTCTGTCTGTCGGTCCGGTATCACTATGCGTTTTATCGCTTTCTGACCTTATCTTGATATCAGTTTAATCTAGCTAAGTCAATTTTTCACAGTATATTCCTTATGGCCAGGAATCGATGTGGTTATGTTTTCACGGTGCGCAATAAAAAATTACGCGGTCTACGCACGATTTAACGAAATCACGTTTGTAATCATATCTTCAAAACCATGAATCACAATTAAATAAAATTTGGTACTCATAAATTTCAGGGCATAAATCATCATATGGCAATACAATTACATGCGTAGCGCATGTAACGCATGCGTACGCGCGCTTAAAATTGTCAAAATTTTTTTTCGATGAAATAGGAGTACGTTGCAGGCAATTTTAAGCGTTTACAAATTTTTTTGCGCGCGCACTGCGCGTTAAATGTTATTGCGCACTCTATTTGCCCGATTTCTGTTTTCTTGACTTACTTTTCAACTCGAAATTACGTTATACGAGCACGTCAAAAGTGACAGGCTACGCAGGTGTAAATTAAAAAAATATAAATGTTTTTACATTTCAACATTTTTAAACATGTTCAGTAATTTCGGTCAGTTGGTAGGTTGGTCGGTCGGTAAACACTAATGAGCACGCGACTGCAGCCATCTATATGGCCTTGTTTTTTTTACAACGACAAAATTTAGCGTTACCTATCGGAATTTGTGGATATCACAGGATTATTTTCACACACTTCCGCTGTTGTTCAACTGGCTTCCGGGTCCGTCACTTCCGGCAAAATGGCCGTTGGTGGCGACATTCAATAATAAATACAAATATTTTAGTGGTTCAACGTATTGTGAACTAGGCCTAGCAATTAATTTGTTTTAGATATTCAGCTGATCAATTATATTGATTAAAAGCATTTACTTTAGGTGAACTACAATTTGTTTTAGTAATTTATCTATTATTGAAGGCCTTTACTTTAATTAATTCTTGGATTGTGACACTTTTGAGTACAAATTTATGTCACCCTGTCACACACTGGAGAAGGCCAGAGGCATTGGCCATGTTTTCGAGGACCATTCGGGTACACCCACTAGAGGGTGCGCGAGCGAACCCTCTAGTATTGCTAATTATCAATCAACCAATAGGAACCAATAAAATAACGTACATGAATAACAATAATCTTGTCTACATAATGCCGGTACTCAACGTCGTGCAGGGCAGGCAGATAGGCATTGCCGAATACACCGTGGTTATTTTGGGTAATAACTATCACAATCAAATATCTTTCCTTTATCCAGTAAATGTTATTAATGATGCATTTAATTTCAAATTCCACACCAAAACAGGTTATTATTGACCTTCTTAATTATAATTACATGACGCTCACTTGATGAGCTGTTGTTTAGCGGTAATAGGACGAGCCATGTAGGCCTGGCTACCTATTTTCAAGAGCCATACCATGTTTTTGTACTTTATTAGATACGTTATCACTACCTTAATGTATGAATTGTATATATATATCACATGCACTGATGAAGTGCTAGTGTTGCCCGAAAGCTCTGCTAACTTTTCTGGCTGGCAAATGTAGAAATATGTAGTTTGAATTTACGGTGCCTAAGGAATTCGTTTAAGCGTCGGACGGTTTTTAATTGGTTACATGATCATCCCTTTTCCATTTACTTTCTACAAGAAACACACTGCACAAGCGAATTAGAATCAACATGGCGAAAAGAATGGGGAAACAACATATTATTCAGTAATGGCACATCCAATTCTGCCGGAGTATGTGTACTTTTTAAACCAAATGCTACATACAAATTTGATAATGGTTATCGGGATGACAATGGTAGAATAATCATTGCAAAAAATTAATGAAAAATCATTTACCATTGGAGGTGATTTTAATACACTTTCGAATTCGTCTGTCGATAAAAAAACATGGCAAGGGAAAAACGCATCCAAAATGCACCGAGAAAATTAATCAAGTTATAGACAAATTAGATTTAATTGATATTTGGAGAGTACAGAACCCAAAGAAACAATTATTTACATGGCACTCAAATCATGACTCCACACTAATATATTGTAGAATTGACTATTTTCTTATCTCATATTCTCTATGGGCACACGTAAACGACACTGCAATTATATCAGGCTTTAAAACTGACCATTCATTAATAACACTTTCAATAAAATGAATAAAATGAAATAAAATATAAAATGGATTAATACACATTTATTACAGGATTCCAACTACGTAAAGGATATTATAGAAACAATAAAAATCACCAAGATAGAATGTGCAGAAAATAACCCTAACACTATTTGGGAAATGACAAAATGTAAGATAAGAAGAAACACAATCAAATTTGCTAGTAAAAAAAATAAAATGAAAAAAAACAAAACATAAAATTAAAAAATTACAAAATGAAATACTAATAATATAGAAGAGCAATTTTGCAATAAAAATGATCAAACACTAAACGAACAAATTCAAATTTTAAAAAATGAACAATTTTATGAATTTAAAACACGTGGTTTTATGATTAGATCAAGAGTCAAATTTGTGGAGGAAGGTGAAATAAAAAACGAAATACTTCCTAAATTTAGAACGTGGAAATTATATAAAAAAAAAACATTACAAAACTTATTACTGAGAACAGTGAAATAACCGATCCAAAACTAATATTAAATGAAGAAAAAGTTTTTTACCAAACACTGTACAAATCTGAAGAAAATAACGACTTACAACACGCCTTTCTTAAACAAATTAAAAATAAAAAAATTAGTGACGAAGATAAAACAAAATGTGAACTCCCATTCTCCGAAAAAGATTATTTTGAGGCCCTAAATGAAACGGATAACAATAAAACACCAGGAACCGATGGTCTCCCAGCTGAATTTTACGAATGTTTTTGGACTGAAATTAGCCAAACCCCAACAAATTCATTCAAATACTCCTTTCAAAGAGGAAGTCTTTCTATTTCACAAAAGCGTGGGGTAATATCATTGATTCTAAAAAAAGACTTTGAAAAAGCATTCGATAATATAAGATGGGACTTTGTTTACTATGCAATAGAACAATTTGGATTTGAAAATAAATTTATAAATTGGATAAAAGTTCTTATAATGATATTTTTAGTTGTGTTATTAATAACGGTTTTTCTTCTGAATTTTTAAATCTTAGTCGTGGTTTACGACAAGGACGCCCTCTATCACAATACTTGTTTATTCTATGTGCGGAAATCCTAGGCAATGCAGTCCGTAAAACAGAAAAAATAGAAGGTATATCCTATATTTGCTGACAACACAGTATTCTATATAAACGATTCCAATTCAATAAAGCCCATCATGGACACTTTGGACTTATTTGCTTTATTCTCAGGGCTTAAGATAAATTATGAAAAAAGTAATATAATGAGATTGGGCTCATTAAGAGATTCGGTTTTAAAAATCCCACCAAACAAAACATAATATGGACTAACGAACCCATACGATACCTTGGTATAAATGTTTCAAGTAATTTAGATAATATATTTGATTTAAATTTTTGACCAAAATCTTAAGATATGATAAAATACTAAACATGTGGAGCCAAAGATCCATAACCTTATTTGGAAAAAATACTATAATAAAAACACTGGTTCTGCAAATTTTAACTTTTCATTTTTCAAACTTACCGGACCCACCAAATCACTTTCTTCAATAATATGCAAGGTAAGATGTTTAATTTGTTATGGAACGGAAAACCCGATAAGATAAAAAGGAAAATCATGAGCAACGAACAAGAAAAAGGAGGTTTGAAATGCCACATGTTACTGTCAAGCTCTAAAAGCATGTTAGGTTAAAAGATATCTAGGAAAAAACGATGGTAAATGGAAACTTTTTTTTTTTTCAAAGCGGCCTACATAAATTTGGAAACGACATTATTTTTTATAGTAACTTTTCAAAATCCCTTTTTTACCCATATCTTGTCAATAGACCAAAGGGTTATGGAGATATGATCAGAGACTACTGAATGAAAATCCTTTTAAGCTATTCTCTATGTCAAAGTTCAATAACTTTGCTTCCGGACATTTTTTAACAAAATATTGCATTACAATAAATATAAATATATAAGGTCTAAGCAATTTGAGACCATTTTTAAATGTTTATGACGAGCCGTTTTTAAGATACAGTACGAGGCAAGGTCAAGGGTCAATAGTACAGAAAATAGCATTTCCGGTTGCATTTAGTAAAAATGTTTCATTACAACACATATAAATATATATATTCCGAGTATTTTGATACTAATATCTTGTCAATAGACCAAAGGGTTATGGAGATATGGCCATTTGGTCGCCATTTTGAACTTGGGGCTGTTACCATGGTTACAGGATCGTGAAAATTTGTTACCTAGCATTTTTGGTATCCTAGCACTATAATAAAGTAAAATCAAGTGAAATCTCACTTTGGGCATTAAAATCCTACGAAACCCCTATTTTCATACATGAGGAACCTGACTATCATCTTTTGTGACATAATTCGCCGGTACGTGTCCTACCGTACCGGATTGATCGGACATAACTTGCCACCAATGACCGTTGCTTTTGCCAAGCAAGGTAAACCGTTGCCCTTTCTGAAAGTTTATAGACTTCCCATCTTTACTTTGATAGTCATACAAAGCTCTAAACATTTTTTGTTGTTTATTTACAACAATCATTCCGCGAACTGAAAGAAGTATCATGGGCGTCGCCATCACCGTTTATATGGGAGGCCCTCTATTGTCGACAAGAAAGCACACACTTTTTAAAAATAAACCTTGTTGTTGGCGCGCTGCAATACTGAATACACTTTTAAAACGTTTCATTTCATTTATTTAAAACATATTTATACAGAATAACATAATTCAGAAAATAAAATTTTGGTCAACTCGCTTGCGTTGCGTCTACGTTCTTACGTTGCGTCCAATTGGGAACCAAGCTTTATATAATAAGAGGAGAGAAGAACAATGAGGTTGTTATGATCTATTTATCAACAATTTGTCTAGCAGTACGTTAGCAAAGGAGTGAATTGTTAGTATTTAAATAATTTCATTTTAATATGAATAATAACTATGTGTGTGTTTGACATGAACATAATGAAAACAACAAACAGATACTACTTTTGGTTAAACAAAGATATTTTTATCTGGAGTGGAGTTGTGGCTTGGTGGTTATGATGCTTGACTATACCACTCCAATGGTCCTAGGTTCAATTCCCGTCATGTCAGGATTTTTTCTATGGTCAAAATTACAACTCCCCTCATTAAATAAATAAAAAAGCAGATAAGAAGATTTAATAATTATTACTTCTTTGAAACATAAATATTACGATGAAATACGTTAATGTATATATGCATTATGTATACAACTAATGGCTAAATGAAGACTTTAACAGATGTACTCGTATACAATCAATCAATCTTCTCTCAACGGTTGATAAACAAATAAATAATTAATCAAAAGATATATCTGATAATTCAATTAAACGTTTACAAGATCGGAGGTGATTTTTTTCAGGAGTTTAGTGATAAGACGGAAAAGTAAACTTTATTTAACACACGCTTTTGTATCAGCGGCACACGTTTATAAGACGCACCGGGCCGGCTGGTCCCCACATCCCATTGAATTCGCCTCTGAATTTCGTCACATTATGGTTACTCAAATGTTATTTTACTTTCTTTTAATTACTTTGGGATAACAATCCTGTAAATCCAACTGAAACTGTATATACAATGCCGTGTAGGCCCACGTCGCCAGATAACGAGAACTCTATATCGACACACATACATTGTCATCTCTTGTCTGAAAAAAAAGCACATAAAAACGCTTCTACCAGATCTAAGTTTAAATAATAGAATAACATAATTATTGCAACATCTGTAACAAACTCATAATTTATTTAGTATAGGCCTGGTTATACGATTTATCTGATCAATTTTTAAAATTGTCTAAAAGCAATATCATAATTTAATAAAGACCACCGAAAACAAGTGTTATAAGTTGAAAAGAATCACGGAGGTAAGTTTAATTCGCGAATATGAGTGAGTGAACTTACGGAATTGCGTAAAATCGTCAACAAATCAGTACAGAATTACGTAACAAGATGTTTATCTTTAGCGTTATCATGTTGATGGTTGTTGTACCGTTTTCAAGCTGTTCTAGTCGTGAGTATGCTTTCAAGTACTTCAACTTGTTTTACTTTTTAAATCAAAAAAATATCTGAGAATTGATTGAAAGTTGTAATTCTCCACAGTTTTACACAATCGTTTCTATCTTTAGCAACCGTGATACTCTTTCTACAGAAAACTGGCCAATACTGTAGAACATAGAAACAACAATTGCCCGACTGATTTTTTTTTTAAACTTATAATGTGTGGATTGAAAAATTTAATTCTCCGCAATTTTACACAATCATTTCTACCTTGAGCAACCGTCATTCCTTTTCTACAGAAAACTGGTTAATTCTGTAGAACATAATTATAAACAACAACTGCCCGACTAATTGTCTTTTTAAATCAATAACATTTGAGAATCCATTGGAAATTATAATTGGCTACAATTTTACACAAATGGTTTATCTCTCTTGATCAATCGTGATTCTGTTTCTACATAACATACTAAAAATTGTCTGACTATGAGTTTAAACAATAACATGAAGTCAGTCAGACGATTGTTGTTTATTTAATTTTACATTAAGTTAAGAAGGCTATGTTATTGGTAAATTGTATTTACCTGGTACATACATGTGTGTGAACACCAAGCTTTGGCGCATGTGCAGATTTAGGTTAATGGTAGGTGCTAACTTTCCTTGTACAGTTAAAACTGGACACCTGGTAGTAAACGGACTCGATTTATTTACCAGTATTTACGAAGTATACACACAAATCAAATATTTTTCATCAATACGTAATAATTGATAAAATTCACACTTTTATAAATGGGATAACTGGACTGTAGCAATTACGGATTAATTACCGTTTGTACATTTTTGTAATTTAATGTAATTTTATGTATTATGTGTACCCTATTTTATACTGTAGCATGGCCTGATTGAATGACCATAATTGTTGTTAAAACTATATATAAAAACACATGGATAGGTAAAAATAACTATTATTATGGGAGTATGTTTCCATACGTGTATGATCCAAAGAATTACCGGGGTAATAATGTGTAGCGCATTGAGAGCATGCTTATGCGCTATATAAGAATGAATTATTATCATTATCATTATCAGATTATAACCATCAATAACATTTAGATAGTAGGCCTATACAGGATTATCCGGATATATTACCTTTAAGGTTATTTTGAAAATATCAAATATTATGATTACCTAAATTATTAATCAGGCTATTTTTCTATCAATACAATAGTAACAGTAGGCCTATATACATTTATCCGTGTATTAATATTATTATCTTATTTCTCTTTTTGCAGAAGGTAACATGGATATTCATCTTGAATCTGAGAACTCATCATATGTATTTTGGTCTCCTAATTATCCGAATGATTTAAACAACAATTTTAAGTATGAATGGAAGGTTACAACCTCACCGGAGTTGGTTATTCGTATTGAGTTCAACGACTTTCAACTGGTGGACGGATTGGATTTTTTGAATATAGGATTTGCAGAAAAGGAAAAAAAAGTTAGCTTTACAGGTTTAGCATTTGATTCTATAGTTTCCAACAACAACACAATGTGGATTGCCTTATCCTTATCTACTGAGCGTTGGATAACAATTATGCCTAGAGGATTTAATGCAACAGTTACAGCAGTTGTTCCAAAGGGTAAGTGATTTTTCAAAATTTAGAAAAATAATTATTTGTTTATAAATTGAATTGATGCAAGAAAGTATTCACATTTTATGCTAACCTGAGTTTACACAAACTTAACATATAAGTGAAATGATAATTGAAGTTATTATTGTCCGCTGGAAAAAAAATGTGTTGGATTTTTTTTTATGAATATGTCATTTAAATGTCACATCAGAATTTATTCACATTGACCAAAACTTGGATTTTAATAAATAAACTTACTTGAAAGAAACTTTAATTTAATTTAAAGCAGCCCAATGAGGTTTTGTTGAAATTACAGTAGAAACACCATTTGTTACCGTTTTTTCTACGGAATTGATTAACTTTAGGCCTATTAAAACTACAGTCTTCCTTTTTCATGTTTTTGTTGGAAAATGAGACGAGAATGGGTGCGTTTAAGATCAATTTTAAAAGTAGGATACTATGAAAATACTTGGTTTTAATATTTTTTAAATTAATAAAACATTATTGTACTTTAAATATTTAAGAAAATGTCATACCATGCTAGGCCTACCTGGTTAGGCTTATTGACGATTTCATAGAAGAAAACGCAACTCCTTGCGAACATCCTAAAACACTGTAGATAACATACTCAAGTATGTTATTGTTTTTTTCGTTTGTGGTTTTGATTTTTTCCAGATCAAGTTTTTATAACAAAAATTAAGCCGAACCGCCGTCTATACTTTAGAATGTTTCTGCCATAAATTAAATATTTAATTATAACCTAGTCTATGCTCTTTTACTTGATTCAACCACAACATTTAGATTACTCTACTTGTCACCCTAAAATCTCAGAAAACTTCAAGCAATTGACGTCGAAATATCAATTGATCAATTGTAAGAAATTCACAACCGTTATGGAGATTTCCAAACATAACACAAAGCTTCTTTTTGCAAAAGAGACTTCATCCCGGTAAAAATTCCGATATTGTTAGAAACGAGAAAATAATGAATCACCTGAATTATAAAAAATGATTCCACCAAAACACCGGCTCTATGATAACTACTCTGGAGAAGGCAGCCAATTAGCCAACTCTGTGATGGTGCATTGTTAGAGACTATACCAATTCCACCGGCAGACGAAATTAATTTGGACACATTGAGAGACCTTTGAAGCAACAGGAGATTTCTTTTGTAATCAATATTTATCGCGGCAAATCCACAAATCCAAAATTGCAGATGTACAACAATAGTGTATCAAAATGATATTAGATTATGATATCTTTGAAGAATGACCTATCAGAATTAAGATACACCTACCTTTTAACAACATCCAATCCTACTCAAGAGCCAAATCCTATACAATCAATAGTTAAATGACAAGCATAGTTAATACATTTTTATTGCTATTGTTTTACTGTCCATTTAATTAAATTCGAAACTAGTAGCTAATTTCACAAACATGTTTTTTTTACAGAACAATTAATATTCCTAACACAGATATGTCCAACTGGATGCGATTGTATATCTAACTACTTAAGCTGTCGGAAATATATTAATACAACAGCAGAATCCGTCAAGAACTACAATAATCATCAACCAATAACATTCTTGTAAGTATCATCCAAGAACCTGTTTTGTGCAAACTGTAAACCTACATAAGACAAATGTGGTTACATATTGAAACGTTGATCGCAGTTACGTTATTTCTAAAGCTTATTAAAAAAAAGGTAATGTTATTATGATTATATTATTTTTAATACAAATTATAGAAATGAAAATGATACAACGGAAAATGAAAATTAGTTAATTGTAAAAATACAGGACTATCGTGGACGAATCATTCCAATTAGCACCATCCACACAAAACCACGATTTCAGTCCGTGGTGTTTTTTTCTTCGATACTTAAGTTCTGTAAATTGGTTAAAACATCGTACACTCATTCGAATTGTATAAAAAATGTATTTCCAAAATGCCCCTCACTTTTTACTACCTCAAATAGTAACAAAAAGAATAATACAATCGTGCGAGAACAGAACTGAAAAATCCTCAATTGAAAACCAGCATTGAACCGCACAATAACCACAGAAACAGGCACTATTATATTAGTACACGGTGGGTTAACACATAAAGTAACGGATTTTAGAATCAAAGGTACTACTAAATAACAAATATGTACATATATTAAATGTTTGACTTCCTACGTCCGTAAATTAGAAAACGAACGGTATTTTAAACAATTTTATTATTATTTTGGTACTTGATTATTCATAACTTTAAAGTGGAGCTCCACCCAGAAAAATTGCTATTTTTCATACATTTCAACTATTCTTTAAAAATATCATCCCTCATACTTCATATTTTTTTGAAAATGTTTTCAATGAGTATGATTTTCTTGAAAATCACGCCTTTTTGCGTTTTTTTTTTTGGGGGGGGGGGGGGGGGTGGGGGGGATACCTTGTAATTTCCTATTCTTTTACATGCAAAAGGGGGGTATATTTGAATATTCCTAAAAAATTAATTTCTTCACTAAAAAAAGAATGTAAAATGTTTTTATATGTAATTTTTCCAGATCTTTTTATTTCTGGTATTGTTATTGCGTATACATTGCGCAATTTCGCGTAAATAGACACTCTCCCCCGTTGGGTCCAATTGGGTTTTTTTTACTTTGCGAGGGAGTATGATCACGTGACATTTCTCACGACATTTTTCACACTGCAGCTGGCGATCTGTTATTGTCGCGATGTTATTTTTGACGGGCGAAAAGTATATTAAAACATTCTGGATGTGACCCTATCATGTTTCACTGTGTAATAAGTGATTATGAGATTATTACTAAAATGTCAAATTTAACGAGATTTGAGAAAGACGTGGCTATATATTCAATAAAGCTAGGCCTAGGCCTACTAGAGTCTAGGTATGTAACGATGCTGCTTGGCCTCTAGCTGGCTGCCTGATAGCCTTACAGCAGTGAAGTTTCAATTCTGGCACCCAATCTCGGCCTACCCATGGGCCATGATAGGGTGCCTGAATAATTGCTTTTCAGTCAGACATAAGCTTCCACATCCGTTACTATTCTTTACTATTCTGAGCAATACCAGTCTTGTTTTGTAGAGAATTTTGTGTTTCACAATTCTTAATGTGCGAGAAAACCCAGGAACGATAAATGGGACGAAACGACCGAGCATTTTCGAACCCATGACTACAGTCCTACCTAGAAATGAATTCAAGCCTAGCTAGCTAGGCTGAGCAGACGATTTAGCTAGGCCTAGCTTAAAATTAATAAGCAATTTGATTAAGATTATTATGCTGTTGTTGTACAGTGCAACTCATGATGTTACATGTAAATTATGCTGACATTTTTATCGGAAATATTACTTGGGCCTAAACAAATCGTATTAATTGTGTGTATAAACAGAAAAATTATTTTACAACTCCCTGGTGTAAAATTGATTCGCCATTTTCCAACACATAATTTACCAAAGGGGATACATTTCACCAACGCGTTCACCGGCGACTAAAACGCGTCAGTCGCTAAGTGTAACTCGTTTTGCGACGTATTGTAAACTAATAACCCCTAAGTTACTGAAAAAGTGTAATGTAGTAAAAAAACACTATTTTCTGACCGATTTTTTAGAAATTAGTTTTTGGGAAATATTGGCAAATCTTCCCTGTTTTTTGTATGTAATCACTTTCAATTAAACATACTTAACATAATATAAGCTGAGAAAGTCTGAGTGTAGCGCCACTTTAAAAAAAAAAGGCTGACTTTTGGATTGAATCAATGTGTGAGTCTGTAGATGCACCGTTTGATCTCATCGGGCTAGTTATCAGATAACATCGATCTTTTGTACATATTCTTCATCGTTTAGTTATACTTTAATTATTGCACATGTAGGCTACCATCAGATTGCTGTGTTGGTTTGAGTCTAAACATATACTATCGTTATCAGATAACATCGATCTTCTGTATAAATGTCTTTCTTTATCGTTTAGTTATACTTTAATTATTGTAGGCTACCCTCAGGTTACATCAGCTGTGTTGGTTTGAGTCTAAACATGTACTATTTTTCTCTATTCTATAACAAATAAGTTACACACTCTTGCTACGTTTCTGCTTATAGTAAGGGATTGATTATTTATCAATTGCCTTTAAGGTATATTAAAATGTTATCTCTCCGTCTTAGATTAGTAATTATATAAACGAACAACCTATTCCTGACGTACTACAGTACGTACTAAATCGATATATTTTGTATTTATAATTTGACTAATATTTTAACGTTTGTTGTACCGTTATCGACTCTTTTACTCTTTCACTAACACGTACAGTACACAATAATAGTACATTTCAGATAAATTATTTTACGGGTCACTATTTTATCCACTGACACATACACACCAAACTGTAACTATTTTCCCCAAAGAAGAAAACCTCAACTCGTGAACTGTTATTTACCAACTGTTTTTATTTCGAAGGGATTTAAGTAATACCGGCATTACTACATTGCATGAAAATGCATTTGGTGGTTTGACATCATTGGTTACACTGTAAGTGTTTATTCTCATTTTGTTTTCTTACTTATAAAAATTCAAATAAATCATGTTATTTGTGAAATTATACATTTAACGGTATGTTTAACTGTTAATCTTACTTTTAAAATTACGGTACGTTAGGGTGTATTAATCGAAGTGAAGCGTTATGGTGGTATGACTGTGAACAATAACACATTATTTGATTTATTCTTAATTGTCAAAGCAGATAAAAGGGTATTTTAGTTGATGATTTTAAGTTATATTACTATTGTGATTTATTGAATTACAGGTATTCATGGTTTTTCTTAAATCCACCTATGTTATTGTTTCAGTCGTTGATCCTTACATACGTAGTATACTATATTATAGAAAAAACGCTTCGTATCTTTCAGTATCTGCTTAAATTATTAAACAAATAATGTGCGAGTATGTAGCGGCGCTATATGAGATTATTATATATTTTTATCGAGTATTCTTTATACTTTTATGTCACTTTTTGGCAAATGTATACTGATGTTTTCCTTCACATTCTGCCTTAGGCACAGAGAAGGAAGAATACTTTCACGTGCTAGACGGCAAATACATCATTACATCATTGATTTTCTGTAATTCTAAAAATGTGGTAGGCAAACATCAGATTACATTTCAGCAAGGTGCAGAGACTTTACCTATATAATAAATAAATTACAAAGCTAAATCATATAAATTATTAACATCTTAACCAAAGGAAAAATGAATTCGTAAGAATTAAAAAAACTACCAAATCTAGTTAAAAACCCAATGATCTACAATCTGTCAATAAACTTTACACTGTTTTTTAAATAATAATTTAACGTTCTTATTGTTATCGACCATCTACTAATACACGTAATACAATACAGAAAAAATACTTATAAAAATGTAAAGGCTCTTAGAGCTGATACGTCAAGAAACCGACTGTCTTTTGTACCAAATTCAACACATATTTTAACTCAAAGATTGTTAAGATCATAATAGCGCACATGCAATATATATTTTAAAGTTTTACAGTTGATGGATGTTTTAATTAATGTTTTTGTTCTATGTATGATGTAATTGTGAATGTTTTACCATATTTTTCTGTCGAGGAAAACAATGTACATTTTTTATTTAATAAATAAATGTTAACTTTTTGGTTAAACCAGTTGACAAGTACTTACTTGCTACGTTTTTATATATGAAACGAATATAGATTTGATTTGATTTGATTTTATTTGAGGTTGCTGTTTACAATTGTCAGTAAATCATGTTAATTGTGATTATTATACATTTAAGGGTAGGTTTAACTGTTTCTAAATACCATGACGTTCAGGATGACGTGCTGATGTCTTACAATATATTGTAATATTAGTACACTATAGCATTAATACGTGGAAAGGTTAAAATGTTTGTTTGTTAAAGCGTTGTAATGGTGGTATGACCGTAAACAATAACAAATTCTTTTATTTATTACATAAAATATGTTTTTCCTAATTTAGTGTATTTTGCAAAAGAAATATTCACAATTTTGTCCTCAAAGATGAAAACCTCAACTCGTGAACTGTTATTTACCAAGTATTCATGTTTTTATTTTAAAGGGATTTAAGAGGTAACGACATTACTACATTGCATGAAAATGCATTTGGTGGTTTGACGTCATTGGTTACACTGTAAGTGTTTATTCTCATTTTTGTCCTTACTTGTAAAAATTTAAAAGCTTTACAATTGTAAGTAAATCATGTTAATTGTGATTATTATACATTTAAGTGTAGGTTTAGTCTAAATACCATGACGTCCAGGGTAACGTGGTTATATCTTACAATATAGGCCTAATGTAATATTAATACACTATATCATCAATACATTGAAAGGTTAAAATGTTTATTTTGTCAATGCGTTATGGTGGTGGTATGACCCTGAACTAATTATTATTAAAGCGGATGCAACATAAAATCTGTTTTTTTCCTAATTTAGTGTATTTTGCAAATAAATCAAACGATACATTTAAGTTGTATTAACACGTTAACAGAAAGTGGTACTCATCTTCAATGTCATTCCTGTTACAAACTTGACATAGTCTACTTTCTCCTTTTTTCTCACACCATCTAACATTAATTCTTAAACAAAATGTTAAACCTTCTATAGATTAAATAAATAAAACAATACTATCCTGGAAGAATAAAAAAAAAAAACAGCACCACAGTGGGTTAACCCAGGCCTAATGTAGGCATAATGAATGTCACAATTAAAGGCACTAAGATATGTGCGTATCATATTAATTTTGAGGCTTCCTAAGTTCGTGAATTATAGCTTTGGATCATGTTGTATCATTTCGTGATCTGACCGCCCAATGCTTGGACATCTCGTTGCTGTATAAGCATTTTTAACATTTCCATAGAACATATCAAGTATATAGTGCCTTCTCTCGTAGCAACGTTTACATATTGATAAAGGCGTGGAATTACCTTTGTAAGCTCTTTATAGGATCCTTTGTGGAAATCACCTAGCTTTATTGAATCGGGAGATTTGTAGCGTATGTGTCTATCTCAGCGACTTTAGCACAAGTTACTTTAAAGTATTCTTTCGGGTGTATAGGCCTATAGATAATGATGACTATAGAACCTGCTAAAATTCCCCTGGCGAGTAAAAGGTACGAAGAGCAATTCCAGATTACAAGAACAATTTTTGGATCCATGATTCGAAACAGATTCATTTAACCAAGTTTCAGTGAGCGCCATAAGGCAACTGTCCCTGTATTCGAATACTGGCATTTGCAGCCAATTCACTAAACTTGTTTTTGAGTGAGTGAGCATTACCAAAAATAACAGATTGATTGATTGATTTTATTTGATATTCATACATAAAAGTTAAAATATACAATGTATAAAAAGAATACCTGGATAACCCATTAAGTCGACAAAAAGTAAACTTATTTCCAATGGGGTCCAATCCGTAATGACTGAAAAGTGAGTGGTTGGGCCTAGTACAATTATCGTTAAGTATGACTCAGTAAAAATGAAAAAACAAGAAAATACATACAAGACAAGAAAACATAAAAAAAAACAATATTAAAAATAGCTTAATTAAACTGAAATACCAAGCTGTTCATTATTAAAATATTCTTTAAGTTTTATTTTGAAGGTTGCATTATTTTGTATTGATTTGAGTGAATTGGGGAGCCTGTTCCAGTCACGGATACCTAAGAAATAAAAAGTCGTATCATTAACGCCAGTAGCCTTAGGAGTGACAAAATTAAATGTTGTACCCCTGGTGAAATGGTTGTGATGATCAGAAATTAACAAAAAGTTATCCTTAAGGAAAGAAGGCGTATTAAAGTTATAACGAATTTTGTGAACATAATTTAATCTTAAAAACTTATTTCTGAGGCTGACATTAAGAAACCCAAGATCGGAAAGCTCTTTGGCACCTATGTGAGACCTCGGACCAACATTTAAAATGAAACGTGCCATCTTGTTTTGGGCAGTTTGTAATTTATGTTTAAGATTCTTATTGACACCGCCGTACCATGCCGAGGCAGAATAGTCAAATGTACATTGTATTAAAGCAGTGCTTAATAGTTTACGACATTTTTTATTCAAGCACGAACTTTGCCTATGTAAAAACTTCAACCTTGACTTAACTTTACTGATAACACTAGTTGCAATGATATCACATGATACATATTGGTCTAAATCAATACCCAAATATTTAACTTGCTTAGTACTTTTGATTCTACGGCCCATTAATTCTACAGAAAACTCTTTTACTTTGTTAAGCTTCGCTCTGCTACCAAAGATAATACTTTCGGTTTTGCCAACATGTAAAGATAATTTGTTTTCAGTTAACCAGTCCTGGCACTTAGCTAGGACAGTACTTAATTTATGAGCGATTTTGGTGGCATCGTGATGAGAATACAGAATCGTAGAATCATCAGCATAAAGCAATAATTGAACATCAGAATCAATACAAGAAGCAATATCATTTAAATAACATAGAAAAAGAATAGGGCCCAAGATGCTACCTTGCGGTACACCATGAGTAACTATAAGAGGTTCAGAGCAGGTACCATTCACACTGACAACTTGTGTGCGGTTAGCGAGATAAGATTGAAACCAGTCAGTACACTTAAAACCCATGCATTTTAGCTTGTTAATTAAAATCACATGATCGACGGTATCGAAAGCTTTTTGTAAGTCAATTAGAACCATTCCAGTAAGAAGGCCTTTGGACTTATTGTTTTTTAAACCGTCGATGAGATTTATGAGGTTGCTTTCAGTTGAATGGGCCTGCCGAAAACCGGATTGATAGGCATAAAGTATATTATTTTTGGAAAGATACCTTTCAACTTGTATAGCTACAGATTTTTCAAGAATCTTAGATACCGTAGGCAGAATACTAATCGGCCGATAATTCTCAACATTTGTTCTAGTATTTTTCTTAAATAGAGGGGTAACTTTAGCAGTTTTAAGATCATGAGGAAAACAATTAGTTTTAAACGAAAGGTTAATGATATGAGCTATCGGTTCAGCCAAGATTATCGCACCGTCACGTAAGAATCTTGAGGGAATATTATCTAGACCGACGCTTTTGTTTACATTTAGGCTTTCGAGTTGAGTTTTAACAAATTCTATGGTAACAGGCTCTAGCTTAAACATTTTTCCTTTTAATTTAACGTAGTATTTAAGAAGATCGTTAGTGGACATGGTGAAAAAACCTATGCATTTTGGGAGTTTTTTGACGAGTGTTGACGCAACATTCGTGAAAAACTCATTAAAACGAGAGGCAACGCCTTTTGGACAGAAAGTTTGTTTACCATTGTCATCGAGAACGATTTTAGTGTTTGTTTTACATTTCTTCTCGTATCCGAGCTGTTTGAGGGTTTTCCATAATTTTTTAGGGTTGTCTTTATTTTCATCAATCTTATTGAGAAAATAATTAGATTTAGCTTTTTTGATCAGCCGCTGAGCTTTGTTCCTAGAGGCACAATAATATTTGTATATATCTAGATTAGATTTATCTTTCTTGAATTGTTTTAAAAGTGTGTCTCTTACTTTGATTTCATCGGCAATTTCGGAGGTAAACCAGGGTGCTATGTTTTGTTTAAGTCTAACTTTTTTTATTGGCGCTATTGAGTCGATCACCTTAATGATGATATCTTTAAGAGTTAACCACGCGATATTTACATTGACATTATTAGTGACAACAGACCAATCGATATCGTTAAGTGTTTCAAGATAGTTATTTACATTATAGTTTTTTAAAGATCGTAATTTTGCGGAGTTGTGTTCATTTTTATGAACATGAGACTTAGGTATTTTTCTAGTGCAATAAATAAGAAAATGGTCACTAAGGCCAATGTTAATTACTCCAGATTGCTTCACATTATTTTGTACATTAGTAACAATGTGGTCCAAACATGAGCTTTTTTCTTTTCCTATTCTAGTTATATCCTTAATAACATTACTAAAACCATAAAAGATGGCATTGGATGTTTTAATTTTTACTTCGAAGTTTGACGCGTCTTCGACATTTGTCCACGCTTCCTGTGACGTGTTTGATAGTTTAAACTTGATCAGGATCCATCTCTCAGTTAGGCTTCGGATCTTTTGTTCTACGTACTTGATTGATTAACTTTGTATATTCAAGATTCAAGAAATTTTATTTGTCCATAAAAATGGAAATTTACTTTGCTTGGTAGATTAAAACAACAATATTGCAACAATTTAAAACGTGCAGAACTATAACAGATAAAATACAAGATAAAAAGTTAAAAATGTAAAACTATTTAAAAATTGCATTATCGTCTTACATTAGAATTAAAAATATGAATGCTATTTACAACGAAGGATTATCTAGTTCTACAAAGATTTGTTCTTGGAGGTCGTAGCCTAATACCTGATCTATTTAAGTTATAACAGTAATGCAACGGATGAGTGGGGTCTTTCATAATATTGTTTAGTTTTTTTTAAATACTCTTTTCATAGATAAATGAACAAGGCGTTAGATCAGCTTTAATAATACGTTGTGCAATTTTACGTGGTCTCTCAATATTTTTCTTATCATTTTCAGTAAAGTTACCATAAAAACATCCAATGCTAAAAGATAAAATACTTTGAATAATACTTTGATAAAATAGAATTAAAATAGTGTTATCAACTCTAATTTGCTTGAGTTTTCTGAGAAAGTAGAGCCTTTTAGATGCCTTCTTGGAAATCATGAGAGAGTTTGACTCCCAGTTTAATTTTTTGTCAATTATAGTACCTTAGTATTTGTATTGGGTTACTCTTTCAACCTCGGTTTCTTTAATAGTTATTACATTATGTTCAACTGCGCTTTTACGAAAATCTATTATCATCTCTTTGGTTTTAGTAATATTAAGTATTAAGTTCATATCCTCACACCAATTAACAAATCTTCCAACTTCATTAACAAATTCATTTACATTATGCTTACTACCGCAAAGAAAACCACTAATTACAGTATCGTCAGCGTATTTAACAATATTGCAATCTTTACTTAAAATATTAAAACTACTTGAATAAAAAGAGAACAAAATTGGAGAAATAACACATCCTTGAGGAGCTCCAACACTGATAGATTCTTTGTTGGATAGCATACCATTGCACTTAACCATCTGCGGTCTATTTATCAAAAAACTATATATAACTTTGGTTAGCCGAGGTGCGACATTAAAACTTAATAATCTATCAATTAAAACATGTGGTAAAATAGTATTAAAAGCACTGGAGAAATCGAAAAATATAGACCGTACATAATTTCTTTTTGAATCAAGGTGATGATATGTATCATGGAGATAAGAATTAACAGCATCGTCAACCCCTCTATTTTTCTTGTATGCAAATTGATTCTTATTTGCATTACCAATATTTTCCTTAAGTCTAGATACAATCAACCTTTCTAAGCATTTCATTATATTTGAAGTAATTGCAATTGGTCTAAAATCTTTTGGTACACTAGGTTGATTAACTTTAGGCAATGGATTTATAATAGAAGTGTTCCATATGCGTGGAACAGTACCATTTCTAAAAATAATATTACAAATATAAGTAAAAATTGGACATAGTTGGATATTGCCCACTTTTAAAATTCTGTTTGAAATCCCATCTGGTCCAGTTGCCTTATTTACTTTTACACGTGCAAATTCTCTTAAAACCTCGTCTTCATTAACAACAACATTATTATTATCATCATTACCAATATTGTTATTATTATTATTATTATTATTATTGTATTCATTATCTTTAAGATTGTTAAGTTTCTCACTGGTAGCCAACATGTCTGTTTCATATTGACCATCATCAAATCTGCAGAAAAATTTGTTTAAGGAGTCCACAAACTTCTTGTCACAGTCACCTACGTATTTTTTCGGTTTTTCTTTGTAGTCAGTGAGCATATGCATTGCCTTCCAGGCCGAACGCGTGTCTTTATCCTTGAAATGTTTTTCCATTTTAGCTTTATATTTTTGTTTTGCTTTTAAGATACTAGCATCAATCTCCTTCTGAATTCGCTTCGCTTCATCTTTCTTACCGGCTGCATATTCTTTTTTCTTTTTAACTATGAGACATTTCGTTTCATGTAAAAACCATGGCTTGCAATTTGGGTACATTTTTGTCTTCCTTTTAGGTATAATGGTATCAGCACAATAGTTTATGTATGAACAAACAGCATTTACTTCAACATCGATAGAATTTTCGGATTCAGAGAAAACACCCCAGTCCGTAGATTCAAAACAACCCTTTAGCATATCAATTGCCTCTGTGCTCCAGATCTGCCTTTCTTTGACTACAGGCTTCTGTCTTTTTAAGATTGGCTTATAGAGTGGTCTTAGAATCACGTTGTCGTGGTCAGAGTTTCCCAATGGGGCACATGTTTTAGCATTATAAGCCTTGGGGATGTTTGAATAACACAGATCCAGAATTGCATTTCCTCGTGTTGGTTGCTGCACAAATTGTTTAAACGGAAGAACAGTGTTCAGGTTACATTGGTTAAAATCTCCCAGAATGATTTTTACAGCATCTGGGGAATGCGATTCAATATTATTGACCTGCTCAGCAATGTGTTCACACGCGATAGTATAATTTGCACCTTGGTGAATATATACTATAAAAATAAAAATTTGTGGAAATTCGCGCGGTAAGTAGAAAGGTCTGACTGATACCAACAGTAAGTACTTCATAGTCGGGTGTACAGGCTTTCGACCAAACCTTCCAGTTGTTACAAAATTGTTGGTTAATATAAAGACAGACTCCCCCAGCAAACAATTTTACGTTTTGGTAACGTTATAATTACGTTATTTTTTGGTTATAAAAACGTTTTCTAATAACGTTGCACGAACGCAAAAATGTCGACCTTTTTATACGACTTTTTAACGTTCAAAATAACGTTCAAAATAACGTGTTTATAACGTTTTTTGAACGTCCTCAATAATGTTCAGAAATAACGTGTTAAATACGTATTTATAACTTCTACAATAACGTTGCACGAACGAGAAAATGTCGACCTTTTTATACGACTTTATAACGTCCAAAATAACATTCAAAATAACGTGTTTATAACGTCTTTTGAACGTCCTAAATAATGTTCATAAATAACGTATTCAAAACGTATTTACAACTTTTGCAATAACGTTGTAAAAAACGTGTCCGAGACGTTTTTTTAACGTTTTATGTAATGTTTGTAAATGACGTATTCGCAACATGTTTTTAACGTCCAAAATAACATTCAAACATAACGTATGCAACGCGTTTTTATAACGTCCTAAAAAATGTTCACAAATAACGTGTTAGGAACGTGCCTTCTACGTTAACAGCAACGTTTGTAAATGACGTATTTGCTACGTGTTTTTAACGTTCTCAATGATCAATACACATTATTTGATTTATTCTTAATTGTCAAAGCAGATAAAAGGGTATTTTAGTTGATGATTTTAAGTTATATTACTATTGTGATTTATTGAATTACAGGTATTCATGGTTTTTCTTAAATCCACCTATGTTATTGTTTCAGTCGTTGATCCTTACATACGTAGTATACTATATTATAGAAAAAACGCTTCGTATCTTTCAGTATCTGCTTAAATTATTAAACAAATAATGTGCGAGTATGTAGCGGCGCTATATGAGATTATTATATATTTTTATCGAGTATTCTTTATACTTTTATGTCACTTTTTGGCAAATGTATACTGATGTTTTCCTTCACATTCTGCCTTAGGCACAGAGAAGGAAGAATACTTTCACGTGCTAGACGGCAAATACATCATTACATCATTGATTTTCTGTAATTCTAAAAATGTGGTAGGCAAACATCAGATTACATTTCAGCAAGGTGCAGAGACTTTACCTATATAATAAATAAATTACAAAGCTAAATCATATAAATTATTAACATCTTAACCAAAGGAAAAATGAATTCGTAAGAATTAAAAAAACTACCAAATCTAGTTAAAAACCCAATGATCTACAATCTGTCAATAAACTTTACACTGTTTTTTAAATAATAATTTAACGTTCTTATTGTTATCGACCATCTACTAATACACGTAATACAATACAGAAAAAATACTTATAAAAATGTAAAGGCTCTTAGAGCTGATACGTCAAGAAACCGACTGTCTTTTGTACCAAATTCAACACATATTTTAACTCAAAGATTGTTAAGATCATAATAGCGCACATGCAATATATATTTTAAAGTTTTACAGTTGATGGATGTTTTAATTAATGTTTTTGTTCTATGTATGATGTAATTGTGAATGTTTTACCATATTTTTCTGTCGAGGAAAACAATGTACATTTTTTATTTAATAAATAAATGTTAACTTTTTGGTTAAACCAGTTGACAAGTACTTACTTGCTACGTTTTTATATATGAAACGAATATAGATTTGATTTGATTTGATTTTATTTGAGGTTGCTGTTTACAATTGTCAGTAAATCATGTTAATTGTGATTATTATACATTTAAGGGTAGGTTTAACTGTTTCTAAATACCATGACGTTCAGGATGACGTGCTGATGTCTTACAATATATTGTAATATTAGTACACTATAGCATTAATACGTGGAAAGGTTAAAATGTTTGTTTGTTAAAGCGTTGTAATGGTGGTATGACCGTAAACAATAACAAATTCTTTTATTTATTACATAAAATATGTTTTTCCTAATTTAGTGTATTTTGCAAAAGAAATATTCACAATTTTGTCCTCAAAGATGAAAACCTCAACTCGTGAACTGTTATTTACCAAGTATTCATGTTTTTATTTTAAAGGGATTTAAGAGGTAACGACATTACTACATTGCATGAAAATGCATTTGGTGGTTTGACGTCATTGGTTACACTGTAAGTGTTTATTCTCATTTTTGTCCTTACTTGTAAAAATTTAAAAGCTTTACAATTGTAAGTAAATCATGTTAATTGTGATTATTATACATTTAAGTGTAGGTTTAGTCTAAATACCATGACGTCCAGGGTAACGTGGTTATATCTTACAATATAGGCCTAATGTAATATTAATACACTATATCATCAATACATTGAAAGGTTAAAATGTTTATTTTGTCAAAGCGTTATGGTGGTGGTATGACCCTGAACTAATTATTATTAAAGCGGATGCAACATAAAATCTGTTTTTTTCCTAATTTAGTGTATTTTGCAAATAAATCAAACGATACATTTAAGTTGTATTAACACGTTAACAGAAAGTGGTACTCATCTTCAATGTCATTCCTGTTACAAACTTGACATAGTCTACTTTCTCCTTTTTTCTCACACCATCTAACATTAATTCTTAAACAAAATGTTAAACCTTCTATAGATTAAATAAATAAAACAATACTATCCTGGAAGAATAAAAAAAAAAACAGCACCACAGTGGGTTAACCCAGGCCTAATGTAGGCATAATGAATGTCACAATTAAAGGCACTAAGATATGTGCGTATCATATTAATTTTGAGGCTTCCTAAGTTCGTGAATTATAGCTTTGGATCATGTTGTATCATTTCGTGATCTGACCGCCCAATGCTTGGACATCTCGTTGCTGTATAAGCATTTTTAACATTTCCATAGAACATATCAAGTATATAGTGCCTTCTCTCGTAGCAACGTTTACATATTGATAAAGGCGTGGAATTACCTTTGTAAGCTCTTTATGGGATCCTTTGTGGAAATCACCTAGCTTTATTGAATCTGGAGATTTGTAGCGTATGTGTCTATCTCAGCGACTTTAGCACAAGTTACTTTAAAGTATTCTTTTGGGTGTATAGGCCTATAGATAATGATGACTATAGAACCTGCTAAAATTCCCCTGGCGAGTAAAAGGTACGAAGAGCAACTGTTAATAATTCCAGATTACAAGAACAATTTTTGGATCCATGATTCGAAACAGATTCATTTAACCAAGTTTCAGTGAGCGCCATAAGGCAACTGTCCCTGTATTTGAATACTGGCATTTGCAGCCAATTCACTAAACTTGTTTTTGAGTGAGTGAGCATTACCAAAAATAACAGATGGCATTGGATGTTTTAATTTTTACTTCGAAGTTTGACGCGTCTTCGACATTTGTCCACGCTTCCTGTGACGTGTTTGATAGTTTGAACTTGATTAGGATCCATCTCTCAGTTAGGCTTCGGATCTTTTGTTCTACGTACTTGATTGATTAACTTTGTATATTCAAGATTCAAGAAATTTTATTTGTCCATAAAAATGGAAATTCACTTTGCTTGGTAGATTAAAACAACAATATTGCAACAATTTAAAACGTGCAGAACTATAACAGATAAAATACAAGATAAAAAGTTAAAAATGTAAAACTATTTAAAAATTGCATTATCGTCTTACATTAGAATTAAAAATATGAATGCTATTTACAACGAAGGATTTTCTAGTTCTACAAAGATTTGTTCTTGGAGGTCGTAGCCTAATACCTGATCTATTTAAGTTATAACAGTAATGTAACGGATGAGTGGGGTCTTTCATAATATTGTTTACTTTTTTTAAAATACTCTTTTCATAGATAAATGAACAAGGCGTTAGATCAGCTTTAATAATACGTTGTGCAATTTTACGTGGTCTCTCAATATTTTTCTTATCATTTTCAGTAAAGTTACCATAAAAACATCCAATGCTAAAAGATAAAATACTTTGAATAATACTTTGATAAAATAGAATTAAAATAGTGTTATCAACTCTAATTTGCTTGAGTTTTCTGAGAAAGTAGAGCCTTTTAGATGCCTTCTTGGAAATCATGAGAGAGTTTGACTCCCAGTTTAATTTGTTGTCAATTATAGTACCTAAGTATTTGTATTGGGTTACTCTTTCAACCTCGGTTTATTTAATAGTTATTACATTATGTTCAACTGCGCTTTTACGAAAATCTATTATCATCTCTTTGGTTTTAGTAATATTAAGTATTAAGTTCATATCCTCACACAAATTAACAAATCTTCCAACTTCATTAACAAATTCATTTACATTATGCTTACTATCGCAAAGAAAACCACTAATTACAGTATCGTCAGCGTATTTAACAATATTGCAATCTTTACTTAAAATATTAAAACTACTTGAATAAAAAGAGAACAAAATTGGAGAAATAACACATCCTTGAGGAGCTCCAACACTGATTGATTCTTTGTTGGATAGGATACCATTGCACTTAACCATCTGCGGTCTATTTATCAAAAAACTATATATAACTTTGGTGAGCCGAGGTGCGACATTAAAACTTAATAATCTATCAATTAAAACATGTGGTAAAATAGTATTAAAAGCACTGGAGAAATCGAAAAATATAGACCGTACATAATTTCTTTTTGAATCAAGGTGATGATATGTATCATGGAGATAAGAATTAACAGCATCGTCAACCCCTCTATTTTTCTTGTATGCAAATTGATTCTTATCTGCATTACCAATATTTTCCTTAAGTCTAGATACAATCAACCTTTCTAAGCATTTCATTATATTTGAAGTAATTGCAATTGGTCTAAAATCTTTTGGTACACTAGGTTTATTAACTTTAGGCAATGGATTTATAATAGAAGTTTTCCATATGCGTGGAACAATACCATTTCTAAAAAAAAAAAAAAAAAAAAAAAATTCTGTTTGAAATCCCATCTGGTCCAGTTGCCTTATTTACTTTTACACGTGCAAATTCTCTTAAAACCTCGTCTTCATTAACAACAACATTATTATTATCATCATTACCAATATTGTTATTATTATTATTATTATTGTATTCATTATCTTTAAGATTGTTAAGTTTCTCACTGGTAGCCAACATGTCTGTTTCATATTGACCATCATCAAATCTGCAGACAAATTTGTTTAAGGAGTCCACAAACTTCTTGTCACAGTCACCTACGTATTTTTTTTTTCGGTTTTTCTTTGTAGTCAGTGAGCATATGCATTGCCTTCCAGGCCGAACGCGTGTCTTTATCCTTGAAATGTTTTTCCATTTTAGCTTTATATTTTTGTTTTGCTTTTAAGATACAGTACTAGCATCAATCTCCTTCTGAATTCGCTTCGCTTCATCTTTCTTACCGGCTGCATATTCTTTTTTCTTTTTAACTATGAGACATTTCGTTTTATGTAAAAACCATGGCTTGCAATTTGGGTACATTTTTGTCTTCCTTTTAGGTATAATGGTATCAGCACAATAGTTTATGTATGAACAAACAGCATTTACTTCAACATCGATAGAATTTTCAGATTCAGAGAAAACACCCCAGTCCGTAGATTCAAAACAACCCTTTAGCATATCAATTGCCTCTGTGCTCCAGATCTGCCTTTCTTTAACTACAGGCTTCTGTCTTTTTAAGATTGGCTTGTAGAGTGGTCTTAGAATCACGTTGTCGTGGTCAGAGTTTCCCAATGAGGCACATGTTTTAGCATTATAAGCCTTGAGGATGTTTGAATAACACAGATCCAGAATTGCATTTCCTCGTGTTGGTTGCTGCACAAATTGTTTAAACGTAGGAAGAACAGTGTTCAGGTTACATTGGTTAAAATCTCCCAGAATGATTTTTACAGCATCTGGGGAATGCGATTCAATATTATTGACCTGCTCAGCAATGTGTTCACACGCGATAGTATAATTTGCACCTTGGTGAATATATACTATAAAAATAAAAATTTGTGGAAATTCGCGCGGTAAGTAGAAAGGTCTGATACCAACAGTAAGTACTTCATAGTCGGGTGTACAGGCTTTCGACCAAACCTTCCAGTTGTTACAAAATTGTTGGTTAATATAAAGACAGACTCCACCACCTGTAGTTTTACCTGAATTTTTGGTTCTATCACTTCTCAGGAGTGTGAAATTTTCAAGCTCAATGGCTGAGTCAGCGATTTCATCTTTGAGCCATGTCTCCGTAAAACATAGTAATGAAGCTTCTCTATATTCATGGAGAAATCGTATATTAGCTCGCAGTTCGTCCATTTTGTTGTGCAGTGATCTAACGTTACCAAAAGTAATGATTGGTAGAGGGTGTTTAATTCCTCTTCTCCTTAAACGTTGACGGATACCACCTTTTTACCCCTTTTACGTTTACGTTTTGTTAGGCAAGTATTTAAATCCAAGCCCACAAGGTCAAGTGGCTTAGAGTAGTTCGGTTTACGGTACCATTTAAGTTCGTCTGCCGTGTAGGTGATTCGCATTGAGCCCACCATCATAGACACGTACGTAGGCCTAGCAGGAAAAAGTTTGATAACAGTGGCAAATAAAACTATTAACGTCCACAAGTGCAACATTTCATGTAACAACTATACATAGAATGTAAAAGAACATAAATTCTACAAAAAAGTAGAATACAACAGCAAATATAAATTCAAAAATTTAACGACACGAATTTACCAAGCGAGTCGCCACAGTGCAGCGCCACCAATTATTATTAATTGTAATAATATTAATTTTTAACGTTTGTACCGTTATCGACCCTCTTTTATTTTACGGTCACTATTTTGTCCGCTGACATACACACCAAACTGTACCTATTTTTTCCCAAAGAAGAAAACCTCATCTCGTGAACTGTTATTTTACCAAGTATTCATGTTTTTATTTTGAAGGCATTTAAGAAGTAACGACATTACTACATTGCATGAAAATGCATTTAGCGGTTTGACATCATTGGTTACACTGTAAGTGTTTATTCTCATTTTTGTCCTTACTTGTAAACATTTAAAAGCTTTACAATTGTAAGTAAATCATTGTTCATTGTTTAACTGTTTCTAAATACCATGACGTTGTATTAGGCCAATATTATAACTTGTAAAATGACGGTACACTATTCACCCATTCATTCATTTTCTGTATTTCGGATAGTACATCCATATACAAATCATACAAAAAACAAAAATAGAAACAATGTCACCAGGAAATTAAAAATATAAGCAACTTCCACAAAACCAACCTACAATATCCTAAAATACCAACTTGCACCAACGCTGGGTTGGATTGTGGAAGTACGTTAACTATGGTTTGAATCAGACTATTGAAACTGTCATGAATTCTGTTCTTAAAACTATAAATGTATAGAGTTCCATCAAATTATAGAATGAGGGAACGTTATTCGTTACAAACATCATACTTGCGCTATTATAACTAGGCAATTTAAGTAGCTTACGCAAGCCGTTATTAAAGCAAACTCTAAAAGAGTTCACAGTACCTTCACTGAATTTACTCCATAGAGTCATACAGTATTGGCCTACATTAACGCAAAACATTTTAAATAACTGACATTTAACTTCAACGGAACATTTGTAGAATGTCCTGTATAATGCATTAGCTTTGATACACAGAGCTTGATACTGTTTCTTAATATCATTATCATCATTCAGAGAGTTACAAATCACATGACCCAAGTATGTTATACAGTCAACAAATTCAAGGTCAGTGTGGTTTAGCTTAACACTAGGTCAACCTTGTAACTTACGTACACGAGCACATAAAAACATACACTTGGATTGTATAGTACCGTACACAATATCTCGATTCGTAGCATAAAGTTCAAAAACATTAATGAGATTCAGTACTCCAATAGAAAAAGGAGCCATGTAATCAGCGTAACTGAGGCAATTAACTTTGTTATCACCAATAGTACACCCATGATTGGACTCTCTAAGTTGTACATAAAGATCGTCAATATATAGGCTACATTGTAAAGCAGTGGAGACATTACACTCCCTTGGCGCACACCGTTAATAGCAGAAAAAAGGTGAAGGGACACAATTTCCCCATCTAACAACAAATTCTTGATTATCATACCAGTGTCGTAAGATCCTAACTACAAAGATAGGCACACCTCTTTCAATTAAAACTTTAAATAAGGTTCAATGGTTGACTCGATCGAACGCTTTTGGTGCGTCCAGAAAGCAACTATGGCAATTGAAAGCTTAGGACTTAATTAAAAGACTATAATAATAATAATTTATTGGAAACTTCACTTTTACAACAGTGGCACACTTTGATGATAAAGGTGCGTCCAAATAATAACATACAAGAATAAGTAAAATTATTAACTTAAAAATAAATCAAAATGAGTGAATGAAACACAAAACATAACTCTTACAAAAACAAAAAAAACAAAAATAAATACTTTAAATCAAAATAAATAAATAAAACAAACTTAAGAGGAATCAAAATAAATAAAAATGTTTAGATACACACAAAATAAATAATAAATTTAATTTCATGGTATGAATCAAAATAAAGAGTATAATGGTGTACGTAATACTCAACACTAAATCATAATGAATAAAATAAAAAGACAAAGATTACTAAACAGAAATCAAAATGATACACACAAGTTGAAAAGTAATTCAAAACACAACAGCATTGACATTTACAAGTTTAAAAGAGCACAACGTTTCTTCCATAAAGATTTAGTCAATGATTTACAGAATTTGTCTATTAAAGACTTAATAAAATTATCAAATAAATCATGGTCATTGCCTAGAATAAGAAGGGTTTTGTTAAATAAATCTAAATTTTGAAAATAGTCAAAGAGATAAAGAAGATTACATTCCAAAAGTTCTTGTTGGAATTTATCAATTTGGTTTTTTCTCTCTTCTTCTAGAGTGGTACATGTTAGGAGAAAGTGCATAATGGTTTCTTCTTCATTTCTGTTGCACAATTTACAACAACCATTAGCATTAGGGTCATTTGACCATTTGGATGTTTTTCTTTCAAGGGGAAGGGTGTTTGATCGCAGCTTAAATTTTAAAGATGCTCCTTCAAAGTCAATTTTATCAAGTAGATACTGTTCAAGTTTTGGTTCATTTTTTATATACATATAATGTTCAATTGACGTTTTACATTTACCGTCTTCAACCCAATGCGAGAGAGCTAGATTTTTCATAATTATTTTTGTATTGGAAGCCCAGTTGGCATCAAAGTTATCATTACAATTTCGAATATCAGAAAAAATATCAATTGTACCACAATTATCAATGATATTTCGAACACACAATGGGATTTTAAATGATAGATCATTAAAGTTCTCTGTCAATTTAACTAGTGTTTTCAGTAATATACTAGGCCAACGTTCATCTTCCATCTTTAAAATTCTTTTCATATAATTAATTCTATTTACATTTTGAATATATGCGATTTTTGACTATTAAGTAATACATGTGGTATAAGTGTACTTATCAATATCCTGTTTACTAACGGACTTCCAATTAACAGTAGTTGCAATGTTATGTCTGTCGTTATCTTGAATCATGGGTTATAGGCTTATCCCATAAAACATCATTAATACAAAATGCAATAGGGAAATGATCAGACCCTATGAAATCATATAGCTAAAATTACTTAAACAAGAATGAGAACTCTGAGTGGAAACTAAATGGTCCAAACGACTGGTTGTGTTATGTGCTTCGCTATAGAAGGTAAACGTGTCAGACGTGAACCCCGATTCTCACAGTCAGACAAATGTAGATTTTATTCTGTACAGAAATTAAGGAGTTCTGCACCGAACTTTTTTCTTATATTAGCATTAAAATCTCCTAAAAGCACTATTTTACAGTTATCATACTTCTCAATCATATCTTCAAATTTACACAATTTTCGTTGCAGTCATACGTTAAGTATACATTGACAAGCAATGTTTTTTTGTTATCTACACCTAACTAAACTCAATGGAAACAAGCTATTGTCAGCTAGATTAATGTGCCTAACAGAACTATATAAACTCTTTCTAAACAATGTAGCTACACCTCCATGAGGACGTCCAGAGATGCGAAGTTATCAATAGACGACGTGCCATAACAGTCAAAATCATTATGCAGCGTTTTCAAGAAGTGAAGCTCATCATTACATAGTCATGTTTCTTGCATCAAACAAATAACATTATACGTCTCGCATAAGTCAAGTCAGGCAGCATCTACAGCCCCAACAGGAACAGTTGCAATTTTAGATAAGTTCACAGCAACAAATGTCAGAATGCTTTCATTCAACATTAATGTTAATAAGAAATGATAAGATATCGGTCATATGGTTCTCGACTTTTTGACGACGGTTTATTACGACACTGTCACCATCAGTTACAAACTTAGCTAGTTTATCCTTGGATATTTTAACATCTTCTGGAGTAAAATGTTGCATACATATCTGGTGTAATTTGTCATATGACATACTAGATCCTATAACATTAATACGTTAAAGTACGTTTTTTAAAGTGAAGCCCTCTGATATGAAAATTATTCTATTTATTCTTAATTATCAAAGCGGATAAAACATAAAATATGTTCTTGGTTTTTTGCAAAATAATTCAAATAATAGTTTGAAGTTGTATAATTATGTTTAGTTTATTGTATTATAGGGTATTCTTGGTAGGAACATATTTTACTTGATTTGACCAATGGTAATGTTACAGTTGTTGATCCTTACAAAAACATCAAAGCCCTTGTGGGTCAACACAAGTAGTATTGTATTATACTTTTTAAAAAAATGCTGTAGTATCTTCCAGTCTCTTTGCTTACATTGTTGAACAAATAATATGTGAGTGTGTCGGCCTAACGGCGCTATGATATTATTATAAACTTGTCAATCTTTTTTTAGAGATTTTTTTATACGTCCATCTCCCTTTTTGGCAAACGTATACGGATGTTTCCGTTCATATTCTGCAGTAGACCTAGAGAAGGAAGAATACTGTCACGTGTTAGACTGCAAATAAATCATCATTATACCATCGATTTTCTGTAATTGCCCTTAATTCCTTTGGTTATTCTCAATTCTAAAATTCTTGTAGGAAACCATCAGATTAGGTCTACATCAACTATTATTTCAGGTATGCTTAGTCGAGTTTGAATTTATATAACTCTTGCCCTTGCTACAGAGACTACCTATTACAAATAAATTATAAAGCTAAACTCTTACATTTTAATGTTACTCTTTTTTTTCATTAGCATGTTAACATCAGCATCTATTATTTTCCACTGACATTTATGTAGTCCGATATAACACACAGACAACAGATTCAAGTAAACGATATGGAACTTTATTCACTACTATACACTATACACAAGAGAGAGTTTTAAGGCTGAGAACTATCTATATCAGTGTGTTCGCTAGTACAATGTAATTGAAACTCTGTCACATGAATAGATGAGGCTGACTATATACAATGTGTTGGCCCATGGTTGGCCTTGTGCAAGCCACCCTGTAAGCTCATTAAGTAATTAAGGTAAAAGTTAAACTAAACATACATTGGGATTTCAAAACAGCGCGAGCGTATGTTTATTTACAACATTTACAAGGTATTTATACGACTTGAAATCATTGCCTGGAAATGTGGTTTAAAATCTTATTTCTACTCTAATTTTATACTTCGAATATGCTGCAGATTTACATTGTAAGTTAATTAATCATGTTATGAAATTAGACATGTGATATAAGATATATGATATGTGTAGGTATTAGATGTTTCTAAAATGTCAATTTACTAACTAATAATATGAGTTCAGATGATTTGATTTAACTTTGTTTGTTTAAAAAAAATATTTAGGACATTTAGTCAAAAGATCGCCGACCAGGCAATGGTTGGGATGCTCCTTTTAAGTTACTAAACTGCCTTTGTCTAACATACAACTAACTAACGCTAAGTAGGCCTACCAACATCTACCACGTGTTCAGCGATTAGCAAAATGGCCCGTAATAACATAATAGGTTCATTTTTTTCAATAGAAAGGGCTAATAATACTAGCACTTTTTTTTGGATTATGAACCACATGGAATCGTTTTCATTGATATAGGAAAATCGATTCTTTCTATGAACAATTACTTAATGGCATGGTAAAGCGGTTTTGAAAGTTCATACCCAAATGTTTCGATAAACTTGACGCAATGTTCCCGGATATCACTTCATGCGTAACATCAATCGACGTTTTGGGAAAAAGTTTAAATTAAGTTTAAGTATATTACTAGCACTTTTACTACGTTTTTTCTCATGTATAATAACGGCCTGACCGTTTATCAATTGACTTTCAGATGAATGACATCCTTCAAAATAACTCGTGAATGTTTAATTATTAACTGTTGTTGTTTTTTTTAAAGGAAGTTATTCGACAACGACTTACAATCATTGCCTGAAAATGTATTTGGTGGTTTAACATCTTTGCAAATACTGTAAGTGTTTTTTCTTATAATTTTATGCTTCCAAAACATATTAAGACTGCTGATTACATTGAAAGGCAATCATGTTAATTATGAAATTAGACATGATATAAGATCTGATATTTGAAGGTTTGCCTGATTATAAGTATTCAGTGGAACCTATTAAGGCAGTACAAAGTGTCAATTTACTAAGGAAAAACTAATAATAATAAGTCCAGTTATTTCATTTAACTTTGTTTACTTAAAAATATATCCTGAGTGACTTACAATACATCATAACAATAATGTGGAGTATACTTCTCACGTCAATAATGCTTGTTGACGCTGTCACAAGAAACCAGTTTAATTTCTAGTCGCGTGTTAGTCGCGTGCAACGCGACTCTACAGCTCACTCTGTCGGTCGGTTGGTCGGTCGGTTGGTCAGTCGGTTGGTTGATCGGTAAACACTAACTTGAGCACGCGACTGCAGTCATGTATATGGCCTTGTTACTACAGAATGTTTGTATTCGATTTCATAGGTGTGTCTATTCAAATAATCATTTGATCACGTTATCATAAATACTGGGTGCAGTAGGCCTATATTCTGATATTTAAATGAATGATCCATAAACGCCACGGGTTTTAGAGTACTTTCAACAGTAAAGTTCACCGGTTGCCTTTTAAAAGAATATAATCTAAATTGTAATCGATTGTGTGACAACGCCAAGTAAAATTAACATTAAATAATACTTGGAAAAGGGTGAGATTTGTTAGAATGTTCATATTATTTCTTTGATAAACCAAATGTGAAGACTAGAAACACAAAGTGGAAGACCAACGTTTAGTGAATCTTAAACGATTCTACACATGTCAGAAAGTCTCGTATTTAGGAAGTTTATTCAAAAGATCAATCAGGAAATTATTAGTGAATAATTTTAAGTTACTTAAACTGACATTTGTCTAAATTTAAACTCACTAGAGGGTTCGCTCGCTTCGCTCGCGCACCCTCTAGTGGGTGTACCCGAATGGTCCTCGAAAACATGACCAACGCCTCTGGAAATTGAACTTGACAGCAATCGGTCGTTATAGGAACGTAAAGGGGAAAAGTTCTTCAATAGATTTATTTATTTGTAAACAAAATGTACATTAATTCTCCTGTAATGATGTAAAAACTTTACAACAATTGGTATTACAACAATTGGTAATAATGCAAATAATATAATTGTAAAGAACAGTACACAAATAATATACATATTATATTATTATATATATTATCTGAACGTTACACACAGGAGGAAACCGTTAATAGGGGTCATCAACCACTCTAACGTGACCGTACCAAGAGACCAACAGTAGTTTATCAAAGTGGGTGACAGTGAGCGAGTCTTTAACATTTGTATCACAATATATCATGACAACAGCATCTTGTTAATTTTGGAAAAAATGATCAAATAACAACTTTCGTAGCCTACTTATATATCGGTCGTAGTAGACACCATTTATAATTATAAATAGAGCAAGCAACAGAAACAATCATTATTATTATTATTCAGAACATTTATTTATCTTCTCTTTTATATTAACAGTGTTTGTAAAAAAAACCAATTTTAAATAAGAGAGGCGAACCCCAGAAAGTGTAAACTTGTGGTGGGCTGCCAAAAAATAAAAAATATCAAAAAATCATAAAAAAACCAAAGTAAACAAAAATAACCGATTGAAAATATCAATGAAATTTGAATTAATATTATTTAGGATTCAGTGATTATATGTGGATAATAGATGCCTTTTTAGCTTAAAAGTGAAATTTTTTTTTGTTGGCGATTCGGTTATGTATTTGGGTAAGTTGTTCCAATATTTTGGCCCTGAAAACTGAATGTTATGTTGGAAAGATAGTGTTTTGTGTAATGGAATATGTATTTTATTTGAGGTTCTTGTGTTATGACTATGATAGTTGAAATTGAATTTGAACAGGGGTTGAAATTGAGCGGGGATTAGGGAATTTAACCAAGAGTATACAAAAATACATTGTTGAAGGCAATTTATATCGTACATTTTTAAAAGGGAAAGGGATGCAAACAACGGATCTGAGTGGGCTCTTGGAGGCGAGTTTGAAATGTTTCTAATACATTTTTTTTGTAGTAAAAGAAGTTTGTTTAGGTACGACGGATAAGTGTTCCCCCAGACAATATTGCAATAGTGGAGATAAGGAAGAATAAGGGAGCAATATATAGTACGAAGGATGTTTTGAGGAATAAATGCTGAAAGTCTAAAAATAATACCAGAACTTTTAGATATTTTGTTTTCGATTTTGTTAATATGGGCTTTCCAGGTCAATCTAATATCTAAATAGACCCCAAGAAATTTTGTTTTATTCACTAATGGTATTTGGTAAGTGCCAAACTGGAGTTGGTTTGGGCATCCTACTAGTGGTTTGGGCGAATTCCGAAAAATCATAAAATTGCACTTCTTAAAATTTACGGAGAGCTTGTTTGCAGAAAAGTAATCAGGGATGCTGGGTATGCTATCAATGGTAACTTTAAGGAGCGAGTCTAAATTTGTGTCAGTATATAGGAGGGTGGTATCGTCTGCATATAAAAGGAATGAAAGTAATTTTGAGGATCGGTAAATATCATTTATATATAGCAAGAACAGTAGAGGGCCTAACAGGGATCCTTGAGGGACTCCACATGTAATGGGTTGGAGATCGGATATGGATTGTTTAAATTTAGTGCATTGGTAACGGTTGGTCAGATAACTTTTATAAAGATTATACGCAGGGCCACGGATTCCATAATTAAATAATTTTGTCATTAGGATATCATGGTCTATTGTGTCAAATGCTTTGGAAAGATCGATAAAAAGGCCAATTGCTAATTTGTTTTTTTCAAATGCTTGTACAATCTCGTTTGTTAATTTAAGAAGTGCACTAGATGTGTTATGATCCTTACGGAAGCCAAATTGATTTTTGTATAATATGTTATTCTGCTGAAGAAATGTATATGTTCTGTCATAAATAAGACGTTCAAGAATGTTGGAGAAGATTGGCAGTACTGAAATGGGGCGGTAATTTCCAGGGTCGTGTTTATCACCGGATTTGAAGATCGGGGTAACTTTTGCTAACTTGAGACTATCGGGAAAGAAACCGTTTGATAAACATAAGTTAAAAATATAGCATAGGGGATCTGATATTTGATGAATAACTTGTTTGATAATAGATGGACTTATATCATCAATGCCAGGGGATTTGTCATTTTTGAAATTTTTAACTAAGTCGATTATCTCATCGCTGATAACAGGACTGAGAAATATAGAATTTAGGATAGGAGGGGGAAGATAAGTTTTATAGTTTACATTAGAAGTATTAATGTTTGGTGCGAGATTAGGCCCAATATTTACGAAATAATTATTAAAGTGGTTGGAAATGGTAGTAGGGTCATCTGTAAGATTACCCCCGCAGTCAATTACAGATTCACCGTGATCACTCACTACACGTTTTTTAATTAAGGTGTTTATAATTTTCCAAGTACCTTTAATGTCATCTCTTTTTTGGTAAAATTGATCTTTATAATAATCCTTTTTAGCTTTTTTTATTACAGAATTTAGTTTATTTCGAAATTTTTTGTATTCAATTATATTTCTATTAGTTGGGAATTTTAGAGATTTAGAGTACAGTTTATGTTTGACGGAAGTAATGAGTCCATTGGTCATCCAAGTCTTAAGTTTTTTATGTTTATTAACCCGATCTTCAAATGGAAAATGCTTATTAAATAACTGTTTAAATTTTGTTTCAAAGGAGGAAAATGGGGTAGGATCGTCAGTTAAATAAATATCGGTCCAAGACACTCTCTCAAGTTCTTCTCAAAGTTATTTATGGTGGTGTTATTGATCTTACGAAATGATTTTGGGGAATTTGGGCATTTGTCGTATGAATTGGTAGAAAGTGATGTAATATTAAAAATTGGTAGGTGGTCACTAATATCGCTGTAGATCAGTCCATTAATATTAGGGAATTCAATATTGTTGGTAATTATGTTATCAATTAACGTTGAGGAGGTTTGTGTAATACGGGTGGGTCTGTGGATTAAAGGAAGGAAGAAATTACTAAATAGTAAGTTGACAAAGTGTCTTGACAGATTATTTGACTGATGTTTTAAAATGTCAATGTTAAAATCCCCCAATAAATAAATATATATATATTAAATAATATTTGTTTTCACTGGACAAGTTGTTTAATAAGGCGTCAAACGATTCAATAAAGTTATTTGCATCTAAAGAGGGGGCCTTGTAGATGACACCAACAATAATACTTTTCCCAGACTTTCTTTCAATTTCGATAAAAAGTGATTCGTATACGGAACTATCAGATAGTAGATCGACCCTTTCATTAAATTTAATACCATTTCGGATATAAAAGCCAACACCTCCACCAGCCCTCGATAATATAAACAGTAAAAGTGTTTCCCTGGTCACGCCTACCAGGCCTCCTATAGTAACACTGAATCACACCTAAATTTGATTAAATGATTAATAAAATAGCATAAATAATTAGTTCAATTAGCCTCCTATAGTAACATTGAATCCTATTTAAAGCAAATTTTGATGTAAAAAATATCGAGTGTAAATACATTGATGATGAGGGAAGAATGATAATTCTTTGTATAAAATATGGGAAGAAAATAATTAATTTAATTAACGTTTACTCACCTAACAATTACAAAGAGAGAGCGTTGTTCTTTAAAAAAGTAGAGAAAAAGATCGACACTCTATGTAATACAACTGACGATTATACCATCTTAGGTGGAGACATGAACTGCGTTCTTGATAGAAAATTTGACCAAAGAAATAGTGTCCATAATTATGACAACTCACCATTGATTCTTAAAAAGTGCATGAAAAAACATAACCTATTAGATATATGGAGACATTGTCATAACTGGAAAATCACAATTCACCTGGCGCCGTAAAAATACCTACAGAAGATTAGACTTCTGGTGTGTCTCAAAAGCCCTACATAAGAATGGTGACATTATGTCAACAGATATAAGGCCCTCAATTTGTTCCGATCACTTAGCTATTTCACTCAAATTGTTAAACGAAGACAACGACCGAGGACATGGAATCTGGAAAATAAATAACAGTGTCCTTAACGATGAAAATTACAGTATTGCTATAAAAAGAATATTTGAAAAGGAAAAAAAAAATAAGCATAACCTAAACCCAGAAATGTTATGGGAATATATAAAAATAAAAATTAAAGAATTTTCTATAAAATATTGTGTAAAAAAAGAAAAAACGAAAAACATTCAAAAAGAAATATTGACCAAAGAAGTCAAAATACTAACTAATCAATTAGATAGCAGTTATGATGAAGGAATAGATAAAGAACTTAGATCAAAATCAAAAGATCTCGAGGAAGTATACTAAATTGAAGCACAAGGTGCCAAGATAAGATCCAGAATAGAATGGTTTGAGAACGGAGAAAAAAACACCAACTTTTTTTTACGGTTAGAAAAAAACAATGCAAAAAGAAAACATATTACTTTAATAAAGAAGAAAATGGTAAATATACCTCTGATAAAGAAGAAATTTTTAAAGAACATGTTATATGAAGACAAACAGATAAAAATAGAAAATATAAAAGATTACCTAGAAAATACAAATGTGAACACACTTTCACAATGTGATTCTGCAAAATGTGATGGAATTATTCTAGAAAAAGAACTCACGAACGCTGTTGAGAAAATGCATCTAAACAAAAGTCCAGGATCGGATGGATTAAGCGTCGAATTTTATAGAACCTTCTGGAATGAAATTAAACACATTTTACGCAATTCTTTAAATTATAGTTACAATCAAAATAAATTATCCTGCTCACAGCGAGTAGGAATAATAAATCTAATATTCAAATCAGGTGAGAGAGAAAATTTAGAAAATTGGAGGCCAATTACTCTACTTAACGTAGATTATAAAATTATGGCGCACGCCCTTTCTAACCGAATGCACGACGTTATTGGTTTGATAATAAGCAATGACCAAAAAGCATATATAAAAGGAAGGGTCGGCGGAGAAAATATTAGACTAGTAGACGACTTACTAAATTTTACAAAAGATAAAAATATACCTGGTGCAATGATCTTTCTTGATTTTGCTAAGGCTTTTGATTCCATAGACAGAAAGTTATTGCTTAAAACACTCGAGAAATTTGGCTTCGGCAAATCGTTCATAAAATGGATTAACTTAATTTATACTGATACACAATGTAAAGTGATAAACAATGGTTGGGACTCTGAGAGCTTCAAAATGAATTGCGGAGTTAGACAAGGGTGTCCACTGTCTGCCTTATTATTTATCTTAGTTGCCGAAATTATGTCAATAAATATAAGAGCGAATCCACTCTGCAAAGGCATCACACTACCAAGTACAGAAAATGCTGCAGATAAAATTGTTAAAATAGCCCAATAATAGCAGATGATACTGTAATTTTCACGCGTGATGGACATAGTTTAAAATATTTTTTTGATGAAATTAAAAAATTCTGTGATATATCAGGCTTGAAATTAAATTTTAAAAAAACAAATGGCATTTGGATTGGATCAAGCAGATTTCTTGATTCCTCTCCATATAATATTTTATGGACAAAAGAACCAATTAAATTCTTAGGAATTTACGTTGGTTACAACGAAAAGTTGTGTGAAAAAAAGAATTGGGACGATAAAATTGTTAATTTGAAAAAAACTTTACAGCTATGGAAAACAAGACACTTATCTTTCTTTGGAAAAATAATAATAATTAAAACTCTAGCTATATCTAAGCTCATTTACAATGCTAGTGTAATAAATGTACCAACATATATCTTTCCTATTGTTGAAAAGGAAATTTATAATTTTTTATGGAGCGGAAATAGAGAAAAAATTAAAAGAACAACACTTATTAATAAAAATGAAGGCGGAGGTCTCAACATGGTTGATTTTAATGCATTAGTGAAGTCTCTAAAACTGAGCTGGGTCAAGCGTTTGCTAAGCCCAGATCCAGGGAAATGGAAATTTATCCCTAGACATTATATGTACCCAATAGAATGTACACTTAAGATTAGTAAAATTAATACTGAAAATCATACAATTTTAAAAGATATGCCAGTGTTCTATCAACAATTATTAAAAGCTGTTGTGATTCTAAATAACATATTCAGTACAGAACCACATACTGTAAACGAAATTAAATCTCAACAATTATGGGAAAACAAGTATGTAGCACTAGATGGCAAATCAATATACTTCTGCTCCTGGTTAAATTCTGGTATCAAAACAATCAATGATTTAATTGTTGATAATGAACTAATAACATATCAAAAGTTGATTCCAATGTTATGTAACATGTATGGAAAACAATTGTTAAAACACCGAATGTTGAAAATGAAATAGATAAAACCTTTGACATGCTTACATTTTATAAACAAAATAAATCATCTACGTTTTATAGATATCTTATTAATAGTAAAGTCTCTATCCCAAGATCACAAGTGAAATGGGAACAGGAATTTGGTGTCGATTTAAATTGGCACGCACTATGGTGTAATAAAGTTTTAAACACCAAACATATTGTAAAAGTTGGTCAATTCAACTTTAAATTGTTACACAGAATTATAGCATGTAGGAAAAAATTTAAACTATGGAAATTAGCTGATAGTGATATATGCCAAAAATGTAAAATAGAAGTAGAAAACGAAAAACATATGCTTTATACATGTAATACAATTCAGCCAGCCTGGAGAAAGTTCAATTCAATGATTGTTAAGTGTTTTCCTGTTAACGAAACACAACACAACTTTTCAAGTTGGACTAGTATAGTCACTGGAAATACAAATAGCAAACTCATCAATGAATTAATTTCTGTTTTTTGTTTTTCAATATATAAATCATGTATAACATATAAAATAACGTTGAAAAACGAAAATGTACAAAGAACGATATGGAACCTATACAGAATAGAACTTTTTAATTTAATTAAGAATGAATACGCATGTAACATTATCAATGCTAAAAAAAAATGGGCTAACGTCAAAGAAAAACTGTCAGAATTTTTTCAGTAAACTTTAATGGAAATAAAGTATATTGTCTGTATGTATACGTATATTATACTTTTAATTTGTGTATATACATTTCCATTTTATTACTTGAAAGTTTTTATAGGTTTTTTTATGCCCGTGTATATAGGTCTAATGTATTATATTTGTGTATATTTTTTATCGTTCTTGGTTTTAATGTTAATTTTATGCATATGTGTATATATTGTATGGGTATGTGTATGTATATATATGTTTGATATATATAGATATATGTATTTCTATATATATACGTGTGAATGTATTGATATTATATATATATACAAATATGAATGAAAAAGATCAAGACTCAGGTTAATAATTCAACATATTTATTAACACTACAAACTGTTTCATGAGAGAGATAAAATACCTCCTCAATCTTCAAGTGTTAGGCTCTGAGTAAAGTAATTAGAAGTACAATGATCAGTAAGAGACTGTTTATAGTTAATATATGCAAGCAACAAAACAATAGTTGTATATTCAACCGTTCTATTTATCAATAGGTGTCTTTAATTAGTAACCTTTATATCTCAATAAGAATTTTCTTCTGTGTCTGCATGTGCTAAATAATTCGTTTCTTTGATTAAGAGAGCAAATATCAGGCTTATATATAATGAAATATTTCTCTTGCAGACATAGTTTGCAGCGTTTACTTATATTGGAATAAGGCTTACATTTGGCTAATACTCGCCATTTAATATTATATTTAATGTTGTCATCTTTAGTTTCCAAACATGTTAGCTAAGCACTGTACTATTTTTAAATAAGTTAACAAACGTTTCATAACTAAACAACTTTTTTTCATTAAACATGCAATATATTTTGTAATAGATAACATAACAAAAAAATATGCAGAAAATAATGTAAATATATATATGAGATTCTGTAATTGTTGAATAAAGGTGGTAGTTAACCACAAAAGAAAAAAAAAAAAAAACATTGAATCGTGAACTACAATGTGATTTTTTTTTTAAAACATTTTGTAGTTCACGTAAAGTAAATGCCTTTAATCAATATAATTGATTAGTTGAATATCTAAAACAAATTAATTGCAGTAGGCCTAGTTCACGATGCGTTGAACCACTAAAAATAAAATATTTGCATTTAATATTGAATGCCGCCACCAACGGCCATTTTGCCGGAAGTGACGGACCCGGAAGCCAGTTGAACAACAGCGCGAGTGTGTGAAAATATAACCTTGTGATGCCACAAATTTCGATAGGTAACGCTGAATTTTGTCGTTGTAAAAGACAAAAATGGAACAGTAGCGTTGATCTGAACACTAATGTTATCAAATCTACGTTTCGCGGTACATCTAAGATAGATAAGGTAGGTATCCAAGGCGAAGATTTATACCGAAGTTTTTGCATTGTGCTCGCCTATATCAGAATTAACCATAATTTATATATAGATTGACGCTTAATCGCATCTACAACTGTATTTTGCGAAATGGCCCGTGATGACAATGTCTGAAAGTTCACAGTAAAATGTATTTGGTAGATATCTCTTCAGGAATGCGTAAAATGTATTATGTAAGGCAACATGTAGAATATTCAAACTAACCACTGAATATACATTTCTTCGGAGGGGAGAGAATTAGTATGCTTAATGTGACTAACATTTTTAAAATTTCTTTTTCTGCTTGTATACGTTTATTTTCTTGTTACCCCGTCACTTGTTATTATCTATTTTTATAGCTCTGTCTACACTTATCAAACTAGTTTGACAACCAAAATGTGATGTACCCAATTATGCTAGTGATATGACATCAATTTGGGCACATCACATTTTTTCATACAAAGTTTGAAAGTGTAGACATAGCTTGAAGATTTTGTCAAAGTCGGCACAGATGTGTTTTCATACAGTATGACTTTTCCAAACTACGAAGTGTAACAGCTCGTCGAAAAAGTGTCGATCTTAAGTCTTCACCATTTATGTTTTAATTGAAATACGCGACATGTTTTTGAATGCGAAGAACCACGAATAGAAGGTTAAGTCATTATTATATGATTAACATGTACAACGAGATTTTCTGTAGCCAGGATGTTGTAGTTAATTAAAATGTTGTTGGACGTATTGGCCCGTATTCAAATGGCCGAGCGGTTAAGGCAGGGAAGCCGTTTACCGTGGCTAAAGAGCCAACAATATCGGCAAGGGTTCGAGGCCGACTCACTCCTAGTTCTGGTGGTGGAACAAGTCTTCTCGGATAAGGACTATAAATCGTAGGTGTACATTAATGTACATAGTTATAACCCGTGTGTACTTTAAAGAACCCAGTTCATCATTCCATGTATATAATACGTTAATTATGCCATAATGAAATATAAAATAGCAGAATTATTACAAACACCCATATTATTAAATGATGACGGGTGTTTGTAATAAGACTATTGATCCAATCCACGAATCATATTAATACGGGAATTACAACACGATTACAGTATTTTCCGGTAAAACATAAATAAAGCAAAAGCAGTAATAATGTATATACATGTATAGTAAAGATATAAGGGCCAAAGTAACATCAACTGGTATTATTATTAATTTTCTAACACGGTTAGTTAATTAATACAATAATTCTTGATCGTACCATCCCTTGGTATGCATACTATACATTTAATTATGTGTTGCCTTTTTTTTCACTACTTTCAGGTACTTGTACAGTAATCAAATAACTACATTACCAGCAAATGTGTTTGATGGTTTGACATCATTGACAAGCCTGTGAGTGCTTTCTCTTGTTTATCATACTTTTGAAAATAATATTTTCGTTGTAGGATAACCACAATTATTATGGTCACATCAACTTACTATGTGTAAGTGGAGTTGTGGCTTGGTGGTTATGATGCTTGGCTACCACTCCAAGGGTCCTGGGTTCAAGTCCCGTCACATGTCAGGATTTTTTCTAAGGACAAAATTTCAACTCCACTCCCAAAGACTTGTAATAAGACTTTGTTTATGTAGAGCATCTTGTATATATGTTTGTCTTGTGAACCTCCGAGGGTCTCTAATGATCAGCAATTGCTGGATGGATCACCCTCTTTAAATATGGTAAAAAAAAAAAAAAAAAAAAAAAAATGCTTTGCAACTTAACAATTACAGAATATTAATCCAAATCTAAAATAATATACCCGATGTTGTTTTTTAATTATAGTTAATGTATTCTTAATATAAAAAAAAAAATATGTACTCATTTAACACAAGCTCTTCAACGTAGTTTGTTTTATTACTGTAATTTGTTATTGTAACTGGTATGTTTTATTAAATGAGAAATTACATAATTATTAAAAATGTGTAATCATAAGATGTTGTAGCAGACAATACGTCACACTGTTTTGCACTTTGTGTAAAATATTTACAAATCATGTAATTCTTTAATTAGGCTAATTGCACCACATACTACCATGGTATAACGAACAGTTCTTATGACACATTGTGTTACAATTATAAAATGACGAATCCAATCAGCAATACATTAGGGTTATATCTATGGATAACATTCCTCTAGAAGGTATAAGTGGCAACAAGTTTAAGAAAGGATTTAGCGAAGGCAATACATAGGTCTCTACGCCAGGATATCCAGGAATACAATGTATAGTTTTTGCCAACATAATCTTGCACATTTCAGAACGTGGTTAAAGCAAAGACCTCTATTTTAAGCCGGAGTAACGTATTCTGATCTAACACACCCGATTATCGGTACTGTATCCCGATTTCTCCAGTAACATTAAAATTCGATAAAACAGCATCATTAAACATTATGATTAATGTATTCTTAATATAAATGATAAAAAATATGTACTAATTTAACACAAGCTCGAGCTCCTGTACGTAGTTTGTTGTATAACTGGTATGTTTTATTAAATGAGAAATTATATAATTATTATAAATGTTTATTCTTAACCTAATGATACAAGAACCACATGTGATACATTTGAGATTCTGTATTACCAAATTGAAATAATTGTCATAATATGTCGAGATAGCATTGACAATCGTTTAAAATCACAGACAATCCAGACGCATGGCGTTAAATGTTAAAGTTTCTCTATGCGGTTGTCCACAGTAAAACAAGAAGGAATAGGCACACTCGACATAATTGTTTCGATTCACGTATAATCTACAATAGTGTTATAAGCTTATTTTGCACGCGGAACAAATGTTATATATCTTCCTCTAAGAAAACGTCATTATAAGAGCCATTTGTTATCTATATAGTGTGGTGGTACGTATACGTTTGCGTTATCCCTCCATTACTACAGTAGTGAACTATGACATATTGTTTCATTTCATGTATGATTTGCAATAGTGTTGTAATAAGCTTATTGTTCACACGGAACAAATGTAATATATCTTCCTCTCATGAAAACGTCATTATGTGAGGCATCTGTTATATAATGTAGTGTGGTACGTACATGAACAGCGTTATTCCTCCGTAGTTAGGTGAACTTAGGAAATATCAATTCCATCGGCACAAATGAGAGAATCATTCGAGAACTCGTCCTTATGATTATCGAAAATGGATGTCATTATAATAAGTCTGATGTATATTAATGACATTGCATGCTTTTTATTTCTTCATGTTTATATTTGTCAGATTTTTTAAAAAGAAATTTGGACAAATCAGAATTTTGTATCGGGTGAACTATTAAACGGTGTTAAGGCACAGTTAAGTGTAACTTTATGCTTTAGTGTAATAGTGTTGTAATAAGCTTATTGTGCACGAGGAACAAATATTGTATATCTTCCTCTCATGAAAACGTCAGTTTAACTCTTTTCTTCATAAAAACAATTATTTTATTTTAGAAATTAATACTTCAATGAAATACGTCTGTTTCATGCGTAATACGTTCAAATGTAATATCTTTCTTTTTGCTCTTTTTGAGTTTTTCTATTTTGGCATTGTTTATGCGAACTCAAGACTATTTAATTCAGTTACTGTAGCACCGTCGGCGGCCATAACGAAACGTAAAAATATAGCAGAACACATGGATCATCGTCATTTAACTGTTGTATTGTATTGTAGATATTGATCTATGTCATCATATGATATGGAAAGTACAACATGATTACAGTAAAATATAGATAAAACATAATTATATCATGTAGAAGCAGTTAATGAAAAACAGCTAAAACATGCAAATAATGATAATACGAGCTAAAGTAGCATTAAACAAGTATTAGTATGTCCTTGTATATACCTTGTAATGGTTTCACTGCTGGAGTGACACGCCTAATTAGACATAAGCTTTTTTATACCTCTGCTGGCACAATTAGATAGGCCTATTTGTTGTTATGTTTTGTTTGTTTTTCGAAATTAATAAAATAGATAATGTTTTATCATACTATCCCTTAATACTGTATATATTATTTATTACATTTTTCACGATTTTCAGGTGGTTGGCCAATAACCAAATAACAACATTACCAGCAAATGTGTTCGAATGTTTCTCTTGTTTATAATACTTTTGAAAATAGTATATTTTCGTTGTAATAAAACCACACTTATTGTCACATAATTTCATTTTTTACCCTTTGCAAAGACAGAATATTCATCCAAAACTAAACTTATGTATTGCATTTTTCACGGTTTTCACAGATCGTTGTCCGGTAACCAAATAACTACAATACCAGCAAACGTGTTTGATGGTTTGACATCATTGACAAGACTGTGAGTGCTTTCTCTTGTTTATCATACTTTTGAAAATAGTATATTTTCGTTGTAATATAACCACACTTATTGTCACATCATATCATTTTTTACCCTTTGTAAAGACAGAATATTCATCCAAAACTAAAATAATATAATATGCCCGTTTTTGTTTGATTATGATTGATCACAAACCTTTATTTTAACACAAGCTCCTGTATGTAGTTGTGTGTAATGAGGCCTACTTGTATTCGTTTGTTTTAGATTAAATTATTATTATCATTATTAGTAAATGTTATTGAATGAAAAATAATATTATTATGAGAGGCATCGTGTAGCTATCCTTCCGTACAGTGGAATAGCACTTGTTCTTTATTCGCACGTGTCATAATGGGGGCGCATCGGTTACCTAATGTGGTGGCACGTACATTATTAGCGTTATCCGTCCGTAAGATAAACTTAAGTTAAAATTTGAACCAGCGTTATAGGCATCTGGCAACAAACAAACATACACATTCTCCTCTTTTTTTCTGCTTTTCAAGTTCTATAAATAAAAGGAGCACAATAATTGGGGAGCAGGAACATCCCGTCAAACAACTAGTCTCTTGATTTCGGCCTTCACACTGGGTCAGTAATAGCTTGCGTGTGAGGTGATAATAGGCGATAATTGTGTTTTCCCTCGCCTGCGTGAAATCAAACCTGAGGCTTTGCAGCATTGTAGCGTCGTCGGTTCCCACTTGTGATTACGCAATACAGCAGTTTGCGTCGATACGTCGCTGCGTTACGTTGCGTTGCGTTCTAGTGGGAACCACGCTTAAGTAAACAATATTACTTTATTGATATTATTATATTTGAAATTAAGATGAAGTTTACAGGGAACATACAAATAACACAATAATAAATATACCACCGAACGTCTGAACCTCTATCATGTTATATCAAAATATTCCGACGGGGCGGATCCAGGGGTAGCGATTGCTTTGCGCTACCATTTTTGAAAGCCAAATTAAATACGAAAACAAAAATAGACACGCCTCCGTACAACTGCGCAAATGGAGCGCACTTGGCAAAACTCAGAAATTCACGTATACTCTGCAATAGTGTTGTAATAAGCTTAATGTGCACGTAGAACAAATATTATATACCTTTCTCTCATGAAAACGTCAGTTTAACTCTATGCCTCTTAAAACAATTATTTTATTTTTGGAATTAATACTCCTACGGAATATGTCTGTTTAATGTGTAATACGTTCAAATGTAATATCTTTCTGTTGCTCTTTTTGAGTTTTTCTATTTTGGCATTATTTGCGAACAAGACTATTTAATTCAGTTACTGTAGCACCATCGACGGCCATAACCAAACGTAAAAATATAGCAGAACACATGGATCATAGGCATTAAACGGTTGTATTGTATATCGTAGATGTTGATCTATGTCCAGAAATCATATGATATGGAAAGTATTTCTAAATTAATAAAATAGATAATTAGGTGATCATTTAGAATAAAATGATCACCTATTGTTATTGTATAAAATCTTTATTAGGTGATCATTTAGAATAAAATGATCACCTATTGTTATTGTATAAAATCTTTATTATTTTTTTCTTTCTTTTTATTGTTTCTGTACACTATTTTGTGTAACAATTATCTCAAAAAGTTTAATGTCAATGATTACAAAAATTTCAGAATATCTTTCAAATAATATAACTTAATCCTAATAAGCTTTCCAGCGTGATCACTCATCCGTGACGACATTTATACGCCATTTTGCGAAATCACATTATCAATCATATCTCCAAAATTCATTATCACATATTAATGAAATTCACTACACGTAAACTTCAGATCAAGGGTAAAAATATTAGCAAATAAAAAGTTGCGCGTTTCAAGGTCATGCATGTGAAACCGCGCGCTAAAAATTTAAAACGCGCAAAATTAGGTTTTGATCAATTTAGAGCATGAATTAGGCCATTTGCGTGTTTCCAAAAATTACTGCGCAAAAAAAAATTTTGCGCGCGCGATACTTAAAAAGCGTAAAAAATATGAATTTTTTATACAAATCTCATTCTACTCACCATCCTTAGTACATTCACCAAATTTGAGTCAGTTCCGACTTAAAATAACGCTATACGAGCACGTTAAAAATGACAAAATGCGCACATTAATTTTACAAAAGTTCTGAAAATGGTGAAAAATAGGTCTTTTTTAAAATGAAAATAATTCTTCAGAATGCAAGATGACCCCCGATTTTTTTAACTTATTCTGGAAGCCATTGAGTTGTAGATATGAATTCATGTACACATTTGACGTACAAAATGTTTTGACGTCATCAAATGGCCACTTGAATTTAAATATTAGGATTTGTTATCTTCTTGTGTAGATTATCACATTCAACAGAGCGCATCTTGGTTATGTGTGCTCGAATTTCGCACAAATTTCAGTATGTGCTTGCTTAATTAATTACCTTTATCATGAGTTGACACTATTTTCATTTTATTGACGTCATCACGCGTAAAAACTTGAATAACGTAGGCCGTGTAATTTCACCTTCGCAGTAAATTTGAATATCTTACAGCTCTTCAGAATTGAAGGGTACCTTGATGATTATAATTTATTATGAAAGCTGATGAAATGTAGATATTAATTCATATAAAAATTAAGCCTATCGGATGTTGTGACGTTAACATATGGCCAGTTGAAGTGAAAAAGTAGTTTTTTCATATTTTTCGTCAAAGTTATACACATTTCAAAGAGCGCGCACAGCGCTTCTACGTGCCAAATTTTTTTCCAAATCTTATATTTTTTTGCTCAATTAATTATCTTTCGAAATTGTCATCTTAAAGTTTAGTTTGATAACGTCATCATGCCAAAAAATTAGAACATGTGTGTCCCGTAATTTCACCTATGCTACACTGTATATAGATATACAGTATATACTGTACATATGGCATATAGGCACAACTCAGCACTATAAGCGTATATAATAGGATGGCATACATCAACATTTTCCGATCGTATGTTAACGTACGTGCATGTTTAAAAAAAAATAATTTCAGTAAAATGATCACCTATAATTCGTCAAAGTGACGAATTAAATTCTAGTTTTTATCTTACTATTCTTTGGTACTGTATATATACTGTACTTATTTATTGCATTTTTTCACGGTTTTCAGGTACTTGTACAATAACCAAATAACTACATTAACAGCAAATGTGTTTGATGGTTTGACATCATTGACAGAACTGAGAGTGCTTTCTCTTGTTTATCATACTTTTGAAAATAGTATATTTTCGTTGTAATATAACCACACTTATTGTCACATCATTTTATTTTTTACCCTTTGCCCTATTCGTATAATTATTATTATCATTATTAGTAAATGTTATTTTTTTCGCGTGATTTATGTTTTTCCAGCCTTTTCTAGTAATGTTACCAGCTTTCAAACAATTTCGCCTTAAAATCACGTCATACGAGCACGTCGAATTGGACAATTTGCGCCCGTTTTTGATTAAAAAGTAAAAAAAATCGTCAAAATTATGCCTTTTTTTAAACAGTCATAGTTTCTAAACTACATGGTGAAGTTTTTTTTTACATATTCTGGAAGTAGATGAGTTGTTGATATCGGATCATGTATCAATATGACTAACTAGACATTTTGACGTCATCGTATGGCCACTCGAATATAAAATATAGGATTTTTGTCTCTTTTGTTATAGCTCATCACATTTAATAGAACGCATCTCCACTTATCCGTATTCCATTTTCCCCCATATTTTTATATTGTCTAGGTCAATCAATTATCTTTCGCATGATTTACCATTTTTAAAATTGTGATGACTTCATCATGTTCAAAAGCGTGAATAACTTTGGTCACTTTTTTTCATCATTCCAATAAATTTAAATTTATTATAGCTCCTCAGAATAAAAAGTGATACTCATGATTAAAACGTTTTCTGGAAGCTGTTGAATTGTAGATAGGAATTCATGTACAAATTATGCGAATCGGATGTTGTGACGTCATCATATGGCCAGTTCAATTATAACAGTCGTAATTTCATATTTTGCGTCATAGTTCAAGACATTTAAAAGAGCGCGCTTCCGTATTCTACGTATCCAAATTTATTCAACACGTTGATATGTTGTTGCTCAGATAATTTCCTTCCAAAATTGCTATCTACGTGTTTCATTTTGATGACATCATCATGGTAAAAATTGGATGAAAAAGCGGGTCCCGGTATTTTCACCTATTCTGCACTGTATGTAGTACGTATACAGATATATAGTGTATACTCTATATACTTAGACGTGACACAAAATAGAGAGCACACTAACATTTTTTCAATGGCATAATCGTTTTTCTGTGCGCAATATTCTAAAGTATGACGTCCACGTGGCGTTTGCGCTGCGGATAACCTAACTCGTCCATAGTGACGAGTTCAAATCTAGTTGTTATTATCATTATTAGTAAATATTATTAAATGAAAATAATGTTATTATGAGAGGCATTGGTTATCCTTCCCTCCGTACAGTGAAATAGCACTTGTTCTTTATTCGCACGCGCAACACATGGTTTGTATCTTTCTCTTATAAAAAACGTCATAATGGGGGCGCATCGGTTACCTAATGTGGTGATACGTACATTCAGTTTCAGTTTTATTTCACACAGCATAGTGCACTATATACATTTGTACTTTGTGTTTAAGTCTGAACCTCCAAATAAAACAAACATTAACTATTGTGATGACTGAAATAATCTAGAAGGAAAACAATACTTAATGCACTTTAAATAAGTTCTTATAAGTGCAAGAAAAAAAAAACTAAAAGCTATAAAGCATTATGAATTAGTAATTGTTATTATTAGCGTTATCCGTCCGTAAGATAAACTTAATTTATCATTTTCTAGAGTTTAGGCATCTGGCAACAACCACAAATCATACACTACCTTCTCCCATTTTTTTATGTTCAAGTTTATAAATAAAGGTGAGGTGATATCTGTTTGTACACATTACATTTTCCCCTCTCCCTCAGATTTGCACCTCCTCATGGCAATATTAGCTTGCCTTTCATTTGACATTGTTTCGAGTGCCAAACAAAGTCTAAATCGCCCACTGAAATGCTGAATACAAATAACTGTACTGTGAAATATAGCTGAAAAGCTTAATGGTTATCTATTTATTGTATTGTTATACAGTATTGTTATTAATATTGTTTTAAATCAATCCGTTTGAAATGTGTGTCTTTTTTTTCAATATTTGCAGGTCTTTATATGATAACGATATAACTACCATAGATGAAGGTGCATTCGACATTAGATTCACGTATAATCTGCAATAGTGTTGTAAAAACCGTATTGTACGCACGCGGAACAATTATTATTAAATATTTTGTTCATATCTCCCTCTTATGAAAACCTTAATATGAGAGGCACCTGTTATCTAATTTTGTGTGGTACGTACACGCATATCGTTATCTCGCCGTAGTAAGGTGAACTTAGGACGTATCTATTTCATCGGCACGAATGAGAGAATCATCTGAGAACTCACCCTCGAGATCCACGTTTATACCATGTTTTATACATTTTATTTAAATATCAACTTTTTTGATTTCTATAAAATTGAGATTTAATTAATTATAATTATCGGAAATTGACGTCGTTATTCATAAATCTGATGTATATGAATTTCTTTTCCTTTGTTCGTGTTTATATTCGTCAGATTTTTTTTGGTCAAATTCGTTTGTTCCGCAGAAAATTGTATCGGGTGAAAATTATGTTGTCATTCAACCATTCAGTAGGCCTAATTATACTTATTTCCAAGCACAATTTGACCCCCTTAGAAATTAACACTTGTACGGTATCTGTCTATAAACATGTAAGTAAAGATATAAGGGCCAAAGTAACATCAACAATTAGTATTATTATTAATTGTTTGTATTTATATTTCTGTAGTGGCACGCCGATTCTTTTGGCGCACAATATAGTTATGTGCTGTTGTTGTTTGATTGCTTTCCGAAATTAAAACAATACGTACTGATTGTACCGTCCCTTAGTATGCATACTATACATTTAATTATGTGTTTCCTTTTTTTCACTACTTTCAGATGGCTGTACAATAACCAAATAACTACATTACCAGCAAATGTGTTTGATGGTTTGACATCATTGACAACACTGTGAGTGCTTTCTCTTGTTTATCATACTTTTGAAATGTGTATTTTCGTTGTAGGATAACCACAGTTATTATAGTCACATCAATTTAATTTGTTTATGCTTTGCTACTTAACAATTACAGAATATTCATCCAAATTTAAAATAATATAACCGATATTTTTTTTTAAAATTATGATTAATGTATTCTTAATATTGGTAAAAAATATGTACACATTTAACACAAGCTCTTCTACGTAGTTTGTTGTTTTGATACTTTGATTCCTAAGTTTGATTACAGTAATTTGTTATTATAACTGGTATGTTTTATTAAATGAGAAATTACATAATTATTAAAAATGTGTAATCATTAGATATTGTAGCAGACAATACGTCACACTGTGTTGCACTTTGTGACAAAAAAATATTTACAAATCATGTAATTCTTTAATTAATTGCACCACATACTACCATGATATAACGAACAGTTCTTATGACACGAATCCAATCAGCAGTACATTAGGGTTATATCTATGGATAACATTCCCCTAGAAGGTATAAGTGGGAACAAGTTTAAGAAAGGATTTAGCGAAGGCAATACATAGGTCTCTACACCAGGCTGCTAAGGCATACAAGGTATTGTTTTTGCCTAACATAATCTTACTGACACATTTCAGAACGTGGTTAAAGCAAAGACCTCCATTTTAAGCCGGAGTAACGTATTCTGGTCTAACACACCCGATTATCGGTACTGTATCCCGATTTCTCCAGTAACATTAAAATTCGATAAAACAGCATCATTAAACATTATGATTAATGTATTCTTAATATAAATGATAAAAAATATGTACTAATTTAACATAAGCTCGAGCTCCTGTACGTAGTGTGTTGTATAACTGGTATGTTTTATTAAATGAGAAATTATATAATTATTATAAATGTTTATTCTTAACCTAATGATACAAGAACCACATGTGATACAGATTCTGTATTACCAAATTGAAATAATTGTCATATGTGGAGATAGCATTGACAATCGTTTAAAATCACAGACAATCCAGACGCATGGCGTTAAATGTTAAAGTTTCTCTATGCGGTTGTCCACAGGAAAACAAGAAGGAATAGGCACACTCGACATAACTGTTTCAATTCACGTATAATCTACAATAGTGTTATAAGCTTATTTTGCACGCGGAACAAATGTTATATATCTTCCTCTAAGAAAACGTCATTATAAGAGCCATTTGTTATCTATATAGTGTGGTGGTACGTATACGTTTGCGTTATCCCTCCATTACTACAGTAGTGAACTATGACATATTGTTTCATTTTATGTATGATTTGCAATAGTGTTGTAATAAGCTTATTGTTCACACGGAACAAATGTAATATATCTTCCTCTCATGAAAACGTCATTATGTGAGGCATCTGTTATATAATGTAGTGTGGTACGTACATGAACAGCGTTATTCCTCCGTAGTTAGGTGAACTTAGGAAATATCAATTCCATCGGCACAAATGAGAGAATCATTCGAGAACTCGTCCTTATGATTATCGAAAATTGATGTCATTATAATAAGTCTGATGTATATTAATGACATTGCATGCTTTTTATTTCTTCATGTTTATATTTGTCAGATTTTTTAAAAAGAAATTTGGACAAATCAGAATTTTGTATCGGGTGAACTATTAAACGGTGTTAAGGCACAGTTAAGTGTAAATTTATGCTTTAGTGTAATAGTGTTGTAATAAGCTTATTGTGCACGAGGAACAAATATTGTATATCTTCCTCTCATGAAAACGTCAGTTTAACTCTTTTCTTCATAAAAACAATTATTTTATTTTAGAAATTAATACTTCAATGAAATATGTCTGTTTCATGCGTAATACGTTCAAATGTAATATCTTTCTTTTTGCTCTTTTTGAGTTTTTCTATTTTGGCATTGTTTATGCGAACTCAAGACTATTTAATTCAGTTACTGTAGCACCGTCGGCGGCCATAACGAAACGTAAAAATATAGCAGAACACATGGATCATCGTCATTTAACTGTTGTATTGTATTGCAGATATTGATCTATGTCATCATATGATATGGAAAGTACAACATGATTACAGTAAAATATAGATAAAACATAATTATATCATGTAGAAGCAGTTAATGAAAAACAGCTAAAACATGCAAATAATGATAATACGAGCTAAAGTAGCATTAAACAAGTATTAGTATGTCCTTGTATATACCTTGTAATGGTTTCACTGCTGGAGTGACACGCCTAATTAGACATAAGCTTTTTTATACCTCTGCTGGCACAATTAGATAGGCCTATTTGTTGTTATGTTTTGTTTGTTTTTCGAAATTAATAAAATAGATAATGTTTTATCATACTATCCCTTAATACTGTATATATTATTTATTACATTTTTCACGATTTTCAGGTGGTTGGCCAATAACCAAATAACAACATTACCAGCAAATGTGTTCGAATGTTTCTCTTGTTTATAATACTTTTGAAAATAGTATATTTTCGTTGTAATAAAACCACACTTATTGTCACATAATTTCATTTTTTACCCTTTGCAAAGACAGAATATTCATCCAAAACTAAACTTATGTATTGCATTTTTCACGGTTTTCACAGATCGTTGTCCGGTAACCAAATAACTACAATACCAGCAAACGTGTTTGATGGTTTGACATCATTGACAAGACTGTGAGTGCTTTCTCTTGTTTATCATACTTTTGAAAATAGTATATTTTCGTTGTAATATAACCACACTTATTGTCACATCATATCATTTTTTACCCTTTGTAAAGACAGAATATTCATCCAAAACTAAAATAATATAATATGCCCGTTTTTGTTTGATTATGATTGATCACAAACCTTTATTTTAACACAAGCTCCTGTATGTAGTTGTGTGTAATGAGGCCTACTTGTATTCGTTTGTTTTAGATTAAATTATTATTATCATTATTAGTAAATGTTATTGAATGAAAAATAATATTATTATGAGAGGCATCGTGTAGCTATCCCTCCGTACAGTGGAATAGCACTTGTTCTTTATTCGCACGTGTCATAATGGGGGCGCATCGGTTACCTAATGTGGTGGCACGTACATTATTAGCGTTATCCGTCCGTAAGATAAACTTAAGTTAAAATTTGAACCAGCGTTATAGGCATCTGGCAACAAACAAACATACACATTCTCCTCTTTTTTTCTGCTTTTCAAGTTCTATAAATAAAAGGAGCACAATAATTGGGGAGCAGGAACATCCCGTCAAACAACTAGTCTCTTGATTTCGGCCTTCACACTGGGTCAGTAATAGCTTGCGTGTGAGGTGATAATAGGCGATAATTGTGTTTTCCCTCGCCTGCGTGAAATCAAACCTGAGGCTTTGCAGCATTGTAGCGTCGTCGGTTCCCACTTGTGATTACGCAATACAGCAGTTTGCGTCGATACGTCGCTGCGTTACGTTGCGTTGCGTTCTAGTGGGAACCACGCTTAAGTAAACAATTATACTTTATTGATATTATTATATTTGAAATTAAGATGAAGTTTACAGGGAACATACAAATAACACAATAATAAATATACCACAGAACGTCTGAACCTCTATCATGTTATATCAAAATATTCCGACGGGGCGGATCAAGGGGTAGCGATTGCTTTGCGCTACCATTTTTGAAAGCCAAATTAGATACGAAAACAAAAATAGACACGCCTCCGTACAACTGCGCAAATGGAGCGCACTTGGCAAGACTTGTCAGAAATCCTGGATGATCCGTTCGGCTCGTTACCGATTCACGTATACTCTGCAATAATGTTGTAATAAGCTTAATGTGCACGTAGAACAAATATTATATACCTTCCTCTCATGAAAACGTCAGTTTAACTTTCTGCCTCAAAAAAACAATTATTTTATTTTTGGAATTAATAATCCTACGGAATATGTCTGTTTAATGTGTAATACGTATCTACATCTACATTTTGATGACATCATCATGGTAAAAATTGGATGAAAAAGCGGGTCCCGGTATTTTCACCTATTCTGCACTGTATGTAGTACGTATACAGATATATAGTGTATACTCTATATACTTAGACGTGACACAAAATAGAGAGCACACTAACATTTTTTCAATGGCATAATCGTTTTTCTGTGCGCAATATTCTAAAGTATGACGTGTACGTGGCGTTTGCGCTGCGGATAACCTAACTCGTTCATAGTGACGAGTTAAAATCTAGTTGTTATTATCATTATTAGTAAATATTATTAAATGAAAAATAATGTTATTATGAGAGGCATTGGTTATCTTTTCCTCCGTACGGTGGAATAGCTGCACTTGTTCTTTATTCGCACGCGCAACACATGGTTTGTATCTTTCTCTTATAAAAAACGTCATAATGGGGGCGCATCGGTTACTTAATGTGGTGATACGTACATTCAGTTTCAGTTTTATTTCACACAGCATAGTGTACTATATACATTTGTACTTTGTGTTTAAGTCTGAACCTCCAAATAAAACAAACATTAACTATTGTGATGACTGAAATAATCTAGAAGGAAAACAATACTTAATGCACTTTAAATAAGTTCTTATAAGTGCAAGAAAAAAAAACTAAAAGCTATAAAGCATAACTATGAATTAATAATTGTTATTATTAGCGTTATCCGTCCGTAAGATAAACTTAATTTATCATTTTCTAGAGTTTAGGCATCTGGCAACAACCACAAATAATACACTACCTTCTCCCCTTTTTTTCTGATTTTCAAGTTTTATAAATAAAGGTGAGGTGATATCTGTTTGTACACATTACATTTTCCCCTCTCCCTCAGATTTGCACCTCCTCATGGCAATATTAGCTTGCCTTTCATTTGACATTGTTTCGAGTGCCAAACAAAGTCTAAATCGCCCACTGAAATGCTGCATACAAGGTATTGTTTTTGCCTAACATAATCTTACTGACACATTTCAGAACGTGGTTAAAGCAAAGACCTCCATTTTAAGCCGAAGTAACGTATTCTGGTCTAACACACCCGATTATCGGTACAGTATCCCGATTTCTCCAGTAACATTAAAATTCGATAAAACAGCATCATTAAACATTATGATTAATGTATTCTTAATATAAATGATAAAAAATATGTACTAATTTAACATAAGCTCGAGCTCCTGTACGTAGTTTGTTGTATAACTGGTATGTTTTATTAAATGAGAAATTATATAATTATTATAAATGTTTATTCTTAACCTAATGATACAAGAACCACATGTGATACATTTAAGATTCTGTATTACCAAATTGAAATAATTGTCATATGTCGAGATAGCATTGACAATCGTTTAAAAACACAGACAATCCAGACGCATGGCGTTAAATGTTAAAGTTTCTCTATGCGGTTGTCCACAGTAAAACAAGAAGGAATCGGCACACTCGACATAATTATTTCGATTCACGTATAATCTACAATAGTGTTATAAGCTTATTTTGCACGCGGAACAAATATTATATATCTTCCTCTCATGAAAACGTCATTATAAGAGCCATTTGTTATCTATGTGTGGTGGTACGTATACGTTTGCGTTATCCCTCCATTACTACAGTAGTGAACTATGACATATTGTTTCATTTCATGTATGATTTGCAATAGTGTTGTAATAAGCTTATTGTTCACACGGAACAAATGTAATATATCTTCCTCTCATGAAAACGTCATTATGTGAGGCATCTGTTATATAATGTAGTGTGGTACGTACATGAACAGCGTTATTCCTCCGTAGTTAGGTGAACTTAGGAAATATCAATTCCATCGGCACAAATGAGAGAATCATTCGAGAACTCGTCCTTATGATTATCGAAAATTGATGTCATTATAATAAGTCTGATGTATATTAATGACATTGCATGCTTTTTATTTCTTCATGTTTATATTTGTCAGATCTTTTAAAAAGAAATTTGGACAAATCAGAATTTTGTATCGGGTGAACTATTAAACGGTGATAAGGCACAGTTAAGTGTAACTTTATGCTTTAGTGTAATAGTGTTGTAATAAGCTTATTGTGCACGAGGAACAAATATTGTATATCTTCCTCTCATGAAAACGTCAGTTTAACTCTTTTCTTCATAAAAACAATTATTTTATTTTAGAAATTAATACTTCAATGAAATATGTCTGTTTCATGCGTAATACGTTCAAATGTAATATCTCTCTTTTTGCTCTTTTTGAGTTTTTCTATTTTGGCATTGTTTATGCGAACTCAAGACTATTTAATTCAGTTACTGTAGCACCGTCGGCGGCCATAACGAAACGTAAAAATATAGCAAAACACATGGATCATCGTCATTTAACTGTTGTATTGTATTGTAGATATTGATCTATGTCATCATATGATACAGCTGAAACATGCAAATAATGATAATACGAGCTAAAGTAACATTAAACAAGTATTAGTATGTCCTTGTATATACCTTGTAATGGTTTCACTGCTGGAGTGACACGCCTAATTAGACATAAGCTTTTTTTTACCTCTGCTGGCACAATTAGATAGGCCTATTTATTGTTATGTTTTGTTTGTTTTTCGAAATTAATAAATAGATAATGTTTTATCATACTATCCCTTGGTACTGTATATATTATTTATTACATTTTTCACGATTTTCAGGTGGTTGACCAATAACCAAATAACAACATTACCAGCAAATGTGTTCGAATGTTTCTCTTGTTTATAATACTTTTGAAAATAGTTTATTTTCGTTGTAATAAAACCACACTTATTGTCACATAATTTCATTTTTTACCCTTTGCAAAGACAGAATATTCATCCAAAACTAAACTTATTTATTGCATTTTTTCACGGTTTTCAGGTACTTGTCCAGAAACCAAATAACTACATTACCAGCAAATGTGTTTGATGGTTTGACATCATTGACAGAACTGTGAGTGCTTTCTATTGTTTATCATACTTTTGAAAATAGTATATTTTCGTTGTAATATAACCACACTTATTGTCACATCATATCATTTTTTAACCCTTTGTAAAGACAAAATATTCATCCAAAACTAAAATAATATAATATGCCTGTTTTTGTTTGATTATGATTGATCACTAAACCTTTATTTTAACACAAGCTCCTGTATGTAGTTGTATTGTGTGTAATGATAGGCCTACTTGTATTCGTTTGTTTTAGAGTAAATTATTATCATTATTAGTAAATGTTATTGAATGAAAAATAATATTATTATGAGAGGCATCGGGTAGCTATCCCTCCGTAGAGTGGAATAGCACTTGTTCTTTATTCGCACGTGTCATTATGGGGGCGCATCGGTTACCTAATGTGGTGGTACGTACATTATTAGCGTTATCCGTCCGTAAGATAAACTTAATTTAAAATTTGAACCAGCGTTATAGGCATCTGGCAACAAACAAACATACACATTCTCCTCTTTTTTCTGTTTTTCAAGTTCTATAAATAAAGGGATCACAATAATTGGGGAGCAGGAACATCCCGTCAAACAACTAGTCTCTTGATTTCGGCCTTCACACTGGGTCAGTAATAGCTTGCGTGTGAGGTGTTATCTGTGTCTACACTTTATATTTCCCCTCCCTCCATATTTGCACTTCCTCATGCTAAAATCAGCCAATGTGCTTTACATCTCAATAATTAACACACTTAGCTTTAATAATGTTTAAAAAAATGTGGTCACATGTGTTTAAATTTTTCCGATTTTGTTTTCTTCAGTGCTGAATAACTGGCACTCTTCTAACTTCTAGCGACGCAACGTAACGCAACCTACGCAACGTAAGAAAATGCCCTTCCGATAATTGTGTTTTCCCTCGCCTGCGTGAAATCAAACCTGCGGCTTTGCAGCATTGTAGCGTCGTCGGTTCCCACTTGTGATTACGCAATACAGCAGTTTGCGTCGATACGTCGCTGCGTTACGTTGCGTTGCGTTCTAGTGGGAACCACGCTTAAGTAAACAATATTACTTTATTGATATTATTATATTTGAAATTAAGATGAAGTTTACAAGGAACATACAAATAACACAATAATAAATATACCACAGAACGTCTGAACCTCTATTATGTTATATCAAAATATTCCGACGGGGCAGATCCAGGGGTAGCGATTGCTTTGCGCTACCAATTTTGAAAGCCAAATTAGATAATTAGATACGAAAACAAAAATAGACACGCCTCCGTACAACTGCGCAAATGGAGCGCACTTGGCAAGACTTGTCAGAAATCCTGGATGATCCGTTCGGCTCGTTACCGATTCACGTAGCCTATACTCTGCAATAGTGTTGTAATAAGCTTAATGTGCACGTAGAACAAATATTATATACCTTCCTCTCATGAAAACGTCAGTTTAACTCTATGCCTCTTAAAAACAATTATTTTATTTTTGGAAGTAATACTCTTACGGAATATGTCTGTTTAATGTGTAATACGTTCAAATGTAATATCTTTCTGTTGCTCTTTTTGAGTTTTTCTATTTTGGCATTATTTGCGAACAAGACTATTTAATTCAGTTACTGTAGCACCATCGACGGCCATAACCAAACGTAAAAATATAGCAGAACACATGGATCATAGGCATTAAACGGTTGTATTGTATCGTAGATATTGATCTACATCCAGAAATCATATGATATGGAAAGTATTTCTAAATTAATAAAATAGATAATTTTTATCTTACTATTCTTTGGTACTGTATATATACTGTACTTATTTATTGCATTTTTTCACGGTTTTCAGGTACTTGTACAATAACCAAATAACTACATTAACAGCAAATGTGTTTGATGGTTTGATATCATTGACAGAACTGAGAGTGCTTTCTCTTGTTTATCATACTTTTGAAAATAGTATATTTTCGTTGTAATATAACCACACTTATTGTCACATCATTTTATTTTTTACCCTTTGCCCTATTCGTATAATTATTATTATCATTATTAGTAAAAAGTGTTATTTTTTACGCGTGATTTAGGCCTATATTTGTCCAGCCTTTTCTAGTAATTTTACCAGCTTTCAAACGATTTCGACTTAAAATCACGTCATACGAGCACGTCGAATTGGACAATTTGCGCCCGTTTTTGATTAAAAAGTAAAAAAAATCGTCAAAATTATGCCTTTTTTTAAACAGTCATAGTTTCTAAACTACATGGTGAAGTTTTTTTTTTACATATTCTGGAAGTAGATGAGTTGTTGATATCGGATCATGTATCAATATGGCTAACTAGACATTTTGACGTCATCGTATGGCCACTCGAATATAAAATATAGGATTTTTGTCTCTTTTGTCATAGCTCATCACATTTAATAAAACGCATCTCCACTTATCCGTATTCCATTTCCCCACATTTTTTTATATTGTCTAGGTCAATCAATTATCTTTCGCATGATTTACCATTTTTAAAATTGTGATGACTTCATCATGTTCAAAAGCGTGAATAACTTTGGTCACTTTTTTTCATCATTCCAATAAATTTAAATTTATTATAGCTCCTCAGAATAAAAAGTGATACTCATTATTAAAACGTTTTCTGGAAGCTGGAATTCATGTACAAATTATGCGAATCGGATGTTTTGACGTTTGACGTTTTATCTTGACATTTAAGAGAGCGCGCTTCCGTATTCTACGTATCCAAATTTATTCAACACGTTGATATGTTGTTGCTCAGATAATTTCCTTCCAAAATTGCTATCTACGTGTTTCATTTTGATGACATCATCATGGTAAAAATTGGATGAAAAAGCGGGTCCCGGTATTTTCACCTATTCTGCACTGTATGTAGTACGTATACAGATATATAGTGTATACTCTATATTCTTAGACGTGACACAAAATAGAGAGCACACTAACATTTTTTCAATGGCATAATCGTTTTTCTGTGCGCAATATTCTAAAGTATGACGTGCACGAGGCGTTTGCGCTGCGGATAACCTAACTCGTCCATAGTGACGAGTTCAAATCTAGTTGTTATTATCATTATTAGTAAATATTATTAAATGAAAAATAATGTTATTATGAGAGGCATTGGTTATCTTTCCCTCCGTACGGTGGAATAGCTGCACTTGTTCTTTATTCGCACGCGCAACACATGGTTTGTATCTTTCTCTTATAAAAAACGTCATAATGGGGGCGCATCGGTTATCAATGTGGTGATACGTACATTCAGTTTCAGTTTTATTTCACACAGCATAGTGTACTATATACATTTGTACTTTGTGTTTAAGTCTGAACCTCCAAATAAAACAAACATTAACTATTGTGATGACTGAAATAATCTAGAAGGAAAACAATACTTAATGCACTTTAAATAAGTTCTTATAAGTGCAAGAAAAAAAAACTTAAAAAGCTATAAAGCATAACTATGAATTAATAATTGTTATTATTAGCGTTATCCGTCCGTAAGATAAACTTAATTTATCATTTTCTAGAGTTTAGGAATCTGGCAACAACCACAAATAATACACTACCTTCTCCCCTTTTTTTCTGATTTTCAAGTTTTATAAATAAAGTTGAGGTGATATCTGTTTGGAATTGTACACTTTATATTTTCCGCTCCCTCAGATTTGCACCTCCTCGTGGCAAAAATTAGCCTGCCTTTCATTTGACATTGTTTCAAATGCCAGACTCAAAATTCAAAATCGCCCACTGAAATGCTGAATACAAATAACTGTACTGTGAAATATAGCAGACAAATGTAGTGGTTATCTATTTATTGTATTGTTATACAGTATTATTATTAATATTGTTTTAAATAGACTACCATATACATTTAATAATCTAAATTGCAATCATATTGACATTTTTAATGATAGGCTTGGTTATTTTAAGAGGAAGATTATGTGTTCACTTCTTGAACAGCCTGCATAACCTGTTTGATCAATATACATTTTAAATTGAAATTGTTTATGGCATGCTGATCTATTTATCTATCTATTTATATCTGTATTTTATTGTTAACCGTTTTTTATGTTGTATTGTTTTATGTTTCAAACCTGTAAGTGGCGGAATTTATCGCTGTTGGTTTTGATTGAATAACAAATCAATCTGTTTTAAATGTGTGTCTTTTTTTTCAATATTTGCAGGTATTTAGATAATAACGATATAACTACAATAGATCAAGGTGCATTTTCTGCTTTTGCTTCATCACTGTCAACACTGTAAGTTAATATTGTATAGACTTGTCATAATTCTCTGTTATTGTCTTTTTTCTGTTTTCGCCTTTCGATGTTTTCTATACAGTGTGTACAAATACTATACGTATGAAACGCCATGTTTGTCAAAATATTTAATAATATACATGTAGTTGTTTGATGCTCTGTAAAATTATCGGAATCATATTCATTAATTCTTGTAGTAACTTTGCCATACAACAGCTTATGTGTCGTAGACATAGTCTGCAAAATCTGTACATTTTATAATAGCTTTGCTCTCGATATACACACATGGTACACGTCCGTTGGACACCCGATTCTCGTACGGTGGTACCTGTTTATGTCTAAAAGCAATACACAACACCTGCAGTTTCCTTTCTTTCACTAAAAATTTCATTGCTTTCTTTTCAAATATGATGTTTGACTATTAAGTCTAATTTAAATACCATAACAGTGCCATATTTAACACAGTGTCACCCCGGTCATAGACATGAACGCGCATTTGAGCACAACACGACTTTAAAACATTGGCATGAGGTCATTGTATCTTTGTCCAGTAAAGATAAGTCAACATTAGAACAAATTGCAACAACAATTTTGTTTGGTTTTGTTTGCTTGATATGGTCCAAATGACCATCATATCTAAAGTTTACCAAAAAGAAATTGGGTTAATTAACATACATTCAAAATGACCGCCATTTACCACTTGAAGCCTCATAATATATTCTAAGTGATAGCACGGATAGATATAACAAATGATATGATAAATGTTATAACTATAATTATTAGCATATTTAAATTACAGTTTGACGTCATAACGTGTAGTTAAATATGTCTGTTTTGTAATGAAATTAGTTTAAATTATTGTAAATTTAATAGTACTATATAGGCTTAGATATAATATCTAAAATGAGCTGACGTAAACAATGATAACAAGAAGTGTTCCTTACCTTTCCGAGTAGCAAACAATAATTTGTGGATAACATGTACTTACTACCCCAGATCTAGGCAAAACGCAAATGAGATGACCAATCGCAAGCAACAGTTCGGATGACCTATTTTTATATCGTGATTTGGCAAATTACTTACAGCGTCCGTGCGTTACGTCCAAGTTACGAACGAACAGGATAAACCACTAAAGACATAAGAATGAGAAATGTCTTCATGACTTAATACCACTGAATCGTTTACTCATTTAAATTTTAAAATGTTTTTTTGCAGTTTGATATTTGGCAACGAATTAAAAAATTACAAAGATAGTACTTTTGAAAACTTGATCAACATAAACGAATTGTAAGTATTAACATGGTTTTTTAAAGCTAAGATCATCGTCAAAAGTGTGCAATTTATTAATATATACAATTAATATAAAAAAACATGAACCAACAAGTCGGTGTAAAGTTTACATTGATATTGTTATTGGTCCGATGGTCACATACTTCCATCAAATTAACTTAAAAACATGAATTTCGCATAAAATTTAAGATAACTTAAATCTAATCAAATAAAATCGACTTAAAAGTACGAACGTATGTTCAGGTAAGACATCATTATCGAATTACTAAGTCGATATAGCAAGACATTTCAATAATAAGTGTTTTGTCCAAAAAAACATTAAAGATTGAATAGGCTATTTGTAGTTTTAATAAAGTTTACTACTAAAAAAAAAAGAAAAAAACAAATGTTTTTTCATTTATAAAACATAAACGCCAATCTGAATTTTTGGCTATAAATTACAGTTTGTTTAGAAATATTATTTAATATACTATTTAATATAATACAATTATATTATAATATAATGCATTTTATTTAATATAATAGTAAATGTTCATAATATAACGCTAAAACCAAATAATATAATACAAAACAATAACTTGTTACATTTTTCACATAATATATTAGAAATAGATATAATATAATGTATTTTGATACATTAATTTGTATAATATAATGCTAAAACCAAGTAGGCCTAATATAATGCAAAACGTATAATTCATTACAATACAATATTTATAATATAATAAAAAATGATATAATAATATAATATTTCGAATACTTCAGACAGCTTAGGCTTGCCATAATTTTAGGCTATAAATTACAGTTTGTTCAGGAAATTTTTTTTTTCTTGATCCATGGTCAAAGTGAATAACTATCATGTTTTTATTTATACATCACCAAAAATAGGCATTCGGATCATCGCCGCATTTGCTGCCTTGTTTATAAAATTGAAGTCTGCGAGCCGAGAGTTACCCTTGCAGCATGTAAAGAAATATTAAAGGGAAAATTCCGAGAGTTGATGTGTCCGATGGATTCGACAAGAAGCACCGATGATTTTACGGTATTGTACAGTAGTATATGAATACACAGCACTGTGTTATCTTACCTTAACACTGACAATCCACCCAACTAAGTAATATTTTATTCTTCTTTTTTTGGTCTTTTATTTCATTCTGCTGTACACTTTAAACGGTCTCTATTATTCTCTGTATACTATAGAAAAACAAAAATTGTGGGTTTTTTCAGTTGTTATATTTTTTAAGCAGTTACATTAATGTGACGGGTAAAAGGACATTCTTAAATACCAATTCCATTAAGTTTTACACATTCAGAAGCATTTTAAAGAAATTACTTTCTCGCGACAAACGCCTTGTTTCTGTCTTTCTGGCTGTTATTATTATTATCATTTGTATCGCTGAGCGAAATTAGGAGTTATAAGAATATGTTGTTGAAAAGAAATCTCTTTAAAATGCTATTTTTATTTGCCATCCCATGATTTAAGTTTTGGGAGGTCAATCCTCTCACCGTTCCCACGCCTGTGTTGAACGTCAGTGGATTTTCATTTAAAGCGGTGAATTTGCAACTCGCAAAATCGATAGAACTTTGTCTAGCTTCGGGCGAATCTTTTCGCGTGACGTGTAAATGCTCAGTGGGAACCGGCTTGGCACTTACTTAGTTTGCATGTGAACATGTAGGCAATTGTACAAATCCCAAACGAGGCCGATCATTTCCTCAGGAATGTCCCACTACCCCGTTTGAACAGAAACGCATTATGATTATCGGAAACAACAACAGAAATCGGTAAAAATTATGATTCCTAATTTTCTTTCCATTTTTAATAATTGTTTTTACGTTTTTTTTTCTTGTGCAGACGGTGGCTCCTGATTTCTGAACTGAGAAGGCGATAAAGCATATTCCGTTAACAACGTTACAACCAAGATGGCCACGGATACTTTCATTCTGGCCATCGGCTTCTGGTTAGCGGAAGTGGCAGACATACTCTGCTTTCCATCGTAATTTTCGCCGATATGCACTGTTTGTCGTTAAGGCTTTGTGTACAACTCGTAAAACTTAAAAACAAGGTTTCCTCTGAAATTTCCAGACGAAGACTAATAATTTAATCGTGTTTATATCAATTATTTTTACAGTTTATTGTTTTCTAAATGTTTTTTTTATTGCATTTTTAATTTTTCATTAATGACCTTACAACACTTCATTATCACAACAATCAAGCCTCATGTATTTATTGTACAATGATTGTTTTTTCCAAATGCTACTTCATGTAATTCTGCACAAAACAATATTCAATACTGCAGACCTTAATTCCATCTTTCTGTTTCTATCCGATCCGATTTACTACAAATAAATAACAAACTTTATTTTGAGAAATAATAAACTGCATTTATAGGCCTGACTTATGTAACGGAAAAGTCATGATAAGGCAAATTATACAATACATAACCATTGGTTATACTATAATTACAACGATATAATGATATGCCTATAAAGTGAATATAATACAAACACGTGCTTTTTCTAGCTGAGCTGTGGGCTACATAATACTTATACTACTACTGTAGGTCATTCAGCAGCTTCATGCTTCTAAATAAACCCTTTAATCCAGCCCTCACTCTAACTCTAGGCTTCTTTAAGCCTCTAAACCTCAGTCCATCTTCAGGCTAAGCTGTAATTGTATCTACTCAACAAGCTACATATTACAAAAGAACACTGCACAAGTATACATAATAAATAGGTCTAATTTGCATAAACCATATGGTTGTGCTGTGCTTGTGTTGATACCCATCACAATAGAATCACTGAAGTGTGACGGTTAGTTAAGTATAATACAAACACAGGCACAACACACAATAAAGCTAGGGTTGGCACTTACACTTTAATTGTATCTTCTTCTTGTCTGCAAATATTTAAAATGTAAAAACATCCGTATTGTTGTACAGTAGTAGAAATTGACAACATTTAGAGCATTCTAATTCATTTCGAAGTCCCTCTCTTTTGTAAAAGTAATCTCGAAAAGAAGCCCAGCCAAGAGCCCTAATAAAGAAGAAGCCCATGAGCTTCTTCTTAAAGTTTTACGGTTAAACTTATTGATGTACATTGTAGTTTGGTGGATTTGGTAGATAAGTTGTTGTTTTATTTCAGTGTATATAATGTTGGCTTTTTCATTAATATTAAACATTTACATTTATCGATTTACAGTAGTTCGGTGGATTAGCTTTATGTAAGATTTGGTAGATAAAATGTAGTATTTATTTCAATTGTTGTTGGCTTATTTCATTAATATAACCTATACATTTATGGATGTAGTTTGGTGGATTGTATTAGTTTTGTAAGATTTGGAAGATAGAATGTAGTTATATTTCAATTGATGTTGACTTATTTCATTAATATAACATTTACATTTATCGATGTAGTTTGGTGGATTGTATTAGTTTTATGTAAGATTTGGTAGTTAAAATTTAGCATTTATTTCAATTGATGTTGGCTTATTTCATTAATATAACCTATACATTTATGGATGTAGTTTGGTGGATTGTATTAGTTTTATGTAAGATTTGGTAGATAAGATTGTGTTTTATTTCAATTGATGTTGGCTTATTTCATTAATATAACCTATACATTTATCGATGCAGTTTGGTGGATTGTATTAGTTTTATGTAAGATTTGGTAGTTAAAATTTAGCATTTATTTCAATTGATGTTGGCTTTTTCATTAATATAACCTATACATTTATGGATGTAGTTTGGTGGATTGTATTAGTTTTATGTAAGATTTGGTAGATAGAATGTAGTTTTATTGATGTTGGCTTATTTCATTAATATAATCTATACATTTATGGATGTAGTTTGGTGGATTGTATTCGTTTTGTAAGATTTGGTAGATAAAATGTAGTTATATTTCAATTGATGTTGGCTTATTTCATTAATATAACATTTTTACATTTATCGATGTAGTTTGGTGGATTGTATTAGTTTTATGTAAGATTTAGTAGATAAAATGTAGTATTTATTTCAATTGATGTTGGCTTATTTCATTAATATAATCTATACATTTATCGATGTAGTTTGGTGGATTGTATTAGTTTTATGTAAGATTTGGTAGATAAAATGTAGTATTTATTTCAATTGATGTTGGCCTTTTCATTAATATAACCTATACATTTATCGATGTAGTTTGGTGGATTGTATTAGTTTTATGTAACATTTGGCAGATACGATGTGTTATATTTCAATTGATGTTGGCTTATTTCATTAATATAACCTATACATTTATCGATGCAGTTTGGTGGATTGTATTAGTTTTATGTAAGATTTGGTAGTTAAAATTTAGCATTTATTTCAATTGATGTTGGCTTTTTCATTAATATACCTATACATTTATGGATGTAGTTTGGTGGATTGTATTAGTTTTATGTAAGATTTGGTAGATAAGATTGTGTTTTATTGATGTTGGCTTATTTCATTAATATAACCTATACATTTATCGGTGTTGTTTGGTGGATTGTATTAGTTTTATGTAAGATTTGGTAGATAAAATGTAGTATTTATTTCAATTGATGTTGGCTTTTTCATTAATATAACATTTTTACATTTATCGATGTAGTTTGGTGGATTGTATTAGTTTTATGTAAGAATTGATGTTGGCTTATTTCATTAATATAACCTATACATTTATGGATGTAGTTTGGTGGATTGTATTAGTTTTATGTAAGATTTGGTAGATAGAATGTAGTTTTATTACAATTGATGTTGGCTTTTTCATTAATATAACATTTTTACATTTATCGATGTAGTTTGGTGGATTGTATTAGTTTTATGTAACATTTGGCAGATACGATGTGTTATATTTCAATTGATGTTGGCTTATTTCATTAATATAACCTATACATTTATGGATGTAGTTTGGTGGATTGTATTAGTTTTATGTAACATTTGGCAGATACGATGTGTTATATTTCAATTGATGTTGGCTTATTTCATTAATATAACCTATACATTTATCGATGTAGTTTGGTGGATTGTATTAGTTTTATGTAAGATTTGGCAGATACGATGTGTTATATTTCAATTGATGTTGGCTTATTTCATTAATATAACCTATACATTTATCGATGTAGTTTGGTGGATTGTATTAGTTTTATGTAAGATTTGGCACAGATACGATGTGTTATATTTCAATTGATGTTGGCTTATTAATTTCATTATACCTATACATGGATGTATAGTTTGGTGGATTGTATTAGTTTTATGTAAGATTTGATAGATAAAGTATACTATATTATTATAAATAATGTTCGCTTTTCACTAAAATAAAGATAAAGTTATTATTATGAATATTTCATAGGCCATATAAAACAAATACTATAATTGTTTGTATCTCGATCCCCACTGATGAAATTCCTTTTTAAAGAAAAACGAATTTCAAGAGCTGATGTGGGCTAGCCGACCTCGTAAAGATTGAAGCCCACCTCCAAAAAATAACAAATCAAAAAGAAGCCACTCTTTATTTTGAAAATGTAATCTCGAAAAGAGGCCCACCATCGATTTAAAACCCCCTGGGATTATCTGGCATATTTTTAAGATAGTTTAGGCTTCTTTTTCTAGAGGGTCGGTTTGGCAGTGCAACGGATGTCATGTGATTTGTTGATTTTCCATTGCAATTTGCCAAGTAACATTAACAATGTGGATTACTATAATCTATATAAATTAACAATTTAAAAATCAATTAAAAACTTTTTATTTCAAATAATATTATTACAGTATGTGAAGCGCCGCTGATTATGTGCTTATCATCTATAATGTATATCGCTAAATAAGTGTTAATGTTAATACCTTAGTTGGATAATACTGTAGGCATACAACGAATGTGTTAACATGAACAGAAACATGAATCTGGTTCAAGATTTGTTTCGCGGATGAGATATATTATTATTATAGTGGAATTTGATAACAGTAATTTAGTGATAATTGACCCATGACCTCTATCGTTCGTTTAACCTTGTTGGTACCAAAATATATCGGATATGACGAATATGACGAATAGACAAACGGTACTTGCCGTGTACATTGTGGTCAGTCCACTATGAGAGAAGCCGCGTTTATTCTCATCTAATTATTTCCTTAGAAAAAAAAACATAAAAAACTTGAATACTTATTTTATTTGGCCTTTAAAAAATATTGATTTAATTGTTGTGAACCTTATTGTTATAAATATACCATACAAGAGTTGTGTATTTAATGTAATAATATAATTTCAATAGGGGTTGGTGAACCTGTCCATTATTATTATACCGTCATGGGAGTAATGGGCTTTTGAGTATATTATACATATATATACCGGGCGGTTTAGAATTAATGTTCTTTGTTGCCTGTTGTGTTTATATAAATTTATACTGTTTATTTTGTTTATACTGAAATACTCCATTCAGTTTATACTGAAATTTCATTAATTAATTTGAAACGATAAAGATGAGGAAATCTGTGAGAATGAGAAAAAGTCGCCCCAACCGAGACTCGAACTCGGACCGTCTGCTTGATATGCAGTTGCCCTAACCATTAGACCACTGGGGCTTTCATGGTATTGTTCAAACTCGATTGGATAGCGACTCTTTAACATTCTCGACGTGGTACGGCGGAACAGCACTAGTCCTCAGTTGTACGCACGCGCAACAGAGATCATTTATATAATATATTTCTCATTCTCACAGATTTCCTCATCTTTATCGTTTCAAATTAATTAATTAAATTCCAGTATATCACCGGGCGGTTTAGAATTATTGTTCTTTGCCTACTGTGTTTATATATATATATATATATATATATATATAAATCCAAAGGCAAATTACTGAAAAAAATGACAATGCTGTGGGTATCAGTGGCTGGATCTCAATGGAGATACAAAAAAAAAAAGCGAAAAGCTAAATCAAAACGATAAAGTAATTTCAGCCAGAAAAGTTAGCAGAGCTTTCGGGCAACACTAGCCCTTCATCAGTTCATATATATATTTTATTTATATATTCACCTGTAAGTGGGAACATTGTTCCAATTGAAATGTTTTTGAATAAATAAATAAATATTGGGGTTTTTCTGTCCACAACAACAACATTATAATGGACAAATTAAACCCTTATAATGACAGATTTCACCAACCCCTATCTGTAACTTTGTTTGCTTTATCATGATGTGATTAATTGTAAGTGCCGTATCAATATAATAGTCTCGTGAAGATTCTGTGAAAAAAAATTATTACTGCATGCTTGGTATATACTAATGCTTGGTTCCACTAGAAAGACGCAATGCAACCATGTACGTAACCAATATTAGCCTACGAGATGGATTATTCGAACTACTGTCGCTTGTGTGTGATAGGTCAACTCACTTGCATGCAGCCTAGGTATAGTGCTATATTGTTCCACTAGAGAGACGCGCAATGCAACCATAGTACGTAACCAATATTAGGCCTATAAGCGATGGATTATTCGAACTACTGTCGCTTGTGATTGGTCAACTAACTTGCGTTGCGTATACCTACGTCGTCCTTGCATTGCGTCTCTAGTAGTAGTGGGAACGACAAGCTTTTGTGTGAACATTTATTAATATTTGATTTAAATAAATCATTGCTGTGAAAATATAATCGTCAAAGTTTTTTTGTTGTACTTTTAGTCCTATAATATTGTCTGGTGATATAGGCTTATTATAATTATCTGTCTGTAACTTTGTTTGCTTTATCATGTTGTGATTAATTGTAAGTGCCGTATCAATATAATAGTCTCGTGAAGATTCTGTGAAAATATCGAGGCTCTGTAGTCAGATGTAAATATAATATTTCGTCATAATATTGATGCCCTTTTTGGGAAGACATACTAAACTGCGTGCGGTGAGACGGGACTGACAGCCGATTACAGAATATGACAGAGATATTGAATAATATAGGACAAGGATCAACTTTATAATTATAACTGAATGAATGGAACGCATTCTCAATGGCCTACCAAATAAATGAATCAACAAATCACATGTCTGAATTAACAGGTTGAATTGAAAACGTTATTAACAGATACTGCCGATTATTAACGATTAATAAATACTTTATAAACTTCCGGATAAAAACAATAAATGAAGAGATGAATAATGTTACAGACGGGTCATTTTTAAAAGTGGGGCCAAATGATTTTATTAATATGTTTTTAAAATGATTGACGCCCTCTATAAATTGGCATTACCTATTGGGCGAGAACCTTAGTTAAAACTGGCAACTTCTTTGAACCTCAATTTTTTTATTTTATTCTGACAACTTGTCTAAAAAGAAGGAAGAGAAATCCAGAATTTTAGTTTCGTCGTTCTCAGAGTAGATCACGAAACTTCGCTTTAAAGCTAACTGCATATTTTTTAAATAGGTAAGTAAGTTTTATTATTTTATACACATGCCATAGGCCTATATTTAACGTTGAAATGTGTAGTTTATTTTGCCGGTAATAAAGATCGAGGCTTGGTTAAACTAGGCCTAGGCCTAGGCTAGACCGGCTAGGTCTAGGCCTAGCCTAGCCACAATCATGCTACCGGAGAGGATAGAGAGTGAGCTGACCACCAACCATCTAACCATCTTGAAAGGGTGGAGGCGGCCAGGTCGTAATATTGTCACGCTTGAGAGCGTCATCACTCGGGCCCTATATCGGCCAAGCTGGAAAATGACATAATATTTGTGTTAAATAGCCGTTCCAATCTTTTGAGTACAGAGTATTTTCAAGCACACTATTACAATTCACACGCGAGTTCATTTTATACCTATTTATTATTAGTATTATTCAGGTTTAAACATCAAATATTATCTGCCGCTCTTTGTGTTTGCCGCGAGAACGTTCGTAGCCTGATCATCGACCCTGGCGCCTCCATAGCACCAGATGCGCGCCGACGCATATTCTCAAACAACGGGCGTACTAGTTTGAGATTTTCGATATCACACTGCATGCGCTGCAGTAGTCGAGGTCTGAAGGTACGTCAAAAGGATGGTACGTCATAATTACTAAAAGTAAAAGGTCCGTCACTAATTTAAAAATAGGTGCGTCATTGTCTAGTAAAGGTATGACTCACATCGGACAAATGGTGCACCTCTCCCGGGGGTCGTATAGTGCGTCATACAATTGACAAGTGCATAAGCTGTGCATAGCCTAGGCACTGCAACTGCACCACGGAAAACGGTGACAAATGTGTGCTTATTTATGCATTTATGAATTTTAGGCATTAAACAATATTTCTAATTTTTTCAATCATACACTACAGTGATGTACTGTAGGCCAATTTTTTAAGAACATTTTGCAGTAAATTTTTTTATCATACGGCCCACCATTCAGGAGTTTTTTTTTTTGCTTGGCTGGTCACAACTGTTGGTCATCTCTGCAAGATGGCTTCCGTATCTTAAACATCGTTTATTGAAACCAAGTAATAAATGTCATCCTCCCTAGCATAGGCCTAGACCATAGTTGTTATTAGGTCCACAAACTTATTAATAATTAGCATGTTAAAATATTTACAATCATTTTATTTATTTATTTTTTTACAGATGTTATTATTAATAATATTTAATAACATTTAGGCTATAGGCCTAGGCCTGCCCTAGGACTAGTTATTTAATAAAGATAATGACATTGACAATCACTAGACTAGGCCCTGTAAACCCCTATACTACAGTAGGTCTAGCCCTATCCCATAGGCCCAACTAAACCTAACATTCAAACAAAACCAGTTATTATTTTTATAGTTTATACTATGGCTCACAACATAATAGCTCCAGATATTCTGTTTGTCCGATATTTGGAGGATTTTTAGAAGATTTTAATTGGAATGACATTGACAATCACTAGACTAGGTCCTGTAAGCCCCTATATATACTAGATCTAGCCCTATCCCATAGACTCTAGGCCCAACTAAACCTATCATTCAAACAAAACCAGTTATTATTTTTATAGTTTATTCTATGGCTCACAACATAATAGCTCCAGATATTCTGTTTGTCCGATATTTGGAGGATTTTTAGAAGATTTTAATTGGAATTAGTGTTGATAAAAACATTTAGAATTTGTTAAAATCCTCCGCGTCCTTCCTCATTACCTTACCATCTAAAGGGATGTTGATTTCTGCCCCAGACCTAGACTTGGCAAAAAAACATTTAATACTATTTTGACTACACCTATAATTAGCCAAGTAAAATAAGAGCCTGGCTAAGCTTTATATTTGATCTTGTAATAAAAATGAGATCGTAATTTAAGATACTGTACTTTAGGTTAGAAAAAATCTTGAATTTATTATGTTTACCTCATTTTCTTGAAGGAAGAAATAAATGTTAAGTTGAATTGAATTGAAAAGAATTTAACTTTATTAACTAAAATAAAATGAAGTCTGAAATATCAACACAGGAAAACATCAAGAAAGTTGTTAAATGAAAAAACATTCTGTACGCAAAAATAATTGGCATTATCAGTAATTGACACACCTTGTTATTCTGCCTTGTCATTCTTCCTGGTTGGTAGTGCCATGGTAGTAACACTATTCTTTTCTTTTTACCCTGAATAGATTTGTTAAATAACCATAGTCATTCTGATATTGCATTGTCATGCTTCAGTAAATTTGGTTAGACTTTATCCTTCCATTGTATACTGGCATAGTAATAGATTCCAACTAATCACTGGTCCTGAATAATTCTGTAAATAAACTTAGTTTTATGGTCTTGTTATGTTATGCTTCAGAGCCTACAGTACTTTGAAAGGAATTCCATTTTAAGTTAATATAGAATTCTTTATTTGTTATTTAAATCATGGAGAAATACATGTTGAATGAAGTCTACAGTATCTGTATTCTCTGTATTAAATTCAAAAGAATAAATTGCATTAATAAATTTATTCGAATAAACGCCCTACTCGAATAAACACCCCCCTCTAATAAATACCCCCTCGAATAAACATTCCTCATAGTCATACTATAGAATTAGAATGTCATTTTAAAGAAATGACCTTCCCCCCCCCCCCCCTTCAGTTTATTGACTCAAATAAATGCCTCTGCACATTATATACAACATTGTTAAAACACATTTGCAGTAGAATTCATTAACTTCCATGATCAACATGAATAACCAAGCCTACAATTTTTACTGTATTTTATCATTTCTTTATATTTATTGCGTTGAACATGTAGAACATGTACTGTACATGTTACACCAAGAAAAAAAAACCCTCCTTATCAGTAAACGCCCAGGGGGGTTTATTTTAATATATTATTACGGTCCAATTTTGGTTTTAACAATCAGTCATGCCAAATGTTTCACTACCAAACAAATTTTCGACAATTAGTGTACAGTACCTGTAATCTTCGCATCTGTAACTGATAATAAAGTAAAGCAATTTTTACATACAGTATCATTCATAAAGATTTGCACTTGTTTTGATTCAGGTGTAATCCCACTCTCTGATATAAGCCCATCCCAGATTTGGGGTCATATTTAAATACAATTCCGATTTGGATAGTCCATTATGGAACCTGGGAACGTATACCAACTGTAGTGCATTTTCTTTACAAAGAAACGTGTATATATTTCTAATTGACTCAACGCTATTAAGGTAAAGCATAATAATGAGCAAAAGAATCAACTAAATTGTTTTAAAAAATGCATTTATTATTATATATAAAATTAATAATTCATTGTTTTTATTTGATTTCCCTTTTTGATTCTAATTTGTGCATTGTTTTCATTTCTATTTATTTTTTATTGTTGCATGTTTATGTCTTATCATATTGTATTTTTGTGAGGGTTCCTAATCATCATTTTCAGCTGGATGGACCACCCTCGTAAAATAGTGTTTAAATAAATAAACGAATAAAAATAAATAAATACTTTATCTACATAGTAATTACTAGTATCAATGAGATTCATTTTAAATTGGCAAAATATTATTGAAATTAATATCCTCTTGCAAAATTGTTATAAAAGCTTTCCTCCTCAACTACTTCCTCGTTGATCACTTTAAATTATCCATAGCGTACTTGTCCGTGGATTAATCAATTTTGTCAGTCACTGATTGGCTGATCTTGTTCATAATACTAATCACCTTTAAACTACAGTACCTTCATTGAATTCTTCAGCTTTTAAATCTGTATTGTCAGTGTGGCTGTGCATCCTGTTCAGAAATCAGCTCAGATTTGATAATAGTTTTCTTTCCCGTTTCTATTGTAACAATGCTGTAAGTGTAAGCGTCATAAAGGGATTAACTAGTGTGGTATACGAGGTTGTATTGTGAAGTTTCAACTCAATTTGTTTATTCTATCATCTTGCCATTCGATTTCCATACTGAATACTTTGACTTGATTTTAAATTTGGTTCAATATCTCTTATTTTTGTGGTCGGCAGAGTAATATTACCTAATGTTTAATATTTATCGTAAGTACAGTACTGTAAACATCAGCGAATGTGTTATGTAATTAATGAGGTTTTTATTTGTAATTAAAAAATTTCTTGTGTAATTGTTATTTACTTAAAAAATGAACACTTACGAATTAAAAAACAATATTTGACTGATAGCCAACGGCCTTAAGACAACCAGCCTGAGATTTGGTTGCCCGCTCAATTTCTTGAAACAGACTGGTGTTACTGATAGTATACTGATTATATTCCACAACAGATGTAAAAAAACATTGTAAATGTTTACTTGGTTGTCAGGCCTTGTCTTTTGAAAATTATAGGTGTGCTACAAATTGCACTCCTCAATACATTCAGAGGTTCTGTAGGTGTGCTGTTTGTATATTCGTGTATATAAGTTTACCAAATTTAAGCGTGTTGTAAATCGCACACCTCAAGGGCAGTTTAGGAGTCTGTTAGGTGAGTGATCGCATTTGCTCGCCTGGGGGACCGACCATTTAAAAAAAATTTTTAGTTGCCCTACATAAATGTTTGATTTGCCTCGGAACCAAAGGTCAGTAGGAAACTACTATTGGAAGTTGTGGCAACTAAATTGTTTTTAAATTTCAAAAATTAGTTGAATAGCTAAATTTTTTCACATTGTGTTGTTGTTTTTTTCCAGAACGTGTCACCATGAATCAAGTCGCTCGTTTGAAGTGCCCGTTCCTTGGCCGTCTGCCAAATGGCTTCGCTAAACGTGCCGGTAGTTCTCTATTCAGCTACGCCGAAAGTTGTCCTGTTATGACGCAAATGCTGGCTAGGCATGCTTCGAGCAAACAGATAGACAGCGAAGGTACAGGTATGCATATTTTGTTATAATTTATAATTTTGTATATCCAAAGGCAAATTACAGAAAAAATGACAATGCTGTGGGTATCAGTGGCTGGATCTCAATGGAGACACTAAAAAAAAAGTGAAAAGCTAAATCAAAACGATAAAGTAAAACAGCCAGAAAAGTTAGCAGAGCTTTCGGGCAACACTAGCCCTTCATCAGTGCAAGTTACTTTTATTTTTATACGCATTTAATAGCGAGCAACTTGCCAATTACAGATCGATAAACTATTTTACAATTTATTGTGCTTCCTGATACTATAGTAAACTAAGTCTCATTTGAGGCTTAGGGAGTGGAGTTACAACCCTGGACCTACATGTAGGTCAGGATTGAACCCCGGACCTTGGGATTGGAAGGCAAGCACATTAACCACCAACCTACAGCTCCATTACTACATTATCATCACATTAAATAATAATAGTGAGTTAGTGAACATCTGCTTTTACCCCTCAAGCTGAGTAACATGTTGTACGCTGGATTTCATAAACTTACTATTGTACCAATGTCATCACCGACATCACCAAAATCATTATTGTAATGTAAAAGTTTTATTTCTTTATGCTACGCTTCAGTGAACCTATGCTATGTTTGTTTGCTTTAGTTTGTTTTCCTTGCTGGCAGACAATATACAATTGACAGCATTATATTCATCCATAATCACAAAACTTTCCTTTTTCTTTTTCTAAAGCTCTGTCTACACTATCAAACTACAGTTTGACAAAAAAGTGTGGTGTGCCGAAATGCAGTATGGTATTGGTAGTGATATGCCCAAATATTATAGTGATATGATAATGATATCATCATGTCCATATAGGCACATCACATTTTTTGTCACATAAAGTTTGAGAAAGTGTAGAGAAGGCAAAACAAAAAAACCATACTTCTTACAGTATAAAGCGCCACCGCCATAATTTTTGTACCACCTCTGTTTTTTTTAATGGCCAGAGAAACCAACTAAAAATTCTGATAAAATCGTAGCATTTGATTATCTATATAAAAATCTGTCTACACGATGTGCCTAAATATGGTAGCGAAATGCCCAAATATGGTTTACACTTAAATACTGACAGTGTCACACATACACAGTAGTCATCCTATTTATAGCTTAATACAGTATGTGTCGTGAGGTAATTTCCCGATTGATCGTAAACGGTACTGGGTTTGGTCTACTAGCTTTCCTGCTCCCAACTCATCATCCATTCATAGAAGCCTTGATGAAGTAAGCCTACCTGGTGGTGACTATAGAATGGTCCCAACATAACAACTACGGCTTTAGTCGATAGAAGATTGAAATATGGTTAGAGAGAGTATTCAGTGTTTGATTACATTAGTGTAGATGTGTGTCAAAGTGTATAGAATTGATGTTCCGCATTATTATAGATAGGAAGATGAAAATGGTAGTTGGATGTAATGATCTTGTATATCAATTAGATTGGTAAATTGGTTAATCCATATCGTTTTGGTTAATCCATATTATTTTATTTTTAATAATTGTTATGATTATAATTTTATTAAAAATGATATTTTGTTAGTGAAGTATTATTATACAATTCATTTTCCTCATTTGTTCTAATTTGTAAATCATTGTTTTTTCATCAACCTTACCTCTCTTAGTCTTAGTGTATTTTTATCTTTAGTGTGCAATGTGTTTCGTTTATTTACTATGAAAAATGCACTTACTCTACAGTACAGCAGATTGTTTAAATTCAAAGAATAGGAAAGGTTGTACTTGTATTTAAATTGGTTGCCTAGCAATTGAGTAGATATTATGCAATTTTTATGAGCATCTTCTACTGTATTAAATTACAAAATTAAGAAACACTAGAGGTTGCTATGACAACATCTAGCCAATTTTTCGCTGGATGAATGTACTGGAATAAAGTGATTAACAAAACAAATCAGATGATTTTGTATGGTTTTTCTAGAAAATTAAAACCAAATAAAACAATACACTGGTATTGTCCTCAAAAAACATGAACAATTTAGATTTAATTAAATCAGACTTTGAATATGTTATTTTGTAGTTTTAATAAAGTAAATCACTTCCTTGGAAGAAACAAATAAAAAAAATAATGTTTTAACTTATAAAATGACAAAAGAAATGGTTAAATTCAACCAAAAACCCATTGACTGGCAGCCAATTTGACCATTTTTTGCTTTAGATTACAGTTTTTTCAGGTAAATACATTTGTTTTTCGATCCAATTTTTGGTCAATGTGGATGAACATTAAAATGGCATATTTAACAACAATTTTTTTAAGATTTATTTTTTCATGGGGACAATACATCTTTAATAAGCATCAACCCCTGAATAAATTTCAGTGCGGTAGATTTTTTTTTCCTACAGTACTGATTTATCCAGTACTACTATTTTGAAATAAAACAACAACAGCAGAGAAAATTTGTACAGAAATTACACTATAAAGTTTTCTTTTGTTTAATCGTATCACAGTCATGGGTTTTGTTATTGTATTGTATTAATGATGTTTTTAATTGACGAAATAAATAAAATGAATGCAATAAGATCAAAATTGTTCCTACAGAAAACATGATAATCAAATGTTACGATTTTATCAGAATCTGTTTTTTTTTGGTCATTTAAAAGAATAAAGCATAGGTAGAACAAAATTAGGGGATATTTTTTTTTTTTGCCTAATTCAATATTAAGGTTTGTCTACAATATCAAACTTTATGTGACAAACAAAAGTGATACCCATATATGGACATGATGATGTTATCACTACCATATTTGGGCACATTACTACCATATTTGGGCACATTTTTTTTGTCAAACTAGTTTAATAGTTTAGGAAGAACTTTCGATAGAAACGAGAAAGTTTTGTGATTATGAATGGATGAATACAATGCTGTCAATTGTATATTGTCTGCCAGCAATCAGGAAATGACTTGCGAATTTATGTACAGTTTAGAAAGAAGGATTTTGAGATGAGGAACTCAATAATCCAGGCGTTGTCAATCCAAAAGGAAGTATTGGAATTCAACCAATGACTTGCTTTCTTCCATTCAATAGAAACTTAAATAATTATAAATAAAAGTACTATATCTGTATGTATCTACAGTATATGTGATTAATATAAAAGTAATGATTAAAAAATATAAATTGTCCATTTTTAAAATGATAAATAGTTCCATGATGACAGTTATTCCCTGTACTTTGACTTGGTTTAAGGGCGTGTGGCACAGTGTGTTGGACGTTGAACTACTGATTGTGAGATCGTGGGTTCGAATCCAGCCCCCGTTGCATGTCTTGTATCCAATAGGCAATACACTTTATTTATGTTTGTCTCAGTCCACCCATGGGTACCTTGTAACGTCAAGACACAACTTCTCGCTGATTACTACAGTACAGTAGCTGCATTAATATTGGAGTATGTTTCCATGTGTTTTATCCAAATATGACCGGTGTAATAAAATTTCCAGCGAATTAAAGGTCGAACACAACATAGGCACTTTATAAATTCAGGATATCATTATTATTGGCATAGACATTATAGTTCATGATTTATGTATTGTAATGTAAGTCATTGATGAAAACTAGGAACTGAGGAAGCTAGGCCAGTGCTTTACGTGGACTAGAACAGTGTGATAAAATGCACAGGTTAATTTTCAAACATCAATCTCGTAACGAACATCAACAACCTTGCAAAAAATCTCAAAATGTTTTAAAAGCTGCATTATCATCATTTTCTAATTAACTACACCGAATTAACCAATAATATTGCAGATATAATCAGGTGTGTTATTATAAAAATAATTATACTGTTAAACTGTTAGTCCTCCTGAGAGGTTAATTACTTTAATTACTAAGTTTTTTTTATCTATTATTGTAATTTGCAGCAGCAGAAGAAGCAAAATGTCCGTTCTTAGCCGAGATGAAGGACATTAAAGCCGTAGACAATGTTGAAGAAAACGAGAACGTGATTGAGCGAATCAGCACACAGCTGCAGGGAGTGAAAAATAATGGTAATAATATACAACACTCTTAATTCATTTCTTAATTAGTTTTACACTGTGGAAAGCCTATCATTTTACTCCTTGCATTGCAGTACCTTGATATTGGAATTTTAGCAAAATAGTGCACTTCAGTTTTATTAATTAATTGCATTTTATATGATGTATAATAATAATACAGTCAACTCTCTGAAAACCGAAAACTTGTTCGGTCCAAAAAGTACCAATTTCATTTTTACCATTAGAAACACATAGAATCAGACTTTCTAGAATACCAGACATACAGTATTAGGCCAGTCCAAGGGGCAGTGGTGTAACACAGAAGCCTGAGACCCCTGGTTCATAAAGTGGCCCTGCCATATTTTTAGCCTTTTCGACGTATTTTAAAGCCACTCAGCTCTGCTCAGAGGCTCCTGTAAAGCTCTGGGGTGCCTGGGTTTAACCAGTTAGCGCTCATGGCTATTACGTCACTGCCAAGGGGGTCCACTACTGGAAGAGTTGGCTGTATTTTCTTATTAGACTATCAGCAGTTTTTAATGAAATAAAGATATGAAAAAAAACAATACAAAACATGATATAATCATTAATTTATAGCTATAATTATTATTTCTATGAGTCTCATGCTTATTGTGTACACAATCTAAAGTCAAACATATATTTTATCAAGAAAATTTGAAAATGTGATTTTTCCTATAAAGTATCTTGCTCAAGCAATTGCATACTGTAACAAGATATTAATAAGATTTGAATGAATAATGATCAAAAACTAAATGTATATTTTATACTTATTAACAAATAATATACGTTTTGTTATTAGATTCTACAGTGCGAGCATCCTCCACAGAGAAACTCGAAAAGAAATCAAAAGGTAAATGTCAAATCAAATAAACCTATAAAATAGACCCAGTATAAATAAATTAAATAAACAAGATAAAGTACAAATTGAAGTTTAACGTACAGGGTGAAGTATGGTGTAGAGAATACGTACATTAGTACAATACTGATGGTATTCGTTGCAGCCAGACATAAGATCAAGTTGCTATGTTGGCAAGGCGAGCTCAGGGTCCTGTTACTAGATAAGATTGCCTTCAATCTTGTATTTTAGTTACATTTTAGTATACGAGTATGACTACATATTTATTTGCATTTAGTTATTTGCTCCTAGCAGGTATACAGTACATCATCTATTATGAAAACAAAATTATTCTGTACACCAACAGTACTGTATCATTTTTACAAGTCCATACTCATTTTTACATAAAATGCAGTTTGTATTAAACCTTAAATTAGATTGAAAAACGCAGGGAAAGTGTTAATAATCATCTTCTATAGTAATTCCAGGCCAATGACTTATTTAGTTCAAACGTAATTGCATCAAAAAATCTCAACCATATTTAGGTAGCTGCCACTCAAGTGTTATTACCTAATGTTTTTAGTGTTATTGGAGTAACCAAAACTGACATCACTAAAGAGCTTTGATTGAACTAATCATCCACTATGACATCATGAGAGGTGCTTGTTGCTAAGGGTTATTAATCCCGTCCTTAGTAACCAATGCTACAGAATTATCCACACCAGATAACTTGTTGTTTTAGAAAACATCTTGATGGATGGATTACCTTGGATTTGAGTGTGCTTTATTTTTCAATCATTCAATCATTAGTGGTTTTCTTGTGCTTAACCAGACGTTGACAATAATAGTATTCATGTGCAAAGTTTATGTGAATTGGAAGTCTGAAAAATATGTTTATGTTTTTAAGAAGACCTTTAATGTTTTCTTTTACATCTGTTTGTGTTCTTAAAATGTCAAGTGATAACATAAGGTTTAAACTTAAACTGAATGTTTGCTGTAGAATTTCAGTATTCCACAGTATGGTGTTTCCTTCTTGCCTGTTTTTACGAGAAGAAAGAGAAAAGAGAAAGAAGATTTAAAACCGTATTTAAATGTTACCTATTAACGATGTATTGTCCCCCAAAAATATGAAAAATAAAGATAAATAAAATGAGACTTTAAATAGATTATTTGGTAGCTTTAATAATAAAATTTTAATAATTTCTGTAGAAAAAAAAATGGAAAAAATTAATGTTTTCACTTATAAAATTACAAAATAAATGGTTAAATTCAACCAAAAACCCATTGACTGCCAACCAATTTGGCTATTTATTGCTTTAAATTACATTTTTTTAGGTAAATACTTTTTTTTTTCGATCCAATTTTTGGTCAAAGTGGATACTTATTTGGTGACATTAAAATAGCATATTCAACAGAAAAATTGTTAAGAATTATTTTTTCAGGGGGACAATACATCTTTAAGCAATTCCTCGTACGTAGTAGATGGATGAAGCTACTGTATAGTTATAACCACGTGTCTATGTAACGTTGGTTTTTTTTTTCTTTCTTTATATATCTACATATTTATATATATATATGTGTATTCGTTATATTTGTTGCTGAACTACGGAGAATTTTTTTTCCGAAATAAAGATGAATGAATGAATGAATGAAAATCCTTGTTTTAAAAACCTATATTAATTCCAGTCCTGTTAAACATAACATATAATTATTAATTATAACTCAATTTCAATTTATTTCCACAAAAGTACATAACAACAAGTATTATAAAATTATATAAAACAAAAGAGGATGTTTAAGAAAACAAATTTCCAGTAATTAATAAATAATATTCAAAGATATCTATTATTATTAAAAGCATCCTGAATTTTAAAGCATACTGTATGTAAATGAAACATATCTTTAATTAATACTGGTGGAATACTCTTTTGTATTACACAGCTTTTATTTTTAACCTTGAAATTTTGAATGATTGAACAAGTAGAGTTAAATAGTGAATGAGAATTTTGCCTGAGTATTATAATTAACTTTCTCACTATGATATGATTTTTATGCATTAACATTTTGAATTATTGAAAGTAGAATTAGATATAGTGAATGGGATAGACCTTTTCAAACACTACATTTAATAAATCCTGAGTTATTATAATTCATTTTTTCATTATAATTATGATTATTATGCATTAAACTGATAGATACTAATAAAACACACTATATAATTTCTATTTTAATTACATAAAGTGCCGTGGCTAGTAGTAGAGTAAAAATAAAGCCTTAGTACTAGTAGTAGGTAGTGTACAGTAGCTGGTGGTACAAGAAAATGTCAATAGATAAAATACTGTGTGCTGAACTTTACACTTAAAACACAAACGTTTACAATACAGTATCTATTTCGTGCCTAACTTACCTGGATAAACTAAAATAGGCCCTTTTCACTCTAAGAGGAGAACATAACTCTAATATGTAAAAAAAAACTATCATACTGTACAAATAATAATGTAAACAATAACAACTATGTTTCTCTGCCTGAAATGAAATGGTGATGTGTGTTTGAGTGGGGTAGTCCACATGAGAGTGTGCTCATGGATGGTACTACTGTCTTGGAGGGGTGTTCTACATATTTGTCAACTAATATGTTCTCCTCATGGAGAGGAAAAGCCTGTTTTGGTTTATCCAGCAGATTGAGAGTCAACTTTAGTTATTAATTGATAATCTGATAACTGCTTTTTTAAACAGGTGATGAAGCTGATAAAGGAGGCCTCTTGGATGCCATCAAGCACCTACCAACTAAGAACCCAGTTGATCTAAAAGAAAATGCTGAACTGAAGATGGCTATGAAGCAACAAGCTGATAGCATGAATCAAAAGAAGTACAACCAAGGTATAAACTGATTTGGTACTGGTTTGTAGGCTAATACCCATTTCACACATATAATTTTTTTCAAAATATGTTGTCAAAAGTTATTATTACAAGGATTCATGCATGCATGTGAACACGTATTGTAATTATTGTAAGGAAATTGAACTCATTTTAGGCGTCGGAACCACTATATTCTCATGCATTTGTTACCAAACAACCTCTTTTTTTAGGGGGGAACCTCTGCTTTTGTTTTTATTAAGCTCTATCTATAACTATCAAATTAGTTTGACAAAAACTGTGTGATGTGCCCAAATTTGGTATTAATATGCCCAAATATTGTAATGATATGACATCATCATGTCCATATATGGACACATCATATTTTGTTGTCACTGTATAAACTTTGATAGTATAGACAGAGCTTAAAATATAAAGTAAATTATTCTAAGCAGTTTCTACAGTAATTGTTTTGATCTTTAACCCATTCATGCAATCATTTAGTCCAAGCTTTTTTAGGGTAATAAAACTGTTTATTTCAGTAAACCTTTACATTGAAATAAATGAAATCATATGTTACTGCAGTAACAAAATGTATTTTACTGCAGTAACTACAGTAGAATAATTTTCACATGTTAAACATTGTGTTTTATAGATGGCAAGTTTAACTATGATGCGTTCCTAAAGGAACAAATTGACGGAAAGAAGAGAGACCACACCTACCGAATCTTCAAGAAGGTTCTTCGTGATGCTAACGAGTTCCCGTATGCACGAGAGTATTCTGAACCAGCACCACCAAACGAGACGAATGACGGGCAGCCGATATCTGTTTGGTGTTCCAACGATTACCTTGGAATGAGCCGACATCCTAAAGTCCAAGAGGCTGTAATGTAAGGCAACTTTTGTAGTTGATGAATATTATTTTTTGTTTATATAGTTTGATTTGAGTCAGGGATGTGGGAATTATTTTCAGGGTGGAGGGTCAAGTAAAGAGCACAAAGCAAATTATGTAAGCATATTGCACAGCACTGCTTCCAAGTTTAACATTTGTTATGCATGTATTGTTGAGCGAAACCTCTGGTTATCGTCTCAATGCGCTGTGGACTTTACTACATGTTAAAGGGTCATGTTATGTTGGTGCTGCCAACTACGGCGCTATTTCGTCTGTCCATGACAATGGCTGTGGTGTGAGCTGGTATAGCGGGGTAACCCCCCCACTCGTCTTGAAAGATGTACTAGGTTCTTTTGTGTACCCTATATAGTGTAGTGTGTTGTCCTTATTTGAGAAGACATGTTCTACCACAAAAACCATAGAGCGAGTGAGCCTCGAACCCATGCCGATATTATGGGTTACAATTAAATTGCAATACAATAAAGTAATACTAATACATATTATTACAACAAAGTATTAATATTATTAGAATAAAGTAATATTACTAATACATATTATTACAACAAAGTATTAAAATAAAGTATACATATTATTAGGATAAAGTAATACATTATTATATTACATTAATTATTTCTATAGTGACACTGTACTGAAACATGGAACCGGTGCCGGAGGAACCAGAAACATATCAGGCAATTCTATTTTCCATGAGAAGTTGGAGAAGCAGTTGGCCGAACTACATCAGAAAGAAGCTGGTCTTCTGTTTACTTCATGTTATGTGGCTAACCACTCAACCCTGTACACTCTAGGACAGGCGTTACCAGGTAAAGACATATGCTGGTAGAATGTGTTTATTAAGCTCTGTCTACACTATCAAACTAGTTTGACAAAAAAAAAGGTGATGTGCCTATGTATGGTGGTGATATGCCCAAATATAGTAGTGATATGACATCACCATGTCCATATATAAGCACATCACATGTTTGTGGTCACATAAACTTTGATAGTGTAGACAGAGCTTTTGAAACACTAGAAATGCGAGCAGTGCAAATACAAGTAGTTAATAAAGTACAGTAAGCATGATGTATTCATGAAGTTTCTTATACTGTATTTAAAGGTTGTGAGATTTACTCTGACGCTGGTAACCACGCATCTATGATTCAGGGTGTACGTGACAGTGGGGCGCCTAAGTTTATATTCCGCCACAATGATCCTGAACATCTTGAGGAGCTTCTACAAAAATCGGACCCAGCTGTTCCGAAGATAGTTGTCTTTGAGACCGTTCATTCCATGACAGGTAAGTTATTTTTTGTTTTTTAAAACAGAGATCTAATTTCTGAATCAGTGATATGAATGATTCTATTTAAAGACCAGAATTGCAGACCACCAAACCTGGAGAGAATTGCTATAAACAGTCTAAGCGCTTAGCCGGTTATAATTTGTGACATAGGAAGTACAGTTGACCATTGCTATACCGCAGTTTTTAAAATTTAAACCTACTCGAAGGAGTCTTTTAAAACAGTCTTAAACCTCTCTTTTTATCAAACATTGCTTATATAATAATGATTCTTTAATTGTATTCTTTATAGAGTAGATTTTCTCGCGTAAAAATGTATGTAGTATTATGATTGTGAATTGATCAATCATGGTTTTATAGCAATGGTCTAACAAGTGGCTTTAGTAAAACTGTCCATCTGATAAAGCCGGCTTTAATCAGGCAGTTAAGACTGTTTTATAGCAATCCGCCCCTGGTCCCAAGTGTCTTAATTGGAGAGAGTGGTTTTTTATTGGAGTACATCTTTTAAATAGAGGAATCTTTTATTGTCTGACAAGATTATGTATTGTAAATTATATATTGTTTGTTTAGGTGCTGTCTGCCCATTGAAGGACCTCTGTGATGTGGCCCACCGATACAATGCTTTGACCTTCGTTGACGAAGTTCATGCCGTTGGCCTTTACGGTCGCCATGGCGCTGGTGTAGGTGAACGCGATGGCTGCCTTGATGGTATTGACATAGTTACTGGAACCTTAGGTAAGAATTCACACAAAACATATTTTTAAGTATTATATTAAAATAAATAACTGTAGTTATTACTGAAACTATGATACGGCTTTACCATGTTGAAACACAGGTTCTTGTCATATCATTAAGTTAAGCAACGTTGGGCCTGGTTAGAGATTAAATGGGAGACCATCTGGGAATATTTGGTGCTGTGTGTATGGAGCTGGGGTTCCAATAGGCATTTGAAATCAGCACTGCTGACTTTTATGATGTATTTGCCCATGAAATTCCTCTGGTCAAAGTGGGCACTGGACGAGAGAAGCCATTGATCTATGATAGGACTAACAAAGGTCCTAGTTTAGTTTCATCCATCATTCAGTTGAAAAAACTAATTGACATGGTCGTTGGCGGTAGCCGTCTTCCACAAACCAAAAAAAACAAACAAAAGTGATATCAAGTGAAGCTAACACATCTTACTTATTGTCAACTTTTTTGTAGGCAAAGCTTTTGGAATGATTGGCGGGTACATTGCTGGCTCCTCCCACTTGGTGGATATGGTGCGCAGTTATGCAGCTGGCTTCATTTTCACCACTGCACTACCACCAATGGTGCTAAATGGTGCCATTACTTCTATTGGGGTTAGTATTTAATATTCAAAATTAGTAAAATATTAGTAAAAGTAACAAAAAAAATGTAAAAAAAAAAAAAAAAATTAAAAATAAATAAATGAAAAACAAATTCTATATATTAGAGAGGTTTCGCAATCTTACGAATACGATAACGAAAACGGATACGTCACGCACACGTATTCGTTTTCGTAAGCCATAAAAAAATCTGTTTCGCATGGCAACGAAATATTGAGGCGCGTCCAAAATATGACTGCGGTAAATTTGAGTGAAGCGCAGGTACGTGTTGCTTGGTGCTTGGCTGCCTAGGCCTAGCGTAACATCAAAGCGAGTGAGGACTTTAAAAACTGCTATTTATAAAAATTGACTTGGCATTTTAGTAAATTACTTTAGTAAATTACTTTCAATAAATCTATAATTATATTATAATCATGAATCATTCCTGATTCAAATGCAAAATGTGCAAAATAGATCAAAAACTATACTCGTTTTGTAGTTACGAATACGACTGGTGATATTCGTCAACACGAATACGCTTTACGAATATGAAATGGGGATCAGCTCAAAAGTTTCACGAATGTATGACGTATCCGTTTTCGTTATCGTATTCGTAAGGTTGCGAAACCTCCCTAATGTATTAAATATTCTATATAATATTATGTCATGTTAATTCTGTAGTGAACTATCCCAATACCGAACTCTCTGAGATTAAGGATTCCCATATTATTTTTTATCATTAAAAGCACATTCGGAATACCAGACTTTCTGGAAAACCAGACATTAGGCCAAGCGTGTGTACTATTTAAAAAGGTTACTGTATAAGAACAGAAATAATTTTGTATGCATTTAAAATATCTTTTCAAAGTTTTTAAAAGAACCTCCGACACAGTAATGTGAATTGTTCCTACGTATAGCGCAGATGAATTAAACAGTATTAGTAGAGTAGCTAATTTTTATGTTTCTATTTTTAGATTCTTAGCAGCGAGGAAGGCCGCAATCTACGTCACAAACACCAGAGTGCAGTCAAAGAACTGCGCAACAAACTTATTTCTGCTGGGCTACCAGTTGTCCACTGTCCTAGTCATATTATTCCAATACATGTAAGTGATATAGGATAAGTAATAATACGATTTATCATTCATCATAAGATATATTATTCCTTTTCGTAGCCTCATTGATCTAACCTGTAGTTATCAAATATAAATATATTACTACTACTAGGTAATATGCAGAACTGTATCTGTTCATAGGCAAATTCTGTAATACAGCGTCACATATTTATGACACGTAATGTAAAGCCCAATCGTAACATAACACAGGCGCCACATGTACAGTAATAGGTGACAATGTATTAACGAATTTGCCACGATACTGGACAGATAATGCCATGTGTGGAAATAGAGAATTTGGTGTTGTATGTGACAGAGTTGTTGCGATCAAGCCCAGGACAGGAACGATATAATTTGTGTCACTTTTTGTCTTCTCCATGTTTGATACTAAGACAGTACCAACTACAAATAGAAATGTGTTAAGTACTCCAATCAACAGCATTCCAATGTTTCTGAAACATTAAATATATATACTATATTAAATATATTATTTTTATTCAAAGGTTGGTAATCCGCAAGCCAGCACTCACGTTGCCAACCAACTGATAGAGAAATTTGGCAAGTACGTGCAAGCTATCAACTACCCGACCGTGCCACGTGGCGAGGAAAAGCTGCGTATTGCTCCGACTCCATTTCACACCACTGAAATGATGGACGAGTTTGTCGACGCCCTCACCAAAGTCTGGCAGGAGAGCGGGCTTAACTTCAACCAGGATATTTGTCCGGTTCAGTGTGAATACTGTCGCATGCCGTGGAAACTTGACGCGATGTCGTGTCGCGAGAAAGAGTTCATTTCAAAGGGAATGAATGTTTCGTCTCTGAATGAGAACGTGTCGGTCGTGTCTCAGGCTTGCTAGGCCTGTACGGTTAACTTTCTTGTAAAGTTTGATTCCCACAAAGTCGCAACGACATTATACGCCGTTGTATATCTCAACTGTTATCAAATTACTTGCGCTGTGCAAATATCCTTGCATTATGCGCTAGTTGGAACCAAACTTTGCTTTAGTTACTTACTTTCAGGTCCTTCGTAAGTGCGATCTTTGACACCATTTACCCCATTTCTTTCGATGACAAATTCTTTATAGAACTTAGTTTTAATTAGTATTAAATGTTTTATTAACTAAATTGCTATTTAGCAATTCACAATTCAGAGAAATATTAAATAACAATATAATAAATATAATAAAAGCAATTTTTTGAAAGTTTAATAGAATATTTTTTTAAAGATAAAATAACTTTTGACTGAGCAGAAAGTATTAGTCATTCTTTTACCTGTTTTGTTAAAAATATTAAACAAATATATATATATATATATATTGAGTATATAAATCCAAAGTCAAATTACGATATCACTAAAAAGATGAAAAATAAATATGAACAAAATCAAAATAATAATGTAAAAGGCAGAGAGAAATTTTGAGAAATAAACTTGCTGTCATGAAAACACCAGTGTGATCTAGTTCACAGAATATAAACAATGTTTGAACATCATTGCTTTGAAAAATAATCTAAATAAGCCTTTTACACAATCCGCATGCAATGTTCTTGATAAAATGTTCCTACCTCAACACAGTAAAAAATACTAATCATAAAATGTCAAGTAATGTATTCAGTTTTTAATATTAGATTAGATAAATGTATATGCTTCTGTCCCCACATATTGTTCCTACATCTTGTCCCCACATATTGTTCCTACATCTTGTCCCCACATATTGTTTCTACATCTTGTCCCCACATATTGTTTCTACATCTTGTCCCCATATATTTTTTCTACATCTTGTCCCCACATATTGTTCCTTTATCTTAAGTTGTCCCCACATATTGTTTCTACATCTTGTCCCAACATATTGTTTCTACATCTTGTCCCCACATATTGTTTCTACATCTTGTCCCCACATATTGTTCCTACATCTTGTCCCCACATATTGTTTCTACATCTTGTCCCCACATATTGTTCCTACATCTTGTCCCCACATATTGTTTCTACATCTTGTCCCCACATATTGTTTCTACATCTTGTCCCCACATATTGTTCCTACATCTTGTCCCCACATATTGTTTCTACATCTTGTCCCCACATATTGTTCCTTTATCTTGTCCCCACATATTGTTTCTACATCTTGTCCCCACATATTGTTCCTTTATCTTGTCCCCACATCTTGTCCCCACATATTGTTCCTTTATCTTGTCCCCACATATTGTTTCTACATCTTGTCCCTACATCTTGTCCCCACATATTGTTCCTACATCTTGTCCCCACATATTGTTTCTACATCTTGTCCCCACATATTGTTTCTACATCTTGTCCCCACATATTGTTCCTACATCTTGTCCCCACATATTGTTCCTTATGTCACCCTTGTATTATTTACATTGACACTGCTAAGTGGACAATGTTTGTTTTAATGTAGTAAACAAGGTGCAAAGAGGCACATAATATTTGTTGTTAGTGAAAACATGTATAATGGACTGAATGATATAGAAAATAAATTGAAAGTATATTTAGAAAGGTATATTAATACAGATGCTATTAAATAATTACATAAATTTTAAAAAAACACAGTATAGTAGTATTATTCACATGTTTATTACGATATCTAACTCCTAAGACCAATTGACAAACTGCAGAAAACTAGTTTGAAAAATTGTGGGCACGTAACAGCGAGATGCGCGCTCTTTTAAACGTAACAAACTTTTACGAAAGAGATGAAAATCAGACTTTTGAATTCAATTGACCATATGATGAAGTCACGACATCCTATAGACCAGCGTTCCGCAACCTTTTTTGACCGCGACCTCATTATACGATTTTGGGAATTCTCGCGTATTTGCGCTTACAGCGCCTGGTACTCGCTGCACGTCAACATAGGGAAAAACTGTAGATGTAAAATGTAATCAGTGTTGTAGATTCTACAAAACTGTATACATCAGTGTATAATTGATAAAAAGTTCCAGTATCGCGACCCATCAATTTTATTTTTTTTTTGGGTCGCGAACGGTTGTGTAACGGCACTATAGACAACATTTTTATATGAATTCATATCTACAATTCAACAGCTTCCATAAAAAATTTTAATCATGTGGGTAACTTTTCATTCCGAGAAGCTATAACAGATTGAAATATACTGTATAGATGAAATTAGTAACTCATGTAATTCTACATTGCGTAATGTGAATGAGAATTGATTGAGAAAGAACATATTAAAATGGGGTAAGTATAAGAACGATGCGGTCTATTAAATGGGATTAACTACTATAGTACAAAAGAGTTAAAAGTCCTATGGCTAAATACTCCCTGTTATTTTTATTCTACAATATTAAACTATGTGTTAGCCCAGTCAGTTAGTTCATTCCTCGTCTCCTCGTGGAGGAGAGTGCCTGGTACAGTATTTCTGTCCTCCACTCTTCCCATGTCTTGTACATTGCTTAATAATTGTACACCTATGCTTCTTCAAATTTAAACGTTGAGTGCATTTCTTGAAGGAACAGAGGTAAAAAGGGGTCTGTAAAAGCCAAAAAATTACAGTTGTTTATCTCAAATCTTAAAGCAAATATGATAGTTGGTAACAACTAAAAACCTGTTGACCCTTGTCTACACTATCAAACTTTATGTGTCAAAAAAATGTGCCCATAATGTAGTGCTATGCTTAAATATGGTAGTGATATGACATCATCAGGTCCATATATGGGCACATCACATTTTTTTGACACATAAAACCAACTTGACTTCCTGAAATCAGATTACATCACACTTACCTGTGTCAGGTGACATGTAGCCATGGCGAATTAGGAAACTCAGAATTACTAAGGCGCAGTTAGGTTTAAATTCTCCCGATGCAACTTTTTCTTTCACCTTAAAAAATAATTTAGTTTATTACAGTATACATAGTTTTGGATACAATGTATGTATAATGGTTCTGGCACTCTCTATAAACACATAGAGACCGTGTAGTTATTGCCCTCGAACTATAGAACGGCTAAACTAACCTATATCCACACATGGAACGCGATGATTGTGTAGGTATAGCCCTACGATAGTTAACTTGTGTAGATGGAAAATGACTTAGAGGATTTAGTAAGTTTAGCAGCAAGTTAAAACATGAAAAAACAAATCAAGTATGCGTTGGGAATGTTTATTGCATATCTGGAAGCAACAAATTATCAAATGCAGGCCTTTTTTGTTTGCTTCTTTGCAGCAAAACTGTGTCACTAGCTAGGCCTACTCCAACCAAGTCCATGTTATGAGTTCACTTCGGCTTAGCTATAAATATTACATAGCCTATGTAAATACGTGAACGTGATTGGTTGAAACTGCGTCACATGACTATCGCTGCGAGGATCGTAAATCGTATATATCCTCGAGAACGATGATATTGACTGAGTAATTTTCGCGTAATTATCGTGTCCCCTGTCATTAATCATATACATTCTCGAGTTCGATAATATTGACTGTAATTTTCGTGTGGCAACACTCGCGTTCGCCGATAAATAAACAAAAGTCATCTACTGGATTTGAACTCGGGTGGAATTGTCACTCCATCGCAAGACAACGCTTCCACCGCTGCGCCACGGAAGTTGCTTCAAGAAATTATTCATCTAAACTATTTAAACTATGCATACATAACGCCCTCATTTGTTATTAGTCCTCCCTAAATGTGATGAAACACCGTTTGTGATTGGTCAATACTCACGGTAGTAACCTAGTAACTAGTACGCGCTGAACATCCGGTGATTCGGCTCCTCGAAGAGAAGACGATGAATTGTTTATTCGGCCTACCTGATTATAATATTATTATTAATAGGCTTATTGATGGAAATTCTTCTTTTATTGCCAAGGAATCATTAATTAGTAATTATCTGTATATTATTCTTCGCAAGGTAAGGTGTCTAGGCAGGAGGCTTGTTTACATACAATACAAATACTATAGAATAGGAGGCCTAGCCTAGCTTCACCCAACCCAGCAGACTTGTTCTTGGCTATATAATATAACAGATATCGCCTTTTATATCGGTAAAATATAAGATTTAACATTCCCTCGGGATGATATTATGTTCTCGGGGAATTATATATCCCTCAGCTGCCGCTTCGGGATATATATATTCCCTCGAACATAATATCATTCCCTCGGGGATGTCAAATCTTATATTTCACCTCTAAGCAGGCAATATCTGTATATTATACAGTATATAAAACAAATATTGACTGGGCTTCATCAGGGCACGGTAAAAAATATAGCCCTCAGTGATCTGGAGATATACTATATCCCGAGACGAAGATAACTCGGTGCGAACATCGTTTTTTTTTTTTTTTATTCTCATTTTAGGCAAATTGCCAAGGATAACCATAAGTGAATTAATTCACTATCCTTCTCAAAGGTGGCAATCCCGTTCACAAGACAACATATATACAAGATGCTCTACATAAACAAAGTCTTATTACAAGTCAGATGCGGAGGAGCAATATCAAATTAAGTGCTGTGTTACTGAATTGTCCAAAACCTTACACAAGGAATACTTACTTCGTCAATTGTCAATAAATAAAAGTCGCTAGTCTCCCCATCTGTGTTAAAAGGCTTGAAGGTCACTGGAAGTTCAAGGTCAAACATGAACTGTGTCTCGGGGAAAACCCCAAGCTCATTGTGGTACAAATAACTGCAAAAGGACAACAAAATGTAATATGGTAGCATGAAAGTACTGACCTAGTGTCAGGGTTCATCAATACTGACCTAGTGTCAGAGTTCATCAATCCTGACCTAGTACCAGGGTTCAATCATGACCTAGTGACAAGGGTTCATCAATCCTGACCTAGTGACAAGGGTTCATCAATCCTGACCTAGTGACAAGGGTTCATCAATCCTGACCTAGTGCCAGGGTTCATCAATCCTGACCTAGTGACAAGGGTTCATCAATCCTGACCTAGTGACAAGGGTTCATCAATCATGACCTAGTGACAAGGGTTCATCAATCCTGACCTAGTGCCAGGGTTCATCAATCCTGACCTAGTGACAAGGGTTCATCAATCCTGACCTAGTGACAAGGGTTCATCAATCATGACCTAGTGACAAGGGTTCATCAATCCTGACCTAGTGCCAGGGTTCATCAATCCTGACCTAGTGACAAGGGTTCATCAATCCTGACCTAGTGACAAGGGTTCATCAATCCTGACCTAGTGCCAGGGTTCATCAATCCTGACCTAGTGACAAGGGTTCATCAATCCTGACCTAGTGACAAGGGTTCATCAATCCTGACCTAGTGCCAGGGTTCATCAATCCTGACCTAGTGCCAGGGTTCATCAATCCTGACCTAGTGCCAGGGTTCAATCCTGACCTAGTGCCAGGGTTCATCAATCCTGACCTAGTGCCAGGGTTCATCAATCCTGACCTAATGCCAGGGTTCATCAATCCTGACCTAGTGCCAGGGTTCATCAATCCTGACCTAGTGCCAGGGTTCATCAATCCTGACCTAGTGCCAGGGTTCATCAACCCGGACCTATTGCCAGCGTTCATCAATCCTGACCTAGTGCCAGGGTTCATCAATCCTGACCTAGTGCCAGGGTTCATCAATCCTGACCTAGTGCCAGGGTTCATCAATCCTGACCTATTGCCAGGGTTATAACTCACGACTCTTTCAACTTCACTTCCTAAGCCTCAAATGAGTTTATAGCCACAATAAATTTTTAAATAGTTGATCCATCCTGTAATTGGCGAGTTGCTCGCTGTTGGATGCGTATGAAATAAATCAACCTTTTGACAACATAATTAAAGGAGCAACATTTTGGCAATAGAAAACAAGGCATTAGAAGTTGACTTTACTGATTCGAAACATATGGTTGAATGTGCCGACAGCCACCGCACTAAATATTGACTACCAGTACCATTAATTGTGCCGATATAAAATTCTAATTTCACATATGGTCGACAGTGCATCTCGAAAACAACATATTTGTAAATGGTCCATTTGTGAACACAATATCCAATAGTGAGTGAATTGGATTTTGGATATAAATGATATTTGGTAGTGCTTTTTTAAGTTTATCCTTCAAATTAATTGATTTCATTTATATTTACCTTTACACACCTTATACAACTTACTGGTGATGTGCCCAAATATGGTAGTGATATCACATCATCGTGTACATGTAGGGGCACATCACAGTTTTTTGTCACATAGTTTGACAGATTTCTTTACACACCTTATACAGCCTACTGGCCTAGCTTGTTTTGCTAACTGTTCAGGAATTGAAGCTTCTTCGGCACATTCCTTAACAATACAGTCTTTTACAGACATCCCTGCAGGAAGGCCACCGGCAGCCTAGAAAATAGAAAGGCTATATTAAGTTTTCTTATCACACCGTAATCTGTCATTGTGTTCAGACTAAACTATTAACTAATGCCTAGCATTTAAAATGGAAGGTCACCACTGTATATATTTATTTGATATAAACGTTGCTGTTCTTGGATATGGATTGGAAACTTGAGGTCCACATAATTCAGCTCAATTAGGCTACAAGACACAGCTATGAGCACTCATTGGTTAAACCTCAGGGCCCAGAGGAAACAATATTGGAAAAGGCTAAAAATGCCAGAGGTTTCCAGCATTGAAGGACCACTAAGGTTCCTCAAACCAGGGGCCTTGGGTATCTCTGTTATGCCACTGCAAGATACCAGTAATTTCACCACATTCACATTTTATTTTGATACATTAATACCAACAACATTTACAAAATCTTACAGCTACAGTAGGCCTACCTAATACACTTGTGTGTGTAATGTTAATGCAGTTTTCATTGGCAGGGAGGATCCCAAATTTGTATTTCACAGAGCGGACTTACAATGTTGTCAAGTTTACAGGGGAACGTAGGCTTAGTTTTGGCTCTCCTTCCTATCCACATTAACAGTCCGCTCTCTGTGCGACAGAAACCGTTGAGGTGACAGCCATACTGTTTTACACCAAACAATGCTATAAAAATAACCAAAACCAAAAAACAAATATATATTATTTATATACTACAAATGGGAGAATTATGATGATACACTTTTTGAAGCAATAGTGATGTCAAGGTTGAGATACCATATAATAGTGTTTAATACCAAACAATGCTATTAAAAGTAACAAAAAAAATATCACAAAGAGAAGAATTTTGATGATAAACTGTTTGAAATATTAAATTTCCAATGTACAGTATAAAATAACTGAGTTTCATTACTGTATTTACTGTATACATTTACTTGGATACCATTAACAAATGATTTAATCAAAGTCTAGTGTCCATATCTAGCCAAAATTTGGGTGGCATTTTAATTGAGCATGGGATTATTATTATTATTATTACTTATACATATAGTATTTAAGCAATTCTTTTCCATAACATTTTGTTGAATGAAAAATTAAGTATTGATTTATATAACCAGTCTATTATTATCATTTAGTGTGGTAGTTATTTGACAAAAAATGTGATGTGCCCATATATGGACATGCAGATGATGTCATATCACTACCATATTTGGACACATCACACTTTTTTTGTCAAACTTGTGTGATAGTTTAGACTTAGCTCTACTTACAGGTGGCTACTCGTTCAATTTCAAGGAGAGGGTCTTCATGAAAATATGTCTTTACTGAGTGTAGCTATTATAAGAAAAATAAACATGTTTAATAATATTATAAACTATTAAGACAGGGTGTTCTAAAACTGTCTTAATAATTCCAGTGTTAAATTGGACCCAAGATGGTGGTTAATGTTCAAATGTCATATAACCTAATTCCCAATACATTGCAGCCATATTGATTCCCTATCAGTATATGCAATGGATATATATAGATATATTAGTTTTTTTTGTAGTTATTTAAGTTTTAACATGGTTAAAATCTTAAGACAAACCTCGTTCCTCCATCCTCTAAGACTTGGATGTGCATCATGATCTCTCCATCGTGCAAGAATTTCGGCCAACATCTGTGTCCTCTTCAGGGCCGTGTCCAAACTGTCAATCAGTTTGACCATTTTAACTGCATCATCTTGTTTGGACCGTATAACTTCAAATGCATCGTTCTCTAAAATGATGTGCGGTAAGATCTCGGGAGTGATAAGTCCTACTTGAGAATCTTTGATGAAAAATGGAATGCAGAGTGCACGTGGAGATTCTGTGAAAAACAATATTTAATAATTAATAATAATAATATGGCATTACTAATGCTAAATTTTATTAGTCCATATTAGTAGTACTGTAGTGTAGTATTAGTAGTTAGCCTATTTTATTACACCTAACCAGGCTAGCCATATAGTGACATAGGTCTCCCTAACCATGTCCTGTCTCCAGGACTGTGCTATTGTATTGATGTTATGCGCGATTTGAACGATTTGCGCAATTTGAAATTGCGCAAAAAATTCCTTGCGCAATTTGAAATTGCGCAAAGAATTCTTGCGCAATTTGAAATTGCGCAAGGATTTTCTTGCGCAATATTAAATTGCGCAATCAACTTGCGCAATTTTAAATTGCGCAAGAAAATCCTTGCGCAATTTCAAATTGCGCTGCACAATTTGTAAAATTGTTAAATTGCGCAACAGAATTCTACCAGAATGCATGCTAACGTCGACGATTATAATTAATTTGGAAACTATAAATAACTCAAAATGAAACATAATAAATGCGAAGATAACATGTGTATAATACACAACATAAATGGCATTCACAATTAAATAATATTATCACTCATTGTAACTTGAAATAAATCAAAATGAATGTAAAAATAACAAAAATTAAGGCAGTAAGTAATACACAACATAGTCTACCGCCACCACCATTTAGACTTGCTATCAAAACATAGCCAGTAGTAGGCTAGAGTAGTATAGCCGCCCGCCGGGGAACACCACCGCTTCGTTTTCCTGTCGGGTCTTCGTTGGTATATGCTTTACAATAACAACATTTTCACTATTAAAATAAGGAAATGCGATATTATCTTTAATTTTTAATCATTCTTAGAAATTACTATAAAAATATGGGTGTGCATGATTTCACAAACTGTCGAAAAACCTTGCGCAATTTGCAGATTACTTGCGCAATTTAATACGTTGCTTGCGCAATTTGAAACAAATGTTTCAATTCAAATTGCGCAAGGAATTCTTTGCGCAATTTTAAATTGCGCAAATCGTTCAAATCGCGCATAACATTGACATACGATGAGGCAGGGATGGGGTCTTCTGCTGCCTGCTCGCCGACGCGTGCATACCTGGCTTAACTAAACTAGACATGAAACTCGTCACTTTGACGAGTTAGTTATCCGCACCACGACAAACGCCACGTGCACGTCATACGTTGGAATATTGCACACAGATAAAGATTATGGCATTATGACAAGAACTGAAGAATATGATATGCTGTTAGTGCTGAATTCTGTCAATTTGTGTCATATAGTATATACATGCAAAGAGTATAATCTGTATACATATTACATACAGTGTAGAATAGGTGAAATTACGGGACCCGCCATTTATTCCAATTTTTAACATGGCGACGGTATCAAAATGAAACACTTAAATAGCAATTTCTGGAGGAAATTATCTCAGGAACAACATATTAACGTGTAGAAGAAATTTGAATACGTAAAATATAGATGCGCACCCTTTTAAATGTGATGAACTATTACGCAAAATATGAAAATACGACTTTTTTTTATTCAACTGGCCATATGATGACGTCACAACATCCGATTGGCAAAATGTTTACATGAATTCGTATCTACAATCCAATAGCTTCCAGAAAACGTTTTAATCGTGATTATCACATTTTATTCTTACGAGCTATTACAGATTAAAATTTACTGTAAAGATGAAATTAATGACCCACGTAATTAAAATTTTTAGGCATGATGACGTCATAAAAATTAAAATATTTTTATCTCATGCTAAAGAAAGTTGATTGACCTACACAATATATAAATTTAGGAGAAAAAGGAATACAGATAAGCGTGATGCGCTCCATTGAATGTGATGAGCAATAACGAAAGAGACAAAAATCCTAATTTTTACATTCGTGTGGCCATACGATGACGTCACAATGTTTTTTTAGCCTTATCGATGCATGATCCGATATCTACAACTCATCAACTTCTAGATTTTGTAATAAAAATAAACGGTTCACGGTTTACTTTAGAAACTATGACTGTTTAAAAAAAGACATAATTTTGACGATTTTTTAAGCTTTTTCATAAAAAACGCGCACGAATTGTCTAATTCAACGTGTTCGTATGGCGTTATTTAAACTGGAAAAGGTCTAAATTGTTTTCAAAATTACTAGGAAAGACTTGAAAAATATAATTCAAGAGAAAAAAATATGTTTTTAACGCTACGTGCGCACCGCGTGCGTAAAAAATTGCGCGCCCGTGGGAATTTTTGACATGCTCAAAATGACAAGAAACGCATAAAAAGTTGATTAGAAATTAATTTTGCGCATTTTGAAATTTTAAATGCGCGTGCGCGCGTAACTTCTTGTGAAACATGCCATTTTTAATCCGTAGAAAGTTTGCCCCTGATATGACTTAAATTTTGTCAAAGTGTCAATACTAAATGACTTTTGGTTTTTAATCTATAATCAATCATTGAAATTCATAAAATTGCGCGTAAGTCACGTTGCGCAACTATGACGTCATTCAAAAATAGGAGGTGCACAACTTCACGTAAATGCCCATATGTTGTCAAAGTTATGAAATGTTATGTTTACACATTTTAGAGAAACGCGACTCACAAAAAGGAAGGAAGGATCCAAGAATAATACAGAAAAAAACTATTGATCCCATACAATAACAAGGAGTTATCCGCTTGGTATACCAAGCGGATAACTAATAAATAAAGACTTCACTAACTAGCCTAGCCTAGCTAGGGCCTAGGCTCGGATAGGCCTATACCCTCTAGCTATCAACTGTACGATATATAATATAACAACCTGGTTGATTCAAAGAATTGCATTGTCGCACAATTTTTAGCATTTGTTGTGACCACCAAGAGTAATTAGACATTTCAATGTATGAATTATGATCCGCCGCACACACTTCTCACACACATGGAATCTGGATAGATGATGTTTATTATTCCTGATACGCATGAGTAGATACGGACGTTCATTCATAATAGGTAGGTACCCGACGCAGGGAGATGGAAATACGTCATCAATTTGGCCCGCCCTCACACGACGGTTAGTGTAAATATACCATTTTGTTGCTCCATGATGATCAAATAATATCATTATAACCTCGGATACCTCCATGCTCTGACATAAATAGATAAATATAAATTTAGCTATATTCGGCTCAAGATTGTTAAATGTTTATTATGTCCCTTTATTTTGCAGAAAAACGTGTTTTAATTCCAGTCCTTTGTGTGTCCGCAAAAAAGTATACAAAATAAACTGTACTATACCCACCAATTTCAACAAACACAATCCTATCATTTCCGATCGTACTAAATTAACTTAATTTTTGGATAAACATATGCATTTATGACTATTATTAAGTAAAACAATTAAAAGATATTTATACTAATAAAAGATGTTTATAATAATTTAAATGCATACATATATGCAATATTGGGTATGGCATTTTTTCGTGTTGCACCACCATAACATAAACTTATGTCAATATTTCTATTTTTAATTGCGCCCTCTATGAATTGATGTAATTTTGAAAATGCCATAGCGCCCTCTATAATTTAGACACGCAAGATATCAATTTAATTACTGTATTCCATGATTATTCCAAGTTCTGAATAATAATTTTATAGGATATAATATCAATAATAATCAGATTGTCACTTCTACAGAGAAGTGATGTAACAAATATTATTTTCAAATTTTAATAAATAATTTTTCAATTTGAAACATTTCAGTTAATATTAAAAGTTAATACATTTATTGATAATTTTATTTATTATGTGCTACTCTCCTCTCGTCGTCGCGCTCTCTTCTCCTCCGCCGCCCCGATCATAATTATAATATTCTGCTAATATCATTCTTTCTGGCAATTTTTTTTTGTTTGAAATATTAAAATTCAATAATCATGCAATCTCCTTCCGGGTCTCACAGGTAAAAAAGTAGTCAACGGACGTAAAGCGACATACATAGCGACGGAAACATTGAATTTTTTGTATCATATTTCCTGGCGAGCAGCTAAATTCCATTGTGGAATTTTAGTGTAAATGTGCCATATTTTTTAAGTAGTTTTGGTAAGATTATTTTTAGATATTATTGGTTTAAATTGTTATTATTTGTATAGATATTGTGCAGAATGGGTCGCTAAAAGTACAAAGCCCTCGCGGAAATCGAGAGAGGGCTTCACATGTGTGCGGTCTCTGCTTGCTGCCTCTCGTGGAACGTTTTTTGTGTGATAGCAGACGTGAATCACAGAAAACTGTCTGCTATGATTTAACCTAATATTAGTAAAAATATTCTTCTCATTTCAACAATTCTGTAGCATAACATGATCAAGACTGATTTTAATGCAAAGATTGTGGATAAAATATGGTAAGAAGTTTTAAATAATGCAATGAAATCTAAAAAATACGTCATGCAAAATGTCAGGCCTTGCCCTTTCTTTGCTGCTGCATGGAATGCGTCCACCATTCGTTTTTTTCGCCGGTGACTTCTAATTTCTTGAAAATTGTTAGTTACCCAGTTGTCTTAGCCTTATAGTTAGTTCTGAATGAATATCGACTATTGTTGTTTATTATGTTCTGTTTTCTTTTGTTTGATAAAATAAAGCCATACAATTACAAATACAATTCCTTTGTTCAAAGTTTAAATAACTTCTCAACCACCATGCCTCATTTAATGAGTGAGACAGAATTCATTGCAAAATAAATTTAATGACAGTTATTCAATGCAATATTTATTGCAGATGATCTACAGTATAGACTAGACAGATGAAAAATGTTATCTTTTTTATGGCCTAAAGCCTAATTAAATTTTTTACAAAATCTTAATCATTCCCAGTGAACTTTTTAACCTGAATGAATTAAATATGTATTTATTATTTTGTATTGTTTGATTCTTGGATGGAAAACAACGAAGTACAAACAAACTTGTCCAGGCCGGATGAGAAATTCACCGGATGCACATGTACTGTACAGAGAGACCTGACGCCGATCACACATGTCTACTACACAGTAGATAGTCTTAAAAAATCCTTGCATGGCTGGCCCCATGTTTTATATTTGATTTTAATCATCAATTTTAAATGAATAAAAGATAAAACACCTACACGTATGATTAATTGAAAAAGATTGCCATTTTCATGGTTTTTTAAAATTGTAATAATATGCTAATGAATTCACAATTTGACAGACAGAAATCAGTGACCTTTTGCCAGTTTTGCAAAAGCAAATTTGACCTTAGCGTGTGTCACTGTGTGGGATAGTTTTTATCAACATAAGGGTGGTTATGATACAAACACTTTTAGGATCATTCCATGCCAACAAATATTCTGAAAATCATGACTGGGTATACCATCTCCGATTTCCTTGAAATTCTTCACATAATATGCAACTATATGTCTGACCATGGAGAAATAAGCTAACTTATTTCTCCATGGTCTGACGAACACACCAACAATTTCAGTTAGTTGGCGCCATTTGAAAATGTGTTGTCTGTGTGGCATTTTGATTCAGATGAGTTTGGTGTGTTCATGAGACAAAGTTGCATATTATGCTAGTTTTAAAGAAATCTAAGATGGTACCCAGCCATCCCATTTGTTAAGTTGACATGGAAATGACCCTTAGGTAAAACTTGCCCGAAAGCTGTTTTGCTTGAAATTTGAATACTTTTCTGTAAAGTTTTGTCTTAGCTCTCTAATTCAAGATAGAAATGACAGATGGTTGAAATTATTGAAATAATAGGAAATTGAGTTTGTTTCCTTTGCAAATGAAGTACATATTTAATATTGCTTGATGAGATTAAAAATGTTTTTTAATGTAATAATTGATAAATCATTTCCTTTCATCTGGACAATATTATCAAGATTTTTATTACACACAAAAAATTGTTGAACTAACACTTAACAGTTATGTGTTAGTAGAATCCCCTTCTGTAAAGTTGTGTTTCAGCTGGGTGGTGTAAACACTGTACATTATGTTCTTTCCTTGATTCATGGGTATCTGTAGGTCAAGGGTTATATCCTGTATAACAAGCTGGGTGTTGGATTTAATAAAGTAATGAATCCATTATTTTCTTAGTAAAGTAAACAACAACAAAAAATAGCAATTGCGCCCTCGTGTGTGTGGAGGGAATACTTTGTTCAATATAAATGGGTACTAGAGTTCATTAAGTATTTGGGGTCCACTATTTCAGAACCTATTTAGATTATCGAATGTAGGACAATACCACCCGGACCTTAAAAAAATGTTTGCGGAACGTTGATTTAAAATATCAGGTGATTTTCAAGTATCACAAGTCTTGGGAGGCAGGCAAGCAACATGGGGAACAACTACGAATACGAATAGAACTTTATTGCAATCAAACGAAAGATTGAAGTTTAACAAAAGCGTTTCACTCAGAAAAATAAAATGCAATATACAAATATAAAAGACATTCAGAAATGTAGAACATACAATCAAAAAATTAAAACAAAATTACAATTAAAAATCACTTATTATAAAAACAATAAATATAAAATTCAAATTGTTAAAGACATAGGCCTGCAGGATAAAAATTTAAAAGTATTAAAAATGTTTACAAATTTAAAAAATGTTAAAAACTTCAAAAATGTTCAATAATATTTACACACAAAGGTACGGAAGGTCGCGGAAACATAACACAAAATGTTTACCATTTTTGGAATAATCCGTGATTAATAATAAACGTTTTTGAACGGTTAGTTTTAACTCTAGGGATACAGAACTCACGGAGTCTTCTAAGATTATAAGCAGCAGAAGGAGCCTCCGGTAACAAATGATTCAATCTGTGACTGGGGTCTTTGATTTTAACAAAAAAATCCTTGCACAGTCGAACACGGCGGTCTTCTAAGGTAGAAAAACCAAGGAAGCTGCGGGCATCGGAATAAGTAGCATGCGGAAAAATACATTTAAAGGCCCTTCTCTGAATTTGTTCAAGTTGTTGATTCTGTTGCTTCGTAATATTTGATCCCCAAACTGGGGCCGCATATTCTAATATTGGTCTAATGATACTAGTATAAAATTGGACAAGTGCGGGGGCATCCAGGCCTGCCCTCCGCACCTGTTTGAGAAAGTACATTCTAGAATTACATTTACTAATCATTTGATCAATATGAGGTTGCCATGACAAATTATGAGAAATAATTACACCAAGAAGTTTAAATTCGTCAACACGTTCCAGATTACAATCTCCAACATGGAGTGGCTCAAAAGCAGTCTTTGACCTTTTACAACTAATTCTCATCTCTTTCGTTTTCTTAATATTAAGGTACATATTGTTATCCTTAGCCCACTGGACAGTTTCGTCAAGAGTGGTTTGGAGTACAGTTGCCCCATCGTTGCCGACGCGTTCATGGATGGAGGTGTCGTCCATGTATTTCATGCACGGCACCCCATCCAGAAGATCGTCGACAAAGATGATAAACAACATGGGCCCCAACCAGGATCCTTGGGGGATACCACCCTTGACGACTGTCCAAGGGGACAATTCATCGCCTAGTTTAACACGTTGTTTTCTATCACATAGAAAAGCATAGATCCAAGAGATTAGATGGTCTTCGACCCCTAAATTATACAACTTATCAATTAATATATTATGGTCAATTAAATCATAAGCCTTTTTGAAATCAAGCAATAATAATCTCATTTCATCTCCTTGGTCAGTAGCATTAAAGCATTCGGTTAACAAAAGTATAAGAGCGTCAGTGGTAGACACACCCTTAGAGCAACCAAATTGATTCAACTTGATTTTATCTTTAATTTGGACCCAAATCATTTCCCCTACGATCCCTTCAATAACTTTCATGGTGGTGGAAGTCAGCGAAATAGGACGCAAGTCATTCTCAAGAACCTTAGGTGGGTTAACCTTTGGAATGGGGATTATATCGGCTGACTTCCAAAGCATGGGGAGAACCCCTTCCCTTAAACTGGAGTTAACTATTGCACTTATTGGCTTGGAAAGGACATTGGCAAAATCACGTAGTACCCACGGAGGGATTCCGTCCGGGCCTGGGGCTTTATTACATTTCACAAGTTTAAGCTTAGACTCAATTGTCTCTGGCGTGATAATTAAATGGGGTGGTACTACAGTGTTACAATCATTGGTTTTTGGTTCAAGAGGTTTGAACTCAGAAGTCAGGGACTGGAAAAAACCACTAATTTTCGTGGTAAGATCGTATACGTTCCCGTTACATAATTCATTAGCCATAGTTTTAAAGTACTTAGTACCCTTTCCGAGATTAAGAAATTGTTTAATACCCCTCCACCAAGATTTAGAATCGGACGAGAATAACTGGGCAATACTATTACGATAAAAATCACCTCTCAAAGATTTAGCCATTCGGTTAGATAAGTTTCTAAGTTTCTTATATTCGGCAGACATGGGGTCAATTGCAAAAGCTGCTTGCCGTCTAGAAACGATACCTTTAAACGCATTATTTACCCATGGCTTATCTTTAAGAAGTCTTTTAATCGTTACTTGGGGGAAGTGTAAATTTAAGAGTTCAGAAATGTTCTTATGATACAGTTCAAACTGGTTACAGCATCCATCCATTCGATATAGATCTTGCCATCTAATGTTATTAATGTCGCGTTCGAAGTTTTCCTTGGCACCCGGTTTACAGCTACGTTTTGTATGGTAAGCGAAGACGTTAGGCGATTTAAATGTTCCTACGATTGGGGTGCATACGATGACGTTGTGATCAGACAGTCCTAAAGGTGATTCTTGTTGTATGCCATGGTGATATAAATTCATACCGTACCTGATCAAGCCCAGTAGTAACATTACAAATCGGCCTATTTCGGACTACATTTAATCTATAAAGAGGATGCTAAAATCATTATACACAGACACTAGTAATTGATGACACTGATCCTTATCCACACACTTTGCATTTTCTTTGTGACTAAAAGTACAAAGGATTTTGAATTATTAATTATTGGTTCCAATCTTGTTTGCTTTGTGTGACCACAACTTCCTTTTTCTGAATTTAATAGAAAGAAAAGTGTTCTGTTACTACTGTATTGTAACTATCAGCTGTAAAGAATATCCAAGTAGGCCTACCTGGTATAAAATAGTATAGTAGAAGGTTAAAGCAACATGCAAAGAAACTGGCAACACTACCACATAATGCTAGGCTTAGGATAATGAGCTCTTATCATTTCCTTATGTTCAGAATGAGCATCAGTGTTTTCCTTATTATGAAACTCCAAACAATTATAAGCGATGTAACAAATCATTGAAAACTACTAATACAGTAACTAATACAAAAAAGTCAAGTAATATTGTAGTTTGTCTATGAATTGACAAAATACAGCTCTTGGTCATATCTTTTTAATTGCTACAGTAGGCCTAACCTGTACTGTACAACCACTATACAGTAAATGTGTTATTGTATGTGTAATTTTCTTCTAACCATTTTTAATACCGGTTTGAGCCAATCTAATCCAGCAGATCTTTTTAGAAAAACCCACAGCTGGAGAACACAGTTGCGAACTTACCTTATCATAGTTGTACAATTAAACCACAAGTCTAAACAGACCCTTAGTTGAATTAAGAAACCATATGTCATTGTGCTAGTGTAGCCAACTGATTGGTTTCACCATGGTAATTACTCCTTGTTGTCATGGTTATTTTTAGCCGATTACAAACCGTCACTAATGACTAAGCAATTTCTTTGTCATGTTATTCAGATGTCATCTAGCGTTACTGAAGAACACTGCTCCGAGCCCCCTAGCAAAAAGTTGAAAGTTCAGACCGAGGCGGATACTAACAACGCCACAAATAATTCGCTTCCAACAACCAGTGTAAGTACGACTTGTTTTATTACTTTCCAAATTTTTTTTTTATTTATTTTTTTTTTATTTCAACCACATCCAACAGCGAAATTATAGGATGCCTTAAATAATATTATATAAATTTTATAGACGTAAACACAGTATAGTGTATAGTCAAATCTTGAATGACTATACCCTTTTTACATTTGCATAATAACTTGTGACAAGTTGAAACTAGGTTTGATCTCCCAATTTATTATCGTCATATACATGCATAGGCAAACCGTGAGACATCTCGCAGAAAGCATAGTTGCGCGCTATTTGATTGTTATGATTGGTCAGTTTTAATACCAGTGCAGACATTGCTGCTTGCAACTCGGGACATCTCTGAAAAATTAAACAGGCCTCTCATCGGTTTGTCTTCACACTATGCAACCATGGTTACAAGTTGTTACTTTTTGTAGTAGTGTGAAATGGTATAAGAGCGGCTATGTGTTAAGTTCGTACGAGTCCATCACATCAATGTCATGGTTTTAAACGTAACAAAAATGAGTATTGTTCAATGGTTAATTATCTCAGTCTGCTAGGGTGATTGTATTATTATTTGTCAAACACTATTGATATTGTTGCAAATTATATAAAACAAAATCAATATTTTAATGTATTAGAGGTTGTTTGAGTATCAAAAATAAAAGATGAATTTCACTATTTTAAACAAGATTGAGTTTGCTACAACATTGAAAGAAACATATAAATTGGCAGTCGCATTATTTTGTAATATTTTTGTAAAAATTTTAAAATAATTGATAAATGAGATTCAAAAGTATAGAAACACTTAAAGGATGTATTGTCCCCTGAAAAAAAATTATTGACATTTTCTTTGTTGAATATGCCATTTTAATGTCACAAAAATTATTTACCTGAAAAAAGTTATTTTAAGAGAAAAATAGTCAAATTAGCTGCCAGCCAATGGATTTTTGGTTGAATTTAACTGTTTATTTTTTCATTTAAAGTGAAAACAAAACATTTTGTTTTCGTTTTTTTTCTACATAATTGATTAACTTTATTAAAACTACAAAATAACTTATTCAAAGTTTAATATAATTTATCTTAATTAATCAATACATCTTTAATAAATACATAGTTCATATTTGTCTATAAGATCAGGAAATTTATTTGACAACCTAAAAAATGTATGAGGTAAAATAACACAAAAAATAACAATTTATAAAATAATTGTAAAGAGAGCCAAAAAGTTACTTCTGACTGAACAATTATTTAACTGAGTTGAAAAAAACATTTAAAGAAAGGCATAATTCTAGTATACCAGTTTTTGATTGAGGTGCTTAATAAATGTATTAAAAGTAGAACATTTATATTACAAGTTTAGGCTTTTATCGATCATTTGAACATACACATCAAGAGCAATAGCAAAATTGTCCTAAACTCTAAGTAATACTGTACTCAAGGTAGATTAGGCCAAATAAGGCTATTACTTACACATGGTATTATTTTAGATTTTTTTGTTAACATCTTTTTATTATTATTAGGTGGAAATGGCAAAAAATGGGGATCAGACGGAAATTGATGAAGGCCTATACTCAAGACAGCTGTAAGATCATTTTTTAACATTTTGAATTTATTAATTGTACTGATGAATATTCATGAACATGTTTACTGGTTCTGTCTCATGTGCCAAGGAAAATATATGTCGATGCACCATTTTACACACCCGACTGGTTTTTACAAGCTCCTCAAGCTGCTTGAAAATGATTCGTACTGCTCAGACAGAAACACTACAGCTCTGTGACGACATATGTGATGTGCCCATATATCTAGACATGATGATGTCATATCTCTACCATATTTGACCATATCACTACCATATTTGGGCACACACTTTTTTGTCAAACTAGTTTTTACGAGCTCCTCAAGCTGGTCACAAATGATCTACAGTGTATTCGTACTGCAGTACTGACATTACAAGTAGGACCTACTTTAGGAGCCCAAAAAGCTAGATTGCTTCAAACGCAAGGCTGACAAATGGTTCCTACTGTAGTATCCCCAAACTACATTTAAATTGTTAGAATATATCTGTACCCAGTGCACACATTCTACCAGCAGAGGTACTGTGTGACATGTGATTATAATCACTGATGAAACCAAGTATCTTCGTCTCTCAAAAAAATTATTTCATGATGAATAGCACCCTCTATAGTTGACTTTTTTGTTTGACTATAAGACAAGATGATTTGACCAAAATTAATTTTGTTTTAAATTTAAATTATGTTTTAATAGCGCAGTGTCAACTTTCGGTTTATAGCAGTCTTTTAAAAAATAAAAGATTTTATTTTACTCTGAAAAATTGACTTAATTCAAAGGTTTACTCATTCCTCAAGATTATTTCTTTTTTCTTTACAGATATGTACTTGGCCATGATGCCATGAAGCGCATGGGTCGGTCTGACGTTTTGATATCCGGAATGAAAGGTCTCGGTATAGAGATTGCAAAAAACGTTGTGTTATCTGGCGTCAAGTCCGTCACCATACACGATGAAGGTCTGGTCTGTATGGCCGATCTATCTTCACAAGTAAGACATTTCTTCCCCTCTTTCCTACCCGAAAATACTTTGTAGTCTAGTCCAAGTACACCGGAGGTCTTATGCAAATCGAACCACTAACACCAACACATAATTGAATTGAAAATGATATTTAATTTAATTTTATTATATTTATTCATTTAGCATCCATTCAATAGTACGTTTAAAATACATAACAAAGAAAGAATACAAACAAAAGGAATATTAAAATTGAATAAAACCAAAGTGAATGGATGCTATTTGCTATTTTGTCTGAATACATTGGATTCGCATGAATAACTTCACCTGGTGGAACAGATTTAGGCTTCACACTTAATTTTTGTTGCTATTAATATTATTACAGTTTTTTCTTCGCAAAGAAGACATCGGCAAGAAAAGGGCAGAAGTGACGTCTCCCCGTCTGGCCGAGTTAAATTCCTACGTGCCAGTATCGCACCATACCACTGCACTAAATGAGGCTTTTGTTAGTAATTTTCAGGTGAGAATTTAATCATACTGATAGTTTGAGTATGTTATGTACAAGTCTTCTTCCAATTAAACACCAGTTTTTGCCAATATATAGTGTTTGTATAGATTCTGATGAACACCATTTCATTTCTTTAATAATAAATAAGTAATTTCTGGAATGGAAAAATGAAAGTCCTTTTACAGTTTGGAGTTAGGCAATTTTGTAGTGAATCGCCTGCAGTACCTTGTTAAATGCATGACTATTGGTTTTACTTTTTATCAGTGCCACACACTGCCAAAAGTGATGTAACTTAAATCAAATGAGGAAAGAGTAAATCATAAAAAACCACAAACTGAGAAATAACTAATAGGTATCCCAATGAAGCGGATTTTCGTTAAGGCGATTTTAACACGTTCGTGAAATTTCAAAAAGTGACATGTCTTTGAAGTTAAAAATAAACTATTTCTTATGTAGCCATGTGAATAAAATTTATATGTCTAGAAAGATCTTGTTTAAGAGTTTATTTATATATATTTTTAATCTATGTTTATTAAATATTTTAATAGAAAACGCGAGTTAAAAAGAGGTACAAAAGCCGGCGAGCCGAAATCCGCGCGCTAAAAATAACTTCGGAAAACACCTACCCATTTTCAAAACACGATCGCTCGGCGACCATAATAGGTGGTGGAGTAATTTTTGTTGCATGTTATCAGGCTTTAAATACTCTTTATTTTGATATGTAAATCGGTTATTATTATTATGTACATCCGCCTCAAATGTCAATTTTTCCGATAAAAATTAAATGTTTGAGTCTTTCTCATTATCAAAATCTGGGGAATTTTGTATTGAATTGAAGCTAATTTATATTTCTGTTTGATAAACTACATTGTTTTATTTGTCTTTGCGTGGTCGTCGTGCGAAGAGACCAACAAGACCAACCACTTAAAAAAATAATCCCTATCGAAAATAAAAGTATTTACCATTTTCCTTGCAGGGGGGTTTCAGTTCTCAGCTTATTACTAAATTACCGACGCCCAGGCAATTTGCATGGTATGCATGTATTAGCGCGTTAAATTATGATTGGATACCCCCGCAGTGGACTGTTCCATTTTCGGAACAAGTCTTTACTGCACACACGAGGCATGGCGAAGAATGTCGCTTCTCGTGGAATATTTGCTTCGAAACGTCAATTTTACCTATTTATTAAAGTACTTAATAAGTGGAGTATTTATCAAGCTACTATATAAAGCAAGTACGTTAGGAATAAATGTACCGAAGGAATTTAAGAAGCTTTAAATTTGCTATGCAGCGGCCGTAACCCATTCTATGTAGGCGGCCGAAAGGCGCTTTTGACAGGGTTGCCGTTATATGTATACGCTGTATCATGGCCTAAACTTGATTCCGTATTTCAATATAAAGTGCACCTTACGTTTAGAATATTTGAAAAGGAAATAAAATTAAACATACTAATATATACTATTGAAGTAATTACTTAGTTAAATTTGAAATTCGTCTGCTTTGCTCCCGATATTTCTTCGGCAGAATTTATATTAGTGGTGTTAGGCTTTAGGCCTATAAACTTAACTTGTAGGCGCGGCCGAGTTTACGCCCGGAATGGAATCGAACGCATAATAAGCAAGGGCTTAATTCTAATTTTTAGCGGTTCGAAAATCAATTAAAATAATATTTATGATTATAATTAAAAATTTAAATTCTAGAATTATAAAAAAATGTATACTTACGAAAAATAATATTTAAAAAAAAAGAAACAATAGCCACACAGTTTTTTAACACAATATATATTTTTTTACATTTTAACATTTTTTAACAATATTTATGTTGTATTTCAGAAATACCTACCCGTCAATATAAATAATCTTACTAAAATACATATTACATTCTATGCAATGCAAAAAAAAAGAAGTCAATTCATACACTGGTTCAAAAGTTACGAATCATTTAAAGACAGGAACTTTTTGGGCATTTTTGAGACATTTGGAAAAAATTAGCGCAAAAAGCCCTAAGACTAATTTTGGAGGCCGATATCTCAAAAAAAAATTTTGAGGACCCCCCCAAAAAAAATAGTCTTGTACAACTCTGTGGTATCTATGGGTTTAGCAAAAATTAGAACTTTCAAGTTATTAATATAAAAGTTATAACCCTTCAAAAATGGTTCCAAATATAATTGGAAAAAATGCCATTTTTCAACCAAAAATCATTGTTTTTTGGCAACTTCAACGGACGATAACTTTTGAATGGATAATCCGATTTCAATCATTTAAATTGCAAAAGTTTATGTTCAGTAAGTTCCTTTTGATTAACTGAAAGAAAAAGTACCATCATTAATTTGAAATTTTACATTGGGATACCTATAACTAATAACTGACATTGTGAATTATTATAAATCAATATTAAAACAAAAATTAACAATATAATAATCCCATAATCTTGTTGCATACTTTTGTTAAAATATGAGATGCTTGGCAAATTGGTTATTATTGCTCCAGAGCTACATACATCATTGCTTCCCAAAGGTCATGGTTTGTCTACAAACATTTGGCCTAAGACATCCTCTGTGGGTGAAATCAATTATTGCAGGCGACGATTGAACTGTACACTGCATAGTCTGTTGGGGGTATTTTGTTAGCTGCATCATCACATTTCTATGTTTATGTGCTGCACTGTGTTTTTATTAGTATTATTGCGGTATTGCTAAACTGCACAAACCAAGCGCAAACCTCAAAAAACCCTGCACAAACCTCCCCCAAATGGCTTATTATTGGTTCTATCATGACCAGGACTATCATTACAGGTAATTTATGAAAATAAAATTATGAAATTGCTGTACATTGGCTTTTTTTTGGGCGAAAAACATAGTTTTATGGGTAAAATGTCAGATTTTACAGTGTAAATCGCACAAACCTAAATAGCAAAAACTAAAACCTAATAGCAATACCCGTATTATTGTCAACATTTTGTCATTTGTTTCAGGTTGTCGTGTTGACAAATTCAACATTAGAGACCCAGCTTGCCTTGGGTGAATTTTGTCACTCTAAGGGTATTCATGTTATCGTAGCAGACACAAGAGGCTTATTTGGTCAGATCTTCTGTGATTTTGGCAAAGAATTTGTTGTCGTGGACACCACTGGAGAACAGCCAATTAGCAACATGGTTTCATCGGTTACTAAGGTACGCCATCCCAAAATGCATTTGCTATTTTTCAAATAAATGTAGATGAAAAAAAAAACTTTATGGACTGATTGACTCACTCTAACTGCTAAAATTTGTTTAAAATTATTTTTCTTGTTTTAAAATGTTTAATAAATACTGAAAATACTGAAATGGGTTATTTTATTTACGATTTTAGGACAAGGATGGAATTGTGATGTGTTTAGACGAGACCAGGCATGGCTTAGAATCTGGAGATTATGTCACATTTGCAGAAGTTCAAGTAAGTATAAATATGTTTTTCTTTTTTAAAATTTGATCCCAGCAAATGCGTGTTTGGTTAAATTCAACCATTTTTTTGTCATTTTATAACTGAAAACATTTTTTCCCTGTTTTTTTTTTTTTTCTGTGGAAGGGATTAACTTGATTAAAACTACAAAATAACCTATTAAAAGTCCAATTTAATTAATTGGGGCAATACATCTTTAATTTGTGATGTGATGCACCTCAGTTGACCCTCAATTTATCCACTATATACTCTGTGATCTTGATCACAATTCTGGTCTCAACAATATTTACATTTTATTATGTAGGGTATGGTTGAACTAAATCAGTGCCAACCGCGTAAGATAAAGGTGCTTGGTCCGTACTCGTTCAGTATTGGCAATACAACAAACATGTCAAATTACACTAGAGGAGGTATTGTCACTCAAGTGAAGATGCCGACGAAAGTCTCATTTGTAAGTAAAAATACTTGTTTCTACTTCATCCTACTTTCTCAATATGGTGACTATTGTTGTAATTGTGTAGTTAAAAATAGCAGGCTATACCAATGTGTCTAGTTTATTTTCATTTATTTGTTCAACAAAAAAACGTCTGGGGCTTCTAAAGAGTCAATGAAGCTCGGGAGCCAGAAGTCCCTCAGCTTAAAATTTATGACATGATATACAGGTCAAAAGTTAAAATTCATAAAAGTGAATAAATAAAAAGCTATACATACTTGTTAAAAATTAAACAAATATGACTTAAATTTACATAAAAAGTTATTGTTTATTATAGATTCAGACCAGTATACTGTACAGAAAGATTATGTATAGTTATTGTTTATTATTTCAAATTATTCTGCTGCAGTAACTACATTATGTTACTGCAGTAACATTATTTGAGTGTGTTTCAAAGTATTTTATCAGGCAGTCACTGCACTAACAGTTAGTATTATTATCCTTTAAAAGCTTACTAAATAATTGCATAGATAGCTTAAAAAGTAAACAAAAAGGTAGTTACTGAATGAAAATCAGCCCTAACTTCTAACCATTGAATAGCCTTATAGGATGAAAGAATAATGTAATGTTGTGTACAAAAATTCACATTGACTTAATAAACCTTTTTTTTCTTTGGATCTAGAAATCTATAAAACAGTCTCTCGATGAACCAGAGTTTTTGCTAACAGACTTTGGCAAGTTCGACCGCCCAGGTCAACTTCACATAGGTTTTCAAGCCCTGCATGAATTCATCAAAACAAAAAGTGCTATTCCAAGACCTCGAAATAAAGTAAGTAAAAATGTCCCTTTATTAGGTCAACAGTATATTTAAAATTATTTTATTTAATTTAAAAGCAACATTATTTTTAGCACTAATGTCAACACGAACTCAATGCAACTTAACTGTGTCGACAAAAGCTATCCAAGCCACTGAAAGGCGCGCAAAAAATGTAGATGTATGCTGAAAGGAACTGAGCGCAACTGAAACCATTTAATTTACGTACACATGCAGTAAGGGTAACCGCGACCAGTAGCAATAAGTTTGATGTTAACATAGCGCTCGCACATACTTTAACTACGAATCATGTTGTGCACGCGTTATGGTAACCGACTACCGACCATAATTACAATCAGTTTTAGACATCAGTGCTCGCTCACTGGTTCTTTCAGTTCCGTTCAGTTGCTCGAAAAATGAAGAGCTCTTGCACAACTAGTTCCTTTCAGTAATTGCGTGTTGGATGTTCGACTACTGATCTTGAGATCAAGGTTCGAATCTAACTCTCACCACATTGCTTGTATCCTTAGACAAGATACTTTACTCTCTCCACCCAGGTGTATAAATGGGAACCCGGTTAGATCAAGACACAACCTTGCGCTGATTACTAGTTGCATTATAGTAGTATGTTTCCATACGTGTTTGATTCAAAATGACTGGGGTAATAATGTTCAGCACTTAGAGGTTTCACAACATTAGGCGCTACATAAATCCAGGATATTATTAATAATATTACTTTAGTTTCTACAGTAGAACCTTGCTTTGCGAATCCATCCAAATCCTATTCATGTGACATCCATATAAATAGACACTTGGGTACTCAAGGTGTCTCCTTAATACAAGTTCTACTGATGCTAAACATATTATTGTAAATATTCTTCAAAACAACTTATCTCAACAGGAGGATGCAGCTGCCATGGTTGCCATAGCAAAGGAAATAAACAGCAAAGCAGCAGAAGGTGCTAAACAAGAGTCTGTTGATGAGAGTCTAATTACACAATTAGCCTACAATGCTACAGGCGATATATGCCCGATGCAAGCCTTCATTGGTGGCGCCACTGCGCAAGAAGTTCTCAAGGTTAGTACAATAACTACATTCAGTTTTTTTTTTCATTTATTCTCTAAAGTTTGATGAGATATTATAATTAATATTAAATTTCATACACGTACAACGGCAAGCACAAACTCACCAATTACAGGATGGATACATTATTTTATAATTTATCATACTTATAAACTAAATCTCATTTGAGGAGTGGAGTTAAAAAGAGTTGTTAGTTACCACCCTGGTACTAGGTCAGGATTGAACCCTAGACCTTTGAATTGGAAGGCAAGCACGTTAACCACCAAGCTATAGTTGTGAGTTGCAACCCTGGCACTAGGTCAGGATTGAACCCTAGACCTTGGAATTGAAGGCAAGCATGTTAATCACCAAGCTACAGCTCCACTACTCCATTTAGAAAGTGCTTTCAGGGTGAATAAATGATCATGTTTTAATTGATTCGGTAGGCATGTAGCGGTAAATTTAACCCTATAAAACAGTGGATGTACTTTGATGCTTTGGAATGCCACCAGGAAGACGGAACTGACCATCTAACTGAGCAAGAATGTCAACCAGTAAGTAGGCCTAGTGAATTAGCTTCCATCAATTTGATACTTGATAATGGGGTTGTCCAAGGCTGTATCACAAGACATTGTGTTTTCTAGTAGACACAAGGAAACGTACTATAGAGTGACTAAACCTCTATGAAATTTGTCATGTAAAAGGTTAATGGCATAGGTTTCCACGTATGGCGTAAGACTGGTGTGTTTTACACCGCTATCAAAAGCTTATCAAAGTTAATCAAATTTACTCCAGTCTACTTTTAAAGCTGTAAAAGATAGATGAATACATTACACTTCTGTTTTTAACGCCGTTCACTAATGCCGTTCGTGTGAACATCTTGATAGCTTCTGAATGAATATTCCTCTGGGAATATAGCTGGCTAAAGCCGCGGCGCGAAAACTGTTTACAGTTTTGACATATTGAGTTGGAAATAACTAGACTTTGTTATCAATTTACTCCACTTTAACCTTTAAAAGATAAGATGAGTACATTGCACTTCTGTGTTTAACGGCATTCACTAATTAATGAACGCCATTCATGTGAACGCCATTCATGTGAACGCCATTCATGTGAACGCCATTCATGTGAATGCCATTCATGTCTTGTGCCATATGTGTGAACATGGTCTACCATGTTTCGATTTGTTCCTTATTTTAATAATTTGTAAATATGTGTTTTCTACAGAAAGGTAGCCGGTATGATGGACAGATTGCTGTGTTTGGTGACAGTTTTCAAAGGAAGCTAGAAAGTTTGAAATACTTTATTGTAAGTTATGATATTGAATGACAATTTTTATCATCATTATCATCCCATTATATTCCCAATTACTCCACTCAATTCATTGACAAAGACATACAGGTCACATGAGCTAAAACAAATGATGGACTATGTGTTTGTCCTTAGACAATTGTTTAACTGGACACTACTGTAAAACCAGTGCACATAACTATCATCCCATATATTCCCAATTTCTCCTCTCAATTCATTGACAAAGATACATACCAGGTCACATGAGCTAAAAAAAATGATAGACTATGTGTTTGTCCCTGGACAATTGATGAACTGGACACTACTGTAAAACCAGAAACTTTTGTGCACATAATAGTTTCTCCAATCACTGAAATTTTAAAAAGTTTAATGCCGCAAATAATTTTTATTGAATACGCAAAATACAGTGCTACAAGTACTTTCCAGAACATGCGGGCCTACAACTGATAAACTGACTGGTTTGTTTGCTTTATCGCGTACTGTGGGTATAGACAAAGGACGACGCATTCTTATTGTTAAGTGACAATACAGTACCGTATAATAATGTCTTGGCATTAGAATTGGGTCAAACAAGTTACTATACAATAGCTTTAACACGAAGGTCACACATATGATGGTTGACATGATTTTGTTATTAATTTTACTATAATACGTTTTACAGAGTACATGCATTGTAACACCATGATAGATTGACGCGATCTTGTTACAGTATTTATTTTTACTTTGTTTTTCAAATTCGCAAATGGTTTCTGGTTTTACAGCATGTATATTTTTAGCACCCTCAGTTTATTTTTTGATAGAAATTCTGAAATAATTTTGTTTTTATAGAATACTTGAACATTTTAAAAGTGATTTTTTTTGTGTATGTAGGTTGGTGCTGGTGCTATAGGTTGTGAGCTATTAAAGAGTTTCTCAATGGTTGGCGTAGGCTGTAGTCCAGAGGGGAGAGTAACAGTTACTGACATGGACATTATAGAAAAGTCTAACCTAAACAGACAGTTCTTGTTCCGACCTCATGATGTATCTGTAAGTATGCTATTAAGAGGAAACATACAACAAAGTGTCCCTATAATAGAGTGTCCTTTAAATCAAGGCTGATTGCCCTTTTTTCAGCCTAATCGAGATGTCCCAGAGGTGAAGTACTACTGTTTTTATTTTCTTGAATATAATGAAATATTATGTTCTTTACTCTGTTGGACAACCCCCCCAAGTATTGGAGCTATAGCAGTTTCCATTCCAATCCAAAAATGAAATCCTGACCTCTTGAGGCGGTTCAATCCTGGCATTTTGCCAGATTTCAAGTCTGACCTTTTGCCAGATTTCAATTCTGACCTTTTACCAGATTTCAATCCTAACCTTTTTCCAGAGTTCAATCCTGACCTTTTTCCAGAGTTCAATCCTGACCTTTTTCCAGAGTTCAATCCTGACCTTTTGCCAGGATTCAGTCCTGACCTTTTTAACCAGATTTCAGTCATGACCTTTTGCCAGAGTTCAATCCTGACCTTTTGCCAGATTTCAATCATGACCTTCCTCCAGGGTTCAATCATGACCTTTTTAGCCAGATTTCAGTCATGACCTCTTGCCAGGGTTCAATCGTGACCTTTTGACAGGGTTCAATACTGACCTTTTGATAGGGTTCAATACTAACCTTTTGCCTGGTTTCAATTCTGAAGTTATTTTGACTTTGAATGATGGCTAAAATTTGTCTACAGTAAAAGGCCAATAAGCATGACATTTGGCAAAGTTACCATGGTTAAAGCCCAGTGTGAACAAGAGCTTAAAAAGACATTAAGACAAAAATTGTTTTTACTAACTGAATTCATTATCTTTTTATAGAAACCCAAGTCTGATTGTGCCGCTAATGCTGCTAAGAAGATGAATCCATCCTTTAATATTATCTCTCACCTAAACCGAGTTGGTCCCGAAACTGAACACGTTTATAACGACGATTTCTTTGAGAGCTTAGATGGTGTAGCCAATGCATTGGATAATGTAGATGCCAGTAAGTTACTGTTACTAACGTTTACATCCATTTTTTATCTTATGTCCCAGCACAAAGAGCTCTATCCGAATCAATGTCAAGAGACCAAGAGAACGATGACCCAAAACCAGCTAATACGAAAAGAAAAATAAATAAAATAAAGTCTATGCACACTTTGTCCAATATTCGCTCTGATTGGAGAAGTCTTGTTAAGTGCACTATAGGCCACATTAAAGATGTATTGTCCCCCTCAAAAATAATGTTTACAATTCTTTTTGTTGAATATGCCATTTTAATGTCGCATAATAGTTTTACCAAAAATTGGATCCAAACAAAATTTATTTACCTGAAAAAACTGTAATTTAAAGCAAAAAATGGTCAAATTGGCTGCCAGCCAATGGATTTTTAGTTAAATTTAACCATTTATTATGTTCTTTTATAAATGAAAACATCATTTGTTTTCGTTTTTTTGCTAAGGATTTATTAAAACTACAAAATAAATAAAATTCAAAGTCTGATTTAATTTTCATTTTTCATGTTTTTGGGAGACAATACATCTTTAAATAAAATATTAAATGTTAGCATTTGCATCTCCTCTGTTTTTATCATTTTCATTCAGAACAAAAGTATAGAAATGTGTATAGTATGTAGTTCTGTATGTAAAACTGCAATATAATAATACAAATATCTTTGGATAGGGTTGTACATGGACCGGAGGTGTGTATTCTACCGAAAATCCCTCTTGGAATCCGGAACTTTAGGAACAAAAGGCAACGTCCAAGTTGTGTTGCCCTCATTGACAGAGTCATATGCATCATCGCAAGATCCTCCAGAGAAGTCAATCCCGATATGCACGCTAAAAAACTTTCCCAACGCCATTGAGCACACGCTTCAGTGGGCACGCGATGAATTTGAAGGACTATTTAAAAATCCATATGATAATGCATTAATGTATATTACGTAAGTAAAAAATAAGCGCTTTTTATTATTTTGTGATCATTACTGTACCGACAAGAGTCATTTATCCACAGTGAATTTTTTTTTAAATAATTCTTTTTTTTAAAACCAAAACAACAGTAGAAACAAATCTGCAACTTACTTTTTTACTATATACAAACAATGTTCTTATATTTTAGAGATCCGAAGTTTATAGAAAGAACAATGAAGTTACCAGGAATGCAGCCTGTAAGTTGTATTATTTTTCATACAGTATAAAGTTTTCATGAATCCTAGATAATGGAGAGAGACCTTCGAATATGGCCAGATACAGTATTATTGTTATATTAATATTACTATAAATGAATAAAATTTAAGACATTTACCCAAAAAAAATGTTTCTTGCCTAATAATAACAATACAATTTATCAAATCCATACTGTTTTTTTTCAAATATGTCAAAAATTTGTTTTCACATCCAACCTATCCTAAATTAAGATTATTATTATAACACACCTGATTGTATTCTTAAATTTTGATTTGATTTGATTTTTGGTTAATTACGCATCACATGTCATTAGGATTAGTGAGCGGTCTTTTTGTAAACATTTTGAGAATTTTTGCCCTGCCGATCAATCGATCGTTCGAAACTCAACCTATATTGTGACGTCTGTAACTATTCTACTCCCCATCTAAAGTTGGAGCACTGCTTTTTGTAATGGCATAGTTTCCCGGTCCAGCCTTCGTCTGATTTACAGTTGTATAAATTGAATAAAAGTTTATTTTTTAACAGTAGGTGTGTTATAAAACAATGTCATAGTTTCCCAGTCCAGCCTTCGTCGATGATTTACAGTAGATAAATTGAATAAAAGTTTATTTTATAACAGTAGATGTGTTATAAAACAAATAATGAATGTTCTATTTAACTCCGTTAACATGCTTGCCTTCCAATCATAGGGTCCGGGGTGCAATCCTGACCTAGTGCCAGGGTTGTTAACTCATGACTCGTTCAACTCCACTCACTCCCTAAACCTCAAATGAGACTTAGTATACGATAAATTGTTAAATAGTTTATCCATCCTGTAATTGCCAAGTTACTCGCTGCTGTATGGATATGAAATAAATATATAAATAATACAAGAACACTCGACAGCTCCTTATTAAACAGAGCAATCTTTCAACTCATAAAATATTCTCACCATCAAACTCATAAACATTCTTCATTATTTTTATAATGTTTTCTAACATTATTTTTATTTTATACTTCACAGCTGGATACATTGGATAGTGTGAAGAAAGCCTTACTAGATGAACGTCCCAATGACTTTAAGGATTGTGTACAGTGGGCTAGAAAATATTGGCAAGCACAATATCACAACCAAATTGCACAACTGCTGTACAACTTTCCTGCTGACCAGGTATATAGCATCATTTAGCTTCTTTTTCTTCGATAAAATGTTTGATTTTTTTATGACAGCAACAGCTGAAAATGACAGTGACATAATGAGCTGCACTGAACATGCTCGACATTAGATGGCGGAGCTGCGCCATTTTTATCCTCACAAAATAAAGTACAAGTGTAATTTTTCGGTGACCTAAAGGTCCATATTCTAGGTCCAAAATGTTCTTCAGCTCCAACCATGGCGGGGCTGAGGTACTGGATGATCTTCTAATTGCTTCATTATGTCACTAATATAGGGTGGGGGCCGGAATTTTAGGCTGCGAAATAAAATGTATGCAGAATGCTGTTTTGGAACTTTGGTACTACCATTTGTTTCTAAGAGACAAATTTCACTCTCTTAGATTTAATTTAAGTTTTATTTATATATTTTTTTTTTTATTACACAGGTGACAAGTTCTGGCGCACCATTCTGGTCCGGACCAAAAAGATGTCCACATCCTCTTAATTTTGACTTTGATAATGTAAGTTAATGGGTTTTACAATCGAGTAAAAGCTAGAAAAATACTAATTTGTGGTCTAATACTATATATTTCATGGAACATCAAATAGAAATAGATTTCTAAAAACGAGCTTATTTCTTGTCCATTTTTAGCTAACTAAAGAATAACAATGGGTTTGTTAGTATATTAATATAATAAATAATCCCTTTAGGAAATGCATATGGATTATGTGTGTGCAGCAGCGAACCTAAAAGCTGAGGTGTACGGCGTCAAGGGAAGCAGAGACAGGTCTTGCATTCAGAATATTATCAGCGAGATGACTATACCACCGTTTGTTCCCAAGTCAGGTAGGAAAAATGTGGCATATCAAATACTATTTGTAGGAATTATACCTCCCACCAAGTTTGTAGACCCATTATATCATTGAGATGAAAGCCACTGTTTGTTCCCTAGTAAACTAAAAATACAGCTAGCTACATTGTGGTTTTTGACTCGTTCCTCGTACAACTTTGTAGAACCATTAAAATCTTATCAATGATTACTACTTCATTTATATGTAGCTAGCGACATAATCACTGTTAAGACAGTGGAACCGTAATACCTTGCCATATTAACATCAAGGGCTCGAGGCTCATTCGCTCCATGGTGGTAAAACCTCGTCTTCTCGGATAAGGACTATAAACCGTAGGTCCAGTGTACACATGTGGCTCATGTGCACTAAAGAACCTAGTACATCTTTCGAGACAAGTAGGGGGTTACCCATACACTGTTTAGGGTCACCCTCTATAAATAAGGTGTAATAAATAATAAAATAAATAATAAATAAATTGCTTGGAGAACCTTTAACGATTAAAAATAATTGTAGACACGTGATTTCATCATATTAATGCATTGTTTATCTCCTAGGGAACTAACATTATATCTGGTGACATCTTAGTTTTCCCTAACCCCCAATTAAGAAACTTACCATTATGATCATTTTCAAATTACAATAGAACCGCTCCTTTTGGACAGCCCTATTAAGGGAACCGAGAAACTAATAAAGGAAAATAAAGAAAAAAAAACCCCCCTATTATGTGCGACACCTAACATAACTAAGTGTCCCGTTAATAATGGTGTCCCCTAAATAGAGGTTGGCCGTAGTAGTAGTGTTAAAATTGTTAAGTTTCTTGGGGAAGTGTAGCCAAGCCCTTTTCAGAGGAGACTCCTTTTAGGACACTTTGGGACAGGAATTTCAGCTTTAGTGGCATACACTCCAAGCACAGTATGCAGCTTTCAAATGCATTATTCAATTTCTTGCTATTTTCAGGGATAAAAATTGATGTGACTGAAGCTGATGCCGAGGCTTCGGCCCAAGCCTCGGTAGAAGATGACAAATTGGAAACGGTTATGAAGAATCTAGCAGAACCTGGAACGTTTAGTAACCTTAAACTTACACCACTAGACTTTGAAAAGGTTTGTATATGCGTATTTCCTTATTTTTTTTTAAAAGTCTCTTTCCATTTACAGTAGAACCTTCATTTGATGTTCCCTGGGTTTACGTACCCATAATGACCGATGATGTCATCATTTTTAGTAATTGAATACATAGTGTCTTATTTTCTTACATTGAGGGCGCAATAACAACAAAGCCATGGCTGTAAGTAATGTTGGCAAATACGGCAGCATTTTTTAGCTACTGTATGTATTCGAGGAAAATTTCAGGTCAACCTAAATTTTATGAATCACATGATTTACGTACATCTTTCAGACCCACACCATATAGGAGAGAAGAATTTGGTATCGGTGGTAAACATAAAAAAACAATCCAATCTGCTAGCCTATGCTAAAGCACTGCTGTCAAACAAACAAAAAACATAAAAAAACAATCACTTTAAACACCATGAAGTTGTGATCGTAAATAAATATCAACAACGAAACATAAAGTATAAATTATATGCACATTCTGATCCCTCTTGAAAAGTATTTATTGAGGATTAATTTACAATTAGCAAAAAAAATTGATGAATTTTATCTGTTTTTATTTTATCAACATCCAATTGTTTTAACCTCACCAATGTTTCTTATCTTAGGACGACGATACAAATTTTCACATGGATTTTATTGTGGCTGCCTCAAATTTACGAGCTGAAAACTATGAAATTCCTCCAGCAGATAGACATAAGGTAAAGGACTCACTATCTACTATTCTATGGAATTTATATATGTATTGTACAGGATGTTGGACTTGTGTTCGAACCCAATGCTCACAGCATTGCTTGTGTCCTTGAGCAAAGCACTTTACTTACATTTGTCTCTCCACCCAGGTGTACAAATGAGTAGTTGGTAAGGTCAAAACACAACTGCCGGATTACTATTACTTACTTTTATTATCACCGATCATATTAGGGCTTTATTTTTCATTTGATCATCTCGCAGTGCAATTTACCAGCTCATTTATTTGAATATTTTAAGGGCTCGAATTTTTTTTATTTGAGTTAATTGACCACTGAGCTAGTTCATTGTAAGTTCTACTAGTCCACTGGCTTACAATGTGAGTGGCATTAAAATATACTTAAAACTGTAGTAGTAATAATAATAATACGAATTTGTAATGCGCCAATTCCAGCAGTAAGTTATCAAGGGCGCAGTGTATGAGAGAGCTCAATTTGAAAGAAAAAGATGAGTTTTCAAGGCAGAACGTGGTGTCACTAAGCACTCGAGGTAAACTAGCCTAGAGCTAAACAGAGCCCTGCAGATACATGGATCTCTGAATCACAATCCAAGATTCACTCACTTTCTTTTATTTTTGTTTAATAAAATGACGATGAATGTGATTTCCACTATTAACAATGCTGAATATCTGCTTTTAACAGAGTAAACTAATTGCCGGAAAGATTATTCCAGCTATTGCAACGACTACTGCGATGGTGGTCGGGTTAGTGTGCTTGGAACTGTACAAGATGGTTAATGGTAACAAGAAGTTGGAAAGCTACAAGAATGGCTTTGCCAACCTAGCTCTTCCACTCTTTGCATTCTCTGAACCAATTTCAGCACCAAAGCAAGAGGTGAGTACTTCGTTCAAGCATTTTATCTTACTAACTTTATTATGGAAGTATAAAGAAAATGTAGTCATCTATGCAGTGGCTTAATCGGTTGGGGCCTAAGAGCTTGTTTAGAACCTTCCAGCTGCATACTTTGCTGTCTATCCATTGGCTTAATCAGTGGAGGTCCAAGAGCTTGTTTAGAACCTTCCAGCTGCATACTTTGCTGTCTATCCATTGGCTTAATCAGTGGAGGTCCAAGAGCTTGTTTAGAACCTTTCAGCTGCATACTTTTCTGTCTATCCATTGGCTTAATCAGTGGAGGTCCAAGAGCTTGTTTAGAACCTTCCGCATACTTTGCTGTCTATCCATTGGCTTAATCAGTGGAGGTCCAAGAGCTTGTTTAGAACCTTCCAGCTGCATACTTTGCTGTCTATCCATTGGCTTAATCAGTGGAGGTCCAAGAGCTTGTATAGAAAGCTTCTATTGACACGTCTTTGCACATTTTGCAACATCTATCCAGTGGCTTACTCAGTGGAGGTCCAATAGCTTGTTTAGAGGGCATCTATTAGCATGTCTTCACACGCTTTGTGGCTTAATGAGGAGGTCCAATAGCTTGTTTAGAGAACTTCCATTGGCACCTCTTCCAGCTGCATACTTTGCTGTCTATCCATTGGCTTAATCAGGGGAGGTCCAAGAGCTTGTATAGAGAGTTTCCATTGGCACGCTTTGCCATATCTATCCAGTGGCTTAATCAGGGGAGGTCCAAGAGCTTGTATAGAGAGTTTCCATTGGCACGCTTTGCCATATCTATCCAGTGGCTTACTCAGTGGAGGTCCAAGAGCTTGTATAGAAAGCTTCTATTGACACGTCTTTGCACATTTTGCAACATCTATCCAGTGGCTTACTCAGTGGAGGTCCAATAGCTTGTTTAGAGGGCATCTATTAGCATGTCTTCACACGCTTTGTGGCTTAATGAGGAGGTCCAATAGCTTGTTTAGAGAACTTCCATTGGCACCTCTTCCAGCTGCATACTTTGCTGTCTATCCATTGGCTTAATCAGGGGAGGTCCAAGAGCTTGTATAGAGAGTTTCCATTGGCACGCTTTGCCATATCTATCCAGTGGCTTAATCAGGGGAGGTCCAAGAGCTTGTATAGAGAGTTTCCATTGGCACGCTTTGCCATATCTATCCAGTGGCTTAATCAGTGGAGGTCCAAGAGCTTGTTTAGGAAGCTTTGATTGGCACGTCTTTGTATGCTTTGCCACATCTCTCCAGTGGCTTAATCAGTGCAGCTTTTCTTTTGTTTTTTTTAGTATTATGACAAATCATTCACACTGTGGGATCGCTTTGAAATAGACGGTAGAAAAGAAGGTGGAGAGATGACACTGCAACAACTTATGGACTACTTTAAAGATGAAGAAAAACTCGAAATAACAATGTTATCTCAGGGAGTTTGTATGATCTATTCATTCTTCATGTCACCAGCAAAACGAAAGGACCGTCTTGGAATGAAGTAAGTATTTATTAATTTTATGTTTTTGTTTATATTTTGTGTGTCTGCAGTTTAAATTGGAATAAACTGTAATATGTTTTGATATTGCCACTTTATGACAACATAACTACTATAAATAAACATTTTAATTGTGTTTCTATTTTTAGAATTTCTGATGTAGTTGCAAAAGTATCAAAGAAGAAAATCCCAAAACATGTACGACATCTGGTTCTGGAACTATGTTGCAACGATACAGACGAAGAAGATGTTGAGGTCCCATATGTACGCTACACGTTCCGTTAATCTTGAGTAAACTTAACTGTGTTCAGACGCAATGCGTTATTCATGACTAAGGTTTCTAGCAGTGAAATACATTTTATTGTAAAATCTAGGTAGATATTTCAAGTAGTGTTTCAAGTAATGAACGAAGTAGTGCATTATGTCATGTTTTAGGGTCAATGACCTTTGCATGTACAGCAAGATTGACAGAAATGCGATATGTTTTAAAAGTCTATCAATAAGATTTAACACCTAGCTTTATTTAATCTTGAATAACATATTGTGTCTGAACAAAGCTTAGTCGTGAACTGAGAATGTACAAACGTTTCCTACCCTTGCACGCTTTTCTAGAAAACAAGAATGAAAACACAAGTTTAGATTTATCTTATGAGATAAAGCTACTTTTTGCTTGTGCTGATACGTAGTGTAAGTGAGGAAGTCCTAGAAATCATATGTTTGTTGTATACAACATGTAAAACTCCACAATCCCTCATTTCGTTTGTGTTATTTATTTTTGCATTCATTCATGATTATTTTAGAAATCAAATAAAACAATTCTAAGTCTGAGTATAAACCTGGGGTAATTTTCCAGATATGATCTGTAATATTCTAATGTTAATCTTGATTATTCTTCTGAAATTTTATTTAAGCTGGATAGAAAATGTATAATATTATACTGAAATATGCCATCTATAATTAGCCATACAATAATTAAGGGTGTTACTAAAATTAGGACATTTTTATCGGGTTTAATTCAGTTCATTGTATGAGATGTGTTACTTGTGTCGACCTGCTTGAGAGATATTTCACACAGTCCTGTCTTCATTATTCACACAATACTTTAATAATATTAAGAATGTTTTGTAATTCTAGTGCTAGACCATGTATACATAATGGATAATTAGTGCTATGAGTAAAAATATAAAGAAATATTGATGAAAACCGCCTACAAAACTGATGGCTTTGCTATGTATAGACATCTAGCTAGGTACAGTATATTGCATATGATTGACATCTAGGCATTATACTGTGGTAGTGTCTGACACTATTTATAGACATCTGGCTGAGTCTGATGCTATTTATAGATATCTAGCCGTTATATAGACTGTGGCCGTGTATAATGTTATTTATAGACATCTAGCCCTTATATAGACTGTGGCAGTGTCTGATGCTATTTATAGATATCTAGCAAAGTATTGCAGCTGATACCTTGGCTATTTACAGACATCTAGCCATTATATAGACTGTGGCAGTGTTTGATGTTATTTATAGACATCTAGCCATTATATCGACTGTGGCAGTGTCTGATGCTATTTATAGATATCTAGCAAAGTATTGCAACTGATACCTTGGCTATTTATAGACATCTAGGCATTCGTCGTGTCTTTTGCTATTTTTAGACATCTAGCCAGCTATATTGCAGCTGGTATCTTGAGCTATTTATAAACATCTAGACATACTGTGTCCTGTCTGATGCTTTTAATAGACATCTAGGCAGGTATATTGCAGCTGATCCTTACTATTTATAGACATCTAGCATTAGACTGCGGCCGTGTCTAGGTCAGCTAATTAGATTGCGAGAGTAATGTCTGGCATAGCTATTTATATACTTCAATACCGATGCTCTTTGTCAATGTGTGTCTGCTTTGTCCTGTATTAAAATGAATTGTTGAAAATGTGTGCGTTTACGTCTATTGTTTTTGCGGAGTTCCTGTTAACAAAAACGAAAGAAAGTACCCAAAAAAAAGTAATGGTAGGCCTACATACTAAATTGGTCCGAGCAAGACTTTGACTTTTTCCTTAAATTATAGGAACAAACTTATCCGCACATAAGAGGTGAAATGACGATTATTTGTCTTTTAAATGGAACTTGGATGCGTGTTTATTGAATCTTAATAAATATTAAAGACTATCTATATATGAGAGTGATTTAGTTGCAATTGTGTTCATTAAAATACTCTGTAAATTGTATATTTACATTACAGTATTGTGATAATAATAATAGTATGCCTAAATACGGGGCTGCTTACTAAATACATCATTGGTTTTTTGTTAAGAAACAGAGATCATTTTACTCACCGTATACATCGTTTTACTTCATTAATTAATATTAATTAATAGGCCTACTCCTGTCTAAGAAAGTGAGATTTACATAAAAAGAGAGAAAAGGAATGAAAATTGCTTTTAAAATGTTTTCAATGCGATTGATGAACGTTATAAGTTAATAAATCCAACACGGAAAAATTGAAGAAAGTATCAGAACAGATCGATAAAACGATATTTAACGACATAAATAAATAATCTGAATGCTCTTCGTCGCGTGAGGGCCAGACGTGCAGGTGTCACACGGAATGACGCAAGCAAAAACATTCAAACAATTCGGAATGAACAATCTCTTCTGATTACGATCATTGGTCTACTACAACTGTAATACACACCATAAGCAACAACAAGGGATCCCGGTGGAGCTACATAACTTCGGTTCGTGGTAAGTGTAGCATAATTTATGCAATATGTATGTAACAATATGATATGTGAATTTGAATCTACCAGTTTGGTTACTGGTATTTATTGTCCAACTGGGACGAGTCTTACAGTTGAGTGCTAATGTTTGGTCTAAACAATTGTTTCTGTTTGTAGGCCTACACCAGGACTGGTAGTGAGATCTCACTCTTACTTGCCGTGCTCTTGTGTTAATTTTAAGCTACATTTTATTAACCATTGTTATACTGTAGACTACTAACACCGGTTCGTTTAATCATCAAATATTTCTTAACACACCGTTTTTTCTCCTATTTTTTTAAAATGCCACTCAGCTATAGGCCTATACACGTGTGTACAAAAGAACAGGTATTATATCCACCGATAAGTGTTATTTTCAACAAATCCCAAAAATGATGACATTATAGATCGATAGTTTATTAGAATGTATGAACAATGGAATTTAATAAAAGTTATTAACTATAAAACACTTTAACACGTTTTGTATTGTGAAAAAAAAACCACAATTATCACTATCGTGTTTAATTTAATTCAATAAACGTTCAACTAAAACAATTAATCGAAGATATAAGCCGAGTTTAAAATGTAATATTCAATTCACAAAACTCGTAAACGACAACTTTTTCCAATAAATATTAAGCCTTGTCTACACTATCAAACTTTATGTGACAACACAAATAGTGTGATGTGTCCAAATATGGTAGTGGTATGCCCAAAGATGGTAGTGAATGACATCATCATGTCCATATATGGGCACATCACATTTTGATAGTATACAATACTAACAATAATCTAGTAAAACATGTCTCTTATTAAATTATTATGCAGTTGAATCCTGAATGGCAGTATCCCCTCCCCACCGCTGAGAAAGCGTTGTTAGTGTTATAGTTTATCTTATTCATTTCACAGGATAGGGATGGATACTAGTAGGCCTACGTGTCCCAAGAAGAGCTCAACTACATTAATAATAAACATCATTGCACAAACTTTCAACCTAAATCAAATTACTCCCAAGATTATAATGGTTTAAACAATCAAAAAGCCACACATACAGTATCCATTTTTGCAAAGTTAAAAACTAGTCTAGAATATTATAATAATAAAGAAACTATAATAAAGCTGCTTCTATAAATGTATCTAAATATAGAACAAAAATGAGACGATGGTCACTTTTTACTGACTTTTGAGAATAGACTATCTACGATGCCATTAACGATTAGTTGGTACTTGTCTAGATCTAAAAAAAGTAAATTACACTTTTCAGTAGAAGATACGTTAATTATGTAAAACTAAAACATTTACTTCTAAAAAGAACATTTAAAAAAAAAAGTTTCCAGAAATTAGTAAACGGCTCGATTAATATTATTATTTCGATTTCTGGAACTTTTCTGTGAACTTTATTGAATCATAATAATTAGTCATAATAATGATAATCAAAATAGTAGTAATGCCGTTTTTATTAGTAACCTAGACATTCCATATAATGATATAACAGCACTTAGTGCTAATACCTAGGTCTTTATCTTAACAATAAATTGTCCAGTGAGGTAATAGTGGAATCTTTATGAAAGTTTCCATATTAGGAAAGCAACATTTTTAGATTTAAATGATATTGTTTGACTGTTCCCTTGTTTTTTTTTGTTTCCCTGGTCTTTCTCTAAGTTCGAATGTTGCTCAAAACAAAGCAATTCGATGATTCTTAATTTTGGGAAAATGTCCTCTGTATATGATATCAATTCAAATGATTGTTAAAAACTTTTTCTGAAAATTGAAAATGGAGCTGAAAACTATTTCTATCTATTTCTATAATTCATTTTCAGTAATACCAATGGTAGAATGATGTCTACTTTCCATTGTGTTGCCAAAACTTTAAGGAATAACATACTTATAAACTGTTAATTACAATAATAATGTAACTCGATAACTATTCCCCATAATTTCTTATGTTTGAACGTCAAGACGTTACCAGTACTTCAGGAAGAAATTGTTCACGAATTTTTGCATAATTTTTTTGTATTTTATCTTATATGTTAAACTATCATTGTATCAATATTAATTGTATCTTTGTCAGAAGGCGTTTACTGTTTTATGTTGGAGGAGATAGGATCCGGATGTAAATTCCATTTTGAGTGTATAGAAAAACAAGAATTGTACTGTTTGTGTTTGTTCTTATCTGTGTTTGTTTTCTCTACAATGGTATCGAAATGAACCAAATAAAAAATAACTACCCTACAATATCACTATAATCGAATATCTCGTTGTAAATTCAGATCAGTTGCTTTGGTTGTTCCCAAGTAAATTCAGGGTCTGACCTTCCGAAATGACCGTATGATGCTGTCTTTTCATAGATTGGTCTTCTTAGATTCAGCTCCCTAAAGAGGCAATTAACAATAGTGTATAAAACTTCAGGAGGGAGATTAGAAATATGAAATCATTGGTCTAGTTTCTATAGAAGTTACTGGTATGCATGTTCGACAAATATGATTGGGGGTTTTAATTAAAGGTAAAGGTATTTATTCTGGTCCAGTTCAAGCTTAACAGGAAATAGGTGAAATTTCGATTAGGCCATCCATGGACCCACGGCAACAAGCAGAGTGCAGCCAGATCAGCATATCGGGATACCATCCACTACTATCTTCGAATAGTGTAACAAGTTCTTTAACGTGCACTATATGTACACAGGACCAACGGCTGTACGTCCCATCCAAAGAAAGAGGCAATGAGAGTAAAACATCTTGCCTAAGGATGCAATCAATATTGTAGACGCGAACCCATATCTATCACATGCTAGTCCGATATTATCATTCACAACTTTTTCCGAAACACACGGCTGAAATGTACACAACAAAGCGGCGGAGACTACTTAACTTACCTGATTATCACACCAGGTCGAAGGTCAAAATTATCGTTGACAATCCTGAGTAGTTCTGCTTGACTTTTTCCTGAGGTACCGTAGTCCCATACAGTGACAGAAAGTGGTTCAGCAATTCCAATGGCATATGCAACCTACAAAAAGATATTTAAGACATAAAGTATCACATAATAAGAAACATCATGTGATGCTGTCTTTTCATAGAAATGTATTATATAGTTCTAATTGTGTATGAATGCCTCTTAAACATTGTAAAATGATAAGTGGAGAACTTCTAAATGGAAACAAAAAGTACGGTAGAATAAAGAAAAAGAAACAATAAAGAAAAATAAAGACACAAGAAAAAAAATGTCGAGGGGAGACTATTATTTAAATACAGGCTTACAATAGTGATACTATGGTTTGTGCTGTCGTGAAGAATGTTTAAAAAGGTGAGTGTGAATCTCACATAAGCTTCTCATTACCTGCACAAGAGCTCTTTTGCACACTTTCCCAGCTACTAAAGATTTAGCAACCCATCGTGCAGCATATGCTGCAGAACGATCCACCTTGGTGACATCTTTACCAGAGAATGCACCACCACCGTGAGCTCCCCATCCACCGTAAGTGTCTACTATGATCTTGCGTCCAGTTAGGCCTGCGTCTCCCTGTAATTGCACGTAATTATTTAATCATGTACGACCTTTAAACAAATCCTGTTTTCTAAGCTCTACCAACCCAAAACTTGAATAAATCTAGGGTTACTTCTGTACTTAAGCAACATACCATTTTTTAATGGCAGGCCTAACATTATCGTGTTCAGTTTTGTAACTATAAATCTGTCACTTATGAAATTCCTTTAGTGGAACATCTTAAAAGCACAGCAAAATTCCCATTAATAATGGTTGGGCATAACATTTCCGCTCGTTCGTTTTACAGAAAAGGTGTCCTAACAGGGAGAGTGTGTAATAGAGATACGTCATGGAGGATTATATTTCTTCTTAATCACTCATCAGGCAATCTAGTAGAAAGAAGGCCCCAAAAATAAATCTAATGGTTTTTGGGAACATCATAATTTTTAATGTAATGTATTCAAATGTATGAAAAACATAAACAAATTTTAAGATGTTAACCACTACAATGGCAAGGAATATGTTACCTTGGGACCACCGATAACAAAACTTCCGGAGGGATTGGAGTGGAAAATCATTTTCTTATCACGGTACTTGGCTGGTATAACAGCAGGAATTACAATCTCCTCCAAGTCTCTCTTTATTTCATCTTGAGTTTTATTAGGACTGTGTTGAGTAGAGATGACAACAGTGTGAACACGTAGTGGAACGCAACATCCATCAACTATTTTGTATTCTACAGTGACCTACAACAAAAAGATTCAATTAGCAATGTCAATCATAGACTTAAAAAGTACTTGATTTTAGGTAATTAGTTTGTGATATTAAAAAGAACATAACACAAAGAATCTCCAGTCTGTCAATTTTGAATTGAAAATACATGTATGGCAAGTACAGGATCAAAAGATCACACCGAGCGGCGCCAAACTAGAAAGACAATCCATTAATAGAGATCTCCGGTACGCGAATAAAAAACTTGTACTTTCGTTACTGGGCTGAAACGTCCTTTGGCCGAAAACTCCAAGATACACATTATCCTATCTCCTATAACAGTGTAGGCCATACAAAGAAAATGCTTTACTTTTTCTAACACTTTGAATGCGCACTACTATGTCCCACAATGCCTTTCGAAATGTTACACGCAGATTTGATTAACAGGAGATTTTTGTGCTATATTATGTTCTTTGGTTATAGTATTAAATGTTAGGACCAATCAAGGTGTTTTAAACAGTCATGGCTTTGTTTGTATCAAACCTGCTGGTGGCGATAATTATCGCTGTTGGTTTTGTTTTAACAATATAAAAACATGAAAAATACCTGGCTTTTGCAATCTGGTCTGAGGTACGACATTTTACCGTTTTCTTTCCTCCTTTCTTCCGCTAACTTCTTTGTCAGACCATGGGCCAGAACTACGGTCAATGGCATTAGTTCTTCAGTTTCATTGGTGGCATAACCAAACATAAGGCCCTATTATATAAAATAGTTAATAATAATCTGATAAATATAATCAACGATCTCATTCTAATAATGACCTCAAACAGTATCCTTCAAGCAAAGTACAATATTCTCTTTTAATGTGTAGGCCTGGATTCCAGTGTTTAAAATCATAGATATCAAAATGAAAAACATAATATCGTTGATTATAATTACAAAATAATAATAATCCAGTTTAAGTCTCTCTCTAAAAAAAAACAGAGAGAGACAGAAAATCACCCAGGCCTACCTGATCACCTGCACCTATTTCTTCCTCCTTCTTGTTGACGTGGACAGCAGCGGCAATCTCAGGGGCTTGTTCTTCCAATGCGACAAGAACATTGCAAGTATTGCTGTCAAAACCTTAACAAAACAATAGAATGTTTTAAAATGTCTTATATCACAAGAACACGTATCTTAACCTCAAATTTGGAGAGAAGAGAAATTGAATTGCTGCTGCAATGAAGCTCTCTGTTCGAAACCCATGCAACTTTCCGATTTCCGATGTTGTTTTAATACAGTAGTTGAGATATATTATTCAGTGGGTTACGTTCAGTTATTAGAAAATAGATCGGATATCTTTTAATACGTTAAACATAGAAAATAATTAGGCTCATGCATTATTTATGATTTTTGCCTCATTCGCTTGATTAAATACGCGATACCTTTATGCAAATATTATGTAAATCGTATTTAACAGCGTGTGAATACCTGTTTCAGAATGAGTATAGCCAATTCTGTTGATGGTATTCCTGATGACTCTCTGGTAGTCGACGTTTGCATTTGATGTAATCTCACCAGCAACAAGGATCATTCCCGTCTTTGTGCACGACTCTTGAACAATTAAAAAAATACATGCTGTAAGCTTTGTAGGCCTAATTCAATGCAAACTAAGAACTTCCCAAGGTTTTATATTTCTCTAGCCCAGAACACCAAGTGGGCTAGCCCAAACTAATATTTTGATGGTCATACATTAGCAGACATAGTAACGCCATACAATTGTAATTTAAAGGTGAACTCCAGGTATAAAGTTATTATTGGTAATTGTTGCCGATATTTAAACTGCTCTACACTAGGTACTTTACTTAATTACTTGTTTCCTTGTTTCCGGAGTTCAACATCTGCTGGATCCGGAATCGAGGCTATGCCTATAAGCCCCTTTTGAAAATGACATTATTCATCTTTACTAGTATATTTAGGCTTTACAATTTACGGTATGTCTACACTTACCACATGCTACCTTAGCGTTTGGATCCTGAGCAAGATGTGCATCCAGCACAGCATCACTTACTTGATCACATAGTTTATCTAGAAAGAGAGGACTATGTATCAGCGACAACTTCCATCAATAATCGTGAGAGGTTCCCGATCGTATCCGGATATTCACCCCCTGGACATTTACCCCCCGGAAAACTACCCCCCGGACAACCACCACCTGGACAACTACCCCCTTAGGACAACTACCCCTTTAGGACAACTACCCCCCGGACAAATACCCCCCGGACAACTACCCCCTTAGGACAACAACCCCCTTAGGACAACTACCCCCTGGACAACTACCCCCCGGACAATTACCCCCTAGGAACAACCTGACTCTGCAACAGTGTATAATAGGTAGTTGACCGGGGGTAGTTATCCTAAGGGGGTAGTTGTCCTAAGGGGGTAGTTGTCCGGGGGGTAGTTGTCCGGGGGGTTGTTATCCTAAGGGGGTAGTTGTCCTAAGGGGGTAGTTGTCCGGGAAGTAGTTGTCCGGGGGGTAGTTGTCCTAAGGGGGTAGTTGTCCGGGTGGTAAACATCCGGGGGGTAACTGTCTAGGGGGTAGGTGTCCTAGAACCTTTCCCGATATTTCGCATCAAGGGTAAATTGATTAAGATAATCATGATAAATGCATTATAACATTTTACTGATTTTGTCAGAATATTTATTCATTCTTTCCTTAGCATTATTTTGTCCGTCAATTATCTTGAGATCAATTTCATCTAGCTACGTCAATCAGAGTATATTCTGTATGACCATGAGTCGATGTGGTTAGCTTTTCACGGAGTGCAATAACAAATTACGCGGTCTACGCGCGATTTAATGAAATCACGTTTGTAATCATATCTTCACAAGCATCTATCATAATTAAACCAAAGTTGGTACTCATAAATGTTAATCATCTTAATTTGTTAACTAAGGTTAAAGAAAGTACCTGACATGTCCATTGTTATTGCTGTTTTTTTTTTTTAAATATCGTATTTGATATATACTATTACTGCATTATTATTTCAATTAATAGCGCCCTCATTTGTTTTGCTATGCTTTTTCAAAGTCTCCCGAACACTGTATCAGAGGTATTATCAGATGTACAACTGCGCATGACAGTTTAACGCACGCAGAAAAAGTTAAATGTATTGATTTTAACTCCTATAGAGACAATAACGTGGTTCCAAACATCTTCAGCTTCTGAAATCTGGTGTTTGTAAGAGCATTGTTCAAGAAAAACTTCAAATTGTTTATTTATTTCACAGGAAAAAGTTAAGATGAAAGGCCTACTCAGTTGTGCATTCAACTTGTCGATAATTTGACTTTTGACCTGGTAGGTGGGATAGTCAAGTAAGTTTAATAATTACTAGATTACCAGGCTAAACCGGAAGTGTATATCAATTGTATTTTTTTTTTCTAAAAATAGAAATAAATAGTATGGTTCTGTGGCAAAGCCGCGACACGAAAATAACGTAGAAATATACTTTGTTTCACCCGATTTTTGTTCTTCTGAAAATTGTGGAATGTGAATTTAACGGCACACGTGCAAGTCTTTGAAATTCGTACGCTTGCTTGCTTGCTTTTTTCGTGTGTAAAATTATTCTTGAATCTATATCTAGGCTTTGAGCTTTTGGTGTATTCAAATATTAAAATGGTGTACTAAAACGATAATGTGATAATAGGCCTAATTTTCAACTTTTTTGTACGAAAAAACAGGCCACGTTGGAAATCAAAAAGCGCCGCCTATTTTATATTTTTTTGCTTGGATTTGGCATAAACAACATTCAAAATTAGGAGAGCAATTTTGGACTAATTCACTCCAAAAAAGCACCTAAATTTCATTAATTGGAATTATTCTGCCTTTCTATTCTAGCCTAGCTTAAAATAGCTTATGGTAATATGTTACCTATGACACATAATTTTGTGTAAATTAAAAAGATATTTTGTCCACCTCAAAAAATAATTGTATAAAGTTTTAACGAAGGATAGTTCTGTGGGTTCACTACTATTCACTTAATATTATAAAGTCTGGTTGGAAAATCGCGAAATTGAGTGCCCGCCATCTATTAGTAGTTTCAAATAGCTTGATGACGTAATTGCAATCTCAAATGTGATTTAACTTTAGGGAGTAAGAAAGTCGCTCGGAACAGAAAAACAAAAAAGACATTTTTGGAATTTTCGTTTTATTCTCGCAGGAAATTCCGTATCTAATTTGCCAATTAATTGGGTGGGTGGTTTTATTTCCTCCATGGTTTAAGTTAGGGTTCGATCGTGTTAAAGATAGGAATAAATGGAATGGAACAATGCATATAGCCCGACATCTATTGAAAAGTATTAGCTTGCAACGTGATATGTACATTAATTGCAAAATGCAAGCATCTGATTGGCCGAATGAAGCACAGCACAGTCTAAAAGGTAGGGAGTAAGAAAGTCGATTGGAACAGCCAAAAAGTTTCTGGAAATTCCCTAACTAATTTTACAGTTGATATGATAATGTGGTTTATTATTTTTTACGTAGTTAGATCTATAATTAATTTCGCATCTGGTTAATGAATTAATGAAATCAATGAATAAGTATGTAATTTCTAATAGCGCAATGCTAATATTATTTGTAAACAAAATCAACGATAGACCGTGAGATTTCCAAAATGCAAATTAGAAGGTAATGTTTGTAAACAGTCCGGCTGACTGTGCCAAATATGGTAAGGTAAATTAAATTTCGGAAAGCTAAGGACGCAAGCGAATTTACCAACCACAAGCGACAGTTCGAATAATCCATCGAATCTTTTTGAAGGCATGGGTCCCCGCTTGGCGTAAACCAACGAAGTACACTTACCTGGATGGCCTTCTCCTACTGATTCTGATGTAAAAAGAAATGTTTCAGACTTTTTCGACATCTTGTGTAGACAATAGGCAAGGTTTAATGACTTGTGTTTACAAGACTCTTTGTGAGGCAAACGAAATGAGAAATGCGTACATACTATCAACTGCTGAACTTTATATAGGCCTACAGTACATCCATCACGGTAGTGGCCACTCCTCTTTTTCTGAACGCAATACCTATGTAAAGCGGTTTGAACCGTGATTGGCTGACGTTTTACAGGCGACAGAAAAGGCAGTTTAGCGTACGCGGGACCAATTGTAAGTGTCGATGAATTGCACTTACCTGGATCGTGAAATAACATCAACAGTAAAATAGAATAATGCTAATATATCAGGCCTATCCTTAAACACTTTATAAACTAAATTTTAATTTTATAACTAGTACCTTACTTTATAAAAAAGACCTTCGTCATTTACTGCAGGCACTCATTGAACGATTCAGTAAAGTAGGTGTTCTTCCTTCCTAATAAACGAGCCAGTGAAGGCGATAACACGACGATCGGAAAAAAGGAGCGAAACGAAATGGCTTATTAATGGACCCAAGTCTATAGTAGTAGTAGCATGCCTAAATATAAGTGCATGGTAAAAAAATACAAAGCAATCAAACGATACTATTTTTTGCATTTTCTGAATTCATTTTACTTTGGCCCATATACAATGTTCATTTCTTTCAATTGTTGTCGAGACTACAAAGGAGAAACTTTACTCCGACTTCTCACCGCCGAGTAGAACGTATTTCACGGCGAACGAACTGTAAAAATAGTTGTTGAATAAGTTTTTGTTTATATTTCATCACGTAGTATTAAACAGTTTTAGTCGTAAACTACGATGTAACTAGGTAACAGGTATACCATGTAGAGTCGCAAACATGGTGAGAGATTCTTGTTGATTATTGGTTTCACTCACGCTTGGTGCTCTGTGGATTCTCTTAGTTGCTTGGTCTTCATAATTTGCACTTTCTCTTTCTCTTCATTGATGATATTTAGTATGAAAACTCCTGTTCGATAAACGATAGCTATATTGCAACTGAAAGTTTGGCTTATACGATACGATATTTGCCCATTTGTTTATCACTGACAAGTGGTGATTGTGTCATATTTAGGATGGTCTATGGTAGCCTACTAGGCGATACATTATGATTCTGTATTATAGGGATACTGGCGAATCTCTAGATACAATACCGAATCGGGTGGTTTACTCAGCATAGGGTTTTTGTTCGAGGGCCGAAAGAAAATATGTATTCTTTAGATTAATAATCTAAAAAATATGAAACAGAAAACATGATGACCCTAATTGACCCCACTGGAAAATCAGGGGAACATGATCTATGTTATTGACTTCCGGCTGTGGTTTTAAAACAATCTTGATGTCTGTTCGTCCATTCAGGTATAAATAGGAAAGGAGGCAATATAATGACCCTTGATCTGGGTAATTAAACATACAATGCAATCATATTGTACTATAGAGGATGAGGTGAAAAATATATTCTTCTCTACTAGCCGGACATATTTGTAGACAACATGATGTTTGTATATTTATATCCGGGTAGTTTTTTACAATGATACAGTTTTAATTATAATATATATAATATTAATGGGTTTTTTGAACACAAGGCTTACCAAAAAACTTAGGAAAAATTTCCAAAATACCATAAAAGTGCTATTAATATTTTCACCCATAATTGCATGAAATCGTGGTCGTCATATCTTTCTACAATCAATAACACTCAGCTCAACAACATCAACAGCAGCAACAACAACAAACACAACAATTTCATTCAATCTGCATATTACAGGGAGAACAGTGATCAGTCTGAAGTCTGAAATCAGAGAATTTGATATATATCAATTTTCCTAAAATGTATGCAATAAGTATGATCTGTTGCTATGGTTATAAAATAATTCAGAAAATAGCTGAGTTTCTTGTGAAAACAAACACGCAACATACAAATCATTTGGCAAGTAATTTTGAATAATAATAACCTATGACCTTATAGCATTACAAAACATTGCGATCTATCAACGAAACTGAAGTACTTACAACAGTTAGTTTCGTTATTTTTTTATATTTTATAATTCTTCCATACATAGCTTATGGACATTTTAAAGACAAAAAGGCCTACATGATTTTTTTTCAAGAAGGCGACTCTCCTCCTGAATAAAATTTCACTATTTGTTACCATGATTGTCATCCAGTCACAAGAACATCCAATTATGAAAATTTGTGACAATTTGATTAATTGATTAATATTCTTTCTTTAAATTTATTTAATTTCTTCTTTATAAATCCACAACTTATTACTTCGTACTTTATCTACCCGTGGTGCCATTTTATCTGTTATTGCAAGATATAATATGTTCATCATTTTTCATCAAATTGCACGATACAATTCTATATAATAATTTATTCTATTTCATTTCATACGTATGGTCCAACCATTTGGAACAAATTGTACGATGAAATCCGTAATATTAATTCTGTTAAAATTAAACTACATACTTATTTTAATTCTTACTTATTTTTACACGGTCGAAAGTGTTTTGCAGTTGATCTATTTCGTTTTCTTTTTCTGTCTTTTTTGGTTGACCAACTAGTACTGTATATATGTTCGGTTTTTCCTTGTCTTTTATATTTTGTTTGTTTTTTTTATTGGCAGAAATTTGAATAAATAATACATAAATAAAATTTGTTTGTAAACTCCATCAAGTTGGCAGCATACCAACTGTTAAAAAGTAGATTTTTGACTGGATTTCCAAATATTTTAACAACATTCGTTCAAAACATTAAATTTTATAAGCCAAAAAAGCGAATTACCTTTCTCTGCTTCCAACCTCGTAAACCGCACATTGTTAGGTTTCTTTGACTTTAAATATATTAATGTTTTTTTTGGTTCACTAACCAAGTTAGGTAATAAGTTTTCTCGCAATTGACAATAACATTGATATTTGTGTTAGAAAATGGATATTTTGTCAATAATATCTAGGTTTATGTTATTTTACAACCCAATTATTTCTTTTGAAATGCTAGTTCGCATAATTGGATCCACCATGATTATGTACAATGTCTGTGGAAGTATATTGTGCATGTAGACATTATTTTGTCGTACGACAATCGTTAATGAATTACCATTAGAATACTGAGCTTGTTGTCAATATAATAACAAAAGCTATCCAAGTTTAATGTTTTTCACAACTCAATTATTTCATTGTAAATGTGAGTTCGCTTAAACTTTAATATTGATTTTCGGATGGTCCACAATAAGTACACAAATACAATTGCAATTATTCAACAAAATTCTGTCGTAAATAAGTTATTGCTGTTACTATTATTTTTCAATTGTATGGTAGAAAATTGTTAAATAAAGCTGAGAGCAATATGTATAGAATGCAGCCTACTGTGTATTTTTTGAAATTATTTTGACTGTATAGCACTATGACCATGCTAAAGAAGAATGAGGAAATCTGTAATGAAAGCAGCACAAAACAATGTGTGTTTGCAGGTCCATTAGATAAGAGATCAAGTCCTTGCCAAACTTTTTTGACAGAGCTTTTACATAATGTAGGCCTATAAGTCCGTTTAAAACAAACAGGGTCGTTTCGAAGAATACAGTAAAGTGAATTTAATAGGTTTTCAAAACCATTTAAAGCCCTAAGCCATTGATTGGCAACAAGTTGTCATTTGTTAATTTGAAAAAAAAACTGTAGCTGCGTGCATAATAAACTTTTAGTACAGACTGCATGGACAATTAATGGTATCGAAGCATTGTTATGTGTGCTTTTTATACATTCATTAGCATTTGTATTTATCATTTTGCTTAACTTTGATGTACCGATAGGTAATTAAAATTAATTTAATTCTATTTCCAGTTTGCTAAGTAAATGTGGTTTTATTATTATTATAACTATATTATTTGCATTAGTCATTATTTAGAATTTATACTAATGCAAATAATATTATAATAACTATTTTCTACGTTTACCGACCAACCGACCGAACAACCGACCGACATAGTGGGCTATAGAGTCGCGTTGCACGCGAATAAAAAGAGAAACATTATTACCAAGGCTAGCATTCAACACCTTATTATCAATTAACTGTTAACTTAAGCCTATTAATCCGTATTATTTGGAAGTCAGGTACCAATTTCATTATTCTGGTCTGCCTAACATTTTTGTTTCATTTCCATCAAATTGATTAACTTCTAAATGATTCATTTCAATAGATTCTTACAAAACACATATTATAACTTTTAGTTACTAAGGGCCTTTAGTCTATACTGTACACTAGCAATAATTGTATTTATCAAAAAGATGCACGCCCTAACTTCTACAAACTAGTTTTCTGCAATTCACCGACTTGGTCTACACTTAGAAAACGTGTCTTTATACCAAACCTCGAAGTTTTCACAAATTTGCAAACTTTAGTTAGTAGACTATGCGTGTTAGGTGTGGCAGGAAGAAGTAGTGAAATTCCACAAGTTTACTCCTCTAGGAGGCTTATACAAAAATATTTCAGAACTAAATTAGCCAATCTGTAAAAAGAAAACCATGTCATGTTTAAAATTATCGTAACACACGAGTATTTCACCATGCTAACACATCATTTGCATTTAATTGACTTTGTAATCAATATAAACTATTCAATATTGTAATACGTAATGGAAATAAAGGTGAATGGATATCATGAAAGACAAAAAAAAACAACAATTCTCTCCTCTTGCCTTTGAGTTTGATCTTTATACTATACTTCACCAGCAGAGCTTTTATACCCGCTGCTATGCTTAATTCCCGGATTAGTTTCCTAAAGTTTTTCATATTACTTGTTATTTTACTTTAGTATTTTTTAGTTTTATGTACGTTTCTAAATTAGTTTAGTTACTGTCTGATTATTTTGTTTCTTTAGGTTTCAACTATAATATAGAAATTGAATGCGTAATTAGTTAGTTTTTATCTGAGAATTTGCCACTTAAAGTCGATATCTTGGTTGAAGTATTTTGATAAATATTTTATGTTGGTAGACCTATGTTACTTGTAAGATATATTTCATTTGCGTTCATCTTTTGTAAAGGCTCTATGTGCTAATTAGTTCCGTTATTGATTTAACTATAGGGTTGTACAGCTGGAATCAGACCTGTTCTTTCATTAAGTTTCCTGTTCCAGTTAGTGGTACTAAGCAGCCTTTTTTGCAATCTGCAAGTTGTTTTCTATATTATTTTGATTTGTGTTCATCTTTTAAAAGCCCCATGAGATATTATAAATTAGTATTGATTTAAATAGAGAAAAGTGCAAGAGATTTCCTTCTATGCTGTGTCCTGCTCCAAAGTAGACAGACATTGTTTTGAATTAGTAGAATATACTTAAATGTGTTGTTTTGATGAAAACCAATAGTACATTAAACTCTTAGTACACAATATGTATGTTTAACTATGGAGGACTATTGATATCAAAACATTTGTACTTTTTACATATTCATTACGTCACGAAGCCTACTTTGATGTAGCTAAAATAAATACGTTATCAAAAGATTGTTATGATGATAATAATTTCAATATGTATTATTTAAACTATTAATTGCATTCTATTTAGACTAATGCAAATAAATAAATAATTTTATGAGCTATCCTGGAATTTCCCACGAAATCAATTTATTCGTATTTTTTTCATCTAATCTTTTTTACTTTTACTCTTTCTGTTGGGTTGTGTGGTAACTCGGACAATTCTTTTTATAATGTTTATTATTGTTACAGTACAGTGTTATCATCTGTTCATCCTTATCATGATTTAAAATATAATTAAAATTTTGTATAAAAAAGTATGTATAAATAGTAGTAGTAGTATATTTAATGATACGATATATTTGGAATAGGTTTGAAGACAAACAATTCTAAATGAAAAAATATATACATAAGGCTTAATTAAATCATTGATTCGAAATATCTCTCCCTATTGCTGATTGTATAGATGTTATTTTTGAAAAAACACAGACAAAATTAAGATATTGCACTGAAATGTTGTATATTGTATTGCATTAATTACTATTATTATCAAATGTATTTTAAAACTAGAAATCGTAAAGTGCAAGTGAGTGCTCCAGGCAGATCTAGAGTATAACTTAGTTTTGATCCCTTCTTAAAGACACATGTCTATTATTAGAACGCTTCTATTTGGATAAAAAAAAGACCTCCTACGAAAACCACAAACTTAGCCTAGGTCGTCTAAGACCAATTTTTTGTAGACAAGCATTGTAGCGTGAAGGGAAGTCAAATAGATGCTACGCAGCAAACGTGTACGTTTTTAAATTTAAGTTCCGTAATAATCAATGTGTTTATTGTGGAACTTAAACCATGATGAAGATGTGATTCATAAAACGTAAAATAATATACATACTAGCTAACCTCAATTAAACACAGTTGCAAAACAATGTTGTTGTGTGTGTGTGGGGGGGGGGGGGGGGGGGGGCTGACGGGAGGGAAATAAAAACGGAACGATAAAGTAATTTAATAAATATTAACGTTACAATGAACTTTCCGATATTTGGATGGTACGATTCTATTTTAATTTCGTTTAAACGAATTTACATTTAACAAAGGAATAATGGTGTCGTGAAGAACATTTAAAAGCGTTAGCATTCAATATTATTAAATATAAATTAGTTGTCGAAGCATACATAATCAATTTTTACACACACACGCACGCACATAACCATGGAGTACTCAAATAAACTCAACTCTTACAAAGAAATATTTGAATTGTAAAACAATTTAAACCTAGATAACATTGTTATTATTAACAATATGGTATCATTACATTTTCTTGCAATTATTGATTTTATAATTTGCCTAACCCTGTATAAGAATAAAACTGTAATAAATAATTATTTAAAAAAATGTAAGAATATGAATAGGCCTTCTATATTTCTATAATTATAACATTACAAAGAGCACTTACCTTATCTTATTTTAACTATGTAGCAATATAATTTGTAAAAATGTAAATTGAAATGAAAAATGTTGTGAAAGAAACAAGATAACTCATTATTATTTTAGGCATACCTCTGTATTTTTGTACGTAGCAAGATATGTAACTTCTTCCTGTATATGTTGTGTATGTAGCAACATTATGTAAGCCTAACATTTAAAGATGTATTGTCCCCTTGAAAAAATAATTCTTAAAAATATTTTTGTTGAATATTCCATTTTAATGTAACATAATAGTTATCCACTTTTACCAAAAATTGGATCGAAAAAAATGTATTTACCTGAAAAAATGTAATTTAAAGCAAAAAATGGTCAAATTGGCTGCCAGCCAATGAATTTTTGGTTGAATTTAACCATTTATTTTGTCATTTTATAAGTGAAAACATTATTTTTTTCTTTTTTTTCTATGGAAGTGAAAACTTTATTAAAATTACAAAATAACATATTTAAAGTCTGATTTAATTAATCTTCATTTTTCATGTTTTTGGGGGACAATACATCTTTAATGCTAACTGTGTTAAATGATATGGATTTTTTTTAAAGGAAATGAAATGAAGGATCCAACAAAAAATTCCCGTTCTAATCAATGTTTTATTACTTAATTGAATTGTTGCATAAGGCATGTTCACACACATTATGCATGTTTAACCATGGAGTAATAACGATACCTAGAATTGCATCCCATTCACACATGTATTAACATTGTATTAACACTTCGAACTAAATAGTCCATAATTAAACAATTGGATACCTGTTTAATTTATGGTAATCTATAATAATTCCAATATGTTATTGAAATTTAAGAAAAAAACATTACTCTAGTTTCCAGGTGCCTAGACTATAATACGCATTGTATGTTATGTTGTATAATAAATCACCCTGGGATTTCCCACGATAAGTATTGTTTTCAACAATATACGTTTTCTAAATTATAGAATCTGCATATTCAATTTCAGTAGGGCGTTTAACTACGAAAACGTCATCAATTACTAGCAGAGAAATTGCAAAATTTGGATCTAAAAGTTGTTTAAGCCACAACAAATACATTTTTAAAATTATATTTAAATATTTTTTAATTATTTATTTAACCTTATTTATAAAGGGTGACCCTAAACACTGTATGCTGACACCCAAGGAGCCCTCATGATGAGTTATGATTAGGGGATGTATGTGTAAAAGTACACCGGGGTAACCCTTTACTCGAAAGATGTACTAGATTCTAGTACACGAGACAGATCTATACAAATGACCTTTGACTTGTTATTTGCACGATATTTTGCCATTTATACTAATTCTGGCCTGTATTTACATATTTTCATTGGATTTTTTCATTTTCTTTATTTTGAAATAAAAGGGAATAATAATTTATAAGAAAAGTAAAACTAAATATCAGTTATTTATATCACCTTGGAATTTCCCTCGATAATTTGGAATTTTTTATTCAGTATGAGGAAGACTGTGAAGAAAAAAAACCTCTTTGTCTCATTTGCATTTGCATACGGAAGGTATTGGTATTCTAATACAAATTGTCAGTTCCACATGTCATTTCTAAAATGGAAGTTTTGTTATTGTTTTGATGAAAATGTTTAAAAACATTTATATTTTTTTAATTTACACGTGCATAGCCTGTCACTTTTGACGTGCTCGTATAACGTAATTTCGAGTTGGAAAGTGAATCAAATATGATGACATTATTAAAGAAAGGTTGTAAAACAGAAATCGGGCAAAAAGAGTGCAGTGCGCGTGCAAAAATCTGCGCACTCAATGCAATTTTTTAAACGCTTAAAATTGCCTGAAACGTATTCTAATTTCATCGAAAATAAATTTAACAATTTTGAAAATTTTAAGCGCGCGTACGCATGCGTTATATGCGCTACGCACATAATTGTATTGTCATATGATGAAATGTGACCTGAAATTTATGAGTACCAAATTTTATTTAATTGTGATTCATGCTTGTGAATATATGATTACAAACGTGATTTCGTTAAATCGTGCGTAGACCGCGTAATTTTTGATTGCGCACAGTGAAAAACATAACCACATCGAGCCCTGGCCATAATAAGGAATATACTCTGAAAAATTGACTTAGCTAGATGAAACTGATATCAAGACAAGGCCATATACAAGTTAGTGTTTACCGAACGACCGACCACCGACTAACCGACCGACCAACAAAAGTCCCTTTATATCAATTTTCATTTTTGTTTTTTGAGACAGTACATCTTTAAACGGAAAGTCAGCAACTCCCTGCTTTTGATCATATATTCCTTTTTTTAACAAGTTTGTTGAAATAAGAAGAGCAAGAAACTTAAGTTTATATAATAAAGTTTATATTTTAATAGATAGGGCTACGGTATTTGGTTGAAAGTAACATGTTGTTAATGTTTTACCGCATCTTTTATGTTCACTTTATGGGCCACTGATGTAAATTGTGAATGGCAATAAATATTATTATTATAAGCCTATTATTATTATTATTATTATTATAGATTCATTTCGGTTGCTAGGTAAACACAATACTTAGTGTAGGTTGTTGTTTATGCAACAGAAGACAATAATATATCTTATTTTTCTATTGCATCACCCTGGAATTTCCCACGAAAATATGCGTTAACTCACAGAATCTTCTGATTGGTGTGGAAGGAACTATTTATATCTATTAGTTTCCCTATGCTCTGATAAATGTTTTCCTAGGTTTAAGTATCGTTGTCATGTTTAGGCATTTGTTTATTCGCTTTCTAAATTGATCAGTTATTTGGTAACGAATAATTTGTTTGCTGCGAAATTTATTGCTGAAAAATAAAAGTCTAAATAATGTTCAGAATAGAATTACAGTACTGAGACTTTTAATTTACAATCAAAGTTATTAGTGGATCTTGTTACAGAGGCCGATTTTAATATCTAGAACATAGATAATCATATGTCAGTATATGTTCTAAATAAATTCATTATTTAATTTTTTAAATTTAAACTCGCGTCTAATTCAAATCTTGTTCGTAGACTTCGTTTTACGTGACTTCCTACAAGGAAGTTCCTTTTACCGTGTAATTGTTTAAAATGTGTTTTGTGCAGAACATGGCAAAGCGACATCTTAAATACCAATTAATCATTTTAAAACAATTGCTTTTAAGCTTTAAGAATAAAAACAAAATCAACCGATTTTGAATTGAATTGAATTGATTTTCCTGATGAAATGTAACCAAATTAATTTACCTGTTAATTACGTAAACTTGTTGTTTTTGGCGCGAATTTTCGACTTAAAGTGAATATCAAATCAAATATTACTTTGATATGGCCAATTTAAATTTAAAATATTTTGACCTTTATTTTTTGTGTTTCAAGGAACAATACATCTTTAATATATGTATAATAATAATAATACTATATAAAATAATCAATATGTCGATAGTGTTAATGTTTTTTATACGGTGTTCGTTTACTCTAGATTCTAGGTGAAAGAATAAAATAAAAAATAACATTTAGTTCACTTTTTTAAATAAAACATTTTGTACAAATATATATATATTGTATAGATATATAGATATATAATTATTATAAAATAAAACATTATCATAGTATTGAGTGGTAAAGGAACTCTGCGAATAAACAAGCTTTTAGTTACTGAGCCAACAAAACTAATAAAATAATGTTGCTATAGAAACAAAATGTTTGGTCGAGCTTGCTTGGCAACATAAGAAAAATGCATATCTTTCTCTTTGTTTTGTATGCCGCTGGAATTTCCAGAAGTATTACAAAAGTAATATAATAATGTTGCTAAGTAAACATAAAATGTTTTGCCAGGGTTTTTAGGCAGCACAAGACAATAATACATACTTTTTTATTTTGTATGCCGCTGGAATTTTCCCAAAAAACTTTGCGTAATTCACGGAATCTTCTGCTTGATATGAAGGATTTGTTTCTATATCAATCACATCCACATCGCTCTTAAGTATGAGGAAATAAGTAAGAAAGCATACCCAGCTAAGTATGAACCCGGAACCTTCAGAAGCTTGATATAATCAACTAACTACCTATGTATAGTTTCTTTGTATATCCTGACCATCTACTTGTTATCGCTTTGTTATTGTTAAGCAGATAGACTTTCACAAGGTTAATATTGGTTACTTAGAAAATGTAGTGAAAATGGTTTTTTTTTCTACCATTTAAAAATAAAAATAGAAAAATTTAAGAAAGTAAGTATGCGTCTTAAAGATGTATTGTCCCCCTGAAAAAAACAACATTTTTTGTAATATGCCATTTTATATAATATACACATAATAGTTATCCATGTTGACCAAAAATTGAACCGAAAAAAGTATTTACCTAAAAAAACTGTAATTTAATAGCAAAAAATTAGCTGCGAGCGAATTATTTTTGATGAACTTAACTATTTATTTTGTCATTTTATATGTAAAAACATTTTTTTTCTATGGAAGTAATTGTCTTTATTAAAACTACAAAATAACCTATTTAAAGTCTGATTAATTAATTGTTCATGTTTTTTTGGCAATACATCTTTAAAAATTGTATAAGGGAGGGCACACGAAAATAAAAAACATTTTTTTGGCATTTTATTATTATTATTGTTTATACATATATGCTACAATTTCAGGAACTACAGTATCATTTGTACAACTGGCTGTCATTTTATACATTATTCTAAAACTCCTCCTAATAATTTTAGATTTTTTAAAATTGAACTAAATAAACGAATTAGCAGCAAGTATTCAATTCAATTAAATTCAAGAAACATTTATTGACCATATTATGTTAGCATAACATTAACAATGGTTAGCATATAATATATATAGTCGAGAGACTACAAAAGGCCCGATAAGCCTGTCGCTGTAGTCCCTCTTTACATTATACAAGTAGATTTATATTACTGCATAAATGAACTATAAAATATTTAGGCCTAGCAAAAAGAAACAACAACATGTTAGTACTTAGATGAATATGCTAAAATATGATTATGTTAAGAAATGAATATGCCAAAATATGAATTGTGTTAAGAAATGTATATGCTAAAATGATTATGTTAAGAAATGAATTCGTTAAGAAAATCAATACGCTAAGAAATTAATACGATTATTAGATCTTGGTTTTGGCAATTATTATTTTTATTCTTCTAGCATTATGCTCATCTAAAAAAAAACAGTTTTAGCACATTTCTGAGAAATAATCATGTGGATTTTTTAACCATAAAGGAATAAGAATTGTACCAAGAGTTATGAGCCTTTCACGCGTGTATCAACATTGTGTAGGTGTCTACATTGGGCGCACAATTTGAACAATGTGATGCCTGCTATGATAATCTATAATCATTCCAATACATTACTTAACTAAAAAGACTGTTAAATTCGTCAACATAACACAATTGGTCTACAGGTTGGAAGAATACAACAAAAGGTTCATTGTTTATTGCATCGCCGTGGAATTTCCCAACATATATAAGAAAAAAAAACATCAATTGCAATATCAATGCGTTTATAATATCAAATCGTTACGTGCATAATTAATATGAACACAAAATGTGTTTGTTGTATGCATGTTTAACCAAGGGGAACAATCAATGATACCAAGAACTTTACTTTAATATTGTTACTGTTACTGTTGTCAATTACATGAAATACAATAATATGTTTTGTAAATTATTATTTTATAAAATTAAAGTCGTTAAATTATATTAATTATGTGAAGAAACCATGTTGAGAAAAAAACAATACCAAGAAGAGGAAATTATTTATTTGAAATAATGGAAATGCGAATAATAATTGGCCTCACCCACAAAAAAAATATTCCATAATTAAAGATGTGTTGTCCTCCAAAAACATGAAAAATGAAGATTAATTAAATCAGACTTTGAATATGTTATTTTGTAGTTTTAATAAAGTTAATCACGAACAAAAATAATGTTTTCACTTATAAAATGACAAAATAAATTGTTAAATTCAAGGAAAAATCCATTGGCTGGGAGCCAATTTGACCATTTTTTGCTTTAAATTACATTTTTTTCAGGTAAATACATTTTTTAAAATCTAATTTATGGTCAAAGTTGATAATTATTATGTTACATTAAAATGGAATATTCAACAACAAATTGTTTAAGAATTATTTTTACAGGGGGAAAATACATCTTTAAATAATTCAGTACCCTGCTGTTATAATGTATTGGACTCATTCCAAAAGATTATAATATTACTATAGAGAGATATTAAACTCTCATTTCCTGGTTTAGTATATGGCATACCTGAAACAATTAATGAAAGAAGAGGGTTATTAAATGCTATTTACATCACCTTGGAATTTCCAACTGATGACATTTTCAAAACCTACAGTACAATCGCGGAAAAGGAAAAAAAACCGAATTCGTATACCTAATTTTAGTCTATTAAATAAAACTATACATTTTAAATAACATTGTTTTCTTCTTATAATATTTCATATTTAATTTCACGTGTTTTTTCATATTATGAATTATATATACATACGGTATATGAATTATTATAAAATATGACCTGCTTAAATTAAGTGATTCGGATTAAGTTGGTCAACTATTGTTTCTTACTTACAGTTAGATTCTTGTTTTTATACACTATGCTATTAATTTTTAATCTGAAGATAAAAAACAAATGTTTAGGCTGAAAATGAATCGTAGTGTTAATTGTTATCGCGGTGGCTGATGCAAGAGTTTGTAATTGTGGGCGTTCACACACTGATGGCGTATAGACTTATAACCGGCTACGGTGGTATATATGGCAAGCATTCGTGGCTGCGTTTTAAATTCATCGTTTTGCTCGCTATCAAAAACAACGTTTGAAAACATCAAGAATGAATATCTTCTATGACGAAGGCAATCATTTGGCTTTAAAAGCTGCGGTTGCCTTTCATGTAGGTGAATCAAAATTGCATGTAAATTGGAAAACTGTAAAGTCTTCTGGTAAGTTGCTTACTTGCTTTCTATCTAGGCTATATAGGCCACAATTGTCAACGTAAACAATGACGTAACTCGGCGTACGTACAGTACGTAACACATAAATGTATACACACTGTACAGTGTGTATGTTTAAAGGAGGTGAAGAAAATAGAATTTTTAGAACTAGTACCATTTTTTTATTATTCTTTATAGACAAAATTAGTCATCATTAAAGTAATTTTTTTTAATTAATGCAATTAATGCAAATGTCAATCACGACCTAAGTAATCAAGGTATTTTATTTTGTTAGGCTTAAAGGCAATTTACACATCAGACGGGCGGTAAATGAAAGCCAAAAAAAATGTGTAATCTATTTTAATTCTATCACCATTTACACAAAACGCGGAGCGGACGGGTGGTTAAGCAGAAACGAAAGATAATGTGCAAGCAAGCCACTGTACGCGGTTTTCGGCTTACCGTTACCGCTCGTCTGTGTAAATTAGCCTTTACTTACAGTTTATGTTTTTATTAACCTGTTCATTATACTATTGCTATTATTTAGTTTCGATTCTAACTAATATTTTCTGTTTCCATTTTGGCGAATAATCGTGATTGGCGATCAGTTAGCGCGCCTTTTCCTCATATATTCGACTTTTTTTTCAAAGAGAAACACAAATATGCTAATACAATTTTATTACTAAAGAATGAATAGCTGCGATGTTTTATCGCGTGTATGTTGAGATGTTTGATTTGCTTGAATGCTCACGATCGTTTCCTGAACTCTGATTGGTTGTGAATGTTATCGCTTCGAAAAGTAGAAACTATTTGAACTATTGTATAATACGCATGCGTATACTGGGATGCTTTCGATTTGCGTGAATAAACTCGCATAGTAGAAAACAGGCTTTAGAGAACACACTGAATAAAAATTATCAAAACATAATCATTTATATTCAATTTCCCCATACTTTTAAATACGATTGACCAATCACAAGCGTCGTGATTGGTCAAATTGCTTGCAGTGCGCTTAAGTTCTTGCGTTCGGTCAAAATGTTAACCAAGCTTAATGATGACGTCATCTTATAATTATCATAACATCCTATTGGTCCGAGAAAATTCTGTAGAAATAAAGCAGAACTATCTTATTCACAATACATATGAAAAAAGACGTTTAAGAAACACTATGCACACTGCTGTACTTACTTTATTCGATCGTGGCTTTATACAAATCAACATCCACCAAAATGAGTTCATATATTTCTCGAGATAACGTAATTGTACCATTCCTGAAAGAGCAACATCAACTTCTGTTATTATTACGAAGATCACATAATTATAATTCGTCAAATTACGAATTAAAATCCTAAGTTTTTAATGTTGTTTGTACAAGTGTGAACATACAGACATACAAGGTCTATAGTTTATTGTTTCTTTTTACGTTGCGCCACCAGCGTTTTGATTATTTTTAAAACTGGTAATTCCCACCTCCTAATTACATTTAAGTATGACACGCCATATGTGCTAAAAATGATTTTTAATAATAGTAATTCCATTCGCATAATTCAAATTCAATCAAACTGTTATATCAACTAGTACAACACTATTTTCAAAATATTTCCATTAATACTGCGTGAATAATACGTTTATAGCAATTGACTTACAATATGGTTGAATGACCCTTGCTGTATCGTGCCCAACCATAGTTCAGTGACTTTAACCATGACTTTGTTGCTTTACTTTTCTACGCCGAATGAGTAACTATAACTTCACATAAGCACTTGACCTCACTTGACCTCAACAGTAAGTAATATATTCGTATGGATGAATGTCATTGGCCTGCTCTACCATTTCTCCATGTCCTCTTTAAAAAATGAATTACTGTAGCTTCATGTTTTTTTACCAATATCATTTTTAAAAATATGTGTATCAATGACCTTTGACCCCCACTAGCTCTACCCTAAACTTGAACACTTGACCTTTTGTCTGCGCACACAGATCAAGTTGCTCCATTTCTGAAGAGTAAGAAGCTCCCTCTCCTGCAATTATCAAATGGCGATTTTATCTTCTCATCAAATGAAATTTGCAGGTAAAATATTTTTTTTTTTAGAAACATGATTAAATAAAACATTATTAAATGCGGTCAAATACCATTACATAATTCACTATCTTTAACTACTCGACCAATGAACTAATGATAATGGCAACACTTTCTTCATATCGTTTGAATGTTTTGAGAAATGTATTCTCTTTCTAATGATAACCAAGCATTTCGTTGCTTTCGATTTGCGACGATCGAAGACTGACGACCAAACAATGCCATAATCATTAATTCATTGTGCGCATGCGCAGATATTGGGGCATGTGTCCTCGCTCCCCACCTCAGTTTTTATTGTTTCTAGATACATCGATTGACCTGGCCTAGCTATGTCTACGGTCATTTTAGATCTCCCTAATGTTGTCTTTGTAGGTATCTTCTTGCCAACTCGGGAAAGGATACAGATGACGCGCAAGTCACGGTGTGGCTGGATTGGGAGTCAACTCAATTACAGGTATCAAAATGATTTTTTTTTATTTTTTATTTTTTTAACCATATTTAATGAGGGTGATCCATCCAGCTATTGCTGATCATTAGGGACCCTCAGAGGTTCACAAGACAAACATATACACAAGATGCTCTACATAAACAAAGTCTTATTACAAGTCTTTGGGAGGGGAGTAATTTGGTCCTTAGAAAAAGTTCTGACATGTGACGGGACTTGAACCCAGGACCCTTGGAGTGGTAGCCAAGCATCATAACCACCAAGCCACAACTCCACTCTAATCATTTAATAAACCCTAAAAAGAACATCCTTATGTTGATTAAGCATTTTTTTTCACAATTAATTGATTCTTTTAAAGAAATATGAAATATAGAGGATGATAGAAAATCCACTCGTTCGCATTATTGCAGTTAATTGTTACGTACGTCACATTATTCAACTTCTCACTAAAGTGAAGGATCGGGACCAACACCTCTAAAACGGCCCAGTCCTTATTGCACAGTGGCTGTGTGTGATAGTGGCTGAATATAACTATAATAATTCATGTTTTCTACAAAGCTTACCTACAAAAAGTAAATATTAAAAGACATTATTCCATTTGTTTTAATTAAAATTCTCAATGAAAATGAAAAAAAAAGTCGATCTTATTCTTGGTTGGCCGTAGTTAATACATGCTTTGCAACGGATTATTATTACTTTCAATATTGTTTTTACAATTTTATTTTTCATGTTTAATTATTTTTTCCCATAGCTTGTTTTAAGTCCTTATCTTGCAATTTCTACATCTGGAAGCAAGACAAATCCAGACTTATTAAAACCTTACTTTGACAAACTCGACCAGGCGTTGAAAGGGAAACATTTTCTTGTTGGTGTAAGTTGGTCATCTGTCCGTAAACACTAGTTTCGATTTGTGATTGTTATTGATTATGTGTTGAATTGCCAACGCTTAAGCTTATAATTAAGAAACAAATAATGTTCATTAATTTTTTTTAAAGAACATACATTTATTATAAAAGAATAACAATGTATATCGAACTGAAAGTCACTAGTGTCGTGTGGCAAAATGCTCAATGTTTTGTAAGCTCTGATTCTCACTTTGACCAATCAAATGGCGTGTCCTATAATTTGAATCTAAATTCAAATGTCTTTTCAGTCTGATCTAACAGCAGCAGATGTTGCCATCTGGTCGGCGCTGTATCCAGTTTTTGCTAAAAATTCCACTCTTAAATCAGTCTATTCGAACTTGGCTGCCTGGTTTGATAAGCTATCCCAGAATTCTGCATTCCAGTCTGCTGTTGCTAAGATAACCGAAAACAAAGGTGTGTCAGCGTGTCTACAGTCTCTTCAAGCTCAAACTTTGGTAGGTTAAGTTGGCAATTATTGTAAACACTATCATGTTTAGTTAGTCTGAAGTTATAATTAATTGATGGATACAATCGGTTATAGCATTAAAACGGAAACGTCAGGACATACCATGTTGTATTTGCTTTTGAAAGCACTAGTGTACCGCAAAACTAACTTTTTAATAAACACTGAAGTATGATATAAAATAAAAGAAATTTCAAAATGTTTACGAAATTCTAGGAAAAGACTGGGGATATTATTTCTGATAATGACTATTGTATTGCTTCTGTCAGCGATATAAGCTTTCTTTTCTCTGACGATGTTTTTAATGTTAACTATACTATATAGATTTATAAAGCGCTTTTCCAAAAAAAAAGGTCCAAAGCGCTGTACATTATTTAGAGCAGTATAAAAAGACAAATAGAACATCTAAATTATTACTTAGGGAAAAGAAACAAAACACTGTACACTTGGAGCTATACGCACATGTTATTTTTTAATGATTTTTTCTATTCAGACTGGTGAAAAAGATTCGATTATTGATGATTGGCTTCATGGTAAAGATAAACTGCCCAAGAATCCTGTGAGAGAAAAGCCAACGTAAGTATCATAATCTAGTCTATAACCTAGGCTAAAAGGTGTGATATCATCCTTTTAAAAATGGAACGTCCCTGCTTTTAGATTTACTTATGTAAAGTTCTACATTTACTACTTCATTTTTCAAAGATCGTTCAGCTTTGTAGAATCGAGGTAATTTTTGTCACGATTACCTTTCACCTAAATGTTGCCAAAGTCAACGTATGCTCAACTCCGTAATAAAATAAATCCTACGTATTATCTCAAAGTCGAAAAAAAAGTTATGTGTTCTTTAAACATTTCCTTTGAATGCATTTATTGTTTTTTTGAATGAAAAAAAATCGCTTTGGCCAAGCATTAAAATCAATAATATGAGAATAGTTATTATTGTTGTTCTGCAACTTTTAGAACTGCAACCTAAACCTAAATTCTTACCGATAATATATTGTAGACAGATATAGATTTAGTTTTTAACATCTCAAAATCTTGCTTCTCGTGGAAATCTGTTGAGGATCTTTTGCACCCTGTTCCGGTACGGTTTCGGTCCGGCGCCGGCAAATCCAATCGAACGTAAATGTTTCGTTTTTACGCGGCTACGGGCTTATCGATTGGAGCATAGAGCCGCGTGGAGCGTCGTGAAAGTAAAACATTGGCGTTGAATTCGCCAGACAGGAACCGTGGCGGGACAGGTGTGCAAGACCCTTTACACATTTTCCGGAATGGTGATTTTGATAACTTGGATTGTTGATAAATAAGATCATATCCATATGCATTTCTTTGTAGCTTGCCCGGGAAAGACCAGCGTAACGTGCTCATCACCAGCGCATTACCATACGTAAACAACGTACCTCATCTTGGTAACATTATCGGTTGTGTTTTGAGTGCAGACGTTTATGCGAGGTAATATTTTTTACTCATTATTATTTGCTTCAGTGTTATTCTCAGGTTGTGGAGCATAACGTTTAAAAACTACTCTTCATTTTCGAACTAGATTCTGCAGACTACGTGGGTACAATACATTGTATATCTGTGGTACTGATGAGTATGGCACGGCAACAGAAACAAAAGCACTGGAAGAGAAACTGACACCACAGCAGATTTGCGACAAGTATTTTAAGTTACACCGGGATGTGTACCAATGGTTTAATATTGGATTTGACTACTTTGGAAGAACAACTACAGAAAAACAAACTGAGTAAGTGTGATCAAAAGTCAAAGGTCATGAATTATACATTTTAATGAAACAGATTCTCTAGCGAAAAACTTAACGAAATGTTAATCATTTATAATAATATTAATACTAATTAATACAAGCTGAGCAAATGTCATGTGAATATTACAGAACAGTTAAGAGATGGTTTTAAATGTATTACTTAATTTTAAAATGGTTTGTTTAACATAACGTATATTCTAGAATTGCGCAAGATATATTTTGGCGTCTTCACAAGCGCAATTTTCTGCTGGAGGATACGGTTGAACAGCTTCTGTGTGAAACATGCAACCGATACCTAGCAGACAGGTTCGTAGAGGGCATTTGTCCATTGTGCAACTACGAAGATGCACGTGGTGACCAATGTGACAAATGCGGAAAACTAATCAATGCCACTGAACTAAAGGTGAGGGAATATTAATATAATTATAAACAAAACTAAGAATTATAATGTTTAATGTAAGAAGCAACCTAAAAACCAAACCACAATCTGACTTTGATATTGTATTGTATGTAATCTTAGATCAACATTTTTGTTTAAAATATTTACTTTAAACTTTTGCAACCATTTTAACAGCATTTCAAGTGCTTGTTTTTAATAGTACCTGGGCGGGCTTTTGAATTTTCCTACTTCTGTCGCGAACGACAATCTTAGATTAGTCTTGAATGAAACTACGCCCGCCATAACTATTTAAAGTTGAGTAGTCCTATCATTGATCAAAAAGTTCTCTCGTCATGTGCCTGCTTTGACCAGACATGAGCCAATACGTCAGATACATATACTAGATGCAGTGCTGGTTCAAAATGCCTGATGGGACCCGATGCTCATTTATTATACAACACCCGATATTTCAAGTCTCCCACCGAAGCTCTAATCGGCCCCAACGTTACTTAACTTCGTTGGTCTGACGATAACCGGTCTTTCAACATGGTATGGGTGTGGCTGTATTTCCTTTTAACGAGTGTGTTTAATGAAAAGTAATTTACTGAGGATAAGAACATTAACATTCCAAATGCAGATTTATTTATTTTATAGAAACCACGATGTAAAGTGTGCAATAGTTCTCCTGTTATCAGTTCCTCAAAACACCTGTTTCTCGATTTGCCAAAACTTCAACCAACACTGGAGAAGTTCCTAGACAAGTCTATAAATGAAGGCGACTGGACCCAAAATGCTAAGCAAATCACCAACTCGTGGATTCGTGACGGACTGAAGCCTCGGTGTATCACCAGAGATCTGAAATGGGGCACACCTGTACCTCTTGAAGGGTTTAAGGATAAAGTGTTCTATGTTTGGTTCGATGCTCCTATTGGATATCCATCGATCACAGCTAATTATACTGATGATTGGGAGAAATGGTGGAAAAATCCAAAAGAGGTAACTTTAAGTAACTATATCTTGCTCAATAAATAATTATAAATGTTTATAACATTATTTTGATATGGCGTAGATAATTATAAAACAATAAAATATTCTTTATTCTGTTTTTTTATGCTTTAAGTTAGACTGTACTCTTGTAAATTTATAAACTTATTTTAATTATGATAAATGTAAGCACGGTGCCGTAGACACCATTTTTTGATTGGCGTACGTAGCAGGCAGTGGATGATTCAACTTCCAGTAAGAAGGGAGTGACAAATTGATAGAATGTTCACGTTGCGTTGCGGCATGATTTTTTTTTATTAATAATAAAGACGATTAAAACCCACATAATTGATCGATTAAAATGAATAATAATTTTGTCCTCAGGTCGAACTGTATAATTTCATGGCAAAGGATAATGTCCCATTCCACAGTGTCATTTTTCCATGCTCGCTACTAGGTACTGATGAAGACTGGACACTCGTCAATAATCTGATTGCAACAGGTAAGGTGGACTGCCATATGTTCAAATGAATGAAATCATTTCAAATGAATGCTTCTTCAGGCATTCGCATACTATCTTCTTCAATTTTTTTTTCAACAAAATATACTGTATGTATACAACTAATGAAAGACACAAATTGTGTGACAACTAAATTTTCCCAAGAAAGTCACCTTAAATGGAAAGATCTTGAATGCATAAGTATTAACAAGAAGGTCCTTAAAGTACAACATCGTTAAAGGAAATCTGAAATTATGGTATTAATAATGATCGCATAGGTTTTGTGAAATTGTTTGTACAAAACTATAATGTAGACTCAATTCAAGTGAAAAGGTTTTAGACTCAACGATTATAGGCAACGTCTTATGTAAGTCAAAGATTCTCTCCAGGTGGAATGCCATCCTGAGATGAGTAGTAGTTCTTGTTTTTTTATATGTAATTTTACTTTCTATGGCCCAGAGATTTCGAAATAAAAGATTGACTGAAAGATTAAAACATATTTTAGCCTTTCTGTTGCTTTTCCAGAGTACCTGAATTACGAAGACGGTAAATTTTCGAAAAGCAGAGGCATCGGTGTTTTCGGTACCGATGTTTGCAACACCGGCATTCCTCCAGCCATATGGCGTTTCTACCTTCTGTACATTCGTCCAGAATCCCAAGATAGTGCTTTCAGCTGGACAGATTTTGTACTGAAGAATAACACTGAACTGTTAAACAATCTCGGAAACTTTGTGAACAGGTACAGTATGGTACTGTCAGTTTGTTGCGGTTTTTCTTATAGTACAGTGCGTGGTCATGGTCTAACTAAACTGCCATAAAGAAGGTCTCTAAAATCCAAAATCACTCCTTGGTAAAAAGTTCTTTAAAGTACAAACTCAATCTCTTTTAGAAAAATCTTATTCTCTGTCTGTTTTTTTTTTGTCGATGCACAGAGGGCTAACATTTCTGGAAAAGAATTTCGACAGTGTCGTCCCAGAGATGGTTCTGAGTGAGGAGGATAAAAACGTAATTGTCTCGGTCACACAGGAACTTAAGATTTATATTGAGCTTCTAGAAAAGGTCAAGTAAGTACATTCAATAAGTAGAGGTAATTAGATACCATATTTCAGAACAGAGATCTTTATACCGTTACCGGTGCGCGTACATATTTTTCCCAAGGACTGCAGAGCAGATGAAACATGATGCATATTCATAATAATAATGTTCCCTTAAACGCCCTCTCTCGGATTTTCAGAGAAAGTCTGTGAGAAAAATATTTTCGTTACCGATGTAAACCTATAAACTGAGCGAGTCAGTCAATCACAATGGGCCATGGTTGACCATGTGCTCAGTATAAAAAAACATGCATACCGAGCTCTGTCGTTTGCAGTTGATGATGTCATTACCAACCAGGTAGATTAATCGTCACAAATCCAATCATAGAGTACTGCGCAAAGATCTAAAAAACGCGGCTTCAAGCTATTCAAATATTGTGTCCTCGAAAAAAATGTGTAAGCTTGCTTAAAACAATCTAAAGCTCTGTCTACAATATCAAACTTTCTGTGACAAAAATAAGTGTTCCCATGGACACGATGACGTCATATCACTACCATATTTGGGCACATCATACTTTGTCAAACTAGTTTGATAGGGTCTAGCTTTACACTGAGGTACCTCTGAGTTGTAAAATAATGATTCAAAAACATGTTATTCAGTTATATCTCTTAATGGTGATAACTCTTTTACATTTTAAATCTGTTCTAATGTTTGGTTTTCCTATAGGATCCGAGATGCACTTCGTCAGATCCTATCAATCTCTCGCATTGGTAACCATCACCTCCAAGCTAACAAGCCATGGGATCTCATGAAAACTAAGAAAGAAGAAGACAGGCAAGTTAAGCTAACTAAAACGTTTACTATTATATTTTGTTAATTAAATATTATTAATATTCAGTTTTTTTTTAACAGCGGAACATAAGGCAAGTAAGAAGGGTTTTAAGTTAAGAATTTATAAGAAATGTAATTGCAAACGTATAAATGTATGATGCAAAACAATTTTTATCAACAAATTCTATTTTAATTATCTAAAATTTGCATTTCAGAGTGAAAGCAGGAACTGTTACAGGTATTGCTGCAAACATTAGCTATCTGATATCTGTTATGTTGCACCCTTACATGCCAAGTGTAAGCCAGGCAATACAGGAACAACTGGCGGCAACCAGCTTCTCGAACTATCTCAGTGAGAAGTTTGTGTGTTACCTTCAGCCTGGACATAAAATAGGAAAGGTAGACTCTTTTTTCAACAGTTATATTTATATACGTAGTATACTGATATCCATAGCCAAAGTCATTTTTTCTGTAATTTGCCTTTGAATTATATACTTATACTATTATTGTCTGTCTTATTTTCTTACTTTTCTCACTTGTCCTGGCGAAGGATTGAAGTTATCCAAAGCCTGGAATGTTTTTATGATTTACTTTATCTTTTTGATTTAGTCTTTTGCTTAACTTTATTCATAATCTCCATTAACATCCAGCAACTGATTCCTACAAAGTTGCCATTTAAAAAAATAATTTTGCATTTTAATTTATATTTAAATTATCTCTAGGTCTACCACATGGACCATTTGTTTTCTCCTTAACATCAAAATATTCATTCCATCATGTGTCATTCGTTATTCTAATCCTCAGAGAGACTTTATTTGTAGGCCACCAGCCTTAAAATTTAAACATTACTTTGGAAAATAAAATGCCACTTTACCTAGAAAAAAAAAAAAAAAACATATTTCCAATGTCATTTGGAAAAAAAATTGTCTCGTCTTCATACAATATGTATGTAGTAATAAGAATAATTTGTTTGCCCTACTCTGACGTAATTTGTACTTTATATTATACTAAGTACATTGAGGATGAGGAAAATCGCAAGTAACTATCGGGTCGGACTTAAACTCACGACCTTCAGATCACTAGCTTGGCGTTCATAACTCTAAACCACCGAGCTTGCGCTGACGGCTAGGTGCTAGATTCGACCTCAAGTAAGCAGCCGATAGCAGTGTTTTTTTCTTATGCAATTAAGGCAAAAATGAATAATTCATTACCTTTATTATTTTCTATTATAAAGAATTGCAAGATAGCTGATCTACTTCCTAAATATACTAACCCTTTAATTAATCTCTCTCAACTATTAAAAAAACATGTTTTATACAAATTATTTAATCTCTCTGCATTTTTTATATAGCGCCCTCTATATTGTCCCATATTATGTCATAATTATTCTAATGATTATTCATGATTTCTGCCTTAATTGCAATGGAAAAAAAATAATAATGCCAGCGGGTACTGCACCAACATCTGACCAATTACTCAATACCCTGACGTAAACTACTCCACAGTAGTTACAAACAAAAAGAGGTTATTTCTGAATCAAAGTAAACCATTTTTTTTTTATTTCAGCCATCACCTCTGTTTAGTAAAATTGAAGCATCACAGGCTGAACATTTAAAAGAGAGGTTTGCTGGGAAACAGTAGCAGTTGGTGATTACGACTCCAAATAAAATGTATCCTTATAATATTTAATAAAAGTCACATTATATTGTTTTCTCTACAGTTAAAAAGAAGACACAATTCTGTTATTTGCGAATTTATGTTGCTGTTGGTTTGGGTTTTGAAATAATAAAAAATAAAATAAAATAATTAAAAATAAAAACTTAGTTAAAACATGTTAGCAATAGTGTCTTTTTTGGTTTTGGCCGATCTTTCATATTGATTCTGTACGGATTATTATTAGTTAATCATCCACCAAACATTGGTTACAAATTTGTTACAGGTAATATTTTACCCACGATTTGTGAGCAAGATTCTTCTCAAAATTGTTTTTATATCTATTAAAATGTTCACTAGAAAAGACTGATTAAACTTCAGCATGAACATTTACGAATAATTTCATAAACGTTTATTTTCTATTCGCATTATTTTTTTTTCGGCAATAGCACGATAATTTGTTAAATTCTTTATTTCTTTGTTGATTATTTTTTCAAATAAGAATTTAGTTAATGGACCACATGTTTAGCACTATTTTACATAAACTTCATACAATGGTATGTCATGAGTCAAATATCATTTTAACGTGAATTTTCGTTTACTTAACTTTAACAAAAAATTCGTGTTTATTTATAAATTGAATATTAAGTTTAGTTTAGTACAAATAGTCCGCATTTAGTTCGTGGACAATACGTTGAGTATTGGTTAAATTTAAGTACTGTTATATAAATAAACCATAGCATATCATACCCCGATTACTGCGCACGTATTTTAACTTAAATGTTCGTTTACTGTAGCTTTAACTAAGACATCGTGCTAAATTATAAAATAAATAGTAAGTTTAAGTACAAATAGTCCGTATTGAGTCGGTGAACGATAATTTTAGTTGCATTACATTCACTGAAGTATCATAGCCTTCATATGTTTCGTATACTCTCACCTGCTGCTGCTCCAGACAAATAGGCCTAGGGCATGGTTAGATGCTTGAACTGGGCAGGTATTCTGACGAAGTAGACTTATTGTGTAGTATGTTGTTTGTTTACTTTTTTAGCCGTTTGGTAAGTTTTTATTGTACTGCTTGATATTTCTGTATGTCTATGCACACACCTAGATAAGGTACAAGTATACTATAAAAAAATAATGTTGTATAGTGATTAGGCCTAGTTTTACTAATATACTTTGTGATGTTATCGTGTATTTATTAGGTTTAAAATGTTGTTAGTCATTTTGCCTTTTCAAAACAATAAAACACATAACAGGTTACTGATGAGGTACAAAAGGTGTTTTTTAGGGGAAACAAATTGCTAGTGCTGTCTTTTACGAATTATGGAGTAAGGGAGTGTTTATACTGTACTAGCACTTACTACAAAAATAGTCAAATGACGACTCCTTTACTTTAATAAAATCCCTTATCATACTGATGTCGAGAAAAGCAAGGAAAATGTTCCGATGTCGAAAAAAGTAAGCACTCGGACTTGCTCAGACATAGGTAAGGGTATACAGATGTGTCAATACCTTCCAAGTCCTCTAGCGTTTTGAAAATAAAACTATAAGGTCAAAGGGTAAATTTGCTTTCGAAATATGAAAGCCATGCGATTTTTGCTATTTGAAAATATTTCATAAATATCATTTGAAAACAGATTGATTTTGTAAATTGTTGTAACAATTACACAAGTACATATAATCTAATTGATAAGCGAGGAAGTTTGGCTTTTGACTACGCGATGTGAAGATAGTCAAGGCATGTAGCGACATAATTATTTCGCCTAAAAGAAATTTCTTTGCATTTAAGAAGGGATTGACATATAGGCCTAGACAAACCGGACGGCAGAGTAAGAATAGTTTATAATTTCACACAAGGATACACTAAAAACTGTAAGGCCTAGCAGGCCTACTTTTTCTTTACAATTTTCTTATAAATAATTTTTTTTAAAGACATCGACTGCTTAAAATATGCATTGGTGTAACGTGCGGAGACTCCATGTTGTTATTCTGCGCATATTAGCCATTTTTCGAAAATTTCCCTGTACTAAAGTACAAGGATTTTTGTCGGATAATGGCATTTTTACTTTCTAAAATATGCTGAGGTAACATACGCAGAACACATTATGTGATTCTGCGTATGTCATTAATAGTAGCGAGTTATGTCAAAATAAGAGGTTCGAAATTTTGCCAATTTTCGAAATATTCCATGTACTATAGTACAGGGTCTTTTTTGGTAATGGCCAAAAAATGGACTTTTAAAATATGCTTAGGTAACATGCGCAGAACACATTATGTAATTCTGCGCATAGTAGCCAGCTAAGTAAAACAATACTGAGTTTGAAATGTGGATATTTTCTGAAATATTCCTGTACGGGTACTATAGTACAGGGATTTTTTTTCGGAAAATGGCCAACATCTCCAAACCACATTATGTGATTCACATGCTAACAAGTTTCTAAAAAGAACAATTTTTAATTCTGTAAGAAATACACATTTTGAAAAACAACATATTTTGTACCCTTCTAAATTACCATACATTCATTTTTATTTAATTATTTAAAAAAAAATAAAAACAACATTTAAATATAATGTTGATATATTTTTTTTTTACGTTTGACAACAATTTATTTACTTTCAAAAACCATTATCTATTGGTTATTATTTTAATTGGTTATGTGGAAATTGTAAGTGATTCGATTAACAAAATAATATATTAATACAACCATGTCTTACGTTTTCTTTTATTTTAATAGAAATTGTCATATTAATTGGTTTTAAGAAAATTGTAAACAGACGGGTACAATTATTATATCAAATCATAATAAACCGTTAGAGGCGCTAATGTGTCTATATTTATTCACATTGTCGTCTCAATTTGTATATTGTAAAGTTAATAGTTTCCTGGTCTGTAAGAAATTGGAAACTGTTTTTTCAACTTTAAAACATGTTGCTAAAAATGTCAAAATTAATTATAAAGTTAGTAAGAAGTTATGGTCCTAATTTAACTTGTAGCCTAATAATGGTAATTCATATTACTATTACTTATATTAGGCCTAATTAAAATAAATATAATACAAAGTAAATAGAGATTTTAACTTATGAATTAATTATATTTATTATTACATTTATTATATTTATTAATACTGGTAATATTTATAGCATCTTTATTATTATTTAATATATTATTACTAAATATTATTTTTTTGTTGTAAATTATTAAAGTAAATTTAGTTTTATATGTACAGTATTGTATGTAATAACATAACTGTTAGGGGCCAGACTAACTGTGCTCTTTCCTGACCATTCTTGTTTTCTGTGTACATTTACATCTCTACAAATATATTGTTTTACTATCTAGCTGATTTAAATTTATAATTTCAGTTTTTTGGGTTTTTCCCAGGTAAATTCCAAATGACGCAGTCTTTTCATAAATTGGCTTTCGTAGATCTAGCTCATATATTAGGCCTATATTATACAAATAAAAAATTGGTAGAATATTTTAATTCGGTCCTGTTTTTGGTATCATGAAATATGAAATAAATAAAAAAAAAATAAAAAATATTTTTATGAATTTTTTATTGTTCAACGAACAAAAAAGAAAAAGTAATTTAAAAAAAAATTCATTAATACGTTGGTTGCTTCCATCTTTTATAAATGTCAGACGAGAGTTGCAGTCAGAAAACAGCTCTCCGATTTAATAGTCGCGGAATAAGACAGTCAAAGACCCAAAACTATAGGTTGGTGTTCGACCTATGAAAAAACAAGGTCAACAGCCATAAGTCGCGTGCTAAAACGCATAGTGATACCGGACCGACAGACAGACCGACCGACAAAGTGAACTATAGAGTCGCGTCCACGCGACTAAAAATACTTGATTAGAACTTTTACCGAAAACTGAACGTCACGTGTTGAAAGTTGAAAATAACCAGGGAAGTCAGAGAAAACCAATCAGCAATAAGACGCTTAGAGAATTCAAAGAAGGAGACAAAGTGTGTGTTCGGAATATAGATCAAAGAGTCAGAAGTGGATAGTTAGAATTATTCATAGGAAAACAGCGTGAAATGACAGGGCGCCACCTATACATTAAACACAAATATTTTTCTCGAAAATTCTTGGTTTTTTTTTTCTTCAAATACGTAGATTCGCGGTTTCAGAGTGATGCTAATCAGATTACAGAACTAATTATTTAGAATTGTTTGTTCGGAAATAAATTTAATCAGTATGTACTGTATCTGGTTTTTAAAAACAAATCCATTTTCAGAACTAGCTACAATTAATAACAGCACACAACACAATCCTTTGTTTTTCTTGTTAACCAAAGGTCATTTTTTCAACTATCATTTCAATATTATTTTGCCAACATAAACAAAAAATGTGTTTGCAATATTCACAATACAGTAGTACAATCATTCTATAAAAAAAAACAATACTATCCTTGTTGACAAACATTTTTTTTTCAACATTTGATTTCAACATTTCAAACGAAACAAGACTGTATCCGATTGTCTTTAGACCAAACCTATTTCTAGGACTACATCAACAGGCAGAAATCATGCTATCGACAATAAGCAGTGTCTATTACAATTTTCAAACCAAACCTATTCTTAGAACTATGCCTGAACACAAAAACGGTATTACAATTTTCCAACTAAACCCATTTTCGTAAACTGTAGCAAATGGCGTAATAATAGCTATATAATCTGTAAATGTGTGTAGGCATCTCAAAGCTTTAGACCAAAGCAATATTACCCTAGTAAACAGGGATTGTTGTCATTCTGAATGAATGACATCATCAAAATGGTGATGCTCCAAATCCTTTAAAAAAGTCCATCATAAGGCCCCTATGCCTACTAGACTATATAACATTATAATGGTGTGATCATTTAATGAACGCTTATTAGATTTACATGTGTACGTGCATATAATGCGGTCAGTTTCTCCAAGTTGTACTGTTACATAATTCATAATGTTTCTGCCCGTGTTCATTTTGCTAAACATTGACTTACTTCAGTGACATGTTCATATGAACACTTAAATTCGCCATCCCTTTTAATTGAAAACAAAATGTATATGCAACACTATGAAATACACGCATAGTTTTATTACAAGTAAGTAAAACGAAAATGTGAAACAAAAATAAAGTAACATAATAATTAGCAATAATTTGAATAAAATGTATACATGAAAAAGAGAGACTATTTTAACTAGTATAAGCCTAATAAATTAACAAAAATCACCGCTTGCGTTTGATTGTATTTCATTATTAAATAATAGTTAAAAACATTCTGTTTTTTTTTTGTATAGTATGTAGTTGTTTTATCTTTATCTTTTTAAATGTGTTTATATAAATATTCTCATCCCGACACAGTTTGAATAAATAAAAAATGAAACAAGGTTTATGAAGCTTGGTTCTCAGACACTCAAGCGTTTTGACCAATCACAAGCGACAGTTCGGATGATTCATCGATTGTGATTGGTAAACTACGATGCGCTTACGTTCTTGCGTTGCGTCTCTGTGGAAACTAAGTATTGAGGAACTACAGCGTACAACTTTAATTGTCTATTTACTCGCTATATTTCGTTAAATTTGTTTCATTAGGAAGTTATTAGATCTCCACCTTCAACCACTTCATAAAGAAATATGTAATGTTTGAAATATTCAAAAAATTGCCGTAAACACTAAAACACGTGGATATCGTCGGTTTACTGTACTTTTACAAGGAAGATAAAATAATAATTTTAGATAGACATTCAATATTAAATTCATATGAATATTTATTTTCATTTTCTTGATGTTATATTATAAAGAACTTAACCTGAAGAAAATGAAAAGAATTATTTCTTTGTTCTGACTTCAAATGTTATCATCTGTTTTTGATTTTAAATTAACAATACAAATAAATGTGCAAAATATAAAACATTGCGAATTTAAAAAAAAAGTTTAATTAGACAAAAATAAATCGGGTTTTTTTTCTATTTTTTTTGTATGAACAATATCCAAATCAGTGATTTTATTCTGATGTATTTCATCCATTCATTCAAGTTAACATTTATTTCGTAGCCAAAACAGTATGGACTTTAAACAAAAGGGCATTTTTCTGTAGTTTATGTATAGCTTTACAAAATAAAAAAGTGAAACGTAGATTTGGTAGGCTTATTTTTTTGCGTCTAAATGAAATTATTTTAGAGAAACATTTTTTGTTTAACCATATACCTAGTAACTCTGCCTTACTGAAATTAAGCGATTACACGGTTTTAAAACGGTATCTTTGTAAAATATGAATACAATATTACTAGATTTTGTGCTAGATTTTTAAATTGTCTTGCTTTGTCAATTGGCACTCGTCGCAATCTTTAGTATGACACGCCAAGATGGACATAACTATTTCAAGTTGACACTCGTCGCAATTTGTAGTTTGTCCAAATCGGCCAACAACAGCATTAGCTGGAGTTTAGAAAATACCATGCAAATGATACAACTAGCGTATGTACTGTAGGTCTAGAGAGGAGAGTAAGCGTGTCATGTATGTTGTCAGCACTGTAACACTAAATGTATGGCATACATATTGTTCAGTCACGGTACTCTTCATAATTTCAACTACTGTATTATAGACAATGCTAACTCATAGTTTTCTTTAGATCTATAATCTGGTAATGGCGGGCAATAAACGTGTATGTACTTTTTACGGTACGTTTTGTAAGGAAGTCCAAATGGCGTTTTATTTAATTCAACAAAATCAGAAGTATAATAATATACCTACAGAAGTAATAATAAATTTTAAAAAGCGGAAAAACAAACAAATGAATACAATTGTTATTAATTATTAAAATACAGAATAAAGTATAAATAAAGAAACATGTTTTCTATATTATTTATTTTTTTATGTTTTTTTGTCATCATATAATATATCTTGGTATCTTTATTTTGACAAGAATTGCCATAAAAAAATACATTTGCAGCCAAAGGCTGAATTGCTGCATTTTTTTACAATATTTTTCAATAAAATTAGATTAGTTTTAAAAACGTATTCATTAAATAGACAAAAAATATAGACAAATATTTGCATAATTTAATTATTCGAATTCGAATCAAAGTATTTTTAAAACAACAGAGGTTAAATCATCTGAATAAGAAATGTAAGCATTGTTTAAGATGTATTTACACACTCTTGTTTAGATTCTTTCTAAATTATTGCTATAATCTTCGGTTCAACCTGAATTCAAAAGGGGACAAGCATATTCCAAGCATGGACGCAAGCAACTTTTATATAAAACCATATTATTTGTGGTTTTGTCGGAATTTTACTCCTAGGAGTTTAATATGATAATCATAATAATTATATATTTAGTAATTTTGTTTTTCTTCAGTCAGTAAAGTGGGAATAACATGAAATTTTATTTTCTATGTTTAAATATAAACGTTAGTGATTTTTTTCCTGTGAGTATATTACTGTACTTTGAGATTAGGCCTATTATTTTGCATCGTTGAGATTGTAGTAAACAGTATTAGTTATTTTTAATATTATTTATAATTGAAAATAAGAAAAAAAAAACAAAAGCAAAACAAATCAATAGGCTTACTAATAACAAAAAAAGGACATTAAATTATTTTTGAAATAGATACGTTATTTTAAATACTGTAAGCCTAATAACCATATTATAACATCGTATAGTATATTTGAATGGGTTTCATTCTTGTTTGTTGTGTTGTTATTTTTAATTTGTTTATTTATCGTTATTTTTCTGAAATGTGTTAATATAATAATTTATTATTTATCGACTCTGTTTGACTGGTAAAAATATTAATAAAAATAAAACAATACATATATAGAGTTTAGTATGTTAACTTCATCATAATTATTGTAAGGAGCTATAACATAAAAACACACCTTACTTTGTATCTTACTTGCTATATTTACCTAAAACCAATTTATAAGGAAACGACAAAGGTTTGGAAAATTCAAAGAATTGCTGTAACCACCAAAACACGTGATAGCGTTGGTTCAATATCCTTACAAGGAAGAAAATCTTATGATACTTTGATTTTCGAAAATATATTTCATCATATAAAAAAGGAAAACAAATTTAAAAACATAGGCCTGAACAACACAAAAACATAAACACAATTATTGGTGTGGTGTGGATTATACACCACAACGACGTCACGACAACCCTATGTAACCGATAAGGTCACAACTGTGTCAGCTCACTCAGCCAACCAAAACAAAGCGTGAAATGACAGGGCGCCACCTATACATTAAACGCAAATATGTATTTTAGTTGCTCAGCGAACATTCTCGAAAATTCTTTTTTTGTTGTTTTCAAATACGTAATTACGCGGTTTCAGGGTGAAGCTTATTAGATTGCAGAACTGATTGTTTAGAATTGTTTGTATCGGTAATAAATTGAATCAGTATGTACAGCATCTGGTTTTTAAAACAATCCATTTTCAGAACTAGGTACATTTAATAACAGCACAAAATCGGCCTACCATCCTTTGTTTTTCTTGTTAACCAAAGGTCATGTATTCAAAAATCATTTTAATATTATTTTGCCAACATAAAAAAAAAATATGTTTGCAATATTCACAATACAGTAGTACAATCATTCTATAAAAAAAACAATACTATCCTTGTTGACAACCATTTTTTTTCTTCAACATTTGATTTCAACATTTCAAACGAAACAAGACTGTATCCGATTGTCTTTAGACCAAACCTATTTCTAGGACTACATCAACAGGCAGAAATCATGCTATCGACAATAAGCAGTGTGTATTACAATTTTCAGACCAAACCTATTCTTAGAACTATGCCTGAACATAAAAACGGTATTACAATTTTCCAACTAAACCCATTTTCGTAAACTGTAGCAAATGGCGTAATAATAGCTATATAATCTGTAAATGTGTGTAGGCATCTCGAAGCTTTAGACCAAAGCAATATTACCCTAGTAAACAGGGATTGTTGTCATTCTGAATGAATGACATCATCAAAATGGTGATGCTCCAAATCCTTTAAAAAAGTACATCATGAGGCCCCTATGCCTACTAGACTATATAACATTATAATGGTGTGATCATTATGAACGCTTATTAGATTTATATGTGTACGTGCATATAATGCGGTCAGTTTCTCCAAGTTGTACTGTTACATAATTCATAATGTTTCTGCCCGTGTTCATTTTGCTAAACATTGACTTACTTTAGTGACATGTTCATATGAACACTTAAATTTGCCATCCCTTTTAATTGAAAACAAAATGTATATGCAACACTATGAAATACACGCATAGTTTTATTACAGGTAAGTAAAACGAAAATGTGAAACAAAAATAAAGTAATATAATAATTAGCAATAATTTGAATAAAATGTATACATGAAAAAGAGAGACTATTTTAACTAGTATAAGCCTAATAAATTAACAAAAATCACCGCTTGCGTTTGATTGTATTTCATTATTAAATAATAGTTAAAAACATTCTGTTTTTTTTGTATAGTATGTAGTTGTTTTATCTTTATCTTTTTAAATGTGTTTATATAAATATTCTCATCCCGACACAGTTTGAATAAATAAAAAATGAAACAAGGTTTATGAAGCTTGGTTCTCAGACACTCAAGCGTTTTGACCAATCACAAGCGACAGTTCGGATGATTCATCGATTGTGATTGGTAAACTACGTTGCGCTTACGTTCTTGCGTTGCGTCTCTATGGAAACCAAGTATTGAGGAACTACAGCGTAAAAACAACAACTTTAATTGTCTATTTACTCGCTATATTTCGTTAAACTTGTTTCATTAGGAAGTTATTAGATCTCCACCTTCAACCACTTCATAAAGAAATATGTAATGTTTGAAATATTCAAAAAATTGCCGTAAACACTAAAACACGTAGATATCGTCGGTTTACTGGACTTTTACAAGGAAGATAAAATAATAATTTTAGATAGACATTCAATATTAAATTCATATGAATATTTATTTTCATTTTCTTGATGTTATATTATAAAGAACTTAACCTGAAGAAAATGAAAAGAATTATTTCTTTGTTCTGACTTCAAATGTTATCATCTGTTTTGGATTATAAATTAACAATACAAATAAATGTGCAAAATATAAAACATTGCAAATTTAAAAAAAAAGTTTAATTAGACAAAAATAAATCGGGTTTTTTTTCTATTTTCTTTGTATGAACAATATCCAAATCAGTGATTTTATTCTGTTGTATTTCATCCATTCATTCAAGTTAACATTTATTTCGTAGCCAAAACAGTATGGACCTTAAACAAAAGGGCATTTTTCTTTAGTTTATGTATAGCTTTACAAAATAAAAAAGTGAAACGTAGATTTGGTAGGCTTATTTTTTGGCGTCTAAATGAAATTATTTTAGAGAAACATTTTTTGTTTAACCATATACCTAGTAACTCTGCCTTACTGAAATTAAGCGATTACACGGTTTTAAAACGGTATCTTTGTAAAATATGAATACAATATTACTAGATTTTGTGCTAGATTTTTAAATTGTCTTGCTTTGTCAATTGGCACTCGTCGCAATCTTTAGTATGACACGCCAAGATGGACATAACTATTTCAAGTTGACACTCGTCGCAATTTGTAGTTTGTCCAAATCGGCCAACAACAGCATCAGCTGGAGTTTCGAAAATCCATGCAAATGATACAAGTAGCGTATGTACGGTATGTCTAAAGAGGAGAGTAAGCGTGTCATGTATGTTGTCAGCACTGTTACACTAAATGTATGCATACATATTGTTCAGTCACGGTACACCTCTTCATAATGTCAACTACTGTATTATAGACAATGCTAACTGATAGTTTTCTTTAGATCAATAATCTGGTAATGGCGGGCAATAAACGTGTATGTACTTTTCACGGTACTTTTTGTAAGGAAGTCCACGTGGTGTTTTATTTAATTCAACAAAATCAGAAGTATATTAAAATATACCTACAGAAGTAAAAATAAATTTAACAATGCACAAAAACAAACAAATGAATACAATTGTTATTAATTATTACAATAAAATACAGAATATAGTATAAATAAATAAAGTACCATTTTTTCTATTTTATTTATTTATTGTATGTTTCAATATTTTTGTCATCGTATATATATATTGGTATTTTTATTTTGACAAGAATTGCCATGAAAAAATACATTTTTTTCAATTCAATAATTCAATTCAATAGACATTTATTTACAAAATCTGAATACATACTGTAGGAAAACAAGAAACAGGATTGTACAGAATTATAAAAGTATATCAGAAAATGAAGGCAAAAGCCCTGAAAGATGTTTGTAAACATCTTGTGTTGGGCGAGCCTTAACACAAATAAAAAAGAAAAGAAATGCATTGAAGAAAATCATAATAAATTTCATAATCTAAAATATGAATAACAGAAAAAAAAAATATGTTGGTACTGCAGATCGAGACATAACCGATTAATAAATATTTAATAAGTAAAAAAGGTGTATTTTTTTAATTTTGAGAGATTTTGGAGATTTGCAGTCAAAGGCTGAATTGCTGCATTTTTTACAGTATTTTTAAATAAAATTAGATTAGTTTTACAAACGTATTCGAATTTGAATCAAAATGTTTTTTAAAAGAGAGACAGAGGTTAAATCATCTGAATAAGAAATGTAAGCATTGTTTAAGATGCATTTACACACTCTTGTTTAGATTCTTTCTAAATTATTGCTATTATCTTCCGTTAAACCTGAATTCAAAAGGGGAATACATATTCCAAGCATGGACGCAAGCAACTTTTATATAAAACCATATTATTTTTAAAGTTTTGTCGGAATTTTACTCCTAGGAGTTTAACATGATAATCATAATAATTATATATTTAGTTATTTTGATTTTCTCCAGTCAGGAAAGTGGGAATAACATGAACTTCCATGTTTCCATGTTTAAATATAAACGTTAGTGATTTTTTCCTGTAAATTAAATACATTACTTTGTGATTAGGCCTATAATTGTGCATCGTTGAGATTGTAGAACACAACATATATTATTTGTTTGCAAAATTATTTATAATTGAAAAAAAGAAAAAAAAAACAAACAAATGAATATGCTTACAGTAGTAATAACAAAAAAAAGACATTATTATTTTTTAAATAGATATGTTATATTAATAGAGCGAGTCAAATAGCCGAGCGGTTAAGGCAGGCAAGTTTACCGTACCTAAGAGCCAACAACATCGGCAAGGGTTCGAGGCCGACTCGCTCCTACAGTAGTTCTGGTGATGGAACAAGTCTTCTCGGATAAGGACTATAAACCGTAGGTCCAGTGTACACAGTTATAACATGTGTGCACTTTAAAGAACCCAGTTCAATATTCGAGAAGAGTAGGGGGTTACCGGGGCCAGGTGAACTGGTTCACAACATAAGCCCTGAATAGGGGGATTACCACCTATCTGATAGGACAGTGATCAATTCACTATTGGTAATCCTTGGCCACATTGCCTAAAGACTTACAATAAAAAAAATTAAATAATTACTGTAGGCCTAATAACAATATTATAACATCGCCGCTTATATTTGAATGTGTTTCATTCTTGTTTGTTTTGTTGTTTTTTATTTGTTTATTTATCGTTATATTTCTGAAATGTGTTAATATAATAATTTATTATTTATCGATTCTGTTTGACAAATATATTAATAAAAATGAAACAATACCTATATAGAATTTAGTATGTTAAGTTCATCATATTATAAGGAACTATAACATAAAACACACCTTGTTTTGTCTCTTACTTGCTATACCTAAAACCAATTTATAAGGAAACGACAAAGGTTTGGAAAATTAAAAAAAATGCTGTAACCACTAAAACACGTGATAGCGTTGGTTCAATATCCTTACAAGGAAGAAAATGTTATGATACTTTAATTTTAGAAAATAAAAATGTATTTCATCATATAAAAAAAGGAAAACAAATTTAAAAACATAGTCCTGGACAAAAATAAACATAAACACAATTATTGTTGTGGTGTGATATTTTTTCCAATTTGTATCCTCTGTATTGTTTATAAATGGACACTTTAAAAAGTGCACATTAGTTGCGAAATGTAAAAACTTTTGTGTAATAACTACTTTAAAATGATGATGATGATATTAATAAAGAATCGTTTATTTTGATTTCAGTAAAAGTTTATAATTTCGATATTTTGTCTGTATGAAAAATTAAAATCAGTGATTTTATTATTCTTTTGTATTTCTTGCGATATATGGCGGCGAATTTTAAGTTACAGATTATTATCTTCCTTTATAGCATATTTATGCAATACATGCTATGTACAGTATATTGTGCATATATTATACAGGTACAGCAATTAATTAGCCGTCATCGGCAATCTGTAAAACACCTTAGAAGGCTGTACAATTTACAAGGTGACGAAGGGTCAGGCACCAACAAAGAGCTGCTGGCCTAGGCCTAGTATAGATTATGCTACAAATGTCTTCTTGTCCCCTTATTTTAAGCAGCTCTCTTATCTCATTATCCCTCCAGTTCGACATTATTATTGTTAATTGAATTGAATCGGCGCCAAAGTGATACACTTGACCGCGCAAGGTGCCAAAGCCTCGACGGGGAATTAAATATAACCCCGGAATATAACGGCGTTACGTTCTCACAGAATGCCCGTCTGGCATTGCGGGGAATATCCCTAGAATATTACTAGGTCTAAAGCAGGTCATGTCGATGCCGGCATGATGCCAAGACGACCCGTTCTCACAGAAAACCATACCGGCATGGTAATGGTATATTCCCGCAATATTCCTGGCACACAGCTCTGTGAGAAAGGGGCTTGTGAGAAAGGGGCTTTGCTTCTTCAGATTGGCGCACGTCGCAATTTGTAGGCCCTATTTTTTTTGTCCAAATCGTCCAGCAACAGCAGCTGCAAGTTTTCAGAAAATTCCATGCAAACCATACCGTTGGCGTGCGTATGTAGGTTTGGAGAGGAGATTGCTGACTCTTCCGCTGGGTATTCAAACATGTTTGCAACATTGAAGTGTGTCATGTATTAAAAGCATTATGTTGTCAGCACTACAACAATATACTATATATATTATATTATATATATATATATATATATTATACTATGTTTTACATTTCACCTGAAGAGTGCGGCCAGCTACATGCTGGTCGTACGAAACAAATTTGTAGTGATTAAAACAATGAAGTAACCAAGTTTTATTCTGTAACAATCAAAACATAGACTTAGTTATCAAAATCATGTCTTCATTATGTATATGAGCTACGAAATTAGCAAAACCTGTATTTTATGGCGGCCATTTTGAAAAAACAAAATGGTGGCCATTAAGTGAACTTCAAAAAAATGCTGTAATTGAAATCCTTGACCCTCAAAATATATACATTGCCACCAAAATCACTTCCATACATTATGTGGAAGCTGAGATAAGAGCAAAAATCTGTATTTTTATGGTGGCCATTTTGAAAAACAAAATGGCGGCCATTGAGTGAATTACGAAAATGCTGTTTTTCGATTTCTTGACACTCACAACTACACTTTGTCACTAAAATCACGTTCATACACGATGTAGAAGTTGAGATGAGTACAAATCTGTATTTTATGGCGGCCATTTTGAAAAACAAGATGGCGGATATTCAGTAAACTTCAAAATGCTGTATTTGGATTCATTGACCCTCAAAACATATACTTTGCCACCAAAATCATATCCATACATGATGTGGAAGCTGATATATGAGCAAAAATATGTATTTTATGGCGGCCATTTTAAAAATCCAAAATGGCGGCTTTCCCCAGGCCAGATGAGCTGGAACTTTTTTTTGGTGGATATATAGAACCTATATAACTCAAATCAGTTGAGAAACACTTGTTTCTAATTTTTTCCCAGATTGGCCCTTTTTAGACTTAAAATAGGGATACTTAACAAGATACATGTAAATGAAATATACATCATACTACAGTATGTAATAATATAACATGATTCCTGTAAATGAAATACGCTAGGCAGACCTGTATGTTATATATTACAAAATGCATGTAAATGACACACTGTGTTATAATATAACATTATTTGTGTAAATAAAATATACACCATTGATGTTAAATAAAATATGTAAATTACATGCTGTTATATATAACGCGATGCATTATGTTTGAATTATGTATCATGCTGTATTATATAGCATGATGCGCGCATATTATAAATGAATTATTTTTTTCAAATCCTGGAATTGGTAGACTCTTGTATAATAATTTGGCAGAAACCCCACACATGCGCAGTAAATGTTATATGTATTATGGTTAATTTCCGCGTATAAATAGCAGATAATAGTCGTACTGTAGTTCATTGTTGGACAGGGCATGTAAGATTTACTTCCTTCGTGAATATAGTGATAGGCCTACATAATGGAAAACGCAAAACAACTGGTATTTCTATTTGTATGCATTGTACATTGCACAGGTAAGACAGTTTCTTATTCGATTATTCGTTACATGTGCGATATGTAATCCGTGTCTCCTCTTTATTTATTTGTTGGGGGATGGTACAGTAACATGTATAACGTATTTATTTGAATAAACGCCCCGCTTTGAATAAATGCCCCACGGAAAACGTCCCCCGCCCTTCCCACATATAACATCGTTGTTGAATCGACCTTGAATAAATACCCCCACTCGGATAAACGCCCACCGGGAGTTTATTTATTTCCTCGAATGCACTCCCCGCCACATGCACATAGTATTATTATTTGTAGTAGAATTAATTGATTGACATGGTCTACAATTTACCAAACATTTTTATTTGATTATATCATTTCTTTATATTAGGCTAATTGTGTTGTAATTGTTCATACCCAGTGGTGGGGGTATTTATTTGATTAGGTTACCATATATTACACACGAAAAAAAAACAAAAAACATTATTGAGCCATGTAGCGTTTATTCGAATAAATACGGTAATCAAATAAATTTCTCCTCGATAAATAAAAAATAAATACAACACAATTAATATCAAGAAGTGACAAAATCTCTTAAAAACTGTATCAACAATTTTGGTAAATGGTAGCCTACATCATGGAAGTCAATACATTCTATTACTAATACAAACGTGTTACAATACAGTATTGTGTGTATATGCATGTTTAAAAGAAATAATCGACCCTTGTCTTGTGTTTAATGTCGGGCGTTTATTCGAAAAAATACAGTAATATGACCGGGACTAAGCAATCTTACACAGATTCGTTTCTGGTTGTCTTATTTGAAACTGTTGATATAAGTGTTGAGTTGAATGATTTGTTTTATTTATCGTGTATTAGAAAGTATTTAAAATAAAAAGGATTTTGCCTTTTTTTTTTAAATAAACCTGTAAACATTTTTTCTCACTAATTAATATTTTAAAAATGATTAGAATGCTAATGTATACTTGTGTCATTATTTTTCCTTAGATATTTCATTTAATTAAAAGTGTTTGTTTACAGGTGATGTTATGTTTGTTGCTAATTTCAATCCTCCTGGAATATACATGTCACACATAAGTTCCAGTGACAGCGAGTTAAGATTTACTGCAGCAATGCAGAATGTTACATTAACCTACCCCTCCGCTGTTGATTATGATGTTAGCACATCAACATTATACTGGTCTGACTTGAGCAAGAGGACTATTGAACGTTATTCATTTGTCACGAACCAACATGAAGTTCTTTTGTCATCAGTTGGTAAGTAAAACAAATATTATTCTCAATTTTAATTCTTCTGTTTTTTTATTAGGAATAATAATGGAGTTGTCATTTAATTGTTGACATTTTGTTATCTTTTGTCCGAATACTGTAGGCCTACTTTTCATAATTGTTTCCTTTTTAAACTACTTACATTTTATTCATTCATAATGCCTTCGGCCTAAATAGTAATCAAGGTAACAGATATATAAGTACGTACGTACAAAATCAGTTAAACAACATCCTAAACATTGTTCTATTTTGTAATAATCAGTATCCATTTTTGGTGCATACTTAGTCATGTCGTATCGTTCGGAATGTGTATAGTCTAAGTTGTAACACTTTGTGCATAGTTTTAGAGAATAAGCACAAACAATAATTAAATCCGTCTGATTTTTATAAACAGTTTACCTAAACAATAGGATCGAGTAATGATTTCTGAAGCAATTACAATAAAGCGAGGGTAGCCCAATAGTCCATATTTACATCAGCGATTATACCATTATAGGGCCTACAGCAGTTTATATAATTCGAACCATAAATCGTAGTCCAGGTTCTACAAAACTGTGTTTAGAATTTATATTAGCAAAAAGTTAATATTTTTGCACATATGGCGTTTCATACGTATAATACTTGAGGTCAAATTTTACAGACAAAAATCGAAACGCCGACTGGTGAACTAACACACTAAACACATAACTGTGCATCGCGAATTACTTATAGGCCTACATGTATTGTGATTAAACGGGATGCGACGATCCGAATAATACTCTAAAACCGACATATCTTGTACAGAACTTAGGCCAAAACTGTATCAATCTGCACATGATAGTCTATTAAAAATAATTATATTATACATAACCCGTGTGTGCGATTTGAGAGGTTGAACATTAACATTGAGAAAACTAGACATAAACGTCTCTAAAGATCTGCAATTTATTTGCCAATCCCTTTCAGCTAACATTTTATTTACTTGAGATTTATTTTTCAATAATATCTAAATCAACAAAGATTCTACACATAAATAAAACATTGCATATCCACAAGGCGTTTTTGTCTACTGTCTGTAATGCCGTATTTATTCAAGTGCGGTTTTATGGCGCGTTTATTCGATGGGAAAATCGCCCGGGCGTTTATTTGAGGGAGGGGGGGGGGGGGAAGGGAAACGTTTATTTCAAAGTATGTTATAATTATTATAACATTTATGTAAGTAAGATTCCACAGTATGTGATTACAACGTTATGGTTGTTTAATTGCTCATCATTATTTAAGGTTCGCTTGGTTTTGTCGTTGATGGAACTGGAAAGAAGCTTTATTGGACAGATAATAGAAAAGACCGAATTGAAGTAATAAATCTGGATGGAACGAACAGAACAATTCTGATTGACACAGGATTAATATATCCACATGCAATTGAGTTAGACACAACTAACGGGTATGTCACTATCTATATTTGTTTACAGTACAGTATGTCTTGTGTCAATTTCCATTAACTTCACATCTATCTTTTGATTGAGAAAAATATTAAAATGCAATAAAACCACTTGTACCATTTAAAATATGCAATGAGGAAAGTAATAGAGATTATGAAATGAATGACTTAACTCAAGTTTTAGTCATTTCATAAGATATCAATGCTAGCCCTGCTCTTATTAGTTGATCTACATTTCAAAGGACTGTGAACCACTCAGTACTTTAACAGACATTGTACCTACTTCGATACCTGTACTGGACTGATATTACTGCCGATATTACTTTAACATACATTGTACCTACTTAGATACCTGTACTGGACGGATTATTTGACCGACAAAATAGAGCGAGTGAAGTTAAATGATTCGAGAAAAAGAACTGCCTTAGTAACAGTACTTGCATACCCACGTGGACTTGTTTTAGCAGTTCCAGGTAAGTTTATGAGCCGTGATGTATATCAATTGTACAAACTAGTACTAGTAAATAATACTGTGAGCTACTAAGTTCAATTTTGTTAATTGAGGACGCATCCCGAATTTCCTAAAAAATCAGACCAATATGCGTGTATTATAGTTATGTAGGTCGGCAGTCACTGTTTATGTACATAGTCAGACCTGAAAACTACAATACAACTTGTGAAAGTTGTATTGTAGTTTTTAGATCAGAAAATAAATAACTGTTTTGCTGCCGCTGTGAATAAAACTTTATTTTACGTTTCATGTATCTTGGTATTTAGCCTATGTCTATTTTATATAGTTATAATATAGCGATTAATGCATTGTTTGGTAGATGCTAAATGTTAAAATTATCCATTTATTGTTTCATAACGTTATACGTTTACATATTACTATTACAAACTAATCCAATTTTAACAGAAATATTAGATCAGTCAAAAATTGCCTTTTTATTACTGTTTTAAAACTGCTCGCGTATAATGCTATGGGAGGTAAGCAAGCTTAAGGAGCCCGCCCTCAAACTCAAATTTTATTTTGAACAATTCTCTACAATGCTACATTATTAAACTAGTTGTGCCCACATTATGGTAGTAATATGCACAAATATGTTACTGATATGAAATCATCATCCTAAAAGTTCTAAAATTCACAAAAATAATTACAAAAATAAATTACAATAACTAAATAAATTAAACTTAATTAAAAACGAGTAGAGAGTAAATAAAAATAGCAATTTAAATATTTACAGCCAGTTCTTAGCTCAAAGTGGAGAATTTTACAAGACTGCTGTATCAGATATTGACAGTTTATACCATTATTTATTAATACAAAGATCATTGCACCGTACTGTAGATAATATTTGTATGTAAATATAAACTATTAAATGAATTTTTCCCCTTTATAATTATTGTCATTTCATTAAATGTTATAATAAATAACAACGAGGTTTTAATAATTGTGTATTATATAAATGTACGGTTACACTTTTAAGTTAGTATAATATTAGGTTCTGGGCGGTATGTAGCCTTTATGCAGCAGTTCAGTATTGTTTACAATAGTTAATTACAATTTTACATATTTTTCTTCAAATAGAAATGAATAGAGGTCATCGTGCAATACATGATGTCGGTATTCAACTGTACCATTATTACCACTATTTAAATTTAGTTAATAGTTCTCTCATTGTTTTCAATATAAGATGGAAAGATGTATTGGGGTGACACTGGAGCTAGAGTAATTGAGGAAGCTAACCTGGACGGAACTAACAGAAGAACGATTGTAACTGAGGTGGGTTACCTGTATAGAATTGATATTTATGGAAACTATCTGTACTGGACAGTTTGGGCTGCCGGCGGTATATATCGAGTTGATAGAACAACTGGAGTATCATCAACGGAAAGTAGCGATAGTCGACTAAATAGTCCAGAAGATTTATACATTTTAAAAGGTAGATATTCTATATTGTATTTAAATAAAGTTACTCATAATCAAACTATAATTGTAGATTTTTCTCTCAAATGGATGGATGGATGTGGGTGCTAATGAAACACTAAATAACATTCCATAACAGTTACCTTTATTCGAATTTATTACGGTTGGTTGCACATTGACTAGTAAACCATTTTTAGACAAAAACGATTTTTAAGACGAACCAGGACGCGATTTTTCCTCCGAAATCGGTTCCGAAAACCGGGTTAAGGAGGTATAAAATTATTCATACATACATCTTTGAATCTGTACATGCTTCAAATGTATAGAGACGGAAAGTTCATAGGCGTCTCGTTTATTGGTCAAATGAGTCGATGAAAATGAGACTCCTTAACCTTGTAACAGGAACTTCACCGGTACACAGATGAAAGATTCTTTCAAAGTTAATTCTTTACTATACTATTATATGACTCTATATGTCTCGAAATGATGTGAAATTACGTAATCTTAACCCTGTATATTGTACTTTCCGTCGAGGATAGACGTTGCACTTATGAATATTGTTTTAATTCTATTTTAAATTTAGATTGTTAGGTGTATGGTTATATTCTTATTTATTTACTTTAACGGTACACAGGGGGTGTCAATTGTGGGTCATATCACTAAAACAGTATACACACCAATAGACCAAAAGCATAGTTTATTAACTGAAAGTAGTTGACAGTCCAACATAACAACTGTTTAGTTCGGAACCACAATAATCAAATATCAACTTAAACTTGAAAGCCACTCCGAGAGTGCATACCTCCGCCTACTGTAAAATTCTCCTACATAAGAATTCTCCGGAAAAAAAAAAATATATATATATATATTTGTGTCTGTCCTAATGCTGTTTGTGAATTAGGCTAATTCCACTACAAGCGTGTGTATGCGAGTTTTGGTGTAATGGATATGTAACAAGCCTTTCAATTAACAATAGCTTCAGTTGACTTAACAATAGAACAGCAACGCGAAAATCAAACGAGTTAATTTGAAAAGAAATAGGTTTTATAAACTACTCGCATAAAAAAAGGTGGACATTAAATCAAATTATGTTTTAAAATTACAAATCACAAATTATAACTCTTGCCTCTTGTACAAAAATGGACAAGTAGTTCTCGAGAAAATACAATTTCAGTTTACTTGTTACTTTAAGACTGCTCGCCGGCTTTTGAAAAAATCTGTCCTATCTTTTAACACTAGCAGGTCTGAAAAGTATACTAAAAAGTGGTCCAGAATTGGGACCATGGTCCCAAATGGTCCCCTTGACCACATATCTATCTGTATATTCATTTTGGTAAAGATCTTTTAATTACTTTTTGAGTAATCCTGCTAACAAAAAAACAGACAAATAAACAAACAAACACACGCGATCGATTACATATACCTCCTTGGCGGAGGTAAACAAACACACGCGGTCGATTACATATACCTCATTGGCGGAACACACGTGATCGATTACATATACCTCCTTGGCGGAGGTAAACAAACACACGCGATCGATTACATATACCTCCTTGGCGGAGGTAAATAATAATAATAACGTCGTGTCGTAGTGTAGACACAATGTATTATAGTATTACTAGCAATTACAACCCGCCCCAGGGTGGGTTTCAAAATGAGTTTAAAGCCTTCTCAGTACATAACACCCGACGCCAGTATCTCCCTATACTCACCAACCTGCACCCCACACTCTTTCCAGTGCAGGACAGATTCAATTAAACTATAGCTTCAAATTGAGAGGGCATACATAGCTATGATAGGCCTATGGCTTAAGTACGTTGTAAACTGTGTAAATGAATAGGTGTCATATTGGCTGATAATTAAAATATCTCTCTCACCATCGCAGCCACAATCAACACATCTTACCTCCTCCCCATGACAGTTGAAATGTAGGCCTAGTAACTTTTTGTAGTACAATTCAATCGTATAGGCCTAGGCTACTTCATTACGCCAGTATTTTCGGTTCTCCTCCCAAAACACCCCAGATACTGGGTGATGTTTTTAAGACGGTTCCAGTACAAATTATGTTAGCCATCACTCTCAACCCATAATCCCTCAGTGGCAGTTTTCAAATGTAGTTTAAAACATTCCTAATACAGTTTCGGTCATGGTGATAGGCTTACATCCCCACCCCAAACTCCCAGCCGCTTCCTAGGGATAATTAAATACTTTAACATTTTCCAACCACAATTCTGGTCAATTTGATAGTCTACTACTCCTAGCCTAAGCAAAATCCCCTGAACCCCAACTCCCACACCCTATATCCACTATCCGCTATCCCCTGAACCCCAACTCCCAATCCCCTCTCCCACAATGGGCGTTTTCCTTGGAGGCATGCTGATGTAGTTGAACACAGTAACAGTAAAGCACGTGTATATGTTCACACAGGAATGGATGTCTGTAATGAGACAATCCAAGAGACCGATACATAGCTGGATATGGGTAAAGTACTTTGGTAAATGTGTAAATGAATAGGTGTCATATTGGTTAATGATTAAAATATGTATATCTAAATCTATATTTCCCCAAACGCCTTCTTGAGGATAATTCAAATACTGTAAAACTTTTGTAGTATAATTTTACAATTCAAGCAAAAATGATATTCAAATGACATCACAAACAACCCCCTTCCCCACCCCCCATCCCACAAATGTGGTTTAAAACCTTCCCGGTACAATTGCGATCATTTTGATACCCCATATGTATGGTTACATGCAGAAACAGAAATTTGTATAACGAACAAACATCGAAAGTGGGGAAAAGTGGGCCATTTTGGCCCCTAACTTGGATCCTAGATGGCGAATGATGTTCAAATATAGCTTAGAACATTCCCGGCACAATTGCGGTCATTTTGATACCTCATAATTATGTAAGATTATGTGCAGTAACAAAAATGTGTATAACGAACAAACAGACAGACAGACGGACGTACAAACTCTCTCACTTATAATATAGATTATTATGTGCAGTAACAGAAATTTGTATAACGAACAAACAAACAAACAGACAGACAGACAGACGGACGTACAAACTCTCTCACTTATAATATAGATACATACTGTAGGAAGCATCTCTTTTTTTTAAACAGTCACAATAATATAAGTAGGTAGACAATAGGCTTGCCACCTGGGCCCACATCATTAGGCTTCTACAGTATAATTAATATAATTCATAGTTTATTTTGTCATTTTAAGAGAGATGGAATAACTTTTTTATCAAATCTACCTGTCGCGTTCACATCAGGGACAGCTACATGTGTTTTACCTTGTGTCTTCATATATTCCAGAATTAAGCATACTTTATATTATAGAAACAATATTAGCACCGCTTTACATACATAGCTTTTAATCGTACTGTCGTTTTGGGATCTTTTGTATATTAACTCTACTATTTATTTTTTATTTATTGCAGATTCTGTGCCGTAATTTATTGCGGAGTTATTAGTTTTCATCATATTGAATAATTATAATGACCTAATTCTTACAGATTTAAAAAAAAACTCTTCTAATCAATGTTCAACAAATGGGGTGTGTTATGATCCAATTTCTACCCACTCGTGTGAATGTGATACAGAGTTCTTTCGTAAAGTTGGTAAAGGTCGAGGTTGTACTGGTAAGAAACCAAAGCTATAGCGTGTGGCTCGTTTGACTACATTGGACAAAGGAAATCCAGCGCCCCTTAACATACACACCGCGCGAGAAATGTACATAGTACGGTACTGCCTGTATTTGTTAGATCAAAGTACTTTTACGAGTAACTATCTTGGCAAAGCGAGCTCAGTGTCCTGTTGTTAGATTGACCATGGTTGAACCTGGATTTCCACATTCAATGTTTAGTCATCAATTACCATTTACAATTTCAAGTTCATTAAAGATAAATAACAAATGCTGGTTTGGATGACCATAAGAGCAAAGCTCGTTTACCGGTAAAATCAAATCATTAGTGAAAATAATTATATGCAAAATTTTTAAATAAAATGAAGAAAAAGGGTGGTCTAAGAAAACCAGGAAGGTTTGTATGAAAGAGACCCCAGATAACATGAATATTCTAAGAATGATGTAGCCGCTTATTAATAGGCGTGAAATTCCTATTGTTATTGATTATTAATTCGAAGCTGTAATATTTCCTTATAGAAGGTTGCCCTCATCATGTTGTAATAGTGAAAAATGTAAACTATACATTTGGATATACTCCGGCGGAAATGTTTGCAAATTCGATAGAATTGTGTGGCATGGGTGACAGTAAGTATAAATACCTTTATTACCTTATCTTTACATTTTATATTAAACGCAATCTAAGTTTGTCGAATGAAATGTTCATTTCTTAATACAGGTAATACAATGAGCTAAACGATTACTAGTTCGTGTTCTAGATTTATACAATATAATTTAAAATAAAATGTTTTGTTTCGTAAAAATTTAGCCTAATGCAATTTTACAAAGTGAAATACCTTTTTCGCCATCTACCCTTAATACTTATGGACAAAACTATCAAGTCTTGGTAGTTATCTACATGTAGCTGTAATAGTTTATCAAAAACAAATACACTAACGTTTGTCATGCGATGTATTTAATAATTACGGTGACCCGTAACTGTCAATACAGACGAGTATTTCAGAATTAAAGAACATCGCTGAACTAAAAACTACAAATTCAAATATCCTCCTCGCACAATATGTTTACAATATTATTAGAATATAACTTATAAATAGGCCTAAAATAACTTAAAATATGTTTTTCTTTAATTGTGCAATAATTAAAAATAAATGTATAGATAAATGCCTACTATCATTCACAACACAATAAAAGAAAACAAATGTTTACCTCCGAAATTTCAACTTTTAAATATTTGCAATAATATTCTTTTGTATCCCGCTTGACAGTAACCAATACGGCCACTGTAATATTGTATATAATGTATAAACAAATACCATAGATCGTACGTACAATACATTAAAAATTCACGAAGTTCACATAATCATGATGAATAAAAGGAATAAATGGTTACTGGTATGATTAGTAATTATTATAATATAAATAGTAACTATTACCCTGTAGATTTGTTATTAGGTTCATTGGCAGAGCGCATGTGTAAACGTAATCTAAATGGAGGAGGAGGCATCTGGGGAGAAATAAAATTAAATCTATGCGTAAACTATACCATTGCTGAGTTGGCTGAGGTAAGAGACGCCTAAAATGTTACATGCTGGGATTAATTTGAATTTATTTTGAAAATCATTATGAATAACACATACAAATTGATACATTCCTGTTATGGGCGACTTTGGTCGCTGTTGCAAGAAGATAAAATAAAATAAATAAAAACAATAATTACTGGCATTACAAATAAATACATTTAGGCCTAGTATAAAAGATTTGCCAGGATAGCCCAACAAGCGCGTATATTAGCTTATTTCTGCTGAGATCCTTTACCTCACACACACTTGAAAACGATATCTATACATTTTGTAATAAAAAAAAACCAATCAATTATGGTTAGAAGGCAGTGATTACATAATTATAGTATCAACAATTTTGTATAGAGAAATTTAGTCTTGAGTCAAGTACATTACCTTAGGTAACTTAAACTACAGCTTCCCTTTAGATTCATGTTGATGTACTAACAAATAAAACAGATATTTATAAAAATGACGATAATGTAATCTTAATAAAATCCTACTTTCACATTTCATAATTATTTTTAATAAATTATATTTATTTAAATAAATTAAATAACAAAAAAAGCAAACAATTGATAAATAGGCCTAGCTGCATAAGTATTTTTTTTTCAATCTTAAATTCTTTTTAATAAATGAATCGGTTTGCGTTCCATATGATGCTAGGGTAGGGGAGTTTTCGAAATGGAGCTAGTGATTTTTGGTTGTATTTTATAGATAAGGGTGACCAAAGAAAACGTTGAAGCAGTTGCTGAGCAGTTATCAGCCAATACTATTGAAAACAATTGGGACACAAACGTTACTATTGATGTCATTGCCTCGATTCTAGAAAAGTTAACTGACGTAGGCGCGGGGAAAGAAAGAGTGAGTTTGTTTATCTGTTTTTTTTCTTACTGCATCTGTGAACAAGATTGACAGAAAATGTATTTTGTTTTATTTTATTTTTTTCGCTGTAAGACTAAGACATTAATCCATTAGACTCTCGAGGAGAGGAGGAGAGAGTGAAACTGACAAGCTGTACTCATTTGTATAATGTCCTTTTTGTATTTTCCTAATCGTAGTATTGAGTTATAAATTAAAATATCAAATTATACACCACCGCTTAATACGTGTATCTTCCAGCTTTACCTTTTAAAATTATAAACTGTAGTTTAAACTCGCTCAAAACTCGCTCGCTTAATAACCGACACATTATTTAGATCTAGAAGTAAAATATATAGAAAATGCAGCATATACTAGAGCTATTTAAATAATTGTTTTTACAAACATTTTATCTATTTTTAGGTAACCGACGAAACAGTGAAAGTTGTGAGTAACATGCAAAATGCTGCCGATGAACTCTTTTTTAAAAAAAATCAAAGCATAGCCGACACTTCTAGAATAAAACGGTCACTTGAAGCTCAGCTAGCATCACTGTCAGATCATAAAGGGGTTGAAAAGAATCTAGCTGTGCATACAAAACAGTATCTTCCTGATGTATTAAACAAGGGTATTGGGTATTTTATAAATGTAACTAACTCTGGAACTGATATTCAAGACGAGTACATACACACAATAAACGAAGTGGACACTTTTATAACTGAGAACATAGATTCATCGATATTTTTGCCTCCTGGTTTTTTAAAATTAAATCAAGATCAAACTGGTTCGAACAAGATCCAAGTGAGCGTCATTGTCTATCGAACATCTAAGTTATTCAAATCTAAACGTTTGATGTCCAATAACAATACTTCAATAGGAAGTCGTGTAATTTCAGGTACCGTTGAAAACGTCACAGCAGATGGTCTAAATGAGCCAATCAGAGCAGGATATAAACCGGTTGTGGTAAGTTAACAGGGAGGAGTGGTGACTGACAAGAAAACGCAGCTCAAACAGATATCCCACAAAAAACATTCGAAACTTGTATTAACGAAGAAGGTTAGGTTACAGTATATGATACTAAGAAATACATGTAAAACACATGTGACGTTGATATTAGGCAAATCTAGATACATTAGGCCTACCGAGAATCGAGTGCATGGACGCTAGTAGGCCAAACGATTAATAATTATTTTCAAAATTCTCAGAAGTCATATAATGTTTTGTTTATCTATTTATTATTTTGTAGACTCGCTATATAGTTTGTACAAGTATTGGAATAAAACTAAAATAATTATTGATCGTGTAAGGATGACCCTTTGACCAAAAATTCTGGAGTTTGATGTTGGTACTATACTGACCTGGGTGTGTTTCCGCAGTTCGACCTCCGGAGAACATTCAGCTAGCTGTTCAACTCCGATGTTTTGAACTCCGGAGTTTTGCTTTTGTCTGAAAGGGGTATTATTAGTACAAGTAAATATTTTGCATTTTTTTCTTACTTTATTTAATTTACTATAAATATAATTGAATTATTACAGGATGTACTCGGTAAACCTGAATGTGTGTTCTGGGATTTTACAATGGAAAACGGACATGGTGATTGGTCCAACGAAGGCTGTTACTACAAAACAACATCAGACGATCGGTTCGTCTGCTTCTGTAACCACTTAACAAACTTTGCTGTCATTATGGTTAGTCTGCATACTTTCAAAAAGTTAGGATGAACTGGAATAATATTCTTTTTGGTCCTTTAATTATTTTTGTTGCAGTACAGTAGTACAGTACACAACTTTTCCCTTTCAGCAACCGACCAACCAACCCTTAAATACAGCATTCATATAATTAGAAATCCCTTTCTGGTCTGCACATTCCTTTACATGTTTTGTTGTTTTGAGAACAAAAGTAGAGGGTTAACGTTTGATATTATTATGCGTATTATTATTGCCTACTTAATCCAACTTTGTTGTAACAAGCTGGACTGGTCTGCTATAGAAATGTACATGTAATAAATATTTACAGAATGTGTTTAAAAACTTTAAATAAAAGTAATTATCTGTTGTTATTCTGTAGGATTATTCAGAAGAAGAAGAACAGACCACAATATTTCAGGATGTTCTTACATACATCAGTGTCACTGGATGTGTCATCTCTCTCGTTTGCTTAGTGATCACGATTATTACAATCATTTACGTCAGGTAAAATTCGAAAAGAAAAATAAAACTGAATGCATAGGCTAATACGTACTGAAACTCAACATACGACAGTGTCCATTGTGATAACTGCATTAGTGATAACTTTTACTATATGCACCTCGATGAATTATTTGTATGTTAGGCCTAAAATGATGGCATGTTTTTGTTCCTTTAAATTTAAAACCGATTTTTTTCAATAGGAAATGGCCTATTATTATTTAGTGTTTAATTTATTAGTTTTGACATATTTGACTTGTTTCCCAGAATATCGACAAATGTACCCACAAGATTAACGTATTTTTATTTTTTTTAAATTTATATATTTTAGAGAATTACGTGGAAAGTGGCCTCAACGTATACTATTAAACCTGTGTCTTTCACTGATCTTTCTATACACTACATTTGTGGTCGGCATTGAGTTAACATCGTGTCCAAATTGCTGCATCGTGGTAGCCATTCTTCTGCATTACTTTGTTCTCACAACACTTTTCTGGATGCTTGTCGAAGCCGTAAACATGTATCTGGAATTCCTTTTCAAACATTACCATGCAGGGCGTTTTTTTATGTTGTCGCTATTGGTTGGCTGGGGTAAGTTCTGATGTTTCTACGGTTACATTTACAAATAGAATCGGGTAAACGATCGTCTGCATTCGTGTCATCAACACGACGCTTTGCCGACTGAGCTATCCGGTCATCTGGTTTATATCAACGTTAAAACTAGATTCTTTTCCTCAAAATGACGTCATGCAAATTTATGGCGTAATCAATTTGAACACTTGCAGTAGGCCTACATGTTGCAAAATGAATAAAATAATATCTTACAAGACGCACACAAATAAATACAAATTAAAATACGAACGTTATGTATTATGTTTTTAATTACTTTTTGTATGAATATTTTATTAATCTACAATGTGGTGAATAGTAAAGAAATTCACCATAATCATATGACTATAAAGAATGTAGTCCTAAACATTGGTGTCTCAATAAGCATCCACACAATATGCTAAATTCCATCATTTAACAATAATTGTTTTTCCTAATAGTTATACCTATATTACCCGTTCGAATCATTTCCGTTTTGAGTTACGAAGAAACGTATTTCAACGAGGAGTAGTAAGTTTGTTTTCTGTTATATTACGGTACTATTATATATGTTGCTATGAAATGACAGTACGCCTACATACAGATTTTTGTAGAAAAAAAAACTGTCCATCATTTAACAAGATTGAAATCGTAAAACCAACTTAAAAATTAAAATAAATCAAGTTTTTAAAAATAATATTATGAAAACAGTAATTGGAGGCAACAACGGAAAAAGAAAATAAGTTTCAAAAATATTTTTTTAGAAAAGAACATAATTATTTTAAAATATGGAATTATGTAATATCAAATTTAGGACATTAACCAAAAATAACCAAATCTATCATATTATTATAAACAATTGTAATTTTTTAAATAAATAAATTAGAGTTCACACAACATTTAAGAACCAACAAGAAAGATGACATTTTCGAAAATATTCGATTTTTTATTTTTTAGACAAATTAATTAATTTATTTTACACATTTAACATCACTGTAATGAGATAAGAAGCTCTCTCTACACTATAAAAACTTTGTGACAAAAAAATGTGATGTTCCTATGGACATGATGATGGATGATATCACCATATTTAGGCATATCACTACCATATTTGGGCATATCACTACCATATTTGGGCACATATCACACGCTTTTTTGTCAAACTAGTTTGATAGAGTAGACAGAGCTTTATGAAAGATATACTGTACACTTTGACTTTAATGCAGGTTGCGCATGCGTATTACTAGAAATTTAATCTATTTTTTTTCTTTTTAGTTGTTTCATGAAACATGGATATTCGCTATACTTTGGGTTGTTATCTATCTCAGCAATTGTACTCGTTCTCAATTTCGCCGTGTACGTGAGCATCATCCGCGGGCTTACATGTCGACCAAGACCAACGGAAAGACAAGATACAATGAACGAGCTGATCTCACGAGTACGACAATCTATCATGATAACGATGCTTTTTACTTTAACCTGGATCTTTGGATTTTGCTCCTTTACTTCTTCCGAGACGGTTCGACATGTGTTCCAATCTCTGTTCTGCGTCTGCAATTCTTTGCAAGGTATCCTTATTTTCGTAATACTGTGTGTTCGTCACAAGGAAGTCAGGCTTGCCTGGGTGAAATGCTTCTGCTGTCTAGAAACTATTACCGCTACTGACACTTCAAACAAAACTCCGGGAAATGCGATTGCAACTACTTCTCTTTGAATTCGAAACACCCACTTTTTAATGGTTAAATGTTGTTTACATCGATTAATAAGTATAAAAAAACAGCAGCGTAAAATGTAAGATTAAATAATACTTAGTCTAGTTAAAATTGTATTTACTACTTATGCCTAAATTTCAAAAGAAAATTACAATGTTATATGAATTAATTAAAAGCGAAAAAAAAATTTCACATATGAAATGCCAAGCGGGTTGCCTCGGTTTTTAGTCGCGTGCAACGCGACTCTACAGCTCACTATGTCGGTCGGTCACTCAGTCGGTCGGTTGGTCGGTAAACACTAACTTGATCACGAGACTGCATCCATGTATATGGCCTTGTTACAGTACCATATAATATCACCAATAATCATTCGGCCTAAGAAACGTTATTTGAAATATAATTTACCACACTAATCATACTAGTTACAGTATTTTATTATATTAAGCAACCCAGCAATGGCAATCAAGGAAATACATTGACCAAACTAAATTGTCTTAATTAAAATATTAGTATTATTATTATTTGTTCGTTTTTATGTTTAAACATATTACATAGTGCATATCGTTTTAAATCATTCATCAGTGGATCCATTTATTGTCATTTGCATATAAAATTTACAATTATGCTTGCTTATACTAAAACAGATAAAAAAATACAATTACAATGTTGTTTTGAAGAAATGTTGAAACGAGGAAAAATACAGGCAAAGTTGTATAATGCAAACCTCTCGAGTTGATTTGACGCTGTTTATTTGAAGAAAATAAATGTTACTTTGAATTGAATTGAATTGAATCACTTAGGCCTACTTGTCTTTACTTTACTGGCCTACGATTCCCCATTCTGCGTCCTGACCCGGGATGCACACCCGGGATAAACAACCGTATACTCTTCGCATCTCAAGAGTGTAAAAGTGGTAGATTTTTAAATACTAGTCATTCATTAACTGAGTAATTTTGTTTTGAATTAATCTATTGAATATAAAAATATACTTCGTTGTTATTGCTTTGGATTTACGTGAAATATATAAAGATTATTTGAAATTATAATTTTAAATTTTTTCCGTCATAAACAAATCCTAAATTATATTATAATACGGTAGTTGGAACATTTTAAAATGTATATAATATGCATAGTGTAGCTTTAATATCAATGTCAGTTGATGTTTGATTTTTCCCTTTTTTTTTCTTTACAAACATTGAATACAATTTAATAATGTGAATTGCCAGAACAGCTTCACTAACATACTTAAATATATTATAAAAAGTATAAACTATTTTAAATAAATATAATATTTAAGATCAAATAATTATTAGGTATAACAATAACGATCAAGTTATAAATACAGTTTTTTCCGGATGTTAGTTTAAATGATGACACGTCATTACATTTAGCTTGTAATATTCCTGTGCAACCATTAACTAACTCTACCGTGCAATAGATATAAACAAAAAATGGCACGAATATCAACAAATTAAATTGGTGGAATATAGGTGTGTTATTAAATATTGATAACTTTTAACTTTTAAAATACAATAATAGTACAGTATATAAGTTTTCTCATTTTTCATAACTTAAATATTTGTTATGTATTTTTTCTTATGAATTTAAGGTAGGCTTTTTGGTATGAATACAGTACATTACCGTACTATGTATACTGTACTAAAACCAATATCTGTAATATTATCAGTGCTATGAAATAAAAGTAACATAGAAACTCATTGTCTGATTAATATTTTTTTATCAGCTTCAATAATTCGTGTGTTTTCCGCCGTTTATATGGAATATGGAACGCCATAATCACAAGTGGTGTTGTGTATAGTTGATGGTGTGTTGCCCTACTCTTCTGAAAGATGTACTGGGTTCTTTAAAGTGCACACGAGCCAGATGTGTACACCGGACCTTTAGTTTTAAGTCCTTATCCGATAAGACTCCGATAGTTCTACCACCAGAACAATGGTCGTGGAGTGACTCGAACCTGTGCCGATTGTATATCTGTGGTTTGCGGCGGCGCCCCTGCCTAAACCGCTCGGCCACTCATTAGCCTCTTTCTCACAGATGTGCCTGCAATATCCGGTATGATGCTGGCGTCGTGCCGGTATCGTTACCGGCATATACTCATTCTCATCGGACTATCGTAACGGAAATATAACCGGTATATACCGGCTTTCTGTGAAAAAGGAGTCGGGCATATTCGGCCAATAAAAAGTCTCTGACAAAATAATTATTGAGGGCGTCCTTTATTGTTATTATTTTTGTCCAGCGATATATGGCGGCGAATTTTAAGTTACAGATTATTATCTTCCTTTATAGCATATTTATGCAATACATGCTATGTACAGTATATTGTGCATAATTATACAGGTACAGCAATTAAATAGCCGTCATCGGCAGTGACCTTAATTAATTGGAAAGAAATAAAAAACAAAGAGCCAGTAAATTCGTTGGTGCCGTTCATTTTAAAAGTTCATTGAGGGTCGAAGTTTGCCCATTTTTTCGAAAATTTTCCTGTACTATAATACAGGTATTCCATTTAAAAAAAGGGCTAGAATATCGAGTTTTATGTCGAGGTAATATGCGCAGAACACATTATTTCATTCTGCGCATGTCAATTATGATATGATCAGTTGCATAAAAAAATATAAGGGTCGAAATTTCATTTATTAGTATAAAAATCAAATAATGTGTTCTGCGCATGCCATTTTGTCAACAAATAAAATATCAACTTTTTAAAATACCTTGAGGTACCATACGCAAAACACATTATGTGAGTCTGGGTAGGCCTATTGTCAATTATAGTATCACTATATCATAATTGACATGCCCAGACTCACATAATGCGTTTTAGTAATCAGGCTAGTTATATAACAACATTTAAGGATCGGAATTTTTTCGGAAAATTGCTTGATTCTGCGCATGCCAATTATTATATAGTATCAGTCCATGTCCATGTACTGTGGTATTTATATCCAAAAAAAAAGAAAAGGGTTGAAATTTTGCCATTTTTTCGAAAATTCCCAAGTTATAGAACAGGGATTTTTCGCAAAATGGCCAAAAAAACGACTTTGTAAAATGATGTATTTATTATTATTATTATTTATTTATTTATTTTATATATATTTGTCCTCAAGCTTAACTGGAAACTGAGGAAATTCGGATTAGGCCCTCCACGGACCCACGGCAGCCAGCAGTGCAGCGCCTACCATATCAGCACACCGGGAGACGATCCCCTACTCTTTCGAATAGTGTACCAAGTTCTTTAACGTGCACTGTTAAGTACACGGGACCAACGTGTATTGAGGTAACATGCGCAAAACACATTGTTTGATTCTGCGTATGTCATTTTGTCAAAAAAATGCCAATTATTATAGTAATATTAATCTGTTATCTAAAAAATATAGGCCTAAGGGTCGACATTTGGCCATTTTTCGAAAAGGTCTCTGTACAATACAGACGTTTGTGGCGGAAAATGACTTTTTAAATTTAAGTTAACATGCGCGGACGACAATATCTGATTCTTCTCATGCCAAAAAAATGAAAAAGTTGACAATTGGGGAATTTGGCTATTCTCTTCTTCGATACATGTTTAGAAGAGAATTTATATATCATCGTTTGCCTTGCGTTTTATGCAAATAGGACTGTGCAGGTGTAGTGGGACTGGGTGGGTAGGTGGTTTGTCAGCCATTCGCGGTCAACACACCACACTGTTAAGTTCTCTACCAAACTCGCATTAACAGTCATTCCCATTTATATTTTGTCTCTTTGATTCAGAACATGACTTAAGTGGGGGCCTAGGCCTAGTAATATGTTAAGCTTCAGGAGCTTTGTCAGGGTATCCGTATCAGGCGTCAACAGAAGCACATGTCAACCGCAGTACCACAGTCTTGCTGTCCTAATATATTGCTGTCTTAACAAAAGTATGGAAGGCAAGATACATCAGCACAGCAACAAAGATCAAAATATTCAACTCAAATGTCAAATCAGTATATGGATCAGAAACATGGAGAACTACTAATCAAATAATAAGGAAAATCCAAGTGTTCATCAATAAATGTCTGAGAAGGATTCTCAGAATATGGTGGCCAGAAAAAATAAGAAATGAGGATCTCTGGGTTAGGACTGGACAAGAGCCAATGGAAATTGAGATTGGCAGAAGGAAATGGAAATGGATTGGTCACACACTAAGGAAACCAAAACACAACATGACTAGGCATGCCCTAACATGGAATACCCAAGGAAAACGAAATAGAGGACGCCCAAGGAACACATGGAGGAGAGAACTGAATAAGGAGGTGAAGGATGCTGGCTATAAGTGGACATAGGTGGAAGGAATTGCCCAGAACCATGTGAGATGGAGACATGTAGTTGATGGCTTATGCACTGCTAGGTGTAACAAGGCTTAAGTAAGTAAGTATAGTATAGAATATGTATGAGACATGATTGTACTATTACATAGGAAATGTAAAGAAAAAATCAAAAGTGGTTAATATGGACATCTGCAACGATTTATAGGAAAACAACTGTGGCAGGTCATGTTTTATCAAAACAACCCCAGGCTGCTGTGACGACACAGCTGCCTAATCAATGAAAAATATCTCCGCCAAGGAGCAGGTATTCTGAAATGAGATAATGGACAAGGGAGATAATGGACAAGGGAGATAATGGACAAGGAAGATGACCATCCGTCTAATTTTAAACATAACTTTTAGTTGTATAAAGAGCTCGTCGCAGGCAGGAAATATGAAATGGATTGTTTACAGTAAATTTTGCCTTCGTAGTAGAAGAACTCCATATTAAAAACTATAAGTATTTATTAATTTGGTGACGAAAACAACAAGCTTCTTTTGCAGCCTCTGACGAGGACAGTCTTTGGTCATACCAGACTCAACAGTTCACTATGTCGGTCGGTCGGTCTGTCTGTCGGTCCGGTATCACTATGCGTTTTATCGCTTTTCTGTACTTTTTGAACTGTTTTGATGTACAGACAAGTTTTACCTATGCACGCGACTTATGGCTGTTGGCCTTGTTACATAGTTCAGCTCTACTGTAAATCTCCTTAGTTCAGTCCTACAAGCTCTGCTCATCATTTTCTTGTCTAGGCCAACTGTTCTGTCTTTGTGGTTACAAACTCTGTCAGCAACCATCCGCCTCTGTACCGCTTTTCTTAGTCATGTTTAGTTTTCAGACCTCAAGTTTTTATTTTTTTAGTTATATTGTCTGGTCTATGCTCACCTTTCTTGCATCTATATAAAACAGTAAATTTGTTTACATAATTTCAACAGCTAAAAAAACTCGCAAATTACAGCATGGATAAATTATTTTATAATTTATCGTACTTATAATCCTACCTAAACTTATAAAGTCTGTTTTTTTTAATAGCACCCTCTATCCAATGTTATAGGAGAGAGCCTTTGTGGGGCCCTGAAGATGTAATAGGGTACTTATATTTTGTATGATAATATGAAAACATTAACGAATATATATATATATACGAATAATTTTTTCGTAGAACAATTGCTACACCACGATGTAACTTTGTAAGACTGCAATTTAAGACCAGGTACAGTAAAAAAGTAGCTATGTTGGTTTTTTTTACCTGAGGGTTATAAAAAACTACAATGTGTTCTTGTTATATGCACATTAAGGAAGTTTTGAAAAGAACAGTGAAGATCTGTTTATCATAAAGTAACATTGAATTGCTTCCTTCTGGTGGTATTAAGGCGGAAAGGTGATGTGATTTTTAACAAGGCCAACAGCCATTAAGTCGCGTGCTACAATACATAGTGATACCGGACCGACAGACAGACAGACCAACCGACCGACACAGTGAACTATAGAGTCGCTTCCACGCGACTAAAAACAACGTTTGCGTTTATTTTATATATTAGGTAGGCTAAAGAAAAAAGCACAAAATCTTATTTTGTAAATTTTTTTTTTAATGAAACAAAATTATGCCAAGTATGAAATGAAAAGTACAATTAATAGTTACAGTTCCATGATTCTTCTAACAAATATAAAATAGAAATGGTATGTTCTTTTAATGTAGCCTATCTCTTAAAACGTATTTATTATGTTCATTATTTATGTTTTTGTGGAATGAATTTATAAAAACAAATATAAGCATAAGATACTCTACAATACAAAACGGTCAGATTGGAATTTTACAGTTATTATACTGATGATAATGATATTGATAACAAGTCACTAATTGAATCATTTTCTTCAAAGTTAATAATGAACAAACTTCTTATATATAACTTCAAATCCTTTTTAATTTAAAAAGGAAAACAAATATTTTTTAAAAAGGTGTGCACTTTTAAAGGTGTATTGTCCCCCTGAAAAAATAAGTCTTAAAAAAAATGTTGTTGAATATGAATTTTAATGTAACGTAATAGTTATCCACTTTGACCAAAAATTGGACCAAAAAAAAATGTATTTACCTGAAAAAAATGTAATTTAAAGCAAAAAATGGTCAAATTGGCTGCCAGCCAATGAATGTTTGGTTGAATTTAATTATTTATTTTGTCATTTTACAAGTGAAAACATTATTTTTTGGGTGTTTTTTTTCTACGGAAGTGATTAACTTTATATTAACTACAAAATAAGGTATTCAAAGTCTGATTTAATTAATCTTCATTTTTCATGTTTTTGGGGGACAATACATCTTTAAGAAAACTGATAAAATTCATAATTTTTTTGACATACAGTATCTACCTTTCAATTCGGACACCTAAAAGACTAATGTCCATCTGTCCATCCCATTGGTGGATACCATCATGGTAAATACGACTGAAAAACCAGATCACATTAGAGGTCTTAGGTCATTTTTGTTAAGCTCTACTGATAAAACATCTCTTTCTTGTTTCCTTTTCCTACAGAAATATAGGAAAGGAAATACTATCAAAAGAACTATACTATATACACCAACAGTTCCAACAATAGCGACTGAACAAGACTCGTTACCATCATCTGGTACACGTGTTATGGTTAATTGTGGTTGTTTTTCATCAGTTGTTAGTACTTTAGTGACAGGTGGATTAATTCTGCTTGTTGGAATCATATCTGTAGGCCCACTGATTACTTTCAACAATACTTGGTCCTGTGCAGTTTGTCCCTGCTCATTTCTTACAACGCATTTGATTGCAGTCTGATGATCACTAGCTATAACTGAAGTTAATGTCAAAACAGATTCCATTCCCATATCATTCTGTGTATACCTGCTGCTTGGTATATTACCCACAAACCATTCAAAAGTTATTGCTGTAGAAGTAGAACTGAAGGCTGTACAGGTAAAGTTTGCTGGTGATCCTTCTTCATACTCTGCAGCTCCAGAAGTAACTGCCACTACTGGCATGTCAACAACAGTAAGCGCATTAAAGCTACAAGATTCAGAGTATGATGTAAAATGAGAGCTTGTAGAAGAGCAGCTTAAAACCATACCAGCATGGGAGAATTCTGCTGTAAAAGTGTATATAAGATAAAGTCTGTTATTATCTTCTCTTTCAGTTACTGTACTTGATAACGGTACGCCATCCTTATTCCATTGTAAATGAACTTTTGGATCACCAATTTCCGACACACACATCACCGCAACTTGAGTTCCAACAGACACGGTTGCAGAACTGTCCAAACCAGTACATTCTGGATATTCAGGGACTGATGGGGTATACAAGACATTCAATGTTGCTACAGTAGATTTAAAATCTGTAATAGCTGTACACTCATATGTAGTTTCCGGATGTTGACAAATTACACATTGATAATTTCCAGAATCTACACCTTTTACTAGATCAATAATCAATTTATACGTTCCTGTGTTACCTTGGTCCATTTTGGTAATTCTGTATCGATCTTCTGGGTCTTCACCATTTATATTTTCTAAAGCAACCTTATCAATATGGCGACGCGCCGAGAAAATCTCAGAATCTTTAGTCCATGCCAGAAAAAAAAACCCAGCAAGATAGGTTCTGTTGACAACGCATTCTAAAGTATGGTCTGCACCCTGTGTCACTTCAGCAGATTGTGGATCTATTAAAAACTGAGAATTAACACCAACCAAGCCAACAAGAATTAAAATCATCGGAAAACGGTGTAGATATCTAGATGTTTCCATACTTGTTGAGTATCTTCCTAGGGTACTAAGATGAATAGTAAACAGAATATTAGCACCACTAGACAAACTTTGGTTACAACAGGTGAGATACGGATAGTAAGTGATCCTCAAATCCCCTTCTGACTTCTCAGTACACAATAGCCAAGAGAAGGAGGCCTACAATGTCAATTTTTATCCTCAATTGGTGCTGGAATGCTCAACTTCAAAATATAACTTCTTTCTGAAGGGAAAGCCTTTCATGAAATTGTTCGAATACACTAAAAATACAAAGTTTAATACAGTAGTCCACTTAAAAACAGCTATTCAAACAAAAATCATCTCACATACTGTATGATGTTCCTACCAATATCACCTTTTATAACCAATCAGACTTTAAGCCAATGTAATCCTACATTCTGATTGGTCTATAAACAGATTACACCTTCAGTAAATACAGTAGTTCCACCCACCAAAGTGATTTTCTAACTACAGTACTTTACAATAGCCTTCCTAGTGTGAGAATCAAAAAAACGTTTTTCTTAAAATCAAATAAACATAAATAAAACATAGACTACCTACTTTTGAAAATGACTGGGTTCATTCCCGGCATAGCAATCAAAATTCCACAAAGAGAGATTGTAGAACCACAAAAAAAAAGATTTATCCTCGGCAAGATTTGAACATTGACATGCATAAGATGCATATTAAACATTACACCAAACTTGCATAATTTTTCACCACCTAATTTGTGGATAAAATACGGTATTTATAAATTTATACCGTGTTTTTTGTATCCTTTTCTGCTGCCAATAAAACATACCATATATTTTGATTTTCTGTAGTGTAAGCTATTTACAAATGGATATCCTATAGTGAATGAAAGTAAGGAACAACCATCACAGCAACTGCAATTAATCTGTTGGGGAAACAGACATTTCAGAAAAATTAAAAAGGAACAAACAGGACAGCCAGATTTAGAAAGGAAATTTAGCAAAAATTAAAGGAAAGTACGTCAATAAAAAAACAAAAAGAGACTGTGAAAGTAGAGGCTACAACATTGCCAAAGACAACAAATTCTTTCGGGCAAGGAAGGAATAACTTGTTCCCATTTTAGGGGATCGAAAGGCGGGCTGGTTAAAAAAGATGAATTTTAACATGACCACCCAAGATAGTACTTCTAGCAGAAACAGGGTACTCAAAATTCAGTATAAAATTCCACAAAGAGAGAATGTAGAACCAAAAAAAAAAAAAAGATTTATCCTCGGCAAGATTTGAACATTAACATGCATGAGATGCATATAAAACATTACACCAAACTTGCATAATTTTTCCCCACCTAATTTGTGGATAAAATACGGTATTTGAGGATATGCAAAAACAGGGCCATAGAGAAAGAGCATAAATACAGTAAAGCTATTGTTAATTTTCCTCACCACAAAAACAACAATGTGTTCTTGTTTAACATGCATTACATTAAGGAAGTTTTGAGAAGTAGAAATCAGTTTTTCTAATAAATTAATATACAATTGCTTCCTTTTGGTTTTCATGCGAAAAGGTGAGGTAATGTTAAAAACGGAAAAAAACGACATGCCTTTATTTGTACAATTGATTGTTAAAGAAAGCACAATATCTTACTCTGACACGTGGGAAATTAGTGAGTGGGGAATCAATTTTGCACAAAAAAATGTTGTTTTCTATTATCTCGGACTCTTATTGCAAACGAATCGGGGAACCCCCTTTCAAGGCAAACAACATGACATCACGGTAGAATAACTACTATATAATTTATGCATGAGCTTTAACAAAGTGGGCGGAGCTTAGCATGAAATTCCATCCTCTTGACTTTTTGAGAACGATGAAGTTGCCATTTTCCCGTTTACGAAGAACGACTAAAAATAATGTACATAAATACAGTTCAAATTACACTTAACATGGAATTTTCAAAACTCTAAATAATATTTGAACTTCAAATTTAATTGTTTAATGAAATAACATTTTTATTGGGTTAATATTGCTGTGTTAAAAGTGGCGTTTGAATGCGAGGCCCTAGCTAGGAAGGCTTATGCTGTATCACCAGAGCCAAGTGCTTCAGAAGGGCACCGTGCCAAGAGACAGGGGAGGGAGAGACTACCGGTCGTGTTTCGTAAAGTTCCTAATACTCAATGAAGGAATCGTACAAAAGGAAAAATAATATGCTGATTTGTGGAGCACGATTATTAATGCACTGTGATAAAACGGTGCTGTCACACATGGAGAGTGTGTCTATGCTTAAACACTTTGTCTTCTTTCCATTGAATTTTAGGTGATCTAAAAAATGTTCTCATTCTTTTTTAATAATTCAGAAAATAAGTCAATCTTTTAAGGACATTTTACAGTAGATGTTTTAACATGGTGTCCTGAAATCCCCTGAAAATGTTATTTCTGTTCTATTTTCTTCCTTGCACAACATTGTTCATCATCGATCGTAAGGATGTCTTCCGTTTAGAGAAAAAGCCGTATAGACTGCAATTGCAACTCAGATAGACCATAATTGAACTATAATAATATTTATTGACATTCTTATATTCATCAGTGACATACAGTACAACAAAAGGGAGTGTCAAAAGATGTAAATCTTTGATAGAGAAAAAAGAACTTAAACATAAATACAGTAACTATTGTTGGTAATTTTCCTATCATAAAAACCACAATGTTTTCATCCTTGTTTTCAACTTTAATAGAGCAAAGAACTTGTAAGCCTACAGTCGATCTATTGTTGGTTTTCCTATCATCATAAAAACCACATGGTTTTCTTGTTACATGCGTACATTATAAGGAACGTTTAAGAAGTAAAGATCAGTTTTTCTAATCAAGTAAAATTGCTTCCTTCTGGTATTGAGGAGAAAAGGTGAGGTAACTTTTAAAAGGAAAACAAAAAAAAATCACATATTTCTTGATTTTTACAATTGAAGTTAAAGAAAAAAAACACAATATATTTGTTTAGTTATGTCATTTTTACCAAATTACATGTTACATTTTTTACAAAATTATGCAATATAAAAAAGTAATATAAAAGTACAGTGTAGATTATATATATATATATATGGTTTCTTTGCTTAAGATATATTATTTATATATTTTTTAATATTCCATTTAATGTCACATAATAGTTATTACTTTGACCAAAAATTTGATCAGAAAAAAAAAATGATTTATCTGAAAAAAACTGTAATTTAGGCAAAAATAGTCATGATGATGATGGTGAATTTAACTGTTATTTTGTATATTTATAAAGTGAAAACATAATTGTTTTTATTTTTTTTACAAAAGTGATTAACTTGATTAAAATTACAAAATGACATATTCAAAGACTGATTTTATTAATCTTAATTTTTCTTGTTTTTTTTCAAGACAATACAATTTTAAGTCTGAGGATGATACAACACACTATTCTCTATTAAATTTTAAAAATATCTTCACATTTTATAATATATAAGTTTAGAGTGTAGCTTACTTAACTAAAGTGCTAGTGTACAAAACAGATACAAAATGTGAAGAAATACCAAACAGGATCCAAACACAGTCTGCTATTGGTCAATCCAAAACAGACTACAAAAACAAAATTAATTACCATCTAAAAATTTACCAAAAATTTGCAAACATTTTATAGATTTATTAATAGCCGCTGCACAAGAATCACTACTATATTCTGATACAGGTGTTGTTTTCGATCCTTCTTCATCCTCTGCAGCTCCTGAAGTAGCAGCCACCACTGGCATGTCAACAACATTCAGCGCATTAAAGCTACACGATTCCGAGTATGATGTAAAATGAGAGCTTGTAGAAGAGCAGCTTAAAACCATACCAGTATGGGAGAGTTCTGCTGTAAAAGTGTATATAAGATCAAGTCTGTTATTATCTTCTCGTTCAGTTATTGTACTTGATAACGGTACCCCATCCTTATTCCATTGTAATTGAACCTTTGGATCACCAATTTCCGACACACATGTCACCTCAACTTGAGTTCCAACAGACACGGTTGCAGAACTGTCCAAACCAGTACATTCTGGATATTTAGGGACTGATGGGGTATACAAGACATTCAATGTTGCTACACTAGATTTAAAATCTGTAATGGCTGTACACTCATATGTAGTTGCCGAATGTTGACAAATTACACATTGATAATTTCCAGAATCTACACCTTTTACTGAATCAATAATCAATTTATACGTTCCTATGTTACCTTGGTCAATTTTGGTAATTGTGTATCGATCTTCGGGGTCTTCACCATTTATATTTTCTAAAGCAACCTTATCAATTTGGTTACGTGCCGAGAAAACCTCAGAATCTTTAGTCCATGCAACAAAATAATAACCAGCAAGATAGGTTCTGTTGACAACACATTCCAACCCATGGTCTGCACCCTGTGTCACTTCAGCAGATTGTGGATCTGTTAAAAACTGAGAATTAACACCAACCAAGCCAACAAGAATTAAAATCATCGGAAAACGGTGTAGATATCTAGATGTTTCCATACTTGTTGAGTATCTTCCTAGGGTACTAAGATGAATAGTAAACAGAATATTAGCACCACTAGACAAACTTTGGTTACAACAGGTGTGATACGGATAGTAAGTGATCTTCAAATCACCTTCTGATTTCTCAGTACACAATAGCCAAGAGAATGTAGGCCTACAATGTCAATGTTTATCCTCAATTGGTGCTGTAATGCTCAACTTCAAAATATAACTTCTTTCTGAAGGGAAAGCCTTTCATGAAATTGTTAAAAATACAAAGTTTAAAACAGTAGTCCACTTAAAAACAGCTATTCAAACAAAAATCATCTCACATACTGTAGGATGTTCCTACCAACATCACCTTTTATAAACCAATCAGACTTTAAGCCAATGTAATCGTACATTCTGATTGGTCTATAAACAGATTACACCTCCAGTAAATAGTTCCACCCACCAAAGTGATTTTCTAACTACAGTACTTTACAATAGCCTGCCTAGTGTGAGAATTTACAAAATGTTTTTCTTAATATCAAATGAACATAAATAAAACATAGACCCACCTACTTTTAAAATTCAATCTGTTATTCTTAAAAAGTGCATTTATGAAAAAGTTTTGAGGACGACTCCGAAAATGACTGAGTTCATCCCGGCATAGCAACATGTTTTGATACCGTATATTTTGATTTTCTGTAAGCATTTACACATGGATAGCCTATAGTGAATGAAAGTAAGGAACAACATCACAGCATTTGCAAATAATCTGTTGGGGAAACAGACATTTCGGAAAAATTAAAAAGGAACAAACAGGACAGCCAGATTTAGAAAGGAAATTTAGCAAAAATTAAAGGAAAGTATGGGGTATGCGGACTTGTCGTTGAAACAAGTCAATATAAAAACAAAAAGAGACTGTGAAAGTAGAGGCTACAACATCGCCAAAGACAACAAATTCTAAAACTAATTCCGGTAAGGAAGGAATAACTTGTCCCCATTTTAGGGGATCGAAAGGCGGGCTGGTTAAAAAAGATGAATTTTAACATGACCACCCAAGATAGTACTTCTAGCAGAAACAGCGGTACTCAAAATTCAGTATAAAATTCCACAAAAAGAGAATGTAGAACCAAAAAAAAAAAAAGATTTATCCTCAGCAAGATTTGAACATTAACATGCATGAGATGCATATAAAACCTTACACCAAACTTGCATAATTTTTCCCCACCTAATTTGTGGATAAAATATGGTATTTGAGGATGCAAAACCAGGCTCATAGAGAAAAGAGCAGTAAAGCTATTGTTGGTTTTTCTATCACCACAAAAAAAAAACAATGTGTTCTTGTTTAACATGCATTACATTAAGGAAGTCTGGAGAAGTAAAGATCAATTTTTCTAATAAATTATAATCCAATTGCTTCCTTTTGGTTTTAATGCGAAAAGGTGAGGTAATTTTAAAAGGAAAAAAAAACAACATGCAACATTATTTGTACAACTGATTGTTAAAGAAAGCACAATATCTTATTCTATGCGCACTAACTGATCGACACGTGGGAAATTAGCACCAAATTGCTCTTCTTGTGTTTGGAGACATACTACAGTCATACAACTTTTTTTTAAAGAAATCAGGTCCTAACTTGGCTGGGAGTCATTGGCCAACTAGGTCTACTTGACCTTTCTGGGCTAGCCTACTATTACAGGCTTAGGGCCTAAAAATGTATTTACCTGTATTTCACAAAGTAACAAGCAATAGTCTTATTGATAATAAATCACAAAAAAGTCATCTATAAAATAAAGACAGAAGTGAAGAATCTCTCTCCAAATATTAAACATGTATTTAGGGCTACAATTAAATATTGTTTTTTTAATTATAATTTTTATCTAAATTGCTTTGTTTAATAAAAGAAACCATGTTGTTGGTACTTGTTCTGCTTGCTCTAGAGGTGTTTCTATGACACCGCATTGGATACACTGTAAGGTAATGGAAGTAAATTCGCGCTTGAAAGCAGGCACGGAATTCCCATTTTGGCAATTTTAAGAGAACGATTAATTCTCTCCTTAATTAGAGGTCAATAAGGAGCGCGTAGGAGCACAATCACGCAGGCGCTCCTTAAAAAAATGATGAACTGCCAGTTTCACGAAATGGAAGATATCTTTGAATGATGACAAACAATGAAACAGAAATAACATAGCGAGAAATTGATATTTTTGGAGCACAAGTTTACTTGAAAAATGTCTAATTCCTTAACGGACATTCTGATGGACAAAATGTTTACTGTAAAAGGTTAGCACATCAGGGGAAATTTTTGCCGTTGATGTAGCCTACTTAGTCTGTGTATACTAACATTGAATCTAAAAAAAGGGCACCTTTAAAATTTAAGGGGGGCGGGGACCTGTGGACCACCCCCTTGGATTCGCCCATGAACTTTGATAGAGTAAAAAGTTAACTTAAACATACATACAGTAACTATTGTCGGTTTTCCTATCATAAAAACCACAATGTTTTCTTGCTTTTTTCTTTTAAATCAACTTTAATAGAGCACTTGTAAGCCTACAGTCGATCTATTGTTGGTTTTCCTATCATCATAAAAACCACAATGTTTTCTTGTTACATTCATACATTACACTAAGGAAGTTTTGAGAAGTAGAGATCAGTTTTTCTAATAAAGTAATACAATTGCTTCCTTCTGGTATTACGGCAAAAAGGTAAGGTGATTTAAAAAGAAAAAAAATCATTCACATTCCCTTTATTTTTACACTTAATGTTAAAAAATAATTTTAAAAAAGCACAATATCTGTGTCATTATTTTAAAATAACATATTACAGGCGAAGATTTTTACAAAAGTATGCAATATAATAAAGTTATGAAATGAAAGTTATTGTGTTGTAGGCCTTGAATTTGGTGATTTTAGGGGCAAGGCCAGTTAGCATCCAGTTTTTCATTAAATTAGGGCTAGCAAGGCCAACTTTGAAGGCACCAAAGCCATTATTAAACAAAAAAAATTATCGACAATTTATCACTACAAACGCGATTTCTTGTAACTTGGATTCCGCTACTGCCATATACGGCAGCTGTGGAATAGCCTGATACTGTAATTGAAAATTGTGCGAAAATGCGAGGTTTGTTTTTTTCTGCGCAAAACTATTTTGACAAAACAAAATGTCATAAAACAAGCTGAATTTTTCGATTAAAACACTAGAATAATACAAAGTGTGTGTCAACTTCAGAAGAGCAATTCATTCAAACAAAAAACATCTCATACAGGATATTCCACTTCTTATAAAAAAAAAGACAGACAAAAGCTAAATGTATTCTGATTGGTCTATTAAACAGATTATACAGTCACCTCCAATATAGTTCCACCCATCAATGTGATTTTCTACTAACCAATTGTATGTACTTGCAGTATGCCTGTCTAGTCAAATTCATTCTGTTAATTTAAACAAAGGTTCATCTTGATAGCTTTGGATGCCGAAATTGGACACACATCAGTAAATTACTTGTATTGTCCCCCAAAAACATGAAAAATGAAGATTAATTAAATCAGACTTTGAGTATGTTATTTTTTAGTTTTAATAAAGTTAATCACTTCCATAGAAAAAAACAAAAAAAAAATGTTTTCACTTATAAAATGACACAATAAATGGTCAAATTCAACCAAAGATCCATTGGCTGGCAGCCAATTTGACCATTTTTTGCTTTAAATTACATTTTTTTCAGGTCAATACATTTTTTTTTTATCCAATTTGTGGTAAAAGTGGATACTATTATGTTACATTAAAATGGAATATTCAACAAAAATTTTTTTAAGAATTATTTTTTCAGGGGGACAATACATCTTTAAGCTACCCTAATACAAATTTCAAACAGGCACATTAATTATTAGGTGATCATTTAGAATAAAATGATCACCTATTGTTATTGTATAAAATCTTTATTATTATTTTTTTTTTTATTATTTTTTTTCTTTTTATTGTTTCTGTACACTATTTTGTGTAACAATTATCTCAAAAAGTTTAATGTCAATGATTACAAAAATTTCAGAATATCTTTCAAATAATACAACTTAATCCTAATAAGCTTTCCAGCGTGATCACTCATCCGTGACGACATTTATACGCCATTTTGCGAAATCACATTATCAATCATATCTCCATAATTCATTATCACATATTAATGAAATTCACTACACGTAAACTTCAGATCAAGGGTAAAAATATTAGCAAATAAAAACGCACGCGCACGTAGGTTCATGCGCGTGATACCGCGCGTTAAAAATTTAAAACGCTCAAAATTAAGTTTTGATCAATTTAGAGCATGAATTAGGCCATTTGCGTGTTTCAAAAAATTACTGCGCAAAAATGCGTTTTTGCGCGCGCGATACTTAAAAAGCGTAAAAAATATGAATTTTTTTTACAAATCTCATTCTACTCACCATCCTTAGTACATTCACCAAATTTGAGTCAGTTCCGACTTAAAATAACGCTATACGAGCACGTTAAAAATGACAAAATGCGCACATTTATTTTACAAAAGTTCTGAAAATGGTGAAAAATAGGTCTTTTTTAAAATGAAAATAATTCTTCAGAATGCAAGATGACCCCCGATTTTTTTAACTTATTCTGGAAGCCATTGAGTTGTAGATATGAATTCATGTACACATTTTACGTACAAAATGTTTTGACGTCATCAAATGGCCACTTGAATTTAAAAATTAGGATTTGTTATCTTTTTGTGTAGATTATCACATTCAACAGAGCGCATCTTGGTTATGTGTGCTCGAATTTCGCACAACTTTCAGTATGTGCTTGCTTAATTAATTATCTTTATCATGAGTTGACACTATCTTCATTTTAATGACGTCATCACGCGTAAAAACTTGAATAACGTAGGCCGTGTAATTTCACCTTCGCAGTAAATTTGAATATCTTACAGCTCTTCAGAATTGAAGGTTACTTTGATGATTATAATTTATTATGAAAGCTGATGAAATTTAGATATTAATTCATATAAAAATTAAGCCTATCGGATGTTGTGACGTTAACATATGGCCAGTTGAAGTGAAAAAGTAGTTTTTTCATATTTTTCGTCAAAGTTATACACAATTCAAAGAGCGCGCACAGCGCTTCTACGTGCCAAATTTTTTTCCAAATCTTATATTTTTTTGCTCAATTAATTATCTTTCGAAATTGTCATCTTAAAGTTTAGTTTGATAACGTCATCATGCCAAAAAATTAGAACATGTGTCCCGTAATTTCACCTATGCTACACTGTATATAGATATACAGTATATACTGTACATATTGTATATGGCATATAGGCACAACTCAGCACTATAAGCATATAATAGGATGGCATACATCAACATTTTCCGATCGTATGTTAACGTACGTGCATGTTTAAAAAAAAATTAATTTCAGTAAAATGATAAAAATGATCACCTATAATTCGTCAAAGTGACGAATTAAATTCTAGTTGATAAATTAATGTTGTCATACATGTAGCAACTGTTATAATGTACAGTAGAACCTGTGTTTTACGTACCCCGATTTTACGTTCCCTGGATTTTATGTACGCATAAAATGACCGTTGACGTCATGCATAGTAAATAGTGTTATTTTCTTACATTGAGGGCGCAATTTAACAACACACCACAAAGTCAAGTCTGTGAGACAAGCCACACCCGTGCATTACTCATATAGCAGCGACTGCTTTTATTGATAGAAAATACAAAAACATTGATACAGCTCACTATGTCGGTTGGTCGGTAAACACTAACTTGAGCATGCCACTGCAGCAATGTATATGGCCTTGTTCTTGTTTATTTATTACTTTTAATTTTATTTATTATTACTTATTTATTTAAACATTGCACAGCTTGCATATACTTTTCTAGTTAGGCCTCACATCTAGCTAGGCCTACATTAGTCTAGGCTAAAAGCTAGTGACCTCTGCGTGAAAGAAGTAGGTAAACACGACAGTCTTTTTAGCTACAATCTACGTATTTGGGGGTCAATTTAAGGTCAACCTGGATTTTACGAATGAAGGCTCTACTGTATAAGGGTTTGATTGGCTATTTATTATAATTATTTATTTTATTGTGACAGTCAAAGGATTGTGACAGCAACAGTTAGTGGCATAACACATACATAAATATTAAGTTATAGAAAATATGAAGAAAAAAAAACAAATCGCAATTTTAAAATTAAAACATCCTAATAAAAAACAAATTTTCTTGCAGTGAATTGTCGGTCAACATTTTTCTCGGATTCCTGAAAATGCTTTCTAATACTAGAGCATAATTCAACAATTTTCTGAGGGAGGATCGATATTGTTTTTTCAAAACACAAATCAGAAATTTGAATAATAGCTTATTGTGTGCTTAAAAATTCCTTCTTCTCTAAACACAGCTCCTTGATGATCTACAAATTGTTTTTGTCCCATTCCCTACATTTTTTAGATCTAATTTAAGGTCACAAACTACATTTAATGTAAAAATAAATACTATATGGTCCTATTTGGATAACTTGTTTTGTCTTTAAAAGGTTAAAAATGTGAAAAATAGGTCGATTCTAATCATTAAGTGTCCCACTACAAATCTCAACATGCATTGCACAGGGATTTATATTTTTTTTTTTTCTGTAATTCATCCACTTTAAAATCAATCGTGAGGTCAAACCAAGCAAAGTACCAGGTTTCTCCAAATTTGTATTAACGGATTCTGGTAAAAACAGAAAGACAATTAATGCAGCAACTAGACAACGTTAAGCTAGGCCTATAGCTAGTGTACGATGTTTGTACGTTACTGCTGTTTACAAGCTAGGCCTACAAACTAAGCCTAGCCAGGCTAAAGACCGTTCACGAAACGTCATTCAGAGCGACCTAGGTAGTAAATGGTTTCTCTCTTTTTATCATAATTTACCATAAAACATACATTTAAGTCAAGGAATTGTATTACTTTGTGAAAAGTAAATTGTTTAAAATTATTTTTGGTGTTGCACACCAATAATAATCCACTACACTCGTTTCCAGTGAATTGGGCAGTACACTGGAAGACGATCCCTATACTTCTCGAAGAGTGCAATATGTGCACATAAGCTGTGTGCAACATTAAAGTCTCGTTCGAAATACAGTACGCTATTTACATGTATTTCAACCCGCCAGTTGGAACACACAAGAGAGCGACGATGGGATTCGAGCCGTGGACTGAAGCAAACATGGTTCACAGTTCAGCGCACAACGCAGTGATTATCACCAGTTTACTCGACTGTGTTATATTAAAGTTTTCTCATGTTTTATGTACATGAGGTTTTGGTCCAATACCACGCATAAAAAGTGAGTCACATACTGTAAATACTAAAAATACTACTAAAATAACAAGTAGTCTTCACGCACCTTACAAAAGTAGAGGCATTGAGTTGAAAATCCAGCAGCACTACTCTACTCTTGACTTACAGTAGGTCAAGATCCTGGTGACCATAACAGCCTTCTCATACTCTCCATAATCTGACGAGGTATCTTCAAAAAATCATCGTGAAGGAACACGGTTTACGATAAGATTTCTATGTGAATACCTGAAAAATTGAATTCAATCTGTTAGTGAATAGACATTCCAGTCACCGTCTCCCATTGTAATATACAGGCCCAAATAATACTCCTTTTCAGGCACTGTTTATTTATGCTTTTTCATTCATAATATGAAATTTACTAATAATATATTTAAAAATTATTATAGGCCTAAATATTTTCATAGATCAGTAGTAGTAGTAGCCTAGTATACATTTGTTTAAATTATGTATAATAATTATTTAGATAAAACTTGTATGGTTTGATTCCTCCATGGTTTGATTTATAAACTATACTGCCTAGGCCGCCGAGATACCTCAGAATATTACTAGGCCTAGGACTCCAAAACCACACTGCTGCACAGCCGGTCAGGTAAGTGAGGACAGGTCTATAAACTAGCCTAGCCCTAGCCTCTATTCCTATCTATGTCTACTACTAGGCATAGAATGGCATAGGCAGGCCTATTCTAGTACAAGCGAAGTTGTCGCGGCTAAATCACCAGTCTAGTAGCGTTAATAACAAGTTTTGGCCTGTAATGTAGGTAGGTACTGCTTTGATGCAAACCTTTCATTGCTTGGTTGAAGAATGCCACAGTGACAGGCAGGAATTTCCTAAAATACTGTGTACAACATGTGGTGTGACACGACCTTGTGCCATGTGGTGGTGGCTGTATATTGAGTAGAGGGCGCTCTAATGATTAGGAACACCGTAAACAAAACATACCCGTTGTTCTGAGGTTCAAGAAGTTGGCAACAAAGAACACAAAGAACAGTCTAATCGAAAGAAAGGGATATTTAAAATCATTTTCTGATTGGGAAGCACAGACGGTATTTCAGTCTTTCCTGACATCACGTACCACCAAACAACAATATCGGGTAAGAAATTTGATTTTATTTCCACACTGGAAGCTATACTTTTATAGGCCTACAGTAGGCCTACTAATAATGAATAATCGATAAAACATGGCAATAATTATTTTCTTTTTATAATTATTTTAATTACAGTTGGTTATTTATTGTATATGAAACATTTAAGCCGATATTTTTATTTTGAAAGAATTGTATCATGCATTAAGTATGTAACCCTAATGTTAGTGTCTACAATACATCAGCGCTGCAGCTGAGGATGGATGTCCCTGATCATCATTATGTCGAGTATTAGTAAATATCTAAGATGTATTACGTATAGTTGACTTAACTATGGAGTTTTAAAAATGTGTAGGCCTAGGCCTATATCCATTGATTTTAACCAAAATGTCATGCGAGTTTCTTTCGCTTTATACAAAATAGTTTCATTTTGGTTTTGATGAAGCCTATCGTACTTTTTTTCTTTATTACCACTTACGAAATCATGTCAATATCTTAATATTTGAAACATCTCTAAATGTTACGTATGTTTAAACGATTAACATGACGTGAAGTTTTATAAAAAAATTTCCTTATAATAATAAATTTGAATAATGACGGAATAACGTAACATATTGAGTATTATTTTTTACTGCATGATAATTGATATTAACTATATTACTGTTATTAACAACGTAATAGGACCATCGGCATTAGGCCTGATAAAGTAGATTTGTAGCATATTGTTTAGAAATGTGAATATAAACCAAATAATAATACGTCTTTAATGAGGCTATATCGTACATTTTTTTTTATCAAGAAATAAATAAATGTTAATTTTTGAACATCAATAAATGTGAACGTAGGCCTCCTATATTAAAATGATGTCACATTAAATTTAGAATTCCCACACAATAACGTACGGTAACAATTCTTTACTCTGATTAATAATAATAATAATATCAACGTAATAAGACCATCAGTCAGGAGGTCTGCTAAAGTATTTTCTAGGCCTATTGTGTAGAAATGTGAACAAACTAAATAATTGAATTAATGAAACAATGTGACCAGCAATATTTTCAACACCATCTGGTGAGCACGGTAAGTGGCCAGAAACAAAGTTAAAAAAAACAATATATCCGATAAACACAAAGCAAGTCAGAAGCTGGAACAAATGAGACTGTTCAATACAATATCAACACAATCGCTTTAAAAACGAATAATTTAGCAAAGGAAAGGCTCTTGTGTGTGTGTGGGGGGGGGGGGGGGCAGGGGTGGTGGTACACCTCTTGGGGTGTGAGACGAAAACTGTTGAACATGCTGTTATGGGGCGTCGTGCAAGAAATACTTTTGGAATGTGATCCTTACTGCCAACCTCACACTTTAACAATCTTGGAACCGCTTATTAGAGTAGGCCTAACTGGTGTGAACATTTTACAAAAATAAATTTAAGATCGACGACGAAGATCGAAGAGATAGTTACACATGAAAAAGGTTTATTATAGGCCTACACGATGTGAGATACAATCGAGCTCCCACGGGACACCTCGAATTGGATTGAAGACACAGTCGGGGCACGAACATGTACAAAGAGGGGAGTGTGTTAACACAACCAACCCCTATTGAAAGCGGACATGTCTCTCCAATGGGATAGTTTTTGGGTGTCCCCTTAATTTTATTTTTAAAAAGTCTTTAAAACAGAAACAGAAATGAAAAAAATACTAAATTCGTACAATAAACGATTATTATGTCTAAGGCCTAAATTATACTGATTCATTTTTTAGGAATCAAATTAGAAGTAAAATTACTTTTGTCTCATTAGATCCCTAAATATATATTTTTTTTAAATCAAAATAATAGAGATTGATACTGTATTTTTAACTTTCCCATAGTTCTGTACAAAGGACAAGTGGACCGAAAGTATTTCTTTATACCACAAGTCTAATTAAACAGTCTATTGTTAAACTAAATACAATTCAAGCTGAAACAGAGACACCGTGGTTTTATACCGTAAAAGTTCTTTTACTTTCGATTAATAATATTTTACATAATAATTATCAGGAAATTTGCTATTCAAATAGTTTTAACAAAGTAGAACAAACGGGTGACCTTCGCCTTACAAACACTCAGGCCTACCCACATAAATGTACCGATTATAGTTTTGTTAAAAATGCACACAACATTGGTCATACTCTATATTCGTCAATCAAACCAAGACAATTACGGCGATCAAAGGCGTTCCGCTTCATGCGGATAAACAAATAAATATACTGGTAATAAAATTGATATAAAACGGAAATTTAAATAAAATAAGATTTCAAATTTCTTATCAAAGATTGAGGTACGCCTTTGTAAAAAAAAATATAACGAACTCTTGGGCAACATGAGGTGTTATAACGTTTAAAGAATAACACACCCGGTAGCAACAAGTGTAATATTGTAGCCGACTCCGAGCAATATTACGAGGTGTTAACTCTGAAATGAACACTCCCAGGTAGGCCTAAACATGATCTACAATAATCTTATTTCAGGTATAGAATCATACTATAATGTGTATACCAATCATATATTAAAGATATATTATTGTCCCCCTGAAAAAATAATTCTTAAACATTTTTTAAAATATGCCATTTTAATTTCACACAATAGTTACCGTATTCACTTTGACCAAAAATTGGATCGGAAAAAAAATAATTTACCTGTGAAAAAACTGTAATTTAAAGCAAAAAAATTGACTGCCATCCAATGCGTTTTTGGTTGAATTTAACCATTTATTTTGTCATTCTATAAGTGAAAACATTTTTTACTACGAAAATGATTAACTTTATTAAAACTACAAAATAACATATTTAAAATCTGATTTAAATAATCTTCATTTTGTTTTTGGGGGACAATTTGCAGAAGTCATGTGGCATGATATTCGTATAACGACACTGCGAGGACCATTTATCAAAACAATAGCATCTCAAGACCCGAGAGTTGGAACTTCAATTTCAAATATTTTATAAGCATATGCTAATAATACATTAAATAAAATACAATTTTTATTAAATAATAAATGTTCTGGAGTCGTCATGAAGACATTGCATTAAAAGTTTGCAGGAATAAGTTAATTAGGCCTATTTTAATAAACTAGTTTGTGTCACTTCAAACGTGATTTCCCGGCTTTGTGTTTCTGGAACTGCAGAGCGGACGTGGGTTTGGTCTTCTGACCATGGAGCAATTAGGGCCTAGAGATATGTTATCCCAAATCGTGGAAAACGGATGTAAACACTATTGTTAATCAACGGCTGCTAATTTATTTTCTAGTTTTGAACAAAGAAAATGAAATTGACAGAGATCAATTCATTTACGTTTATGACGGAAACCGACAATTTTTTTATGAGACGTGTAAAAAACAAAATGCATTACAAAAAAATAAGTAAATAAATCGATCAGTCAAACCAATCAATCAGCTATCAATTGAATGTTCAACTAGAAAGCCACTCCGAGAGTGCATACCTCCGCCTACTGTAAAATTATCCTACATAAGATTTCTTCGGAAAAAATAATATAATACTTACCCATCTTGTCACGGGTGACCTGTTTCTGAAACGTGACGTTTATCGAAATGACTTCAAAACTGGCACGTATAAAAATGATGAATAACGTCAAAAACGTATAAGAATAACGCAAAATACGTATATATAGGAATAACACCAAATACGTACGTAGGAACACCAAACACGTATGAATAACGTAAAACACATATGAGAATAACGCAAAATACGTATATATAGGAATAACACCAAATACGTACGTAGGAACACTAAACACGTATGAATAACGTAAAACACGTATGAGAATTACGCAAAATACGTATATATAGGAATAACACCAAATACGTACGTAGGAACACTAAACACGTATGAATAACGTAAAACACGTATGAGAATTACGCAAAATACGTATATATAGGAATAACACCAAATACGTACGTAGGAACACCAAACACGTATGAATAACGTAAAACACGTATAAGAATAACGTCGAACAGGTATGGAATAACGCACCAAACAAGTATAAAAATAACACCGAACACGTAATAACGCCAAACAATGATGATGATGAATGCAAACAAATTTTGACCGAAAACAATGTAGATTCTCAAAATATTTTATCTGGTTTCAAATTAATATTGTATAAATATAATTAACTATTCAGTAAACCAGTAGAAATGAACTAATATAGGCTTTTTAGTTCCAATGTTTTTTTGGGTTTGTTTTGGGTACGTGTTGTGTCCGTTGGATATTGTATTCTGCCAACAGAGCAAACAGAATTTCTATGTTTTATTCTTAAAACAAATGACAATAAATGATACTTGATGTATTACCTGGGAAACAATAAACAGACGGGAATTGAGTAATTTACGATTTCGTAAAGGCTTTGTGTAGGTCAAAAGACATTTTTTTATATATATAATTTTTAAAAATATTTTGTCACAACATTTCCTAGCTTAAACAATAACTAGTCTTGGTTCCAGGATTTCGTATTGACATTTTTTCACTTATGTAAATAATCTTTATTTCGTTGTTTAATTTTGTCGTTCTTTTATTTAATTTTCTCATTGTTATAGATTACCGGACAGTACATAACAGCTTTAGAAAGTACCAAAACGGGAGAACGCGAAAACGCAAGGAAGCCAGTCGTGAACATGTCGTTTCTACGTGATCGTTCATTCTTCAGCCCTGTACTCAGTCTTTTTAGAATGGTAAGTGAGGCTTAGAAGTGAAAGCAACATAAGCGGTCCGAGCAACTTACCGCAACTCAAAGTATTGTAGTTGCGTAAAACATATCGACAGTGCGAAAGGGAAGGATACACGTAAAACCCCGGTAAAGCGTTTTTCACACCTGTTCGGGCACGGTTCCGGTCCGGTGACTCGAACGTTAATGTTTCGCTTTCGTAAAAACGAAACATTGACGTTCGATTGGATTTGCCAGCGTGCCGGAACAGGTGTGAAAGACCCTTAAAGCGTACCGTAACTAGCGTAACTGTTCCTTGTAGAGTTGACTTGATTTCCGTCCCATGGAGGCCTACATCAATTATTTTAAATATTAATTAAACTGGATTAAATATTTGGCCGGTTTAATTAATTGTTATATTAAAGGTGTAACTAAGTTCGAGTGCTCAAACGTGAATCCGCTAATTGGCGAAGTCATTTGCTGTTAGATGGATAACTGTATTATGACATTTTAAAACGTTTGAAAATCACTCACTAGGGGGAACTAACAAAGCATCTTGCCCGAAGCACATAGGATTCGTAAGGGTTGAAAGAACGCCTTCCCTCCTTTTCTAGAGACCAGCAGCGAAATTGCTGTGTAGATAGACCTAGCTCATGATAAGTCGGCAGGCATATTATTTCGTCAAGGCTAGGCCTTTTTTTTCTTACTCATAATCACGGTACACTGTAATTTGTCCATGTATACTATTTTAATTTGATCTGAGATTGTGAATAAAGTTATTATTTGTTTAAACCTGTAAACCTCCTGGCAACGCTTGCGACATCTTAACTTATTTGAAGTTTGAAAAAATAGAAAACATGTCAAGACGTCAAACATGATAACAATTATAGGGAATTTCGAGCATCCCTGTTTCTCGTATTTCACACCACGCTATAAGCCACATTTATTTCAATTAGGTTAATTACCCATAGAAGTATAGAAGGAGTTTAATAGGTTTTAACGTTTGTTGAATAAAGCAATCAGATCAACTGCATAGCAGATACAACAAATCCAAAACGTACGTAGGCCTATAATTGGCACGCTGGCCTTCCTTGATCATGCCCATATTTCCATTTTCTCTCAACTTTAAAGGTTCGTTTATAGCCTATAAACGATAACGGATGAAGATAAATCGATATACAAAAGAAAACATCTCATCCTACAAGACACAGATACTGTCGCTACATGACGTCATTTTCTTGTGAAATATTATTTTTATCGAATTATGATGGTTTTCCTATGCCTAAGTCCTAAAATTTATTTTGTTATCTTTAGAAAAAAATTATTATCTATCACTATAAACTGGTCTTAAAATACGAAAGAACCCCGAAACGAGAGTACTACCCATCGCAATTAAAATAAACAAATATATATTTATAAAGCTCACTATGTCGGTCGGTTGTCGGTCGGTAAACACTAACTTGAGCACGCGACTGCAGCAATGTATGGCCTTGTTTAGTTATGTTAGGCCTATACAGTTTATGGATGTACAGTACTACATGAAAGAAATGAGTGAACTACATCATTGAGTAAAAGAACGTTGTAAACCGATTATGAAACTTTCAACTTTTATAAATGCAATCCAAAATATTTTTGATTACCATACAGTTATCTTTTACCTTGAATATTTCTTCCATCTAATATACTGTGTGTATGTTTGTAGGTAGTTGTTTGTATACTAATGTAAATTACTGTTTTAAGTTTTTAACATTTTAGAAATCGATGCTTTAGCACTGAAAGTGTCATTCAGATAAATAATATATAAATATACTGTAAATATTAATTAATTTAAAGGCTGTCCATTTTAAATGGAAAATGGAAGGGGAGAGAGAAACCTGGTTAGGTAGTCGTGACAACCGCATTGTTTCATGAGTCATTTTGTACCCTTAGTGAATCTAGTATTGTGGTCTGTTAATTTTATCGTATAGTAAGAAAACTTGATGGAACCATAATACAAAGAAAAACCAAATACTCAGAGATTTATGCGGTTTTAGCTAAAAAATCAATTTGCTCAAATTATTTCGAAAATCAAAAGCATATTTGTAATTTAACCGGTTCTTGTCTTTTTATAAGTTAAATAATGTTGTTGGTTGTTTTTTTTTTAAAGAAGTGAATAACTTGATTACAACTGCACAATGGCCTATTTAAAGTCTGATTATATTGATAATATACTGATATATAGTTATTACCGTACCAGATAAAACATAGGGCAGACAAAAAGAATAATGTTAAAATTAGATATGGTTACAAATTAAGAATGGACTTTAAAACAATACAAACAAGTTCATTCGTTGACAATGGAACAATGTGCCGAGAATATCCGTTAAGAAAATTAGTTAAAACAGTGGGTACCGGTAATATTTATTATGGAAACCCAATTGTTATTCATCAGATAAGCCACCTAAAATCTTTAAGGAACGGGCCTGATATGCTATTTCCAACCAAAGAACATAATAGTATACACTATCAAACTAATTTTTAGACTCTACAGCTCACTATGTCGGTCGGTCGGTTGGTCGGTCGGTTGGTTGGTCGGTCGGTTGGTCGGTAAACACTAACTTGTGCACGCGACTGCAGCTATGTATGGCCTTGTCCAAATATGGTAGTAAAATGACATTATCGCACATCACATTTTTTGTCACATAAAGTTGTAAAGACAGAGGTACTTTGGAGAGCAGGTCGTTATGATTTTATATTAATTTATTCAGAATGTCTGTTGGACATTAGTGGTCATTAAAATTCCGTGCTGAATACGGATGATCACGTGTTAGATTTACTTGAATGGAAAGAGACCGAACCGTACCGTACTTTTCCAAGAATTCACTGAGGTTTCCTCACATGACGCTTATTTCCTACTGCGATGATACAATTTCACTATCAACGTCAAGCTCCAGTGTGGGTAATCTGTATAGTATCCTAATAAATGTCATAAATACAGTGTCACATGTTACATCTTACAAACCATTCCGATGCATGAGTTCTCACATGTGGCTAACATGCGATCTAAACATTCCTGAGCACATCACATTTTTTGCCTCATAAAATTTGATAGTGTAAAGCTCTGTCTATACACTATCAAACTAATTCGGCAAAAAAAAGTACGATGTGTATAAATATGGACGTACTAATATGACATCATCGTATCCATATAAGGGCACATCACATTTTGTTGTCGCATAAAGTTTGATAGTATAGACAGAGCTTAGGAAAAAAATTAAGAATAGGATAATTGAATTAATTTGCATGCAGCCCAAAGTATTTTTAAATAGTTACACACCAATTGATTTTGATGTATAATCTTAATTGTATTCGAAAGTTTCGTCTACCTCACAGAGAGACTTCGTCAGTGAGGATAGAACTAAATGATATTTGTATACTAATTGAAATCCCTCTTAAGCTCTGTCTACACTTTCAAACTTTATGTGACAAAAACATGTGATGTGCCCAAATATGGACCTGATGATTACATATCACTACCATAATTTGGGCATATCACTACCATGTTTAAGCACATCACATAAACTAGTTTGATAGTGTAAACAGAGCTTAAGCTTATAATAGTAACAATTATGCCATCTCCCTGTCACCATTATCTTATATGTAATCAAGTGATCTTCACATTAACTTTGACCTTTTAAATTAAAGAAAACAGAAGTACAGAGGCCTAACGTTGCCCAATGCTCATACCCATTATATTTAAAATTGAATCGACATGCGCAAATTGATTCTACTAATTTAATTACACCGTTATATCTTAACCGAACGATATCATAGAGTCTTTAGATCTTACTGAATCATTTTAAACAGATATTGCATCAATTAATTTACATTCATTTCCACTATAGGCAGGTTTACTGAGAAATGGAAATTTAAAATTTAGATTTCATTTCCCGTTTTGCTCACAGCATTAATTTTATCGTGATGATAGTTTATTAATGCATTCAAACACAAGTGACAAGTCGTTTCAACTTTTAAACCTAGTAACGCCACCTGTGGCGTTTCCTAGGTCTTTATAAACAACTGAAAAATAAAAGTGCTCAGCGAATAATATAATCAGCGTTCGTAAGGTCGATTTTCTGTTCCTCAATTTAGTTTTTTAAGTTAATGTTCAGGTACAAACAGTATTTTGGTTGTTATTGAAGGCCTTCATATTATATACTGTAGGCCCATATTCTGTGACCAGTAAAAGGAGTGGAGGACCAGTAAAAATGTAATTTTACTGGTCCTTAACGGAGACCCCTGGTAATACATACAGATGAGTGTCGATGCACGGATAGTTACACTGGGGCAGATCCAGGAGGGGTCATGGTGAATCCCCCAACCCACCCTTTATTTTTTAGGAGGTGGGGGAATCGTTTCGTCGAAAACCCATAAAATGTATAAAGGAAAAACCTAGTTTTGGTGTTTGTTTCTTTTCTGATTCGCGACACCTTTATAAAAAATACAGTAAATGTTTATCACATAGTTCTGGAATGAAACTTTTCTAATTTCTCTTGTTTTATGTAAGAAAAATGTATCTGTAACCATTAATCGTCGATCGGTATCGTTCTTTGTTTCGCAGTCTTTATTGTTTTGATGGTCATATTTGCTTAAGTCTGACAATAGGCCTACTCAAGAATACTCGGTACAATTTTGAAACTTGCGAATAAAAATATCGCGAGTTCTGAAGATAAATGGATCCAACAGTAAGTAGTCATTTATAGTTTTGTGAAGAATATGTAACCACGGCCGGTTACGCGCTAAAACCATAACCTGGCCTTGACCCGGCCACGAGTACGTAAAAAAACATTTACTAAATGAATAAATCCTAGTAAGTTCCCCGATTCATAAACGATTCCTGTGGCTATTTTGATAATGATTTGATGAGTATGGAGTAAAAAAAGTACAACAAAATAAAGGAATTTTGCATTATTTGATAGGGGTGTTAACATAATGAAAGTGTTTTGGTAGTGTTTCAGAAAGATTTAATCTTACCCATAATGTATGGTATCGACCGTTTCGGCCTTTGATGAAGCTTGCGGGGAGTTTTTTCTTGGAAAAGTACAGCGATAGGAAAAAGTCTGTTTTCGATCTCATAAACCGATGAGAGGTAATCCGCTATGGACGTAATTCTATAAGTCCTCGAGATTGTTTGTTATAGTTGTTCTTTCTCATGTTTGCGTCAGTGTCTCGTTAGTTATTCATACGTATCTGTAGGCCGAGATCGTCAGACCTGCACAGTTTATTAATCGCATGGGAACACATTTAATGTATGCGCCGCTGATTAACCGTCCACTGGTTGTAAAAAGAGGCCTAAATGTTGATTCTTAGTTTTTCTCTGAAACATTTCAACGTCTCGAAGGAATTGTCGGTTTTTGTAATATAACCAGTTTTGTCGTTTTCCTGTTTTTTTGATGAATGTAACGATTCATAATTGTAACACCTTATCCTGTTTTTGCAATTTTGTGCAGTGCGCAGTAAAGATTAATTATATTGGATATCATATCTCAGTGTTTTGTGAGTAGTTTGATTTCAAATTTAGTAAATAAATGCATGCCTAGTATAATTACTCGTGAATATAGTAAAATGAATATTGTAAATTAATTTTTATTAATATTGTTTTATAACATACTTTACCTTTTAATACATTTTGTTTTATTAAAAGTTTAGTTTTACTAAATGAATGAAAACATATGCTGGCAGATAATGATCATAAAATTAAATAGGCGCCATTTTGAAATCCAAAATTGCGGGAAAAATTGGCCCCCAATTTCAATGAATTCTAGACCTAGACCTAGACTAAAGATTCCAAATCAGCCAAGAACTCAAATTGAGAATTACAATCTCACGAATTGCATTAGGCTTCCCACTATAGGCAATCATTGGCAGAAAATGTCTATATATATAATGTATTTTGCAAACCGAATTCATTTTTCTAGGAAAAGAGAATGCATGCGTTGCATCACACTGACCATGCATTCAAGCATGACTTAATATACGTCATTTATACATTCCGAATTGTTGCTAGGTAAGGTAGCACATTAGAGATAAGTTTACAGTGACAGATCTGGGATTTTGAAATATAGAGAGGGGTGGTCAGGGCTTGATAATGAAATACTGAACTTAACTTCTCCATAACAAAAATGATAATGCAATGCTGAACTTAATCCGATGTCCTATCTATTCGAAATGTAGGGGGGGGGGGGGGGGGTTTTCCTGCTTATTGATTGATTGATTGATTGATCATCATCAAAAATTTAATTTTCGATTTGGATTGTCTTCGTCTGTGGAATCGGTTACCTTTACACATTCGTTCAAGCAAGTCTACTGATGTTTTCAAGAGTGCGCTTAAGACACATTTGCTGTCGGCTGCTTTTGGCAATTTGTAAGATTTAATTTGTTAGCTAGATACCCACATCATTGAGAACACCTGTGAGTTATGTACTGGCCTGTCTATGCACCTTAAATTGCTGGTAAACGGAAGCAGTGATGTGGGTTCGATTTGGTTTTGTTTTTTATTCGGTTTTTGTCAAATTTATCAATAGTATTTAGGTTTAAGGTTAATATGTTTCATGGTTTTCACAAGCGTCTTGAGCACTTTAGTGGATATGTGCGCTGTATAAATCTTATTATTATTATTATTATTAGTGAACAAACTTCAGATATGAGCGTTAATTTAGACTTCTTTCATCTCCCTGATAAAAAAAATCAAAATATTGCAAAAATAATGGTACCGTACAGTTATAACAATACGATATCCTTTCTAAAATATTATACAAATAAAACATACGTAACCGATGTTCTAACAAAATATGATTATACGACAATGGCACGTTTCACTTATGAAAATATAATCGTTTTAAGTTTACTGGTTATATATAATCTGTATTATTGAAATTCTGACTGATGCCCTTTCGCTTAAAAGAAGCCTAGCCCATTTCGTTAGAAAAACAACTGATTCTTTCCCTGGAGAAGTTGTATATAATTTTCTCGAAGGCCTCTTAAATATTTGATGACGGAATACCGTAATATACAATTGTGTTTGAATTGTATCATGTTTATCTTCACAGGTTGGCTTCCATAATTCAAAAACACAAATCAACAAAGTTGCAGAAAAGACAAACGGTGAAATAGCAATTAGCGACATTGAGAATGTTCAACAAAATACGGGTTCGAATCTTACGACTGCATCTGATTTGGAGGAAATGATAACAGAGAATAATAGTGATATACCTTTATGTCGTATATGTCAGGAAAATATGGGGAGCAAAGGTAAGTTTGATTCTTGAAATAAATTCATTTTGATCCCAATTTTCTTGTTCTAATGAAGTACGATAGCTAAATGAGTACAAAATAACAGCATTTACTAGGTCTACGACATTTCGCAAACATTTCGCTTGCTTTTTTATTCTTTCGTTTATTTCTTTTATAAGGATTTTATCTCAATACGAAGTCTTTGGCCTTGTAGGCATATTTACCGTATTTATTTATATATTTTAAGCTTAAACAAAGTTGTAGTAAATTCAGAAAAATAATGTTGACATGGTCCCTTAGGAATAGACAGAGCTGGTTTCGATATGTGTGGCGGTTCTACAGATCGTGAGACCGTTGGTTCGAATCCAATGCTTTTATCATGTCAAACATATTTTGCCTCTCCCTCCGCCCAGGTGTAGAAATGAGTACCCGGCTCGGTCAAGACACAACTATGATTACACAACTGATTAGCTGCATGAGAGTATGTTTCCATACGTGTTTGGTCCAAAAAATGACCGGGGAAATAATATTTACAGCGCTTATAGGTTTCGCATTAGGCACTTTATAGATCCAGGATATTATTCACCGGGTCACAATTTAAAAACAAAAGATCTTGATAATCATAAAGTGAATGGTCGAATTTATACCGTAAGTTCTCGACTATAGGCCTACCATTTATTAACTATATGTTATTTTCATTGTTTAGGAAAAGACAAACTGATATCTCCGTGTGGTTGCGCTGGTTCTTCCAAATATATCCATATTAATTGTCTTCAGAAATGGGCACGAACAAAAGGCTCGAATATATGCGAAATATGCAATAAGCAGTATGATAAAAAATATATGAAGTTTCCACGGTTGACGGTAAGTCATAATTTGATTTTATGTAGTCTTTTTTACCATATTTAATGAGGGTGATCCATCCTGCACTTGTTGATCATTTGGGTTCCCAAATGATGCAATTAGTATGGTACAGGAAAAGGGATGTTAGGCTAAGTGAAAAGGATGTTATGCGAAAATTTAAAGAATAATGTAACTGTTATTCATTGCAACATTTTTATTTTTCAGACATCAGAAGAGAACACACTTATATCAGCTTTAATAATTCTTCTACTTCTTGGTGGGGTGGCAGGCGTCGGTGTATATCTCTTAGTTTCCCACATTCGCGGAACAGGAGGCAACATTACGGACGATATATGGATTTCTCTCAGTCTTGTAACATCTGGCGGAATGGGCCTAGCTCTTTTTATGCCTTGGTTTATTATGTTCATCTGGCGTATATGCTTGAACAGTAAGCGAAGGAGAGAGTTCCCAATGTACATAAACGTTTAACTGGTTAGGCCTACCACATAGCTGTCGGAATACGGAGCATACGTCATAAAGGAGGCCTACACTTACGAATGGTCGATTCGACCTCCCGTCTTCCTATCCGTCCCGTCAAAGAGTTTGATTGTTCAAGGTGAACATTATACCATATTTTCAACTTTTCATATGACTTTCGCAGACAGAATGCATTTTGGGCCGTGTTGTGCAATGAATATTTGATTGTGGATATATTTGACAGAGAAAATGCGTGCTTTTAAATGCACATCACCTTAATTTACAATTATACAATATTTGAGTTATTTTTCGATAACACAACACACTGGATGTGTAGTAATAATAATAATGTAACTTTTGAAAGGTTACACATATCAGGTCAAATAAGTTGTTTTGCGATTAAACAGCCATTGCTGCATCTTTATAAATACTATTTATCAAGTTTTATTATTTATTTTCATTTTAGGCCTATGGATATTATGGTTATTCATTCAATTGAGCGTGCTTTTTAATTTCGGTGAACTTTATTATTCTACATTTGGCTAGGCCTAACTTACTTAGTGATTATTTTTAAACTTTCGAGAGATGGTGAAGATGGCGTTTAACACATTATCGAAAGTGCCTCAGTGGAAGTAATGTTTCCTACAAATATTGCTTATTGTTGTCTTTCTGTACTTATAATAACTTATTCATAATATATTGAATCTATTATTCTGCGCATGCTCATATGTGTCTGAGCGTGCGCAAAACGACTTTTTGAATCCACGGCTGCGTACCGGTGTAATAGAAAATAATTAAGGTAATGAATTATTCATGATTTCTGCCCACGTGCGTACCGGTAGTCGTCAAATCACTACCTGCGTTCAAATAACTTTCGACTTTGCAATTATTGAGTGTCATTCTGCGCGTGTGCACATGTTTCAGAGTGTGCACACCATTATTTTTGACTAGATAGCTTTGCTTTGTGCTACCTTTTGCTATACGTTTGAGACGGGTACATTATTAATGCTTTAATATATTATTGATTACATTAAGTTTGTTTACACTAATACCCTAATACAGGCAGAATATTTGTATGTTGAAAATTCACTGCCGGTCGTAAGGGATCAAAAACAAGTAAAACACAAACGTGTGATTAGTTATTTTTAATTTATAAGTTTAGGAGGCATTACAATCAACAGTATGTTTGGTTACCAAAGGTTGAATAGAAAAGATGTATACTAGTTACCGCAGTAACTGCAGTATGATATCTTTGATATGTCCCTAATAGACAGTAAATGTTTGTGTATTAGTAATTAATATATTTTCTAGGAAAATCATGATTGTAACGAACACTTTTAAAAAGTGTATTATTAACCTGATTGTTCTACATGACCATTGCAGTATGAATCACGCATGTTTAGTTACTTTTTGGAGACATACAAACAATACGTTATGTATACAAGATCAGTTTGAAATGGACCTGACCACAAAAGTTACAGGCCATACAAGCTGGTTTGTGGTGGATATGAACAGTTATAGGCCTACAAGGAGCTTGGGATTGAATTTGAACTCAAAAGTTATAGGCCTAACAAATATGTTTTTGTGATGAATATGAACTCAAAGGTAATAGGCCTAAAAGATGGCTTAGGGTTGAATTTGAACTCAAAAGTTATAGGCCTAACAAACAATGTTTTTGTGATGGGTATGAACTCAAAAGTTATAGGCCTACAAGATGGCTGAATTTGAACTCAAAAGTTATAGGCCTAACAAACAATGTTTTTATGATGGATATGAACTCAAAAGTTGTAGGCCTACAAGATGACTTGGGATCAAACTTCCGATAATCTTCATTGAGAGCTAAGAAATGCAGTTTTCAAAGAATATACATTATTTAAAAATCATTAATTCTTGTAATTAATTAATTATTAATTTAGTAGTTTTTGGGCTATTCAGCAAAGTGTATAATATTATTTAGATAATTGTATCAACTCTATTAATATTTTATGTATTTAATTTTCCTATTCGTGTTATTATTTTAGAGCTGATCATAAAGTAAGTTATGGATACTTTTTATATTATGCATTGTTTCTATAAGTCTTTCCGAACTTTATTGAATTTTATATGGATTTGAAAAATAAATTTTGACCAAAAATGATACGGCTTACTACTACACTGAGGTTTCTTTAATGTGTTTCTACGAAAGCTTATTCATGCCACTACTTGATGAACCTGTCAATAACCGGAAAGATTGAAGGGAAGAGGAGCAGGGTTAGAAAACATGTAATGTGGATGACAAGCCTCATCGATTGGTTGCAAGTTAATGGAATAACGAATCAAGGAGTGGACCTTTTAAAGAAAGCAAGAAGAAGAAAATTGTGGCAGACCATGATCGCCTACGTCCGTAGATATGGCACCTGGTGTGAGGGGGAGAGAGAGAGAGAAAGAGACTTGACTTGACTTGACTAGTAATTCAAAAATAATTTAGTGGCACGAATAGGCTTCCGTTGTTTTCTGCTTGTAAAACAATGCGAATATTATAGGATACGGTATTTTCAGGTTTCGTGTCGTACTAAAACTTGTTGGATAATCACATAATAATAGTCACAAAACGTAATCCTTATGTAGGATGACGTCATGCACTACTATAATTTATGATAAAGATGCATTTATAATAAGGAATAATCGTATACATTATGAATGCAATATACGAGAGTTTGAATAAATAAAATAGTTTGATGAAGCCCCAATCAACGTCGCAAGCGAATTCACCAATCAAAAGCGATGGATCATTCGCACTGTCGCTTGTGATTGGTCAATTCGCTAGTGTTGCTTTACCCACGGACTAATTTATAGGTCCATGCTTTAACAAGTCTCCTGTTGTAATGCTTTACTACGAGGCGCATGCACAAGCCATGTAATTTCCCCTAAATAAACGATTGATACCGTGAGAAAAATACATCAAAGGCAGTTAGTGATGCAATCAGTGTACTCTCCTGAAGGCGTATAAAAATCTATGCATTATTTATATACGTTTTATGTACATGACAGCTGCTTCTCAGAAAATGATTATTATTAAGCATTATACACATCCATGGACGATAAGCAGACGATATTAACCCCTCAATTATTAATATCTTCATTGTAAGGTCGCGCGCAATTACAGCATTATTCAATTTCTAAGAATATCTTGGATTCGTGTCAATAAGTGATGACAGTTTATAATCAAACGGGAACTTCTGATTGATAAGAATTCCTTGAAAAATCTTGTAGACACTAGAGATAGTCTATCAACCATTATCTAAAACGTTTCCTACTAACCGATTTATTATCTTAGCAGTATTATTGAGTGAGACGCCGTTTGCTGCACATTTTGTTGAATGCGTAAAGGCGGTGACCTTTGTAGGCCTACCGTACTCGACCGCGCCCACCTCGACACTAAAATTACAGCTTTGGATATGGTGTAGGCCTATTTTAAGGATTTAAAGATTTTTTTTTTTGTTCTGTGTCATATATTATTTTTTTCATTTTAAATAAGAGTTTTTAGTGTCATAGCCAGTCACAGTACCCTTGGAACCGACGAGACTGACCATCTTTATTTTCCAAAATGTTGGAACAGGAAGAAGAGACCACCACAAAATGTCCATTTCGAGAAACGTAAGAAAAAGTAAGCAATGCATGGCCGAAACGGACATCGGTATCTTTCTAAGAACTTTAAGATTATTTTAATGCATTGCAAAAAAATAAATAAATTCCTACAGTAGATTTAACAAGATGGAATTGAAGAGAGAACTGATGACGTCACAGTTATCAGCATGAGGAACCATGGAGGTAAATCATTTTAAAGGGACACTAAATACAAGAGGGGAAAAGCACCTCATGTTTTGGGGGAATAATTAATAGAAAGGAAGCTAGTTAATTTTTAAATTAAGTCGCGATTTGTACTATAATAATAAATGGCATCGAACCATGGAGGTATAAAAATACCTCCATGATCGAACCGATTGTATTATACAGTAAGTATTATTATGCGATTATTATAAAATGGCCTATTAAAAATATGTTGCCATTGGTGGGTTTCTCCCTCGTTATGTTTTAACATAATCGTAGGGTCAACTATACTCCAATATTACAACAAATAACACACAACACTATCTTATTAGTCTAGTTTTCCAATACAGTATAAATATTTTATTTCTGCATAATATTATATAAACAAATTATTTATTGCAATCACACATTATTATCTAAGTACTGAAAAAAATGTATATATTTGAAATAAAAAAAAGATTACGAAAATAAATCATCAAATTATTAGATTCTGTATTTAATACAATCCTATAGATACTATTGTATTTATAAACAGGTGTTAGTAATCATATATTAGTATTAACATAATACTATACAATATGTAGATTTAATTCCCATTGTGTTAGTCATAATACTGTACTAAGCAAGGGAGATAATTACATAATTATAATTATATATACTATATGCCTATATAGTAGAATTGCTACCAAATTTTTAGATGGCATCTTTCACTAATCTAATCACCCAAGTAGATCTCTTTTTTTTTATTGGAGGTTTGTGGATAACACGATTTTAAATGTACTCCATTGAACTAATGAAACAATTGTTTTTAATTATTTTATTATTTATTTTCATTTTTGTTATCACAACCTTTAGATGTTAAAAAAAAATAAGGGATTTGCTCATAGGAATTTGTGCAATGAAGCAAATATTTTTTTTCAGTAAGATAAAATGTTATATTTTAACCTCATGAAAATGTATGTACCATTGCACTCACTGACATTTGTGCCATATCATAATAGTAGTCATTAGAATTCTGCGGTACTAATTCACTAATATACTAATAGTGCATCATTGGTTATTACAAAAATAATGGAATGTTTATGAAAGAACAAATAAAATTATAGAAAAGTACTGTAGTCTAAAGTGAAGACAACAGGAGATAGAAAAGGCTGTTGGAAAAAATTGAATGGACTTAACAAATTAAGCATGTTTTTAACATAAATTGTAAGACTATGGAATAATAAATGACTAAACGAATTTAATATAGAATTACTATAGTATAAGATTTGGTAGAAATTATGGAATTATTGGGAAGCTATCCAATGCCATGCTTTCAATGCCAACCTCATCAACACCTCGTATGATCTTAAAGTATCCATCCTCACCCCATCCATCTCCCCAGCTGTTCTTCACTGTCCAGTACTTCAAACCAGTAGCTGCATCCGTGCCATAACCAACAACCAATACCGCATGGTTAGTTTCTTCAAATGGGTTGAACTTGTCTTGTAAACCTGTGTGCTGATATATCCCGCTTTTGTATTGAAAGAAATCATTTAGAACGTCAAAACCCACAGCCAGCGGTCCATTCTTCACAAGAGCGATACGCATCAGTGCCTCGTTGCAAGCCCCGTAGAAGCCTCCGACGTACGAATAATCAGAAGCGTAGTAACGCTTGCAGCTGTTTTTAGTGCAAGAACTATCCTTGCCAAGGTAAGGTGTGCAGGACTCCTCAACAACCCCAAAATCCTGTGCGTATTTCCCTGCTATTAAATATGGAAAACCTCCATCACATCCTACAATAAAGACAAAGGATAGGTTGTTCCTTCATAATATCAAAATGACATCACTCAGAAACTGAGTGATGTATTTGGCAAAATATATCAGGGTAAACTATATTCAGAGAGAGAGGGCTCACTACTTTCGGCTTATGTTAAAAGAATACAGAGGGTATGCTATTTAATATTTCAGCTTGAAGATACGTTTTTGTGACATCACCATTATATTAATTTTCCGGGAAAATTACATGTTCTGTAAGAATTACCACCCAACATTCAGGACAATAACTTAAAAAATGAGGACGCTATCATGGCCAACAAACAAACAAAACAAGCACTGTGCTTAGCAAAATAGTCTAGAACTAGACATCAGGTGGGCCTGAGGTTCAGTTGTAAATTTGCTAACACTAAATAAATTTAGTAGTGACTGACAATGAACTAAACTCCAAACAATGACAATGTCCTGATTCTTTCCAAGTGGCATACCAAATAAAATATTGTTTTACAGACATCAAGAGGTCACAAGTTGGAAAAGTGAACTATTTGGACAATTTATAAAAGCATTGCCAAACAAGAGAGGGCCATTAAAAAATTGAACTACCTCAAACTATAGAGGGTGCTCTCAAAAATAAACTTATGCAATCAGCATCTGCAGTAAACAATGGATATATGTTCAAGTACTTTCCAAGCAGGGTAAGTAGAAAATGTGTTTGGGGGGGGGGGGGGGGGTGGGGGGTAGGAACGACAGATAACTGTACACATTTATTGGTATGCTTTTTCCATTAAAAAAAATGATGGGTGAGATTGCATCTTCAGTGAGAGACGGGAGAGCGACTCGAAATGTCAGGAAACTCCTGTGTAATTATCAAGGAGAGTTTAGAAGCCTGTAACAGTCTGCCGATACAATTTATGCTGTTCTGTTCTATCAAATTTGGGTATTGGCCGCTTTTAGAGGTACATTTTCACTTGTTGATCTCCTCCCGTCAATTTTATATTACATTTTTGTTCTTGCCAATGTTCCATTTGAACAATTATACCTTTGAATGAGCCTCTGGTTGTTAGGAAATCTGCATATCAAGCAGAAGCTTCTGAGTTTGAATATCATTTTCTCATTTTTATTGTTTCAAAATTAAAACGTTTTCAGTTTATCTACAGGTGGTTCAGAATTTCTTTTAATGTAAATGTATATCTAAATATATATTTCTATTTTTGTCTTGTGCCTGTGAGAATATTATGAAAATAAATAAAAATAACATCATCTTACCTTGGGCATATTCACTGCAATCAACCACATCCTGAGGTGAAAACACCTTATTTATGGTGTTGTTGGTTGCAATTTTCAACCGTGCTTCTAACATAGCCATAGATGCAAAAGCGAAACAGCTACCACAGCCACCCTGATCGCGAACAGGCGTTACAAAGTTCTGTCCAGCCATGTTTCTCCAGTCGAACTCCATCGGTAACTGGCTAGCAATTTTTGCTACTTCAGGTTTTACTTTTGCCGATGCCAACCGTCTGAAAATACACAAGGGGTTCATGAAACTTGTCATGCATTGATAGGTTATTTTGTGTTAACATTACCAATTATATGTAAACATATTTTACGCATGTAAATAAAACAAACACACAGAGTGTTATTTCTGCATGTACAGAATGGCAAGATTTTACATTTAAACTGCTACAGTCAATAGTATACAAATAATTAATGTTTATGAGTGGAATAGGGTAAATAATTTAATGAGGTGAAAATACAGTTAGAACATTTAATCTTTCACCGCATTAAATTATTTGCCTCATTTCATGAATATAAAACATACATTTGTTTTAAACACACAAGCTTTTAAGGAGAGGCTATTGGCAGAACTCATTCAAAAAGGAAGTGCTCCAATCTTGGCTGTGGAGTATAGAATGCGACCGTAAACAGATAAAACAAAGTTGCAGTTATCCAATTTAATATAATAACAACTCCTTAGGTGTATTATAAAATATTCTAATTCTACTGTATAAAAGATACCTCTCTGTGCATAAATGTCTACATTGTCATACAGTATATATAAATATAATAACTAGGTAAAAGTAAAGAATGTGACTAACTTCCTTGAAGACTTTGAAGATGTTCCTCCAGCACGTCTCACCATTTCTTGAAGAGTATATGTCTCATGTTCTGGGTATGCCGCCGCCTTCCACGAAGACTGCACTGAATTTATCTTCTCTACAAACTCAGGATTGTTTCTATAAAGTCTGGTTTTCTGACTAGAATTTTTTAAAAAAATCATTGTTTTAATAGTTAGCAATTTAGTGACGATAATCTCAATTGGGCAAATATGGAATATAATATTCCTAAGTGAGGGCGGTGTTGCCTTTGTAGATTTGGAACATACTTAACTAAGGGCAGTGTTACCATCAAAGATAATCTAATAAAAATGCTGACAGGAGCATACCTAACAACTGAGGGCGGTGTTGCCTTTGTAGATTTCAAACATACTTAACTAAGGGCAGTGTTACCATCAAAGATAATCTAATAAAAATGCTGACAGGAGCATACCTAACAACTGAGGGCGGTGCTGCTTTCATGCCAGTATAACACGCCCAGTCCTTGCCATCAACATTGTGAACCCACCCTGGCAACGTCTCATTACATACGCTCTGTATTTTGCCAGAAACTTTCTCATATTTTGAAAAAGCAAAGTATTTCTTGTTGTTGATGGTCACTTCAAAGCCTTGGTTGTAGATCATGGTCCAGTGGCCTTGGTGACCATAGTCGAGGTCAATTGCGACATCAGGAAAGAGCAGCTCTATGGACACCTCTTTTACCGATTTTCCTAAAAGATAAAAACAAATAATTTCACCTTACCTGGTAAATAGAAATACTTTAGAATAGCATTTATTATAATAATAATAATTGTAAAAAATGGTCATCTTTGTATACAGTGCAATTTAATATAAAGTCATTCTGAAGTCTTTATAGAATGTATAAGATAATAATAACAACACCAGCCATCCCCCCAACCCCCTTCATTCCTATTTTTATATCAACACAGACAGAGCACACATACGTGACACAGTTGATGTTTACCGACCCAGTCGGAGAGCCGCGTTGGGAAATATGACCGTTATCCCTGAATTTTCGACTTCGCATGACGTCATAAATTTTAGAAGCCCTCTCTCGGCACAGAAGCATCAACGTTTCGCGCGAAAACATTAGCATAAAGTATACGTCATTTAATAGCTGTTTAATAAACATTAGTAGGCGAAAAATTAACCATATATGGTAAGATCAGTTCCTTATATGTTTAAGATGTCGCAGGTCACCTAATTTTCTGAATAATTTGTTGGATTTGTTGTCAGCGACAATTTCTTTCCAAAGTTCGTGTGCGTCCGTCAAAACTGAAGTTTTCTAACAGGTGTTTGTTTACAAATTTTCCATTAGTGGGATTTGCATCCCATACAGTGAATTACCAAAAAACCGACGTATATGGATAGAGTAAGTATCAATAGTCTGTTTTACGTTAAAATTGGCTTGAAACCCTATTTAAGCTTCCTATAGCGAACATTTTAAAAAAGGTCCTCATGTCATATATTGTTACGTCTCGCGGCACTAGTTCCGTCGTGTGTGGTGCATGGTGTGTTGATTGTGGTTGTTGTAGGTGAGTATATGCACGACCTGGTGGATCGTTGTCGTATTATATCGGCCTAGGCCTAGTAACATGTTCTGTTAATAATTTAAATACTTTAGTTACAATTTAGTATTATTAAAGTATCGTTACAATCCTACTCTATATTGAAGATGCATTGGGAAGTTTTAAAAAGATAATTAAGAAAATCGCAGCCTGATACAGGTATAGGCCTACCTATTCTATAGTTAAATATTTAATTATAGTAAAATTATTGACAACTGAGGGGTACAATTTATTTATAATATTAATAATTATTACAATAAACAGACATAAGGAAATTTTGTATTTGCTGCTTTTTCATGGTAGGCCTATATCTGAAAATGTTTTCAGGTTGTTGAATAATTATACTGTATAACGATGCAATGTTTTGTTCATATCATAGTGACAATTATTTAAATAGTTTCATTCATTACATTTCAGCTATTCATTTTCATTTTAGGTTTTTTGTTGGTATCAAGACTCGACGATTTTCTGTCTCGTTCTTCAATATGAGGTTGGACGGTGGAAGCTGTAATGGTTTTCTCGATTTCAATATCATTGCTGCAGCTGATAGTTTTTCATTTTATTCGCTAATAATAATATAACATATACATTCATACGCATTCAAGTTTTAGAAGCGTTTCAGATCAGTCAATGATAAGATATAAATTAAGTTGCAATTGATTGATTGATTTACTTTATTAACCAGAGTCACACAGATACATACAATATAAACATATAAAACAATCATAAAATCAGTACAACCGTAAGACTCACGTAAGTTAATATGATATAGGCCTAGCTAGTTTGTTATGTTTGATGAACAAGGTGCTATTTAAATAAAAGCAAGTTTTTATATACAGTAGTAGTATTTACTATTTATATCAGTATTGTTTGAAAGATATTTGTATTAAAAACTGCTTTTTCACATTCTGTATACGTAAAAAAAAAATTGGTTGCTTGTGTGAAATGCAAGTTTTATCTAATAAAGTAATATTTATATACAAGTGTGACATTTACTGCCAGATACTGAAATACTGAGTACCAACCCATCACTGTAACAATACTCAAGTAAATGATGGACTTATATTTTTATATCTTGGTTTCAGCTGGGCCCATAATTATCTTTTTTATTTTTAAAAACATGACCATATAAAAATACACGTTTGAGTCTCTGAAACAAACATGCCCGATTTTATAAAACATTCCCCATATATAAATTGAAAATGGGTTATTTTTTTTTGTTTTTCCATTTATTGTTTTTTTAACAGTTTTTTATTTGTTCTGGGCCTAGTTTCTCCTTCAGGCTTCTTCAGGCTTCTTCTTGCTTGGTATATGAGCAGAGCTGGGATAGACCTACCACCAGCCTAGACTATACACTCACTAGGGTAGGCCTACCTATCTAATATTAGTATTATATCAGAATTACTCAGCCTAGCTAGGCCTAGAAAATACTATTTTTAGGCCTAGCTAGGCTAGAAATCAAGTAAGTAATTATAGTAGGTAGCCTTTCCTAGCTCAGAAACCAATAGAACAATAATCGGGGAGCAAATTGAAATCTTAGGCCTATGACGTAATACGCCTGCATGAAAACCGTATTGAACACAGACACGATTCGGTCCGGGACGATTCGTACCAGCTTCGTAAAACGTAAACAAAGTTTCAAAATGGCGATTTTTCGATCGAAACAGAACAGAAATGTAGTAGGTTTGGTTTGATTAGTGGGAGTTGCATCCCAAGAAAGCTTAAAATTAGATTTTTATTTTAATAGATAGCTTAATAGTTTATCTTGAAAGGATTTTAAATTCGCTTTGAAACCTTATCTAGAAAATATGAAATTTAATGATTTTTTACCATCATTTAAAAAAAAATTAAAGTAAAAAAGTTTATACATAAAATAATGATATTTCTTGAAACAAAAAATCTGTGGAATTTAGATCACAGTTTTTATCATTATTTAGGCTTGTAGTTCAACTATTGAAATACGTTTATTGATTTCATTTAATATCAAAATTATACCATTTTCTAAGTGTACTAAAATAGCAAAAATTCCAACATTTTCCACGAAGCGCGCCCTCACAATGAATGAAATCAGTGATGCGTTACCAACGCGGCTTTCCGACTGGACCTGGATCTGAACAATTCAAAGTATTATCATGTCCACCTTCGCCGACAGAAAACATCCAAACTCCTACTAAATCATCAAATTTGCAATCTGCTGGTGTATCTGCATTTACTGCTGTAAAGCAATAAATACAAATTACCAACAAAAGTGAGTTTAATAAGGAATACATGTTCTCATCAAACACTACCAAAACTTCCCCGCTAGTGCTACCTCTCCAGTCTATAAAAGACAAGTGGTTTTTAATGCAAAACATGTGACACATATGACGGAGAAATCAGTAATATTACATCTGATGAAAATGAAAATATCCATTAAAAAACTTTAAAATGGCAGATCATACAAAATAAAATTTTAAAATTCTCGTCTTTATAATTTAATGATCAACAAACAGTGTAATCACTAGATAATTTAAAATCCGTTTTATATCATTAAAATAATTCTTGTATTTGGCTACGAGAGAAGGCCTCATCATCACATGACGAATGTCGCGTTGAAACAGGAAGTGCATTTTTTGTTGTTTCTCTATCCTGCTTTTACACACACAAGGCTGCTGCTGAGTGCTCTATCGTTGCCCGTCGATTACTTTTCTTTAGGGTGCAATAAACGAACATCTTTCAAAATGCTGTCGTTTTTTAGAGGAATTTTGGACTGGTTAAAAAGTCTATTTTGGAAAGAAGAGATGGAATTGACGCTTGTTGGTCTTCAGTATTCAGGAAAAACGACTTTCGTGAACGTAATTGCGGTAAGACATGCACGTATGCCTAGCCTAGCCTAGGCCTAGGCCTAGATAGGCTAGGCCTATGCCACCATCATTATTCCATACAGTTTCAGGGTCAAAAACAAAAGGCAATACCAACCGCCGAATCGGGTTTTCCTGCTTCCACAATAGCGTATAGTTCCTGCACACACAGGGCCTGTCCATTTTGTAGCAATACTTTCTCATTCAGTACAGTGATACAACAATTTACGTAGGCTACTTTTTTTCCAGCAATGATGTTTTTTATTGTCATACATATATCACCACATTTTATTTTTTAATGATAATGTATAGGCCTAGGGTATTCATATTATTAATTGCAATGAAAGATTAGTGAATGATTTATTTCATTCACTGTACAGCACTCACTGAATCCCTCCTTTCTGGTCTGTAATACCACGGTATATGATGATGACTGCTTGAATAACAGTGTACTATCCCACTCCCTAATAATTTATCCCCTAATTCTTAATTTGGACAACAATTTCGCCTGGTAAGGTTTTAAAAATGATGTCATGCATATGATATTAACATGCTCTAGGGCCTAGTGGTAAATTTAACTTAGGCTATATATATTTTCTTTCCAGAAACAACTAAAAAAATCAGTTAAAATATTGTTAAACTTTTCATTCATCACAACGCATCAACAACCAATGGAAACTAATTTTTTTTTTTAGGATTAATTGGGTTGTCCTGAAATCATCATCAAATGTTTTTCCTTGAAAGTTAGACTAAAAATTATTTTTATGAACTTCGCCTTTTAATAATGTATTTTATTACTAAATTTCACTTTACAATTAAAAAAATCTTTTATTAAATTTTTATTTTGTAGTCTGGTAATTTTTGTGAAGATATGATACCAACTGTGGGATTCAACATGCGCAAAGTCACAAAAGGTCATGTTACCATAAAGGTAAGGTATAACTTAATTATTATTTCAAAGAGTAAAAAGGAAAGAAATTACAGTAAGTAAAGTACATTACCAAGAGACAACAAAAATAAAAAATTTGCCAACAATAAATCATCCCTAAAACTACAAAAAAAAAAAAAAAAAAAACACAAAAAAAAAAAAAAATATATATATATATATATATAACAAAAATGATAGTATATTACCAACAAATATAATAAGAGAAAAAAAAGTATACATTATAAACATATTAAATTAGGTAAATTAGTTGATAAACTTTATGACTCGGTTATTAGCATGTGCCAGGTATATATTTACTTTGGATACTGTAGGGCATACTACAGAATAATCATGTGCTACATATGCATTGTCTTTATGTTGAACTTTGACCTATGGCTTCCTTGCTTTTCATTACATTACCACAATAACTTGTTATGCAATAATTTGTGATATTTATTCATGGTTAAAGCATGTAGCAATCAAGTTGATACTTTCAGATTGGATGGATTTTATGGCCTTGGGAAAAAAAAACCTTTCCAGCAATATACTGAGCATCAGATACTTTATATATACATTACAACACATGCATTATTTTATAATGCAACCCATATTTGGCATAATGTACAGTACTGTACCTACGACCTACTACTTTACGGATCCGTCGTACAGTATTTCATCTTCTATCTGGCTGTTCTGTTATTAATATTAGAGCAGTATTTTTTCATACTGAGAAACCTAGTTACAGTAATTATGTATAATCAATGCCCTTGTTAATCTACCATATGGATGAAATGAAAAATGCATGAGAACAAATTTGTATTTTAGATGTTATTGACGTATTATGTACAGTAGGTTATTAGTACAGTACTAGTAGAAAGCATCTTAGCATTTACACATACGGTTTGGTCTGAGGCTTCAAACGATACAGAATAACCATTTCCCAAAGTTAGGCTGTCCCCGGGCCGGACATAAATGTGGTTACAACTCAAGGTACAGTTAAGTTCAGGAGCAGCTATTACGTTTGGCCGGCTTATGCAGTGAACCGTGACCAACGGCTAGAGAAATGAAGTAATGAAACAAAGACAAAAAAAAGTCGGCATTTTGAATACCCTATTTCTGTTTCTATGACATTTCCAATCTTGTTTCCTAACTTTATACTTATTACAAATAAACATATTTTTAGTGAAAACATTGTCTTCTGGCTTCTATTGGTATAATATTATGATTGTAAGCCAATATAACTTATATTTTACCTTACGTTTCAATCAATGAACTATCATACAGTATTATTAAAACATTTTTTTGTTTTTACTCTCAGTTATGGGACATAGGAGGACAGCCACGGTTCAGAAGTATGTGGGAACGTTACTGTAGAGGTGTTAATTGTATTGTGTAAGTGTCTGTTGTACTGCAAGCAATAGGACAGTCTTTTGTTATCAATTTCATGCACCCAACCCAAGGTTTCTTGTGTTGTGTTAAGCTGTGTGGAAGGAAGGCTCTAAGATAAGCTTAACTTAATACTGTTGCTCAGGCGTTTTCTTTAAAAGGTTTGCTACAAATTGCATTCCTAAACACATTCAGGTGTGCTGTTTGTATCTTGGTTGGTAGAAATTAACCAATTGTTGTAAATCGCACTCATTAAAGCAATTAAGAAGTGTGTTAAGCCCTGTTTGCACTAGATTGAAAAATGGTAAATTTAACCAAGGTCATCAGTAATTTTTTCCATTGCTCGCACTTTTTTGCATTTATCAAAATTTAACTTTTCCTTGAAACTCAAGGTTGTGTTCTTGTTGCTCCCCTCCACTGCCCAGCAGAATTGCATCTATGTACTGTATGTCAGTAGATATTCAGAACCATGTGTTAATAAATTGTGATTGAACTTGTAGGTATATGGTAGATGCTGCTGATCATGAAAAGCTTGAAGCTGCAAGGAACGAGTTACACAATCTGTTAGATAAACCACAGCTACAAGGAATACCTGTGAGTATAGCAATCATGCTATGGGTTATACAACCAGTTAAGCATAGTTATATGCTGACTATGGGTTACACAACTAGTTAAGCATAGTTACAAGCTGACTATGGGTTACACCACCTGTTAAGCATAGTTACAAGCTGACTATGGGTTACACAACCTGTTTAGCATAGTTACAAGCTGACTATGGGTTACAAAACCTGTTAAGCATAGTTACAAGCTGACTATGGGTTACACAACTTGTTAACCATAGTTACAAGCTGACTATGGGTTACAAAACCTGTTAACCATAGTTACAAGCTGACTATGGGTTACACAACCAGTTAAGCATAGTTACAAGCTGACTATGGGTTACACAACCTGTTAAGCATAGTTACAAATTGGCTATGGGTTACAAAACATGTTAAGCATAGTTACAAACTGACTATGGATTAAACAACCTGTATAGCCTCTTCTGTAAATTCCCACATATCCTATATACCTAGAGGATTTATATATTATATATATTCTGTCAGGATGATAACACATTTTTTACAGCAAGTAACTTTGAAATATCAAAGTAAACAGCCATAGAGAATTCTATTTATTCTACATTAGTGTTGTAGTAATAGAACTATTTGAACTTGTCACCAGTGTGCACAAATGTGCAGTACATTAAAATACATACTCAGAAATTTGGTCATGGAGGTATTATTTCCATGGTGTATGCCATGACTTAAAGTATACAGTGCTGAATTTAGTTTATTATGGAAGGAAGCAATGAACGACATCCAATGTTTAAAATTTGATGACCATATGATAACATGCAGAAATTGTCAAATGCTTTGCAACGAATGAAATAGTTGAATTTGATGTATGTGTTAATTTCTTAGGTTCTTGTGCTCGGAAATAAGAAAGATTTAGCAGAGGCTTTGGATGAAAAAGAACTGATTGAAAGAATGAATTTATCTGCAATCCAAGACAGGGAAATCTGTTGCTACTCAATATCATGTAAAAACAAAGAAAATATTGGTAAGTTTATTTTAAATAAATTATATTATACCCCCTCCTGACAAACCATTGCTATCTGTTTCATTGTTTCCGGACTAAGAGCCTGTTTCGGAAAATTTACACATGTAGTGGTCGCGTGTGGTGTAAATTTTGAGATAATCCAGCTGTTTCAAAAACTCATGAGGTGGATTTTTAAATTACACCTAAAACTGCAAGCTGATTAACCACAAACAAGTAGTGTAAAAAGATGCATGAACTATGACCTTGCTGGGTAAATGTTTTCAGTTTACATGTGTAAATTGGTTTTTAGCCCGAACAGTTCGTCTAGTTATTCTCAAGATTAATTTAAGTTACACATGTAATTGAGTGTAAAGTCCAACTTACGGTGGACACTCCTTTTCTTGTCTTGCTTCCTCTCTTTGATAACACTTTCACTTTGTCTCATTTAAAAATTATTTAAAAAAAAAATTCTTATATAACATTTTCTTTTTTTTTGATGAATGAATAATGAAAAAACCAAAAACTACCAAACGTTTCTTACAGAATTAGGTGTTCCTTCAGGTAACACCTCACCCTTTTAAGTGGACATTCCTATCCTTAATGAGAATTGACCCTAAATCTTGTTAATGTTAGATTCAGAATTAGCCTAAAACCCCTAAAGCTCTGTCTGCACTTTACACAAACTTTGTGACAAAAAAAATGTGACATGCCCATATATGGACATGCTGAGGTCACATCTACCATATTTGGGCACATTGCACTTTTTTGTCACTTGTTTGATACAGTATTATAGAGCTTTTAAAGGGCCCTAAATGTGCTTTATTTCAGACACTCCTAATTCTTTAATGTACTAATCCTAAAACTTTTTGATTTTAGATATTACATTGCAATGGTTAATCAACCACTCAAAAACAGGAGGGAATTAAGGGTCAAAGGTTATAGTCATTCCATGAAGTTCCATAACACAAAATGTTAAAAGGAAACGAAATCACCGTCTTGATATACTGAAACTGTACAGAAGAACATTGTATATATTATTGCAAGTCTTTAAACGATTAGTGCTACCAATCAAACGAAAGAAGGATTTAAACGAAACAGATCTCGCATGGTTCTTTTATTATTTTATATCCTTATCTATTGAGTAATTAAAATTTATATAGAAAATATTTAATTATTACTGTTAAAATATTAGGTAGCAAATAAATGTTTATTGAATACGTGAAAGGTGAATTGTTCTGCTCATTTTGCATCACTTAAAAATAAATTGATTTATATTATATCAATTGTATTTTTATGTACATTATACTAGTTGCCTATATGAAATTAGCATAAAATACACCATATCACATCCTATACTGTCAATAGTATACTATATTATGTGGTTGTTAAAACCTATAAATGTGAGCTAGCCCTTATGATTCGATTTTAAAGCGCGTTTCTCACTTGAACACAGTGCAGCGATGTAGGCTCAACGCAAGGAAGTTGACCAATCGCAAGCAACCGTTCTGACGATCCATCATGCCGTGATTGGTCAAATTACTTGCAACACGCTTAATCCTTGTGTTGCGTCCCAGTTGGAATCAAGCTTAAATCAATAGTGGCAGAAAGTTGACCAAAAACAAATTGTATATTAATCCAATATGTGTGGTTTAGTTGCAGTATTGGCAACCTTTTGTTTTCATCACTCGGCTATTGAGTCTTAAGCTTGGTTCTCATTACAACGTAACGCAAGGACGCAATGCAATGTGATTTGACCAATCTCATGCGATGGATTATTCGAACAGTCGCGTGTGATTGGTCAACTCACTTGTGTTGTCCTTGTGTTGCGTTCTAGTAGGAACCAAGCTTTACTTTCATTCTGTGCATGGTTATACTGTATGTATCTTAGCATGTGCAGAATGACTTTTAAACTCAACAGCTGTGAAAACATGAAAGGTCGCTATTTGCACAGACCATTGGAGAAATGTTCCATTGCACAACTATAGTAGAACTTTCTTTATGTAATAGTTGATTTTGATACTAACATCCTAAAGCTCTGTCCACACTATCAAACTAATAGAAAAAAAAGTGTGATGTTCCAAATATGGTAGCGATATACCCAAATATGGTAGTGATATGACATCATCATGTCCATATATGGGCACATCACATTTTGTCACATAAAGTTTGATAGTGTAGACAGAGCTTATGCACTAGTCCACGATGTTGCTATCAGCTTATAAGGATATAACGGAAGTTTTCTTGAGCGGAGCCAACTGCTAGGAAAAACAATCTTCTTTATTTACATTCTAAGTATACATCATTTAATGTATAGAATTTTAGGAAATTATTCTCATGTAGTTTGGTGGAACATTCAAACAAGCCAAATGATAACGCAGTGTGTGTGTGTTTCTTAAAGAGTAACAAAATAAGCATATAAAGACTGTACTTAGTGTTAAAATGTTTACAGTAAATCATTATTATTATTATTTAAATACTGGGTAATACATTCGATCAATGTATGATTTTTTTATAAACTAAAATTCCTCAATGATTTTATTATGTCCAGTACATATTTTCATATATGAATTGTAAATTATATCAATATTGTATACTCATGTTTGTTTTCTGAATTATTTCACCATGTGATTTCACCAGATCATTTTGTTATTTAACCATGTGATTTCACTACATGATTTCACCAAATCACTATGTGATTTCACCACATGATTTCATTCATCATGTGATTTTACCACATGATTTCACCATATCATCATGTGATTTTACCATGTGATTTCACCATATCGTTATGTGATTTAACTTTGTTATTTCACCACATGATTTCACTATTACACATTACATTTTTGTGAGTTTACGACATGATTTCCTTATGTGATTTCACCATTTGATTGCACATGATTCAATTATGTGATTTTACCATATTCACCATGATTTCCATATGTGGATTCATTGTTTGATTTCACCAAGCCATGTTATTTCACTATGATATGTAATTGTGTGGTTTCACCATGTGTGATTTTCACTACTAAAGCACAATGTGTACTAAAGCTCCATTACTACTTGCAACAAACATAATTGCAAAGTTAAAAGGTTACTCTTACTTACTTAACTTATCAACTTAACTATTTGTTTGCATTTTAGAATTGTGCAAAGAAAGAATGTGCAAGTCAAATATACATTGTTGTTAAATCCTGAAACTAGGTTATATGAGGTTGACAAGTCTTGATCTTGGGTCTTAATTAAAGATGTATTGTCCCCCCTGAAAAAGTTGTTTAAATTTTTTTTGTTGAATATGCCATTTTAATGTCACATAATAGTTATTGACCTCGACCAAAAATTGGATCGAAAAAAAAATTATTTACCTGAAAAAACTGGAATTTAAAGCAAAAAATGGTCAAATTGGCTGCCAGCCAATAGATTTTTGGTTGAATTTAACCATTTATCATGTTATTTTATAAGTTAAAACATAATGTTTTCCTTTTTTTTTCTACGGAAGATTCACTTTATTAAAACTACAAAATAACCTATTCAAAATCTGATTTAATTAATCTTCATTTTTCATGTTTTTGGGGGACAATACATCTTTAACTGCCCATGAAATGAATATATTTTATATGGCTTATTGCCTAGAAAATGAACCCACCAAATTCATATAACAGCATGGGAAAGCCGGTCAAATGCCTACTCATTGTTTTGTAATTGCTTCAGTATTTTGTATAGGTACTGCAGTATAGGTACTTTGTTAATTTCAGTTCTTTACACCATAACCTGTTTACGTAAGTAAAGTACATATCCAACTGCTGTAGTTTCTAATTTTGTAATTGCTGCAGTATTTTGTATAGGTACTGCAGTATAGGTACTTTGTTAATTTATTTTATCAGTTCTCTGTTACACCATAACATGTTTAACCAAGTAAAGTACATGTAGGGAATATCCAACTGTTGTAGTTTCTAATTTTGTAATTGCTGCAGTATTTGTTATAGTTACTGCAGTATCTTTATCCTAACCTTGACACTCTGTCGCATTTTGCACCCAGTGTTGCACAAATATACAAGATGAATATTTATTTTCAGTCTACTTTTTTTTTAACGATTTACACAATTGTTGTTAATTAAGAATTGGTTATTTTTGTTGGTATACACTGCTGATTTTGGTGGCTTATCACGTCAACTATTATCTGATACCGATTGTGTATATAGCCTAACTTACGGTTACATTAATTAATGTATAGTGCCTACAATTTGGGACCAAACAGTTTGCCTATTAAGGGTTTGCCTATTTAAGGGTGTGCCTATTTAAGGGTGTTCCTATTTAGGGTTTGCCTAATTAAGGGTTTGCCTAATATTATAGTAGAGAATAGAGAGGTTTTGATTTAGGATAAGACTTTTTATTATGCAGTGTGTCATTTGTCCAAACATGGAGAAAAGGTGTCCAAGGCATAGTTCAGCTCTGTAAATTAAAGACATTTCACCCTAAAACGGTTCAAATGCAAATGTCTGAGAGAATCGACCAAATACTTTGATCAGACAACTTGACAAAAATGTCAGACGTACAGTACATCTCTATGACGTCATAGATCGTTACTAAATCCCTTCTAACAATGTTTCTTGTTTGTAGATTAAAGTTATATTCTGTGTGTAAAATATTCCATTCATCATATTCTTCATTGTCGACTTGAAATTATCTAAGTATATCATAGAAAATTAATAATACTCATATTTTAAGCTCCCATGTCGGGTAACATTTACCGGAATTAGTTAGTAAATTAGTTTAAAATTATTCCTCTGTGGCAATATCTATTTTTTTATTGTATGTTTTGCTTGAATAATTCAGAAGTGTTATAGGTCTGTACACTATCAAACTTTATGTGACAAAATGTGATGTCATATGACTACCATATTTTGACATATCACTACCATCATTTGGGCACATCATACTTTTTTGTCAAATTAGTTTGTTAGTGTAGACAGAGCTTTAGTGGTAGTGAACTTTGAATTTTTAAAACAAAACTTAATTCTCATCGAATTAATGTTAGATAATTGAATGTATTATGAAAATTCCTAATTATTAAAGTTGTGTATATGAGTTTATAATCAGGGTTTACTTGTCCGATCACCGCACTAGTCTAAATGTAAAATATATCTGTGAAAAAATATATTAGAAAAAGGAAAAATAAAAGCATACTTTGAATAGGCCATTTGTAGTTTTGAAGTTAACAATTAAAATATCCTATTTAATAGAAACAAAATTAATAGTAAGGCCTATTATTTTTGAGGGTGAACGCCACATATCCTATTTGTATAGTACGGTGGAGGTGCTTATTATTCAATGTGTCTAAACCGATTTAAATTGATTAGACAGACCTCGCAAATCTTCCGATAATGGCGGGAGTTCTCCCAATATTTCTAATTCCTATTACTACTCAGATAAAGCAAAACAATATGCTAAATAAGCAGTCCGCAAGATGTTTATAATAAATGTATTGTTTAATAAGTGCAATGAGTTGCATCGTATTTTCCGCCTTTTGCACGTGTTATATATACCAATAACTTTAACAGCGCCCTCTATAGTTGTATGTATTTGTTTTAAATGTGATAGCGCCCTCTATAGTTTAAACATGTTTACGTAAAACCTCCCAATATTTGATTTTTCCAAGTTAGGACGTCTGCAAATATAATATATGAAATGTAAGGTAGTTTTACATCTAACCTTTTTAGTTACTAAACCTAGAAATTCAACTGATCCCTGTTGTCTGTAGACTTTGTATCCTCAGTGATGATAATTAGAAATGTGCAGAAGTTACGAATACAGAAATTACGATATAGACACACTTTAAAAAGTGTGATACTTTTCGTACTGGTACTTGTTTTTTTATGTTTATTGCAGTTATTTGAAATATAACACGAATAAGAAGAACAATTTTGTGTTATTCTTTACTTTAACAACACATTGTCACATACAACAACTCACAGCCTAGGTTCTAGACTGTTTTCACTTATAGTAAGATAAAGATGAATATTTTGGCACATATAGCGTTTCATACGTATAATGGTTGAGTTTCCTTTCAGACAAAAATTAATTTTTCCAGACAAAAATTGAAACGCTGACTTTACTGGTGGACTAAAATAAAAAGGAAAAAATTCAAAACAAACTTGGGGAAAGTTTAAACAACTCATTAATGATGTAACAGATAGCAGAAGATAGACGAAATAGAATAATTGAATGTCCTTGGGTTTTTAAAAAAAACTCGGGTTCCGCGCAACATAAATGTTAAAATATGAACGCTGAAAATTTCAAAAAATCAGCAGTTAGTTTGAATGGAAAGGTAAAGATATACGTGAGATGCGGATACATAAGAGATGATGCGTGTGAAAACCTAGAATTGGAATCTGAGAAACAAAACGTTTTTATTCTTAAATCAGCAGGACATCATTTAAAATTCTAATTAGGTGAGATTTATTATTCGGATTTGCTGGTTATCATGCACTCCAGTTCTTTTTCGAATTCTAACATTTATGAATCTATTATTCATTATTGGAAATTATATAAAAGAAAATAATTATTATTACAACATTCATTACCGACAAATGGTAAATTCTTTATTACACATTCATTTACATAGAAAAACACTACATACATAAGTATATCTTTGGATTTCTACTGATTAGAACTGTTCCAAACTATACTCTAATTTGCCACACAAACTGCAACAGTGAAGCTAATAATTCTTGGCGTATTTATAATCTTAAATATAATGTAAATGTTTATTTTACATTAGTTATCCTCTTTGATCAAAATGAGAATGAACATCGTTAGTATCGCTGTTAAAACTATTTGATTTCATTGTAATTAATGCAGTACTATTTTAAGTTAATGCTGTGCATTGCATTATAATTATTGTTTCCTGAGAAAGTCGTCATGAAATAATAGTACATTAATAGACGTCACAATTCAATTTTTTAATTGAAAATTAGCCGATACTAGATAAAAATAATATAATATAATTTGTATAGCGCCTTTCCAAATTGATCAAGGCGCTTCACATTCTAATGCAAAGGAAACAAGTAAGTTTTAAGGCCTTTCTTAAATAGATCTATCGATTTTAGTTCCCTTAAGTCTATTGGCAGAGGGTTCCAGAAACTTGCTCCAAATTAGAAACACGCCTTTCAAGGTGGTCCTCTAACCTGGTTGGATCATTTTCCGACCTGAGACCACGCCTCCCACAATTATAGAGCTTAATGAAATAATATTTCATAATCCTATAACAAAATAATGAATATGCTTACATTTTAGAAACTATTTATATCTATCCATTATGTACATCATTTTGTATATATCTTAAACCTAGTTTGTTGTTTAGTTTTTTAGTACATCTTACATCATTTTACCGTGTAGTATCTATCCAGTTTTATTTTATTCCATTTCCTTTTCCCCAACTTCTTTCAAATTACCTTGTTTTCTACCTTTTGTTGAATCATAATTATGCCTACGTATTTGATTACGTACAATAAGCCTACCGGGTACTACGACACAAAATCATACCTTATTTATTAATTATTTCTGTATAGGCCTACACTTAGTAACTTAGTTAGGTTTGCTCCCAAAGACGATGGTTTATAAACGATTTACGCCGAGACATTCTCAGCTTTAATGTGCAGACCTATTTACTTTTTGGAAACACGTGTTGTAATGTTAATGAGACGGTTCAGATGCCCGGTGCCAATGGTGGCTGATGATATATATATACAGTAGTATTAAGAGGTACTTTGTCACCAAAAAAATGAGCCCCCTGAGTGAGTGAGGAGTAACTGTATCAATCGTACGTGTTATTAATTTTGAGCCAAAATTTGACCTATTTTAGAAGACGTCAATATTCGCATACCTACCGTATAGAACGTTAGGCCTATTCCTATCGAAATACATTACAACAAAATCTCCTGCCAAAACATGTTACATTCACTGCATAATGCCTAATGCTGCTTACAAATAGTACTGAACATCAATATTAAATTCATCTTTTTGAAACCAATTTACAAACTCACATAATAAAGCAGTTCTATTATTGTGAAAACGCATCGTTCTGAAAGGTCGCACTGGAATTGTTGTCAGCTACATTAGCCGATTGGCTAACGTTCTCTGTCGCATTTTTCCGCCGGAACATCAGTACGTATAACACGTCGTACATGCACTCTAGAAATTCCATGAACGTTAAAGCCGACATACCAATCCAAAGACCCAAGTGTCCTCCAACATTACTTACAAGTGATAGCAACTTTAGAAGAAGAAAATAACAATAGCTGTTATATATTCATTTCTCCATATAGACAAGCCAAATGGACACACTCATCAGAGGTTTTACTCAGGCCTAGGCCTATACCTACACGACCGTCAACAAAATGTTATGGACAACGCGCCATTTCCTGGTCAGCTGCTGCTCTTTGGAACGCCCTTCCAAATTCAATCAGGAATGTCGAATCACTCGCCACATTCAAACTCCTCAAATCCCACCTTTTTAATTTGCATTTTTTAACAATAATTAATTAGTGCTTTTTACTTTTTTGTTGTTTGTTCAGCGGTTAGACACGCCCTGCATTATTATTATTATTATTATTATTATTATTATTATTATTATTATTATTATTATTATATAATCGATGTGAAATAATCAACATTATTAATGCTATTGTGTGTTTTTTTTAAATTTCATCGGCTGGTTCCTAATTCATAACAACAATAATACATTATAATGTCGGATGATATTAATGTCAAAATAATTAAATACACGTACGATAGCGTGCATTTCAGAATGTACTATGTGTTCATAGCTGCTTTTAATATATATTATAACTTACTGTGTACGTTGCTACTTGTTCGATTGAGTCGTATTGCAGATTTTCATAATAAACATTCAATTTTGCAAAGTTTTCACTAGAAAAATAAATGGTAATTGTATAAAATGGTTATAGTTTAATATAATATTTAGTATTGTATTTGTACCTATAACGTACAGATCCTATTACTAGCTAGATATTATACATGAATGTTGACAACATTTTATTTGTTTTTTATATTTGTTACAGCACTGGTATCACAGACAAAAAAAATGAATACAAATGAAAATTGATAAAAACAAAATAATATTTTTTTTTATATGTAAATATTTAAAAAATATATATATATATATAATTGTTTTAGAAACAACGCTGAAAAGAAGAAGAAAAAAAAAGTTAATTTTTTAATTAAGTTGATTTTCACACGAAACGAAAAAGGTACAAAGTTGAAAAGGTTAAATGGCGAATTAGAATGTATTATTCGGTGATGAAAAAGCACAACATTTACAGAGAAAAATAAGTATTGGTATATTTACTAAATGAATTTCTCGGTATCGTTGCCTTCTACACTAATTTCTGGTGTATTCTGCAATTTGTCTACGATTTTAGGCTGTGAAAATAATGTGTTAAATAATAATAAAAAATAATAAATTTAAGTTTTTAAAACTAGTGTAAAAAGCAACAGTATCTGACATGTTCAAAATACTCTAAAATTATCACATTGATTTAAAGATGTATTGTCCCCCTGAAAAAATAATTTTTAACAACATTTTTGTTGAATATGCCATTTTAATGTAACATAATAGTTATCCACTTTGACCAAAAATTGGATCGAAAAAAAAATGTATTTACCTGAAAAAACCTGTAATTTATAGCAAAAAATTGTCAAATTGGCTGCCAGTCAATGGGTTTTTGGTTGAATTTAACCATTTACTTTGTCATTTTAAAAGTGAAAACATTATTTGTTTTCGTTTTTTTTCTACTGAAGTGATTAACTTTATTAAAACTACAAAATAACATATTAAAAGACTGATTCAATTAATCTTCATTTTTCATGTTTCTGGGGACAATACATCTTTAAAGAATAAAAAGTGTGTAGTTTATTAGAAAAATAATTGAAAATCTTACCAAATACTCTGAACCCGGCCATGTCGATGAAAATACGCTCGTACTGTAGGATACCTCTCTGTGGACAACCAACATAAACAAGAAGTCATTACTTAGGCCTATACTTAAAATAATAATTGGTCAAATGGTTGCCCTACTCTGACGTAATTGTACTAAGTACATTATGAGAATATTTAAGTCAATCTCGGGTGGGAATCGAACCAACGACCTCCAGATCACTAGCCGACCATTGATTCCTCTAATGCTTTGTTTCCATAGAACGTAACGCAAGGAAATTCAAATTATGTGATTCGGTAAGCTAAGGATAGCAAAAGAGCGGTAAATATGTATGCGGTTTTTTTAATGTAGGGCCTACTTATACATTATTATTCAGATATTAAAAGATGATACTGGGATAGTGACATTTGAAAGCACTGACTTACGTGCATGCCGGCCCACAGTTACAGCTGATGTTACCCTCTGCAATCATTAATTCAGTATTAAGCAAGCACTCCTCTAAATAAATACCGTATACAAAACACAAACACATTAATGAAAGTTAATAAGTTGATTATCAACTGTATCTGACTCGGATGTTTTGTTTTGGTTTTTTTTTATATTTATGGTCTACCGTACCTTATATTTAGTCAAATTTAGACATATTTGTATTATTTGACAATGCAGAAAAACAGCTGAAATTCAGTACCGGACCAGTACTGTAGGTCTAGGCCTATTCATCATTTTAAACAGCACCACAAAAATAAAGAATGGTGACGATACCTTCATCTTCCACACCAACTTTGCACACTGGCGATTCAGAATCGTACGTGTATCGAGAATTGTAACAGTCACATTCAAGAAATGTGTGTCTGTAGAGACAATCTTTTAGACAAGCCTATGCAAGGAAACAATTACATTATCAATTAGTAAGTTACCGTATGGGACAGACCTCTTGTCATTTCTAAAAAGGAAAGTTCAGTTAATAATGTCGTCTAGTAGACCTTCATGCCTGAGACATATTACTCTGTAGGCCTATATTTGAATAAATTCAATTTTAACCGAGAAGAACATTTCAATAATTTTGGAGTAAAATCATTATTTTAACTAACACAAAGGAAAGCTTTCCTTTATCCTATTCAATGTGTATGTCTTGATGAGTAACTACTTTGAAGTAGCCTTGCGTCAGCGAGCTTAAAAAACAATCAAATGTGAATAAATTATAGAAAACACTCGAATAATTAATTTCAATCCAGCATTTTTAAGATAAAACCCATTTAATCTAAGAAAGATGTCATCATAACAGTGCGTACAGCCTAATTTGTTTCAATGCATCAAGGAAAAGCAAAATATCAATATATAATATATAACACCCGACAAAATAGCTTATAGCTATGGTTGCTAACGGCAACACATTAGTAGTAATTAGAAGAAATAATAATTACTCAAGAAATCATAATTCTTCATACGAACCGTAGTATTATGAAAATAATAATATATGATCTTCCAGTGTTGTTGATAGTGATTCATTGCACTTTGAATGAATGCTAAATCTTACATTTATTGTATAGACTGTAAGCCTACTATCATGCCTAATACCTGGTTAATCATTTCATAACGTGTTAAGCTTGGTTCCCACTAGAACGTAACGCAAGGACGTAAACGCAACGCAAACGTTTTAACCAATGACAAGCGAAGTTATAGACAGTTAGCAATCACAATCGAATAAGCCATCGCTTGTGATTGGTCAATTCACTTGCGTTGCGTTACGTCCTTGTGTTGCGTCGCTAGTGGGAACCACGCTTTACCGGGTTTTTCATCTAGGAAATAGAAGACGTCGGGCCTAAAATATTGTGAAATGAAGTGCCGAACTCTATGATAAATACCCTTCACTGTAAAAATAGTGTTTAGATCTTAAACATGTATTTTGTACTCACTTTTTCCCCACGTCTAGCCTTAAATATGTTTAGATATGAACATGTTTAGATTCTACATACATTCTAAACATGTGACGTGTTGATTGTTAAACATGTGGAGCAATATAAAGACACGTGGAGCTTTTTCCCGCCACAGTAAAATCATATGAACGCAACGTTAAACACGTACCTAAACATGTTGACTGAACATATTAATAGTTGACTGCTGAACGAGTGGAGGAAAACAACATGTAGATATAAACACGTTTAGGTTTTAAACACGCTAACATGTAAATATAAGTTTGAAAGCTAAATGTGTGGAAAAGGTGGGTACAGAATAGATGTTTAAGATCTAAACACTATTTTTACAGTATTACGTTTTAAGTAGATTGAATACTTTACCGATTTGCTATATTCAATGCCAGGAAATCTTCTGCTGAATATCGTCTGACTCTCTTTTAGTTTACAGTCAGACGGATAGGGATGTGGTAATCGTTCAAACTCAGTCTGTCGTATACAAAATGGAGAATGTTATTTCAGAGTTTAGTCAAGGTGGTTAATATATGTTAGGTATGGAATAGAAATCCAAAGAATTGAAAACAAAGTTGATGGTGCTGCTTGTACAATTACTTCTATTAATGGCTTGAATTATTTCCCAGCTCCTAATCGGTGTGGTGTTCCCCATGCATCTATTTTGGGACCTTTTCTTTTTATTATTTTTATTAAAGATGTATTGTCCCCCAAAAACATGAAAAATGAAGATTAATTTAATCAGACTTTGAATATGTTATTTTGTAGTTTTAATAAAGTTAATCACTTCCATAGAAAAAAAAACAAAAAAAAATTGTTTTCACTTATAAAATGACAAAATAAATGGTTAAATTCAAGCAAAAATCCATTGGCTGGCAGCCAATTTGACCATGTTTTGCTTTAAATTCGATTTTTTTCAGGTAAATACATTTTTTTTCGATCCAGTTTTTGGTCAAAGTTGATAACTATTAAGTTACATTAAAGTGGAATATTCAACAACATTTTTTATTTTAAATATTTTTTCAGGGGGACAATACATCTTTAATGATCTTCCCAGTGTTATACTAACTGCACTAGTTTTAAGTAAGCTGATGGCATTGCTATCTTCTCTGCTGCTTCTAAATCGTTTGATGCTGTTAAAATTAATCTTAAAAATGATTTTAACCATGCTTCAACAAAACTCTCTTTAAATATTGAGAAAAACCAACTATTTATCGTTTGGTTCTCGTAAGAAATTACATGGTGCAGCTGCATTTTGATATCAAGATTAGGGACTCTGCCATGCAAGTTGTTGATAAGTTTAAATGTCTTGTAGTTTGGTTTGACCCTTCGCTTACCTAGAGTGTCCATGTGGATAAACGTTGTGTTAAAGTAAGCAACCAAATTTCTCTTTTATGTAGACTGTGTGACACTATATATTGATAACAAATCTCTTAATTTATTTTACAAATCGTTAATTTTACTTCTTTTTGATTATTGTGATTTAGTTTTGGGAAGTTGAAGTAAGGGTCTGTCCGACCAACTTCAAAAGATGCAGAATAGAGCTGCCAGTGTTATTCTCAGGGCGGATCATCGTTCTAACTTAATTCGTTTGCATGCATACTTCTTTGTTGGTCTTTTCTTAGTGAAAGACGTGACACCCATGTGCTTACTTTTGTTAATAAATGATTGAGTGGCAGGGTCCCCGCTCTCCAAAATTGTTTTAATTTAGCTCATGATTTTCATAATTATTATATCAGGTTCAGTTCTAATGGTAATTTATTATTACCCAAGGCTAGAACTGAATCTGGTAGAAGAAGATTTATTTATCAGGGGTACGCAGATCTGGAATACTGATGGTGGATAATTTGGAACGTGAGGTGGTATTCTATTCTTTGTTTGTTTGTATCGTTGGTTTGTTTTAATTTGTTTTGTAATTTTTACTGTGATTTGTGCACTGGGTACTCTGGGAGAACATTTTTTGTTACTGAAGAGGTTACCCAGTATAAAGAATAAATAAATTGCTTAAATCGTTATGGTACAACGATTGTATTGTTCTGACTTGTGAAAATATTAATTTCATCGAAGCCATTCTATTGGTCTAGGATGGAAACTGTTTTCTTTTCTGAATACAAATGTATATGTATCTATTTATCGTCGTTGTTTATCGATCGTACTCCTTTATAGTTTATCCAATTTTAAATATAAAAATCATTTACCCTATATACACCAACCGATGTCTCTTTTCCAGGAGGAACATTAATACCTTTATCTTCTGGGAATGGCATTTCATGTTGGTCGTGCACAAGAATCCGCAGTCCGGCGGCCGGTCGTATATCTGCAATGTACTCGGATTGTTGGATGTTCATTTCCAGGGTTAACCCTAAAATGATTATAAATAGAATACATTTGTAATTTGAATAAAGTCGATGAAAACGGTTTTAATAATTTGTTTCTGAGAGTACGGCATCAGTCAATTTCACGTTGTTTCTGTATTTTTATATTACATTGTTTTAGTTGTATGGCATTATTATATCGAACCATTTCCATGCATTTTATAATTATTGATAACTGAATCTTGAAATTGAAAATATTTGATACCGTAAGGAATATCATGGATCAATTTCTTCTAGCGATATAATAAATTTTTAATTAATTGTAGGTATTGTTAATCGTATGTTATCATCTTCAAATTATTTTGCGTTTTCCTCTAACAATAGAAAAATCAATAGATGGTGTAAAGGTAAAGCAAACACAGCATCGATTTTGATGGAAAACATTCAGCCGCTAAATGAAGATGTGTAATACTATATCAAGCGTGGATTGGCGCCTTACTGATTTATTGTTATGCTTCAAGACATTGTCGTATATATTCTATTATTCTTATAGATTGATATCAATACAAATATAAGGCGTGATAGATATGCAAAGAAAATACATGGATCTTGTGCACCTTGGTATATCCTAGTCTAGCGATTTATAAGAAAGATCTTAATAAAGATTGAATTTGTCCAATGCATTTGAAATGTTATTTATTTATTTTTTTAAATTTTATTTTATGTCTTTAATGTCCTATCAGATAGGTGGTAATCCCCCTGATACAGTGGCTATTTTGTGAACCAGTTCACCGGGTATCCCCCTACTCTTCTCGAATAATGAACTGGGTTCTTTAAAGCGTACACAGGTTATAACTATGTACACTGGACCTACGGTTTATAGTCCTTCGAGAAGACTTGTTTCTCCACCAGAACTAGGAGCGGTAAACGGCGCCCCTACCTTAACCGCTCGGCCATTTGACTCGCTCAAATGGCCTTGAACCTTTGCGGTAGTCCGATTTGAGTAAACAGTTAATTATGTTTTGAGAACTATTTTTAATACATCAACAAGCATGTGCTTGCAATGTTTTAAACCAAACTCACCATAAATGGGACCAGCACTGACGGTGCTACTGGCAGGAAACTTCATACCATTGTTGTAAGTATAGCAGTTACCAAATAAGTAATTGTATACGTAGGAAAAATGGCTGAAAAAAAACAAGTAAGAACATTACTTCTCATAATTGATACCATTCTTAACATTCATGCAAACACCCACCTCGATTACCATTTTCCTCTCTTTTAAAAACATAATGTGCTTTTAAAAGAAAGGAAAATTAAATTAAATAATATTATTATTATTTAATTTTGTCTTCATTATTTTATTTATCAATGACTTTTGTTTCGGTTTCATTAGAAAATAAGTACTGCATCAGTATTTCATCTTTCGGCACAAATCCAACTACACAAACGTAATCATTTTTTAATATGGTTTGCATGGATTGATCCAATTGAATACTGGAAAACGAGGCCTGTTGTACAGTGGCTTATGTCAAGATAGTTAAGTGACGCTTTATTTGACACACTAGTGTAAAGTGTGCCCCCGCGTCCGGAACGTATTTGTAGACTATGTAACAGAGGAGATGTAGAGAACGTCACGTTTTTCATCTTATTTTTAACTGTTCGTTATATAATCAAGAAAGAAATCGTCTCATTCCAAATTATATTTCAAATATGTTCTACTTTGTTTCATTATTTAAATCTGGAAACACAAATACGAATAAGTTATTAGCAAATGTTATTGTATGTGCTGTCAAGAAACAAATATTTTATTTGGCACACTAAGAAATGTTTATAATATACAGAATAAAGTGTCCATCTCAGGAGAGTTAAACTTGAGCTTGAAAAAACATGCAACACTATACTTGTCGTAATCTGAGCTGACATTTAAAAATCATTTTGCTTAATTGCTTAATTCAAGATAGTTAAGAAGTTCTTAATTAAACAAATCAAACGAACTTAGGCAAAATCTAAAAATAAAAATCTACAATAAAATAAACATTATTCAATATACTTGGGGTTGCATGGATTTCCATTAAATATGCAAGACAGCAGGCTTGTGTTGATCTGGTGACCACTACTTTCTCTGTCATCGTATGCTATAGGAGAGAGATGTTCCGTCAGAAGATTAATCAAATCAAAAGGAGCCTCATAACTTTCATCATCATCGTTGTCCCAATATTGAAACTTGGAATCCTATTTAAGAAAGTTTTTTTACAGACAATTGTTAAATACAGCATCTCAAATCGAAATTTAAGGATGTAATTTCCTAAAAACATGACAACATTTTACTTTTTTGGTAGTTTTAGCAAGATACCGCCGGTATTCATTTTCACCGAAAAACAAACCAGAATGATTTCGCTTATAGAAATATTAAATAAACAGTTGAAAAGATTTGAAGACAATGGGCTTTTCGTTGAATAGGCTAACTACTGTATCAAAATGGCTTAACAACAAATACAATCATATATAAAATATATATTTCTAAATAATTATTTATGCTTACTTACTAGTTTAGTCGCAGTACTATTTATGTCATTGAATAATTCTTCATTTTGTTGTAAGTAGGACTTTAACATGCCGTTATTGTTGCAGATAGTAACAGCGGGGAAGGTTAGTTTCGTTTTGGTAATGACGTCTACATTGGTAGTGATTTGCCGATCGAGGTAGGCGCTGATTAGCAAAGTAATCTGCCACACACATACGGAAAATGACGTCAGAAATGCACAAATCCAAAAGAGACGTCTGACATTCTGATGTGCGCGCTTTATATTTGAGATTCCATGCGCTGAACTATTCTCCATACACGATCCTACAATAAGGACGGCACTCTTAGCGGTCCTTTCACCCGCTGACTTACGTTGAAGTTCGATTGTCGTCATTTTGTTTAATTTTTCACTAAAATCGATGTTCTTTCTCCTACAATTGGAAGAGATTTATGAGAGACAGAAAATGATTTGTCATTATTAATAATATTTTTTTTCCACTGCATCAACTTTATCATAATCATCATCGCATTCTGTATATTATTAATACAGCTACAGACGTATTATTTTTCATAATCGTCATACCCATAACACACGAGACATTCGTAAGCGTATTTTTGTCGAGTGGGATTTGTTGACACTGAGTGATGTATTGTATCTCTACAGTCGTACGAATGTGACCACGTCTTAGTAAATATTTTTTAGCAGCATCGTTACTATAACTAAATAACGTCTTACCTTTGTGACAATTACTTCTCTCACTACTTAAGTGACATGGCAGTGCGTAAGAAATTCCAGTAGTATTTCGTCCATGGTTACCCATAATATTTAAAAAAAATCACCGTCAAAACGTATTCAAAGGTACGTCTTTGTAAATCTTGTAACTTGGCGGCGCTATTACTACACCATAGAAGTAACATTGATAATAATATCGATGACGATAGAGCTGTTAAACACTTTAAATTATCGTCGATCTGCTCTGATTACATCAGTGTGATTCTTATGTTTGATGTCTTACTGAATTGTTATTGTTAATTATACAATATTTGAATTTAATTGGTCTATATGAAATTGTGGTTTCTTTGTTATTTCTGCCTTGAGTTGATTTCAAATTTTAATCACGTCAATCAATAACCAACTGTAGCTTCCTTTATAAGAACGTGCGCGTGTATTACGCAATTAAGTCGTTTACTTAATAACTTAACTTAATTTGCCAACATTGTTGGGGGTCTCCATCTCAAAGAAAACAGGTTAAAGCCATAATAACATGAAATCCATTGTAGAAACATTAGATAAATCAGTTTTTTATAATTAATAAATAGATAATAAACCCAAAGTGCTCCATTTAGGGATTGTCAAGGTTATACTAATAATAATTGATATTCAAATAGGATTTTCTCCAATTTACTCAAGATATTTGAAGATCGTAACAGATAGTTCCTAGTACACACAACGAGATCATTTTCACTAAGTTACGATACTTAAAGCCCCCTTCCCTACGTTTTTTAGATCTAATTTAACATCACAAACTATATTTAATGTAAAAATAATACTATATGGTCCTATTGCGATAATTTTTTTCGTCTTTAAACGGTTAAAAATGTGAAAAATAAGTCGATTCTAATAATTATAGCGGCCCGCTATAAATCCCAAAATGCATTGCGCGCGGATTGATATTTTTGTTTTTCACCTGTAATTCGCCCACTTTTCGATCAATCGTGAGGCAAAAACAAATGGAAGACTCCTAACCTTTCAGTGAAAATACCGGGTTTTCCCCAACTTGTATCAACGGAGTCTGGCAAAAATAGAAAGACAATTAATGCAGCAACTATACAACGTCAGGCTAGGTATATAGCTAGCGTACGATGTTCGTACGTTACCGATGTTTACCAGCTAGGCCTACAAAACTAAGCCTAGCTAGGCTAGGCCTAAGACCGTCCACGAGAGGTCGATCGCCGCGAGCTACTTAGGTAGTGCATTGTTTCTCACTTTTTATCATAATTTACCATAAAACGTACATTTAAGACAAGGAATGACATGGTTTAATGTTTTTAAAGTGATATATATGTATTATTTTCCAAAAAACGTCCAAAATTGCAGGGAAGGGGTCTTTAACACTTGAAATGAATTAATTGTCGTATACCTTCGAATGGGAACTTTCGTTGTCAACATTTAAGATTCGTTGAGTACTTTTTGTATTTGAATGGTAAATTGTTAACAGATTGTGCTCAACAGAGAGTCATTCAAGTAAGACCCCGTGCATTATAACAAAATATTCATGCCTTCTATAGGAAAAAAAAAGTATTTCAAAAAGGGGTATTCAGTGTATCACCGGACAGTTTCTTTCGACTTTGTATAATTTAAGTTAAATATTTTAATCCAGCTAAATAATAAACCACAAATAAATGAATCACAAGCTAATAAAATCTCTTTTGGGACATGTGGTGGCTCTGAAAAGAGCCGTTTGGTTTGAGATTCAGCAAAATGATGTTTACTTGGAGCTGGTGTATTTGGTGACAGCCTTGGTACCCTCAGAGACGGCATGTTTAGCCAATTCACCAGGAAGCAATAGACGGACAGCGGTCTGGACTTCCCTGCTAGTGATGGTAGATTTCTTGTTGTAGTGAGCAAGACGAGATGCTTCTCCTGCAATACGTTCGAAGATGTCGTTGACGAAACTGTTCATGATTCCCATGGCTCTGCTGGAGATACCAGTGTCTGGGTGAACTTGCTTCAACACCTTGTAGATGTAGATGCTGTAGCTTTCCTTTCGCTTACGTTTCCTCTTCTTGTCAGTAGCTCTTACAGCTTTAGCCTTACCGGCTTTCTTGGCAGCTTTTCCTGAAGTTTTTGGTGGCATGATTTTAGTAACTACGATACGATACTAGTAAAGTAATCAAGTGAAGATTTCAATATTGCCCAGTGTATTTATTGACTTTGGTATGCAAATGAGGTTTTCCAGTTAGGCTTGCTTGTCAACGGTTTTCATTGGTTGTTGACTGCACGCAATTTATTGAATGTACAAAACAAAAGCTTACTCATTCTTTCTTTGTTAATATTTGGAGGGAAGAAGACAAGTAAACACCTACCCTTTTATTTGTATGTATGCTTTATTTTGTACTTACCACCACCAATACAATGGTGTACTTTACGAACACAAAAGGTAGTATAAAACTGAAAATGACTATAATAATGGTGTCTATTGTAATAAATAATCTGTTGTACAAGCAGTAACAAAAAAATGTTTCAAAAATCTCTGTAAAACGTTTTTAATAATGTATGAACACAGGCAGTACATTTACTGTATTTTATTCTTATCTGGAATAATAAATTAGCGTGGTCATTTAATTGTAAAAAATGTAATTCTCATCCTGATAAAAATGAAAGGTTGTATTTTCACAAGGCAAATCATTTTACTGAAAGATATTATTATAATGTACAGTTTATACAGTATACTGAATACAGTAATTATTATATGGTATGTTATTTATGTGTTAGTATTAAATTCCTGATGATAAAAGTCGAAATGTTGAATCATGGCCTGGTTATTTGGAGTCAGTTTTATACTACTGTGTATGTTATTTTTAAAGTCAATCAGTGCATATATTGGTACTGTACACATAAAAGTGTTATTTTCTTCATTAAATCTGATAAATTATAATTTATATAGACAAATCATGGGAAAAGAAAGTGCAATTAGTAAGTATACTATACTTTTGTTTTTACCTGTGTTTAGGATTAGATTATTATAATGTACATATGCTAAGCTTCACTTAATTAATGTATATTATATAGTATATTAAATAAATATAAAATAGACAAGTGCTAATTTCATCTCTTTTGTACATATGGTGGCTCTGAAAAGAGCCTTTTGGTTTGAGGAAACGGAGAATTGCCTTATGCACGTTCTCCACGGATACGGCGGGCAAGTTGGATGTCCTTTGGCATGATGGTAACACGTTTGGCGTGGATGGCACACAAGTTGGTATCTTCGAAAAGCCCAACTAGGTATGCTTCGCTAGCTTCTTGAAGAGCCATGACAGCTGAGCTCTGGAAACGAAGATCTGTCTTGAAATCTTGGGCGATTTCACGAACAAGACGTTGGAATGGGAGCTTTCGGATAAGAAGCTCAGTGCTCTTCTGGTAACGACGGATCTCACGAAGAGCGACGGTTCCAGGCCTGTAACGATGAGGCTTCTTTACTCCACCGGTGGCTGGTGCACTCTTTCGTGCTGCCTTGGTGGCAAGTTGTTTTCGGGGAGCTTTTCCTCCGGTAGATTTACGTGCAGTTTGCTTAGTACGAGCCATCTTTGTTTTTCAACTAATGAAATTGATTGATATCAAAATTGTTTAAATTTGTGCGTTTATAAGGACATATGTTTTCAAGGGTAATTAACTACAAGCAATACGATTGGCTAAATGGAAACTTGTGTTTCTTTGTTATTCAAACAGGAATCAAGTGATTGGCTAAATTGTACAGTTTATAACACGTCCGCAGTTTTGTTTTCAATGTGGCGGGAGTTCCACGAAACTAGTGTCTGATTAACAAAACGAATTCTATTGGTTGAAATCTGTGGCTAAGAACACGTCCGGAGCTCACCAAGATATTGACCTTTTTTTTGTTAAAATTAAACGTTTCTTTTGTCTTTTTATATTGTAAGTGAAATAATTATTTTGTTTCATTTTTTACAGAAGTAAATAAATTTATTAAAACTTCAAAATGGCCTATTTAAAGTCTCATTTTATTAATCTTCATTTTTACGTTTTTTGGGGGAGCATGTCTTCTTTTATGAACATAATTATGGCAAACACCATGCATAGCTTCTTGTAAAAGAGTCCAAATTGTATTTGTTATACAGTAAGGATCTAGGCCAGTTTGCCGACTCCCAGTTTGCCGACTCCAGTTTGCCGACTGGCTATGTGGATGGTGTGTCAAATAGCCTAGTCGGCACACGGTGAACCCACATAGCCGACAATAATAAAACTATGAAAAATCATACTTTAATCAATGGTTTCTATTAACTAAGATACCTTGGTTTTTTTGAAATGTTTTTTTCATACGCAAAAACGAAACAATCACACGCACGAACCTTGTGCTGCCGTGTTAGGTCAACAGCCACCACCAATGAAGAGCAAGTACAGAGAAAGAAGAACAGCTATTCAGAGGTTGCAGATGGAATCATGTGTTCTCTATTTGTTTAATACTTTTTAGGGCAAGAAACGTGGATTATTTCTGTGTGTTAAAAGTGAAAATTTCATTTACGTACTAATATGGAAATAAATATTATAATCAGGCTTTTGAAAATACATTCAGGGGTGCTGTAGGTTTGCTGTTTGTGTGTAGAAATTATCAAATTTAAGCATGTTGTAAATCACACTCGTCAAGGGCAGTTTTGGAGTGTGTTAGGTGAGTGATCGCTCGCCTTTAGTACTGTAAATGATGTTAAGTCGAGGATAATAAATAATACATACTATAACTACAAGAAACTGTTTTTATCGAATTTGCAGATGACGGTGACAACAAAATATTGAAATAACCCTCTTTATTTTTGGATTTTACACATAAATTAGCTTTTTGGTGGTAAATGTGAACACAGTACTGTGTTTCTATTATATTATTACCTTGTGCTAACTCAATTTCTTTTGGACAAGTGGTGGCTCTGAAAAGAGCCGTTTGGTTTGAGAGAATGCGGTAAGCAATACGATGATTTACTTGGCTTTGGCCTGGGTCTTCTTTGGTAAAAGTACAGCTTGGATGTTTGGTAGTACACCTCCCTGTGCGATGGTCACACTTCCGAGAAGTCGGTTCAACTCTTCATCATTACGGATGGCAAGTTGAAGATGACGAGGGATGATTCTGCTCTTCTTGTTATCACGGGCAGCGTTGCCAGCCAACTCCAAGATTTCAGCAGTCAAGTATTCAAGTACGGCAGCCATGTAGACTGGGGCACCAGCACCGACACGGGATGCGTAGTTACCTTTTCGCAAGAATCGGTGAACACGACCGACTGGAAACTGAAGTCCAGCACGGCTTGATCGGCTCTTGGCCTTACCTTTAGCTTTTCCTCCTTTGCCACGTCCAGACATATTTGTTACTTGCTATTGTATTTCGGTATATTCGAAAATAATGAAGATTCAAACAGTACCCGGTATTTTATAGCCGCCTTTGGTTCGTCCTACGGAAATCTTGTACTGATGTGACCAATCAGGGTCGTCCGCGCTGTAGTCGGTAATCACTTCTATTGTGATTGTTCTATTGGGTAGGCGTTCTTTGTTATTTTGGCGCAAATTTACAAAATATCATCACAACGGTTATTTGTTATACAGTACTATATACAATACATACAAATACATTAAAGATGTATTGTCCCCCTGAAAAAATAATTCTTAAAAAATTTTTTGTTGAATATTCCATTTTAATGTAACATAATAGCTATCCACTTTGACCAAAAATTGGATCGAAAAAAAATGTATTTACCTGAAAAAATGTAATTTAAAGCAAAAAATGGTCAAAACTGGCTGCTAGCCAATGGATTTTTGGTTGAATTTAACCATTTATTTTGTCATTTTATAAGTGAAAACATGATTTTTTTCTTTTTTTTCTATGGAAGTGATTAACTTTATTAAAACTACAAAATAACATATTCCAAGTCTGATTTAATTAATCTTCATTTTTCATGTTTTTGGGGGACAATACATCTTTAATAATAGCAGCAGGAAAAAAGTAACATTTTTCAGCTGAATTGCACTTTATGATAAAAGAAAAGGATTACAAAAAAATATAAATAAACACATTACAAATTTAACAACGGTTAAATTCGAATTCATCGTAAAATTTTAATCTGTAAATTTGAAAAACAATGTACAGTAAATTTACATTTATAAAACAATTTTTTCATAAATGTAATATTTAAGACCAGTTAAATATCCAAAATTCAACAACTCCCTGATAATACTATTACAAAGTACCTTATCGATTTTATGCTCACATAAATAATGATTAACCTGGGTAATAAATATTAACTAATTGTACAAGCATGTCTTCTTTTATGAACATATGGCAAACACCATGCATAGCTTCTTGTAAAAGAGTTCAAATTGTATTTGTTATACAGTAAGGATCTAGGCCATTTTGCCGATGTGTGTATCAAATAGCATAGTCGGCACACGGAAAACCCACATAGCCGATAAAACTATGAAAAATCATACTTTAATCAATGGTTTCTATTAACTAAGATACCTTGTTTTTTTTTTAATGTTTTTTTCATACGCAAAAACGAACCTCGTGCTGCCGTGTTAGGTCAACAGCCACCACCAATGAAGAGCAAGTACAGAGAAGGAAGAACAGCTATTCAGAGGTTGCAGACGGAATTACGCGAAGGACAACGCACGATCGACGAGTATTTGACCGCGATTCGACGACATGTAGGCCATAATCGTATTTAAGATGTATAATTTAAGTTATCGTATTTAAGATGTTTAATTTAGTAATTAATTATTTTAAATGTATATAGGTCAATGTGAACATGAGCATGGTGAAATCAAATGTTGCAATAGTTTGCGGCCCGCCCGGTGATAATTTTCTGAAATTTAATTAATCTGAGGAAATCGCCCCAACAGAGAGTTATTCCTCGTGTAATTAATAGTATTATCTATGCACTATGTTATGGTGAATTTTGTGGTATTCGCTTTCGACACACCCCTTTAATCTATGACATTTGTTTCGTTTTACAGTAACATATGTAAAGGCTAATGTGAATGTTGATTCATATTTTCCATATTATAAATAGCAAACAAATCAAGCAAATTAATCTGACGATAAAGATGAGGAAATCTGTGAGAATGAAAAAAAGTCGCCCCAACCGAGAGTTATTCCTCGTGTAATTAATAGAATTATATGCACTATGTTATGGTATTCGCTTTCGATACATCCCTTCAATCTATGACATTTGTATCGTTGTACAGTAACAATTGTAATGGTTAATGTCAACATGATGTAGATTCACATCGTGAATCAATGCTGATTCGGATTTTTCATACTATAAATAAATAGACATTTAGCAAACAAATCTCTTTTGTACATGTGGTGGCTCTGAAAAGAGCCGTTTGGTTTGAAATTGATCGTACTGAACTGCTTATCCACCGAATCCGTACAGGGTTCGGCCTTGTCTCTTCAAGGCGTAGACGACATCCATGGCGGTGACCGTCTTTCTCTTGGCATGCTCAGTGTAAGTTACAGCATCACGAATGACATTCTCAAGGAATACTTTGAGTACACCACGGGTTTCTTCGTAGATGAGACCAGAGATTCTCTTGACGCCACCACGGCGAGCAAGACGACGGATAGCCGGTTTTGTGATGCCTTGGATGTTATCACGCAACACTTTACGATGACGCTTAGCGCCTCCTTTTCCAAGTCCTTTTCCTCCTTTACCACGTCCAGACATATTGTAGATATTCAATTATTTTCTTCGAAGACAAATTCGAAATGTGCTAATTGTTTCGAAAATTGACGTACTTATACAGCCAATGCGGACGTAAATTCCGACTGCTGTATACAGCTGTTGTTGACCTTTGTACTGGGAAGCAAATATACTACAATAGCCGTTGTGTTTAATTTTGGTGGGAAATACAAAAATTGCGCTTTTTTGCTTGCTTGCTTTCTTTCTGTCAAATATTATGGTAAACAATAAAAGCAATTGATGTTGTATTTTTGTGTGAAATAAAAGTTGTTTTTTCTTTTTCATGCATTCCGGAAGATGAACAAAGAAAGTTCGAAATAATATTGAAAAAATCATAACATGTGTTGCCTCACTTTCGTTTGTTTTATATTGTCATAGATAAAAATATTAGTTGACCCTCCAGTTCAACTTTGTTCATTCAGTTCAGTAGATTTAACTTTTCGTTAAATATACCGTTTATGTATACAGTAATTTACAATCAAATTATACCCAGTTGCATGCACTCAATCAAAGCATCTCAAGATATTAAACATATATAAATAAAAATTGATTATTTTCCACCTCCTTCAACCATAGAAGTATATTTTCTTTGATAAACATACTAAAGCAATGTTTTAAAGATGTGTTGTCCCCCAAAAACATGAAAAATGAAGATTAATTAAATCAGACTTTGAATAGGTTATTTTATAGTTTTAATCAAGTTCATCACTTCCACAGAAAAAAAACCGGTGAAAAATAATGTTTTCACTTATAAAATAACATGATAAATGGTTAAATTCAACCAAAAATCCATTGGCTGGCAGCCAATTTGACCAATTTTTGCTTTAAATTACATTTTTTTCAATCCACTTTTTGGCGAAGTCAATAACTATTATGTGACGTTAACATATTAAAAAAAAATAAAAAAAGTTATTTTTTTCAGTGGGACAATTCATCTTTAATTAGAATCAGTTTTGTTATGGATGTTTAGCATGAAATAAAAGAATGAATAACAATACACTCTTGAATTCTGGAACATCAAGGTTCTGTCGCCATTTTAAAATACCATATGGTATGCTATACTGTATTATCAAGAATCATCTTTTATATACATAACTGTAATTATATTATACTCACGACGTCTATAACGTTTTCTTAGCGATTTGTTAAATTATTATTATGTATTATCAATAATCATCTTTTATATACATAACTGTAATTATATTATATTCACGACGTCTATAACGTTTTCTTAGCGATTTGTTAAATTAAAGCAAATTAAAAAAAAATATTGCACTGTTTTTATTGTTTCGGAAATGGATTATAGGAAATAAATGTGGTGTATATCCTGATCATCTTTTATGTATTCATTTTTACTACGTAAAGGTTATACGTAAAAGCAATCAAATCTCTTTAGGATATTTGGTGGCTCTGAAAAGAGCCGTTTGGTTTGGATTTTGAATTTAAATACTGTATTTTACTTCTTTGCAGCTGCTTTCTTTGGTGACTTTGAAGCCTTTTTAGATTTCGGCTTTTTGGGCTTATTGGTCTTTGGCTTCTTTGCAGGAGATTTAGCCTTCTTAGGCTTAGAGGATGGCTTCTTTTTCTCGGACTTCTTTGCCTTTTTAGGTGACTTGGTAGCCTTCTTTGCAGCTGGTTTCTTTGCAGCTGGTTTCTTTGCCTTCTTTGCAGCTGGTTTTTTCTCCTTATCTGCAGCTGCCTTCTTTTTAGCCTTTTCCTTTTTTACCTTTGCAGCCGCATCAGCTTTTGCTGAAGCCTGATTTAGCTTGAATGAACCACTTGCTCCAGTACCCTTAGGCTGGACTAGTTTGTTGCTCTCGACTCCGCGTTTCAACGCCATACGGAGATGGGTTTTCATGTTGGCAGGATCGACTTTGTAGTTGGCTAGAATGTAAAACTTTCGCATTTCCCGTTCTTCGCTTCATTCGGGCAAGGGGGAGGGGGGGTGGCGACCTTGATTTTGTATAATTATCCACAGCGAGCAGTATTCGTAAGGGAATAGCAGTACCCGTCTTACAGAAGACAAACAAGATCCGCATCGATCGTTCGTAGAGATCAAGGTCAAGATGGCTAAGGACAGTCAAACACCGGCTTATCAGCGACTCGTTACTGTGGACTCCGCTTGCACTTGGGGTTGATTGGAGAGAGAGAGAGAGAGAATGAAAATATCGTTTTTGTTTTATACACTCTAACATTTGGGTTGTTATTCATGATGTCATCGACAACCACAAATACGGTGTTACGATTGGTTTAATGTCGATTAAGTTTCACCCCCCACACCGTGAACACAAGTTAGGATTTTGGCAATCAGGAAAAAGTCAAGCAAAATACTACGATGTCTTCCGATTGGTTTTGTTATCGATGATGTCATCTTTAACAAAAATGCGCTAATACGATTGGTTTTGTTAACGTCAACAAAAATACGCTATTACGATTGGTTTGATGTTGTTAACACACCCACAAAAGTAGGATTTGGCCAATCAGGATATATGTCAAGTAAAATACAGTGCACAAACAAGAGAAAATGGGAGTTTCCACCTAGCTAGAGATGTACTGTGTGCGAAGGATTGCGTGCGGCCAAAGTGCATGTAGAAGTAAGTAGTTTTGTGATCCTTAAACTTTAAACAATAAACAAATAATTCACTAACACTTTATTTTTAATATTATTTCTGTCAGTTTGCTAATAATATTGTTGTAGATAGGCTAGCTAAACTACGCTACCGCTAGCTGTCTGTGGTCTAAAATATGAGATAAAATATGATAAAGCGTGCACCAACCACCAAAGGTTAATGCGTGTCGCCGTCAGACTGTCAAAGTTTGTACGTATTAAAACGGTATCACTGTCATTGCAAAAAAAATAAAAAATAAAGAATACGTCCGTCGCAATCTTTTGAAAATTATCGTCTATATAAATTATAGAAACTATATTATTAAATCACACAAATCATTTATTTTTTTTCTTTTGATTTTTTAATAGTAATTACGAATAAGTACTCTTACTACTACTGCAATATGGTGTTTTTCTCTCGTCCAACGAGTCTTCGCCATAAATATCTGTAAATAAATATTCAATAAGTTATAGTACTAATTTGTTTAAACGAATTATTAATTCGTTCAAACGGATTACTAATCCGTTCAAACAAATTATTAATTTGTTTGAACAAATTAGTAATATATGTTGCAATTCGTTTGAACGGTGTTGTATATGTTGCAATTCGTTTGAACGGATTACTAATTCGTTTGAACAGATCATTAATCTGTTCAAACGAATTACTAATTTGTTAGAACGGATTATTAATCTGTTCAAACGAATTACTAATTTGTTAGAACGGATTACGTTCGAAAAACATATACTTAAAATGGCATTAATGGGCTTTCGTAGATAACAAATTGAATGAAATTTAAAACTAATAATATGTTATTTAATTTTAAAATTATTTCAAATTACTTACAGTTATTCGATTAATACAACTTCATCGTCTGGTTGTATAACCAGACGTTGCTCTTCTTCTTCCGCCGTTACCATATTTTCTTCTTCTTCTTCTTCATCGTCTGGTTGTATAACCAGACGTTGCTCTTCTTGTATAACCAGACGTTGCTCTTCATCTTCCGCCGTTACCATATTGGTATTTTCTTCTTCTTCTTCTAAGTCCTCTATTCTTCTGTTAAGATGATAAGTCTGATTTTCTAAATATGATATCGCCTTTGCAAGCGGCGATTTAATTGTCTTTGTTCGGCTGCCAATCTAATGTTTTTCTGCTTCAGTTGAAACACCATTTGCTTTAAATTGTTTCTTTCTTTTTCTAATTTTTTTAGTTTTTCTTCTAATACGAACATCACAACTTGCGCTTGTGCCATTGTAATTGTAAATTCAAAATAATAATGCGCGGCCCGGTGATTCAATTCTAAATTAATATGAAAATATCTCATCAGCCCCATCCCTTCGCCCCCAAACCTCCTATCTAAAGCCATTCGTTGATTGGTCAAGCGTTTGGTGTAAGTTACTCTATTGGTAGGCGAAGGATATGTTTTTAGACCCTCCGAAAAACCAGTCTTCTGATCAAACTGGTCGATGCCACCGTAGGACGACACAAGTGTTACGTATTGGTGCAAAAAATCCTCGACAAGTTAATATCCCCCCACGTTTCTTTCCTTCAAAGCACCGATTGCTGCTGAAATCATGTCAATGTAAGTTGGGTGAGCAGCAGGCTTCTTAGCTGCAGCCTTCTTAGTTTTAGTTTTGTCAGCCATCTTAAATAAGTAACACACTTGAGCACGAATCAAATAGCAGGTTAAAATATTATGATAAAAGTTCAAAATTGAAAGGTAGCTTTATATTGATGTTGCGGACCTATACTAAAGCAACCTTGTTGTTTCCCCGACCGCCTTTTTGTGTTGTCATGTTTAAAATGATTTTTACAAAAATTGTGTTTGTCATTGGCCTAATTGTTGCTAAAATAATCAATTAATATTCATATTTTATCGTTCTTGTTGAAGTAAAAATAAATGACAATACATTCTTTTTATATATCCGAGTTTTTAACCGAATATTCGGCTTGGGTACAAAGATATATACAGTCAACATGTAAGTTTGTGTTTTGAAAAACATATTTATTTCACAAAATAATGAAATTGGCAAAACATTATAAATATTTTTTAATAAAAATTGTTAATACAACAAAGTCATTATTATATTCTTAAACACCGAATAGAAATTGAAAAATATATGTCAGTTTTTCTGTTTAGTTTTGAGTCAATAATATCAGTGACTTGAACACAGTTGTACTAATCTCATCCACTATACATTTTTGACTAAATATTATATTCGGGATATTTTTATTTAATTCGTACAACTTGGGTACCAAATACATTTCCAAAGCTTGGAACTTTTTTCTTATTTAATACTTCATTTTCATTGAGATCCAATTACTGTCATTTTTTCTCCAGATCTTAGGATTTATATGTTATAATGTTAGTCAACATTTTTCAGTAAGTCAGGTTCTTACAACCAAAAATCTGTTCTGAATACAGTATATTAGGATTTCGGGTTATAGTTGTTTTTTTTTTATAACAAAAAATAGCATCCAAATGGTTTTCTCTAACGTTGAATAAGATATTCAAAGTAGTTTAATGGTTAGGATATTTACAAATGATGTTCGCATCGTCCTTTCTCACAGATTTCCTCATCTTTATTGTTGAAATTAATTTATCAAACAATTTATAAAAACCATGTTGATCGATTAAACACTTAAAGATCATGGAGTTGGTACATCTACTCAAATCCAGACTCATTAAATAACTTCTACTAACATCTTGTTCTCTGTTTTATGTGATTTTATTCTTTTTTACTGTTTGTGCGACAATGTTTTTAGACAATTTTAATGTGTACACTTTCAGCCAAAGTTTCAAGCCATTCATGTGTTTGACAATAAAGTTTATTGAATTGAACAGATTAGGATGGGAATTAGTACAATTCCCATTTAACACATGAGCTGCCATTTAATACTATACTTTTCGGAGGTCTGAAATATAGGCCTATGAATGACACCTTTGATGGTAACGGAAAAATATTCGTTAAATAAAGGATTAAAAATAGATTTTGTGGATTATTTTTTAATTAAAAAATGCTTACAGACAAAATACATGAAAAAAGGACCAAGGTAGAAAATAGGCAAACTTCAAATCAAACTTTATATTATATAGACAAATCATGGAAAAAGAAATCGCAATTAATATTAGGTATTGAGAATCTTTTTTTTAGTAATTATATTATTATTGGTAGAAATGTTTGAATATGTATATATTATGTAATACTGTTTTAAGTAAATCATTTTTTATATATACAGTCGAATTCGCGTAAGTCGAAAAATCGCGAAAGTCGAATTTTTATGAAAGTCCCAATTCTTTCCTATACATTACTGTGTAATTTTTATTTGTAAGTCGAATTTTTCTAAGTCGAAATTCGTCTAAGTCGACGTCTTTTTGCGGTCCGAATACACACATTCTTTAGTGATTTATATCGTATAAGTCGAAGTCACAAATCACGCGGCAACAACGCGCTAAAAAAGCCGATGAAACGTACGTAATTCGATAAACAAACGACAGCGGGGATAATGTGGGACCATATCGGTTCTCTCAAGCAGGTTGTATAGTATAGGCGGCGTCCTACAACTCGCGATAGTGTATAGTCTATGAGTTGTTTCAGAGTTGAGAACTTGAGCGCGGCGTTTTGTGGGTACCCATTTTGTGTTAGGACAGATGGCAAAAAAAATGGATACCGATTTCGAATAAGAACCTAAATGTATTTATTATACGTTTTCGTATTGTTTCGGGCTTAAACCATAAAAGAAAATACAGTTTATCATTGCCGATAAAAGAGGCTTAGCATTTATTAGGCCTAGCTTGCTAGCTAAGCAAACTCAATTCAAGAAGGCTCATCGCGTGGGCCGCGATCGCGACAGGGTCTACTACGGTTTACGATGAAATCGGTCGCGTCTGAAATCAGTCGCGTTTGAAATCGGTCGCGCTATTTTGTATGGATCGAGCGGGATGCATGCTAGAGCGGGATATACATTTTTCGTTTATATAGATTTAATTGATATTTTTTAGGAACTAGATTATTTATGTGGATATTTTTTACTTGGTTAATAAATATTTATTATCAAGGTCTCGGAGAAGGACTGTGTCTGTTCAAAATGGCCATTTCTAAACACGTTTAAATATTATATTAGGCATAATGTTATATTAGGCATATAATAATTAATTACCTCTATTTATATGTACTGTAATTAATATATTATATAGAGAATATACGTCTGTCGTGTCTTTTATTATGCAAACAATTACGTAAAAGAGAACAATTTATTTAAAAACAATAATTTTTACAATATAGCCCGTAAAGCCAGCGTATCCATTTTTATACTTATGCATACTGTGACAGATTATATCATATCCATGTCGTTAACAACATACTATTCGATCACCTTATTTTTATTTCTATTTTATTTCTCCGTTATGTAGGATAACATTAAGTGTATAATGATTATTGTTGAGGCAAATCACGTGTATGTTTTTATTTCTAATGTTTAAAATAGATTTTAGTAAAATGTGATCGTGCAGTACAGCTGTTTCCTCTAACAATACGTGGATTTGCTGAGGGGGTTTCCCGTTTTTAAAAAACACGCACTTGTTAGTGTGTCAAATCATGGACAAAACACGTACGATCGTTGTCCATGGCGAGGTAAAGATGACGTCTATTACTAATAACCATCCATACGTTTGAAACGTCTATAGGCGTCCTGCACGTGTTTTTGTGAAACGATCCAATGAGCTATAGATGCTCGACGCGAGTATGAGATCATGTTCATTCATTCATTCATTCTTTATTTAGCCTTTAAAATCGAAATACATTTAAAACATAGGTAACCAAATCAAGACACGTGGAAATATAAGGAGGCAAGGATAAGCAAAAGCAATTAAAATCGCTGTAGCTCACAGGCTTGCTTATCCATAATAATTCCGAATAAAGCACTTTTTCTATAATTTGACAGTATGACTTATATATAATTTACGTATATACGTCGGCGATACTATAGATTTTAATTTGAATATTTTTTATTTCTTCATTTATAATCAGTGCAGATTACCTCTTTGAGAATCGTGTCCACCTTTATTATCCATACACTATTATTCTCACATCTATCATTGTACATCATAGTCCTACTGTAGGCCGGTAGATTGATTTATAACGGCATATTATCTATATATTTTATTAATATCCTAAAACCATACGTAATTGTTTGCATAATAAAAGACACGATAGACGTATATTCTCTATATAATATATTAATTACAGTACATATAAATAAGAGGTAAATTATTATATGCCTAATATAACATTATGCCTAATATAATATTTAGACGTGTTTAGAATTAATTTAATGATTAATAATAAATATTTATTAACCAAGTAACAAATATCCACATAAATAATCTATTTCCCAAAAAATATCAATTAAATATATATAAACGAAAAATGTATATCCCGCTCTAGCATGCATCCCGCTCGATCCATACAAAATAGCGCGACCGATTTCAAACGCGACCGATATAATCAAAAGTATAGCTCTAACGGCGCGCCATACAAAATACCGGAAGTTGATTTTATCGCGACCGATTTCAAACGCGACCGATTTCAAGCGCGACCGATTTCATCTTACACCAGTTGTTTTCGGGGAGCTTTTCCTCCGGTAGATTTACGTGCAGTTTGCTTAGTACGAGCCATCTTTGTTTTTCAACTAATAACATTGATTGATATCAAAATTGTTTAAATTTGTGCGTTTATAAGGACATATGTTTTCAAGGGTAATTAACTACAAGCAATACGATTGGCTAAATGGAAACTTGTGTTTCTTTGTTATTCAAACAGGAATCAAGTGATTGGCTAACTTTTACAGTTTATAACACGTCCGCAGTTTTGTTTTCAATGTGGCGGGAGTTCCACGAAACTAGTGTGCGATTAACAGATTAACAAAACGAATTCTATTGGTTGAAATCTGTGGCTAAGAACACGTCCGTAGCTCAGCAAGATATTGCGCCTTTTTTAAGTGTTTTTTTGTTAAAATTAAACGTTTCTTTTGTCTTTCTATATTTTAAGTGAAATAATTATAGAGCAGGAGCCCAGAGGGATCAACCTAGCTGGAAAGTTAACCAATTTCTATGCATGTGGCAATTATATACCTACATATTATCAATGTATGGAAATGACAGTCTGGCGCGTTTCTTTTGGTGGGTGTGGCTAGGAGGGACATTGTAAAGGGTAAAAAAAAATGAGCTAGATCAGCTTAAAAGTTAACCCTCTAAAACTGGTGGAAAAATGTTCAATAAACTCATAACTATTATGAATGACCATTTTCAGTGGTGGATTGTGCCGTCAAATATTTTGTTTTTCATTTTTTTTACAGAAGTGAATAATTTTGATAAAACTGGCCTATTTAAAGTCTGATTTTATTCATCTTCATTTTTTATGTTTTTTGGGGATGAGGTATAATTGTATTTTAGGCTTCTGCTATCTGATCATAAATGTAGAAATTAAAAACGAACCTTTGATATATCCATTTTTCTAGTTATTATTAAATCAGACCCATATCTTTTTTATCCAAACAATGATGCATCTCCTTTTACATTACATTTAATTAATTCTGTTTATGCAACCAACTACAGTATTTATTTGTACTATGTTTATAAAATATTATATACAGGGTAGTATACTATTCTATCAGGGCAAGAAACATGGTTTATTTTTTAGCTTATAAATTGGTTTCTTAGTTAAAAGTGAACATTTCATTTACGTACTTTGTATGTTCTAAATAGTCTAATATCGTATATCTATCAATTATACTAGTAAGTAGAACCTTCGTTTTACGTACCCTGATTTTACGTTCCCTTGATTGTACGTACGCTTAAATGACCGATGACGTAATCATTTTCTTACATTGAGCAAAGCCATGGCTGTGTGAGGAACTCATGTGCATTCCCCTACAGCAGCGACTGTTTTTATTGATAGAAAATATACTTTATTTAAACTAAATCACACAGCCTGTATATACTGTACTTTTCTAGGCCTCACATCTTGCTAGGCCTGGCCTAGATTAGTCTAGGCCTAGCTAATCTAGTGACCACCTGCATGCTGTAGGCATACACGGCAGCCTTTTTAGCTACGATATACGTATTTGGGGGTCAATTTAAGGTCAACCTTGATTTTACGAATCCCTTGTTTTACGTACGCCTTTCGGTCCCGTACGTAAAATGGGAGTGTAAAATGGAGGTTCTACTGTACTGTAAATGATGTTAAGTCGAGGATAATAAATAATACATACTATAACTACAAGAAACTGTTTTGTCTCCCGTTTTGTCCAACTTGTAGATGATGGTGAAAGTAAAATATTATCTATTATATTGTTACTTTGTGCTAATTCAATTTCTTTTGGACAAGTGGTGGCTCTGAAAAGAGCCGTTTGGTTTGAGAGTGCGGTAAGCAATACGATGATTTACTTGGCTTTGGCCTGGGTCTTCTTTGGTAGAAGTACAGCTTGGATGTTTGGTAGTACACCTCCCTGTGCGATGGTCACACTTCCGAGAAGTCGGTTCAACTCTTCATCATTACGGATGGCAAGTTGAAGATGACGAGGGATGATTCTGCTCTTCTTGTTATCACGGGCAGCGTTGCCAGCCAACTCCAAGATTTCAGCAGTCAAGTATTCAAGTACGGCAGCCATGTAGACTGGGGCACCAGCACCGACACGGGATGCGTAGTTACCTTTTCGCAAGAATCGGTGAACACGACCGACTGGAAACTGAAGTCCAGCACGGCTTGATCGGCTCTTGGCCTTTCCTTTAGCTTTTCCTCCTTTGCCACGTCCAGACATATTTGTTACTTGCTATTGTATTTCGGTATATTCGAAAATAATGAAGATTCTAACAGTACCCGGTATTTTATAGCCGCCTTTGGTTCGTCCTACGGAAATCATGTACTGATGTGACCAATCAGGGTCGTCCGCGCTGTAGGCGGTAATCACTTCTATTGTGATTGTTCTATTGGGTAGGCGTTCTTTGTTATTTTGGCGCAAATTTACAAAATATCATCACAACCGTTATATATCACATAACACTGGTATTATTTTATTCAATATTATTATATATAAAAATACATTCATAAAATTTAGCAGCAGAAAAAAAAGTAAAATTTTTCAGCTTAATTGCATAACAGAAAAGAATTACAATAAAAATAAACACATTACAAATTTAACAACGGTTAAATTCGAATTCATCGTAAAATTTGTATCTGTAAATTTGAAAAACAATGTACAGTAAATTTACATTTATTAAACAATTTTTTCATCAATGTAATATTTAAGACCAATTAAATATCCAAAATTCAACCTGATGTCACTATACCAAAGTACCAATACTGTTACACAGTACTGTACCTTAGAGTATCGATTTTATACTAACATAAATAATGATTAACCTGGGTAATAATATTTACTATCCCCGACTGAACAATAGTACAAGCATTATGAACATTTGGCAAACACCATGCATAGCTTCTTAAAAATGTCTTTATTACATTAAACAACATTGTAAAAGAGTCCAAATTGTATTTGTTATACAGTAACAGTATTATGTAGGTCAGTGTGAACATGAGCATCATGCTGTAATTACTGTATATTGTTTGCATGGTGAAATCAAATATTGATATGGTTTAATATGTTGATATGCTGTAATTGAATTAATCTGACAATAAAGATATCCGTGTGAGAATGAGAAAAAGTCGCCCCAATCGAGAGTTATTCCTTGAATGTGTAATTGATAGCATTATCTATGCACTATGTTATGATGGATTTTGTATGGTATATTTCGTATGGTCTTCGCTTTCGGCACAATCTAGGACATTTGTTTCGTTATAATTGTAATGTGAACATGTTGATTCGGATTTTTCATATTATAAATATTTAGCAAACAAATCTCTTTATTAAATAACATTGAAAAAGAGTCCAAATTGTATTTATTTTGTTATACAGTAATAATATTATATAGGCCAATGTGAACATGAGCATCATGATGTAATATATTGTTTGCATGGTGTAATCAAATGTTTATATAGTTTGCGGCCCACCACCATGTCGTATATATTTCTGAAAAGAACTGTTGAGTTTAGATCAATATACAGTACCTGGTTGCCCTCAGGAGGGAAAAGGTATATTCACGTTGTGTAATGTTGATTCGGATATATTATACTTTAGTATATCTCATTTCTTCAATTTTTTTTATTGATATAATTATTATCTATGCACTATGACGTACAGCAAGGAAACGTGGATTGTAGTGTACATACTATAAATAAATAGACATATTAGCAAACAAATCTCTTTTGTACATGTGGTGGCTCTGAAAAGAGCCGTTTGGTTTGAATTTGATTGTATAACTTCTTATCCACCGAATCCATAAAGGGTTCGACCTTGTCTCTTCAAAGCGTAGACGACATCCATGGCGGTGACGGTCTTTCTCTTGGCATGCTCAGTGTAAGTTACAGCATCACGAATGACATTCTCAAGGAACACCTTGAGTACACCACGGGTTTCTTCGTAGATGAGACCAGAGATTCTCTTGACACCACCACGGCGAGCAAGACGACGAATAGCCGGTTTTGTGATACCTTGGATGTTATCACGCAACACCTTGCGATGACGCTTAGCGCCTCCTTTTCCAAGTCCTTTTCCTCCTTTACCACGTCCAGACATGTTATAGATACTCGGTTATTTTCTTCGACGACAAATTCGAAATGTGCTAATTGTTTCAAAAAGTGACGTTCTTATACAGCCAATGCGGACGTAAATTCCGACTGCTGTATTCAGCTGTGGCTGACCTTTGTACTGGGAAGCAAATATACTACAATAGCCGTTGCGTTTAATTTTGGTGGCAAATACAACATGGCGCTTTTTTTGCGATCTGTCAAATGTTAATCTCCATACCATAACGTTTTCCTCCATGCCATAACGGAAAGCATGAGTTTTTGTATTAAATTTTAGTGAGAAATAAAAGTTTTTCTTTGTCATGCTTTTCTGAAGATGAACAAATAATGTTCGAAATATTGATTCATAAAATGCGTCGTTTGTTTTATGTTATCATAGATAAAAATATTAGTTGACCTCCAGTTCAGCCTTGTTCATTCAGTTCAACGTAGTTTTAACATTTCGTTTGTCGAAATCAAGGGTCCAAACGTTTGTAACTGGGCATTATTTATATTTATAAATCATAATACTGTAAATCATAAATTAAATTATAATGAAATGTGCCTTCCGTTTATGTATAATTTACAATAAAAGTATACTCGTCTGTAGGTGAAAAAAGGAATTCCCTTCGAAACTAAAATCAACGTAGACACAGAAAGAACAAATCGGGAGCGATTTATTAGTGGCATGCACTCAATCAAGATATTATAAAAGATGAAATCAAGATTGTGAGGCATTTGATAAATAGGCAAACTGTCTTAAAATACCGTGACATGTTCGAGAAACAATTCTCATCATCAGTACAGAAATCAACGCCTCTAAGCAGTTTGCCTAAAAGTTTGGTGGTATCATACATGATTTATCTAATAAAATATGAAGTGATTATTTTCCACCTCCTTCAACCATAGAAGTATATTGTCTTTGATAAACATACTAAAGCAATGTTTTAAAGATGTATTGTCCCCAAAAACATGAAAAATGAAGATTAATTAAATCAGACTTTGAATAGCTTATTTTATAGTTTTAATCAAGTTTATCACTTCCACAGAAAAAAAAAAGGGGAAAATAATGTTTTCACTTATAAAATAACATGATAAATGGTTAAATTCAACCAAAAATCCATTGGCTGGCAGCCAATTTGACCATTTTTTGCTTTAAATTCCAGTTTTTTCAGGTAAATACATTTTTTCAATCCACTTTTTGGCGAAGTATTATGTGACATTAACATATTAAAAAAAAAAAAAATTTTTAATTATTTTTCAGGGGCACAATACATCTTTAATTAGAATAAGTTTTGTTATGGATGTTTAGCATGAAATAAAAGAATGAATATAACATAAAAATACACTCTTCAATTCTGGAACATCAAGGTTCTGTCGCCATTTTAAAATACCATACGGTATGCTATACTGTATTATCAAGAATCATCTTTTATATACATAACAGTAATTATATTATATTCACGACGTATATAACGTTTTCTTAGCGATTTGTTAAATTAAAGCAAATTAAAAAAAATATTGCACTGTTTTTATTGTTTCGGAAATGGATTATAGGAAACAAATGTGGTGTATATCCTGATCATCTTTTATGTATTCATTTTTACTAAGTACAGGTTATACGTGAAAGCAATCAAATCTCTTTAGGATATTTGGTGGCTCTGAAAAGAGCCGTTTGGTTTGGATTTTGAATTTAAATACAGTAGAACCTTTGTTTTACGTACCCTGATTTTACGTTCCCTTGATTTTACGTACGCTTAAATGACCGATGACGTCATCATTTTCTTACATTGAGGGCGCAATTTAACAACAACAAAGCACAAAGCCATGGCTGTGTGAGGAACTCATGTGCATTCCCCTACAGCAGCGACTGTTTTTATTGATAGAAAATACAAGAACATTGATATTTTATTTATAAAACTTTATTTAAACTAAATCGCACAGCCTGTATATACTGTACTTAGGCCTCACATCTTGCTAGGCCTGCTATCCTGGCCTAGATTAGTCTAGGCCTAGGAAGGGCCTAGCTAAGCTAGTGACCAGCTGCATGCTGTAGGCAAACACGGCAGCCTTTTTAGCTACGATCTACGTATTTGGGGGTCAATTTAAGGTCAACCTTGATTTTACGAATCCCTTGTTTTACGTACGCCTTTCGGTCCCGTACCGTACGTAAAATGGAGGTTCTACTGTACTGTATTTTACTTCTTTGCAGCTGCTTTCTTTGGTGACTTTTTAGATTTCGGCTTTTTGGACTTATTGGTCTTTGGCTTCTTTGCAGGAGATTTAGCCTTTTTAGGCTTAGAGGATGGCTTCTTTTTCTCCGACTTCTTTGCCTTTTTAGGTGACTTGGTAGCCTTCTTTGCAGCTGGTTTCTTTGCAGCTGGTTTTTTGGTCTTTGTTGCTTTTTTCTCCTTATCTGCAGCTGCCTTCTTTTTAGCTTTTTCTTTCTTTACCTTTGCAGCCGCATCAGCTTTTGCTGCAGCCTGATTTAGCTTGAATGAACCACTGGCTCCAGTGCCCTTAGGCTGGATTAGTTTGTTGCTCTCGACTCCGCGTTTCAACGCCATACGGAGATGGGTTTTCATGTTGGCAGGATCGACTTTGTAGTTGGCTAGAATGTACTTAGCAATAGCCTGACGAGATGAACCGTTTCTTTCCTTCAAAGCACCGATTGCTGCCGAAATCATGTCGATGTAAGTTGGGTGAGCAGCAGGCTTCTTTGCTGCAGCCTTCTTAGTTTTAGTTTTGTCAGCCATCTTTGATAAGTAACACACTTTAGCACGAATCAAATAGCAGGTTAAAATATTATCATAAAAGTCCAAAATTGAAAGCTACCTTTATATTGATGTTGCGGACCTATACTAAAGCAACAGTGTTGTTTCCTTGACCGCCTTTTTGTGTTGGAATGTTTAAAATGATTTTTACAAAAATTGTGTTTGTTATTGGCTTAATTGTTGCTAAAATAATCAATTAATATTCATATTTTTTTGTTTCTTGTTGAACTACAATAAATTAAAATATGTTCTTTTTATATATCTGAGTTTTTAACCGAATATTCGGCTTGCTTGCAAACATATATACAGTCAACATGTAAATTTGTGTTTTGAAAAACATATTTATTTCACAAAATAATGAAATTGGGAAAAAATTATAAATATTTTTAAATAAAAAATATTAATATAACAAAATCATTATTATATACTTAGATATCGAATAGAAATTGAAAAACATATTTCAGTTTTTCTGTTTAGTTTTGAGTCAATAATATCAGTGACTTGAACACAATATTGTACTAATCTCATCCACTATATATTTTTGACTAAATATTATATTCGGGATATTTCTATTTAATTCGTACAACTTGGGTACCAAATACATTTCCAAAGCTTGAAAGCTTCTTTCTAGTTGTTTTTTTCTTATTTAATACTTCATTGAGATCCAATTACTGTAATTTTTTTCTCAGATCTTTGGATTTATGTTATTATGTTAGTCAACATTTTTCAGTAAGTCAGGTTCTTACAACCAAAAATCTGTTCTGAATACAGTATTAGGGTATATAGTTTTTTTTAATATAAAAAAAAGCATCCAAATGGTTCGCTAACGTTGAATAAGAAATATGATGTTCGCATCGGCCTTTTCTCATTCTCACAGATTTCCTCATCTTTATTGTTGAAATTAATTTATCAAACAATTTATAAAAACTATTTTGATCGATTATATTTTTTTAAATGTAACTTTTCACCAGGTTCACCAATATCATACAGTATTTTAGATAAGTTCAGTGGTTTTTATAAAGATTGTGGAGTTGGTACAACTACTAAAATCCAGAATCATTAAAAAAGTTCTACTAACAGAATATTTAGTACAATTCGCATTTAACACATGAGCTGTCATTTAATACCATACTTTTCGGAGGTCTGAAATTTATGAATGATACATTTGATGGTAACGGAAAACTATACACAAAAATTAAAAATTGATTTTGTGAATTATTTTTAAATTAAATCTATTCTTAAAAAATGGGAACAGACAAACACATAAAAACAGCAACAAGTTAGAAAAAAGGCAAACTTCAAATCAAACATTATATTATATAGACAAATTATGGAAAAAGAAATGGCAATAGGTATGTCGTATTGAGAATCTTTTTATTAATAATTATATATTTTAGTCTTATTGGTGAAAATGTTGTCCTAAAAAGTTTGAAATGTGCATGTATGTTAACTGTATATTTAAAAAGAATAGATAGTCCTGAATAGGATTGTATTTAAAAATATTGTTTTTAATTTTTAAAAAAAATATATATATATATTATAGAAATGACAGTTAGTAAGCAATGTACTATGATTAAGTTGTATTGTATTTTTAATCTTTAGACCAAACTAAAATGGTGGTATATTTTGAAAATCCAATAATATTAATATAAATCACAAAAATGAATCACAAGCTAATAAAATCTCTTTTGGGACATGTGGTGGCTCTGAAAAGAGCCGTTTGGTTTGAGATTCAGCAAAATGATGTTTACTTGGAGCTGGTGTATTTGGTGACAGCCTTGGTACCCTCAGATACAGCATGCTTAGCCAATTCACCAGGAAGCAATAGACGGACAGCGGTCTGGACTTCCCTGCTAGTGATGGTAGATTTCTTGTTGTAGTGAGCAAGACGAGATGCTTCTCCTGCAATACGTTCGAAGATGTCGTTGACGAAACTGTTCATGATTCCCATGGCTCTGCTGGAGATACCAGTGTCTGGGTGAACTTGCTTCAACACCTTGTAGATGTAGATGCTGTAGCTTTCCTTTCGCTTACGTTTTCTCTTCTTGTCAGTAGCTCTTACAGCTTTAGCCTTACCGGCTTTCTTGGCAGCTTTTCCTGAAGTTTTTGGTGGCATGATTTTAGTAACTACGATACGATACTAGTAAAGTAATCAAGTGAAGATTTCAATATTGCCCAGTGTATTTATTGACTTTGGTATGCAAATGAGGTTTTCCAGTTAGGCTTGCTTGTCAACGGTTTTCATTGGTTGTTGACTGCGCGCAATTTATTGAATGTACAAAACAAAAGCTTACTCATTCTTTCTTTGTTAATATTTGGAGGGAAGAAGACAAGTAAACACCTACCCTTTTATTTGTATGTATGCTTTATTTTGTACTTACCACCACCAATACAATGGTGTACTTTACGAACACAAAAGGTAGTATAAAACTGAAAATGACTATAATAATGGTGTCTATTGTAATAAATAATCTGTTGTACAAGCAGTAACAAAAAAATGTTTCAAAAATCTCTGTAAAACGTTTTTAATAATGTATGAACACAGGCAGTACATTTACTGTATTTTATTCTTATCTGGAATAATAAATTAGCGTGGTCATTTAATTGTAAAAAATGTAATTCTCATCCTGATAAAAATGAAAGGTTGTATTTTCACAAGTCAAATCATTTTACTGAATGAAATATTGTACAGATATTATTATAATGTACAGTTTATACAGTATACTGAATACAGTAATATTATATTGTATGTTATTTATGTGTTAGTATTACATTCCTGATGATGATCAAATAAAAGTCGAAATGATGTAGACACTTTTTTGTAATGTTTTTGAGTTCGTGTTGTGTCCGTTGGATATTGTGCTCCGCCAACAGAGCAAACAGAATTTCTATGTTTTTTTTCTTAAAACAAATGATACTTGACTTGAAATGTTGAATCATGGCTTGGTTATTTGGAGTCAATTTTATACTATACGTTATTTTTAAACTCAATCGGTGCATCTATTGGTTTTTTAAATACTGTACACATAAAAGTGTTATTTTCTTCTCTATAATCTGATAAATTATAATTTATATAGACAAATCATGGGAAAAAAAAGTGCAATTAGTAAGTATACTATACTTTTATTTTTACCTGTTTTTAAGATTAGATTATTATAATGTACATATGCTAAGCTTAACTTAATTAATGTATATTATATGGTATATTAAATAAACACAAAATATAAAGTAGACAAGTGCTAATTTCATCTCTTTTGTACATATGGTGGCTCTGAAAAGAGCCTTTTGGTTTAAGAAAACGGAGAATTGCCTTATGCACGTTCTCCACGGATACGGCGGGCAAGTTGGATGTCCTTTGGCATGATGGTAACACGTTTGGCGTGGATGGCACACAAGTTGGTATCTTCGAAAAGCCCAACTAGGTATGCTTCGCTAGCTTCTTGAAGAGCCATGACAGCTGAGCTCTGGAAACGAAGATCTGTCTTGAAATCTTGGGCGATTTCACGGACAAGACGTTGGAATGGGAGCTTTCGGATAAGAAGCTCAGTGCTCTTCTGGTAACGACGGATCTCACGAAGAGCGACGGTTCCAGGCCTGTAACGATGAGGCTTCTTTACTCCACCGGTGGCTGGTGCACTCTTTCGTGCTGCCTTGGTTGCAAGTTGTTTTCGGGGAGCTTTTCCTCCGGTAGACTTACGTGCAGTTTGCTTAGTACGAGCCATCTTTGTTCAACTAATAAAATTTATTGATATCAAAATTGTTTAAATTTGTGCGTTTATAAGGACCTATGTTTTCAAGGGTAATTAACTACAAGCAATACGATTGGCTAAATGGAAACTTGTATTTCTTTGTTATTCAAACAGGAATCAAGTGATTGGCTAAATTTTACAGTTTAGAACACGTCCGCAGTTTTGTTTTCAATGTGGCGGGAGTTCCACGAAACTAGTGTCTGATTAACAGATTAACAAAACGAATTCTATTGGTTAAAATCTGTGGCTAAGAACACGTCCGGAGCTCACCAAGATATTGCGCTTTTTTTGGTTAAAATTAGACGTTTCTTTTGTCTTTTTATATTGTAAGTGGAATAATTATTTTGTTTCTTTTTTTACAGAAGTAAATAAATTTATTTATTAAAACTTAAAAACGAACCTTTGATAGGCCTATATGGATTTTTCTATTTATTTTTAAATCAGGCCCATATCTTTGCTTTTTTATTCAAACAATTATACATCTCTTTTTACATTTAATTTGATTAATTGTTTGTTGCAAACATGTCACTCTTCTTTGTATAGTTGATTCTGTTTTATGCAACTACAGTATTTATTTGTACAATGTTTATAATATATGATATATACAGGGGTTCATGTGTTCTCTATTTGTTTAATACTTTTTAGGGCAAGAAACGTGGTTTATTTTTGTGTGTTAAAAGTGAACATTTCATTTACGTACTAATATGGAAATAAATATTATAATCAGGCTTTTGAAAATACATTCAGGGGTGATGTAGGTTTGCTGTTTGTGTGTAGAAATTTATCAAATTCAAGCATGTTCTGAGTGATCGCTCGCCTTTAGTACTGTAAATGATGTTAAGTCGAGGATAATAAATAATACATACTATAACTACAAGAAACTGTTTTTATCGAATTTGCAGATGACGGTGACAACAAAATATTGAAATAACTCTCTTTATTTTTGGATTTTACAGATAAATTAGCTTTTTGGTGGTAAATGTGAACACAGTACTGTGTTTCTATTATATTATTACCTTGTGCTAACTGAATTTCTTTTGGACAAGTGGTGGCTCTGAAAAGAGCCGTTTGGTTTGAGAGAATGCGGTAAGCAATACGATGATTTACTTGGCTTTGGCCTGGGTCTTCTTTGGTAAAAGTACAGCTTGGATGTTTGGTAGTACACCTCCCTGTGCGATGGTCACACTTCCGAGAAGTCGGTTCAATTCTTCATCATTACGGATGGCAAGTTGAAGATGACGAGGGATGATTCTGCTCTTCTTGTTATCACGGGCAGCGTTGCCAGCCAACTCCAAGATTTCAGCAGTCAAGTATTCGAGTACGGCAGCCATGTAGACTGGGGCACCAGCACCGACACGGGATGCGTAGTTACCTTTTCGCAAGAATCGGTGAACACGACCGACTGGAAACTGAAGTCCAGCACGGCTTGATCGGCTCTTGGCCTTTCCTTTAGCTTTTCCTCCTTTGCCACGTCCAGACATATTTGTTACTTGTTATTGTATTTCGGTATATTCGAAAATAATGAAGATTCAAACAGTACCCGGTATTTTATAGCCGCCTTTGGTTCGTCCTACGGAAATCTTGTACTGATGTGACCAATCAGGGTCGTCCGCGCTGTAGGCGGTAATCACTTCTATTGTGATTGTTCTATTGGGTAGGCGTTCTTTGTTTTTTTGGCGCAAATTTACAAAATATCATCACAACGGTTATTTGTTATACAGTACTGTATACAATACATACAAATACATTAATAATATTTAGCAGCAGGAAAAAAGTAACATTTTTCAGCTGAATTGCACTTTATGATAAAAAAAAACAATTTTTTCATAAATGTAATATTTAAGACCAGTTAAATATCCAAAATTCAACAACTCCCTGATAATACTATTCCAAAGTACCTTATCGATTTTATGCTCACATAAATAATGATTAACCTGGATAAATATTAACTATACCCCACTGAAACAATAGTACAAGCATGTCTTCTTTTATGAACATATGGCAAACACCATGCATAGCTTAAAAGAGTATTTCACCGCGATTCGACGACATGTAGGCCATTTAAGATGTATAATTTAAGTTATCGTATTTAAGATGTTTAATTTAGTAATTAATTATTTTGAATATATAGGTCAATGTGAACATGAGCATGGTGAAATCAAATGTTGAAATAGTTTGCGGCCCGCCCGGTGATAATATACTGAAATTCAATTAATCTGAGGAAATCGCCCTAACAGAGAGTTATTCCTCGTGTATTTGATAGCATTATTTATGCACTATTATATGGTGGATTTCGTATGGTCTTCGCTTTAATTTGACACACCCCTATAATCTGACATTTGTTCCGTTTTATAGTAACATATGTAAAGATGTGAATGTTGATTCAGATTTTCCATATTATAAATAGCAAACAAATCAAGCAAATTAATCTGACGATAAAGATTAGAAAATCTGTGAGAATGAGAAAAAGTCGCCCCAACCGAGAGTTATTCCTCGTGTAATTGATAGCATTATATGTACTGTACTATGTTATGGTATTCGCTTTCGATACATCCCTTCAATCTATGACATTTGTATCGTTGTACAGTAACAATTGTAATGGTTAATGTCAACATGATGTAGATTCACATCGTGAATCAATGCTGATTCGGATTTTTCATACTATAAATAAATAGACATTTAGCAAAAAAATCTCTTTTGTACATGTGGTGGCTCTGAAAAGAGCCGTTTGGTTTCAAATTGATTGTACTGAACTGCTTATCCACCGAAACATATATAAATAATAAATTGATTATTTTCCACCTCCTTCAACCATAGAAGTATATTTTCTTTGATAAATATACTAAAGCAATGTTTTAAAGATGTATTGTCCCCCAAAAACATGAAAAATGAAGATTAATTAAATCAGACTTTGAATAGGTTATTTTATAGTTTTAATCAAATTCATCACTTCCACAAAAAAAAAAACGGGGAAAAATAATGTTTTCACTTATAAAATAACATGATAAATGGTTAAATTCAACCAAAAATCCATTGGCTGGCAGCCAATTTGACCATCTTTTGCTTTAAATTCCAGTTTTTTCAGGTAAATACATTTTTTTCAATCCACTTTTTGGCAAAGTCAATAACATACCTGTATTAAAAAAAAAATTTAAAAAAAGTTATTTTTCAGGGGGACAATACATCTTTTATTAGAATCAGTTTTGTTATGGATGTTTAGCATGAAATAAAAGAATGAATAACATAAAAATACACTCTTCAATTCTGGAACATCAAGGTTCCGTCTGTCGCCATTTTAAAATACCATACGGTATGCTATACTGTATTATCAAGAATCATCTTTTATATACATAACTAATTATATTATATTCACGACGTCTATAAGGTTTCTTAGCGATTTGTTAAGTTAAAGCAAATAAAAAAATATTGCACTGTTTTTATTGTTTCGGAAATGGATTATAGGAAACAATTGTGGTGTATATCCTGATCATCTTTTTTGTATTCATTTTTACTAAGTAAAGGTTATACGTGAAAGCAATCAAATCTCTTTAGGATATTTGGTGGCTCTGAAAAGAGCCGTTTGGTTTGGATTTTGAATTTAAATACTGTATTTTACTTCTTTGCAGCTGCTTTCTTTGGTGACTTTGAAGCCTTTTTAGCTTTCGACTTTTTGGTCTTTGGCTTCTTTGCAGGAGATTTAGCCTTCTTAGGCTTAGAGGATGGCTTCTTTTTCTCCGACTTCTTTGCCTTTTTAGGTGACTTGGTAGCCTTCTTTGCAGCTGGTTTCTTTGCCTTCTTTGCAGCTGGTTTTTTAGTCTTTGTTGCTTTTTTCTCCTTATCTGCAGCTGCCTTCTTTTTAGCTTTTTCCTTCTTTACCTTTGCAGCCGCATCAGCTTTTGCTGCAGCCTGATTTAGCTTGAATGAACCACTGGCTCCAGTACCCTTAGGCTGGACTAGTTTGTTGCTCTCGACTCCGCGTTTCAACGCCATACGGAGATGGGTTTTCATGTTGGCAGGATCGACTTTGTAGTTGGCTAGAATGTACTTAGCAATAGCCTGACGAGATGAACCGTTTCTTTCCTTCAAAGCACCGATTGCTGCCGAAATCATGTCGATGTAAGTTGGGTGAGCAGCAGGCTTCTTAGCTGCAGCCTTCTTAGTTTTAGTTTTGTCAGCCATCTTAAATAAGTAACACACTTGAGCACGAATCAAATAGCAGGTTAAAATATTATGATAAAAGTTCAAAATTGAAAGGTTGCTTTATATTGATGTTGCGGACCTATACTAAAGCATACTTGTTGTTTCCCCGACCGCCTTTTTGTGTTGTCATGTTTAAAATGATTTTCACAAAAATTGTGTTTGTCATTGGCCTAATTGTTGCTAAAATAATCAATTAATATTCATATTTTTTCGTTCTTGTTGAAGTAAAAATAAATGACAATACATTCTTTTTATATATCCGAGTTTTTAACCGAATATTCGGCTTGGTTACAAAGATATATACAGTCAACATGTAAGTTTGTGTTTTGAAAAACATATTTATTTTACAAAATAATGAAATTGGCAAAAAATTATAAATATTTTTTAATAAAAAATGTTAATATAACAAAGTCATTATTATATTCTTAAACACCGAATAGAAATTGAAAAATATATGTCAGTTTTTCTGTTTAGTTTTGAGTCAATAATATCAGTGACTTGAACACAGTTGTACTAATCTCATCCACTATATTTTTGACTAAATATTATATTCAGGATATTTCTATTTAATTCGTACAACTTGGGTACCAAATACATTTCCAAAGCTTGGAACTTCTTTCTTGTTGTTTTTTTCTTATTTAAAAATACTTCATTTTCATTGAGATCCAATTACTGTCATTTTTTCTCCAGATCTTTGGATTTATATGTTATAATGTTAGTCAACATTTTTCAGTAAGTCTGGTTCTTACAACCAAAAATCTGTTCTGAATACAGTATTAGGATTCCGGTTTATAGTTTTTTTTTGATAACAAAAAATAGCATCCAAATGGTTTTCTCTAACGTTGAATAAGATATTCAAAGTAGTTTAATGGTATTAGGATATTTACAAATGATGTTCGCATCGTCCTTTATCATTCTCACAGATTTCCTCATCTTTATTGTTGAAATTAATTTATCAAACAATTTATAAAAACTATGTTGATCGATTAAACACTTAAAGATCATGGAGTTGGTACATCTACTCAAATCCAGACTCATTAAATAACTTCTACTAACATCTTGTTCTCTGTTTTATGTGATTTTATTCTTTTTTACTGTTTGTGCGACAATGTTTTTAGACAATTTTAATGTGTTACACTTTCAGCCGGCCAAAGTTTCAAGCCATTCATGTGTTTGACAATAAAGTTTATTGAATTGAACAGAGTATTTAGTACAATTCCCATTTAACACATGAGCTGCCATTTAATACTATACTTTTCGGAGGTCTGAAATATATGAATGACACATTTGATGGTAACGGAAAAATATTCGTTAAATAAAGGATTAAAAATAGATTTTGTGGATTATTTTTTAATTCAAAAATACTTACAGACAAAATACATGAAAAAAGGACCAAGGTAGAAAAAAGGTAAACTTCAAATCAAACTTTATATTATATAGACAAATCATGGAAAAAGAAATGGCAATTAATATTAGGTATTGAGAATCTTTTTTTTAGTAATTATATATTATATTATTATTGGTAAAAATGTTTGAATATGTATATATTATGTAATACTGTTTTAAGTAAATCATTTTTTTATTTAAAAAATATATATATTATGACAGTTGTATTGTATTTCTAATCTTTAGACCAAACTAAAAGGCTGGTATATTTTGAAAATACAATAATAATATAATTAATTTAAAAAATGAAATACAAGCTAATAAAATCTCTTTTGGGACATGTGGTGGCTCTGAAAAGAGCCGTTTGGTTTGAGATTCAGCACAATGATGTTTACTTGGAGCTGGTGTATTTGGTGACAGCCTTGGTACCCTCAGATACAGCATGCTTAGCCAATTCACCAGGAAGCAATAGACGGACAGCGGTCTGGACTTCCCTGCTAGTGATGGTAGATTTCTTGTTGTAGTGAGCAAGACGAGATGCTTCTCCTGCAATACGTTCGAAGATGTCGTTGACGAAACTGTTCATGATTCCCATGGCTCTGCTGGAGATACCAGTGTCTGGGTGAACTTGCTTCAACACCTTGTAGATGTAGATGCTGTAGCTTTCCTTTCGCTTACGTTTTCTCTTCTTGTCAGTAGCTCTTACAGCTTTAGCCTTACCGGCTTTCTTGGCAGCTTTTCCTGAAGTTTTTGGTGGCATGATTTTAGTAACTACGATACGATACTAGTAAAGTAATCAAGTGAAGATTTCAATATTGCCCAGTGTATTTATTGACTTTGGTATGCAAATGGAGTTTTCCAGTTAGGCTTGCTTGTCAACGTTTTCATTGGTTGTTGACTGCGCGCAATTTATTGAATGTACAAAACAAAAGCTTACTCATTCTTTCTTTGTTAACATTTGGAGGGAAGAAGACAAGTAAACACCTATCCTTTTATTTGTATGCATGCTTCATTTTGTACCTACCACCAATACAATGGTGTACTTTACGAACACAAAAGGTAGGATAAAAACTGAAAATGTACCTCATAATGTGAACTATTTGGTGTATATTGTAATACATAATTTAATGTCTATACATAACATAAATACAGTACAAGTGGTTTTCAATATACGGTATTATAAAATATCAAACTGAAAATTATTTTTTTATTTAACAAAAAATGTTTTATAAATCTCCGTAAATCGTTTTTAATGTACACAACCAGTACATTTATTTTATTCTTATCTGGAATAATAAATGTGCATGTTTAATAAAATGGCATGGTATGTCATTTAATTGTAAAAAAAATGTAATTCTCATCCCGAATACTGTATAGTACAAATAATTTCATGAGGTGAATCATTTTACCGAATGAAATATAGATTAGATTATTATAATGTACAGTTTATATACTGAATACACTACAGGAATATTATATGGTATGTTATTTTTTTATGTTATTACATTCCTGAAAATCGAAATGTTGAATCATGGCTTGGTTATTTGGAGTCAGTTTTATACAACAGTATATACAGTATTATTTTTAAACATATTCAGTGCATCTATTGGTTTTTTAAAACACACATACACAAAAAAAAGTATTATTTTCATCTCTTTTGTGCATATTTGATGGTAATGGAAAACTATATTGGTTAAAGGAACTATAAAAGTAAAGGATTAAAAATATATTTTATGAATTATTTTAGGTGAATTGCTCAAAAATGGGACAAAACACATACAGCAACAGGGCGAACATCAAACTAAACTTTCATCATTCAATGACAGATGCTGCACTCCTAGAAAGCCCATCAGCCTTCATTGGAATGTTCACATTCATTTCGATTTGCTGTACTTTGTGCAGTGTCTTTTATGTGTAAACTGGCTGTAGGGTGTTGGGTCAACCAGCTCAGCTACACTTAGGTTCACCCTGGTCTCCCCAATAGCGAATTGAAATCAAGTTATAATTTATAGACAAATAATGGGAAAAGAAAGTGAAATTAATTAGTAAGTATACTAATACTGTATGTATGTTCTCTGTATCTATTTTTACCTCTTTTTCAGATTAGATTATTATAATTTAGGCCTACAGTTTATATACTAAGCTTGACTTAATTAATGTATATATTAAATGGTATATAAAATGCTAATTTCATCTCTTTTGTACATATGGTGGCTCTGAAAAGAGCCTTTTGGTTTGAGAAAACGGAGAATTTGCGTCTTATGCACGTTCTCCACGGATACGGCGGGCAAGTTGGATGTCCTTTGGCATGATGGTAACACGTTTGGCGTGGATGGCACACAAGTTGGTATCTTCGAAAAGTCCAACTAGGTAAGCTTCGCTAGCTTCTTGAAGAGCCATGACAGCTGAGCTCTGGAAACGAAGATCTGTCTTGAAATCTTGGGCGATTTCACGGACAAGACGTTGGAATGGGAGCTTTCGGATAAGAAGCTCAGTGCTCTTCTGGTAACGACGGATCTCACGAAGAGCGACGGTTCCAGGCCTGTAACGATGAGGCTTCTTTACTCCACCGGTGGCTGGTGCACTCTTTCGTGCTGCCTTGGTGGCAAGTTGTTTTCGGGGAGCTTTTCCTCCGGTAGATTTACGTGCAGTTTGCTTAGTACGAGCCATCTTTGATTTTCAACTAATAAAATTGATATCAAAATTGTCTAAATTCGTGTGTTTATAAGGACCTATGTTTCCTAGGGTAATTAACTACAAGCAATACCATTGGCTAACCGGAAACTTGCGTTTCTTTGTTATGCAAACAGGAATCAAGTGATTGGCTAAATTTTACACTTTAGAACACGTCCGCATTTTTATTTTTAATGTGGCGGGAGTTCCACAAGACTAGTGACTGATTAATGGATTAACAAAACGAATTCTATTGGTTAAAATGTGTGGCTAAGAACACGTCCGTAGCTCACCACCAAGATATTGCGCCTTTTTAAGTGTTTTTTTGTTAAAATTAAACGTTTCTTTTGTCTTTCTATATTTTAAGTGAAATAATTATAGAGCAGGAGCCCAGAGGGGTCAACCTAGCTGGAAAGTTAACCAATTTCTATGCATGTGGCAATTATCTACCTACATATCAATGTATGGAAATGACAGTCTGGCGCGTTTCTTTTGGTGGGTGTGGCTAGGAGGAACATTGTAAAGGGTAAAAAAAATGAGCTAGATCAGCTGAAAAGTTAACCCCATGAAATATTTTGCAAATAGTTTGACATAGAGTGAAATATAAGGAATGGCCATTGCCAGACGATTTTAGTGGTGGGGGTGCCTGCCAGACCCCAATTTCTGGGGGATCAAAAATGAGCTACATCAGCTTAAAAGTTAACCCTCTAAAACTGGTGGGAAAATATTATGAATGACCATTGCCAGACATTTTCAGTGGTGGATTGTGCCCGCCAGACCCCGTCAAATATTTTGTTTTTCTTTTTTTACAGAAGTGAATAATTTCTGGCCTATTTAAAGTCTGATTTTATTCATCTTCATTTTTTATGTTTTTTGGGGATGAGGTATAATTGTATTTTAGGCTTCTGTTATCTGATGATAAATGTAGAAATTAAAAACGAACCTTTGATATATCCATTTTTCTAGTTATTATTAAATCAGGCCCATATCTTTTTTATCCAAACAATGATGCATCTCTTTTTACATTACATTAATTCTGTTTATGCAACCAACTACAGTATTTATTTGTACTATGTTTATAAAATATTATATACAGGGTAGTATACTATTCCATCAGGGCAAGAAACGTGGTTTATTTTTTATCTTATAAATTGGTTTCTTAGTTAAAAGTGAACATTTCATTTACGTACTTTGTATGTTCTAAATAGACTTAATGAAAGTAAAATATTGAAATAACCCCATTTTACGCAAAAATTTGCTTTTTGGTGTTAGATGTGAACACAGTACTGTGTTTCTATTATATTGTTACTTTGTGCTAATTCAATTTCTTTTGGACAAGTGGTGGCTCTGAAAAGAGCCGTTTGGTTTGAGAGTGCGGTAAGCAATACGATGATTTACTTGGCTTTGGCCTGGGTCTTCTTTGGTAGAAGTACAGCTTGGATGTTTGGTAGTACACCTCCCTGTGCGATGGTCACACTTCCGAGAAGTCGGTTCAACTCTTCATCATTACGGATGGCAAGTTGAAGATGACGAGGGATTATTCTGCTCTTCTTGTTATCACGGGCAGCGTTGCCAGCCAACTCCAAGATTTCAGCAGTTAAGTATTCGAGTACGGCAGCCATGTAGACTGGGGCACCAGCACCGACACGGGATGCGTAGTTACCTTTTCGCAAGAATCGATGAACACGACCGACTGGAAACTGAAGTCCAGCACGGCTTGATCGGCTCTTGGCCTTTCCTTTAGCTTTTCCTCCTTTGCCACGTCCAGACATACTTGTTACTTGCTATTATATTTCGGTATACTCGAAAATAATGAAGATTTAAACAGTACCCGGTATTTTATAGCCGCCTTTGGTTCGCCCGACGGAAATCATGTACTGATGTGACCAATCACGGTCGTCCGCGCTGTAGGCGGTAATCTCTTCTATTGTGATTGTTTTATTGGGTAGGCGTTCGGATTACCAGGCGTTCTTTGTTATTTTTGGCGCAAATTTTCAAAATATCATTACAACCGTTATATATCACATAATCACTAGTATTATTTTATTCAATATTATTATACATAAAAATACATTCATACAATTTAGCAGCAGAAAAAAAGTAACATTTTTCAGCTTAATTGCATAACAGAAAAGAATTACAATAAAAATAAACACATTACAAATTTAACAACGGTTAAATTCGAATTCATCGTAAAATTTGTATCTGTAAATTTGAAAAACAGTATACAGTAAATTTACATTTATAAAACAATTTTTTCATAAATGTAATATTTAAGACCAATTAAATATCCAAAATTCAACCTGATGTCACTATACCAAAGTACATTATACTGTTACACAGTACTGTACCTTAGAGTATCGATTTTATGCTAACATAATAATGATTAACCTGGGTAATAATATGAACTATCCCAGACTGATACAATAGTACAGGCATGATGTCTTCTTTTATTAAATAAACATTTGGCAAACACCATGCATAGCTTCTTAAAAATGTCTTGATTACATTAAATAACATAGTAAAAGAGTCCAAATTGTATTTGTTATACAGTAACAGTATCATCATGTTGTAATATTTTGTTTTCATGGTGTAATCAAATGTTGATATAGTTTGCGGCCAACCACCATGTAATATATATTTCTGAAAAGAACTCATCAGGTGTAGATTCACGGGTCACCGATTCACGTTGTGAATTCGGATATATTATACTGTAGTATATTTTTGGAAATAAAGATATAAATTCAATTCTAAACCGCCCGGTGATATACTGACATTTTTAATTAATTTGACGATAAAATTGAGGAAATCTGTGAGAAAAAGTGAGAGTTATTTCTCGTGTAATTGATAGCAAATATCTATGAACTATGACGTGTGCAACAGCAAGGAAACGTGGATTGTAATGTACATACTACTGTATAAATAAATAGACATATTAGCAAACAAATCTCTTTTGTACATGTGGTGGCTCTGAAAAGAGCCGTTTGGTTTGAATTTGATTGTATAACTGCTTATCCACCGAATCCGTACAGGGTTCGGCCTTGTCTCTTCAAGGCGTAGACGACATCCATGGCGGTGACGGTCTTTCTCTTGGCGTGCTCGGTGTAAGTTACAGCATCACGAATGACATTCTCAAGGAATACCTTGAGTACACCACGGGTTTCTTCGTAGATGAGACCAGAGATTCTCTTGACGCCACCACGGCGAGCAAGACGACGGATAGCCGGTTTTGTGATGCCTTGGATGTTATCACGCAACACTTTACGATGACGCTTAGCGCCTCCTTTTCCAAGTCCTTTTCCTCCTTTACCACGTCCAGACATATTGTAGATATTCAATTATTTTCTTCGAAGACAAATTCGAAATGTGCTAATTGTTTCGAAAATTGACGTACTTATACAGCCAATGCGGACGTAAATTCCGACTGCTGTATTCAGCTGTAGCTGACCTTTGTACTGGGAAGCAAATATACTACAATAGCCGGTGTGTTTAATTTTGGTGGGAAATACAAAAATTGCGCTGTTTTGCTTGCTTTCTTTCTTTCTGTCAAATATTGTATGGTAAACAATAAAAGCAATTGATTTTGTATTATTGTGAGAAATAAAAGTTGTTTTTTCATGTCATGCATTCCTGAAGATGAACAAATAAAGTTCGAAATAGTGAATCATAACAATCATGTGTTGCCTCACTTTATCGTCGTTTGTTTTATATTGTCATAGATAAAAATATTAGTTGACCCTCCAGTTCAGCCTTGTTCATTCAGTTCAGTAGATTTTCGTTTGTCGAAATCAAAGGTTCAAACATTTGTAACTGGGCATTATTTATAAATTATAATAAATATACCGTTTATGTATACAGTAATAAAATAAAATTACACCCGTCTGTATAATGTGAAATGAATAGCTATCCAATCGAACCTAAAAACAACGTAGGAGGGCAAATCGATTAATTGATAATCAAACCAGTTGCATTTAATTAGTGGCATGCACTCAATCAAAGCATCTCAAGATATTAAACATTGAAGATGAATTGATTATTTTCCCCCTACTTCAAACATAGAAGTATATTTTCTTTGACAAGCAATGTTTTAATTAGTATGCTCCTTCTTTCTTTAATTCTCTACCTTTAAGTATTCGCAATTTCTTCTCCTTTAAATCTCTTTTGAAAAAACACCTGTTTCTCTCTCTCTGATTTTATTTCTTTTTATCCTTCTTTCATTGTAGGCCTACTGTATATTTATTTTTTATATCTTTGTTAATTTTGTGTTTTTATAGTTTATTTTGTATTTACTGTTTGTATTGTTTGAGGGTCCCTAATGATCAGATGATGCTGGATGGACCACCCTCATAAAATATTGTTGAAATAAAATAAATAAAAATCAGGAATCATCTTTTATATACATACATGTATAATAACTTTTTCTTTGCAATCTTAAAACAAAAGCAAATTATTAAAAAATATTGCACTATTTGTATTGTTTCGTAAATGGATTTAAAAAAAAATATTTTACTAATTAAGTAAAGGTTATACGTGAAAACAATTAAATCCCTTTAGGATATTTGGTGGCTCTGAAAAGAGCCGTTTGGTTTGGATTTTGGTCGTAAATGTTTTACTTCTTTGCAGCTGCCTTCTTTGGCGACTTTGAAGCCTTTTTAGCTTTCGGCTTTTTGGGCTTCTTGGTCTTTGCAGGAGATTTAGCCTTCTTAGGCTTAGAAGATGGCTTCTTTTTCTCCGACTTCTTTGCCTTTTTAGGTGACTTGGTAGCCTTCTTTGCAGCTGGTTTCTTTGCCTTCTTTGCAACTGGTTGTTTGGTCTTTGTTGCTTTTTTCTCCTTATCTGCAGCTGCCTTCTTCTTAGCTTTTTCCTTCTTTACCTTTGCAGCCGCATCAGCTTTTGCTGCAGCCTGATTTAGCTTGAATGAACCACTGGCTCCGGTACCCTTAGGCTGGACTAGTTTGTTGCTCTCGACTCCGCGTTTCAACGCCATACGGAGATGGGTTTTCATGTTGGCAGGATCGACTTTGTAGTTGGCTAGAATGTACTTAGCAATAGCCTGACGAGATGAACCGTTTCTTTCCTTCAAAGCACCGATTGCTGCCGAAATCATGTCAATGTAAGTAGGGTGAGCAGCAGGCTTCTTAGCTGCAGCCTTCTTAGTTTTAGTTTTGTCAGCCATCTTAAATAAGTAACACACTTGAGCACGAATCAAATAGCAGGTTAAAATATTATGATAAAAGTTCAAAATTGAAAGGTAGCTTTATATTGATGTTGCGGACCTATACTAAAGCACACTTGTTGTTTCCCCGACCGCCTTTTTGTGTTGTCATGTTTAAAATGATTTTTAAAAAAATTGTGTTTGTCATTGGCCTAATTGTTGCTAAAATAATCAATTAATATTCATATTTTTTCGTTCTTGTTGAAGTAAAAATAAATGACAATACATTCTTTTTATATATCCGAGTTTTTAACCGAATATTCGGCTTGGTTACAAAGATATATACAGTCAACATGTAAGTTTGTGTTTTGAAAAACATATTTATTTCACAAAATAATGAAATTGGCAAAAAATTATAAATATTTTTTAATAAAAAATGTTAATATAACAAAGTCATTATTATATTCTTAAACACCAAATAGAAATTGAAAAATATATGTCAGTTTTTCTGTTTAGTTTTGAGTCAATAATATCAGTGACTTTAACACAGTTGTACTAATCTCATCCACTATATTTTTGACTAAATATTATATTCAGGATATTTCTATTTAATTCGTACAACTTGGGTACCAAATACATTTCCAAAGCTTGGAACTTCTTTCTTGTTGTTTTTTTCTTATTTAATACTTCATTTTCATTGAGATCCAATTACTGTCATTTTTTCTCCAGATCTTTGGATTTATATGCTATAATGTTAGTCAACATTTTTCAGTAAGTCAGGTTCTTACAACCAAAAATCTGTTCTGAATACAGTATTAGGATTTCGGTTTACAGTTTTTTTTTGATAACAAAAAATAGTATCCAAATGGTTTTCTCTAACGTTGAATAAGATATTCAAAGTATTGAATAAGATATTCAAAGTAGTTTAATGGTATTAGGATATTTACAAATGATGTTCGCATCGTCCTTTATCATTCTCACAGATTTCCTCATCTTTATTGTTGAAATTAATTTATCAAACAATTTATAAAAACTATGTTGATCGATTAAACACTTAAAGATCATGGAGTTGGTACATCTACTCAAATCCAGACTCTAATAATAATTAAATAACTTCTACTAACATCTTGTTCTCTGTTTTATGTGATTTTATTCTTTTTTACTGTTTGTGCGACAATGTTTTTAGACAATTTTAATGTGTTACACTTTCAGCCGGCCAAAGTTTCAAGCCATTCATGTGTTTGACAATAAAGTTTATTGAATTTAACAGAGTATTTAGTACAATTCCCATTTAACACATGAGCTGCCATTTAATACTATACTTTTCGGAGGTCTGAAATATATGAATGACACATTTGATGGTAACGGAAAAATATTCGTTAAATAAAGGATTAAAAATAGATTTTGTGGATTATTTTTTAATCCAATAATACTTACAGACAAAATACATGAAAAAAGGACCAAGGTAGAAAAAAGGCAAACTTCAAATCAAACTTTATATTATATAGACAAATCATGGAAAAAGAAATGGCAATTAATATTAGGTATTGAGAATCTTTTTTTTAGTAATTATATATTATATTATTATTGGTAAAAATGTTTGAATATGTATATATTATGTAATACTGTTTTAAGTAAATCATTTTTTTATTTAAAAAATATATATATTATGACAGTTGTATTGTATTTCTAATCTTTAGACCAAACTAAAAGGCTGGTATATTTTGAAAATACAATAATAATATAATTACTTTAAAAAATGAAATACAAGCTAATAAAATCTCTTTTGGGACATGTGGTGGCTCTGAAAAGAGCCGTTTGGTTTGCTAACGTTGAATAAGACATATGATGTTCTCATTCTCACATATTTCCTCATCTTTATCGTTTAAATTAATTTATCAAGCAATTTATAAAAACTATGTTGATCGATTATATTTTTTAAGTGTAACTTTTCACCAGGTTCACCGATACAGTATTTTAGATAAGTTCAGTGGTTTTTATAAAGATCGTGGAGTTGGTACAACTACTCAAATCCAGACTCATTAAATAAGTTCTACTAACAGAGTATTTAGTACAATTCCCATTTAACACATGATCTGCCATTTAATACCATACTTTTCGGTCTGATACAGTATAATATTTCCATTCCGACTTTTAACACTAAAACGTATGGTCTTAGCAGCTTTACTTCTGCTGCCTCTTGCTTATGGAATGACCTACCCGCCTCTATTAGGTCATGTTCTTCTAACATCGCCTTTAAATCTGCCTTGAAAACTCATCTTTTTCTTTCAAATTGAGCTCTCTCATACACCGCGCCTTTGATCAATTACTGCTGGAATTGGCGCATTACAAATTCGTATTATTATTATTATTATACCTTTCGGAGGTCTGAAACTTATGAATGACACATTAGATGGTAACAGAAAACTATATTCCTTAAAGAAACTATACACAAAAATAAAGGATTAAAAATAGATTTTGTGGATTATTTTTAAATTAAATCTATTTTTAAAAAATGGAAACAGACAAAACACATGAAAACAGCAACAAGTTAGAAAATAGGCAAACTTCAAATCAAACATTATATTATATAGACAAATTATGGAAAAAGAAATGGCAATTAGTATTAGGTATGTCGTATTTAGAATCTTTTTATTAATAACTATATATTATAGTCTGATTGGTGAAAATGTTATCTTAAAATGTTTGAAATGTGTATGTATGTAACTGTATATTTAACAAGGCCAACAGCTATAAGTCGCGTGCTAAAACGCATAGTGATACCGGACCGACAGACAGACCGACCGACATAGTGAACTATAGATTAATTAATTATTAAAAAGAATAGATAGTCCCGAATAGGATTGTATTTAAAAATGTGTATATTATAGAAGTGACAGTAGTAATCAATGTACTATGGTTAAGTTGTATTGTATTTAATCTTTAGACCAAAGGCTGGTATATTTTGAAAATCCAATAATATTAATATAAATCACAAAAATGAATCACAAACTAATAAAATCTCTTTTGGGACATGTGGTGGCTCTGAAAAGAGCCTTTAGGTTTGATATTTCAGCAAAATGATGTTTACAATATAGCATGAAATGGATCTCATCTTAAATATCGCCACCTTTACAAAGAGTACACAGTCTATTGTTTGCATCTGTTTTGGGAATTGTGTATCGACCTCTCTCAATTTCGAGAGCATGTGCACTTACTCTTAGCTTGCTAAACTGACATCTTTTATTTCTTTTATATAGTAACGTATAGTTCTCTATACAGAAGAACTTTTTATATGTACAAAAGGATCGTAATTTTGGTTGATGGTTTTGTATCATATTAAGCCATTGGTTATCATACTTTTTTGTATTTTCGATAAAATATTTAGGTTAAAATTAATGTTTACATTACAAGGCCAAATAAGTGTTGCCTCGATAGATTCCAGAATACGTCGTATTCCAGAGGACCAAGTAAAGCTTTTTTGGCATGCGTTCTGTGTGTCTAATTTTTATTCTCTAAAAGGGCATCAATAACCAGTGAATCTATCCCATTGTAAAGGGCCTTTCACACCTGTTCCGGCACGGTTCCGGTCCGGCGCCGGCAAATCCAATCGAACGTCAATGTTTCGTTTTTACGCGGCTACGCGCATATCGATTGGCGCATAGCCGCGTGGAGCGTCGTCAAAACGAAACATTGATGTTCGATTCGCCGGACCGGAACCGTGCCGGAACAGGTGTGAAAGGCCCTTAACACATGTTATTTAATTTTAACCAGTATTTAATGGAAGAACATAGCAATGAAATAGCATGGTTGGATGCTTTTTTGTTTACTCCAAGCATATCTTTGCATATTTTAATATTAATCGATTCTCCAGAATATTTATCACATTGATCGATAAAATTATTTTCATTTAAATTTCTTAATAAATAAGGAACCCATACTTCACATCCGTAACTCACAATAGGATTAATTAAACTTCTTGACAGTTGAAATGCCCTATTGACGGATGCGAACGACAAAGTATTTCTAATTCTGAAAAAACTTTGAAGGGCTTTGTCTTTTAATTTATTCATTGCTATGTTAAAAGAGCCAGATGGGATGAACGTTATACCAAGATAACTGTAGGCCTATTCATTTGTAATTTCTATGTTAACGGTCCCGAAATAAAATTTATAATTTAGAACTTTTCCACTCTTATTAAATATTATGATGTTTGTTTTATCAACATTAACGGTCAGTTTCCATTTATCACAATAATTGCATAATTTGTTTAAAGCATTTTGTAAACCAGTTTGACTCTCTGGCATAATAACCAGATTGTCAGCGTATAGTAGGCAATTCAATGATTTATCATTGATACATACTGGATCACATGTCTCATCAAAAATGGCGATTAAATCACTAAGGAAAATGTTAAAGATGTATTGTCCCTTGAAACACAAAAAAATGAAGGTCAAAATATTCTAAATTTAAATTGGCCATATCAAAGTAATATTAAAGTTATTCACTTTAAGTCGAAAATTCGAGTCAAAAACAACAATTTTACGTAATTAAAAGCTAAATTAATTTGATTACATTTCGTCTGGAAAATCGTCGCGAGCGAAAGTAAACAAAGATTTCAAACCACGAGTATACATTATGCATGATGCTAATTAGGATTGTTTACAACTCTTCATGGTTGAGAAGGTGTTTTCACACAGATCGTGAGGAAGTTTTATGATTATGCATACAGAGTAGCCAAATAAGCGGGTTGTATTATGAGATATGTTTTGATCGATCGAAGTTATTTTTTGAACCAAAAAACGTCTGTATTTCAGTTAAATGATTTTTTTTTTCGACTAATTTTTGGTGAAAATTAATAACTATTATGATACTTCAAAATGACCCACTTTTTTTCGAAATCTTTTATTTTTTATTTTTTTGGAATTTGACAAAGGGACAATACATCTTTAAATAAAAGTGGTCTAAGAACGCATCCCTGCTTAACACCTACAGTAGATTCACATGGTTTTGTAATCATTCCGTTCAATTTTAAACAAAATGATACATCCGAATACATATTTTGTACAATATTCAAAAAATTACCACGGACACCAATTTTAAAGAGTTTGGCTGCACTCGCGTGCTCAAGTTAGTGTTTACCGACCGACCGACTGACCGACCGACATAGTAAACTGTAGAGTCGCGTTGCACGCGATTATAAACCACAATCCGAATGTCCGGGGATACAGGACTGACACATAGTTACTGCTTGCTGGGCTGGAGATGGTAACTTCAATTCCATACTGTTGAAATTTACAAAACATAATGAACTGAGATAATTAGATTTTATATTATTTTATTAATGTACTTCTGTTAGACGCGATTTGAACAATTTATGCAATTTGAAATTCATTGACGATTTTCTTGCGCAAATTGAATCAATATTCAAATTGCGCAGAAAATTTCGAACAGCGCATGGTATTTTCAGTATTTGAAAAAACTAAAGCTCATTGAAATCCGTATACATTTATAAAAAATGCAGGTAAAAGAATAAAGTGTTATTAAAATTGCGCAAATATTTCTTGCGCAAATTCAAATGCGCAACGGAATCTTTGCGCTATTTTATATCACGCATAACATTTTACCTTCGGTTAAGGATTATACCATATTCATATAACTACTTTATCTATATTATTTTCCTTTTAATTAATTTTGTTAAAGAAAATGATTTGCACAAGGGATAATAGTAGTTTTGGTCTAAGCAGAGTTTAGTTTCTATTTGTTCAATGTCTCAAAACTCTTTCTTTTTGAGGTTCCAGTCTAAATATATTCTTATTTTATCCTTTCCTTTTTATCATTTGGATTGCATTTCAAACATTATACTCATCATGTAATGATATCTATAACTATTTATACCCCAGAATGATGCCATTATTTCTTCGTGTTTTTTTCCTGCTTTAATCTGTTGGTAAGTGCTTATTTTTTAAATACGCTTAAACAATGTAAATTTCCCTTTAAATTGAGACTGTAATCACAAGAGGGTGGCATTGCAGTTTGTTAAAATACCAAGAACAACTCTATCGAAATTGTCAACTTACCGTTTTCTTGTTTAGGTTCTGGCAAGTGGTAAAGTTTGAGAGCAAATACCCACATTGACCATTAAAAGCAGGCGTACTACTAGTTCTGTTCAGCCTGATTAAGAAATAATAAAAAAGTACTTTAATACACTATCCCACATCTTTCGGTCTACTTGTTTTGTAAAATACTATATTATTCATAAAATAATGGAACTAAATTGCAATAATTTGGTCTTTCAACGGTTTAAAATGTGAAAAATAAGTCCCTCTATAATGGCCCTCTATAAATAAAAACCAAAATAAATTGTTAAAATCGCGCATAACAGAAATACGTTTTAAATAAAATAATATAAAATCTAATGAACTCAGTTCCTTATTTTTTTCTGAATTTCCTTTAAAATAAGAGGATAACTTTAAGGGATTTTAATGGTATAGAAGTCTCCATCTCCAGCAAGCAGCGACCACGTGTCAGTCCTGCATCCCCGGACATGATTGTGGTTTTTCAAAACAGATTATTTCAGCCTGTACTACAATTAAGTATGTCACTGTGGCTATATCTTGAAGACATTGTTAGAAAACCCTGTGACAGTTTAGAGAATTAGGTTATCATTTTTAATAAACGATTTAGGTTGAAAAGAATGATTTGCACATTTGTAGAATAGAAGTAGAACAGTTTTTACATTTAACGGCGTGATGTTTGCACATTAGTGGATTATATATTTTTACAGATTTGCACATTTAGGGTGCCATGTTTGCACAAATGTGGTTGTTTGTACATTTGAAGGCAACATGTTTGCACAAATGTGAATTTTTGCACATTTCACGGCTCAACATACCCCCTTTATAATAGTAGAAAGACGTAGACCACGTACGCCGACTCAATCAAACGGCATTATAACGACGAGCGATACCTGAGATAACTGCTTAAACAAACAATATATATAATTCAAAAGATGCAACAACAAAAAGACTGCACACGCAGACTCCCGGCACAACATGTTAATTGTTGACTATAATTCAAACACACCCTAAGGGTTCCAAATAACAATATAGATGATAAAAACTGCATAAATATCTCACACGATACCATCAAATATAGATTTTGCTCAGCCTGCCTATCGTACGCGCAACGCGTAAAGTGAAAAACAAGTGACGTCATGACAATAGTGTTAGTTATAATATTGCGACCGTATGATATACAGCATATTCGTTTTTGACGACATAATTGAACATTGTTTATTAACACACTGTGAAGTTAGATTGTTTCCAAAAATGGCCTGTTGGAAATTCGTCTGTTTTTTTCTTTCTACCTTTCTACAGTTAAGTAAAGGTACGTTATTAATATTATTTTAGTATTTACCAATGTTGTAAATGTAAAGGGTATCTCCGACTAACTGCTTCTGAATTGAGAAAGAAACTTGGATGTTTATGCTCTTCAAAGTAGGCTACTGTGTATTTTACGAATTCAATATAAATTACTTATTATTTAAAAAAATGTTTTCCAGAATTAAGTTTTTTAACATTACTAAACTTTTTAATAATCAAAATTTATTTACACATTAAAATTTCAATTTTCCTTGTGGTTCTTGTTTTTCGTTCACACACTGGTGACGGTAAATTAACCAAATATATCGGTAACTAGGTATGTTATTATATATTTTTTCCTAAAGCATTATACAATCTACCACATGTGCGCATATCGAGTTAAAAATATTGGCACGTGTAATCATCGCTACACTGTATCACCGACAGTTGGTAACTTCCATTACATTATGTCCAGGATATAATAAAATCAAATTATAGAGACAATTTTGTTCACAAGATGAATTAATCTTTCTTAAAAATCCACTAAAAATACAGTACTGTACTTTAGAGAAAACTATAAGTCTTTTCATTTTAACCCAAAAAATAAAAAAAATCATTGGGAGAAAAACTTTGTTCGTCGGTAACTGGCGTTACATAAGTAAATTGGTGCTTTTTTAAAAATCATGTTGTTTTTTCTTCATATTTTAGGAAAAATTATAGAAATTACGATAATTATTTTTGTTCATAGAAGTATAACTTGTATGTAATGCAGGAAATGATACTGTGCGAATTAAATGTTCAGGTCATATCCATCTCATAGAAATACCCAATTGGCAACATATGTATACGGCATATATTATACTCCGTACCCTTTTACTTAGACTTTTATTTATTTTTTTTAATTATGCATTTTGAAACCTTGTTTTAAGAGCATTCTCCACCTAGACATTTTAACTGTTTAAAGACAAACAAAATTATCGCCATATGCCCATATATAGGAATTATCTGTACATTAAATGTAGGTTGTGACCTTTAAGATATACTGAAAATATGCAAATAAAGGGTCTTTAAGTTGCTTTAACATTGATCAGCAGCATTCATCATTCATCATCTTTTTGTTTGTTGCTGTTCTTTCCCATCATTATCGTCATCTACGATTATTGTTTGGTTGTTGCTGCATGTTTGCTCAAAATATTTAATGCACTAGCTAAGTTGGAGGTAGACTTGCCAACTGATTTATTTTAACTTGGAGAACTGCAACTGATTGCCCGTTTATATGCAAGGTGTCGGTATTTTTCAAGTGATTTAACAATAAAATTAGATGATGATAATGACGTACAAATAAATTCTATTTGGGCCTATGGCGATAATTTGGTCGTCTTTAAACAGTTAAAAATATGAAAAATAAATATATGCCTGCCAAATACATTCTTTTTTTCATCATAAACAAACCATAGGCCTATAACGTACATTTAAAACAAGGAATGACCATGTATATAGGCCTACTACCTAGCTAGGGATAACGATGCAACATTAAAAGTTAATAGCATACATTGTCGGTTCATATCTTCAAATATCTATCAATATTAAAATAAAGAAAGAATTATGAAAATCTGACTTGTAGTTTTCGAAAACATTGCCGAAAAAATCGTTTTTAGCCACGAACGAAGTAAAAAAAATTGCGACCTCAGTAAGCAATTGTATGAACTTTACGGTTTTTAGTAATATATTTGGTATATCAACACTGTACAATTCAATCAAACATGATATTACATGTTTATTAAATAAAAATTAAGAGTGTTTATCTAACCTAATTTCCCGTGTGTTGGACATGCAGTCCTCAGTACACTTCACTGTGTTGATTCGCGTCAATTCAACCAAAATCGTTCAACCGTGAGCCCTCATAGACTCTCTTTTCCCAGATGTTTTTTTGGTCCAGCAGCTTGGACCTATCAATTAGTCGAGTTTACAAAATACCAAAAATGTCAGCCGTAGATAATAAGCTTTCCGCTTGATATAGCTTCTGAATGAATATTCATCGTTGTGTCTGAACACCTTGACTTCGACATGCGTTAATACTCTCTTAACATTTGTTTTTTACAATCTGTGCCGTGTACATAGGTATTTGCCAATTGTCTTTTGTCTAATTAACCAACTTTGATTAGCTTACTGACAGACTTTGTAATTTGTTGATTTTATATTTCTTTTTGTAACAATTCACTTTATCTGATAATGTACTATGCCTCTAAACATGTTTTATGGCAGATTTAAAACTAGTGATTTTGATTCATATACTCCGCCCCTGCATCTCTTTGATTTTTTATTATATTTTGCTTAAGTGAAATATTCCAATAAATTAACTTATTTCCAAGCATTTTAGGGCAAACAGTTGTAAAAGACTAAATAGAAATATATATTCCAAACAATTTGACACGACAAATATTTCTTGAGATATGTTAGTTATAATATTGCGACCGTGTTATATACAGCATATTCGTTTTGACGACATAATTGAACATTGTTTATTAACACACTGTGAAGTTAGATTGTTTCCAAAAATGGCCTGTTGGAAATTCGTCTGTTTTTTTTTCTACCTTTCTACAGTTAAGTAAAGGTACGTTATTAATATTATTTTAGTATTTACCAATGTTGTAAATGTAAAGGGTATCTCCGACTAACTGCTTCTAAATTGAGAAAGAAACTTGGATGTTTATGCTCTTCAAAGTAGGCTACTGTGTATTTTACGAATTCAATATAAATTACTTATTATTTAAAAAAATGTTTACTAAACTTTTTAATAATCAAAATTGATTTACACATTAAAATTTCAATTTTCCTTGTGGTTCTTGTTATTCGTTCACACACTGGTGACGGTAAATTAATCAAATATATCAGTAACTAGGTATGGTATTATATATTTTTTCCTAAAGCATTATACAATCTACCACATGTACGCATATCGAGTAAAAAATATTGGCACGTCATGAAGCCTGTTTTCCATTAAATCGCTACACTGTATCGCCGACAGTTGGTAACTTCCATTACATTATGTCCAGGATATAATAAAATCAAATTATAGAGACAATTTTGTTCACAAGATTAATTAATCTTTTTTAAACATCCACTAAAAATGCAGTACTGTACTTTAGAGAAAGCTATAAGTCTTTTCATTTTAACCCAAAAAATAAACAAAATCATTGGGAGAAAAACTTTGTTCGTCGGTAACTGGCGTTACATAAGTAAATTGGTGCTTTTTTTTAAATCATGTTGTTTTTTCTTCATATTTTAAGAAAAATTATAGAAATTACGATAATTATTTTTGTTCATAGAAGTATAACTTGTATGTAATGTAGGAAAGGTATCAACTATATATGATACTGTGCGAATTAAATGTTCAGGTCATATCCATTTCTCATAGAAATGCCCAATTGGCAACATATCTATACGGCATATATTATACCCCGGACCCTTTTACTTACAATTTTATTTATTTTTTTTAATTATGCATTTTGAAACCTTGTTTTAAAAGAGCATTCTCTACCTAGACATTTTAACTGTTTAAAGACAAACAAAATTATCGCCATATGCCCATATAATGAGTATACTGAATGAGTATTCCTCTGGGGATATAGCTGGCTAAAAAGCCGTGGCGCGATAACAAAAAACAACTTTACAATGTAAACTGTAATGCGTTTGTGATGAATATCTGCTTAGAAATAACGATTAGGCATTGGAATGTTGATCGTTGTGTCTGAACACCTTCACTTCGACATGCGTTAATACTCTCTTAACATTTGTTTTTTACAATATGTGCCGTGTACATAGGTATTTGCCAATTGTCTTTTGTCGAATTAACCAACTTTGATTAGCTTACTGACAGACTTTGTAATTTGTTGATTTTATATTTCTTTTTGTAACAATTCACTTTATCTGATAATGTACTATGCCTCTAAACATGTTTTATGGCAGATTTAAAACTAGTGATTTTGATTCATATACTCCGCCCCTGCATCTCTTTGATTTTTTATTATATTTAGCTTAAGGGAAATATTCCAATAAATTAACTTATTTCCAAGCATTTTAGGGCAAACAGTTGTAAAAGACTAAATCGAAATATATATTCCAAACAATTTGACACGACAAATATTTCTTGAGATATGGTAAAAGATATATGGATAAAAAAAGACATGGAGTACTTTTACAGGTAGCTAAGAAAGTCAACCGGCCTTCAACATAGTGAAAACATTTCTTCTGGTTTCGATAGTATAATTGACATGTAGTTCCTTGATTGTAAACCTCAGAAACCAGTAAGTATATATTACTGGCCTTCAGCATATGTTTATGCCTAGTCATCCTCACTAGGTAGGCCTAGGCCTAGCTAGAGCTAAACTATTCTAGCCTACTATGATGGAGGCCTATCATATCAGGACATCAGTCCTATAGCCTATACTCTAGTCCAACTGTACCTAGTAGGCCCTAAAAATATGCCTAGCTAGGCTAGCTAGGGCATAGGCCTAGTAATTATTATTAAAATATTAATTAAATAAAGCCTAGCTAGCCTAACTACTTTAAGGCTAGAAGAGTATTTACTATATACTACAAAGTACTATGCCTATGTTAGGGGGCTATGCACTTGGTCTAGCCTGCTGGGCCTGACCAGATCCTACTAGACTATGTAACTATATTAATAGTGGCTTGGCCTAGCAGAGCATATTGTAGTACAGCCGGCCTATTACACCGGATACTGTATATGAATATGGTGACTTCTTGTAATAATGATATTAAATTTATTACCCGACAGTCATATACAGTACATATGTTTTATCCTATATTATTACTTACTGCTGTATATATATTTAAAGCCAATTTTATTTAAAGATCACAAACTATATTTAATGTAAAAATAATACTATATGGTCCTATTGCGATAACTTTTTTCGTCTTTAAACGGTTAAAATGTGAAAAATAAGTCGATTCTAATAATTATAGCGGCCTGCTATAAATCCCAAAATGCATTGCGCGCGGATTGATATTTTTGTTTTTCACCTGTAATTCGCCCACTTTTCGATCGATCGTGAGGCCAAAACAAATGGATTTCAGCGAAAATACCGGGTTTTCCCCAATTTGTATCAACGGAGTCTGGCAAAAATAGAAAGACAATTAATGCAGCAACTATACAACGTCAGGCTAGGTATATAGCTAGCGTACGATGTTCGTACGTTACCGATGTTTACCAGCTAGGCCTACAAAACTAAGCCTAGCTAGGCTAGACCTAAGACCGTCCACGAGAGGTCGATCGCCGCGAGCTAATTAGGTAGTGCATTGTTTCTCACTTTTTATCATAATTTACCATAAAACGTACATTTAAGACAAGGAATGAAATGGTTTAATGTTTTTAAAGTGATATATATGTATTATTTTCCAAAAAACGTCCAAAATTGCAGGGAAGGGGTCTTTAAGTATATTTTTTTTGTCAGATATTTTATCATTTTGTTTATTATGTACACCTCGTGTTATATCACAATAATGATTGTATTATGTAAACAAAATGATCATAACTATTTCATGTAATAGTCCACTGATGTTTATGTAATCATAAGTTATTACATTAACAGTATAATGTTTCATGTAAAATAGTTTATGCATGATGATTGATATTATGTTATCAAGATAAATGACTGTGTCATATATAAAATAGTGTTTATGTATTACTACTTACAGTATGCTATGTTATCAAGATAACTGACTGTATACTGTAGTGCCACGTTTGAAATCTCTGTACTATAGTACAGAAATATTGTTTTCGAAAAATGGGCAAACCATTATGGTTAAAAATGTTAATTTCTACCAGGCAAATATAAATCATATTATCAATATCGAGTCAATACTCGTTAACAAAGGTAGTGGATTCCAATTAAATCACTCAACATCAATGTTGCTTTGTAAATAACAATTGTGTGGAGAGTAAAATATTTGTGAGGTGCGTGTCTCATATCATGGATATAAGCAGACATTAGCAGAATCCGATGATTTTATCATTGTAAGCGGACATCAATTAATGTTTATAATCCAATCCTGTCCAAGATGATGCTGTTAATGCAGAAATGGCATACACGATGCAAGAAAGGGCATTAAGCATTGTAAAGGTACTAATATCTGGTCTGCTTGTTCTGTATCAGTCTGTCGTATTCTTTTGTATAATAAATTTATACTCATTTCTGGCATGAATGCACTATTAATAGGTAAATGAAATATCAAACATTTAAATCTAGTTGATTAATTTATTTAACTTGTAATAACATCTTTTTTAAATTATCATATCGATGTGTCTCTTAATGAAATATGTGAATTAGTTATCTCTATGACAAAAGTCAGAAGTAATACAAAGATATAAGGATTAAAAGTAATGGAGTAAGGTGGCGGCAAAATTTGAATGTACTGTTAAAACATTAATTGCTTCCCAACTCAATTTCATATTATATCAATTGTATTATTTTCATCTCAGCCATTGCTTTTTTGTGGGGCTCAAACGATTTCAATCTCGCTGCAATTGTTCGTGAGAGATGTGTTTCTTCATCATCCTCTTTATTTTCTAATCTATACTAGCCAGTATAGCAGCTGTCACTGAATCTGGTTCCTGAATAAGATTAAGGGAATATTTACTTACAGTACTTGATTTATTCTTATACTTTAGTATATTGTAAAGTCTGGTCTGCTTGTTCTGTATCAGTCTGCCGTAATCGTTTGTGAGTATGTTTATGTACCTACTAACTTCCGCCATAAAGGCAATATCAATAGGTCAATGAAATGTCATGACCTAACATTTAAATTGTTTCTTGATCTGAACCAATGTAATACTGTAACAATTACAAATTTACTCTAAAGTAATTAAGATATATTTTTTCTTCCACTCAATGTACATACGAATTACTCCAGAAAGATTTCAACATCTCCTCGGCTTAGTGGGGCCAACAATCACCAAAAGACACGAAAAGTTCCATCAGTGCTGAAGAACGCCTTACTGTAACTATTAGATATCTGGCAACAGGTGATTCTCAGAGTTCGCATGCGTTCAATTTCAAAATTAGAAGATCCACTATAAGCAACGTGGTAATAGAAACATTCTCAGCTATTTGGAGTGTATTAATGCCTGTTTACATGCGGATGTCATCAACTAAAGAAGACTAACAGACCATTTCTGACCAAATTTTTGACCGATGGAATTTTCCGCATGTTTTAGGAGCTGCGGATGGCAAACATGTGTGCATAGAATGCCCCAGTAATGGGTGTTCTAGCTACAAGAACTTCCACAGTATTGTAATCATGGGTATCTGTGATGCTAAATACACATTCACCTATGTTGACATCGGGGGATACGGAAGGGACAACGATGCGGTTCTATTCCAGGGATTAGAGTGCCAGTGCCCTATGTAGAAGAAGTGAGTGGGTATAAACTTTCCTACGTTTTAGTATACGACGAAATCTTCCAATTGAAGAAATGGATGATGAAGCCATACCAAGGCAAAAAGATTGACCGAAGTACAGAACATTTACAATTACAAACTTTAAGGGCCAGACGCACGATTGGAAATGCCTACGGGATACTTTCGGCTAGATGGAGAATATATCGTAGGCCTTAACTAGGCTATAGGCTAGTAGTAGAGAAGTGTTCTAGGCCTACCTGGAAAATTTGGTCCGGACACACTATGGTACCGTTGAATGCATTTTTCAACAGTACAACCGAGTTTGGCCGCCACCTCACTCAAGGCATTGCTTTTCATTCGTATTTATTTTCGTATTATTTTTCAACGAAATTCCCTGACTTCATTAAGAAAAGGCACGTCAAAATTGTTTGTCGCTGCTACCATCATTGCGATGTTTGTAGATCGTGTATCATGATGAAAACGAGCGATCAGATTCCCGCCACGAGTGACGTCGACTGATATTCAGCGTGTGATTGGATAATAGTTACGATTCGTCCCCGACAAATCGGCAAGGTTGAACCTGGTTGAATTTTGCCGATTTGACTGCGATCAAACGGGGAGTCTTCCCGATTGCGTCGGGAACAGCGTTACGACGTAGCGTTTGTCGTAGCGACAGTGCAGCGATGTAATGGAAACCACGCTGCCGCGCAAGGCGCGTCGTGAAGACGAAAAGATGAAAGGTGATTTTTTGGTGTGAACGACCCTTAAGGCGTAACTACAGTTATTTTAATATTGCGATAGTGGGACTGAACAATGCTTGTAAGAAACCTGTTAATAACTGTGGAGCGAATGCTTTCAATAATTTCCTAGAGATCGGCCTTGATTTTGTCTTTTTATTAACTTATTTCCACTTTATTTAAAGAGGGTAACCCTTCTAGCTGAATCCTCAGGCCAACTAGTATCCAGAGGCCTTTAAAATATAAACATCTATTATCTTTTTAAAAAGATGGTAATACATAGTATAAATGTGTCGCAAAATAACTAAGAGAACGACGGAAGCATTCCAATGTTACTTTAGGTACATGTAAGTCGCCTCTTGAAGCAGCTTTAGTCCTCTGGAACTTTGCAAAATCGCTTTTGTTTTTGTGCATAGGTATTGTATTTGATTTGTTCATGCGTTTATTTATGAATCAGCAAAGAATTTTATCTTTATAATAATGAATGTTTAATAGAATAATAATTAGTGTGTCAATGTTTAATTTTGTTATACTTTATTGTTTATTTAGGTGCTATTAATCAAGTAAACGTTTTTTTTATATATTTTAATAATACAGGTGATGTTATGTTTGTAGTCAACCAGGATCCTCCTGGAATATATATGACAAACATTCGTTCCAGTGACAACGCAAGTTTGATTTTAGCATCAGTTATTCAGAATGTCGGATTAACTGAACCCTACACTGTCGATTATGACATTATCAGGTTAACACTGTATTGGTCGGATGGCAGCAAGTACACCATTGAACGGTTTTCACTTGTTACTAACCAACATGAAGTGTTTGTGTCTTTGGGATCAAATTCTCGTAATATTCTATTCATTTTTACATGTTTTATTAGGAAAAATAAGCATCATGATATTTTGTAGCATTTGTTTCGCTAACTTTTAAATGTATTTTTTTGTTAATGTTTTTTTTTTTTTTAAAGAATAGGCCTAATTATTTGGTAGCAAGTTTATAATTTCGTTTGATTTACATCGCCTAAATAGACCAGCTCTTCAGAGTTATTTCAAGGTTGAATCAAGCGTTGTTGAACTAAACAACTTTGTTGTTTAATAATCATAATTAAATAATGTCGTTAAGAATTTACGTTTTACATCTTTTTGCATAGGTGATGTTATAAGTATAAGCACCATTTATCAATTCCTCTGATTTTTTCAGAAATTGTAGATAACGAGGTCGGATTTAGGATTCCTGAATCGAAAGATTTCAGTAAGCGTTGATGACAGATGTGAGGTTAGGAAAGATAGCGCCTAGTCCAAAAGAGTAGCAGAAGTTAAACCATTTTACAGCATATTTATAATTTGTAATTTGTATAGGCCAATCTTTTATATCCCGCTTTCGCAAACAAAAATCTTTCTTTTGTCGTTTCCTCTGCATAGAAGAACTAAACAACCTGGGATAATAAAGGGTATAATAGAATCAATAAACACTAGGAATCAAAACACCGAACATAATTAATAATAAAACCTACAGAAATAAACGTACAAGATTATTATGAATATCATAAACAGAATTTTACAAAAAATTCAACCAAACAGTAAAAGTAACTGTTAAAAACAAAATGGAATACAATCAATATATCATGCTCTGTAAAAATAAAGACATTATCCAATTATTTTATAAATAAATTGCCACGAAATCTAATTACTACTTCTCTGCAATAGGATTAATGTTCTTTTAAAACCCAAGCTATCTCTTGCAATGTCACTAACTAATATCTAAGGAATCCCACTAAAACTTGTTTGTACCTAAATCTTAAAAAGAGATTCTTGAAAATTATAATCTAAAGTAGTGCCGGTCTTGACGATGTTGAACTACAATAATAAAAGAAATTGAATCTTTTTTACAAGAATACAAGGATACAAGGAAACTTTATTCATCTCAAGTTGGGAAATTGTGTTGCTGTCTTATAACAATGCCGTAAAGAAAAGAGAAATGATAGGCCTAATACATAAGTGTGATAATAATAATAATAACAATAATAGTGTATCGTAAAAAATTCCCCTATCTTTGATATCTTCATTATAGTCTCGTATGCCCCTAGGGAGGAAGGAGAGACGATGGCGTTCAGTGGATCCCCGTGGCGGCCTCAGTCTACCACTACGTTCCATAAGGCAGTCGGCAATGTCCGAGTTAAGGGGATGACTAACATCATTCCATATCACTCTAAACATATTGCGCAACCGTTCATGATAGACCGAGTCCACCACAGGTAATTCACATTCAACCATCCTCCCTGCCCTCCTCACCAACCTGTCTATTCTATCCCTATCTCTCCTACCAACATTCCCACCCCAACCCAACAGACAATATCCCCAAACAGAACTAATCACTGACAAATAAAACATACGAAGGATGTGGCTATCGACATTAAATGAGCGTAGTTTACGTAGGCAGTACATGCGTGAATTTAGTTTCTCTATAATGTGATCTATGTGTTCCCCCCAGGACAGATATTCATCAAAAACCATCCCAGATACTTAAAACTAGATACCCTCTCTACTTTAGCATTCTTTATTAGCACGTCTTTAGCCTCGACCCTCTTTTTAGTCCGGAAATCTATCACCACCTCTTTGGTTTTTGAGACGTTCAATTCCAAATAATTTAAATCACAATATTCTACAAATCGTTTAATTTCTGAAATATACTGAGAATCATCATCCCCCCTGATTAACCCAATGAGAGCAGTGTCGTCAGCGAATTTAATAGAGGACAGGAGGTTTGGTCATTAGATCTAAAGTCAGTGGTATAGACTGAAAATAGAAATGGAGTCAACACCGAACCCTGGGGTGCGCCTGTGTTTGTACAAATTAAATCCGAGATGGCTCCTGTACTTAACTTAACATATTGACTACGATTTACTAGAAAATTATATATAAAGAATATTAGTGAGCGCGGGAGTTCCAAAACAATTTATTAATTAGCCTTCAAGATGAGAGTATATCTTTTTGAGTTTAAGCAATATAGCATTTTAGTATTTCGTGAACTTCTGTACGCGAATTGCAGTGGGTCTAAATATTGAGAGATTAACGGCTCTAACTTATTGATGACAATCCTTTCACACACTTTCATAACAACAGAGGCCTCCGAACGCATAACTTAAATAATGTTCCCATCATAAAATGTCCAACTTTTCATAAAATAAATTATCGTTGGTTCAATTATTACACTGCCTTGCTTTTTTAAGATACGCCTTAAAAACTCGTTCACTGCGTATACCCGGTACTACCGGGTATAAACAAACGTCGTTGAAATACGTATACCCGGTAATACCAGGTATGGGCAAAACAATTATTTAATCGTATTTGCCTATAATATATGGCACCCTCTATATTCTTTCGATGAACTTGAATAATTTTGCAAGTCATTAAAAAAATTTCCCAGCAAAAAAAAACGGCCCTCTATAGTTGTATTATCGTCTTGAAAATAATGCGCCCTCTATAGTTAATTATATATAGTATAGTATATACAATAGTATTTCTATCTAGGAAAGTTGTTTTGAGTAGCGTAATGGCGGCCATTTTGAAAGTAACACAAATTTACCAGCCCCAATAGGGCAACATCGTGTTTATCACAACACACACACAAAAAAATTCTGAAACAATAGTTAGTTTTTGTACTATAGTGAATTATTGGAAACTGTCATTATTTCCTCGATTTTGCCCCAAAACTTTGATTATAATATAATAATTTAATTTTTTTTTTATATTTTTATTTGTTATATGTATCTTCATCAATATCCAGTTGAAAAAACGTATTCCATAAGAATTTCTTATAGAAAATATAGTTTTTATCATTGAATAGATAAAAAACTCGAAATCCAAAATACCTGTAATGACGTCACATGACGTCATCAATATGCAAATTACTTTTTTTTTATACCTAACTGTAAACTAACCCTTTGCCCATCACACACCACAAAAATAATTACACAATTATCTCAATTAGTATTTTTTTGCAATTTATTAAAATATCATATGTTTTTCTTAAATATATATTACGCACAGAGGTGGGAATAATGCGCCGCAATGAAATTATATAACATACCTTTTTCTTTCTACGTGAGCAAGCATTACGAACAACTATAGTTAAAATAGCGACTTGAAAAACGTTAACCAAAGGGTATCGAAACTGCTGAATCATGAACTACCGCACACTGTTATGCAAATTAGTAGAATGTTGACGTCATCCGTTATAGTAAACGTTTTCGTCCTCGTGCTAAAGTTTCGTAAAATATAATACATAACCCTAGTCAAGGGTTGAGTATCATTTGAAATGTGTTAACACAGTTTTAGTCTTTAGCATATCAAGTAAATTAGATGGTTGAGATTGCAGTAATTGTTTAATTGTCATCATTATTTAAGGTATGCGTGGTTTAACCGTTGATGGAGCTGGAAAAAAACTTTATTGGACAGATGCTGGCGAAGACCGAATTGAAGTTATCAATCTGGATGGAACAAACAGAACAGTTCTGTTTGACACAGGATTACGATATCCATTTGCAATTGAGATAGATACAGCTAACGGGTATGTCACTCTCTCTTAACGTACATCTATCTATTGTTTTCACTCATCCAAAGGAGATGAACTGTGTGACCACATCTTGGATAACTGTATATTATCAATGCATTTAAACCATACATTTAAATTCGTTCAAATTTAATAATAGGAATTTAAAAAAAGGAATGATTGCCTTTACGTTTAATAATAACATCTCAACTTAAGCAGTTTTGTAAGTTTCTATACTTTTCATTCGTAATACGTACAATCTGTCCAGTATAGGCCAATTCTATATTAATACATTGCCGCATGTTTCACATGGCGCTTGTACTACATTATGGTTAAAGTTAGGTTAGGTTTATACAGGTGTCACATGTGATACAGATATAACACTGTATTGAACCACGTGTACTGTATCATAATCTAAATTAGTAAAAGACTGGCCGTAATAAAGTAATAAATCTAGATTCTTATTAGTTACGTTTGATATATCTAACGGGTAGTGCCACCTTCTATATACAATAAACCTCTTATCACGTTGGAGGGAGATCAACTATGAACTTCACAGTTCCATTCTTTTGATTCTTCCTTTTGAAAAACGTAAATAACAATAACAATAATGCATTAATACCACTCAATAAAGGAAGTAATAAAACATTTATTTCACATATTCGTAAATCATTAATAACTAATTTCGTAAGTTTCAATATATTTTTTTTTCGTAGAAGGGATGTGAACTACTTGTAACAGAATGTTAATGTAGTAACATATATTATCTTATACTTAGATACCTGTACTGGACTGATACAATCGACGATGTGATAGAGCGAGCGAAGTTAAATGACTTGAGTACAAGGACCGTGTTAGTAACAAGCGTAGCAGAGGAGGCAAAAGGACTTGTTTTAGCAGTTCCTGGTAAGTTACTCTATGACCATGAATGCATGTACGTTATCAAATTGTATACCGATTAGGCATGGTGGTGGTTGATAGGTGCTATGGATATTACAAAATATATTCTTTACACGTGAAGCTATATATAATCCTTTTAACATTTTAACATAATTAAAAAGTATATAACAAAAAAACTATATATAAGTTTTAAATTGAATTCATACTCTTTTCCTTACTGTGTTGAAATACTATTGTCAAGCAAGGAAATATGTAGTATGATGCATATACTGACGAAGTTTAAGAAGGTAACCTTGTGCACGTTCCATATGTAGTCAATGTTTGCGCGTCCGTGGCTCAGCATTGTAATTCTCGTGCCTGGTACTACAAAATCATGTCAAATGTACGTGGAGTTATTACTTTGGCATTGAATGTACTGCAGTAGTTTAATGATTTATGATATAGGCCTATAGTTGTATTAAATTTACAGAAAAATAAAAAAAAACACAAAACGATTATAGAGATTATAAAGAATTTAATGAAGATGAGTTCATACATTTCAAGTTGTCAGAACCTATACAATATTCACAATTTAAATGATGTAGAAAGTGCTTGGGTTATGTTCCGCGACTCTTTTTTAAATATAAGTAATAAACATGCGCCTTTAACAAATACCAGAGTAAAAAATGATGTTCTCCCTGGATGACACCAGAAATAATTAAGTTAATGTGCAAAAGAGATTATATTAAAAGTAAACCTTTCCCTTATGTCTGGGCGTATCCCAGGTGACTGGAAAGTTGCAAGGACGACCCCAATCTATAAGGGAAAGGGTAGTAAAGAGAGTATGAAAAACTACAGACCAAAATCTGTTGTCGGTCCTATTGCAAACATTATTGAGAGAGTTGTTCAGGAACAAATAATTACCTTTCTTGAGTCTTATGATTTAATTAATGTTGACCAATTTGCGTTTTTAAAAAACCATTCCCCTGTAACGTGCTTACACAGAGTGGTTGATGATTGGTTGGAAAGTTTTAATGATTCTGAACTGATCGGCGCTTATTTCTTGGATATATCTAAATGTTTTGATACGATCGATCACTCAATTCTTGTATATAAACTTGATAAATACGGTTTCAGTGAAAATGTTTTAAATTGGTTTGTAAATTATCTGAAAAACAGAAAACAGTTTGTATACTGCAACAATAGAAAATCTAAACTGAGAGATATTAACATTGGTGTTCCGTAAGGAAGTGTCCTAGGGCCAATCCTTTTTCTTCTATTTAGGCCTATTAATGATATTTCGCAGTTATAAAAGGAACTTGCAGCATTTTTGCTGATGATGTTGTTGTATACTACTGGTAATTCAACTAAGTCTGTAAACGATTCTCTACAAATAATCATGAATAATGTTAGTGAATGGTATAATATAAACTACCTCCCAAACAATACAGACAAAACAAAGGTCATGTTACTCAGAAACAGTCGTTCAGTAGCTAATAACAACTGGATATTAAAATTGGGCCCACCAACATTGAACAAGTTGATAGTATAAGATACCTGGGAGTTATTATAGATGAAATGTTAACGTGGAAACAGAATACCCAGTCTATCAGTAAATATATTGGGTATAAAATTACAATGTTGAGTAAAATGGCGGGATGTCTAAATAAATCATTATTAGAAACGTTGTTTTTGAGTACCATACAACCTTGTAGTGACTATGCGATAACTGTTTGGGGAAATATCTCTGAGCAAAACAAGAATATCTTGAAGCGTCTTCATAGTAGAGCGGCTCGCATTGTTACCCAAAATTTTGATTTTGTTGACGTGAGGGGTGATAACATAATTCAGGATCTTTCCTGGAAAACATTTGAAGAGAGAAGAGATTTTTATCTAACTAGTCTAATGTATAAATGTATCCACGGCCTTAACTTGCGCCAACCAGATTGACAAATGAAATTGAACTAATTGGGAATGTACACACCCATTTAACGCGGCGTGGAGTAGAAAACTTAAATATTGTTATACCTCATTATACCCGTAGCAAAATGGATTCGTCTTTTAAAGTTGCAGGCTGAAATATATGGAATGACTTACCAGCAGATATAAAACATTCACCCACGATTATGTCCTTTAAAGCTAGATACAGATCTCATTTCTTTTTATAACATTTAACTTCCAGTTTATATTTGTTGTTGCTATTTCTACTTGATTGTGTATAATCCTGTATAAATATGTTGTTAAATAAAATGTGTAGAGTCGGCGTCTTACTTTACTTCCTGACATTAGCGACTTTGCTTTCATACGACGCGCCAAGCGTCTTTCGAGTAAAAAGGACATTTTGCGCACGTTCAGAAACACATGAGCATGTGCAGAATGATCTTTTTACTCGTTAGGCACAAAGTATTTTGCTCAGACCCCATAATCAAAGCTATGCTTACAGTTGAGTACACTTTCTTTTTTCTCAATGAGTTATAACATTTTGTTTACATTTTATATTGTGATTCATTTTCTTGTGAACTTTTTTTTAATTGAACTAAATGCATGCTAACCCATTTTTGTGCGCCTACTAAAAAGTCACGTACTTGAAAATCTCGTTTTGTTAAAACTTAATACGCATATTCAAGTACAGTATTCAATCGTATACTCTCGTTTTTGTTTTTCATTATTCTCAAGATGGAAAGATGTATTGGAGTGATTACAGCAGTGGGTTAATTGAGGAAGCTAACCTTAACGGAACTAACAGAAGAACGATTATAACTGGGCAGAATCGCCCAAGGAAGATAGATATTTATGGAAACTATCTTTACTGGACAGACTTGAACGGTGGTATATATCGAGGTGATAGAACCACTGGAGTATCATCAAAGGAAAGTAACGATAGTCGACTTAATAATCCAAAAGGCTTATATATTTTGAAAAGTAAATATTCTATTTTAATTTTCAAATGAAATTGCTAACTCAAATTGTGGTTAAAGATGCAAATGGCACACGTTTCATTAGCGTTGCTTTTATATTTCTATTTAGTATTGGCCTAGTAGGCCTATAATAGTAAAGTATATTTGTTGTCAACAAGCCCATTTTTAATTTACCTTGTTTAAGTACCTACACTCACAATTAAGTCAAATGTGCTGGTAAAAACACTCTTTAAAACAAAACAATGTAAGGCGAAATTGGACGCGATGTTCACTCAGTTCCCGAAATAATTTTAAATCGACGAAATATTTTCGTGTTCTGATTCAAAAGCATACTGGAGGATTGGAGAGTAGGCCCTAACATATTAAACTATATTATTGGGCGAAAGTTGTTTAATTTTTGGCGAACAAGGGTTGCATCGAGTACATTTTGATAAAAGACGCATTCCATACATATTGTATATGGTCTATTTAAAGATGCATTGTCTCCCAAAAACATGAAAAATTTATTAAAGCAGACTTTGAATATGTTATTTTGTAGTTTTAGTTAGTTTAGTTAATCACTTCAATAGAAAAAAAACGTTAAAAAATCATGTTTTCACTTATAAAATGACAAAATAAATGGTAAAATTCAACCAAAAATCCAAAAATGAATCCTAAATGGACCTATATGGCGATCATTTTTGTTGTCTTTAAACGGGTAGAAATCTGAAAAAAGTCGATTATAATAATTTAAGCGGCTAGCTTTGAATACCGACATGCATTGCACGCAGATTGTTTCGTTTTGCTTTTCAATGATAAACCCAAAATAGAGGCGATTGTGAATAAATTTACCAGATCTTCCCCGTTCTGTAGTAATGGATTCTGCCAAAAAATGAAAGACAACGAGAGGATGTATTTTTCTAATGGGAACCAAGCTTTAAATTAATAATGAATAATTGTTTAAAACAATATGATTCAGATTCAAACAACTGTATTTAGGCCTACACATTATTGCCAACAAACTGTTAGGTTGGACACAACGAAATAATTATGCAAACAAAATTAATCAATATCCTTTAGATGAGGAATTTAACTATTATAAAACGATATAAATGTAATTGATAAATAATTAAATAATGTGATAGCAGACCATCGTATAGATAAATTTATAATACACCTGATTGTATTCTTGCAATTTTATTAGTCTATTATGCCTCGTTAAATAATGCAGTCAGTCTTTCAACGAATAAACATTAATTATTTGTATAATAATTGTTCTTAATTTTATTGTTATTATCTAATTGTTTATTGATATCGGCAACTGATACTTTCAGCTCCCATCATCAGCGTGGGTGCGGGCGCAACCGTAGAAGATTCGACAACCTACTACGGAATTGGAGATGAAGTAAAGACAGACTTCTTGGTAAACACTACTGGGTCAGGAACAGGCTTGAAAGTCACCCTTACAGCTGAGAATATGGAGGTAATTAACTAAAAAGGAACACATATATTGTATATATACAGTGTTTGTGACCATGCCATTAATTTATATATCAAATGTCTATATATAATCTTTTGGCCGTAATGTTTTCCACTTCGTTGTTTTTTTTCATGCAATACTTGCATACAGCATCGGAAATAACGATTATTAGTCTTTCAAAATTTGCACAGTTGATGACATGTGTGTCGATAATTCTCAGTTGAGAATGCATATGAAGGGTATTATGAGTTTATTATAGAAAAAGTAGAATGGGAAAACTCCGTAGTTGCATAATGGGTGAAATTCGCGTATACGTCACATGTGTACGTGTAGTAGCGAGACGGTATTTCCGCGCGTGATCCGGATTTTCTATGCGTTTTGTATGGATTGCATTTTACACGTTAACTATACCTTTGAGATTTTTAAATTAAAATTAACAATTACAATTGTTGAAAATATATTTCTATATCATATTTCATCACTGAAGTTCTGAGTTCTTAAAAAAAAGTTTAAATAAAACGACAAAGAACTAAAATCAAACGTAAGCCTACTGCGAACAATGGATCACATGTCTGTCCTACTGACGGACGTAAAATGAATTTGGCCAAATGAAACAAGCTACGAATTCAAACATATTCGTTATACGTATGTAGACATGGATAAATATACGTATACGTTAGTTTATCAAAGAAATAACACACGCGGAACATAATGTATGTATGTACTAAATACCGATTGGGTGTAATTATTACTCGATTCTCAGTGCTGTATCTTCGAGATATAGTTTCCAAGTATCAGGAATATTTGGTTATGCTATGATACCAGGAGAAACATGTGAAACACATGTGATGTTGTATTAGCCACTATTGCTATGATACTTGTCGGCAAATCTAGATACAGCACCGATAATCGGGAGTTATTTATTATAGTAACATCTTTTTCAGTTCGACATGTCTGCAGATCCTTTTATATGGACTTTAACAGGAAACGGAAATACCGACTCAACCACGACGGTATGATTTTGATTTGTATTTTTTCAAAATATTGGTTAATGGGGTAATGTTGTGGTCATAATAAATAGTGTGACGTGTGATTTTAGCAGTGAAATAATTAAATATAACTGTGCTGTGATTTTAGACTACTAAAGCAAGCAAATACACTCACCTTATTCAGTCCCGCAGTACTAAAACCACTACAGAGACCCAATGTCCAGTACCAGTACTCCTCTAGAGTAAATACTGTTTATAGTACAGGGTACTCTTATGCATCAAGCATGTTTCCACACATCAAGTCACCTAACTAGCCTATTCTGGTTAGGTCATCCATGCATTTCAACCAGCTGATTTACATGCAAATGAGCAAACTGGACAGAGTATTCAAGCGTGAGACCCCTTTCACAACAACTGTAATGATATGTCAAACAATAGATATAGGTCTTTTCTCTATAATATAAATGTTGGTTGGGCGTGCGGATAAAAATGAAGTAGAAGATCCGACTTTGCCGACTTTAATCTCAGAGATTCTATTCAAATTACCGCTTAAGATATTTACCTATTTCTGGGGTTCTTCTTCATTTGACAGATCTGCTGTGTTTTGTTTTTAAGTCAGATTTGCTAAGAGATGTTGTTACGGATTCATTGTATTTTTCAGAGCAACTTCACGGTCACCCTGGTCTCCGCATCAGAGGTTACTTTGTCTTTTAGTAATAACAGTTTATTTTCATCTGACATTCAATTTGAAGGGACCATCAATTCCACTGTTAATGGTATTTTAACCGATTCTTTTGTTTGGTTTTTATTTTTAGCCAAAATAATAATTTACACTGTAAGCTGTTGAACCCAAAATTTGAGTGTTACCACATCCTTGTTCCATCAAATTGATAATCTTTTGTAAGAGTATTTTTTTTTATGAATTAATGTGCAGACCCCAACTAACATTATAACAGTTCCTATAAATCTCTCCGGTAACCGTATACATTGCTTTGTTGTACAAAATCGTAATTACGTCAGCAAGTGCTAACAAACACTATGCTTTCGTAGTTTAAGGCATGTATTTGACAAGAAATATAACACCAACACGTCTTTGAAGTGAACATTATAGTTTTAATGTCTTCCTAATTTGCATTATTTTAGATATACAATAATAACCTATATTTATTGTTGTTAATATCAATTTCTTTGTAGCCGATGTAAAACCTGGAGTTATTTTACGTGTAACTATAACTGCTGAATTAACTGACATATTCAATGGCTTAGTCACCGCAGAAGGAGTGTCAAACGCAGTTTTCAGTAAACTACCGCATTTCGTGATGAACATCACAGAGCAGTCTGCAGATGGTAATGTTTATGTTAACGTTGGTCAAAAGGTGCATATGAACCTAATTGTTGAGTTTCCAAAAGGTACCGCTGATCCTACAACTGAAGTCACACTACCATACAACTTCACGACTAACAAGACAAGCGAGCAGTGGAGTATCAACAAAGTGTACGTTTCATATGTCAGTGAGTCCTTATCCTGTACGTATTCGACAGAATTCTGCTACTACGCTCCTCAGACGCAGTACATTGCAGCTAACGATGATGATTTCGGCATCCTTAAAGACTGGTCGGTGACACAGTTCGACGGATTTATTGAAGTGAACGACCCAGATGCTTCCAATAACATCTTGGCGTTAGAAATTGAAGTTGTCCTAGACGATACAGACGCGGTGGTTAATGGATCAGAGCACTGGTTAGGACTTGGAATGCAGATTGGCGACGGAGCTCACATCTGGGTTGGAGAAGTACCAGTTTATACGCTGATTAATGAAGTTCCGAAGCCTAAGATGTCGTTCAAGATAACATACGAAACTAATTCATTTTATAAAGGGTAAGTTTGGTAAAGTTACTAAATGTTTTGGTAAATATTGATCAAAAATCAAACAAAAAAACTGCAAAAGTGCCCTGTTTTCGAAGTATTTCCCGCAATTATTAATTACAAATAATTTGGAAAAAGGCTTTATCTGCAATTTGACCCCCAAAATAAAAAAGTAATAATTGAATATTATGTCAGATATTTTTCAATAATGTACTTTTGAAATATATTCATTTGAAAATAAAATATTACATGGACTTTTGTAATGAAAAACAGAAAACACGTTTTGGTCAATTACTCAAAAGTAGCTTTTTATAGATAAACCCTTTTCTCAAAGTACGGCACATAATCACTCTTGACATCCTATAAAGTATTGGGATATAGTGATTGTGGTACCACTCTAATTTGATTTCGATAATAGTATTTGTTGGTTGTTATTTTCAGTGATGATGTAATAATACTGATTAGTATTTGGCACGATGGCGATTCAACGGGAAAAGCAGTAGATGTAACTTTCACAATATTGAAGTCGAAAAATGTGCAATATATTAAACTTGAATCAGAATACACAGAGCTGTTGCAGTCACCAGCGGTAAACCCAAGCATGCCTGGACCATCTCCTGTTCGATTTAATGTAAGTTATTCTACAATCAACCAGATTCAATTATGTGTAGGGCCCACGGTCAGCTTGGTTAAGGTTTGGAAGAATACTTTTAAGTATGTTAGGTATTTACCTACAGCGCTGATACATTTTGAAAGATTAGGAAACGGGTGGATGGCCAGTGTAGTACCTCCAGTAACCAGTAACAAGTTCAGAATACATTAATATACCTATTAATGAAGTGTAACGTATGTCTGCATCAGGATAACAAATTCCATCTTGGCTGGGTGCGATTTTTTCAGTCTTTAGATTTGTTATTAAAGGTTTACAATTATTACAGCCTTTATTTCGCTGGGTGGTGTGTTTAACTTTCTCTGTTTTAATGACTTATGATATAAGTCGACAGGGGTTTTCTAAATGAAATCAAAGACAAGCGTAATCACATTTCTCATGTATTTCACAGCTTGGAACTATTCAGATTGCCGCAAAACCAACTTTCCGTGTACGCCTAGGAATCGACAAAAACGGAAAAACTTCTCCGGGCACTCGTCGCTTTGTTGGTGTGGCTGATTTGTTGTGGTTCTCGACTGTTAATAGCGCTAAAGTTCTTTCTTGCACAAAATCTTTTCAATTTATGTATTCGGACAGACCAGATGTTGGTGGTGGCGGTAAGTGTACGATAGTGTGTCAGTTTAATCTGAAAGAGTTATACATTGTCTGCATATATTCTAACCATGTTTAAATGAATATTAGGCGCATCTCACCAGGTTGTGAGGATTGCATGTGCCGTATTGTAACTGCTGTTTTTAAACATAACGCACCTAAAAAATTGACAATGTTTCTTTCACAACATTAAGCCAACAATTTGTCCTGTAACATAGAGAAGTTGTAGATACAGGATCACATGTGTATCATAACGATGACTTCCTCGACCAAACCAACTTTCGTTGATACAAGTTTACATGTGATTGATATATTATTACGTTATAAAAAAGAGTGTGTCTATGATTCTTAGAAACATGAATCGGCTGATTAAAATTACTCTATAACTCATACACTGTACTTATAGTCTGGTTACACGCCTTACAAAGAAACGTGTTACAAAGTGTTCAACGACACGCTAGAAACTTGGGATGCAGCAAAGGCGGCCTGTGAAACAGATAATGCGCAATTAGTCATGATTGAAGATACGTGTGAACAACAATTTCTTCGCGACCTCGTTCCAGCACTCTCGCCATACAAATACTGGATTGGGCTGAAAGACGTTGGGGTGAGTATGGCTATCAGACCCCGTGTCACTCATAATCGCCGTAATGAACTGGCCATGCTAACTACACGAGAAGGGGGACGTAACTTTGACAGGGCAAGTCTATGATCAATCACATGAAATGCCGTGTATTATACTCATTATAACTTTTCAATTATAACAATGTATATGTTCTAGGGTACTGATACTTTCAAGTGGATAAACGGGTCATCGGCGTCTTTTACAAAATGGCTACCAAACAGACCCGGAACAAGTGTGACTGAAGACTGCGGAGCTGCGGCTTTTGTAGATGTCTACGATACAAGGGATGTCAGTACTGATCTTGGTGACTGGGACATAATGGACTGCACCGCTATCCTGCCAGCTATCTGCGAGTATCATATGTTAGATTTTGAACACGGTACGCTAATTCCATGGTTCTTACGTACTGCACAAGACCGTGTTTCTGCCGCCAAACATTAACCGATAAAACTTAACCGATAATTAACCGATAAAGTTCATGTGTAAATGGGGTTTAACTGATTCCGCTCCAGAAAAATGAATCGATAATTATCTCATTCAAATCGGATAATTATCGGATAAATGCAATAATGTTTTAAACTTTGACCTAAGGACAACATAATGACTACATACTATCATAAACTTGATCGCCACAATAAACCTCTAGAGTAGTTACAACTGCAATTTTGTAATAAAGTAGCACACAAATATTGTCTATTAGAAAAAAGTTTCAGCAAAATAAGTAAAAATTTCCATTATTATATACTTTTTTCTTCAGATGAGGGAACACCAGAACCAGTATTTTATTCAGATGAGGGTACACCAGAACCAGTACTAGGACCTGCAAAAGAAGCTGTGATGAGGTACAGCAAATGGACTAAATCTCAGACTGACGTCTGCCATTATGATGGGGGATCTAGCCAGTGTGATGCTTGCGTGGCTGGTGCTCATAAGTGCGAAAACGGGAAGCATACTGTGTGTGTCAGTGATCCTAGTAAATGCCCAGTTCCGGGTAAGTTTGGAATAAAGAGTCCTGACGGTATAGCTAATATATCACAAGAAGTTCCGTTGCTTATGAACTCAAATTACATTGTAAACACTGACGCGTAACCTATATAAAAAAGAGACACTCCTCATTCCTATTTTATCATCTTAACATGGTTTGGTTTCTATCCATGTGACTTTATCAATTTTTAGCAACACGATATCAACAAGATATTTTCCACACAATGTAATTAATCGGTGAATAAGGCCTTGTGGATTGCATTAGCTTTTAATTTATCGATGTGTTTTTATTATTATTCCGACAGATTATTATGACCAGGGTTTTGTCATAACTAAGAAGTTGGATGATCCGGATAAAGACGTCATTTTTGCTTGTAACCCTTCAGTTGGACGTCTATCAGACAAGATTGTTCCGTCGTGCTATGTACAAGATAATCCACCAGATGGACGCTGGAAAGGTAAAACAATGAGGATTGTTTTCGTAATGTCCCTCAAAGAATAGCACTGACCTGAGGCTGGCTGATATATAAAAAACACTTAGAACTTGCATACTTAGAGACTAAATGCCACGGGTCATCATACACATCGATATGGACAGCAAGAGGAATCTCTAACTTGATACATCAATAAGTAATAGGCCTAACACTGACACTTTCTCCCGGAGATTTTTGGATTTGCAGACAACTATCAGTGAATGGTTAGGCGTAGTGCCTACATTTCTTTTGTCAATACATCCTACCTTGAATGCTTAGCGTCCACACAATAATGTTCGATTTATAAAAAAGGCACATAAACAGAACATTGCATATATTAATATTTTTCTTATGTCAAAATGAACAATATATCCCTATACTATTATCATTATAATATGTATAAAAATATAAATATTCTTCAATAGCTCTACCAATGAACCTACACAATGTCATTGGATCTGACCAGCTTACAGGACTTATTTATGGCATTCACATGGACATGCGCAGTTACATGCGTAGTAAAGATCAAGGTGCAACGTCGGTGTTTATCAGTAAAGACGCCTGGGACTCTTTGACAAAAAGTTTGCCGGACTTCAAGACGGCTGGAACTAGTGAGGGCAACTGGCTGTGTGAGTTTATATCATTATTTAGCTCCCATTAAGGTCTCACTGCCATGTACGTCCAATGCGAGTAATTTGACGCCTCATCTGAACTGTCGCTTGTGATTGGTCAAACTTGAGCTACCCGTCTTTGCTTACACTTTTTGTTTGTTTTTTAAGTGCCACGATCTTAAAGGCCCATTTACACTAAGGTGATAACGATCGACGAAAAAGATAAAAACGCATTTTTTATACTTAAAACAAAAAAATTTTAAAAAGTCTTCATCCTAGAACTATAGGATTATCATCTATGCTGCCTTTGATGACAATAATATTTCCACACGTCCAATAAAATGACGTCATGATTAGTAAGAGCAATAATATCGTTACAATACAACGATTTTATTGTTTTTATTGATCATGACGTCATTTGATTAGATTAAAAAGAAATGTTTTTATCAAATACAGCATAAATGTTTTTCCTATAGTTCTAGAACGAAAACCCTAATTTATTTTGTTTTATTAAAGAAAAATGTATGTTTACCTATTTATCGTCGATCGTTATCGCCTAGTGTAAATGGGCCTTAAATGTTAAAAATGGGCTGACCATTGAATAGAACGAAATAACCAGTTCTACGTCATACGAAATCAACTAATCAACTGGCAAGAGTGTACTTTTGTGATAATGATGATTATGTTTTATGCCACTCTGCTCATTTAACACATTTCTATCTTTTCAACAGATGATGACAGTGGCCTGAAGTATAATGGAGTTTTGAAAATGAAAAAGGACTGCTGCTAAATCATGACATTTCAGCGGCCCGATTCTAAGTCATATTCAACTTTCGCAAATATTATGCAACTATAGATTTCCGTCCTATTGTGGTTTTTAAATTCAATCGAAAATGTAACTTTGAAATTTACATAGAAAATATTTTCAATTCATACTTAATTGTTTAATTGTAATATGTTTGCATTGCGTATCAGAAAGTATTGCTATAAATTATTCAAAATTCAATTTTGTTTTCACATGAGTGAATCATTTTTTATTGTTTTTAAATATTTTGAATGTTTCGACCTAGTGTAGTACTATTAATGGAGATTAGGCCTGATAATAATAAAATAATATTTGTTGTCACGCATGACGTTTCATACATATATAAAATCTTGTTACAAAATGCCGGGCCACTGGCTGCGCTTAATATTTATTATTATTGTGATAATTACAGTACAGCTATTTATCTTACGTATAATGACATTTAATAATTCGTATTTTTAAATTCTAAAAATGTATTTAAAATTGTATTTCATAATTGTTTTTACTAAATTATAATTTTCTTAATATTGTATATCATTCGAATGAAATATGGTTATCAGTGTAGCAGACCAAAGCACTTTTATTCTAGAAACCAAGATAATCTACACATTCCTACATAGTTAAAGTCACTTATTGCGCATGCGCGTATTAAACTGTAATATGTTTCTGTATCACTTGACGTACACCATTGATAGTTATCGCGTACGTTGGTCAGGGGTCTGGTGCAAGAAGATCAATTTTTAGCAAAGAGCGCTTTTCAACGTCAATGATGTTCAATTCATTCTTCTTAATCATGATAGGCATACGTCCGATATGTGCTCAGTCTGGCACTGATATAATTGTTTAAACAATATAACATGCAAATGGCTTAAATTTCCTCACGTTATGTTTTATAATGTTCGGTAAGAATTTGAGAGAAGAAGAATATTTTATTCTTGCTAATTGTTGTTATTGGTGCAGTGAATCGAAGGAGATGATTATTGATTACGCACTGTATCTAGGTAACTGAAATTGTTTATTTCAACGGTATCTTAACTACAATGTAAACGTAATTTAACGTTCAAATAAAGTTGTCGAAAAAACAGTCATTGTAGTCGTATTTTCATAATATATGTACATATATAATAAACATACATGCGCGTTCATATGTTGTTCTTTAACAAAAACCTGCAAGGCTATAAAACATGAAGCTGTAGATGTTTATGTAAGCTAACGTTATAAAAAGTATTGCTTGGCAAAATGCAGAGAGAGCGACAGAGGGCGTGTTATTTAATATATCCGCCCTACACTATCAAACTTTATGTGACAAAAAAAAGGTGATGTGCCCAAATATAGACATGATAATCTCATATCACTATAATGATTGAGATTATCACTACTATAATCATTTGGGCACATCACAATTTGTTGTCAAACTAGTTTGATAGTGTTGATAGAGCTTATGACTATAATAAGCTTTTATGACGTCACCGATATATCGATTTTCCTGGCAATCAATATGCAGTTCTGTTTGTATATAAGTGTAATGCAAATAATTTGACCAATGACGACTCGCCGATTCGAAATACCAACTCAGACCATTGATCTGGGGATCGAAAATTGCATTTCTCGAGTAAGTTTTCGAGTCGACACAAAGCAATCTGGAGACGCACGGTGGAGAAAGAAAGAGATTAGGCTGGATATCAGGGAATGAAGCTAAAGCAAAAGCTAGAAAAAAGAACTGGTTGAAAAGAACATCTTATAGCCTTATGGGACAATCTGCCCAAAAAGGATATTGTTAAAGATGTATTGTCCCCCAAAAACCTGAAAATTAAAGACTAATAAAATCTTTGGATTGGCCATTTTACAGTTTTAATAAAGTTACAAATCAACAAAAATAATTATATCACGTATGAAAAGACAAAAGAAACGGTTAATTTTTAATAACATTCAGAAAAATATATATATCTTTTCCGATCCAGTTTGGTCAACTATTATGTGACATTAAAATGGCATATTCAACAAAAAATATAAACAAGAAATATTTCTTACAAAAAACGCTGCTCTCTTGTTGACGTAACAGTTTTAAAGATATATTGTCCCCCTGAAAAAATATATTTTTATTTCAAATTTGTTTTTGAATGTGCCATTTTATTGTCACATAATAGTTATTCACATTAACCAAACAATTATTTACCTGAAAAAAATGTAATTTCAACAAAAAATACTTAAATTGTCTGTCAGACAATGGTTTTGGGGTTATAATTAAACGTTTCTTTTCTGTTTTCATGAATAAATATTATTTTTTTGTTACAGAAGTGAATAACTTTTGTATTTGAAGTAAAATACAACAAGAATTCATACTTTGATAAGTCATAATTGTGGAATTGAAAAACAAAAAATACTGAATCTGTAAAAGATGATGTGCTTATTAAATAATAATATAACGTTCACTCGTGTGTGTTATTAAATAAAAGTACAGGTTTTGTTGTGCTTGTGCATATAACGTATTTAATTAGTCAGGCCAATGTGTATGAAATTATTTTTAATACTAGCGTTCTTGCTAATTTAACCTAGAAATTAATTAAAAATAAATTAATAACTCATTGTTATTATCCATTATCATATACATGCACGTACATATTATATTCTTTATAAAAACGGTTATTGCTAAGAAAAGTTAAAGATGCATCCGAGTTGAGTGAACGCCATAAAAATTAATGCTTGGCGAAACGACAGAGGACGTGTTATTTAAAATATTTCCGTCCACGAAGATAAAGATACTGATAATAATAAACTCATCCACTTTTAAGTTGTTGATTATGTCTTCGTTTAAGAGAGTCATATTAATAAAGATCGGTGTGTATGTTACTTTTTTATTGTGCTTATCATGTGCATATAAAGTACCTAACATGTCAGTCTTAATTATTAATTAATTTGAATAATATAGCGTTATTAATAAACAAATCGCAACAAGATAGCGTTAGTTATAATATTGCGACCGTGTGATATACAGCATATTCGTTTTCGACGACGTAATTGAACATTGTTATTTAGCTCCCATTAAGGTCTCACTGCCATGTACGTCCAATGCGAGAAATTTGACGCCTCATCTGAACTGTCGCTTGTGATTGGTCAAACTTGAGCTACCCGTCTTTGCTTACACTTTTTGTTTGTTTTTTAAGTGCCACGATCTTAAAGGCCCATTTACACTAAGGTGATAACGATCGACGAAAAAGATAAAAACGCATTTTTTATACTTAAAACAAAAACATTTTAAAAAGTCTTCATCCTAGAACTATATGATTATCATCTATGCTGCCTTTGATGACAATAATATTTCCACACGTCCAATAAAATGACGTCATGATTAGTAAGAGCAATAATATCGTTACAATACAACGATTTTATTGTTTTTATTGATCATGACGTCATTTGATTAGATTAAAAAAAAATGTTTTTATCAAATACAGCATAAATGTTTTTCCTATAGTTCTAGAACGAAAACCCTAATTTATTTTGTTTTATTAAAAAAAAATGTATGTTTACCTATTTATCGTCGATCGTTATCGCCTAGTGTAAATGGGCCTTAAATGTTAAAAATGGGCTGACCATTGAATAGAACGAAATAACCAGTTCTACGTCATACGAAATCAACTAATCAACTAGCAAGAGTGTACTTTTGTGATAATGATGATTATGTTTTATGCCACTCTGCTCATTTAACACATTTCTATCTTTTCAACAGATGATGACAGTGGCCTGAAGTATAATGGAGTTTTGAAAATGAAAAAGGACTGCTGCTAAATCATGACATTTCAGCGGCCCGATTCTAAGTCATATTCAACTTTCGCAAATATTATGTAACTATAGATTTCCGTCCTATTGTGGTTTTTAAATTCAATCGAAAATGTAACTTTGAAATTTACATAGAAAATATTTTCAATTCATACTTAATTGTTTAATTGTAATATGTTTGCATTGCGTATCAGAAAGTATTGCTATAAATTATTCAAAATTCAATTTTGTTTTCACATGAGTGAATCATTTTTTATTGTTTTTAAATATTTTGAATGTTTCGACCTAGTGTAGTACTATTAATGGAGATTAGGCCTGGTAATAATAAAATAATATTTGTTGTCACGCATGACGTTTCATACATATATAAAATCTTGTTACAAAATGCCGGGCCACTGGCTGCGCTTAATATTTATTATTATTGTGATAATTACAGTACAGCTATTTATCTTACGTATAATGACATTTAATAATTCGTATTTTTAAATTCTAAAAATGTATTTAAAATTGTATTTCATAATTGTTTTTACTAAATTATAATTTTCTTAATATTGTATATCATTCGCGAATGAAATATGGTTATCAGTGTAGCAGACCAAAGCACTTTTATTCTAGAAACCAAGATAATCTACACATTCCTACATAGTTAAAGTCACTTATTGCGCATGCGCGTATTAAACTGTAATATGTATCTGTATCACTTGACGTACACCATTGATAGTTATCGCGTACGTTGGTCAGGGGTCTGGTGCAAGAAAAATCAATTTTTAGCAAAGAGCGCTTTTCAACGTCAATGATGTTCAATTCATTCTTCTTAATCATGATAGGCATACGTCCGATATGTGCTCAGTCTGGCACTGATATAATTGTTTAAACAATATAACATGCAAATGGCTTAAATTTCCTCACGTTATGTTTTATAATGTTCGGTAAGAATTTGAGAGAAGAAGAATATTTTATTCTTGATAATTGTTGTTATTGGTGCAGTGAATTGAAGGAGATGATTATTGATTACGCACTGTATCTAGGTAACTGAAATTGTTTATTTCAACGGTATCTTAACTACAATGTAAACGTAATTTAACGTTCAAATAAAGTTGTCGAAAAAAGTCATTGTAGTCGTATTTTTTTTATTTATTTATTTTTTTTTATTTAATCGGTATATAAAAATATATTACAAAACGACAGTCAAAGACTGAAATGAATTGTATTACAAATAAATAAAAATTAATTAAAATTGCTATAAAAATAGAAACATCTTATTAAAATTAGATATAGTACCATAAAATTAAAAACCATACATGAATAAAAAACCTTAAAACATTCACTTATTACATATCTAAAAAAGAGCTAGTGATGCCTATTAATTATATCCACCATGGTGGGAACTGGAGACGACCTAAGTCTGCTGGTTTTACAATGAGGTACCTCTAGAAATCGGTTGAATCTGAGAGACCGAGCTGGTTTATGAAGAGGGGGAAGTATTTCTCTAAACAGCTCGGATTTAAGTAAGCCTTCCCCGAAAGACAACACCAGTTTGTTTCTTCTCTCAACAAGAGTAGGTAAACCAGTAACAGACAATGCATGATCATAGTACAAATAGTTGTTACCTAGCATGATTCGCAATGCTCTCTTTTGTACCTTTTCAATAGACTTGGACATATTCTTAGTGATAGCGCCATGCCAAACAGGGGCAGCATATTCTAAAATAGGTCTTATATAAGCCATATAAACAGTCAACAGATCATTAATTAAGATTCCAACTTTTTTCAAAATGCACAAGGAAAATAAACGTCTAGAAGCTCTAGACACAATATTCTTAGTGTTAAGTTCCCATTTCAGGTCATTTTGAATGATTACACCAAGAAGCATCATGTGATCAACTACTTGTAAAATGGAACCACTCAGACCAAAAGAAGGCGATATAATATCGTCCGACTTGTCCTTAAGAAAATTGACAACCAAGATATGGCATTTTGAGGGTTTGGGTATCATGTTATTGGATGAACACCAAACACTCAGATCATCTAACAGGGATTGCATGGAAGGCAAATCACCTTTGCGAACGACCTCCCCAAGTGTGAGGTCATCCACATATTTCCATCGTCTGCAGCAATCAACACAAGCATCGTTAATAAGTACTAGGAAAAGTACAGGGCCAAGCAATGTCCCCTGTGGGACACCACAAGTCAGTGACTTGGAAGATGACAAAGTCCCAGCAAACTTGGTGTTGAGAGAACGGGAAGTGAGAAAGCTGCAGACGATGGGAATTATGGACGACCTCACACCCAGTTCAATCAACTTTATAATAATAACATTATGATCAACACGATCAAAAGCTTTAGTAAAGTCAGTGGCACATAGGTTCACATAACATTTACCCTTCTCAACATCTTTGAGTGTAGAGTCAATAAGACTAACAAGATAGTGAGTTGAGGAAGCCTTTTTCCTACTACCAAATTGACGAGAATCTAATTTACCCTTAATATCTTCAAGAATCCACTTAACAATAAAAGATTCAAATACCCTGGCAAGAATATAGGTAAGGGAAATAGGTCTAAGGTCAGAGACAGAACTAGCATTCACAGTTTTAGGAATGGGAACTGCAGTAGCCCTTTTCCAAAGGTCGGGGAAAACACCATCCTTCAATGCATGATTGAAGATATCCGCAACAGGCTCAGCAAGTTCAGGAGCAAAATCTCGATAGCCATCTGGATGGCCAGCTTTGTTAGGCTTAAGATTACAAAGGGCTTTTAGGACCTGACCAGCATATATTATTTTCATAATATATTTACATATATAATAAACATACATGCGCGTTCATATGTTGTTCTTTAACAAAAACCTGACATGGCTATAAAACATGAAGCTGTAGATGTTTATGTAAGCTAACGTAATAAAAAGTATTGCTTGGCAAAATGCAGATAGAGCGACAGAGGGCGTGTTATTTAATATATCCGCCCTACACTATCAAATTTTATGTGACAAAAAAAAGGTGATGTGCCCAAATATAGACATGATAATCTCATATCACTATAATGATTGAGATTATCACTACTATAATAATTTGGGCACATCACAATTTGTTGTCAAACTAGTTTGATAGTGTTGATAGAGCTTATGACTATAATAAGCTTTTATGACGTCACCGATATATCGATTTTCCTGGCAATCAATATGCAGTTCTGTTTGTATATAAGTGTAATGCAAATAATTTGACCAATTTCGATTCGAAATACCAACTCAGACCATTGAATTGCATTTCTCGAGTAAGTTTTCGAGTCGACACAAAGCAATCTGGAGACGCACGGTGGAGAAAGAAAGAGATTAGGCTGGATATCATGGAATGAAGCTAAAGCAAAAGCTAGAAAAAGAACTAGTTGAAAAGAACATCTTGTAGCCTTAAGGGACAATCTGTCCAAAAAGGATATTGTTAAAGATGTATTGTCCCCCAAAACATGAAAAAAGACTAATAAAATCTTTGGATTGGCCATTTTACAGTTTTAATAAAGTTATAAATAAAAAAAAAAATTATTTCACTTAGAAAACGAATAATTTTAAATAAAATTCACAAAAATATGTACATCTTTTTCGATCCAGTTTGGTCAACTATTATGTGACATTAAAATGGCATATTCAAAAAAAAATATTTTTAAAAACAGACATTTTTAGGGGACAAAAATGAGCAAATCCAGTGATATTGATGGTACTCGATATTGGTACCTCTATATCTATATTTTTATTTGTGTTTTTTTTTCATTCTCCTAAAATTAGAAGTAAAATGCTAAAAGTATAATTAACCAGCAGTTGGACGTCGTCGCGTGACTCCTTAAATTCAGCCTGGTATTGAATTTTGTTAACGTAGCTAATTATTTTCAAATTGCTTAGACAGTATGATAATGTGTTGGTCTTCTAAAATGTGTTTAAAGCGGCCTGCTTAACGATTCGTTGTCTATCAAAAAAAACATGAAAATGAAGATTAATTAAATCAGACTTTGAATAGGTTATTTTGTAGTTTCAATAAAGTTGATCATTTTCGTAGAAAAAAAACCCAAAAAAGTAATGTTTTCACTAATAAAATGACAAAATGAATGGTTACATTCAACCAAAAATTGGCTGGCAGCCAATTTGACCATTTTTTGGCTTTAAATTAAATAAAGTAAATGATCTTTTTTCGCTCCAATTTTTGGTCAAAGTAAATAACTATTAAAATGGAATATTTAGCAAACAATTTTTAAGAATTATTTTTTCGGGGGATAATACATCTTTAATAAATTAGCTCTAAACTTATCCAGTATAAGGTAGGTTTATTAAGTTATTGATTATGTCTTTGTTTAAGGTAATAAAATACTATAAAGTTCACCTGTGTGTGTTATTAAATAAAAGTACAGTTTCGTTGTGCTTACGTTCATGCTCGGTAAAACATAAGATCGTTAAAATTATTCTTTTGACTACCAAAATTTAAGTTTCAATATCAACCACCATTTAAGCTGTTTTTTTTAGTTCCATTCCAAAATTGTTTATATCTCTACCAAGCTACCTTAAATAGGTATAGTAGCTCACAGTGTTAACATATCGTTGATTTAATGTAATCGTAACCTATTCATTATCAATGTGCGCTAGTATAATACAGCCAAAATGGGTATAGCGCACAGTGCTAAACCAAATCCTATTTATTATCACTGTGCCCAAGTGCAACCAAAATGGGTACAGTAGCGCACATCAGTGCAAAAACTAAACCCTATTTATTGTCATTGTGCTCAATTACAACCAGAATGGGTTTAGTTGCGTACAGTGCTAAACTAAATCCTATTTATTATCACTGTGCTCAAATACAACCAAAATGGGTAGGCCAATACTATAGGGCACAGTGCTAAACTAAATCCTATTTATTATCACTGTGCTCAAATACAACCAAAATGGGTAGGCCAATACTAGGGCACAGTGCTAATCTAAATCCTATTTATTATCACTGTGCTCAAATACAACCAAAATAGGTAGGCCAACAGTACCCCACAGTGCTAATCTAAATCCGATTTATTATCACTGTGCAAATGATTTGACCAATGACGACGCGTCGATTCGAAATACCATCTCAGGCCATTGATCAGGGTATCGAAAATTGTATTTCTCAAGTTTCCGAGTCGACACAAAGCAATCTGGAGACGCACGGTGGAGAAAGAAAGAGATTAGTCTGGATATCTGGGAATGAAGCTAAAGCAAAAGCTAGAAAAAAGAACTGGTTGAAAAGAACATCTTATAGCCTTATGGGACAATCTGTCCAAACAGGATATTGTTAAAGATGTATTGTCCCCCAAAAACCTGAAAATTAAAGACTAATAAAATCTTTGGATTGGCCATTTTACAGTTTTAATAAAGTTACAAATCAACAAAAATAATTATATCACGTATGAAAAGACAAAAGAAACGGTTAATTTTTAATAACATTCAGAAAAATATATATATCTTTTCCGATCCAGTTTGGTCAACTATTATGTGACATTAAAATGGCATATTCAACAAAAAATATAAACAAGAAATATTTCTTACAAAAAACGCTGCTCGCTTGTTGACGTAACAGTTTTAAAGATATATTGTCCCCCTGAAAAAATATTTTTTTATTTCAAATTTGTTTTTGAATGTGCCATTTTATTGTCACATAATCGTTATTCACATTAACCAAACAATTATTTACCTGAAAAAAATGTAATTTAAACAAAAAATACTTAAATTGTCTGTCAGACAATGGTTTTGGGGTTATAATTAAACGTTTATTTTCTGTTTTCATGAATAAATATTATTTTTTTGTTACAGAAGTGAATAACTTTTGTATTTGAAGTAAAATACAACAAGAATTCATACTTTGATAAGTCATAATTGTGCAATTGAAAACAAAAAATACTGAATCTGTAAAAGATGATGTGCTTATTAAATAATTTAAATAAAAATGATGTCTAAATAATATTACTTTAATATACTAAACAGACTCAATTTCTGTCATTTTCGTTTATTTTATTGTTAAGGGTCACTTCATCAAGCTTCAAGTGTCAACAAATTGTATCCTATTACAACCAAAAACTTTACTATTACTGTATATGGACTGTTTTGATAATAATTCAATGATTATCTGACAGCGAATTACAGTTAATATATATATCGGTCTAGATTGACAGTCAAATGGGACTCATTGTAAATACCAGAAATAATGTTTTGATTATTTGACCGTGTGAATTATTATAATACTGGCCTATGTTGACAGACTCTCTATTCTCCTAGCTTTGGGGTTTGTAATTTTAGCATGACCCGTCCTAGTTTACAAAGTACCAAACACGTCGGCCTCTGGAACTATAACTGCTGCTTGCTTTAGCTTCTGAATGAGTAGTCCTCTTGGGACGTACCTGGCTAAAGCAGCAGCGTGAAAAGCCAACATTTTTAGGGGACAATATATCTTTAAGTAAGGTAATTTCCGTGCAGGAACTGGTGTTTTGAGACAAATACACAAATCTAGTGATACTGCTGGTACTAGATATTGGGACGTCTACTGTAGATCTTTATTTCTTTTTTTTTTCCTTCTCCTAACATTTTAAGTAAAATGCTAAAAGTATAATTAACCAGCAGTTGGCCGTCGTCGCGTGACTCCATAAATTCAGTCTGGTATTGTCATTTTCAAATTGCTTACACAGTCTGATATTTTTTCAGTGGGATAATACATATTTAATAAATAAGTTCTAAACTTATCCAGTATAATGTAGGTTTATTAAGTTATTGATTATGTCTTTTCTTTAAGGTAATAAAATACTATAACGTTCACTTGTGTGTGTTATTAAATAAAAGTACAGGTTTTGTTGTGCTTGTGCATATAACGTATTTAATTAGTCAGGCCAATGTGTATGAAATTATTTTTAATACTAGCGTTCTTGCTAATTTAACCTAGAAATTAATTAAAAATAAATTAATAACTCATTGTTGTTATCCTATTATCATATACATGCACGTACATATTATATTCTTTATAAAAACGGTTATTGCTAAGAAAAGTTCAAGATGCATCCGAGTTGAGTGAACGCCATAAAAATTAATGCTTGGCGAAACGACAGAGGACGTGTTATTTAAAATATTTCCGTCCACGAAGATAAAGATACTGATAATAATAAACTCATCCACTTTTAAGTTATTGATTATGTCTTCGTTTAAGAGAGTCATATTAATAAAGATCGGTGTGTATGTTACTTTTTTATTGTGCTTATCATGTGCATATAAAGTACCTAACATGTCAGTCTTAATTATTAATTAATTTGAATAATATAGCGTTATTAATAAACAAATCGCAACAAGATAGCGTTAGTTATAATATTGCGACCGTGTGATATACAGCATATTCGTTTTCGACGACGTAATTGAACATTGTTTATTAACAGACTGTGAAGTTAGATTGTTTTTTAAAATGGCCTGTTGGAAATTCGTCTCTTTTTTTCTTTCTGTACTTCTACACTTAAATAAAGGTATGTTATTAATATACATTTTAGTATTTACTAATGCTGTAAATGTAAATAGTATCTGAGAGTAACTGCTTCTACATTTAGAAAGAAACCTGATGTTTTTTTTTTGTTCTCTTTTGTGGCGTAAACACCACTTTTATTCACATTCATATTATCTTTCATGTCATCACATAAAATCACAATTATTTATCACATTTTTGTTAATTCTTAATGTCATCACAATTTGATAAACTTCATCAATAACATTTTTAAATCTTTGTATTCCGTATTACCTCGTTTTTTTCATTATTCCCTTATATTTTGCTATAATAGGACCTACACTTTTTAAGAATTTTAAAAAGTTAATACAAAGACGTTTGGTCTAAATAACCTTGAAGTTTATGCTCTTCAAAGTAGGCTACTGTGTATTGTACGAATTTAATATGAACTAGAATTTAATTCGTCACTTTGACGAATTATAGGTGATCATTTTTATCATTTTATTGACATTAATATTTTTTAAACATGCACGTATGTTAACATACAATCGGAAAATGTTGATGTATGCCATCCTATTATACCCTTATAGTGCTGAGTTGTGCCTATTATATGCCATATACATTATGTACAGTATATACTGTATATCTATATACAGTGTAACATTAGTGAAATTACCGACACACTTCATGTTCTAATTTTTTGGCACTGATGACATTATCAAAATAAACTTGTGGATAACAATATCGAAAGATAATGAATTGAGCAATAAAATATAACAATTTGAAGAAAATTTGGCACGTAGAAGCGCGGTGCGCGCTCTTTAAAATTTGTATTAACTTTGACGAAAGAGATGAAAAAATTGCTTTTTACTTCAACTGGCCATATGATAACATCACAAGATTCGATAGGCTTAATTTTTATATGAATTCATATCTACATTTAACCAGCTCTCATAATAATTTATAATTATCAAGGTCAACTTTAATTCAGAAGAGCTGTAAGGTATTCAAATATACGTTGTAGGTAAAATTACGTAACCACCGTTATTTAAATTTTAAGACGTGATGACGTCATCCAAAAGAAAATATTGGCAACTCATAAGTAACATAATTGGTTGAGGTAGAATGTATTAAAAATTAAAAGAAAATCGATCACAGATAAGCGAGTTGCGCTCTGTTGAATATGGTGGTCTATGACAAAAGGGGAAAAAACCCTATTTTAAAAATTCATGTGGCCAAATGATGACGTCATACCATTTTGTACGTCTAATGTGTATATACATTTATATCTACAGCTTCCATAATAAGTTAAAAAAATTAGGGGTCACCTTGCATTCTGAAGAATTATTTTCATTTTAAAAAGGCCTTATTTTTTACCATTTTTAGCACTTTTGTACAATTAATGTGCGCATTTCGTCATTTTTAACGTGCTCGTATAGCACTATTTTAAGTCGAAATGGACTCAAATTTGGTGGATGTACCAAGGAAGATGAGTTTTAAAAATTCATGTGGCCAAATGATGACGTCATACCATTTTGTACGTCTAATGTGTATATACATTTATATCTACAGCTTCCATAATAAGTTAAAAAAATTAGGGGTCACCTTGCATTCTGAAGAATTATTTTCATTTTAAAAAGGCCTTATTTTTTACCATTTTTAGCACTTTTGTACAATTAATGTGCGCATTTCGTCATTTTTAACGTGCTCGTATAGCACTATTTTAAGTCGAAATGGACTCAAATTTGGTGGATGTACCAAGGAAGATGAGTAGAATCCAGTTTGTACAAAAAAATTGTATTTTTTACGCTTTCTATGTACGCACTCGTAAAAACATGTTTTTGCGCAGTAATTTTTTAAAACACGCAAATGGCCTAATTCATGCTCTAAATTGATCAAAACTTAATTTTGAGCTTTTTAAAATTTTAACGCGCGATTCCACGCACATGACCTTGAAACGCGTAATTTTTTATTTGCTAATATTTTTTACCTTGACCTGAAGTTTACGTGTAGTGAATTTCATTTATATGTCCTAATGAATTATGGAGATATGATTGACAATGTGATTTCACATAATGGCGTGACGTCACGGATGAGTGATCACGCTGAAAAGCTTATTAGGACTAAGTTACAGTATTTGAAAGACATTGTGAAATTTTGGTAATCATTGACATTTAACTTTTTGAGATATTTGTTACACAAAAAGTGTACAGAAAGAAAAAGAAGAAGAATAAAGATTTTGTACAATAACAATAGGTGATCATTTTATTCTACATGATCACCTAATTACTTCGTTACTGTTATTATTTTAAACAATGTTTTTCGGAATTGAGTATTATAACATTATTAAACATGTTTAATAATCACAATTTATTTACAACATTGAACTTAAAATGTCCTTGTTCTTGTTATTCGTTCACACAATGGTGACGGTAAATTAAACAAATATATCGGTAACTAGATATGATATTAAATATTTTTTCCTGAAGCAGTTACATCTACCACAAGGCGCGTCGTGAAAACGAAATATTGAGAGGTGATTTTCAAGTGTGAAAGACACTTAAGGCGTAACTAGAGTTATTTTTTACCTCCGCCAAGGAGGTATGCAGTCGATCGCGTTTGTCTGTTTGTTTTTTAGCTGTATTACTAAAAAAGTAATTACAAGATCTTTACCAATATAAAAATACAGATAGTTATGTGGTCAAGGACCATTCCATTAAATTTTTGGACCACGGTCCCAATTCTGGACCACTTTTCAGTATACTTTTCAGACCTGCTAGTGTTAAATGATATGAAGAAGAATTTGTCAAAAGCCGGCAAACAGTTTTAAAGTTACAAGTAAACTGAAATTGCATTTTCTCAGGAACTACTTGTCCAAAAAACTTCATTTTTGTACAAGAGGCATGAGGCAAGAGTTATAATTTTTGATTTTAACTTTAAAACATAATTTGTTTTTTTTATACGAGTAGTTTAAAAAAAACTTATTTCTTTTAAAATTCACCCGTGTATTTTTGGCGTTGCTGTTCTATTGTTAGTCAACTGATACTAGTTGAAAGGCTGGTTACATAACCATTACACCAAATTTGCATACACATGCTTGTAGTGAAATTAGACTAAATCACGCACAGCATTAAGAAACACACAAATATATTCCCGCCCCGAAAAAATCTTATGTTGGAGAATTTTACAGTAGCCGGAGGTATGCACTCTCGGAGTGGCTTTTTGCTTTAATATTGTGATAGTGGGACTGAACAATGGTTACAAAAAACCTGATAATATAACTGTGGAGTGAATGCTTTTAAAAATTTCCAAGAGATCGGCATTGATGTTTTTCTTTTTATTATTTATATATATTCACTTTAGTTAGAGAGGGTAACCCTTCTAGCTTAATCCTCAGGCCAGGCCAGTTTCCGGGCGGCCTTTAAAATAATATAAACATCTATTATACTTAAATTTGTTAAACTCTATACAATATAACATTCAATAAAAAAAATACGTACATTATATTTTTAAAACTGAATTGAATGACTCGTTTAAAACAGATGGTAATACATAATATAAATGTGTCGCAAAATAACTACAAGAACGACGGAAACATCCCAATGTTACTTAAGGTACCTGTAAGTCGCCTCTTAAATCAGCCTTTGTCCTCTGGAACAAAATCGCTTTTGTTTTTGTGCATAGGTATTATATTTGATTTGCTCATGCATTTATTTATGAATCAGCAAAAAATGTTATCCCAATAATTAATGTTTAATAGAATAATAATAATTAGTGTTTTAGTGTTTAATTTTGTTACACTTATTGTTTATTTAGGTTATATATTCAAGTAAACGTTTTTTTATATATTTTATTAATACAGGTGATGTTATGTTTGTTGTCAACAAGGATCCTCCTGGAATATATATGACAAACATTTCCAGTGACAATGCAAATTTGATTTTAGCATCAGTTATTCAGAATGTCGGATTAACTGAACCCCACGCTGTCGATTATGACATTAACAGATTAACACTGTATTGGTCTGATATCAGCAAGTACACCATTGAACGGTTTTCACTTGTCACTAACCAACATGAAGTGTTTGTATCTTTGGGATCCACTTCTGGTAATATTATATTCATTTTTACATGTTTTATAAGGAAAAATAAGCATCATGATATTTTGTAGCATTTGTTTCGCTAACTTTTAAGTCAAATTGTATGCAAAGGAAATGTATTTTTTTGTTAATGTTTATTTTTTAAGAATAGGCCTAATTATTTGGTAGTAAGTTTATAATTTCATTGGATTTACATCGCCTAAATAGACCAGCTCTTCAGAGTTATTTCAAGGTTGAATCAAGCGTTGTTGAACTAAACAACGTTGTTTAATAATCATAATTAAATAATGTCGTTAAGAATTTACGTTTCACATCTTTTTGCATAGTTGATGTTATAAGTATAAGCACCATTTATCAATTCCTCTGATTTTTTCAGAAATTGTAGATAACGAGGTCGGATTTAGGATTCCTGAATCGAAAGATTTCAGTAAGCGTTGATGACAGATGTGAGGTTAGGAAAGATAGCGCCTAGTCCAAAAGAGTAGCAGAAGTTAAACCATTTTACAGCATATTTATAATTTGTATTGGCCAATCTTTTATATCCCGCTTTCGCAAACAAAAATCTTTTTTTTCTTCATTTCCTCTGCATAGAAGAACTAAAAAACCTGGGATAATAAAGGGTATAATAGAATCAATAAACACTAGGAATCAAAACACCGAACATAATTAATAATAAAACCTACAGAAATATATTACACGATTATTATGAATATCATATATAAACAGAATTTTACAAAAAAATCAACTAAACAGTAAAAGTAACTGTTAAAAACAAAATGGAATACAATCAATATATCATGCTCTGAAAAAATAAAGACATTATCTAATTATTTTATAAATAAATTGCCACGAAATATAATTACTACTTTACTGCAATAGGATCAATGTTCTTGTAAAACCCAAGCTATCTCTTGCAATGTCACTCACTAATATCTAAGGAATCCCACTAAAACTTGTTTGTACCTAAATCTTCAAAAGAGATTCTTGAAAATTATAATCTAAAGTAGTGCCGGTCTTGACGATGTTGAACTACAATAATAAAAGAAATTGAATCTTTTTTACAAGAATACAAGGATACAAGGAAACTTTATTCATCTGAACTTGGGAAATTGTGTTGCTGTCTTATAACAATGCCGTAAAGAAAAGAGAAATGATAGGCCTAATACATAAGTGTGATAATGATAATAATAATAACAATAATAGTGTATCGTAAAAAATTCCCCTATCTTTGATATCTTCATTATAGTCTCGTATGCCCCTAGGGAGGAAGGAGAGACGATGGCGTTCAGTGGATCCCCGTGGCGGCCTCAGTCTACCACTACGTTCCATAAGGCAGTCGGCAATGTCCGAGTTAAGGGGATGACTAACATCATTCCATATCACTCTAAACATATTGCGCAACCGTTCATGATAGACCGAGTCCACCACAGGTAATTCACATTCAACCATCCTCCCTGCCCTCCTCACCAACCTGTCTATTCAATCCCTATCTCTCCTACCAACATTCCCACCCTAACCCAACAGACAATATCCCCAAACAGAACTAATCACTGACAAATAAAGCATACTAAGGATGCAGTACATGCGTGAATTTAGTTTTTCTATAATGTGATCTATGTGTTCCCCCCAGGACAGATATTCATCAAAAACCATCCCAGATACTTAAAACTAGATACCCTCTCTACTTTAGCATTCTTTAATAGCACGTCTTTAGCCTCGACCCTCTTTTTAGTCCGGAAATCTATCACCACCTCTTTGGTTTTTGAGACGTTCAATTCCAAATAATTTAAATAACAATATTCTACAAATCGTTTAATTTCTGAAATATACTGAGAATCATCATCCCCCTGATTAACCCAATGAGAGCAGTGTCGTCAGCGAATTTAATAGAGAACAGGAGGTTTGGTCATTAGATCTAAAGTCAGTGGTATAGACTGAAAATAGAAATGGAGCCAACACCGAACCCTGGGGTGCGCCTGTGTTTGTACAAATTAAATCCGAGATGGCTCCTGTACTTAACTTAACATATTGACTACGATTTACTAGAAAATTATATATAAAGAATATTAGTGAGCGCGGGAGTTCCAAAACAATTTATTAATTAGCCTTCAAGATGAGAGTATATCTTTTTGAGTTTAAGCAATATAGCATTTCAGTATTTCGTGAACTTCTGTACGCAGTGGGTCTAAATATTGGGAGATTAACGGCTTTAACTTATTGAGGACAATCCTTTCACACACTTTCATAACAACAGAGGCCTCCGAACGCATAACTTAAATAATGTTCCCATCATAAAATGTCCAACGTTTCATAAAATAAATTATCGTCGGTTCAATTATTACACTGCCTTGCTTTTTTAAGATACGCCTTAAATTACATTATATAACATACCTTTTTCTTTCTACGTGAGCAAGCATTACGAACAACTATAGTTAAAATAGCGACTTGAAAAACGTTAACCAAAGGGTATCGCAACTGCTGAATCATGAACTACCGTACACTGTTATGCAAATTAGTAGAATGCTGACGTCATCCATTAAAGCAAACGTTTTCGTCCTCGTGCTAAAGTTTCGTAAAATATAATACATAACCCTAGTAGAGGGTTGAGCATCATTTGAAATGTGTTAAAACAGTTATAGTCTATAGCATATCAAGTAAATTAGATGGTTGAGATTGCAGTAATTATTTAATTGTCATCATTATTTAAGGTGTGCGTGGTTTAGCCGTTGATGGAGCTGGAAAAAAACTTTATTGGACAGATTCTGGCAAACAACTAATTGAAGTAATCAATCTGGATGGAACAAACAGAACAATTCTGTTTGACACAGGATTACAGTGGCCATTTGCAATTGAGATAGATACAGCTAACGGGTATGTCACTCTGTCTTATCGTACATCTATCTATTGTTTTCACTCATCCAAAGGAGATGAACTGTGTGACCACATCTTGGATAACTGTATATTATCAATGCATTTAAACCATACATTTAAATTCGTTCAAATTTAATAATAGGAATTTAAAAAAAGGAATGATTGCCTTTACGTTTAAAACATTCAATGAATTGAATTTCAATAATAACATCTCAACTTAAGCAGTTTGTAAGTTTCTATACTTTTCATTCACACCCGATTCTCTGCACCGTATCGTACAATCTGTCCAGCATAGGCCAATTCTAATACATTGCCGCATGTTTCACATGGCGCCTCTACTACATTATGGTTAAAGTTAGGTTAGGCTTATACAGGTGTCACATGTGATACACTGATATAACACTGTATTGAACCACTTGTACTGTATCATAATCTAAATTAGTAAAAGACTGGCCGTAATAAAGTAATAAATCTGGATTCTTATTAGTTACGTTTGATATATCTAACGTGTAATGTCATCTTCTATACACAGTAAACCTCTTATCACGTTGGAGGGAGATCAACTATGAACTTCACAGTTCAATTCTTTTGATTCTTCTTTTTGATTAGTAAGCAAAAACGTAATAATAATAATAATAATAATAATAATAATAATAATAATAATAATAATAATAATAATAATAATAATAATAATAATAATAATAATAATAATAATAATAATAATAATAATAATAATAATAATAATAATGCATTAATACCACTCAATAAAGGAAGTAATAAAACATTTATTTCACATATTCGTAAATCATTAATAACTAATTTCGTAAGTTTCAATATATTTTTTTTCCGTAGAAGGGATGTGAACTACTTGTAACAGAATGTTAATGTAGTAACATATATTATCTTATACTTAGATACCTGTACTGGACTGATGCAGGAAACGATAGGATAGAGCGAGCGAAGTTAAATGACTTGAGTACAAGGACCGTGTTAGTAACAAGCGTACCAGATGCAAAAGGACTTGTTTTAGCAGTTCCCGGTAAGTTACTCTATGACCATGAATACATGTACGTTATAAAATCGTATACCGATTAGGCATGGCGGTGGTTGATAGGTGCTATGGATATTACAAAATATATTCTTTACACGTGAAGCTATATATAATCCTTTTAACATTTTAACATAATTAAAAAGTATATAACAAAAAAACTATATATAAGTTTTAAATTGAATTCATACTCTTTTCCTTACTGTGTTGAAATACTATTTTCATGCAAGGAAATATGTAGTATGATGCATATACTGACGAAGTTTAAGAAGCTAACCTTGTGCACGTTCCATATGTAGTCAATGTTTGCGCGTCCGTGGCTCAGCATTGTAATTCTCGTGCCTGGTACTACAAAATCATGTCAAATGTACGTGGAGTTATTACTTTGGCATTGAATGTACTGCAGTAGTTTAATGATTTATGATATATAGTTGTATTAAATTTACAGAAAAATAAAAAAAAACACAAAACGATTATAGAGATTATAAAGAATTTAATGAAGATGAGTTCATACATTTCAAGTTGTCAGAACCTATACAATATTCACAATTTAAATGATGTAGAAAGTGCTTGGGTTATGTTCCGCGACTCTTTTTTAAATATAAGTAATAAACATGCGCCAAATACCAGAGTAAAAAATGATGTTCTCCCTGGATGACACCTGAAATAATTAAGTTAATGTACAAAAGAGATTATATTAAAAGTAAGGTAAATGTAAATCCAGTATTAAACTCTGAATATAGAAGTCTCAGAAACTTGGTAAACACTAAAATAAAAAAGGCCAAGTACAATTACTTTACCACTGTTAATATAAAATATAAAAATAATCCCTAAAAAATGTGGAACGAGTTAAATAAAGTAACTGGGAAAAAGAAATGCAATACAAGCACTAATATTGATTGCAATAACTTTAATGAGTGTTTTACCAACATCGGAGTTGAAATGGCAAATTCATTTGATAACAGGCCAAGTGTATCTAGAGGGAATAATCCACCATGTATATATTCTTTTAATTTTACAAATATTGATGATGCAAGTACTATCAAAACTAGATTGTACAAATTACCTAAAAAAAACATCGATGTATTAGAGTTTGATAGTAAGCTTTTGAGGTTGAAGGCGCCATATATCTCATATCCATTATGTCACATTGTAAACCTTTCCGTTATGTCTGGGCGTATCCCAGGTGACTGGAAAGTTGCAAGGACGACCCCAATCTATAAGGGAAAGGGTAGTAAAGAGAGTATGAACAACTACAGACCAAAATCTGTTGTCGGTCATATTGCAAAAATTATTGAGAGAGTTGTTCAGGAACAAATAATTACCTTTCTGTCTTGATTTAATTAATGTGGACCAATTTGCGTTTTTAAAAAACCATTCCACTGTAACGTGCTTACACAGAGTGGTTAATGATTGGTTGGAAAGTTTTAATGATTCTGAACTGATCGGCGCTTGTTTCTTGGATATATCTAAATGTTTTGATACGATCGATCACTCAATTCTTGTATATAAACTTGATAAATACGGTTTCAGTGAAAATGTTTTAAATTGGTTTGTAAATTATCTGAAAAACAGAAAACAGTTTGTATACTGCAACAATAGAAAATCTAAACTGAGAGATATTAACATTGGTGTTCCGTAAGGAAGTGTCCTAGGGCCAATCCTTTTTCTTCTATTTAGGCCTATTAATGATATTTCGCAGTCTGTTATAAAAGGAACTTGCAGCATTTTTGCTGATGATGTTGTTGTATACCACTGGTAATTCAACTAAGTCTGTAAACGATTCTCTACAAATAATCATGAATAATGTTAGTGAATGGTATAATAGAAACTACCTCTCAAACAATACAGACAAAACTAAGGTCATGTTACTCAGAAACAGTCGTTCAGTAGCTAATAACAACTGGATATTAAAATTGGGCCCACCAACATTGAACAAGTTGATAGTATAAGATACCTGGGAGTTATTATAGATGAAATGTTAACGTGGAAACAGAATACCCAGTCTATCAGTAAATATATTGGGTATAAAATTACAATGTTGAGTAAAATGGCGGGATGTCTAAATAAATCATTATTAGAAACGTTGTTTTTGAGTACCATACAACCTTGTAGTGACTATGCGATAACTGTTTGGGGAAATATCTCTGAGCAAAACAAGAATATCTTGAAGCGTCTTCATAGTAGAGCGGCTCGCATTGTTACCCAAAATTTTGATTTTGTTGACGTGAGGGGTGATAACATAATTCAGGATCTTTTCTGGAAAACATTTGAAGAGAGAAGAGATTTTTATCTAACTAGTCTAATGTATAAATGTATCCACGGCCTTAACTTGCGCCAACCAAATTGACAAATGAAATTGAACTAATTGGGAATGTACACACCCATTTAACGCGGCGTGGAGTAGAAAACTTAAATATTGTTATACCTCTTTATACCCGTAGCAAAATTGATTCGTCTTTTAAAGTTGCAGGCTGAAAAATATGGAATGACTTATCAGCAGATATAAAACATTCACCCACGATTATGTCCTTTAAAGCTAGATACAGATCTCATTTCTTTTTATAACTTTTAACTTCCAGTTTATATTTGTTGTTGCTATTTCTACTTGATTGTGTATAATCCTGTATTATGTTGTTAAATAAAAAAATATAAATAAATACAATGTGTAGAGTCGGCGTCTTACTTTACTTCCTGACATTAGCGACGTTGCTTTCACACGACGCGCCAAGCGTCTTTCGAGTAAAAAGGACATTTTGCGCACGTTCAGAAACACATGAGCATGTGCAGAATGATCTTTTTACTCGTTAGGCACAAAGTATGTTGCTCAGACCCCATAATCAAAGCTATGCTTACAGTTGAGTACACTTTCCTTTTTCTCAATGAGTTATAACATTTTGTTTACATTGTATATTGTGATTCATTTTCTTGTGAACTTTTTTTTAATTGAACTAAATGCATGCTAACCCATTTTTGCGTGCCTACTAAAAAGTCACGTACTTGAAAATCTCGTTTTGTTAAAACTTAATACGCATATACAAGTACAGTATTCAATCGTATACTCTCATTTTTGTTTTTCATTATTCTCAAGATGGAAAGATGTATTGGTGTAATTGGAACAGTGGGTTAATTGAGGAAGCTAACCTCGACGGAACTAACAGAAGAACGATTATAACTGGACTAAATGGCCCAAGGAGGATAGATATTTATGGAAACTATCTTTACTGGATAGACACATCGAGTGGTATATATCGAGGTGATAGAACCACTGGAGTATCATCACAACAAAGTAGCGATAGTCGACTTAATAAATCAAGAGGATTGTATATTTTGAAAAGTAAATATTCTATTTTAGTATTCAAATGAAATTGCTAACTGAGATTGTGGTTAAAGATGCAAATGGCACACGTTCCATTAGCGTTGCTTTTATATTTCTATTTCAGTATAGGCCTAGTATAATAGTAAACTATATTTGTGCTCAACAAGCTCATTTTTAATTTACATTTTTTAAGTACCTACATCCACAATTAAGTCAAATGTGCTAGGAAAAACACTCTTTAGAACAAAACAAGGTAAGACGAAATTGGACGCGATGTTCACTCAGTTCCCGAAATAATTTTAAATCGACGAAATATGTTCGTGTTGTGATTCATAAGCATAGTGAAGGATTGGAGAGTAACATATTAAACTTTGACCTGATAGAAAAAAGATATGTTTACCTGATTATAATATTAGGCCTAATGGGCGAAAGTTGCTTAATTTTTGGGCGAACAAGAGTTCCATCGAGTACATTTTGATAAAAACGCATTCCCTACATATTGCGTATGGTTTATTTTTTTTTAATGAACCATAAATGGGCCTATTATTGTCATTATTTTTGTTGTCTTTAAACGGGTAAAAATCATAAAAAAAGAAGTCGATTATAACAATTTAAGCGGCTAGCTTTCAATACCGTTTCGCTTCAATAATAAACCCAAAATAGAGACGATTGTGTAAAAAATTTACCGGATCTTCCCCATTCTGTAGTAATGGATTGTGCCAAAAAATGAAAGACAACGAGATGATGTATTTGTATAATGGGAACCAAGCTTTAAATTAATAATGAATAATTGTTTAAAACAATATGATTCAGATTCAAACAACTGTATTTAGGCCTACACATTATTGCCAACAAACTGTTAGGTTGGACACAACGAAATAATTATGCAAACAAAATTAATCAATATCCTTTAGATGAGGAATTTAACTATTATAAAACGATATAAATGTAATTGATAAATAATTAAATAATGTGATAGCAGACCATCGTATAGATAAATTTATAATACACCTGATTGTATTCTTGCCATTTTATTTGTCAATTATGCCTCGTTAAATAATGCAGTCAGTTTTTCAACGAATAAACATTAATTATTTGTATAATAATTGTTCTTAATTTTATTGTTATTATCTAATTGTTTATTGATATCGGCAACTTATACTTTCAGCTCCCATCATCAGCGTGGGTGCGGGCGCAACCGTAGAAGATTCGACAACCTACTACGGAATTGGAGATGAAGTAAAGACATACTTCTTGGTAAACACTACTGGGTCGGGAACAGGCTTGAAAGTCACCCTTACAGCTGAGAATATGGAGGTAATTAACTAAAAAGGAACACATATATTGTATATACAGTGTTTCTGACCATGCCATTAATTTATATATCAAATGTCTATATATAATCTTTTGGCCGTAATGTTTTCCACTTCGTTGTTTTTTTTTGGTGGTACTGTATTCATGCAATACTTGCATACAGCATCGGAAATAACGATTATTAGTCTTTCAAAATGTGCACAGTCGTTGACATGTGCGTCGATGATTCTCAGTTGAGAATGCATATGAAGGGTATTATGAGTTTATTATAGAAAAAGTAGAATGGGAAAACTCCGTAGTTGCATAATGGGTGAAATTCGCGTATACGTCACATGTGTACGTGTAGTAGCGAGACGGTATTTCCGCGCGTGATCCGGATTTTCTATGCGTTTTGTATGGATTGCATTTTACACGTTAACTATACCTTTGAGATTTTTAAATTAAAATTAACAATTACAATTGTTGAAAATATATTTCTATATCATATTTCATCACTGAAGTTCTGAGTTCTTAAAAAAAAGTTTAAATAAAACGACAAAGAACTAAAATCAAACGTAAGCCTACTGCGAACAATGGATCATGAAACAAGCTACGAATTCAAACATATTCGTTATACGTATGTAGACATGGATAAATATACGTATACGTTAGTTTATCAAAGAAATAACACACGCGGAACATAATGTATGTATGTACTAAATACCGATTGGGTGTAATTATTACTCGATTCTCAGTGCTGTATCTTCGAGATATAGTTTCCAAGTATCAGGAATATTTGGTTATGCTATGATACCAGGAGAAACATGTGAAACACATGTGATGTTGTATTAGCCACTATTGCTATGATACTTGTCGGCAAATCTAGATACAGCACCGATAATCGGGAGTTATTTATTATAGTAACATCTTTTTCAGTTCGACCTGTCTGCAGATCCTTTTATATGGACTTTAACAGGAAACGGAAATACCGACTCAACCACGACGGTATGATTTTGATTTGTATTTTTTCAAAATATTGGTTAATGGGGTAATGTTGTGGTCATAATAAATAGTGTGACGTGTGATTTTAGCAGTGAAATAATTAAATATAACTGTGCTGTGATTTTAGGCTACTAAAGCAAGCAAATACACTCACCTTATTCAGTCCCGCAGTACTAAAACCACTACAGAGACCCAATGTCCAGTACCAGTACTCCTCTAGAGTAAATACTGTTTATAGTACAGGGTACTCTTATGCATCAAGCATGTTTCCACACATCAAGTCACCTAACTAGCCTATTCTGGTTAGGTCATCCATGCATTTCAACCAGCTGATTTACATGAAAATGAGCAAACTGGACAGAGTATTCAAGCGTGAGACCCCTTTCACAACAACTGTAATGATATGTCAAACAATAGATATAGGTCTTTTCTCTATAATATAAATGTTGGTTGGGCGTGCGGATAAAAATGAAGTAGAAGATCCGACTTTGCCGACTTTAATCTCAGAGATTCTATTCAAATTCAAAGATATTTACCTATTTCTGGGGTTCTTCTTCATTTGACAGATCTGCTGTGTTTTGTTTTTATAAGTCAGATTTGCTAAGAGATGTTGTTACGGATTCATTGTATTTTTCAGAGCACGGTCACCCTTGTCTCCGCATCAGAGATTACTTTGTCTTTTAGTAATAACAGTTTATTTTCATCTGACATTCAATTTGAAGGGACCATCAATTCCACTGTTAATGGTATTTTAACCGATTCTTTTGTTTGTTTTTTTTAGCCAATATAATTTACACTGTACGCTGTTGAACCCAAATGAGTTTTACCACATCCTTGTTCATATAAAACTAATGTCGTTAGCGTATCAGATCATATTTATTATCAAATTGATATTCTTTTGTAAAAGTATTTTTTTTTATGAATTAATGTGCAGACCCCAACCAACCATATCACATTATAACAGTTCCTAACCGTATACATTGCTTTGTTGTACAAAATCATAATTATGTCAGCAAGTGCTAACAAACACTATGCTTTCGTAGTTTATGGCATGTATTTGACAAGAAATATAACACCAATACATCTTTGAAGTGAACATTATAGTTTTAATGTCTTCCTAATTTGCATTATTTTAGATATACAAAAATAATCTATATTTATTGTCGTTATATCAATTTCTTTGTAGCCGATGTAAAACCTGGAGTTATTTTACGTGTAACTATAACTGCTGAATTAACTGACATATTCAATGGCTTAGTCACCGCAGAAGGAGTCTCAAACGCAGTTTTTAGTAAATTACCGCATTTCGTTATGAACATTACTGCAGATGGTAATGTTTATGTTAACGTTGGTCAAAAGGTGCATATGAACCTTATTGTTGAGTTTCCAAAAGGTACCGCTGATCCTACAATTGAAGTCACACTACCATACAACTTCACGACTAACAAGACAAGCGAGCAGTGGAGTATCAACAAAGTGTCCGTTTCGTATGTCAGTGACTCCTTATCCTGTACGTATTCGACAGAGTTCTGCTACTACGCTCCTCAGACGCAGTACATTGCTAACGATGATGATTTCGGCATCCTTAAAGACTGGTCAGTGACACAGTTTGACGGATTTATTGAAGTGAACGACCCAGATGCTTCCAATAACATATTGGCGTTAGAGGTTGAAATTGTCCTAGACGATACAGACGCGGTGGTCAATGGATCTGAGCACTGGTTAGGACTTGGAATGCAGATTGGCGACGGAGCTCACATCTGGGTTGGAGAAGTACCAGTTTATACGCTGATTAATGAAGTCCCGAAGCCTAAGATGTCGTTCAAGATAACATACGAAACTAATTCCTTTTATAAAGGGTAAGTTTGGTATCGGATACAAGCAATGTAAGAGTAATAGTTCTTATTATTCTAGAATTGTATGAATGAAAAAGGATAAATTAGAATGGTTCAAGTTGACACTAGCGAACACTATCAGAAATTGGCAAACAATTGCATTCGTCGTATTTGATCGTTTGCAATCATTGTTCATGTTTGACGATTTTTAAATGTAACCAATTTTATACATAAGCGTTTGACATTTGGGTTGCGGCATTTGGCATTTGACGTTTTGACAAAATCAGATAACGGTATTATGAATATATAATGAGGCAGATTAATACTTTCAAGAGAAAAGCCTATTTACAAATTACCTAATCTAAATTGCATTTATAATTTATTTCAACTAAAGTTACTAAATGTTTTGGTAAATTTTGATAAAAAATCAAACAAAAAAACTGCAAAAGTGCCCTGTTTTCGAAGTATTTCTCGCAATTATTAATTACAAATAATTTGGAAAAGGCTTTATCTGCAATTTGACCCCCAAATAAAAAAGTAATAATTGAATATTATGTCAGATATTTTTCAATAATGTACTTTGAAATATATTCATTTGAAAATAAAATATTACATGAACTTTTGTAATGAAAAACAAAAACACGTTTTAGTCAATTACTCAAAAGTAGCTCTTTGTAGATAAGCCTTTGTCTCAAAGTACGGCAGAGATGTTCACATAATCACTCTTGACATCCTATAAAGTATTGGGATATAGTGATTGTGGTACCACTCTAATTTGATTTCGATAATAGTATTTGTTGGTTGTTATTTTCAGTGATGATGTAATAATACTGATTAGTATTTGGCACGATGACGATTCAACGGGAAAAGCAGTAGATGTAACTTTCACAATATTGAAGTCGAAAAATGTGCAATATATTAAACTTGAATCAGAATACACAGAGCTGTTGCAGTCACCAGCGGTAAACCCAAGCATGCCTGGACCATCTCCTGTTCGATTTAATGTAAGTTATTCTACAATCAACCTTATTCAATAATGTTTGGAAGAGTACTTTTAAGTATGTTAGGTGTTTACCTACAGCGCTGATACATTTTGAAAGATTAGGAAACGGGTGGATGGCCAGTGTAGTACCTTCAGTAACAAGTTCAGAATACATTAATATACCTATTAATGAAGTGTAACGTATGTCTCCATCAGGATAACAAATTCCATCTTGGCTGGGTGCGATTTTTTCAGTCTTTAGATTTGTTATTAAAGGTTTACAATTATTACAGCCTTTATTTCACTGGGTGGTGTGTTTAACTTTCTCTGTTTTAATGACTTATGACGTAAGTCGACAGGGGTTTTCTAAGTGAAATCAGACAAGCGTAGTACCATTTCTCATGTATTTCACAGCTTGGAACCATTCAGATTGCCGCAAAACCAACTTTCCGTGTACGCCTAGGAATCGACAAAAACAGAAAAACTGCTCCGGGCACTCGTCGCTTTGTTGGCGTGGCTGATTTGCTGTGGTTCTCGACTGTTAATAGCGCTAAAGTTCTTTCTTGCACAAAATCTTTTCAATTTATGTATTCGGACAGACCAGATGTTGGTGGTGGTGGTGGTAAGTGTACGATAGTCATGTGTCAGTTTAATCTGAAAGAGTTATACATTGTCTGCATATATTCTAACCATGTTTAAATGAATATTAGGCGCATCTCACCAGGTTGTGAGGATTGCATGTGCCGTATTGTAACTGCTGTTTTTAAACATAAGGCACCTAAAAAATTGACAATGTTTCTTTCACAACATTAAGCCATTCTTATCAAATCTGAATTATGTTTATTATGATTGTGATATCGGTAAAGTATCAACAATTTGTCCTGTAACATAGAGAAGTTGTAAAGAGTGTGTCTATGATTCTTAGAAACATGAATCGGCTGATTATAATTACTCTATAACTCTTATACTGTACTTCTAGATTTATGTCGGTCTGGTTACACACCTTACAAAGAAACGTGTTACAAAGTTTTCAACGACACGCTAGAAACTTGGGATGCAGCAAAGGCGGCATGTGAAGCAGACAATGCCCAATTAGTCATGATTGAAGATACGTGTGAACAGCAATTTCTTCGCGACCTCGTTCCAGCACTCTCACCATACAAATACTGGATTGGGCTGAAAGACGTTGGGGTGAGTATGGCTATCTGACCCCGTTTCACTCGTAATCGCCGTAATGAACTGGCCATGCTAAACTACACGAGAAAGGGAACGTAACTTTGACAGGGCAAGTCTATGATTAATCACATGACATGCCGTTTATTATACTCCTTATGACTTCAATTATAACAATGTATATGTTCTAGGGTACTGATACTTTCAAGTGGACAAACGGGTCATCAGCGTCTTTTACAAAATGGCTACCAAACAGACCCGGAACAAGTGTGATTGAAGACTGCGGAGCAGCGGCTTTTGTAGATGTCTACGATACAAGGGATGTCAGTACTGATCTTGGTGACTGGGACATAATGGACTGCACCGCTATCCTACCAGCTATATGCGAGTATCATATGTTAGATTTTGAATGCGGTACGCTAAATCCATGGTTATTACGTACTGCACAAGACCGTTTTTCTGCAGCCAAACATTAACCGATAAACCTTAACCGATGATCTTAACCGATAATTAACCGAGTTAAGTTCATGTGGAAACGGGGTTTAACTGATTCCGCTCCATGGAAACCACTAAATGACCTCTGCAATTTTGTAATAAAGAAACGCACACATTTTCTATTAGAAAGAGGGTTTCAGCAAAATAAGTAAGGTTGTCCATTTAGTACGTTTTTTTTCTTCAGAAACTTCAGTACTAAGGTATGCAAAAGAAGCTTTGATGAGGTACAGCAAATGGACCGAATCTCAGACAGGCGTCTGCCATTATGATGGGGGATCTAGCCAGTGCGATGGTTGCGTGGCTGGTGCTCATAAGTGTGAAAACGGAAAACATACTGTGTGTGTCAGTGATCCTAGTAAATGCCCAGTTCCAGGTAAGTTTGGAAAAAAAGTATCTATAGTATAGCTAATATTGCACAAGAAGTTCCGTCGCATCATTAGAAAAACTCTAAGAGCTTAAATATATATAATACTTCTCAATCTACAATACATGTCTCAGTAATGTTAAAACATATCTAAATTAGTCTAAACGAATATCCCCGAGCACGACTCGTTCCTATTTAACATGGTTTTATCCGTGTTACTTTTAGGAACTTGTCGAAGAATCAACACTTAAGATAATTATTTTTCACACAATACAATCTATCGATTTTTAAAAATTATTTCAACAGATTATTATGACCGGGGTTTTGTCATAACTAAGAAGTTGGACAATCCGGATAACGACGTCATTTTTGCTTGTAACCCTTCAGTTAGACGTCTATCAGACAAGGTTGTTCCGTCCTGCTATGTACAAGATAATCCACCAGATGGACGCTGGAAAGGTAAAAAAATGAGGATTGTTTTCGTAATTTACCTCAAAGAATAGCACTGACCTGAGGCTGGCTGATATATTAAAACCTTCCATACTTAGAGCCTAACTAGCACGGGCCATCATACACATTGATATGGACAGCAAGAGGAATCTTTAACTTGATAAATCAATAAGTAATATGCCTAACACTGACACTTTCTCCTGGAGATCTTTGGATTTGCAGACATCAATGAATTGTTAGGCCTAGGCCTAGATGTCTTTTGTCAATACATCCTGCTTTGAATGCCTAACGGCCACACAATAATATCTTTCTCATATTTTCCAAAAAAGGAACATTGAATTTATTAATATTTTTCTTTTTTCAAAATGAAAAATCTATCCCTATTATACTATTATCATTTATAATAAGTATAAAAATATAAATATTCTTCAATAGCTCTACCAATGAACCTACACAATGTCATTGGATCTGACCAGCTCACAGGAATTATCTATGGAATTCACATGGACATGCGCAGTTACATGCGCAGTAAAGATCATGGTGCAACGTGGGTGTTTATCAGTAAAGACGCCTGGGACTCTTTGACAAAAAGTTTACCGGACTTCAAGACGGCTGGAACTAGTGAAAACAACTGGCTGTGTGAGTTTATATCATTATTTAGCTCCCACTAAGGTATCACTGTCATGTACGTCCAATGCGAGTAATGTGACGCCTCATCTGAACTGTCGTTTGTGATTGGTCAAACTTGAGCTACCTGTCTTTGCTTCAGTGTTTGAAAACTGAAATAATTACACTATAGTGCATTGTTTTAAGTACCACAATCTTAAATGTTAAAAATTGGCTGACCATTGAATAGAACGAAATAACCAGTTCTACGTCATACGAAATCAACTAATAAACTGGCAAGAGTGTACTTTTGTGATAATGATGATTAGGTTTTATGCTAATGTGCTTATTTAACACTTTTCTATCTTTTCAACAGATGATGACAGTGGTCTGAAGTATAATGGAGTTTTGAAAATGAAAAAAGACTGCTGCTAAATCATGACATTTCATCTGCCCGATTCTAAGTCATATTCAACTTTCGCAAATATTATGCAATTATAGATTTCCGTCCTATCAGGTCAATCGAAAATGTAACTTTGAAATTTACAAATATTTTCAATTCATACTTAATTGTTTTAATTTTAATATGTTTGGTATTTGCATTGCGTATCGGAAAGTATTGCTATAAATTATTCAAAATTCAATTTTGTTTTCACATGAGTAGATCATTTTTGATTGTAGTGTAGTACTATTAATGGCGATTCGGCCTAATAATAATAAAATAATATGTTTTTGTCACGAATGACGTTTCATACATATATAAAATCTTGTTACAAAATGCCGGGCCACGATTTTTTTTCTTACATAAGTTGGGATCCCTCATAAAACGTCACAAAATAAACTTGAATAATTCATTAGTTGTTCACAATTCACTTGATTGCCTTCGTGCACTCTTCTTCACACACACCACCATCGCGCGTTGCATACTACTTCTAGGCCTTAGCTAGCTCTCTCTCGCTCTTCCACGGCCTGTTCGTTCAACAAAAGAAGAATGGCTTCTGTTACTGCATGTGAGGTGTGTTCACCTTCAGCGTTCAGCTTTGATGCCAAAAAGAAATCCGTTCTCAATAGCCAAACACATCACGCAAAGCACCTCATGATATTGCAAAATGTGCCGAGGCTAATCGACAGCTAGGCAAGACACATTCAACTAAGTAGTAATTGGATATAGCCCAAAGAAAGCTTAGACCCATGATAATAAAGAATGTGTATAATTTTTGTGTAATGTCATTTTTTAATTCTGCTATTTTATTGCTCAAAGGAACTTTAAAAATGCGCGTATATGAACATATGAGTTGGAAAGATTAGACCCACGAGAATAATGAATGTATATCATTTGTGTAATGTTAATTTTTAATTCTATTCTATTATTAAACAGTACATTAATTAAAGTATGCATGTACTCAAAGGAAACTTTACAAAACATCTATATTACACAAGAGATGAAAAGATTAGAACCACGAGAATAAAAAAATGTACATAGGGCCTATTTTTGTGTAATGTAATTGTTTAATTTTGCTTACTTACTCGGACTGTGTCATACCTAACACACACACACGTCACACACTAACTAGAATAGACATGGGCTGTAGAGACTTATAATTATTAATAGAAACTATAATTTTATATTAAAACTAAGGCTATACTAAACTTTATACTACAGCAACTTACGCTGTCTACTACTACACCGCACGTGCTTTACGTCCTACAGATTCCAAGATTTCTGTAATAGTATTTCCAGCCATTTTAGTCATAGAGCACGTGCGGTGTAGTAGTAGACAGCGTGAGTTGCCGTAGTATAATGTTTGAATAGCCTTAGTTTTACAGCCGTCTAATAAATGTCACGTGATATTCGATTTTGTCGATAGGTGGCGATATAAATTACGCAATATTTGACTGCATGACGATTGGTGTGTACTGCATGACGATTGGTGTGTACTGCATGATGTTTGGTGTGTACTGCATGGCGATTGGTGTGTACTGCATGATGTTTTGTGTGTACTGCATGACCATTGGTGTGTACCGCATGACCATTGGTGTGTACTGCATGACGATTGGTGTGTACTGCATGATAAATGTAAACTGAAGGCAGAGGAGGCGTTCCATAGTATGAGATAGGCCTAGAATCGTATCACAGTTGTAATCACTTGTTGCTATACGCTTGGGTGCACACGGAACAACAAATTTAACTGATGAATTATTCATGTTTATTTTGTGACGTTTCAACTTATGTACCAAAAAAAACCGCTGCCGGGCCACTGGTGGCACTGCGTAAAAATAATAAGAATTATATCAATTAAGAATATTATATTTGTAGCTAGATTTTGTAATTACAGTACAGCTATTGTTATTTATCTTACGTGTAATGACATTTAATAATTCGTATTTTTAAATCCTAAAAATGTATTAGGCCTACAATTGTAATTGCATAATTGATTTTACTAAAATAATTATAATTTTCTTAATATTGTATATCATTCGAATGAAATATGGTTATCAGTGTAGCAGACCAAAGCACTTTTATTCTAAAAACCCCGATAATCTACACATTCCTACATAGTTAAATCAGTTATTGCGCATGCGCGCATCAAACTGTAATATGTATCTGTATCAGACTGTATCCTTGACGTAAAAACACCATTGCTAGTTATCGCGTACGTTAGTCAGGGGTCAGAGGATCAATTATTAGCGAAGGGCGCTTTGTAAAAATATTTTCAACGTTCATGATGTTCAATTTATTCTAATTAATCATGATGCATCGTCCGATATGTGTTCAGTCTTAAACAAGATATATAACATGCAAATGGCTTAACATTTTATTTCACGTTTTGTCTTATGATGTTCGGTAAGAATTTGCACAATCCAGCGTATGGTTGAAATGAGTGAATACTTTAGTCTTACGTATAGTAGATATAAAGCATTCTTTGATCGAGTACAGGTCAAACTCGGTGCTTTCTGAGTTGGCCGAAGGCTAAACTAAGCCTGTAATAGTGCAACTTGCCTGTTATTGAGAAACGTCAACAACACATATGGGCTATGTGAATTATGCGGATTAAACTACAGGCCTAATAATAATGAAGTGCACAGCCTATATTTTAGTAACGTCACTACAGTATAAGTTCTCATATTAGAAACATATTGAGGGTGGTCGCTTGTTCCGTGACCTAACTTGCTACGGCCTAGGTCATCTTCTAAAACATCGAATTTGATTTAACGAAAATATAAAAAGTTACCGTGTTTAAATAAGTATTTTATTATTGCTAATTGTTAAATGGTGTAGTGAATTGAAGGAGATGATTATTGATTACGCACTGTATCTAGGTAACTTAAATTGTTTATTTCAACTGTATCTTAGTTACCATGTAAACGTAATTTAACGCTTAAATAAAGTTGTCGAAAAAACAGTCATTGTAGGTGTTTTTTCCTATTATGTACATACATTATACACTTACATGCGCGTACATATTTTAGTCTTTAACAACAAAACAGACATGGCTATAAAAACATGAAGCTGAAGATGTTTATGTAAGCAAACACCATAAAATTATACATGGCAAATTGCAGATAACGACACTGAGGGCGGTGTTATTTAATATTTTCGCCCATGAAGATAAATATAACTAAGAATAAGAATATAATAAGTTTTTATGACGTCACCGATATACCGATTTTCCTGACAATCAATATGCATGTTCTTTTTTTGTATATACCTATCTGGAAAACCCTTTCTGGACGCTGCAAACAAAATAACTTATATACAAAGCCAGGTTCCCAATACGACGCTACACAAAGAAATAAATAATTTGACCAATGACGACGCGTGGATTTGAAATACCATCTCATGACCACTGATCCGGGCGTCGAAAATGTTATTTCTCGAGTAACAAAACAACTTGATGCGCACAGTGGAGAAAGAAAGAGATCATGCTAGAGATCATGGAATGAAGCTAAAGCTAAAGTTAGAAAAAGAACTTGTTAAAGAGAACATCCTGTAGCCTTATGGGACAATTGGTCCAAAAAGGCCATTTTACAGTTTTAATAAAGTTAAAAATCAACAAATATTATTATTTCACTTATGAAAAGACAAAAGAAACATTTAATTTTAAATTACTTTTTTTCTACAACATATCTTTAATGGGTACAGTAGCGCACAGTTCTAAACTAAGTCATATTTATTATCACTGTGCGCATTGCAAGTACAACGAAAATGGTTAATGTAGCGCAAATCAGTGCTAAACTATATCCTATTATTATTATCACTGTGCTTTAATACAACCAAAATGGGTATAGTAGCGCACAGTGCCAAAACTAAATCCTATTTATTATCACTGTGCGCAAGTACAACCAAATGATGAATATTTATAAGTGTAATGGTACAAATAATGGCATGAGGTGAATGATGAAAGGTTATATAGGTACAGGTGACAGCCGAGTTGATATTTAACCTTTCATCATTCATCTAAATAGATTCCTGTTATTTGAATAAAATAAAAGGTAGGCCTAGCCAAGGCTATGTATAGCTGCGATACGTCAGCACTGACTCTACTACTTTCTAGCACTCGTTTTGAAAAGTAGACGCAAGGCAAACTTAACCATGAACAAACGAAGCATAAAAGTACCTTGTCTATTACTGTATTATTATTCCCACAAGAAGTAGAAAACAATGAGTATATAGATCATGGTTACACGTTGTAGCTACTACACTTAAAATTAGCCTACCGATAGGCCTACCTAGGCCTATATCAATGTCGGCAAAGCATAGGGTTTACTAGTAAGCCTAGAAGACTTGGGCCTAGTATCCTTGCTGATTTTGTAATTTTACATGTAGGCTGAGACAACAACTAGTTGTTGTCTCAGAGGTAAGCTACTACAGTGCTACTTTAAGATCAATCGCGGCAGATTTCGAACATTGGCAAATTAATGTTTTTTAAACCCAAAGGGTACTACAATTTACAAACAATTTGTATTTTAATGTTGTAATTACATTGATTAATAATCTTGTAATATTTCTAGGAGATCGTTTAATTTGAATTCAGAAAAGTAATAATTAAATTCGTCGCATAAAGTTTTGTTCGTCGCCATAGCAGCTCAGAAAAATATAAAATATTAACCATGCCACCAAGATAAGTGCGCGCGAAAGCATAGCCAACAAGGTTAAAGGTTGATGAGCATGTACGGTAAACATAGATTAGGCACGCGACCGTTTCGTTGTTACGACGGTTAATTAAACTGTGTTTATTTTGTAACATTGGAGGCGGTCCGCGCTCTGTCGGTTAGAGACATGGAATCTTTGATCTCAAACTGATGCATATCCTGCTATTCCTTAATTCAATGGTATGATGTAAGTTAATTAATGTATTTATTCTGTATTTTTTTGAAGACAATAACATATTATAAAAGTTTACTTGTGTGTGTTATCAACTACAAGTACAATGTTGTTGTGCATATAAAGTACTTAATTAGTCCGCCAATGTATATGTTAACCAGTGAAAACCTCATACTAAGATTGGAATGGAATGTGCAAACACTATTAAGACATGGAAAAAAGAAAATGTCAAGATGGAAATGGAAAGGGAGAATCTTAACATATTAGGTATTTGTGAAACAAGACTAGCTAAGTATGGAGATATAGATGTTTAAGGATTTAGACTGGTGATGATAAACAAGGACAGCATGGAGTTGGAATCCTCTTAGATAAAGAGTTTGGAAAGAAAGTTATAGAAATTAAATGTATAAATGAAAGACTAATGATGATCAAAATTGAAGCACTTCCTGTTATTCTAGTGGTTATACAACAAATAGTGAAGAAGAAGAGAAAGCTTACTAGATAGTTGTAGGGATGAGGATATTATTCTGATGGGAGACTTCAATGCTGTAGTAGGTGAACAAATTGAAGAAGAAAAATAATAATAATATAATAATAATAATAATTTAGGTATTTGTATAGCGCCAGAATCAACTAAACCGAAATAAAAATCAAAGGCGCTTATATTGGATGTTAAAAAGATGCGTTTTAGGTTCTTTTTTAAAAATAGCAATAGAAGTTGATTTAGTAAAATGACGAGGGAGACAATTCCAAAGAGAAGCAGCAGAGAACATAAAAGACCTTTCTCCATAAGATTTGGTGTTAATTCTAGGAACAAGTAGTAGGTTTGATCAGCCGAACGAAGACAAGCAGGAGGGGTGTAGGAGGGAAGAAGATCACGGAGATAAGTAGGTTGTTTAAGAAGTAGCGCTTTAAATTAGTAAAAGGATCTTATATTTTATACGGGAGTCAATAGGTAGCCAATGGAGGTTATAATTAATAGGAGATATGTGTGAGGATCTTCTAGTAAGAGTTAGAATGCGTGCAGCAGTGTTCTGGAGACGTTGATGTCGATTCATTAAAGATTTCGGTAGGGCAAAAAAAAGAGAGTTGCAAAAATCAAGGCGAGAAGTGACAGAGGCATTTATTAATGTAGAAGCAGTACACTTTGACATATACTTTCGAATGCGAGCAATGTTACGTAGATGGAAGTTAGTAGTTTTTGTAACATGACTTATATGTTTGTTGAAGGATAATAATCCATCAAAATAAACCCCAAGATTTTTAACAAAAGGTGATGGAAAAATCGTACAGGAATTAAAAGAAATCGATGAAATATTGAATTTGGAACGTATGTGTTTGGTGGAAAAAATGATAAATTCGGCTTTAGAATTGTTAAGCAAAAGCATGTTGGATGATATTTTAGAGAGACAAATTTCAAGTCGTTTAGTTATATCATGAGATTCAGAAGAATTAAAATCGACATATATTATACCTGTAAGTCATCAGCATAATAGATGGTAGTGTAAATTGTATTCTTTAATAATTTCAGTGAGAGGGGAAATATACAGAGAAAAAAGCAAGGGCCCAAGGATAGAACCCTGTGGAACTCCGCATTCAAGGCTCTTAGGAGCAGATCTAGTATCATTGATTTCTACGCACTGGGTCCGGCCGGTAAGATCGAAACCAATCTAAAGCACTATTAGACACTCCATAGTAATCTGAAAGACGACAAAGAAGGATTTTATGATCAACAGTGTCGAAAGCAGATGAAAGGTCTAGCATAACAAGTGCAACAGCACGCTTTCGATCCAAGGCACAGACAATATCATTATGAATTTTGGTGAGGGCAGTTTCAGTACTGTGACCAACTCTATATGCCGACTGACATGGATTTAAAAAATTGAGTCGAGTGAACGTCAAATACAAGTACAATTGTGTTGTGTTCATGTGCATTTAAAGTACTTAATTAGTCCGCCAATGTGTATAAAATTAATTTTAATACTAGCGTTATTGCTATTTTTAACCTAGAAATTAATGAAAATAAATTCATAACTCATTGTTATTTTCCTATTATACACACATACATTAACATGAACATTAATTCTAACCCGTATTAAATACTAATATCCCAATCCTTGGGTTGAAGTTATAGGCTACTTTTCATAAATGTTTAATGTCCCATATGATTATACATCGAACGAATGCTATCGTCTAAACGGCAAGTTATGTATTATAGAAACGCAGAGGATTGATTTTTGCAATCTTCAAACAATAAACGCGCGCTGTCATCCTTGGGATATTGAAGATGACCTTTTCATTCATTTTTTTCTAAAGCATTATATATCGAACAAATGCTATTTCTACCTGTTGAATGCTTAAACAAAATGATGCGCGCTTTGCAAAATTAGCTCGATCATCAAAGAGATGGTCTATTGCAGATGATTGCTGTTTGCAATCTTCATGCTTAAACAACAAGGCCAACAGCCATTAAGTCGCGTGCTACAATGCATAGTGATACCGGACCGACAGACAGACCGACAGACCGACCGACATAGTGAACTATAGAGTCGCGTCCACGCGACTAATAAACGCGCGCTGTCCTTGGGGTCTTGAAGATGAGTTTTAATTATTTTTTTTTTTCAATTCAACGTAAACATTTATTTTCTTTATTTCAAGCAATAACAATAAAACAAATCAATAAGGTATTAAAAAAGAAAGTACGAGTTTCAAATAATACATTTCATAAATATATATACATATAGCCTGTATAGACTATTTTCACTTCACTCAATCAATAACAATAAAACAAATGAATAAGGTATTATTTTCTAAAGCATTATACATCGAACGAATGCTATGTATACCTGTTGAATTAGTTCGATCGACAAAGAGATGGTCTATTACAGAGGATTACTGTTTGCAATCTTACAACAATAAACGCGCGCTGTCCGTGGGGTAGTGAAGATAAGCTTTTCATAATTTTTTTATAATGCAATATATATCGAACGAATGCTATTTCTACCTGTTGAATGATTAAACAAAATGATGCGTGCTTTGTCAGATTAGCTCGATCGGTGTTTATATGTGAATATAAAGTACTTATTGTCAGTCTTAATTATGTATTAAATTAATTTTAATGAATATAGCGTTATTATTAACAAATCGCAACGAGATAGCGTTAGTTATAATATTGCGACCGTGTGATATACAGCATATTCGTTCTTGACGACGTAATTGAACATTGTTTATAAACAGACTGTGAAGTTAAATTGTTTTAAACAAGGCCAACAGCCATAAGTCGCGTGCTAAGCATAGTGATACCAGACCGACCGACCGACCGACCGACATAGTGAACTATAGAGTCGCGTCCATGCGACTAAAAATGGCCTATTGGAAATTCGTCTGTTTTTTTCTTTCTGTACTTCTACATTTATGTAAAGGTATGTTATTAATATATTTTAGTATTTACCAATGCTGTAAATGTAAAGGCTGGTCTGACTAATTGCTTCTACATTTAGGAAGAAACTTTATGTTTTTTGTTCTCTTTTGTGGCGTAAACACCACTTTTATTCACATTCATTATCTTTCATGTCAACAAAACATTATCACATTTGTGTTAATTCCTAATGTCATCATAATTGTATAAACTTTATCAGTAACATTTTTAAAACATTGTATTCCGTATTACCTCCTTTTTAAAATAATTCCCTTATATGTTGCTATAATACTCTTCCAAAAGAATTTTAAAAAGTTAATACAAAGACGTTTGGTCTAAATAACCAAAGTAGGTTACTGTGTATTGTACGAATTTATTATGAATTACTTCGTTACTGTTATTAATATTATTTTAAACAATGTTTTCCGGAATTGAGTATTATAACATTATTAAACATTTTTAATAATCACAATTTATTTAAAACGTTGAAATTATAATTTTCCTTGTGGTTCTTGTTATTCGTTCACACACTGGTGACGGTAAATTAATCAAAAATATCGTTGACTAGATATGATATTAAATAATTTTTCCTAAAGTATTATACAATCTACCACATGTACGCATATCGAGCAAAAAATATTGGCACGTCACGAGCCGCGCAAGGCACGTCGTGAAGACGAAATATTGAAAGGTGATTTTCAGGCGTGAAAGACACTTAATATAATAATAATAATAATAAACAGTATTTATATAGCGCCTAATGGATCAGTGACCCCTCTAGATGCTTTACATTAGACCTTAACTAATGGTAATAAACTATCCCCCGCCGGACACCATTCCGGTATTTCTTAGTATTTCTTATTTCTTAGACTTAAGGCGTAACTACAGTTATTTTTATATATATTTTGATAGTGTGAGTAAAAGATACTTACATGAAACCTATTAATATGACTATAGAGTGAATGCTTTTAATAATTTCCTAGAGATCGGCCTTTAAGTTTTTCTTTTTATTTATATTTTCCTTTTAGGTAGACAGGGTAACCCTTCTAATTAAACCCACCGGCAAGTTAGTATCCAGATGCACTCTAAAATATTTTATTATACTTAACTAAGTTAAACACTTAAAATATAACTTTCAATATAAAAAAATAATAAGATAGAATATATTTTTTTAGGTTAAATTTAAAGGAATTAATATTGAAAGACTCTTTTAAAACAGAAGGTAATTCAAAATGTAAATGTGTCGCAAAATAACTAAAAGAATGGCGGAAACATGTTAAAATGTTAATTTAGGTACCTGTAAGTCGCCTCTTGCCTCCTCTGCAAAATCGCTTTTTTGTGTGCATAGGTGTTGTATTTGATTAGTTCATGTGTTTATTTATGAATCAGCAAAGAATTTTATCCCAATAATTAATGTTTAATAGAATAATAATAATTAGTGTGTTAATGTTTAATTTTGTTATACTTATTGTTTATTTAGGTTTTATATTCAAGTAAACGTTTTTTTTAATATTTTAATAATACAGGTGATGTTATGTTTGTTGTCAACAAGGATCCTCCTGGAATATATATGACAAACATTTCCAGTGACAATGCAAATTTGATTTTAGCATCAGTTATTCATAATGTCGAATTAACTAAACCTATCGCTATCGATTATGATACCAGCACATTAACCCTGTATTGGTCTGATGTCAGCAAGTACACCATTGAACGGTTTTCACTTGTCACTAACCAACATGAAGTGTTTGTGTCTTTGGGATCAAATTCTCGTAATATTATATTCATTTTTTACATGTTTTATTAGGAAAAATAAGCATCATGATATTTTGTAGCATTTGTTTCGCTAACTTTTAAATCAAATTGTATGCAAAGGAAATGTATATTTTTGTTAATGTTCGTTGGATTTATATCGCCTAAATAGACCAAATCTTTTCAAGGTTGAACCAAGTGTTGTTGTTTAATAATCATAATTAAACGTTTGAGGATACTAAACTAAAATAATGTCGTTAAGAATTTACGTTTTACATCTTTTTGCATAGGTGATGTTATAAGTATAAGCACCATTTATCAATTCCTCTGATTTTTTCAGAAATAATAATAGATAACGAGGTCGGATTTAGGATTCCTGAATCGAAAGATTTCAGTAAGCGTTGATGACAGATGTGAGGTTAGGAAAGATAGCGCCTAGTCCAAAAGAGTAGCAGAAGTTAAACCATTTTACAGCATATTTATAATTTGTATTGGCCAATCTTTTATATCCCGCTTTCGCAAACAAAAATCTTTTTTTTTTTCATTTCCTCTGCATACAAGAACTAAAAAACCTGGGATAATAAAGGGTATAATATAATCAATAAATACTAGAAATCAAAACACCGAACATAATTAATAATAAAACCTACAGAAATAAACGTATAAGATCATTATGAATATCATAAACAGAATTTTACAAAAAAATCAACTAAACAGTAAAAGTAACTGTTAAAAACAAAATGGAATACAATCAATATATCATGCTCTGTAAAAATAAAGACATTATCTAATTATTTTATAAATAAATTGCCACGAAATCTAATGACTACTTTACTGCAATAGGATCAATGTTCTTGTAAAACCCAAGCTATCTCTTGCAATGTCACTCACTAATATCTAAGGAATCCCACTAAAACTTGTTTGTACCTAAATCTTCAAAAGAGATTCTTGAAAATTATAATCTAAAGTAGTGCCGGTCTTGACGTTGTTGAACTACAATAATAAAAGAAATTGAATCTTTTTTACAAGAATACAAGGATACAAGGAAACTTTAGTCATCTCAACTTGGGAAATTGTGTTGCTGTCTTATAACAATGCCGTAAAGAAAAGAGAAATGATAGGCCTAATACATAAGTGTGATAAAAATAATAATAATAACAATAATAGTGTATCGTAAAAAATTCCCCTATCTTTGATATCTTCATTATAGTCTCGTATGCCCCTAGGGAGGAAGGAGAGACGATGGCGTTCAGTGGATCCCCGTGGCGGCCTCAGTCTACCACTACGTTCCATAAGGCAGTCGGCAATGTCCGAGTTAAGGGGATGACTAACATCATTCCATATCACTCTAAACATATTGCGCAACCGTTCATGATAGACCGAGTCCACCACAGGTAATTCACATCCAACCATCCTCCCTGCCCTCCTCACCAACCTGTCTATTCTATCCCTAATCACTGACAAATAAAACATACGAAGGATGTGGCTATCGACATTAAATGAGCGTAGTTTACGTACTATAATGTGGTCTATGTGTTCCCCCAGGACAGATATTCATCAAAAACCACCCCCAGATACTTAAAACTAGATACCCTCTCTACTTTAGCATTCTTTATTAGCACGTCTTTAGCCTCGACACTCTTTTTAGTCCGGAAATCTATCACCATCTCTTTGGTTTTTGAGACGTTCAATTCCAAATAAATTAAATCACAATATTCTACAAATCGTTTAATTTCTGAAATATACTGAGAATCATCATCCCCCCTGATTAACCCAATGAGAGCAGTGTCGTCAGCGAATTTAATAGCAGGACAGGAGGTTTGGTCATTAGATCTAAAGTCAGTGGTATAGACTGAAAATAGAAATGGAGCCAACACCGTACCATGGGGTACGCCTGTGTTTGTACAAATTAAATCCGAGATGGCTCCTGTACTTAACTTAACATATTGACTACGATTTACTAGAAAATTATATATAAAGAATATTAGTGAGCGCGGGAGTTCCATATTAAACAATTTATTAATTAGAAGGTGAGGTTGGATAGTGTTGAAGGCAGAGCTAAAGTCATAATACATGATTCTCACAGAGTGACCGAATTTAGCTACGCCTTCAAGATGAGAGTATATCTTTTTGAGCATTTCAGTATTTCGTGAACTTCTGTACGCGAATTGCAGTGGGTCTAAATATTGGGAGATTAACGGCTTTAACTTATTGAGGACAATCCTTTCACACACTTTCATAACAACAGAGGTCTCCGAACGCATAATTAAATAATGTTCCCATCATAAAATGTCCAACTTTTCATAAAATAAATTATCGTCGGTTTAATTATTACACTGCCTTGCTTTTTTAAGATACGCCTTAAATTATATTGTATAACATACCTTTTATTTTCTACGTGAGCAAGCATTACGAACAACTATAGTTTAAATAGCGACTTGAAAAACGTTAACCAAAGGGTATCGCAACTCCTGAATCATGAACTACCGTACACTGTTATGCAAATGAGTAGAATGCTGACGTCATCCATTAAAGTAAACGTTTTCGTCCTCGTGCTAAAGTTTCGTAAAATATAATACATAACCCTAGTAGAGGGTTGAGCATCATTTGAAATGTGTTAAAACAGTTATAGTCTATAGCATATCAAGTAAATTAGATGGTTGAGATTGCAGTAATTATTTAATTGTAATCATTATTTAAGGTGTGCGTAATTTAGCCGTTGATGGAGCTGGAAAAAAACTTTATTGGACAGATTTTGGCAAAAAACTAATTGAAGTAATCAATCTGGATGGAACAAGCAGAACAGTTCTATTTGAAACAGGATTACAGTGGCCACAAGCAATTGAGATAGATACAGCTAACGGGTATGTCACTCTCTCTTAACGTACATCTATCTATTGTTTTCACTCATCCAAAGGAGATGAACTGTGTGATCACATCTTAGAAAACTGTATATTATCAATGCATCTAAACCATACATTTAAATTCGTTCAAATTTAATAATAAGAATTTAAAAAAAAAGAATGATTGCCTTTACGTTTAAAACATTCAATGAATTGAATTTCATTAATAACATCTCCACTTAAGCAGTTTTGTAAGTTTCTATACTTTTCATTCACACCCGATTCTCTGCACCGTATCGTACAATCTGTCCAGCATAGGCCAATTCTATATTAATACATTGCCGCATGTTTCACATGGCGCCTGTACTACATTATGGTTAAAGTTAGGTTAGGCTTATACAGGTGTCACATGTGATACAGATATAACACTGTATTGAACCACTTGTACTGTATCATAATCTAAATTAGTAAAAGACTGGCCGTAATAAAGTAATAAATCTGGATTCTTATTAGTTATTAACAACAACGACAACGACAACGACAACGACAACGACAACGACAACGACAACGACAACGACAACGACAACGACAACGACAACGACAACGACAACGACAACGACAACGACAACGACAACGACAACGACAACGACAACGACAACGACAACGACAACGACAACGACAACGACAACGACAACGACAACGACAACGACAACGACAACGACAACGACAACGACAACGACAACGACAACGACAACGACAACGACAACGACAACGACAACGACAACGACAACGACAACGACAACGACAACGACAACGACAACGACAACGACAACGACAACGACAACGACAACGACAACGACAACGACAACGACAACGACAACGACAACGACAACGACAACGACAACGACAACGACAACGACAACGACAACGACAACGACAACGACAACGACAACGACAACGACAACGACAACGACAACGACAACGACAACGACAACGACAACGACAACGACAACGACAACGACAACGACAACGACAACGACAACGACAACGACAACGACAACGACAACGACAACGACAACGACAACGACAACGACAACGACAACGACAACGACAACGACAACGACAACGACAACGACAACGACAACGACAACGACAACGACAACGACAACGACAACGACAACGACAACGACAACGACAACGACAACGACAACGACAACGACAACGACAACGACAACGACAACGACAACGACAACGACAACGACAACAACAACAACAACAACAACAACAACAACAACAACAACAACAACAACAACAACAACAACAACAACAATAACAATAACAATAACAATAATAATAATAATAATAATGCATTAATACCACTCAATAAAGGAAGTAATAACACATTTCTTTCACATATTCGTAAATCATTAATAACTAATCTGTTTCAGTAATTTCGTAAGTTTCAATATATTTTTTTTCCGTAGAAGGGATGTGAACTACTTGTAACAGAACGTTAATGTAGTAACATATATTATCTTATAATTAGATACCTGTACTGGACTGATAGAGACAACGGTGTGATAGAGCGAGCGAAGTTAAATGACTTGAGTACAAGGACCGTGTTAGTAACAAACGTATCAAATGCAAAAGGACTTGTTTTAGCAGTTCCCGGTAAGTTACTCTTGACCATGAATGCATGTAAGTTATAAAATCGTATACCGATTAGACATGGCGATGGTTGATAGGTGCTATAGATGTTACAAAATATATTCTTTACACGTGAAGCTATATATAATCCTTTTAACATTTTAACATAATTAAAAAGTATAATTATATTAAGGATAAGCACGCATATGATCCATGACATTTCAAGTTGTCAGAACCTATACAATATTCACAATTTAAATGATGTAGAAAGTGCTTGGGTAATGTTCCGCGACTCTTTTTTAAATATAAGTAATAAACATGCGCCTTTAACAAATACCAGAGTAAAAAATAGATGTTCTCCCTGGATGACACCTGAAATAATTAAGTTAATGTACAAAAGAGATTATATTAAAAGTAAGGTAAATGTAAATCCAGAATTAAAATCTGAATATAGAAGACTCAGAAACTTGGTAAACACTAAAATAAAAAAGGCCAAGGCCAAGCTTTACCACTGTTAATATAAAATACTAAAATAATCCCAAACAAATTTGGAACGAGTTAAATAAAGTAACTGGGAAAAAGAAATGCAATACAAGCACTAATGTTGATTGCAATAACTTTAATGAGTATTTTACCAACATCGGAGTTGAAATGGCAAATTCATTTGATAACAGGCCAGGTGTATCTAGATGGAATAATCCACCATGTATATATTCTTTTAATTTTACAAATATTGATGCAAATACTATCAAAACGAGATTGTACAAATTACCTGAAAAAAACCTCGATGTATTAGAGTTTCATAGTAAGCTTTTGAGGTTGGCGGCGCCATATATCTCATAGCCATTATGTCACATTGTAAACCTTTCCCACATTGTAAACCTTTCCCTTATGTCTGGGCGTATCCCAGGTGATTGGAAAGTTGCAAGGACGACCCCAATCTATAAGGGAAAGGGTAGTAAAGAGAGTATGAACAACTACAGATCAAAATCTGTTGTCGGTCATATTGCAAACATTATTGAGAGAGTTGTTCAGGAACAAATAATTACCTTTCTTGAGTCTTATGATTTAATTAATGTGGACCAATTTGCGTTTTTAAAAAAACATTCCACTGTAACGTGCTTACACAGAGTGGTTGATGATTGGTTGAAAAGTTTTAATGATTCTGAACTGATCGGCGCTTGTTTCTTGGATATATCTAAATGTTTTGATACGATCGATCACTCAATTCTTGTATATAAACTTGATAAATACGGTTTCAGTGAAAATGTTTTAAATTGGTTTGTAAATTATCTGAAAAACAGAAAACAGTTTGTATACTGCAACAATAGAAAATCTAAACTGAGAGATATTAACATTGGTGTTCCGTAAGGAAGTGTCCTAGGGCCAATCCTTTTTCTTCTATTTAGGCCTATTAATGATATTTCGCAGTCTGTTATAAAAGGAACTTGCAGCATTTTTGCTGATGATGTTGTTGTATACTACTGGTAATTCAACTAAGTCTGTAAACGATTCTCTACAAATAATCATGAATAATGTTAGTGAATGGTATAATAGAAACCACCTCTCAATCAATACAGACAAAACTAAGGTCATGTTACTCAGAAACAGTCGTTCAGTAGCTAATAACAACTGGATATTGAAATTGGGCCCACCAAAACTGAACAAGTTGATAGTATAAGATATCTGGGAGTTATTATAGATGAAATGTTAACGTGGAAACAGAATACCCAGTCTATCAGTAAATATATTGGGTATAAAATTACAATGTTGAGTAAAATGGCGGGATGTCTAAATAAATCATTATTAGAAACGTTATTTTTGAGTACCATACAACCTTGTAGTGACTATGCGAAAACTGTTTGAGGAAATACCTCTGAGCAAAACAAGAATATCTTGAAGTGTCTTCATAGTAGAGCGGCTCGCATTGTTACATTTTGTTGACGTGAGGGGTGATAACATAATTCAGGATCTCTCCTGGAAAACATTTGAAGAGAGAAGAGACTTTTATCTAACTAGTCTAATGTATAAATGTATCCACGGCTTAACTTGCGCCAACCAGATTGACAAATGAAATTGAACTAATTGGGAATGTACACACCCATTTAACGCGGCGTGGAGTAGAAAACTTAAATATTGTTATACCTCATTATACCCGTAGCAAAATGGATTCGTCTTTTAAAGTTACAGGCTGAAAAATATGGAATGACTTACCAGCAGATATAAAACATTCACCCACGATTATGTCCTTTAAAGCTAGATACAGATCTCATTTCTTTTCATAACATTTAACTTCCAGTTTATATTTGTTGTTGCTATTTCTACTACCACGATTGTGTATAATCCTGTATAAATATGTTGTTAAATAAAAAAAAATATAAATAAATAAAATGTAGTAGAGTCGGCGTCTTACTTTACTTCCTGACATTAGCGACTTTGCGTTCACACGACGCGCCAAGCGTCTTTCGAGTAAAAAGAACATTTTGCGCACGTTCAGAAACACATGAGCATGTGCAGAATGATCTTTTTACTCGTTAGGCACAAAGTATGTTGCTCAGACCCCATAATCAAAGCTATGCTTACAGTTGAGTACACTTTCCTTTTTCTCAATGAGTTATAACATTTTGTTTACATTGTATATTGTGATTCATTTTCTTGTGAACTTTTTTTATTTGAACTGAATGCATGCTAACCCATTTTTGCGCGCCTACTAAAAAGTCACGTACTTGAAAATCTCGTTTTGTTAAAACTTAATACGCATATTCAAGTACAGTATTCAATCGTATACTCTCATTTTTGTTTTTCACTATTCTCAAGATGGAAAGATGTATTGGAGTGATTACAGCAGTGGGTTAATTGAGGAAGCTAACCTTAACGGAACTAACAGAAGAACGATTATAACTGGGCTGGATCGCCCAAGTGGGATAGATATTTATGGAAAATATCTGTACTGGACAGACACATCGGGTGGTATATATCGAGTGGATAGAACAACTGGAGTATCATCAAAGGAAAGTAACGATAGTCGACTTAATAATCCAAAAGGCTTATATATTTTGAAAAGTAAATATTCTATTTTAATTTTCAAATGAAATTGCTAACTCAAATTGTAGTTAAAGATGCAAATGGCACACGTTTCATTAGCGTTGCTTTTATATTTCTATTTAGTATTGGCCTAGTAGGCCTATAATAGTAAAGTATATTTGTTGTCAACAAGCCCATTTTTAATTTACCTTTTTTAAGTACCTACACTCACAATTAAGTCAAATGTGCTGGTAAAAACACTCTTTAGAACAAAACAATGTAAGACGAAATTGGACGCGATGTTCACTCAGTTCCCGAAATAATTTTAAATCGACGAAATATTTTCGTGTTGTGATTCAAAAGGATACTGGAGGATTGGAGAGTAGGCCCTAACATATTAAACTATATTATTGGGCGAAAGTTGTTTAATTTTTGGCGAACAAGGGTTGCATCGAGTACATTTTGATAAAAGACGCATTCCATATATATTGTATATGGTCTATTTAAAGATGCATTGTCTCCCAAAAACATGAAAAATTTATTAAATCAGACTTTGAATATGTTATTTTGTAGTTTTAGTTAGTTTAGTTAATCACTTCAATAGAAAAAAAAACGTTAAAAAATCATGTTTTCACTTATAAAATGACAAAATAAATTCAACCAAAAATCAAAAAATGAATCCTAAATGGACCTATATGGCGATCATTTTTGTTGTCTTTAAACGGGTAGAAATCTGAAAAAAGTCGATTATAATAATTTAAGCGGCTAGCTTTGAATACCGACATGCATTGCGCGCAGATTGTTTCGTTTTGCTTTTCAATGATAAACCCAAAATAGAGGCGATTGTGAATAAATTTACCAGATCTTCCCCGTTCTGTAGTAATGGATTCTGCCAAAAAATGAAAGACAACGCGAGGATGTATTTTTCTAATGGGAACCAAGCTTTAAATTAATAATGAATAATTGTTTAAAACAATATGATTCAGATTCAAACAACTGTATTTAGGCCTACACATTATTGCCAACAAACTGTTAGGTTGGACACAACGAAATAATTATGCAAACAAAATTAATCAATATCCTTTAGATGAGGAATTTAACTATTATAAAACGATATAAATGTAATTGATAAATAATTAAATAATGTGATAGCAGACCATCGTATAGATAAATTTATAATACACCTGATTGTATTCTTGCAATTTTATTAGTCTATTATGCCTCGTTAAATAATGCAGTCAGTCTTTCAACGAATAAACATTAATTATTTGTATAATAATTGTTCTTAATTTTATTGTTATTATCTAATTGTTTATTGATATCGGCAACTGATACTTTCAGCTCCCATCATCAGCGTGGGTGCGGGCGCAACCGTAGAAGATTCGACAACCTACTACGGAATTGGAGATGAAGTAAAGACAGACTTCTTGGTAAACACTACTGGGTCAGGAACAGGCTTGAAAGTCACCCTTACAGCTGAGAATATGGAGGTAATTAACTAAAAAGGAACACATATATTGTATATATACAGTGTTTGTGACCATGCCATTAATTTATATATCAAATGTCTATATATAATCTTTTGGCCGTAATGTTTTCCACTTCGTTGTTTTTTTTTGGTGGTACTGTATTCATGCAATACTTGCATACAGCATCGGAAATAACGATTATTAGTCTTTCAAAATGTGCACAGTCGTTGACATGTGCGTCGATGATTCTCAGTTGAGAATGCATATGAAGGGTATTATGAGTTTATTATAGAAAAAGTAGAATGGGAAAACTCCGTAGTCGCATAATGGGTGAAATTCGCGTATACGTCACATGTGTACGTGTAGTAGCGAGACGGTATTTCCGCGCGTGATCCGGATTTTCTATGCGTTTTGTATGGATTGCATTTTACACGTTAACTATACCTTTGAGATTTTTAAATTAAAATTAACAATTACAATTGTTCAAAATATATTTCTATATCATATTTCATCACTGAAGTTCTGAGTTCTTAAAAAAAAGTTTAAATAAAACGACAAAGAACTAAAATCAAACGTAAGCCTACTGCGAACAATGGATCACATGTCTGTCCTACTGACGGACGTAAAATGAATTTGGCCAAATGAAACAAGCTACAAATTCAAACATATTCGTTATACGTATGTAGACATGGATAAATATAGGCCTACGTATACGTTAGTTTATCAAAGAAATAACACACGCGGAACATAATGTATATAGTACTAAATACCGATTGGGTGTAATTATTACTCGATTCTCAGTGCTGTATCTTCGAGATATAGTTTCCAAGTATCAGGAATATTTGGTTATGCTATGATACCAGGAGAAACATGTGAAACACATGTGATGTTGTATTAGCCACTATTTCTATGATACTTGTCGGCAAATCTAGATACAGCACCGATAATCGGGAGTTATTTATTATAGTAACATCTTTTTCAGTTCGACCTGTCTGCAGATCCTTTTATATGGACTTTAACAGGAAACGGAAATACCGACTTAACCACGACGGTATGATTTTGATTTGTACTTTTTCAAAATATTGGTTAACGGGGTAGGCCTAATGTTGTGGTCATAATAAATAGTGTGACGTGTGATTTTAGCAGTGAAATAATTAAATATAACTGTGCTGTGATTTTAGGCTACTAAAGCAAGCAAATACACTCACCTTATTCAGTCCCGCAGTACTAAAACCACTACAGAGACCCAATGTCCAGTACCAGTACTCCTCTAGAGTAAATACTGTTTATAGTACAGGGTACTCCTATGCATCAAGCATGTTTCCACACATCAAGTCACCTAACTAGCCTATTAGGTTAGGTTAGGTCATCCATGCATTTCAACCAGCTGATTTACATGCAAATGAGCAAACTGGACAGAGTATTCAAGCGTGAGACCCCTTTCACAACAACTGTAATGATGTCAAACAATAGATATAGGTTCTCTATAATATAAATGTTGGTTGGGCGTGCGTATAAAAATGAAGATCCGACTTTGCCGACTTTAATCTCAGAGATTCTATTCACATTACCGCTTAAGATATTTACCTATTTCTGGGGTTCTTCTTCATTTAACAGATCTGCTGTGTTTTGTTTTTAAGTCAGATTTGCTAAGAGATGTTGATACGGATTCATTGTATTTTTCAGAGCAACTTCACGGTCACCCTGGTCTCCGCATCAGAGATTACTTTGTCTTTTAGTAATAACAGTTTATTTTCATCTGACATTCAATTTGAAGGGACCATCAATTCCACTGTTAATGGTATTTTAACCGATTCTTTTGTTTGTTTTTTTTAGCCAATATAATTTACACTGTACGCTGTTGAACCCAAATGAGTTTTACCACATCCTTGTTCATATAAAACTAATGTCGTTAGCGTATCAGATCATATTTATTATCAAATTGATATTCTTTTGTAAAAGTATTTTTTTTTATGAATTAATGTGCAGACCCCAACCAACCATATCACATTATAACAGTTCCTAACCGTATACATTGCTTTGTTGTACAAAATCATAATTACGTCAGCAAGTGCTAACAAACACTATGCTTTCGTAGTTTATGGCATGTATTTGACAAGAAATATAACACCAATACATCTTTGAAGTGAACATTATAGTTTTAATGTCTTCCTAATTTGCATTATTTTAGATATACAAAAATAATCTATATTTATTGTCGTTATATCAATTTCTTTGTAGCCGATGTAAAACCTGGAGTTATTTTACGTGTAACTATAACTGCTGAATTAAATGACATATTCAATGGCTTAGTCACCGCAGAAGGAGTCTCAAACGCAGTTTTTAGTAAATTACCGCATTTCGTTATGAACATTACTGCAGATGGTAATGTTTATGTTAACGTTGGTCAAAAGGTGCATATGAACCTTATTGTTGAGTTTCCAAAAGGTACCGCTGATCCTACAATTGAAGTCACACTACCATACAACTTCACGACTAACAAGACAAGCGAGCAGTGGAGTATCAACAAAGTGTCCGTTTCGTATGTCAGTGACTCCTTATCCTGTACGTATTCGACAGAGTTCTGCTACTACGCTCCTCAGACGCAGTACATTGCTAACGATGATGATTTCGGCATCCTTAAAGACTGGTCAGTGACACAGTTTGACGGATTTATTGAAGTGAACGACCCAGATGCTTCCAATAACATATTGGCGTTAGAGGTTGAAATTGTCCTAGACGATACAGACGCGGTGGTCAATGGATCTGAGCACTGGTTAGGACTTGGAATGCAGATTGGCGACGGAGCTCACATCTGGGTTGGAGAAGTACCAGTTTATACGCTGATTAATGAAGTCCCGAAGCCTAAGATGTCGTTCAAGATAACATACGAAACTAATTCCTTTTATAAAGGGTAAGTTTGGTATCGGATACAAGCAATGTAAGAGTAATAGTTCTTATTATTCTAGAATTGTATGAATGAAAAAGGATAAATTAGAATGGTTCAAGTTGACACTAGCGAACACTATCAGAAATTGGCAAACAATTGCATTCGTCGTATTTGATCGTTTGCAATCATTGTTCATGTTTGACGATTTTTAAATGTAACCAATTTTATACATAAGCGTTTGACATTTGGGTTGCGGCATTTGGCATTTGACGTTTTGACAAAATCAGATAACGGTATGATGAATATATAATGAGGCAGATTAATACTTTCAAGAGAGAAGCCTATTTACAAATTACCTAATCTAAATTGCATTTATAATTTATTTCAACTAAAGTTACTAAATGTTTTGGTAAATTTTGATAAAAAATCAAACAAAAAAACTGCAAAAGTGCCCTGTTTTCGAAGTATTTCTCGCAATTATTAATTACAAATAATTTGGAAAAGGCTTTATCTGCAATTTGACCCCCAAATAAAAAAGTAATAATTGAATATTATGTAAGATATTTTTCAATAATGTACTTTGAAATATATTCATTTGAAAATAAAATATTACATGAACTTTTGTAATGAAAAACAAAAACACGTTTTAGTCAATTACTCAAAAGTAGCTCTTTGTAGATAAGCCTTTTTCTCAAAGTACGGCAGAGATGTTCACATAATCACTCTTGACATCCTATAAAGTATAGGGATATAGTGATTGTGGTACCACTCTAATTTGATTTCGATAATAGTATTTGTTGGTTGTTATTTTCAGTGATGATGTAATAATACTGATTAGTATTTGGCACGATGACGATTCAACGGGAAAAGCAGTAGATGTAACTTTCACAATATTGAAGTCGAAAAATGTGCAATATATTAAACTTGAATCAGAATACACAGAGCTGTTGCAGTCACCAGCGGTAAACCCAAGCATGCCTGGACCATCTCCTGTTCGATTTAATGTAAGTTATTCTACAATCAACCTTATTCAATAATGTTTGGAAGAGTACTTTTAAGTATGTTAGGTGTTTACCTACAGCGCTGATACATTTTGAAAGATTAGGAAACGGGTGGATGGCCAGTGTAGTACCTTCAGTAACAAGTTCAGAATACATTAATATACCTATTAATGAAGTGTAACGTATGTCTCCATCAGGATAACAAATTCCATCTTGGCTGGGTGCGATTTTTTCAGTCTTTAGATTTGTTATTAAAGGTTTACAATTATTACAGCCTTTATTTCACTGGGTGGTGTGTTTAACTTTCTCTGTTTTAATGACTTATGACGTAAGTCGACAGGGGTTTTCTAAGTGAAATCAGACAAGCGTAGTACCATTTCTCATGTATTTCACAGCTTGGAACCATTCAGATTGCCGCAAAACCAACTTTCCGTGTACGCCTAGGAATCGACAAAAACAGAAAAACTGCTCCGGGCACTCGTCGCTTTGTTGGCGTGGCTGATTTGCTGTGGTTCTCGACTGTTAATAGCGCTAAAGTTCATTCTTGCACAAAATCTTTTCAATTTATGTATTCGGACAGACCAGATGTTGGTGGTGGTGGTGGTAAGTGTACGATAGTCATGTGTCAGTTTAATCTGAAAGAGTTATACATTGTCTGCATATATTCTAACCATGTTTAAATGAATATTAGGCGCATCTCACCAGGTTGTGAGGATTGCATGTGCCGTATTGTAACTGCTGTTTTTAAACATAAGGCACCTAAAAAATTGACAATGTTTCTTTCACAACATTAAGCCATTCTTATCAAATCTGAATTATGTTTATTATGATTGTGATATCGGTAAAGTATCAACAATTTGTCCTGTAACATAGAGAAGTTGTAAAGAGTGTGTCTATGATTCTTAGAAACATGAATCGGCTGATTATAATTACTCTATAACTCTTATACTGTACTTCTAGATTTATGTCGGTCTGGTTACACACCTTACAAAGAAACGTGTTACAAAGTTTTCAACGACACGCTAGAAACTTGGGATGCAGCAAAGGCGGCCTGTGAAGCAGACAATGCCCAATTAGTCATGATTGAAGATACGTGTGAACAGCAATTTCTTCGCGACCTCGTTCCAGCACTCTCGCCATACAAATACTGGATTGGGCTGAAAGACGTTGGGGTGAGTATGGCTATCTGACCCCGTTTCACTCGTAATCGCCGTAATGAACTGGCCATGCTAAACTACACGAGAAAGGGAACGTAACTTTGACAGGGCAAGTCTATGACATGCCGTTTATTATACTCCTTATGACTTCAATTATAACAATGTATATGTTCTAGGGTACTGATACTTTCAAGTGGACAAACGGGTCATCAGCGTCTTTTACAAAATGGCTACCAAACAGACCCGGAACAAGTGTGATTGAAGACTGCGGAGCAGCGGCTTTTGTAGATGTCTACGATACAAGGGATGTCAGTACTGATCTTGGTGACTGGGACATAATGGACTGCACCGCTATCCTACCAGCTATATGCGAGTATCATATGTTAGATTTTGAATGCGGTACGCTAAATCCATGGTTATTACGTACTGCACAAGACCGTTTTTCTGCAGCCAAACATTAACCGATAAACCTTAACCGATGATCTTAACCGATAATTAACCGAGTTAAGTTCATGTGGAAACGGGGTTTAACTGATTCCGCTCCATGGAAACCACTAAATGACCTCTGCAATTTTGTAATAAAGAAACGCACAAATTTTCTATTAGAAAGAGGGTTTCAGCAAAATAAGTAAGGTTGTCCATTTAGTACGTTTTTTTTCTTCAGAAACTTCAGTACTAAGGTATGCAAAAGAAGCTGTGATGAGGTACAGCAAATGGACCGAATCTCAGACAGGCGTCTGCCATTATGATGGGGGATCTAGCCAGTGCGATGGTTGCGTGGCTGGTGCTCATAAGTGTGAAAACGGAAAACATACTGTGTGTGTCAGTGATCCTAGTAAATGCCCAGTTCCAGGTAAGTTTGGAAAAAAAGTATCTATAGTATAGCTAATATTGCACAAGAAGTTCCGTCGCATCATTAGAAAAACTCTAAGAGCTTAAATATATATAATACTTCTCAATCTACAATACATGTCTCAGTAATGTTAAAACATATCTAAATTAGTCTAAACGAATATCCCCGAGCACGACTCGTTCCTATTTAACATGGTTTTATCCGTGTTACTTTTAGGAACTTGTCGAAGAATCAACACTTAAGATAATTATTTTTCACACAATACAATCTATCGATTTTTAAAAATTATTTCAACAGATTATTATGACCGGGGTTTTGTCATAACTAAGAAGTTGGACAATCCGGATAACGACGTCATTTTTGCTTGTAACCCTTCAGTTAGACGTCTATCAGACAAGGTTGTTCCGTCCTGCTATGTACAAGATAATCCACCAGATGGACGCTGGAAAGGTAAAAAAATGAGGATTGTTTTCGTAATTTACCTCAAAGAATAGCACTGACCTGAGGCTGGCTGATATATTAAAACCTTCCATACTTAGAGCCTAACTAGCACGGGCCATCATACACATTGATATGGACAGCAAGAGGAATCTTTAACTTGATAAATCAATAAGTAATATGCCTAACACTGACACTTTCTCCTGGAGATCTTTGGATTTGCAGACATCAATGAATTGTTAGGCCTAGGCCTAGATGTCTTTTGTCAATACATCCTGCTTTGAATGCCTAACGGCCACACAATAATATCTTTCTCATATTTTCCAAAAAAGGAACATTGAATTTATTAATATTTTTCTTTTTTCAAAATGAAAAATCTATCCCTATTATACTATTATCATTTATAATAAGTATAAAAATATAAATATTCTTCAATAGCTCTACCAATGAACCTACACAATGTCATTGGATCTGACCAGCTCACAGGAATTATCTATGGAATTCACATGGACATGCGCAGTTACATGCGCAGTAAAGATCATGGTGCAACGTGGGTGTTTATCAGTAAAGACGCCTGGGACTCTTTGACAAAAAGTTTACCGGACTTCAAGACGGCTGGAACTAGTGAAAACAACTGGCTGTGTGAGTTTATATCATTATTTAGCTCCCACTAAGGTATCACTGTCATGTACGTCCAATGCGAGTAATTAGACCAATCACAAGCGACGCCTCGTTTGAACTGTCGTTTGTGATTGGTCAAACTTGAGCTACCTGTCTTTGCTTCAGTGTTTGAAAACTGAAATAATTACACTATAGTGCATTGTTTAAGTACCACAATCTTAAATGTTAAAAATTGGCTGACCATTGAATAGAACGAAATAACCAGTTCTACGTCATACGAAATCAACTAATAAACTGGCAAGAGTGTACTTTTGTGATAATGATGATTAGGTTTTATGCTAATGTGCTTATTTAACACTTTTCTATCTTTTCAACAGATGATGACAGTGGTCTGAAGTATAATGGAGTTTTGAAAATGAAAAAAGACTGCTGCTAAATCATGACATTTCATCTGCCCGATTCTAAGTCATATTCAACTTTCGCAAATATTATGCAATTATAGATTTCCGTCCTATCCGGTCAATCGAAAATGTAACTTTGAAATTTACAAATATTTTCAATTCATACTTAATTGTTTTAATTGTAATATGTTTGGTATTTGCATTGCGTATCGGAAAGTATTGCTATAAATTATTCAAAATTCAATTTTGTTTTCACATGAGTAGATCATTTTTGATTGTAGTGTAGTACTATTAATGGCGATTCGGCCTAATAATAATAAAATAATATGTTTTTGTCACGAATGACGTTTCATACATATATAAAATCTTGTTACAAAATGCCGGGCCACGATTGTTTTTTCTTACATAAGTTGGGATCCCTCATAAAACGTCACAAAATAAACTTGAATAATTCATTAGTTGTTCACAATTCACTTGATTGCCTTCGTGCACTCTTCTTCACACACACCACCATCGCGCGTTGCATACTACTTCTAGGCCTTAGCTAGCTCTCTCTCGCTCTTCCACGGCCTGTTCGTTCAACAAAAGAATGGCTTCTGTTACTGCATGTGAGGTGTGTTCACCTTCAGCGTTCAGCTTTGATGCCAAAAAGAAATCCGTTCTCAATAGCCAAACACATCACGCAAAGCACCTCATGATATTGCAAAATGTGCCGAGGCTAATCGACAGCTAGGCAAGACACATTCAACTAAGTAGTAATTGGATATAGCCCAAAGAAAGCTTAGACCCATGATAATAAAGAATGTGTATAATTTTTGTGTAATGTCATTTTTTAATTCTGCTATTTTATTGCTCAAAGGAACTTTAAAAATGCGCGTATATGAACATATGAGTTGGAAAGATTAGACCCACGAGAATAATGAATGTATATCATTTGTGTAATGTTAATTTTTAATTCTATTCTATTATTAAACAGTACATTATTAAAGTATGCATGTACTCAATGGAAACTTTACAAAACATCTATATTACACAAGAGATGAAAAGATTAGAACCACGAGAATAAAAAAATGTACATAGGGCCTATTTTTGTGTAATGTAATTGTTTAATTTTGCTTACTTACTCAGACTGTGTCATACCTAACACACACACACGTCACACACTAACTAGAATAGACATGGGCTTTAGAGACTTATAATTATTAATAGAAACTATAATTTTAACACGTAATTCTTTAGTAATAAATTCTGTTAAAAAACACTAAAAACTAAAGGCTGATTATTTCAACAATCGACAATCCACACAAAACGTCGCTATTCTTTTATGAAATCGCACGCCACAACCAAAGCTGAGATAAACGCCTCCTCTGCCTTCAGTTCACATTTATCATGCAGTACACACCAATCGTCATGCAGTACACACCAATCGTCATGCAGTACACACCAAACATCATGCAGTACACACCAATCGTCATGCAGTACACACCAAATATCATGCAGTACACACCAATCGTCATGCAGTACACACGAATCTTCATGCAGTACACACCAATGGTCATGCAGTACACACCAATGGTCATGCAGTATACACCAATGGTCATGCAGTACACACCAATCGTCATGCAGTACACACCAATCGTCATGCAGTACACACCAATCGTTATGCAGTAAAATATTGCGTAATTTATACCGCCACCTATCGAAAAAATCGAATATTACGTGACGTTTATTAGACGGCTGTAAAACTAAGGCTATACTAAACTTTATACTACAGCAACTTACGCTGTCTACTACTACACCGCACATGCTTTACGTCCTACAGATTCCAAGATTTCTGTAATAGTATTTCCAGCCATTTTAGTCATAGATCACGTGCGGTGTAGTAGTAGACAGTGTGAGTTGCCGTAGTATAATGTTTGAATAGCCTTAGTTTTACAGCCGTCTAATAAATGTCACGTGATATTCGATTTTGTCGATAGGTGGCGATATAAATTACGCAATATTTGACTGCATGACGATTGGTGTGTACTGCATGACGATTGGTGTGTACTGCATGATGTTTGGTGTGTACTGCATGACGATTGGTTTGTACTGCATGATGTTTTGTGTGTACTGCATGACCATTGGTGTGTACCGCATGACCATTGGTGTGTACTGCATGACGATTGGTGTGTACTGCATGGTAAATGTAAACTGAAGGCAGAGGAGGCGTTCCATAGTATGAGATAGGCCTAGAATCGTATCACAGTTGTAATCACTTGTTGCTATACGCTTGGGTGCACACGGAACAACAAATTTAACTGATGAATTATTCATGTTTATTTTGTGACGTTTCAACTTATGTACGAAAAAAAACCGCTGCCGGGCCACTGGTGGCACTGCGTAAAAATAATAAGAATTATATCAATTAAGAATATTATATTTGTAGCTAGATTTTGTAATTACAGTACAGCTATTGTTATTTATCTTACGTGTAATGACATTTAATAATTCGTATTTTTAAATCCTAAAAATGTATTAGGCCTACAATTGTAATTGCATAATTGATTTTACTAAAATAATTATAATTTTCTTAATATTGTATATCATTCGAATGAAATATGGTTATCAGTGTAGCAGACCAAAGCACTTTTATTCTAAAAACCCCGATAATCTACACATTCCTACATAGTTAAATCAGTTATTGCGCATGCGCGCATCAAACTGTAATATGTATCTGTATCAGACTGTATCCTTGACGTAAAAACACCATTGCTAGTTATCGCGTACGTTAGTCAGGGGTCAGAGGATCAATTATTAGCGAAGGGCGCTTTGTAAAAATATTTTCAACGTTCATGATGTTCAATTTATTCTAATTAATCATGATGCATCGTCCGATATGTGTTCAGTCTTAAACAAGATATATAACATGCAAATGGCTTAACATTTTATTTCACGTTTTGTCTTATGATGTTCGGTAAGAATTTGCACCATCCAACTTGCCTGTTATTGAGAAAGGTCAACAACACATATGGGCTATGTGAATTATGCGGATTAAACTACAGGCCTAATAATAATGAAGTGCACAGCCTATATTTTAGTAACGTCACTACAGTATAAGTTCTCATATTAGAAACATATTGAGGGTGGTCGCTTGTTCCGTGACCTAACTTGCTACGGTCTAGGTCATCTTCTAAAACATCGAATTTGATTTAACGAAAATATAAAAAGTTACCGTGTTTAAATAAGTATTTTATTATTGCTAATTGTTAAACGGTGTAGTGAATTGAAGGAGATGATTATTGATTACGCAATGTATCTAGGTAACTTAAATTGTTTATTTCAACTGTATCTTAGTTACCATGTAAACGTAATTTAACGCTTAAATAAAGTTGTCGAAAAAACAGTCATTGTAGGTGTTTTTTCCTATTATGTACATACATTATACACTTACATGTGCGTACATATTTTAGTCTTTAACAACAAAACAGACATGGCTATAAAAACATGAAGCTGAAGATGTTTATGTAAGCAACACCATAACATTATACATGGCAAATTGCAGATAACGACACTGAGAGGGCGGTGTTATTTAATATTTTCGCCCATGAAGATAAATATAACTAAGAATAAGAATATAATAAGCTTTTATGACGTCACCGATATACCGATTTTCCTGACAATCAATATGCATGTTCTTTTTTTGTATATACCTATCTGGAAAACCCTTTCTGGACGCTGCAAACAAAATAACTTATATACAAAGCCAGGTTCCCAATACGATGCAACACAAAGAAATAAATAATGTGACCAATGACGACGCGTGGATTTGAAATACCATCTCATGACCACTGATCCGGGCGTCGAAAATGTTATTTCTCGAGTAACAAAACAACTTGGTGCGCACAGTGGAGAAAGAAAGAGATCATGCTAGAGATCATGGAATGAAGCTAAAGCTAAAGTTAGAAAAAGAACTTGTTAAGGAGAACATCCCGTAGCCTTATGGGACAATCGGTCCAAAAAGGCCATTTTACAGTTTTAATAAAGTTAAAAATCAACAAATATAATTATTTCACTTATGAAAAGACAAAAGAAACGTTTAATTTTAAATTACTTTTTTTCTACAACATATCTTTAATGGGTACTGTAGCGCACAGTTCTAAACTAAGTCATATTTATTATCACTGTGCGCATTGCAAGTACAACGAAAATGGTTAATGTAGCGCACATCAGTGCTAAACTATATCCTATTTATTATCACTGTGCGCAAGTACAACCAAAATGAGTATAATAGTATACAAATGATGAATATTTATAAGTGTAATGGTACAAATAATGGCATGAGGTGAATGATGAACGGTTATATAGGTACAGGTGACAGCCGAGTTGATATTTAACCTTTCATCATTCATCTAAATAGATTCCTGTTATTTGAATAAAATAAAAGGTAGGCCAAGCCAAGGCTATGTATAGCTGCGATACGTCAGCACTGACTCTACTACTTTCTAGCACTCGTTTTGAAAAGTAGACGCAAGGCAAACTTAACCATGAACAAACGAAGCATACAAGTACCTTGTCTATTACTGTATTATTATTCCCACAAGAAGTAGAAAACAATGAGTATATAGATCATGGTTACACGTTGTAGCTACTACACTTAAAATTAGCCTACCGATAGGCCTACCTAGGCCTATATCAATGTCGGCAAAGCATAGGGTTTACTAGTAAGCCTAGAAGACTTGGGCCTAGTATCCTTGCTGATTTTGTAATTTTACATGTAGGCTGAGACAACAACTAGTTGTTGTCTCAGAGGTAAGCTACTACAGTGCTACTTTAAGATCAATCGCGGCAGATTTCGAACATTGGCAAATTAATGTTTTTTAAACCCAAAGGGTACTACAATTTACAAACAATTTGTATTTTAATGTTGTAATTACATTGATTAATAATCTTGTAATATTTCTAGGAGATCGTTTAATTTGAATTCAGAAAAGTAATAATTAAATTCGTCGCATAAAGTTTTGTTCGTCGCCATAGCAGCTCAGAAAAATATAAAATATTAACCATGCCACCAAGATAAGTGCGCGCGAAAGCATAGCCAACAAGGTTAAAGGTTGATGAGCATGTACGGTAAACATAGATTAGGCACGCGACCGTTTCGTTGTTACGACGGTTAATTAAACTGTGTTTATTTTGTAACATTGGAGGCGGTCCGCGCTCTCTCGGTTCATGGATTAAAGAATAGAAGGATATGCATCGACGGTGACATCAAACGATTTTACAACGCGCTTGCCTATACTAAAGCACTGCTGCCAATCAAACAAACACGCTCATTGAACTCCGTGTCTCTAACCGCGGCCCTCTGTAAAACGCTGCGAATCAACTGTTACATTTTTTGAGACCAAAACGTAACCATGTAGAAATCGTATGCGCAGTCTGAATGTTCTATTGACATGTCTGCGTCGATGATTAATTGACAACAAAAATATATTGCTGAATAATTCTGTTTTAGTTTCATCACAATCGGACTACGAAAAGTTCACTTTCTTACGACTGGTAATTTTAAGTAGTTGGTAATATTAATAAAATATGCAATTTTTATATTTGAATTATCATTATTTGCCTGCCATCTTCTGTCATTAAAAATTGCGTTAATCTATAGAATATTAAATTATGCATTTGACCATGTATGTTGTTAGCGTGGCCGGTGTTCACCCATACAACAATCGTGTTTTTAATATATGGCTAAGCAGTGGTTTCTTCATAAATCTCCTTAATTATCGATGTGATTATATTTAAATTATAGTGCCTGGTGATTGGCTAGTGGTTATGTCATCCACATCACATCCAATCACCGGGTCTAATTGAATGAAAACAACGATCCCTGATCCGGGATTGGCTGACTATGTATAGTTGCGATTCGTTACCTAGCGGTCGTTTTGAAAAGTACACGCAGGGCAAACTTAATCACGAACAAACGAAGTACCTATTATTATTCACACAAGAAGTAAGACAACGGTGAGTATATAGATCATGATTACACGTTGTATCTACTACACTTAAGATTAGCCTAGGCCTACCTAGGCAGTATCAATGTCGGCAAATCATATGGTTTACTAGTAAGCCAAGAAGAAAAGGCATAGGCCTAGGCCTAGTATCCTTGCTGATTTTGTAATTTTACATGTAGGCTGAGACAACAAATAGTTATTGTCTCAGATGTAGGGCTAAAAACAGGTCATAAAATGCTACTTTAATGTCATAAAAACATTAGCGTAGATCAATCGCGGCAGAAACCTATACTAATTACAATTATAGCATCTACAATTCCTCATCAGAAAGGTTATAACTAAATTCGTCGTCGTATAAATTGTTCGTCGCCGTTGTTGCTAGCGCTAAAACATCATGCCACCAAAGAACGCGCGAAAGAAGCGTAGCCAACAAGGTTAAATGTCGTTGCACATGTGCAGTAAACAATATATTAGGCACGCGACCGTTTCGTTGTTACCATGCGGTTAATTAAACTGATAACATTGTGGGTGGTCCGCGGTCTGTCGGCGAGAGTCAAGGAACCCTTGATCTCACGTCGATGCATATCCTTCTATTCTTTAATCCATGCTCGGTTAGAGACATGGAATCTTTGATCTCAAACTGATGCATATCCTTCTATTCCTTAATTCAATGGTATGTTGTAAGTTAATTAATGTATTTATTCTGTATTTTTTTGAAGACAATAACATATTATAAAAGTTTACTTGTGTGTGTTATCAACTACAAGTACAATGTTGTTGTGTTTATGTGCATATAGGCCTAAAGTACTTAATTAGTCCGCCAATGTATATGTTAACCAGTGAAAACCTCATACTAAGATTGGAATGGAATGTGCAAACACTATTAAGACATGGAAAAAAGAAAATGTCAAGATGGAAATGGAAAGGGAGAATCTTAACATATTAGGTATTTGTGAAACAAGACTAGCTAAGTATGGAGATATAGATGTTTAAGGATTTAGACTGGTGATGATAAACAAGGACAGCATGGAGTTGGAATCCTCTTAGATAAAGAGTTTGGAAAGAAAGTTATAGAAATTAAATGTATAAATGAAAGACTAATGATGATCAAACTTGAAGCACTTCCTGTTAATCTAGTGGTTATACAACAAATAGTGAAGAAGAAGAGAAAGCTTACTAGATAGTTGTAGGGATGAGGATATTATTCTGATGGGAGACTTCAATGCTGTAGTAGGTGAACAAATTGAAGAAGAAAAATAATAATAATATAATAATAATAATAATAATTTAGGTATTTGTATAGCACCAGAATCAACTCAACCGAAATAAAAATCAAAGGCGCTTATATTGGATGTTAAAAAGATGCGTTTTAAGTTCTTTTTTAAAAATAGCAATAGAAGTTGATTTAGTAAAATGACGAGGGAGACAATTCCAAAGAGAAGCAGCAGAGAACATAAAAGACCTTTCTCCATAAGATTTGGTGTTAATTATAGGAACAAGTAGTAGGTTTGATCAGCCGAACGAAGACAAGCAGGAGGGGCGTAGGAGGGAAGAAGATCACGGAGATAAGTAGGTTGTTTAAGAAGTAGCGCTTTAAATTAGTAAAAGGATCTTATATTTTATACGGGAGTCAATAGGTAGCCAATGGAGGTTATATATAATAGGAGATATGTGTGAGGATCTTCTAGTAAGAGTTAGAATGCGTGCAGCAGTGTTCTGGAGACGTTGATGTCGATTCATTAAAGATTTCGGTAGGGCAAAAAAAAGAGAGTTGCAAAAATCAAGGCGAGAAGTGACAGAGGCATTTATTAATGTAGAAGCAGTACACTTTGACATATACTTTCGAATGCGAGCAATGTTACGTAGATGGAAGTTAGTAGTTTTTGTAACATGACTTATATGTTTGTTGAAGGATAATAATCCATCAAAATAAACCCCAAGATTTTTAACAAAAGGTGATGGAAAAATCGTACAGGAATTAAAAGAAATCGATGAAATATTGAATTTGGAACGTATGTGTTTGGTGGAAAAAATGATAAATTCGGCTTTAGAATTGTTAAGCAAAAGCATGTTGGATGATATTTTAGAGAGACAAATTTCAAGTCGGTTAGTTATATCATGAGATTCAGAAGAATTAAAATCGACATATATTATACCTGTAAGTCATCAGCATAATAGATGGTAGTGTAAATTGTATTCTTTAATAATTTCAGTGAGAGGGGAAATATACAGAGAAAAAAGCAAGGGCCCAAGGATAGAACCCTGTGGAACTCCGCATTCAAGGCTCTTAGGAGCAGATCTAGTATCATTGATTTCTACGCACTGGGTCCGGCCGGTAAGATCGAAACCAATCTAAAGCACTATTAGACACTCCATAGTAATCTGAAAGACGACAAAGAAGGATTTTATGATCAACAGTGTCGAAAGCAGATGAAAGGTCTAGCATAACAAGTGCAACAGCACGCTTTCGATCCAAGGCACAGACAATATCATTATGAATTTTGGTGAGGGCAGTTTCAGTACTGTGACCAACTCTATATGCAGACTGACATGGATTTAAAAAATTGAGTCGAGTGAACGTCAAATACAAGTACAATTGTGTTGTGTTCATGTGCATTTAAAGTACTTAATTAGTCCGCCAATGTGTATAAAATTAATTTTAATACTAGCGTTATTGCTATTTTTAACCTAGAAATTAATGAAAATAAATTCATAACTCATTGTTATTTTCCTATTATACACACATACATTAACATGAACATTAATTCTAACCCGTATTAAATACTAATATCCCAATCCTTGGGTTGAAGTTATACTTTTCATAAATGTTTAATGTCCCATATGATTATACATCGAACGAATGCTATCGTCTAAACGGCAAGTTATGTATTATAGAAACGCAGAGGATTGATTTTTGCAATCTTCAAACAATAAACGCGCGCTGTCGTCCTTGGGATATTGAAGATGACCTTTTCATTAATTTTTTTCTAAAGCATTATATATCGAACAAATGCTATTTCTACCTGTTGAATGCTTAAACAAAATGATGCGCGCTTTGCAAAATTAGCTCGATCATCAAAGAGATGGTCTATTGCAGATGATTGCTGTTTGCAATCTTCATGCTTAAACAACAAGGCCAACAGCCATTAAGTCGCGTGCTACAATGCATAGTGATACCGGACCGACAGACAGACCGACAGACCGACCGACATAGTGAACTATAGAGTCGCGTCCACGCGACTAATAAACGCGCGCTGTCCTTGGGGTCTTGAAGATGAGTTTTAATTATTTTTTTTTTCAATTCAACGTAAACATTTATTTTCTTTATTTCAAGCAATAACAATAAAACAAATCAATAAGGTATTAAAAAAGAAAGTACGAGTTTCAAATAATACATTTCATAAATATATATACATATAGCCTGTATAGACTATTTTCACTTCACTCAATCAATAACAATAAAACAAATGAATAAGGTATTATTTTCTAAAGCATTATACATCGAACGAATGCTATGTATACCTGTTGAATTAGTTCGATCGACAAAGAGATGGTCTATTACAGAGGATTACTGTTTGCAATCTTACAACAATAAACGCGCGCTGTCCGTGGGGTAGTGAAGATAAGCTTTTCATAATTTTTTTATAATGCAATATATATCGAACGAATGCTATTTCTACCTGTTGAATGATTAAACAAAATGATGCGTGCTTTGTCAGATTAGCTCGATCGGTGTTTATATGTGAATATAAAGTACTTATTGTCAGTCTTAATTATGTATTAAATTAATTTTAATGAATATAGCGTTATTATTAACAAATCGCAACGAGATAGCGTTAGTTATAATATTGCGACCGTGTGATATACAGCATATTCGTTCTTGACGACGTAATTGAACATTGTTTATAAACAGACTGTGAAGTTAAATTGTTTTAAACAAGGCCAACAGCCATAAGTCGCGTGCTAAGCATAGTGATACCAGACCGACCGACCGACCGACATAGTGAACTATAGAGTCGCGTCCATGCGACTAAAAATGGCCTATTGGAAATTCGTCTGTTTTTTTCTTTCTGTACTTCTACATTTATGTAAAGGTATGTTATTAATATATTTTAGTATTTACCAATGCTGTAAATGTTAAGGCTGGTATCTCTGACTAATTGCTTCTACATTTAGGAAGAAACTTTATGTTTTTTGTTCTCTTTTGTGGCGTAAACACCACTTTTATTCACATTCATTATCTTTCATGTCAACAAAACATTATCACATTTGTGTTAATTCCTAATGTCATCATAATTGTATAAACTTTATCAGTAACATTTTTAAAACATTGTATTCCGTATTACCTCCTTTTTAAAATAATTCCCTTATATGTTGCTATAATACTCTTCCAAAAGAATTTTAAAAAGTTAATACAAAGACGTTTGGTCTAAATAACCAAAGTAGGTTACTGTGTATTGTACGAATTTATTATGAATTACTTCGTTACTGTTATTAATATTATTTTAAACAATGTTTTCCGGAATTGAGTATTATAACATTATTAAACATTTTTAATAATCACAATTTATTTAAAACGTTGAAATTATAATTTTCCTTGTGGTTCTTGTTATTCGTTCACACACTGGTGACGGTAAATTATTCAAAAATATCGTTGACTAGATATGATATTAAATAATTTTTCCTAAAGTATTATACAATCTACCACATGTACGCATATCGAGCAAAAAATATTGGCACGTCACGAGCCGCGCAAGGCACGTCGTGAAGACGAAATATTGAAAGGTGATTTTCAGGCGTGAAAGACACTTAATATAATAATAATAATAATAAACAGTATTTATATAGCGCCTAATGGATCAGTGACCCCTCTAGATGCTTTACATTAGACCTTAACTAATGGTAATAAACTATCCCCCGCCGGACACCATTCCGGTATTTCTTAGTATTTCTTATTTCTTAGACTTAAGGCGTAACTACAGTTATTTTTATATAAATTTTGATAGTGTGAGTAAAAGATACTTACATGAAACCTATTAATATAACTATAGAGTGAATGCTTTTAATAATTTCCTAGAGATCGGCCTTTAAGTTTTTCTTTTTATTTATATTTTCCTTTTAGGTAGACAGGGTAACCCTTCTAATTAAACCCACAGGCAAGTTAGTATCCAGATGCACTCTAAAATATTTTATTATACTTAACTAAGTTAAACACTTAAAATATAACTTTCAATATAAAAAAATAATAAGATAGAATATATTTTTTTAGGTTAAATTTAAAGGAATTAATATTGAAAGACTCTTTTAAAACAGAAGGTAATTCAAAATGTAAATGTGTCGCAAAATAACTAAAAGAATGGCGGAAACATGTTAAAATGTTAATTTAGGTACCTGTAAGTCGCCTCTTGCCTCCTCTGCAAAATCGCTTTTTTGTGTGCATAGGTGTTGTATTTGATTTGTTCATGTGTTTATTTATGAATCAGCAAATAATTTTTTCCCAATAATTAATGTTTAATAGAATAATAATAATTAGAGTGTTAATGTATAATTTTGTTATACTTATTGTTTATTTAGGTTTTATATTCAAGTAAACGTTTTTTTTAATATTTTAATAATACAGGTGATGTTATGTTTGTTGTCAACAAGGATCCTCCTGGAATATATATGACAAACATTTCCAGTGACAATGCAAATTTGATTTTAGCATCAGTTATTCATAATGTCGAATTAACTAAACCTAGCGCTATCGATTATGATACCAGCACATTAACCCTGTATTGGTCTGATGACAGCAAGCGCACCATTGAACGGTTTTCAATTGTCACTAACCAACATGAAGTGTTTGTGTCTTTAGGGTCAACTTCTGGTAATATTCTATTTATTTTTACATGTTTTATTAGGAAAAATAAGCATCATGATATTTTGTAGCATTTGTTTCGCTAACTTTTAAATCAAATTTTATGCAAAGGAAATGTTTTTTTTTGTTAATGTTTATTTTTTTTAAAGAATAGGTAGCAAGTTTATAATTACGTTGGATTTACATCGCCTAAATAGACCAGCTCTTCAGAGTTATTTCAAGGTTGAATCAAGCGTTGTTGAACTAAACAACGTTGTTGTTTAAAAATCATAATTCAATAATGTCGTTAAGAATTTACGTTTTACATCTTTTTGCATAGGTGATGTTATAAGTATAAGCACCATTTATCAATTCCTCTGATTTTTTCAGAAATAGTAGATAAAGAGGTCGGATTTAGGATTCCTGAATCGAAAGATTTCAGTAAGCGTTGATGACAGATGTGAGGTTAGGAAAGATAGCGCCTAGTCCAAAAGAGTAGCAGAAGTTAAACCATTTTACAGCATATTTATAATTTGTAATTTGTATAGGCCAATCTTTTATATCCCGCTTTCGCAAACAAAAATCTTTCTTTTGTCGTTTCCTCTGCATAGAAGAACTAAACAACCTGGGATAATAAAGGGTATAATAGAATCAATAAACACTAGGAATCAAAACACCGAACATAATTAATAATAAAACCTACAGAAATAAACGTACAAGATTATTATGAATATCATAAACAGAATTTTACAAAAAATTCAACCAAACAGTAAAAGTAACTGTTAAAAACAAAATGGAATACAATCAATATATCATGCTCTGTAAAAATAAAGACATTATCTAATTATTTTATAAATAAATTGCCACGAAATCTAATTACTACTTTACTGCAATAGGATCAATGTTCTTGTAAAACCCAAGCTATCTCTTGCAATGTCACTCACTAATATCTAAGGAATCCCACTAAAACTTGTTTGTACCTAAATCTTCAAAAGAGATTCTTGAAATTATAATCTAAAGTAGTGCCGGTCTTGACGATGTTGAACTACAATAATAAAAGAAATTGAATCTTTTTTACAAGAATACAAGGATACAAGGAAACTTTATTCATCTCAACTTGGGAAATTGTGTTGCTGTCTTATAACAATGCCGTAAAGAAAAGAGAAATGATAGGCCTAATACATAAGTGTGATAATAATAATAATAATAACAATAATAGTGTTTCGTAAAATATTCCCCTATCTTTGATATCTTCCTTGTAGTCTCGTATGCCCCTAGGGAGGAAGGAGAGACGATGGCGTTCAGTGGATTCCCGTGGCGGTCCACTACGTTCCATAAGGCAGTCGGCAATGTCCGAGTTAAGGGGATGACTAACATCATTCCATATCACTCTAAACATATTGCGCAACCGTTCATGATAGACCGAGTCCACCACAGGTAATTCACATCCAACCATCCTCCCTGCCCTCCTCACCAACCTGTCTATTCTATCCCTATCTCTCCTACCAACATTCCCACCCCAACCCAACAGACAATATCCCCAAACAGAACTAATCACTGACAAACAAAACGAAGGATGTGGCTATCGACATTAAATGAGCGTAGTTTACGTGAATTTAGTTTCTCTATAATGTGATCTATGTGTTCCCCCCAGGACAGATATTCATCAAAAACCATCCCAGATACTTAAAACTAGATACCCTCTCTACTTTAGCATTATTTATTAGCACGTCTTTAGCCTTGACCCTCTTTTTAGTCCGGAAATCTATCACCACCTCTTTGGTTTTTGAGACGTTAAATTCCAAATAATTTAAATCACAATATTCTACAAATCGTTTAATTTCTGAAATATACTGAGAATCATCATCCCCCCTGATTAACCCAATGAGAGCAGTGTCGTCAGCGAATTTAATAGCAGGACAGGAGGTTTGGTCATTAGATCTAAAGTCAGTGGTATAGACTGAAAATAGAAATGGCGCCAACACCGTACCCTGGGGTGCGCCTGTGTTTGTACAAATTAAATCCGAGATGGCTCCTGTACTTAACTTAACATATTGACTACGATTTACAAGAAAATTATATATAAAGAATATTAGTGAGCGCGGGAGTTCCATATTAAACAATTTATTAATTAGAAGGTGAGGTTGGATAGTGTTGAAGGCGGAGTTAAAGTCATAATACATGATTCTCACAGAGTGACCGAATTTAGCTACGCCTTCAAGATGAGAGTATATCTTTTTGAGTTTAAGCAATATAGCATTTCAGTATTTCGTGAACTTCTGTACGCGAATTGCAGTGGGTCTAAATATTGGGAGATTAACGGCTTTAACTTATTGAGGACAATCCTTTCACACACTTTCATAACAACAGAGGCCTCCGAACGCATAACTTAAATAATGTTCCCATCATAAAATGTCCAATTTTTCATAAAATAAATAATCGTCGGTTCAATTATTACACTGCCTTGCTTTTTTAAGATACGCCTTAAATTGTATTATATAACATACCTTTATCTTTCTACATGAGCAAGCATTACGAACAACTATAGTTAAAATAGCGACTTGAAAAACGTTAACCAAAGGGTATCACAACTCCTGAATCATGAACTACCGTACACTGTTATGCAAATTAGTAGAATGTTGACGTCATCCATTAAAGCAAACGTTTTCGTCCTCGTGCTAAAGTTTCGTAAAATATAATACATAACCCTAGTAGAGGGTTGAGCATCATTTGAAATGTGTTAAAACAGTTATAGTCTATAGCATATCAAGTAAATTAGATGGTTGAGATTGCAGTAATTGTTTAATTGTCATCATTATTTAAGATGTGCGTGGTTTAGCCGTTGATGGAGCTGGAAAAAAACTTTATTGGACAGAATATGGCAAACAACTAATTGAAGTAATCAATCTGGATGGAACAAACAGAACAATTCTGTTTGACACAGAATTAGGAAATCCATTTGCAATCGAGATAGATACAGCTAACGGGTATGTCACTCTCTCTTATCGTACATCTATCTATTGTTTTCACTCATCCAAAGAACTGTGTCACCACATCTTGGATAACTGTATATTATCAATGCATTTAAACCATACATCTAAATTCGTTCAAATTTAATAATAGGAATTTAAAAAAAGGAATGATTGCCTTTACGTTTAAAACATTCAATGAATTGAATTTCAATAATAACATCTCACCTTAAGCAGTTTGTAAGTTTCTATACTTTTCATTCACACCCGATTCTCTGCACCGTATCGTACAATCTGTCCAGCATAGGCCAATTCTATATTAATACATTGCCGCATGTTTCACATGGCGCCTGTACTACATTATGGTTAAAGTTAGGTTAGGCTTATACAGGTGTCACATGTGATACAGATATAACACTGTATTGAACCACTTGTACTGTATCATAATCTAAATTAGTAAAAGACTGGCCGTAATAAAGTAATAAATCTGGATTCTTATTAGTTACGTTTGATATATCTAACGGGTAATGTCACCTTCTATACACAGTAAACCTCTTATCACGTTGGAGGGAGATCAACTATGAACTTCACAGTTCCATTCTTTTGATTCTTCCTTTTGATTAGTAAGCAAAAACGTAACAACAACAACGACGACGACGACGACGACGACGACGACGACGACGACGATGACGACAACAACAACAACAACAACAACAACAACAACAACAACAATAATAATAATGCATTAATACCACTCAATAAAGGAAGTAATAAAACATTTCTTTCACATATTCGTAAATCATTAATAACTAATCTGTTTCAGTAATTTCGTAAGTTTCAATATATTTTTTTTCCGTAGAAGGGATGTGAACTACTTGTAACAGAACGTTAATGTAGTAACATATATTATACTTATACTTAGATACCTGTACTGGACTGATAAAGACAACGATGTGATAGAGCGAGCGAAGTTAAATGACTTGAGTACAAGGACCGTGTTAGTAACAAACGTATCAAATGCAAAAGGACTTGTTTTAGCAGTTCCCGGTAAGTTACTCTTGACCATGAATGCATGTAAGTTATAAAATCGTATACCGATTAGACATGGCGATGGTTGATAGGTGCTATAGATGTTACCAAATATATTCTTTACACGTGAAGCTATTGGTACCAAATAATCCTTTTGAAGTACATTTTAACATAATTAAAAAGTATAATTATATTAAGGATAAGCACGCATATGATCCATGACATTTCAAGTTGTCAGAACCTATACAATATTCACAATTTAAATGATGTAGAAAGTGCTTGGGTAATGTTCCGCGACTCTTTTTTAAATATAAGTAATAAACATGCGCCTTTAACAAATACTAGAGTAAAAAATAGAATGATGTTCTCCCTGGATGACACCTGAAATAATTAAGTTAATGTACAAAAGAGATTATATTAAAAGTAAGGTAAATGTAAATCCAGAATTAAAATCTGAATATAGAAGACTCAGAAACTTGGTAAACACTAAAATAAAAAAGGCCAAGGCCAAGCTTTACCACTGTTAATATAAAATACAAAAATAATCCCAAAAAAATGTGGAACGAGTTAAATAAAGTAACTGGGAAAAAGAAATGCAATACAAGCACTAATGTTGATTGCAATAACTTTAATGAGTATTTTACCAACATCGGAGTTGAAATGGCAAATTCATTTGATAACAGGCCAGGTGTATCTAGATGGAATAATCCACCATGTATATCTTCTTTTAATTTTACAAATATTGATGCAAATACTATCAAAACGAGATTGTACAAATTACCTGAAAAAAACCTCGATGTATTAGAGTTTCATAGTAAGCTTTTGAGGTTGGCGGCGCCATATATCTCATAGCCATTATGTCACATTGTAAACCTTTCCCTTATGTCTGGGCGTATCCCAGGTGACTGGAAAGTTGCAAGGACGACCCCAATCTATAAGGGAAAGGGTAGTAAAGAGAGTATGAACAACTACAGATCAAAATCTGTTGTCGGTCATATTGCAAACATTATTGAGAGAGTTGTTCAGGAACAAATAATTACCTTTCTTGAGTCTTATGATTTAATTAATGTGGACCAATTTGCGTTTTAAAAAAAACATTCCACTGTAACGTGCTTACACAGAGTGGTTGATGATTGGTTGAAAAGTTTTAATGATTCTGAACTGATCAGCGCTTGTTTCTTGGATATATCTAAATGTTTTGATACGATCGATCACTCAATTCTTGTATATAAACTTGATAAATACGGTTTCAGTGAAAATGTTTTAAATTGGTTTGTAAATTATCTGAAAAACAGAAAACAGTTTGTATACTGCAACAATAGAAAATCTAAACTGAGAGATATTAACATTGGTGTTCCGTAAGGAAGTGTCCTAGGGCCAATCCTTTTTCTTCTATTTAGGCCTATTAATGATATTTCGCAGTCTGTTATAAAAGGAACTTGCAGCATTTTTGCTGATGATGTTGTTGTATACTAATGGTAATTCAACTAAGTCTGTAAACGATTCTCTACAAATAATCATGAATAATGTTAGTGAATGGTATAATAGAAACCACCTCCCAAACAATACAGACAAAACTAAGGTCATGTTACTCAGAAACAGTCGTTCAGTAGCTAATAACAACTGGATATTAAAATTGGGCCCACCAACATTGAACAAGTTGATAGTATAAGATACCTGGGAGTTATTATAGATGAAATGTTAACGTGGAAACAGAATACCCAGTCTATCAGTAAATATATTGGGTATAAAATTACAATGTTGAGTAAAATGGCGGGATGTCTAAATAAATCATTATTAGAAACGTTGTTTTTGAGTACCATACAACCTTGTAGTGACTATGCGATAACTGTTTGGGGAAATATCTCTGAGCAAAACAAGAATATCTTGAAGCGTCTTCATAGTAGAGCGGCTCGCATTGTTACCCAAAATTTTGATTTTGTTGACGTGAGGGGTGATAACATAATTCAGGATCTTTCCTGGAAAACATTTGAAGAGAGAAGAGATTTTTATCTAACTAGTCTAATGTATAAATGTATCCACGGCCTTAACTTGCGCCAACCAGATTGACAAATGAAATTGAACTAATTGGGAATGTACACACCCATTTAACGCGGCGTGGAGTAGAAAACTTAAATATTGTTATACCTCATTATACCCGTAGCAAAATGGATTCGTCTTTTAAAGTTGCAGGCTGAAAAATATGGAATGACTTACCAGCAGATATAAAACATTCACCCACGATTATGTCCTTTAAAGCTAGATACAGATCTCATTTCTTTTTATAACATTTAACTTCCAGTTTATATTTGTTGTTGCTATTTCTACTTGATTGTGTATAATCCTGTATAAATATGTTGTTAAATAAAATGTGTAGAGTCGGCGTCTTACTTTACTTCCTGACATTAGCGACTTTGCTTTCACACGACGCGCCAAGCGTCTTTCGAGTAAAAAGGACATTTTGCGCACGTTCAGAAACACATGAGCATGTGCAGAATGATCTTTTTACTCGTTAGGCACAAAGTATTTTGCTCAGACCCCATAATCAAAGCTATGCTTACAGTTGAGTACACTTTCCTTTTTCTCAATGAGTTATAACATTTTGTTTACATTTTATATTGTGATTCATTTTCTTGTGAACTTTTTTTTAATTGAACTAAATGCATGCTAACCCATTTTTGTGCGCCTACTAAAAAGTCACGTACTTGAAAATCTCGTTTTGTTAAAACTTAATACGCATATTCAAGTACAGTATTCAATCGTATACTCTCGTTTTTGTTTTTCATTATTCTCAAGATGGAAAGATGTATTGGAGTGATTACAGCAGTGGGTTAATTGAGGAAGCTAACCTTAACGGAACTAACAGAAGAACGATTATAACTAGGCTGAATCGCCCAAGGAAGATAGATATTTATGGAAACTATCTTTACTGGACAGACTTGAACGGTGGTATATATCGAGGTGATAGAACCACTGGAGTATCATCAAAGGAAAGTAACGATAGTCGACTTAATAATCCAAAAGGCTTATATATTTTGAAAAGTAAATATTCTATTTTAATTTTCAAATGAAATTGCTAACTCAAATTGTGGTTAAAGATGCAAATGGCACACGTTTCATTAGCGTTGCTTTTATATTTCTATTTAGTATTGGCCTAGTAGGCCTATAATAGTAAAGTATATTTGTTGTCAACAAGCCCATTTTTAATTTACCTTGTTTAAGTACCTACACTCACAATTAAGTCAAATGTGCTGGTAAAAACACTCTTTAGAACAAAACAATGTAAGGCGAAATTGGACGCGATGTTCACTCAGTTCCCGAAATAATTTTAAATCGACGAAATATTTTCGTGTTGTGATTCAAAAGCATACTGGAGGATTGGAGAGTAGGCCCTAACATATTAAACTATATTATTGGGCGAAAGTTGTTTAATTTTTGGCGAACAAGGGTTGCATCGAGTACATTTTGATAAAAGACGCATTCCATACATATTGTATATGGTCTATTTAAAGATGCATTGTCTCCCAAAAACATGAAAAATGTATTAAATCAGACTTTGAATATGTTATTTTGTAGTTTTAGTTAGTTTAGTTAATCACTTCAATAGAAAAAAAACGTTAAAAAATCATGTTTTCACTTATAAAATGACAAAATAAATGGTAAAATTCAACCAAAAATCCAAAAATGAATCCTAAATGGACCTATATGGCGATCATTTTTGTTGTCTTTAAACGGGTAGAAATCTGAAAAAAAGTCGATTATAATAATTTAAGCGGCTAGCTTTGAATACCGACATGCATTGCACGCAGATTGTTTCGTTTTGCTTTTCAATGATAAACCCAAAATAGAGGCGATTGTGAATAAATTTACCAGATCTTCCCCGTTCTGTAGTAATGGATTCTGCCAAAAAATGAAAGACAACGCGAGGATGTATTTTTCTAATGGGAACCAAGCTTTAAATTAATAATGAATAATTGTTTAAAACAATATGATTCAGATTCAAACAACTGTATTTAGGCCTACACATTATTGCAAACAAACTGTTAGGTTGGACACAACGAAATAATTATGCAAACAAAATTAATCAATATCCTTTAGATGAGGAATTTAACTATTATAAAACGATATAAATGTAATTGATAAATAATTAAATAATGTGATAGCAGACCATCGTATAGATAAATTTATAATACACCTGATTGTATTCTTGCAATTTTATTAGTCTATTATGCCTCGTTAAATAATGCAGTCAGTCTTTCAACGAATAAACATTAATTATTTGTATAATAATTGTTCTTAATTTTATTGTTATTATCTAATTGTTTATTGATATCGGCAACTGATACTTTCAGCTCCCATCATCAGCGTGGGTGCGGGCGCAACCGTAGAAGATTCGACAACCTACTACGGAATTGGAGATGAAGTAAAGACAGACTTCTTGGTAAACACTACTGGGTCAGGAACAGGCTTGAAAGTCACCCTTACAGCTGAGAATATGGAGGTAATTTACTAAAAAGGAACACATATATTGTATATATACAGTGTTTGTGACCATGCCATTAATTTATATATCAAATGTCTATATATAATCTTTTGGCCGTAATGTTTTCCACTTCGTTGTTTTTTTTTTGGTGGTACTGTATTCATGCAATACTTGCATACAGCATCGGAAATAACGATTATTAGTCTTTCAAAATGTGCACAGTCGTTGACATGTGCGTCGATGATTCTCAGTTGAGAATGCATATGAAGGGTATTATGAGTTTATTATAGAAAAAGTAGAATGGGAAAACTCCGTAGTCGCATAATGGGTGAAATTCGCGTATACGTCACATGTGTACGTGTAGTAGCGAGACGGTATTTCCGCGCGTGATCCGGATTTTCTATGCGTTTTGTATGGATTGCATTTTACACGTTAACTATACCTTTGAGATTTTTAAATTAAAATTAACAATTACAATTGTTCAAAATATATTTCTATATCATATTTCATCACTGAAGTTCTGAGTTCTTAAAAAAAAGTTTAAATAAAACGACAAAGAACTTAAATCAAACGTAAGCCTACTGCGAACAATGGATCACATGTCTGTCCTACTGACGGACGTAAAATGAATTTGGCCAAATGAAACAAGCTACGAATTCAAACATATTCGTTATACGTATGTAGACATGGATAAATATACGTATACGTTAGTTTATCAAAGAAATAACACACGCGGAACATAATGTATATAGTACTACTAAATACCGATTGGGTGTAATTATTACTCGATTCTCAGTGCTGTATCTTCGAGATATAGTTTCCAAGTATCAGGAATATTTGGTTATGCTATGATACCAGGAGAAACATGTGAAACACATGTGAAACACATGTGATGTTGTATTAGCCACTATTTCTATGATACTTGTCGGCAAATCTAGATACAGCACCGATAATCGGGCGTTATTTATTATAGTAACATCTTTTTCAGTTCGACCTGTCTGCAGATCCTTTTATATGGACTTTAACAGGAAACGGAAATACCGACTCAACCACGACGGTATGATTTTGATTTGTATTTTTTCAAAATATTGGTTATAATAAATAGTGTGACGTGTGATTTTAGCAGTGAAATAATTAAATATAACTGTGCTGTGATTTTAGGCTACTAAAGCAAGCAAATACACTCAACTTATTCAGTCCCGCAGTACTAAAACCACTACAGAGACCCAATGTCCAGTACCAGTACTCCTCTAGAGTAAATACTGTTTATAGTACAGGGTACTCCTATGCATCAAGCATGTTTCCACACATCAAGTCACCTAACTAGCCTATTAGGTTAGGTTAGGTCATCCATGCATTTCAACCAGCTGATTTACATGCAAATGAGCAAACTGGACAGAGTATTCAAGCGTGAGACCCCTTTCACAACAACTGTAATGATATGTCAAACAATAGATATAGGTCTTTTCTCTATAACATAAATGTTGGTTGGGCGTGCGGAAAAAATGAAGTAGAAGATCCGACTTTGCCGACTTTAATCTCAGAGATTCTATTCACATTACCGCTTAAGATATTTACCTATTTCTGGGGTTCTTCTTCATTTGACAGATCTGCTGTGTTTTGTTTTTAAGTCAGATTTGCTAAGAGATGTTGTTACGGATTCATTGTATTTTTCAGAGCAACTTCACGGTCACCCTGGTCTCCGCATCAGAGATTACTTTGTCTTTTAGTAATAACAGTTTATTTTCATCGGACATTCAATTTGAAGGGACTATCAATTCCACTGTTAATGGTATTTTAACCGATTCTTTTGTTTGTTTTTTTTTTGCCAAAATAATAATTTACACTGAAAGCTGTTGAACCCAAATGAGTTTTACCACATCCTTGTTCATATAAAACTAATGTCGTTAGCGTATCATATTTATTATCAAATTGATATTCTTTTGTAAAAGTATTTTTTTTTTATGAATTAATGTGCAGACCCCAACCAACCATATCACATTATAACAGTTCCTAACCGTATACATTGCTTTGTTGTACAAAATCATAATTACGTCAGCAAGTGCTAACAAACACTATGCTTTCGTAGTTTATGGCATGTATTTGACAAGAAATATAACACCAATACATCTTTGAAGTGAACATTATAGTTTTAATGTCTTCCTAATTTGCATTATTTTAGATATACAATAATAATCTATATTTATTGTTGTTATATCAATTTCTTTGTAGCCGATGTAAAACCTGGAGTTATTTTACGTGTAACTATAACTGCTGAATTAACTGACATATTCAATGGCTTAGTCACCGCAGAAGGAGTCTCAAACGCAGTTTTTAGTAAATTACCGCATTTCGTGATGAACATTACTGAGCAGTCTGCAGATGGTAATGTTTATGTTAACGTTGGTCAAAAGGTGCATATGAACCTTATTGTTGAGTTTCCAAAAGGTACCGCTGATCCGACAATTGAAGTCACACTACCATACAACTTCACGACTAACAAGACAAGCGAGCAGTGGAGTATCAACAAAGTGTCCGTTTCATATGTCAGTGACTCCTTATCCTGTACGTATTCGACAGAGTTCTGCTACTACGCTCCTCAGACGCAGTACATTGCTAACGATGATGATTTCGGCATCCTTAAAGACTGGTCGGTGACACAGTTCGACGGATTTATTGAAGTGAACGACCCAGATGCTTCCAATAACATCTTGGCGTTAGAAATTGAAGTTGTCCTAGACGATACAGACGCGGTGGTTAATGGATCAGAGCACTGGTTAGGAATTGGAATGCAGATTGGTGACGGAGCTCACATTTGGGTTGGAGAAGTACCAGTTTACACGCTGATTAATGAAGTTTCGAAGCCTAAGATGTCGTTTAAGATAACATACGAAACTGATTCATTTTATAAAGGGTAAGTTTGGTAAAGTTACTAAATGTTTTGGTAAATTTTGATCAAAAACCAAACGAAAGAAACTGCAAAAGTGCCCTGTTTTCGAAGTATTTTCCGCAATTATTAATTACAAATAATGTGGAAAAAGGCTTTATCTGCAATTTGACCCTCAAAATAAAAAAGTAATAATTGAATATTATGTCAGATATTTTTCAATAATGTACTTTTGAAATATATTCATTTGAAAATAAAATATTACATGAACTTTTGTAATGAAAAGCTTTTTGTAGATAAGCCCTTTTCTCAAAGTACGGAAGAGATGTTCACATAATCACTCTTGACATCCTATAAGTATTGGGATATAGTGATTGTGGTACCACTCTAATTTGATTTCGATAATAGTATTTGTTGGTTGTTATTTTCAGTGATGATGTAATAATACTGATTAGTATTTGGCACGATGACGATTCAACGGGAAAAGCAGTAGATGTAACTTTCACAATATTGAAGTCGAAAAATGTGCAATATATTAAACTTGAATCAGAATACACAGAGCTGTTGCAGTCACCAGCGGTAAACCCAAGCATGCCTGGACCATCTCCTGTTCGATTTAATGTAAGTTATTCTACAATCAACCAGATTCAATTATGTGTAGGGCCCACGATCAGCTTGGTTAAAAAGGTTTGGAAGAGTTCTTTTAAGTATGTTAGGTATTTACCTACAGCGCTGATACATTTTGAAAGATTAGGAAACGGGTGGATGGCCAGTGTAGTACCTTCAGTAACAAGTTCAGAATACATTAATATACCTATTAATGAAGTGTAACGTATGTCTGCATCAGGATAACAAATTCCATCTTGGCTGGGTGCGATTTTTTCAGTCTTTAGATTTGTTATTAAAGGTTTACAATTATTACAGCCTTTATTTCGCTGGGTGGTGTGTTTAACTTTCTCTGTTTTAATGACTTATAATATAAGTCGACAGGGGTTTTCTAAATGAAATCAAAGACAAGCGTAGTCACATTTCTCATGTATTTCACAGCTTGGAACCATTCAGATTGCCGCAAAACCAACTTTCCGTGTACGCCTAGGAATCGACAAAAACGGAAAAACTGCTCCGGGCACTCGTCGCTTTGTTGGCGTGGCTGATTTGTTGTGGTTCTCGACTGTTAATAGCGCTAAAGTTCTTTCTTGCACAAAATCTTTTCAATTTATGTATTCGGACAGACCAGATGTTGGTGGTGGTGGTAAGTGTACGATAGTGTGTCAGTTTAATCTGAAAGAGTTATACATTGTCTGCATATATTCTAACCATGTTTAAATGAATATTAGGCGCATCTCACCAGGTTGTAAGGATTGCATGTGCTGTATTGTAACTGCTGTTTTTAAACATAAGGCACCTACAAAATTGACAATGTTTCTTTCACAACATTAAGCCATTCTTATCAAATCTGAATTATGTTTATTATGATTGTAATATCGGGGTAAAGTATCGACAATTTGTTCTGTAACATAGAGAAGTTGTAGATACAGTATCACATGTGTGTCATAACGATGACTTCCTCGACTTTCGTTAATATAAGTTTACATGTGATCGATATATTACATTGTAATTAAGAGTGTGTCTATGATTCTTACAAACATGATTCGGCTGATTATAATTACTCTATAACTCTTACACTGTACTTCTAGATTTATGTCGGTCTGGTTACACACCTTACAAAGAAACGTGTTACAAAGTGTTCAACGACACGCTAGAAACTTGGGATGCAGCAAAGGCGGCCTGTGAAACAGATAATGCGCAATTAGTCATGATTGAAGATACGTGTGAACAACAATTTCTTCGCGACCTCGTTCCAGCACTCTCGCCATACAAATACTGGATTGGGCTGAAAGACGTTGCGGTGAGTATGGCTATCAGACCCTGTGTTACTCGTAATCGCCGTAATGAACTGGCCATGCTAACTACACGAGAAGGGGGACGTAACTTTGACCGGGCAAGTCTATGATCAATCACATGAAATGCCGTGTATTATACTCATTATAACTTTTCAATTATAACAATGTATATGTTCTAGGGTACTGATACTTTCAAGTGGATAAACGGGTCATCGGCGTCTTTTACAAAATGGCTACCAAACAGACCCGGAACAAGTGTGACTGAAGACTGCGGAGCTGCGGCTTTTGTAGATGTCTACGATACAAGGGATGTCAGTACTGATCTTGGTGACTGGGACATAATGGACTGCACCGCTATCCTACCAGCTATCTGCGAGTATCATATGTTAGATTTTGAACACGGTACGCTAATTCCATGGTTCTTACGTACTGCACAAGACCGTGTTTCTGCCGCCAAACATTAACCGATAAAACTTAACCGATAATTAACCGATAAAGTTCATGTGTAAATGGGGTTTAACTGATTCCGCTCCAGAAAAATGAATCGATAATTATCTCATTCAAATCGGATAATTATCGGATAAATGCAATAATGTTTTAAACTTTGACCTAAGGACAACATAATGACTACATACTATCATAAACTTGATCGCCACAATAAACCTCTAGAGTAGTTACAACTGCAATTTTGTAATAAAGTAGCACACAAATATTGTCTATTAGAAAAAGAGTTTCAGCAAAATAAGTAAAAATTTCCATTATTATATACTTTTTTCTTCAGATGAGGGAACACCAGAACCAGTATTTTATTCAGATGAGGGTACACCAGAACCAGTACTAGGACCTGCAAAAGAAGCTGTGATGAGGTACAGCAAATGGACTAAATCTCAGACTGACGTCTGCCATTATGATAGGGGATCTAGCCAGTGTGATGCTTGCGTGGCTGGTGCTCATAAGTGCGAAAACGGGAAGCATACTGTGTGTGTCAGTGATCCTAGTAAATGCCCAGTTCCGGGTAAGTTTGGAATAAAGAGTCCTGACGGTATAGCTAATATATCACAAGAAGTTCCGTTGCTTATGAACTCAAATTACATTGTAAACACTGACGCGTAACCTATATAAAAAAGAGACACTCCTCATTCCTATTTTATCATCTTAACATGGTTTGGTTTCTATCCATGTGACTTTATCAATTTTTAGCAACACGATATCAACAAGATATTTTCCACACAATGTAATTAATCGGTGAATAAGGCCTTGTGGATTGCATTAGCTTTTAATTTATCGATGTGTTTTTATTATTATTCCGACAGATTATTATAACCAGGGTTTTGTCATAACTAAGAAGTTGGATGATCCGGATAAAGACGTCATTTTTGCTTGTAACCCTTCAGTTGGACGTCTATCAGACAAGATTGTTCCGTCGTGCTATGTACAAGATAATCCACCAGATGGACGCTGGAAAGGTAAAACAATGAGGATTGTTTTCGTAATGTCCCTCAAAGAATAGCACTGACCTGAGGCTGGCTGATATATAAAAAACACTTAGAACTTGCATACTTAGAGACTAAATGCCACGGGTCATCATACACATCGATATGGACAGCAAGAGGAATCTCTAACTTGATACATCAATAAGTAATAGGCCTAACACTGACACTTTCTCCCGGAGATTTTTGGATTTGCAGACAACTATCAGTGAATGGTTAGGCGTAGTGCCTACATTTCTTTTGTCAATACATCCTACCTTGAATGCTTAGCGTCCACACAATAATGTTCGATTTATAAAAAAGGCACATAAACAGAACATTGCATATATTAATATTTTTCTTATGTCAAAATGAACAATATATCCCTATACTATTATCATTATAATATGTATAAAAATATAAATATTCTTCAATAGCTCTACCAATGAACCTACACAATGTCATTGGATCTGACCAGCTTACAGGACTTATTTATGGCATTCACATGGACATGCGCAGTTACATGCGTAGTAAAGATCAAGGTGCAACGTGGGTGTTTATCAGTAAAGACGCCTGGGACTCTTTGACAAAAAGTTTGCCGGACTTCAAGACGGCTGGAACTAGTGAGGGCAACTGGCTGTGTGAGTTTATATCATTATTTAGCTCCCATTAAGGTCTCACTGCCATGTACGTCCAATGCGAGTAATTTGACGCCTCATCTGAACTGTCGCTTGTGATTGGTCAAACTTGAGCTACCCGTCTTTGCTTACACTTTTTGTTTGTTTTTTAAGTGCCACGATCTTAAAGGCCCATTTACACTAAGGTGATAACGATCGACGAAAAAGATAAAAACGCATTTTTTATACTTAAAACAAAAAAATTTTAAAAAGTCTTCATCCTAGAACTATAGGATTATCATCTATGCTGCCTTTGATGACAATAATATTTCCACACGTCCAATAAAATGACGTCATGATTAGTAAGAGCAATAATATCGTTACAATACAACGATTTTATTGTTTTTATTGATCATGACGTCATTTGATTAGATTTAAAAAAAATGTTTTTATCAAATACAGCATAAATGTTTTTCCTATAGTTCTAGAACGAAAACCCTAATTTATTTTGTTTTATTAAAGAAAAATGTATGTTTACCTATTTATCGTCGATCGTTATCGCCTAGTGTAAATGGGCCTTAAATGTTAAAAATGGGCTGACCATTGAATAGAACGAAATAACCAGTTCTACGTCATACGAAATCAACTAATCAACTGGCAAGAGTGTACTTTTGTGATAATGATGATTATGTTTTATGCCACTCTGCTCATTTAACACATTTCTATCTTTTCAACAGATGATGACAGTGGCCTGAAGTATAATGGAGTTTTGAAAATGAAAAAGGACTGCTGCTAAATCATGACATTTCAGCGGCCCGATTCTAAGTCATATTCAACTTTCGCAAATATTATGCAACTATAGATTTCCGTCCTATTGTGGTTTTTAAATTCAATCGAAAATGTAACTTTGAAATTTACATAGAAAATATTTTCAATTCATACTTAATTGTTTAATTGTAATATGTTTGCATTGCGTATCAGAAAGTATTGCTATAAATTATTCAAAATTCAATTTTGTTTTCACATGAGTGAATCATTTTTTATTGTTTTTAAATATTTTGAATGTTTCGACCTAGTGTAGTACTATTAATGGAGATTAGGCCTGATAATAATAAAATAATATTTGTTGTCACGCATGACGTTTCATACATATATAAAATCTTGTTACAAAATGCCGGGCCACTGGCTGCGCTTAATATTTATTATTATTGTGATAATTACAGTACAGCTATTTATCTTACGTATAATGACATTTAATAATTCGTATTTTTAAATTCTAAAAATGTATTTAAAATTGTATTTCATAATTGTTTTTACTAAATTATAATTTTCTTAATATTGTATATCATTCGAATGAAATATGGTTATCAGTGTAGCAGACCAAAGCACTTTTATTCTAGAAACCAAGATAATCTACACATTCCTACATAGTTAAAGTCACTTATTGTGCATGCGCGTATTAAACTGTAATATGTTTCTGTATCACTTGACGTACACCATTGATAGTTATCGCGTACGTTGGTCAGGGGTCTGGTGCAAGAAGATCAATTTTTAGCAAAGAGCGCTTTTCAACGTCAATGATGTTCAATTCATTCTTCTTAATCATGATAGGCATACGTCCGATATGTGCTCAGTCTGGCACTGATATAATTGTTTAAACAATATAACATGCAAATGGCTTAAATTTCCTCACGTTATGTTTTATAATGTTCGGTAAGAATTTGAGAGAAGAAGAATATTTTATTCTTGCTAATTGTTGTTATTGGTGCAGTGAATCGAAGGAGATGATTATTGATTACGCACTGTATCTAGGTAACTGAAATTGTTTATTTCAACGGTATCTTAACTACAATGTAAACGTAATTTAACGTTCAAATAAAGTTGTCGAAAAAACAGTCATTGTAGTCGTATTTTCATAATATATGTACATATATAATAAACATACATGCGCGTTCATATGTTGTTCTTTAACAAAAACCTGCAAGGCTATAAAACATGAAGCTGTAGATGTTTATGTAAGCTAACGTTATAAAAAGTATTGCTTGGCAAAATGCAGAGAGAGCGACAGAGGGCGTGTTATTTAATATATCCGCCCTACACTATCAAACTTTATGTGACAAGAAAAAGGTGATGTGCCCAAATATAGACATGATAATCTCATATCACTATAATGATTGAGATTATCACTACTATAATCATTTGGGCACATCACAATTTGTTGTCAAACTAGTTTGATAGTGTTGATAGAGCTTATGACTATAATAAGCTTTTATGACCTCACCGATATATCGATTTTCCTGGCAATCAATATGCAGTTCTGTTTGTATATAAGTGTAATGCAAATAATTTGACCAATGACGACTCGCCGATTCGAAATACCAACTCAGACCATTGATCTGGGGATCGAAAATTGCATTTCTCGAGTAAGTTTTCGAGTCGACACAAAGCAATCTGGAGACGCACGGTGGAGAAAGAAAGAGATTAGGCTGGATATCAGGGAATGAAGCTAAAGCAAAAGCTAGAAAAAAGAACTGGTTGAAAAGAACATCTTATAGCCTTATGGGACAATCTGCCCAAAAAGGATATTGTTAAAGATGTATTGTCCCCCAAAAACCTGAAAATTAAAGACTAATAAAATCTTTGGATTGGCCATTTTACAGTTTTAATAAAGTTACAAATCAACAAAAATAATTATATCACGTATGAAAAGACAAAAGAAACCGTTAATTTTTAATAACATTCAGAAAAATATATATATCTTTTCCGATCCAGTTTGGTCAACTATTATGTGACATTAAAATGGCATATTCAACAAAAAATATAAACAAGAAATATTTCTTACAAAAAACGCTGCTCTCTTGTTGACGTAACAGTTTTAAAGATATATTGTCCCCCTGAAAAAATATATTTTTATTTCAAATTTGTTTTTGAATGTGCCATTTTATTGTCACATAATAGTTATTCACATTAACCAAACAATTATTTACCTGAAAAAAATGTAATTTCAACAAAAAATACTTAAATTGTCTGTCAGACAATGGTTTTGGGGTTATAATTAAACGTTTCTTTTCTGTTTTCATGAATAAATATTATTTTTTTGTTACAAGAAGTGAATAACTTTTGTATTTGAAGTAAAATACAACAAGAATTCATACTTTGATAAGTCATAATTGTGGAATTGAAAAACAAAAAATACTGAATCTGTAAAAGATGATGTGCTTATTAAATAATAATATAACGTTCACTCGTGTGTGTTATTAAATAAAAGTACAGGTTTTGTTGTGCTTGTGCATATAACGTATTTAATTAGTCAGGCCAATGTGTATGAAATTATTTTTAATACTAGCGTTCTTGCTAATTTAACCTAGAAATTAATTAAAAATAAATTAATAACTCATTGTTATTATCCATTATCATATACATGCACGTACATATTATATTCTTTATAAAAACGGTTATTGCTAAGAAAAGTTAAAGATGCATCCGAGTTGAGTGAACGCCATAAAAATTAATGCTTGGCGAAACGACAGAGGACGTGTTATTTAAAATATTTCCGTCCACGAAGATAAAGATACTGATAATAATAAACTCATCCACTTTTAAGTTATTGATTATGTCTTCGTTTAAGAGAGTCATATTAATAAAGATCGGTGTGTATGTTAATTTTTTATTGTGCTTATCATGTGCATATAAAGTACCTAACATGTCAGTCTTAATTATTAATTAATTTGAATAATATAGCGTTATTAATAAACAAATCGCAACAAGATAGCGTTAGTTATAATATTGCGACCGTGTGATATACAGCATATTCGTTTTCGACGACGTAATTGAACATTGTTATTTAGCTCCCATTAAGGTCTCACTGCCATGTACGTCCAATGCGAGAAATTTGACGCCTCATCTGAACTGTCGCTTGTGATTGGTCAAACTTTAGCTACCCGTCTTTGCTTACACTTTTTGTTTGTTTTTTAAGTGCCACGATCTTAAAGGCCCATTTACACTAAGGTGATAACGATCGACGAAAAAGATAAAAACGCATTTTTTATACTTAAAACAAAAAATTTTTAAAAAGTCTTCATCCTAGAACTATAGGATTATCATCTATGCTGCCTTTGATGACAATAATATTTCCACACGTCCAATAAAATGACGTCATGATTAGTAAGAGCAATAATATCGTTACAATACAACGATTTTATTGTTTTTATTGATCATGACGTCATTTGATTAGATTAAAAAAAAATGTTTTTATCAAATACAGCATAAATGTTTTTCCTATAGTTCTAGAACGAAAACCCTAATTTATTTTGTTTTATTAAAGAAAAATGTATGTTTACCTATTTATCGTCGATCGTTATCGCCTAGTGTAAATGGGCCTTAAATGTTAAAAATGGGCTGATCATTGAATAGAACGAAATAACCAGTTCTACGTCATACGAAATCAACTAATCAACTGGCAAGAGTGTACTTTTGTGATAATGATGATTATGTTTTATGCCACTCTGCTCATTTAACACATTTCTATCTTTTCAACAGATGATGACAGTGGCCTGAAGTATAATGGAGTTTTGAAAATGAAAAAGGACTGCTGCTAAATCATAACATTTCAGCGGCCCGATTCTAAGTCATATTCAACTTTCGCAAATAGTATGCAACTATAGATTTCCGTCCTATTGTGGTTTTTAAATTCAATCGAAAATGTAACTTTGAAATTTATATAGAAAATATTTTCAATTCATGTTTAATTATTTTTTTCAAAATTCAATTTTGTTTTCACATGAGTAAATCATTTTTTATTGTTCTTAAATATTTTGAATGTTTCGACCTAGTGTAGTACAGTACAATTAATGGCGATTCGGCCTAATAATGATAAAATAATATTTTTTTGTCACGCATGACGTTTCATATATATAAAATCTTGTTACAAAATGCCTGGGCCACTGGTGGCGCTGCGTAAAAATAATAAGAATTATATCAATTAAGAATATTTATATTTGTAGCTAGATTTTGTACATACTTAATATTTATTATTATTGTAATAATTACAGTACAGCTATTGTTATTTATCTTACGTATACACATTCCTACATTAAAGTCACTTATTGCGCATATCAAACTGTAATATGTATCTGTATCAGATTGTATCCTTGACGTTCAAAAACCATTGCTAGTTATTGCGTACGTTGGTCAGGGGTCAGGAGATCAATTATTAGCGAAGGGCGCTTTGTAAAAACACGTCAATGATGTTTAATTTATTCTTCTTAATCATGATAGGCATACGTCGTCCGATATGTGTTCAGTCGGGCCCTGATATAATTGCTTAAACAAAGCAAATAAACATGCAAATGGCTTAAATTTTATTTCACGTTGTCTTATGATGTTCGGTAAGAATTTGCACAATCCATCGTATGGTTGAATTGAGTGAATACTTTAGTCTTACGTATAGTAGATATAAAGCATTCTTTGGTCGAGTACAGGTCAAACTCGGTCTTTTCTGAGTTGGCCGAAGGCTAAACTAAGCCTGTAATAGGGCAACTTGCCTGTTATTATAGAACGTCAACAACACATATGGGCTATGTGAATTATGCGGATTAAACACTAAAGGCCTATTAAAGTGTACAGCGTATATTTTAGTAACGTCACTACAGTAGTTCACATTATTAGAAACATATTGAGGGCGGTCGCTTGTTCCGTGACCTAACGGCCTATGTCATCTTCTAAATCATCGAATTTTAATTTAACGAAAACATAAAAACTTTATTGCTAATTGTTAAATGGTGTAGTGAATTAAAGGATATGATTATTGATTACGCACTGTATCTAGGCAACTTAAATTCAAATCAATCAAATCAAAATCAACATTTACTTCCAAAAAGGTGGCGTCACCAAAAAAGCAAAAGCTTGTGTCAGGGACGCCAAAACAAAACATTCAAAAGCAGAACATATAAAATAAGACACAGAAATGAAAATAACAATAAAACGAAAAGCGGTACATATCAATTGCAGTATAAATCATATTAATGCATTTTTACTATTGCTAAATATATTAATAAAAAAAAACCAAAAAAAAGCAAAAAAACATGGCCTCTAAGTATAGTTTGATAATAAATAATATTTTGCAATCTTTGTGAAACTATTTACATTTTGTATGTTTTGTAGCGAAAGAGGCAAAACATTCCAAAGTTTTGCACCGGAGTATCTAATACTTTGGTGAAATATGGTAGTCCTGTGTTTTGAGAGATGAATATAAGAGGATGACCTAGTGTTGTAGTTATAGAAATTAACATTAAATTTAAACATATCGTAAAATCTATGAGGATAATTATGATTAACACAGTTATGAACAAAAACATATTGCTGATAAGTATTTATATCTTTAAGTGTCATTATATTAAGTTCCTTAAATAGAGGACCCGTATTAGCTGTAAAAGAAGATTTTGAAATTATACGTATGATTTTTTTTTGGAGCAATGTTAATTTATTAAGATTTGATTGAAAATTATTACCCCAGACCACATTACAATATGAAAAATAAGGAAGAACAAGAGAATTATATAAGGTACGGAGGATATTTACAGGAACTAAACGTTTAATTCTGTTGATTACTCCTATAATTTTAGATATTTTAGTCATTAATTCGTTGATATGGTATTTCCAAGTCAACTGCTCATCTATTAAGACACCGAGAAATTTTGTTTGTTCTACTCTTTGAATGTCATCATTGTTAAGTACAATTTTTAAATTATCTACATCATCAGCCTTCTTTTTCTTATTACTAAAAATAATATAATTACATTTCTTTGAATTTAATGATAATCTATTAGCCTTAAACCATTCACAAATATAATGTAGTTGGTTGTTTGCAGTACGATATAATTCATAGATGTCATCATTACTGTAAAATATATTTGTATCATCGGCATATAGTATAAATGAAAAAAGATCCGATGTCTTAAAAATGTCATTAACATATAAAATAAATAATAGTGGTCCAAATAGCTATCCTTGTGGTACTCCACATGTTATATTTTTCAGTTCCGACAGCAAAGATTCATATTTTGTACACTGGGATCGATTTTCAAGGTAACTTTTGAACCAATGTAAAGCAACACCACGAATTCCATAATAACTTAACTTATATAATAAAATGTTATTATCGTATCAAATGCTTTGGATAGATCCAAAAAATACCTATTGCATGTGATTTGTTCTCAAATGCACTTATAATTCTATCTGTAAGATCCACCAGAGCCATTGAAGAAGAAAATTTGCTACGAAAACCATATTGACCATTATGAAGAATATCGTACTTATCTAGAAAAGAAACAGTTCTAACAAAGGCAATACGTTCTAAAATTTTGGAGAAGCATAATAAAATAGAAATTGGTCTATAATTACTAATGTCTCCTTTGTCTCCAGATTTGTAAACGGGTGTAATCTTAGCTATTTTTAGTTGGCTGGGAAAAATACCCTTAACTAATGATGCGTTAAAAATATGGCAGAGCGGTTTGCTAATTAAGGCTGCTACCGCTTTAACCACATTAGGACATAAACCGTCAAACCCAGCAGCTTTATTATTTTTAAAATTATTTATTATATCACATATTTCTTCTTCGGTCGTTAGAAAAAAGTACATTGAATGGTTGTTTGGTTGTTTTAAATAATCATTATAATCAGTGTTTCCATAGGGAATTTTTCTATCAAGTGAGGGACCAATTTGTGTAAAAAAAGTCATTAAATGCATTTGCAATATCTTGCGGTTGATCCAAAGATCGACCATCACAAGTAAAATTAGTATTTTCCTTACATTTGACTTTTCTGTTTAATAAATTATTTATTACATCCCATGTTTTCTTTATGTTCGATTTAGTATTGGAAAATTGTTCGTTATAATAAGCTAATTTAGATGTTTTTACAAGAGTATTCAATTTATTTCTAAAGGTTTTATACTTTAACTCATTTGGGCCTGTTGGATATTTAAGAAACTTTTTATACAGTTTATTTTTATGCTTAATAGACTGTAAAATCCCATTAGTCATCCATGGTTTTAATTTTCTCTTATTTTTGTTTTTAACAGTATGCAATGGAAAATTGTTTTGGTATACTGTTTTGGAATTTGGATTGGAACAAATCATAAGCATTTTCAGGCTTAGACAAAGACATTACATCATCCCAACCATTTGTAGCCAGATCTTGTTTAAAATTTTCAATATTTAGAGGATTTATTAGGCGATACGACTGAATAGGGACGTCATTTTGAAATGAATCATTTATAAATTAAGTGATTTGAAAAATTGGTAGATGATCGCCAATGTCACAGTATAATATACCACTTGTGACAGGTAGATCATGTGAATTAGTTATAATATTATCAATCAATGTAGCAGTATTACTAGTGATTCGAGTCGGTCTATTTATTAAGGGTAAATATAAATTACTATATAATATATTTAAAAAGTCTTGCGTTGAGTTTATACTCGTATATCGTAAAAGGTCTAAATTAAAGTCACCCATGATATAGTTTAGCTTATTTTCTTTATCTATTGTTGTGAGTATTTTATCAAAATCGTCCACAAAGTGGTTACTGTTTACATCTGGTGGCTTATAAGCAACACCAGCAATAATATTCTTTCCATGATTTTGATTAATTTCAATAAAAATTGAATCACATGAAATATTTGTCAAGGAAATGTCATTTCGTTGAGTATATGATCTTAAGTTACTTACATACATTGCAACCCCACCACCTACTCTACCGTTAGAAAACAATGTATAGTTAGGTATATTTAACGGTGGACTATTTTCATTACACCATGTCTCCGAGATACCAATGATATCAAACTGAAAATGTAGAGTTTCAATAAATTCCATGATAGCATCCAGATTTTTTACGAGACTTCTTGCATTAAAGTGGATACTAGAAAAACTTTTTTGAATATCTACTGTTTTAAATTTACATGCAAATTGATCACAAAGAAAATAATTAGAAAGGTTTGTGCAGTTTTTGTAGAAATTTTGGTCAGGATCTAGATCAAAGTTTCCTGCAAAATTTGTAATGGACTCAAACTCAAAAAAATTGTTTATTTCAACTGTATCTTAGTTACAAGTAAACGCAATTTAACGCCAAAATAAAGTTGTCGAAAAACAGTCATTGTAGGCGTATTATCATATTATGTACATACATAATACACATACATGCGCGTGCATATTTTATTCTTTAACAACAAAACTGACATGGCTATAAAACATGAAGCTGTAGATGTTTATGTAAGCAAACACCATAAAACTAGTACATGGCAAATTGCAGATTGCGACACCGAGGGCTTGTTATTATTTAATATTTTTGCCCATGAAGATAAATATAACTAAGAATAAAATAATAATCAGCTTTTATGACGTCACCGATATATCGATTTCCCTGACAATCAATATACATGTTCTTTCTTTATATACTGTACCAATTTGGAAAACCTTTTCTGGACGCTGCAAACAAAATAACTTATATAGGCTACAAAGACAGGTTCCCAATACGACGCAACACAAAGAAATAAATAATGTGACCAATGACGACGCGTGGATTTGAAATACCATCTCATGACCACTGATCCGGAGGTCGAACATGTTATTTCTCGAGTAACAAAACAACGTAGAGGCGCACAGTGGAGAAAGAAAGAGATGATGCTGGAGATCATGGAATGAAGTTAGAAAAAGAACTGGTTGAAGAGAACATCTTGTAGCCTTATGGGACAATCGGTCCAAAAAGGATATTGTTAAAGATGTATTGTCCCCCAAAAACCTGAAAAATAAAGACTAATAAAGCCATGTATATGGCCTTGTTTTTAACCTAGAAATTAAAAATCAAGTCACGAATCGTTTTTTTTCCCTATTGTACAAAAATATACATGCACGTACATATTTTAATCTTCTACAAAAACTGCCATGGCTAAAGAAATTGAAGATGTATCCTAGTCGAGGGAACGCCATAGAATTAATGCTTGACAAAAATATATCGATTTTCCTGACAATTAATATGCATGGTCTGTAATCATATTATATTATATAATTAATATTAATTAAATTATAATAACAAAGATATCTGGTCTTAAAGGTACTGTTTATTGTGCTTATGTGAATATAAAGTACTTATTGTCAGTCTTAATTATGTATTAAATTAATTTGAAAAATATAGCGTTATTAATAAACAAATCGCAACAAGATAGCGTTAGTTATAATATTGCGACCGTGTGTTATACAGCATATTCGATTTTGACGACATAATTGAACATTGTTTATTAACATTTTGAAGTTATAAAAAATGGCCTGTTGGAAATTCGTCTGTTTTTTTCTTTCTGTACTTGTACACTCAAGTAAAGGTATGTTATTTTATATTGTATTTACCAATGCTGTAAATGTAAAGGATATCTCAGACTAACTGCTTCTACATTTAGGAAGAAACTTAATGTGTTTTTTTTCTCTTTTGTGGCGTAAACACCACTTTTATTCACATTCATTATCTTTCATGTCAACAAAACATTGTCACATTTTTGTTAATTCCTAATGTCATCATAATTGTATAAACTTTATCAGTAACATTTTTAAAACATTGTATTCCGTATTACCTCCTTTTTAAAATAATTCCCTTATATGTGGCTATAATACTCTTCCAAAAGAATTTAAAAAAGTTAATACAAAGACGTTTGGCCTAAATAACCAAAGTAGGTTACTGTGTATTGTACGAATTTATTATGAATTACTTCGTTACTGTTATTAATATTATTTTAAACAATGTTTTCCGGAATTGAGTATTATAACATTATTAAACATTTTTAATAATCACAATTTATTTAAAACGTTGAAATTATAATTTTCTTTGTGGTTCTTGCTATTCGTTCACACACTGGTGACGGTAAATTAATCTAAAATATCGTTGACTAGATATGATATTAAATAATTTTTCCTAAAGTATTATACAATCTACCACATGTACGCATATCGAAATATTGGCACGTCGCGAGCCGCGCAAGGCGCGTCGTGAAGACGAAATATTGAAAGGTGATTTTCAGGCGTGAAAGACACTTAATATAATAATAATAATAATAAACAGTATTTATATAGCGCCTAATGGATCAGTGACCCCTCTAGATGCTTTACATTAGACCTTAACTAATGGTAATAAACTATCCCCCGCCGGACACCATTCCGGTATTTCTTAGTATTTCTTATTTCTTAGACTTAAGGCGTAACTACAGTTATTTTTATATATATTTTGATAGTGTGAGTAAAAGATACTTACATGAAACCTATTAATATAACTATAGAGTGAATGCTTTTAATAATTTCCTAGAGATCGGCCTTTAAGTTTTTCTTTTTATTTATATTTTCCTTTTAGGTAGACAGGGTAACCCTTCTAATTAAACCCACAGGCAAGTTAGTATCCAGATGCACTCTAAAATATTTTATTATACTTAGCCTAACTAAGTTAAACACTTAAAATATAACTTTCAATATAAACAAATAATACGATAGAATATATTTTTTAGGTTAAATTTAAAGAAATTTTTTTAGAAGACTCTTTTAAAACAGATGGTAATTCAAAATGTAAATGTGTCGCAAAATAACTAAAAGAATGGCGGAAACATGTTAAAATGTTAATTTAGGTACCTGTAAGTCGCCTCTTGCCTCCTCTCTGCAAAATCGCTTTTTTGTGTGCATAGGTGTTGTATTTGATTTGTTCATGTGTCTATTTATGAATCAGCAAAGAATTTTATCCCAACAATTAATGTTTAATAGAATAATAATAATTAGTGTGTTAATGTATAATTTTGTTATATATATATATATATGTTTATTTAGGTTTTATGTTCAAGTAAAGTTTTTTTTAAATATTTTAATAATACAGGTGATGTTATGTTTGTAGTCAACAAGGAGGATCCTCCTGGAATATATATGACAAACATTTCCAGTGACAACGCAAGTTTGATTTTAGCAACAGTTATTCAGAATGTCGGATTAACTGAACCCTACACTGTCGAGTATGATACCAGCACATTAACAGTGTATTGGTCTGATGTCAGCAAGTACACCATTGAACGGTTTTCACTTGTTACTAACCAACATGAAGTGTTTGTGTCTTTGGGATCAAATTCTCGTAATATTCTATTCATTTTTTACATGTTTTATTAGGAAAAATAAGCATCATGATATTTTGTAGCATTTGTTTCGCTAACTTTTAAATCAAATAATTTCGTTGGATTTACATCGCCTAAATAGACCAGCTCTTCAGAGTTATTTCAAGGTTGAATCAAGCGTTGTTGAACTAAACAACAATGTTGTTTAATAATCATAATTAAATAGGCCTAATATCGTTAAGAATTTACGTTTTACATCTTTTTGCATAGGTGATGTTATAAGTATAAGCACCATTTATCAATTCCTCTGATTTTTTCAGAAATTGTAGATAACGAGGTCGGATTTAGGATTCCTGAATCGAAAGATTTCAGTAAGCGTTGATGACAGATGTGAGGTTAGGAAAGATAGCGCCTAGTCCAAAAGAGTAGTAGAAGTTAAACCATTTTACAGCATATTTATAATTTGTAATTTGTATAGGCCAATCTTTTATATCCCGCTTTCGCAAACAAAAATCTTTCTTTTGTCGTTTCCTCTGTATAGAAGAACTAAACAACCTGGGATAATGAAGGGTATAATAGAATCAATAAACACTAGGAATCAAAACACCGAACATAATTAATTTTTACAAAAAAATTCAACTAAACAGTAAAAGTAACTGTTAAAAACAAAATGGAATACAATCAATATATCATGCTCTGTAAAAATAAAGACATTATCTAATTATTTTGTATAAGTAAAATAAAGTATAAATAAATAAATTGCCACGAAATCTAATTACTACTTCTCTGCAATAGGATCAATGTTCTTGTAAAACCCAAGCTATCTCTTGCAATGTCACTCACTAATATCTAAGGAATCCCACTAAAACTTGTTTGTACCTAAATCTGCAAAAGATATTCTTGAAATTTATAATCTAAAATAGTGCCGGCCTTGACGATGTTGAACTACAATAAAAGAAATTGAATCTTTTTTAGGCTTCCGAACGCATAACGTATATAATGTTCCCATCATAAAATGTCCAACTTTCCATAAAATAAATTATCGTACGGTTCAATTATTACACTGCCTTGCTTTTTTTCTTTCTACGCGAGCAAGCATTACGAACAACTATAGTTAGTTGCGTCGTGAACCTTATTTCTGAAAAATAGCGACTTGAAAAACGTTAACCAAAGGGTATCGCAACTCCTGAATCATGAACTACCGTACACTGTTATGCAAATTAGTAGAATGTTGACGTCATCCGTTAAACGTTTTCGTTTCGTAAAATATAATACATAACCCTAGTATAGGGTTGAGCATAATTTGAAATGTGTTAACACAGTGTTAGTCTTTAGCATATAAAGTAAATTACATAGGTTGAGATTGCAGTAATTGTTTAATTGTCATCATTATTTAAGGTGTGCGTGGTTTAGCCGTTGATGGAGCTGAAAAAAAACTTTATTGGACAGATGTTAAAAAAGTCCGAATCGAAGTAATCAATCTGGATGGAACAAACAGAACAATTCTGTTTGACACAGGATTACAGTGGCCATTTGCAATTGAGATAGATACAGCTAACGGGTATGTCACTCTCTCTTAACGTACATCTATCTATTTGTTGTTCACTCATCATCCAAAAGAGATGAACTGTGTGATCACATCTCGGGTGAACTTGTATTCTGTTATTATTAATGCATTTAAACCATACATTTAAATTCGTTAAAATGTAATAATATGAATTTTAAAAAAAAGAATGATTGCCTTTACGTTTAAAACATTCAATGAATTGAATTTCATTAATAACATCTCAACTAAAGCAGTTTTGTAAGTTTCTATACTTTTCATTCACACCTGATTATCTGCACCGTATCGTACAATCTGTCCAGCATAGGCCAATTCTGTAATTACATTGCCGCATGTTTCACATGGCGTCTGTACTATGCTATGGTTAAAGTTAGGGTAGGCTTATACAGGTGTCACATGTGATACAGATATAACAATGTATTGAACCACTTGTTCTGTATCATAATCTAAATTAGTAAAAGACTGGCCGTAATAAAGTAATAAATCTGGATTCTTATTAGTTACGTTTGATATATCTAACGGGTAAAGTCACCTTCTATACACAGTAAACCTCTTATTAATACGTTGGAGGGAGATCAACTATGAACTTCACAGTTCCATTCTTTTGATTCTTCCTTTTGATTAGTAAGCAAAAACGTAATAATAATAGTAATAATAATAATAATATTAATAATGCATTAATACCACTCAATAAAGGAAGTAATAAAACATTTCTTTCACATATTCGTAAATCATTAATAACTAATCTGTTTCAGTAATTTCGTAAGTTTCAATATATTGTTTTTCCGTAGAAGGGATGTGAACTACTTGTAACAGAATGTTAATGTAGTAACATATATTATCTTATACTTAGATACCTGTACTGGACTGATACAATCAACGATGTGATAGAGCGAGCGAAGTTAAATGACTTGAGTACAAGGACCGTGTTAGTAACAAGCGTACCAGAGGCAAAAGGACTTGTTTTAGCAGTTCCCGGTAAGTTACTCTTGACCATGAATGTATGTAAGTTATAAAATCGTATACCGATGTTGTGGTTGTTTTCACATTTGTGGGCGTTTTTACATTTGTGGGCTCAACACGGTGGTTGATAGGTGCTATAGATGTTACAAAATATATTTTGGGTAGTAAAGAGAGTATGAAAAACTACAGACCAATTTCTGTTGTCGGTCATATTGCAAAAATTATTGAGAGAGTTGTTCAGGAACAAATAATTACCTTTCTTGAATCTTATGATTTAATTAATGTGGACCAATTTGCGTTTTTAAAAAAATATTCCACTGTAACATGCTTACACAGAGTGGTTGATGATTGGTTGGAAAGTTTTAATGATTCTGAACTGATGGCGCTTGTTTCTTGGATATATCTAAATGTTTTGATACGATCGATCACTCAATTCTTGTATATAAACTTGATAAATACGGTTTCAGTGAAAATGTTTTAAATTGGTTTGTAAATTATCTGAAAAACAGAAAACAGTTTGTATACTGCAACAATAGAAAATCTAAACTGAGAGATATTAACATTGGTGTTCCGTAAGGAAGTGTCCTAGGGCCAATCCTTTTTCTTCTATGTATTAATGATATTTCGCAGTCTGTTATAAAAGGAACTTGCAGCATTTTTGCTGATGATGTTGTTGTATACTACTGGTAATTCAACTAAGTCTGTAAACGATTCTCTACAAATAATCATGAATAATGTTAGTGAATGGTATAATAGAAACCACCTCTCAATCAATACAGACAAAACTAAGGTCATGTTACTCAGAAACAGTCGTTCAGTAGCTAATAACAACTGGATATTGAAATTGGGCCCACCAAAATTGAACAAGTTGATAGTATAAGATATCTGGGAGTTATTATAGATTAAATGTTAACGTGGAAACAGAATACCCAGTCTATTAGTAAATATATTGGGTATAAAATTACAATGTTGAGTAAAATGGCGGGATGTCTAAATAAATCATTATTAGAAACGTTGTTTTTGAGTACCATACAACCTTGTAGTGACTATGCGAAAACTGTTTGGGGAAATACCTCTGAGCAAAACAAGAATATCTTGAAGCGTCTTCATAGTAGAGCGGCTCGCATTGTTATCCACAATTTTGATTTTGTTGACGTGAGGGGTGATAACATAATTCAGGATCTTTCCTGGAAAACATTTGAAGAGAGAAGAGATTTTCATCTAACTAGTCTAATGTATAAATCTATCCACGGCCTTAACTTGCGCCAACCCGATTGACAAATGAAATTGAACTAATTGGGAATGTACACACCCATTTAACGCGGCGTGGAGTAGAAAACTTAAATATTGTTATACCTCATTATACCCGTAGCAAAATGGATTCGTCTTTTAAAGTTGCAGTCTGAAAAATATGGAATGACTTACCAGCAGATATAAAACATTCACCCACGATTATGTCCTTTAAAGCTAGATACAGATCTCATTTCTTTTCATAACATTTAACTTCCAGTTTATATTTGTTGTTGCTATTTCTACTTGATTGTGTATAATCCTGTATAAATATGTTGTTAAATAAAAAATATATAAATAAATAAAATGTAGTAGAGTCGGCGTCTTACTTTACTTCCTGACATTAGCGACTTTGCGTTCACACGACGCGCCAAGCGTCTTTCGAGTAAAAAGAACATTTTGCGCACGTTCAGAAACACACGAGCATGTGCAGAATGATCTTTTTACTCGTTAGGCACAAAGTATGTTGCTCAGACCCCATAATCAAAGCTATGCTTACAGTTGAGTACACGTTCCTTTTTCTCAATGAGTTATAACATTTTGTTTACATTGTATATTGTGATTCATTTTCTTTTGAACTTTTTTTTAATTGAACTAAATGCATGCTAACCCATTTTTGTGCGCCTACTAAAAAGTGACGTACTTGAAAATCTCGTTTTGTTAAAACTTACTACGCATATTCAAGTACAGTATTCAATCGTATATTCTCATTTTTGTTTTTCATTATTCTCAAGATGGAAAGATGTATTGGTGTGATTACAGCAGTAGGTTAATTGAGGAAGCTAACCTCGACGGAACTAACAGAAGAACGATTATAACTGGACTGAATCACCCAAGGGGGATAGATATTTATGGAAACTATCTTTACTGGACAGACTTGAACGGTGGTATATATCGAGGTGATAGAACCACTGGAGTATCATCACAACAAAGTAGCGATAGTCGACTTAATCAACCAAGAGGATTATATATTTTGAAAAGTAAATATTCTATTTTAATATTCAAATGAAATTGCTAACTGAAATTGTAGTTAAAGATGCAAATGGCACACGTTCCATTAGCGTTGCTTTTATATTTCTATTTCAGTATAGGCCTAGTATAATAGTAAACTTTATTTGTGCTCAACAAGCTCATTTTTAATTTACCTTTTTAAAGTACCTACATCCACAATTAGGTCAAATGTGCTAGTAAAAACACTCTTTAGAACAAAACAAGGTAAGACGAAATTGGACGCGATGTTCACTCAGTTCCCGAAATAATTTTAAATCGACGAAATATTTTCGTGTTGTGATTCATAAGCATAGTGAAGGATTGGAGAGTAACATATTAAACTTTGACATGATAGAATTAAGATATGTTTACCTGATTACAATATTAGGCCTAATGGGCGAAAGTTGCTTAATTTTTAGGCGAACAAGAGTTCCATCGAGTACATTTTGATAAAAAACGCATTCCCTACATATTGTGTATGGTTTATTTTTTTTAATGAACCATAAATGGGCCTATTATTGTCATTATTTTTGTTGTCTTTAAACGGGTAAAAATCTGAAAAAAAGAAGTCGATTATAACAATTTAAGCGGCTAGCTTTCAATACCGACATGCATTGCGCGCAGATTGTCTCATTTTGCTTCAATAATAAACCCAAAATAGAGACGATTGTGAATAAATTTACCGGATCTTCCCCATTCTGTAGTAATGGATTGTGCCAAAAAATGAAAGACAACGAGAGGATGTATTTTTATAATGGGAACCAAGCTTTAAATTAATAATGAATAATTGTTAATATGATTCAGATTCAAACAACTGTATTTAGGCCTACACATTATTGCCAACAAACTATTAGGTTGGACACAAAGAAATAATTATGCAAACAAAATTAATCAATATCCTTTAGATGAGGCATTTAACTATTAAAAAACGATATGAAATATAATTGATTGCAAATAATTAAAATAATCTTAAATAGCAGACCATCGTATAGATAAATTTATAATACACCGGATTGTATTCTTGCAATTTTATTTGTCAATTTTGCCTCGTTAAATAGTGCAGTCAATTTTTCAACGCATAAACATTAATGTATAATAATTGTTCTTAATTTTATAGTTATTATCTAATTTACGTATACTTTCAGCTCCCATCATCGATGCGGGCGCAACCGTAGAAGATTCGACAATCTACTACGGAATTGGAGATGAAGTAAAGACGGATTTCTTGGTAAGCACTACTGGGTCAGGAACAGGCTTGAAAGTCACCCTTACAGCTGAGAATATGGAGGTAATTAACTAAAAAGGAACACATATATTGTATATATACAGTGTTTGTGACCATGCCATTAATTTATATATCAAATTTCTATATATTATAATCTTTTGGCCGTAATGTTTTCCACTTCGTTGTTTTTTTTGGTGGTACTGTATTCATGCAATACTTGCATACAGCATCGGAAATAACGATTATTAGTCTTTCAAAATTTGCACAGTCGTTGACATGTGTGTCGATGATTCTCAGTTAAGAATGCATATGAAGGGATATAATGAGTTTATTATAGAATAAATAGAATGGGAAACTCCGTAGTCGCATAATGGGTGAAATTCGCGTATACGTCACATGTGTACGTGTAGTAGCGAGACGGTAATTCCGCGCGTCATCCGGATTTTCTATGCGATTTGTATGGATTGCATTTTTACACGTTAACTATACCTTTGAGATTTAAATTAAAATTAACAATTACAATTGTTGAAAATATATTTCTATATCATATTTCATCAGTGAACTAAACAAAATGTTGGCCAGACTATAAAATCCACCGTAAGCCTACTGCGAACAATTGATTCACAAAATGAATTTGGCCAAATGAAACAAGCTACGAATTCAAACACATATCCGTTATACGTGTGTCGACACTCGATCAATATACGTATACGTTAGTTTATCCAAGAAATAACACACGCGGAACATAATGTATATAGTACTAAATACCAGTTGGTGTAATTATTACCCAATTCTCAGTGCTGTATCTTCGAGATATAGTTTTCAAGTATAAAGTAGAGGAATATTTGGTTATGATATGATACCAGGAGAAACACGTGAAACACATGTGATGTTGTATTACCAACTATTCCTATGATACTGGGCAAATACACAACACCGATAATCGGTTGGTACTTATAGTAACATCTTTTTCAGTTCGACCTGTCTTCAGATCCTTTTATATGGACTTTAACAGGAAACGGAAATACCGACTCAACCATGACGGTATGATTTTGTTTTGTATTTTTTCAAAATATTGGTTAACGGGGTAATGTTGTGGTCATAATAAATAGTGTGACGTGTGATTTTAGCAGTGAAATCATTAAATATAACTGTGCTGTGATTTTAGGCTAGCACTGAAATGGCCTACTAAAGCAAGCAAATACACTCACCTTATTCAGTCCCGCAGTACTAAAACCACTACAGAGACCCAATGTCATATGCATCAAGCATGTTTCCACACATCAAGTCACCTAACTAGCCTATTAGGTTAGGTTAGGTCATCCATGCATTTCAACCAGCTGATTTACATGCAAATGAGCAAACTGGACAGAGTATTCAAGCGTGAGACCCCTTTCACAACAACTGTAATGATGTCAAACAATAGATATAGGTCTTTTCTCTATAATATAAATGTTGGTTGGGCGTGCGTATAAAAATGAAGATCCGACTTTGCCGACTTTAATCTCAGAGATTCTATTCACATTACCGCTTAAGATATTTACCTATTTCTGGGGTTCTTCTTCATTTAACAGATCTGCTGTGTTTTGTTTTTAAGTCAGATTTGCTAAGAGATGTTGATACGGATTCATTGTATTTTTCAGAGCAACTTCACGGTCACCCTGGTCTCCGCATCAGAGATTACTTTGTCTTTTAGTAATAACAGTTTATTTTCATCTGACATTCAATTTGAAGGGACCATCAATTCCACTGTTAATGGTATTTTAACCGATTCTTTTGTTTGTTTTTTTTAGCCAATATAATTTACACTGTACGCTGTTGAACCCAAATGAGTTTTACCACATCCTTGTTCATATAAAACTAATGTCGTTAGCGTATCAGATCATATTTATTATCAAATTGATATTCTTTTGTAAAAGTATTTTTTTTATGAATTAATGTGCAGACCCCAACCAACCATATCACATTATAACAGTTCCTAACCGTATACATTGCTTTGTTGTACAAAATCATAATTACGTCAGCAAGTGCTAACAAACACTATGCTTTCGTAGTTTATGGCATGTATTTGACAAGAAATATAACACCAATACATCTTTGAAGTGAACATTATAGTTTTAATGTCTTCCTAATTTGCATTATTTTAGATATACAAAAATAATCTATATTTATTGTCGTTATATCAATTTCTTTGTAGCCGATGTAAAACCTGGAGTTATTTTACGTGTAACTATAACTGCTGAATTAACTGACATATTCAATGGCTTAGTCACCGCAGAAGGAGTCTCAAACGCAGTTTTTAGTAAATTACCGCATTTCGTTATGAACATTACTGCAGATGGTAATGTTTATGTTAACGTTGGTCAAAAGGTGCATATGAACCTTATTGTTGAGTTTCCAAAAGGTACCGCTGATCCTACAATTGAAGTCACACTACCATACAACTTCACGACTAACAAGACAAGCGAGCAGTGGAGTATCAACAAAGTGTCCGTTTCGTATGTCAGTGACTCCTTATCCTGTACGTATTCGACAGAGTTCTGCTACTACGCTCCTCAGACGCAGTACATTGCTAACGATGATGATTTCGGCATCCTTAAAGACTGGTCAGTGACACAGTTTGACGGATTTATTGAAGTGAACGACCCAGATGCTTCCAATAACATATTGGCGTTAGAGGTTGAAATTGTCCTAGACGATACAGACGCGGTGGTCAATGGATCTGAGCACTGGTTAGGACTTGGAATGCAGATTGGCGACGGAGCTCACATCTGGGTTGGAGAAGTACCAGTTTATACGCTGATTAATGAAGTCCCGAAGCCTAAGATGTCGTTCAAGATAACATACGAAACTAATTCCTTTTATAAAGGGTAAGTTTGGTATCGGATACAAGCAATGTAAGAGTAATAGTTCTTATTATTCTAGAATTGTATGAATGAAAAAGGATAAATTAGAATGGTTCAAGTTGACACTAGCGAACACTATCAGAAATTGGCAAACAATTGCATTCGTCGTATTTGATCGTTTGCAATCATTGTTCATGTTTGACGATTTTTAAATGTAACCAATTTTATACATAAGCGTTTGACATTTGGGTTGCGGCATTTGGCATTTGACGTTTTGACAAAATCAGATAACGGTATGATGAATATATAATGAGGCAGATTAATACTTTCAAGAGAGAAGCCTATTTACAAATTACCTAATCTAAATTGCATTTATAATTTATTTCAACTAAAGTTACTAAATGTTTTGGTAAATTTTGATAAAAAATCAAACAAAAAAACTGCAAAAGTGCCCTGTTTTCGAAGTATTTCTCGCAATTATTAATTACAAATAATTTGGAAAAGGCTTTATCTGCAATTTGACCCCCAAATAAAAAAGTAATAATTGAATATTATGTCAGATATTTTTCAATAATGTACTTAAAAATATTACATGAACTTTTGTAATGAAAAACAAAAACACGTTTTAGTCAATTACTCAAAAGTAGCTCTTTGTAGATAAGCCTTTTTCTCAAAGTACGGCAGAGATGTTCACATAATCACTCTTGACATCCTATAAAGTATTGGGATATAGTGATTGTGGTACCACTCTAATTTGATTTCGATAATAGTATTTGTTGGTTGTTATTTTCAGTGATGATGTAATAATACTGATTAGTATTTGGCACGATGACGATTCAACGGGAAAAGCAGTAGATGTAACTTTCACAATATTGAAGTCGAAAAATGTGCAATATATTAAACTTGAATCAGAATACACAGAGCTGTTGCAGTCACCAGCGGTAAACCCAAGCATGCCTGGACCATCTCCTGTTCGATTTAATGTAAGTTATTCTACAATCAACCTTATTCAATAATGTTTGGAAGAGTACTTTTAAGTATGTTAGGTGTTTACCTACAGCGCTGATACATTTTGAAAGATTAGGAAACGGGTGGATGGCCAGTGTAGTACCTTCAGTAACAAGTTCAGAATACATTAATATACCTATTAATGAAGTGTAACGTATGTCTCCATCAGGATAACAAATTCCATCTTGGCTGGGTGCGATTTTTTCAGTCTTTAGATTTGTTATTAAAGGTTTACAATTATTACAGCCTTTATTTCACTGGGTGGTGTGTTTAACTTTCTCTGTTTTAATGACTTATGACGTAAGTCGACAGGGGTTTTCTAAGTGAAATCAGACAAGCGTAGTACCATTTCTCATGTATTTCACAGCTTGGAACCATTCAGATTGCCGCAAAACCAACTTTCCGTGTACGCCTAGGAATCGACAAAAACAGAAAAACTGCTCCGGGCACTCGTCGCTTTGTTGGCGTGGCTGATTTGCTGTGGTTCTCGACTGTTAATAGCGCTAAAGTTCATTCTTGCACAAAATCTTTTCAATTTATGTATTCGGACAGACCAGATGTTGGTGGTGGTGGTGGTAAGTGTACGATAGTCATGTGTCAGTTTAATCTGAAAGAGTTATACATTGTCTGCATATATTCTAACCATGTTTAAATGAATATTAGGCGCATCTCACCAGGTTGTGAGGATTGCATGTGCCGTATTGTAACTGCTGTTTTTAAACATAAGGCACCTACAAAATTGACAATGTTTCTTTCACAACATTAAGCCATTCTTATCAAATCTGAATTATGTTTATTATGATTGTGATATCGGTAAAGTATCAACAATTTGTCCTGTAACATAGAGAAGTTGTAAAGAGTGTGTCTATGATTCTTAGAAACATGAATCGGCTGATTATAATTACTCTATAACTCTTATACTGTACTTCTAGATTTATGTCGGTCTGGTTACACACCTTACAAAGAAACGTGTTACAAAGTTTTCAACGACACGCTAGAAACTTGGGATGCAGCAAAGGCGGCCTGTGAAGCAGACAATGCCCAATTAGTCATGATTGAAGATACGTGTGAACAGCAATTTCTTCGCGACCTCGTTCCAGCACTCTCGCCATACAAATACTGGATTGGGCTGAAAGACGTTGGGGTGAGTATGGCTATCTGACCCCGTTTCACTCGTAATCGCCGTAATGAACTGGCCATGCTAAACTACACGAGAAAGGGAACGTAACTTTGACAGGGCAAGTCTATGACATGCCGTTTATTATACTCCTTATGACTTCAATTATAACAATGTATATGTTCTAGGGTACTGATACTTTCAAGTGGACAAACGGGTCATCAGCGTCTTTTACAAAATGGCTACCAAACAGACCCGGAACAAGTGTGATTGAAGACTGCGGAGCAGCGGCTTTTGTAGATGTCTACGATACAAGGGATGTCAGTACTGATCTTGGTGACTGGGACATAATGGACTGCACCGCTATCCTACCAGCTATATGCGAGTATCATATGTTAGATTTTGAATGCGGTACGCTAAATCCATGGTTATTACGTACTGCACAAGACCGTTTTTCTGCAGCCAAACATTAACCGATAAACCTTAACCGATGATCTTAACCGATAATTAACCGAGTTAAGTTCATGTGGAAACGGGGTTTAACTGATTCCGCTCCATGGAAACCACTAAATGACCTCTGCAATTTTGTAATAAAGAAACGCACAAATTTTCTATTAGAAAGAGGGTTTCAGCAAAATAAGTAAGGTTGTCCATTTAGTACGTTTTTTTTCTTCAGAAACTTCAGTACTAAGGTATGCAAAAGAAGCTGTGATGAGGTACAGCAAATGGACCGAATCTCAGACAGGCGTCTGCCATTATGATGGGGGATCTAGCCAGTGCGATGGTTGCGTGGCTGGTGCTCATAAGTGTGAAAACGGAAAACATACTGTGTGTGTCAGTGATCCTAGTAAATGCCCAGTTCCAGGTAAGTTTGGAAAAAAAGTATCTATAGTATAGCTAATATTGCACAAGAAGTTCCGTCGCATCATTAGAAAAACTCTAAGAGCTTAAATATATATAATACTTCTCAATCTACAATACATGTCTCAGTAATGTTAAAACATATCTAAATTAGTCTAAACGAATATCCCCGAGCACGATTCGTTCCTATTTAACATGGTTTTATCCGTGTTACTTTTAGGAACTTGTCGAAGAATCAACACTTAAGATAATTATTTTTCACACAATACAATCTATCGATTTTTAAAAATTATTTCAACAGATTATTATGACCGGGGTTTTGTCATAACTAAGAAGTTGGACAATCCGGATAACGACGTCATTTTTGCTTGTAACCCTTCAGTTAGACGTCTATCAGACAAGGTTGTTCCGTCCTGCTATGTACAAGATAATCCACCAGATGGACGCTGGAAAGGTAAAAAAATGAGGATTGTTTTCGTAATTTACCTCAAAGAATAGCACTGACCTGAGGCTGGCTGATATATTAAAACCTTCCATACTTAGAGCCTAACTAGCACGGGCCATCATACACATTGATATGGACAGCAAGAGGAATCTTTAACTTGATAAATCAATAAGTAATATGCCTAACACTGACACTTTCTCCTGGAGATCTTTGGATTTGCAGACATCAATGAATTGTTAGGCCTAGGCCTAGATGTCTTTTGTCAATACATCCTGCTTTGAATGCCTAACGGCCACACAATAATATCTTTCTCATATTTTCCAAAAAAGGAACATTGAATTTATTAATATTTTTCTTTTTTCAAAATGAAAAATCTATCCCTATTATACTATTATCATTTATAATAAGTATAAAAATATAAATATTCTTCAATAGCTCTACCAATGAACCTACACAATGTCATTGGATCTGACCAGCTCACAGGAATTATCTATGGAATTCACATGGACATGCGCAGTTACATGCGCAGTAAAGATCATGGTGCAACGTGGGTGTTTATCAGTAAAGACGCCTGGGACTCTTTGACAAAAAGTTTACCGGACTTCAAGACGGCTGGAACTAGTGAAAACAACTGGCTGTGTGAGTTTATATCATTATTTAGCTCCCACTAAGGTATCACTGTCATGTACGTCCAATGCGAGTAATGTGACGCCTCATCTGAACTTTCGCTTGTGATTGGTCAAACTTGAGCTACCTGGCTTTGCTTCAGTGTTTGAAAACTGAAATAATTACACTATAGTGCATTGTTTAAGTACCACAATCTTAAATGTTAAAAATTGGCTGACCATTGAATAGAACGAAATAACCAGTTCTACGTCATACGAAATCAACTAATAAACTGGCAAGAGTGTACTTTTGTGATAATGATGATTAGGTTTTATGCTAATGTGCTTATTTAACACTTTTCTATCTTTTCAACAGATGATGACAGTGGTCTGAAGTATAATGGAGTTTTTAAAATGAAAAAAGACTGCTGCTAAATCATGACATTTCATCTGCCCGATTCTAAGTCATATTCAACTTTCGCAAATATTATGCAATTATAGATTTCCGTCCTATCAGGTCAATCGAAAATGTAACTTTGAAATTTACAAATATTTTCAATTCATACTTAATTGTTTTAATTTTAATATGTTTGGTATTTGCATTGCGTATCGGAAAGTATTGCTATAAATTATTCAAAATTCAATTTTGTTTTCACATGAGTAGATCATTTTTGATTGTAGTGTAGTACTATTAATGGCGATTCGGCCTAATAATAATAAAATAATATGTTTTTGTCACGAATGACGTTTCATACATATATAAAATCTTGTTACAAAATGCCGGGCCACGATTGTTTTTTCTTACATAAGTTGGGATCCCTCATAAAACGTCACAAAATAAACTTGAATAATTCATTAGTTGTTCACAATTCACTTGATTGCCTTCGTGCACTCTTCTTCACACACACCACCATCGCGCGTTGCATACTACTTCTAGGCCTTAGCTAGCTCTCTCTCGCTCTTCCACGGCCTGTTCGTTCAACAAAAGAAGAATGGCTTCTGTTACTGCATGTGAGGTGTGTTCACCTTCAGCGTTCAGCTTTGATGCCAAAAAGAAATCCGTTCTCAATAGCCAAACACATCACGCAAAGCACCTCATGATATTGCAAAATGTGCCGAGGCTAATCGACAGCTAGGCAAGACACATTCAACTAAGTAGTAATTGGATATAGCCCAAAGAAAGCTTAGACCCATGATAATAAAGAATGTGTATAATTTTTGTGTAATGTCATTTTTTAATTCTGCTATTTTATTGCTCAAAGGAACTTTAAAAATGCGCGTATATGAACATATGAGTTGGAAAGATTAGACCCACGAGAATAATGAATGTATATCATTTGTGTAATGTTAATTTTTAATTCTATTCTATTATTAAACAGTACATTATTAAAGTATGCATGTACTCAATGGAAACTTTACAAAACATCTATATTACACAAGAGATGAAAAGATTAGAACCACGAGAATAAAAAAATGTACATAGGGCCTATTTTTGTGTAATGTAATTGTTTAATTTTGCTTACTTACTCAGACTGTGTCATACCTAACACACACACACGTCACACACTAACTAGAATAGACATGGGCTTTAGAGACTTATAATTATTAATAGAAACTATAATTTTAACACGTAATTCTTTAGTAATAAATTCTGTTAAAAAACACTAAAAACTAAAGGCTGATTATTTCAACAATCGACAATCCACACAAAACGTCGCTATTCTTTTATGAAATCGCACGCCACAACCAAAGCTGAGATAAACGCCTCCTCTGCCTTCAGTTCACATTTATCATGCAGTACACACCAATCGTCATGCAGTACACACCAATCGTCATGCAGTACACACCAAACATCATGCAGTACACACCAATCGTCATGCAGTACACACCAAATATCATGCAGTACACACCAATCGTCATGCAGTACACACGAATCTTCATGCAGTACACACCAATGGTCATGCAGTACACACCAATGGTCATGCAGTATACACCAATGGTCATGCAGTACACACCAATCGTCATGCAGTACACACCAATCGTCATGCAGTACACACCAATCGTTATGCAGTAAAATATTGCGTAATTTATACCGCCACCTATCGAAAAAATCGAATATTACGTGACGTTTATTAGACGGCTGTAAAACTAAGGCTATACTAAACTTTATACTACAGCAACTTACGCTGTCTACTACTACACCGCACATGCTTTACGTCCTACAGATTCCAAGATTTCTGTAATAGTATTTCCAGCCATTTTAGTCATAGATCACGTGCGGTGTAGTAGTAGACAGTGTGAGTTGCCGTAGTATAATGTTTGAATAGCCTTAGTTTTACAGCCGTCTAATAAATGTCACGTGATATTCGATTTTGTCGATAGGTGGCGATATAAATTACGCAATATTTGACTGCATGACGATTGGTGTGTACTGCATGACGATTGGTGTGTACTGCATGATGTTTGGTGTGTACTGCATGACGATTGGTTTGTACTGCATGATGTTTTGTGTGTACTGCATGACCATTGGTGTGTACCGCATGACCATTGGTGTGTACTGCATGACGATTGGTGTGTACTGCATGGTAAATGTAAACTGAAGGCAGAGGAGGCGTTCCATAGTATGAGATAGGCCTAGAATCGTATCACAGTTGTAATCACTTGTTGCTATACGCTTGGGTGCACACGGAACAACAAATTTAACTGATGAATTATTCATGTTTATTTTGTGACGTTTCAACTTATGTACGAAAAAAAACCGCTGCCGGGCCACTGGTGGCACTGCGTAAAAATAATAAGAATTATATCAATTAAGAATATTATATTTGTAGCTAGATTTTGTAATTACAGTACAGCTATTGTTATTTATCTTACGTGTAATGACATTTAATAATTCGTATTTTTAAATCCTAAAAATGTATTAGGCCTACAATTGTAATTGCATAATTGATTTTACTAAAATAATTATAATTTTCTTAATATTGTATATCATTCGAATGAAATATGGTTATCAGTGTAGCAGACCAAAGCACTTTTATTCTAAAAACCCCGATAATCTACACATTCCTACATAGTTAAATCAGTTATTGCGCATGCGCGCATCAAACTGTAATATGTATCTGTATCAGACTGTATCCTTGACGTAAAAACACCATTGCTAGTTATCGCGTACGTTAGTCAGGGGTCAGAGGATCAATTATTAGCGAAGGGCGCTTTGTAAAAATATTTTCAACGTTCATGATGTTCAATTTATTCTAATTAATAATGATGCATCGTCCGATATGTGTTCAGTCTTAAACAAGATATATAACATGCAAATGGCTTAACATTTTATTTCACGTTTTGTCTTATGATGTTCGGTAAGAATTTGCACCATCCAACTTGCCTGTTATTGAGAAAGGTCAACAACACATATGGGCTATGTGAATTATGCGGATTAAACTACAGGCCTAATAATAATGAAGTGCACAGCCTATATTTTAGTAACGTCACTACAGTATAAGTTCTCATATTAGAAACATATTGAGGGTGGTCGCTTGTTCCGTGACCTAACTTGCTACGGTCTAGGTCATCTTCTAAAACATCGAATTTGATTTAACGAAAATATAAAAAGTTACCGTGTTTAAATAAGTATTTTATTATTGCTAATTGTTAAACGGTGTAGTGAATTGAAGGAGATGATTATTGATTACGCAATGTATCTAGGTAACTTAAATTGTTTATTTCAACTGTATCTTAGTTACCATGTAAACGTAATTTAACGCTTAAATAAAGTTGTCGAAAAAACAGTCATTGTAGGTGTTTTTTCCTATTATGTACATACATTATACACTTACATGTGCGTACATATTTTAGTCTTTAACAACAAAACAGACATGGCTATAAAAACATGAAGCTGAAGATGTTTATGTAAGCAACACCATAAAATTATACATGGCAAATTGCAGATAACGACACTGAGAGGGCGGTGTTATTTAATATTTTCGCCCATGAAGATAAATATAACTAAGAATAAGAATATAATAAGCTTTTATGACGTCACCGATATACCGATTTTCCTGACAATCAATATGCATGTTCTTTTTTTGTATATACCTATCTGGAAAACCCTTTCTGGACGCTGCAAACAAAATAACTTATATACAAAGCCAGGTTCCCAATACGATGCAACACAAAGAAATAAATAATGTGACCAATGACGACGCGTGGATTTGAAATACCATCTCATGACCACTGATCCGGGCGTCGAAAATGTTATTTCTCGAGTAACAAAACAACTTGGTGCGCACAGTGGAGAAAGAAAGAGATCATGCTAGAGATCATGGAATGAAGCTAAAGCTAAAGTTAGAAAAAGAACTTGTTAAGGAGAACATCCCGTAGCCTTATGGGACAATCGGTCCAAAAAGGCCATTTTACAGTTTTAATAAAGTTAAAAATCAACAAATATAATTATTTCACTTATGAAAAGACAAAAGAAACGTTTAATTTTAAATTACTTTTTTTCTACAACATATCTTTAATGGGTACTGTAGCGCACAGTTCTAAACTAAGTCATATTTATTATCACTGTGCGCATTGCAAGTACAACGAAAATGGTTAATGTAGCGCACATCAGTGCTAAACTATATCCTATTTATTATCACTGTGCGCAAGTACAACCAAAATGAGTATAATAGTATACAAATGATGAATATTTATAAGTGTAATGGTACAAATAATGGCATGAGGTGAATGATGAACGGTTATATAGGTACAGGTGACAGCCGAGTTGATATTTAACCTTTCATCATTCATCTAAATAGATTCCTGTTATTTGAATAAAATAAAAGGTAGGCCAAGCCAAGGCTATGTATAGCTGCGATACGTCAGCACTGACTCTACTACTTTCTAGCACTCGTTTTGAAAAGTAGACGCAAGGCAAACTTAACCATGAACAAACGAAGCATACAAGTACCTTGTCTATTACTGTATTATTATTCCCACAAGAAGTAGAAAACAATGAGTATATAGATCATGGTTACACGTTGTAGCTACTACACTTAAAATTAGCCTACCGATAGGCCTACCTAGGCCTATATCAATGTCGGCAAAGCATAGGGTTTACTAGTAAGCCTAGAAGACTTGGGCCTAGTATCCTTGCTGATTTTGTAATTTTACATGTAGGCTGAGACAACAACTAGTTGTTGTCTCAGAGGTAAGCTACTACAGTGCTACTTTAAGATCAATCGCGGCAGATTTCGAACATTGGCAAATTAATGTTTTTTAAACCCAAAGGGTACTACAATTTACAAACAATTTGTATTTTAATGTTGTAATTACATTGATTAATAATCTTGTAATATTTCTAGGAGATCGTTTAATTTGAATTCAGAAAAGTAATAATTAAATTCGTCGCATAAAGTTTTGTTCGTCGCCATAGCAGCTCAGAAAAATATAAAATATTAACCATGCCACCAAGATAAGTGCGCGCGAAAGCATAGCCAACAAGGTTAAAGGTTGATGAGCATGTACGGTAAACATAGATTAGGCACGCGACCGTTTCGTTGTTACGACGGTTAATTAAACTGTGTTTATTTTGTAACATTGGAGGCGGTCCGCGCTCTCTCGGTTAGAGACATGGAATCTTTGATCTCAAACTGATGCATATCCTTCTATTCCTTAATTCAATGGTATGTTGTAAGTTAATTAATGTATTTATTCTGTATTTTTTTGAAGACAATAACATATTATAAAAGTTTACTTGTGTGTGTTATCAACTACAAGTACAATGTTGTTGTGTTTATGTGCATATAGGCCTAAAGTACTTAATTAGTCCGCCAATGTATATGTTAACCAGTGAAAACCTCATACTAAGATTGGAATGGAATGTGCAAACACTATTAAGACATGGAAAAAAGAAAATGTCAAGATGGAAATGGAAAGGGAGAATCTTAACATATTAGGTATTTGTGAAACAAGACTAGCTAAGTATGGAGATATAGATGTTTAAGGATTTAGACTGGTGATGATAAACAAGGACAGCATGGAGTTGGAATCCTCTTAGATAAAGAGTTTGGAAAGAAAGTTATAGAAATTAAATGTATAAATGAAAGACTAATGATGATCAAACTTGAAGCACTTCCTGTTAATCTAGTGGTTATACAACAAATAGTGAAGAAGAAGAGAAAGCTTACTAGATAGTTGTAGGGATGAGGATATTATTCTGATGGGAGACTTCAATGCTGTAGTAGGTGAACAAATTGAAGAAGAAAAATAATAATAATATAATAATAATAATAATAATTTAGGTATTTGTATAGCACCAGAATCAACTAAACCGAAATAAAAATCAAAGGCGCTTATATTGGATGTTAAAAAGATGCGTTTTAAGTTCTTTTTTAAAAATAGCAATAGAAGTTGATTTAGTAAAATGACGAGGGAGACAATTCCAAAGAGAAGCAGCAGAGAACATAAAAGACCTTTCTCCATAAGATTTGGTGTTAATTATAGGAACAAGTAGTAGGTTTGATCAGCCGAACGAAGACAAGCAGGAGGGGCGTAGGAGGGAAGAAGATCACGGAGATAAGTAGGTTGTTTAAGAAGTAGCGCTTTAAATTAGTAAAAGGATCTTATATTTTATACGGGAGTCAATAGGTAGCCAATGGAGGTTATATATAATAGGAGATATGTGTGAGGATCTTCTAGTAAGAGTTAGAATGCGTGCAGCAGTGTTCTGGAGACGTTGATGTCGATTCATTAAAGATTTCGGTAGGGCAAAAAAAAGAGAGTTGCAAAAATCAAGGCGAGAAGTGACAGAGGCATTTATTAATGTAGAAGCAGTACACTTTGACATATACTTTCGAATGCGAGCAATGTTACGTAGATGGAAGTTAGTAGTTTTTGTAACATGACTTATATGTTTGTTGAAGGATAATAATCCATCAAAATAAACCCCAAGATTTTTAACAAAAGGTGATGGAAAAATCGTACAGGAATTAAAAGAAATCGATGAAATATTGAATTTGGAACGTATGTGTTTGGTGGAAAAAATGATAAATTCGGCTTTAGAATTGTTAAGCAAAAGCATGTTGGATGATATTTTAGAGAGACAAATTTCAAGTCGGTTAGTTATATCATGAGATTCAGAAGAATTAAAATCGACATATATTATACCTGTAAGTCATCAGCATAATAGATGGTAGTGTAAATTGTATTCTTTAATAATTTCAGTGAGAGGGGAAATATACAGAGAAAAAAGCAAGGGCCCAAGGATAGAACCCTGTGGAACTCCGCATTCAAGGCTCTTAGGAGCAGATCTAGTATCATTGATTTCTACGCACTGGGTCCGGCCGGTAAGATCGAAACCAATCTAAAGCACTATTAGACACTCCATAGTAATCTGAAAGACGACAAAGAAGGATTTTATGATCAACAGTGTCGAAAGCAGATGAAAGGTCTAGCATAACAAGTGCAACAGCACGCTTTCGATCCAAGGCACAGACAATATCATTATGAATTTTGGTGAGGGCAGTTTCAGTACTGTGACCAACTCTATATGCAGACTGACATGGATTTAAAAAATTGAGTCGAGTGAACGTCAAATACAAGTACAATTGTGTTGTGTTCATGTGCATTTAAAGTACTTAATTAGTCCGCCAATGTGTATAAAATTAATTTTAATACTAGCGTTATTGCTATTTTTAACCTAGAAATTAATGAAAATAAATTCATAACTCATTGTTATTTTCCTATTATACACACATACATTAACATGAACATTAATTCTAACCCATATTAAATACTAATATCCCAATCCTTGGGTTGAAGTTATACTTTTCATAAATGTTTAATGTCCCATATGATTATACATCGAACGAATGCTATCGTCTAAACGGCAAGTTATGTATTATAGAAACGCAGAGGATTGATTTTTGCAATCTTCAAACAATAAACGCGCGCTGTCGTCCTTGGGATATTGAAGATGACCTTTTCATTAATTTTTTTCTAAAGCATTATATATCGAACAAATGCTATTTCTACCTGTTGAATGCTTAAACAAAATGATGCGCGCTTTGCAAAATTAGCTCGATCATCAAAGAGATGGTCTATTGCAGATGATTGCTGTTTGCAATCTTCATGCTTAAACAACAAGGCCAACAGCCATTAAGTCGCGTGCTACAATGCATAGTGATACCGGACCGACAGACAGACCGACAGACCGACCGACATAGTGAACTATAGAGTCGCGTCCACGCGACTAATAAACGCGCGCTGTCCTTGGGGTCTTGAAGATGAGTTTTAATTATTTTTTTTTTCAATTCAACGTAAACATTTATTTTCTTTATTTCAAGCAATAACAATAAAACAAATCAATAAGGTATTAAAAAAGAAAGTACGAGTTTCAAATAATACATTTCATAAATATATATACATATAGCCTGTATAGACTATTTTCACTTCACTCAATCAATAACAATAAAACAAATGAATAAGGTATTATTTTCTAAAGCATTATACATCGAACGAATGCTATGTATACCTGTTGAATTAGTTCGATCGACAAAGAGATGGTCTATTACAGAGGATTACTGTTTGCAATCTTACAACAATAAACGCGCGCTGTCCGTGGGGTAGTGAAGATAAGCTTTTCATAATTTTTTTATAATGCAATATATATCGAACGAATGCTATTTCTACCTGTTGAATGATTAAACAAAATGATGCGTGCTTTGTCAGATTAGCTCGATCGGTGTTTATATGTGAATATAAAGTACTTATTGTCAGTCTTAATTATGTATTAAATTAATTTTAATGAATATAGCGTTATTATTAACAAATCGCAACGAGATAGCGTTAGTTATAATATTGCGACCGTGTGATATACAGCATATTCGTTCTTGACGACGTAATTGAACATTGTTTATAAACAGACTGTGAAGTTAAATTGTTTTAAACAAGGCCAACAGCCATAAGTCGCGTGCTAAGCATAGTGATACCAGACCGACCGACCGACCGACATAGTGAACTATAGAGTCGCGTCCATGCGACTAAAAATGGCCTATTGGAAATTCGTCTGTTTTTTTCTTTCTGTACTTCTACATTTATGTAAAGGTATGTTATTAATATATTTTAGTATTTACCAATGCTGTAAATGTTAAGGCTGGTATCTCTGACTAATTGCTTCTACATTTAGGAAGAAACTTTATGTTTTTTGTTCTCTTTTGTGGCGTAAACACCACTTTTATTCACATTCATTATCTTTCATGTCAACAAAACATTATCACATTTGTGTTAATTCCTAATGTCATCATAATTGTATAAACTTTATCAGTAACATTTTTAAAACATTGTATTCCGTATTACCTCCTTTTTAAAATAATTCCCTTATATGTTGCTATAATACTCTTCCAAAAGAATTTTAAAAAGTTAATACAAAGACGTTTGGTCTAAATAACCAAAGTAGGTTACTGTGTATTGTACGAATTTATTATGAATTACTTCGTTACTGTTATTAATATTATTTTAAACAATGTTTTCCGGAATTGAGTATTATAACATTATTAAACATTTTTAATAATCACAATTTATTTAAAACGTTGAAATTATAATTTTCCTTGTGGTTCTTGTTATTCGTTCACACACTGGTGACGGTAAATTATTCAAAAATATCGTTGACTAGATATGATATTAAATAATTTTTCCTAAAGTATTATACAATCTACCACATGTACGCATATCGAGCAAAAAATATTGGCACGTCACGAGCCGCGCAAGGCACGTCGTGAAGACGAAATATTGAAAGGTGATTTTCAGGCGTGAAAGACACTTAATATAATAATAATAATAATAATAAACAGTATTTATATAGCGCCTAATGGATCAGTGACCCCTCTAGATGCTTTACATTAGACCTTAACTAATGGTAATAAACTATCCCCCGCCGGACACCATTCCGGTATTTCTTAGTATTTCTTATTTCTTAGACTTAAGGCGTAACTACAGTTATTTTTATATAAATTTTGATAGTGTGAGTAAAAGATACTTACATGAAACCTATTAATATAACTATAGAGTGAATGCTTTTAATAATTTCCTAGAGATCGGCCTTTAAGTTTTTCTTTTTATTTATATTTTCCTTTTAGGTAGACAGGGTAACCCTTCTAATTAAACCCACAGGCAAGTTAGTATCCAGATGCACTCTAAAATATTTTATTATACTTAACTAAGTTAAACACTTAAAATATAACTTTCAATATAAAAAAATAATAAGATAGAATATATTTTTTTAGGTTAAATTTAAAGGAATTAATATTGAAAGACTCTTTTAAAACAGAAGGTAATTCAAAATGTAAATGTGTCGCAAAATAACTAAAAGAATGGCGGAAACATGTTAAAATGTTAATTTAGGTACCTGTAAGTCGCCTCTTGCCTCCTCTGCAAAATCGCTTTTTTGTGTGCATAGGTGTTGTATTTGATTTGTTCATGTGTTTATTTATGAATCAGCAAAGAATTTTATCCCAATAATTAATGTTTAATAGAATAATAATAATTAGAGTGTTAATGTATAATTTTGTTATACTTATTGTTTATTTAGGTTTTATATTCAAGTAAACGTTTTTTTTAATATTTTAATAATACAGGTGATGTTATGTTTGTTGTCAACAAGGATCCTCCTGGAATATATATGACAAACATTTCCAGTGACAATGCAAATTTGATTTTAGCATCAGTTATTCATAATGTCGAATTAACTAAACCTAGCGCTATCGATTATGATACCAGCACATTAACCCTGTATTGGTCTGATGACAGCAAGCGCACCATTGAACGGTTTTCAATTGTCACTAACCAACATGAAGTGTTTGTGTCTTTAGGGTCAACTTCTGGTAATATTCTATTTATTTTTACATGTTTTATTAGGAAAAATAAGCATCATGATATTTTGTAGCATTTGTTTCGCTAACTTTTAAATCAAATTTTATGCAAAGGAAATGTTTTTTTTTGTTAATGTTTATTTTTTTTAAAGAATAGGTAGCAAGTTTATAATTACGTTGGATTTACATCGCCTAAATAGACCAGCTCTTCAGAGTTATTTCAAGGTTGAATCAAGCGTTGTTGAACTAAACAACGTTGTTGTTTAAAAATCATAATTCAATAATGTCGTTAAGAATTTACGTTTTACATCTTTTTGCATAGGTGATGTTATAAGTATAAGCACCATTTATCAATTCCTCTGATTTTTTCAGAAATAGTAGATAAAGAGGTCGGATTTAGGATTCCTGAATCGAAAGATTTCAGTAAGCGTTGATGACAGATGTGAGGTTAGGAAAGATAGCGCCTAGTCCAAAAGAGTAGCAGAAGTTAAACCATTTTACAGCATATTTATAATTTGTAATTTGTATAGGCCAATCTTTTATATCCCGCTTTCGCAAACAAAAATCTTTCTTTTGTCGTTTCCTCTGCATAGAAGAACTAAACAACCTGGGATAATAAAGGGTATAATAGAATCAATAAACACTAGGAATCAAAACACCGAACATAATTAATAATAAAACCTACAGAAATAAACGTACAAGATTATTATGAATATCATAAACAGAATTTTACAAAAAATTCAACCAAACAGTAAAAGTAACTGTTAAAAACAAAATGGAATACAATCAATATATCATGCTCTGTAAAAATAAAGACATTATCTAATTATTTTATAAATAAATTGCCACGAAATCTAATTACTACTTTACTGCAATAGGATCAATGTTCTTGTAAAACCCAAGCTATCTCTTGCAATGTCACTCACTAATATCTAAGGAATCCCACTAAAACTTGTTTGTACCTAAATCTTCAAAAGAGATTCTTGAAATTATAATCTAAAGTAGTGCCGGTCTTGACGATGTTGAACTACAATAATAAAAGAAATTGAATCTTTTTTACAAGAATACAAGGATACAAGGAAACTTTATTCATCTCAACTTGGGAAATTGTGTTGCTGTCTTATAACAATGCCGTAAAGAAAAGAGAAATGATAGGCCTAATACATAAGTGTGATAATAATAATAATAATAACAATAATAGTGTTTCGTAAAATATTCCCCTATCTTTGATATCTTCCTTGTAGTCTCGTATGCCCCTAGGGAGGAAGGAGAGACGATGGCGTTCAGTGGATTCCCGTGGCGGTCCACTACGTTCCATAAGGCAGTCGGCAATGTCCGAGTTAAGGGGATGACTAACATCATTCCATATCACTCTAAACATATTGCGCAACCGTTCATGATAGACCGAGTCCACCACAGGTAATTCACATCCAACCATCCTCCCTGCCCTCCTCACCAACCTGTCTATTCTATCCCTATCTCTCCTACCAACATTCCCACCCCAACCTAACAGACAATATCCCCAAACAGAACTAATCACTGACAAACAAAACGAAGGATGTGGCTATCGACATTAAATGAGCGTAGTTTACGTGAATTTAGTTTCTCTATAATGTGATCTATGTGTTCCCCCCAGGACAGATATTCATCAAAAACCATCCCAGATACTTAAAACTAGATACCCTCTCTACTTTAGCATTATTTATTAGCACGTCTTTAGCCTTGACCCTCTTTTTAGTCCGGAAATCTATCACCACCTCTTTGGTTTTTGAGACGTTAAATTCCAAATAATTTAAATCACAATATTCTACAAATCGTTTAATTTCTGAAATATACTGAGAATCATCATCCCCCCTGATTAACCCAATGAGAGCAGTGTCGTCAGCGAATTTAATAGCAGGACAGGAGGTTTGGTCATTAGATCTAAAGTCAGTGGTATAGACTGAAAATAGAAATGGCGCCAACACCGTACCCTGGGGTGCGCCTGTGTTTGTACAAATTAAATCCGAGATGGCTCCTGTACTTAACTTAACATATTGACTACGATTTACAAGAAAATTATATATAAAGAATATTAGTGAGCGCGGGAGTTCCATATTAAACAATTTATTAATTAGAAGGTGAGGTTGGATAGTGTTGAAGGCGGAGTTAAAGTCATAATACATGATTCTCACAGAGTGACCGAATTTAGCTACGCCTTCAAGATGAGAGTATATCTTTTTGAGTTTAAGCAATATAGCATTTCAGTATTTCGTGAACTTCTGTACGCGAATTGCAGTGGGTCTAAATATTGGGAGATTAACGGCTTTAACTTATTGAGGACAATCCTTTCACACACTTTCATAACAACAGAGGCCTCCGAACGCATAACTTAAATAATGTTCCCATCATAAAATGTCCAATTTTTCATAAAATAAATAATCGTCGGTTCAATTATTACACTGCCTTGCTTTTTTAAGATACGCCTTAAATTGTATTATATAACATACCTTTATCTTTCTACATGAGCAAGCATTACGAACAACTATAGTTAAAATAGCGACTTGAAAAACGTTAACCAAAGGGTATCACAACTCCTGAATCATGAACTACCGTACACTGTTATGCAAATTAGTAGAATGTTGACGTCATCCATTAAAGCAAACGTTTTCGTCCTCGTGCTAAAGTTTCGTAAAATATAATACATAACCCTAGTAGAGGGTTGAGCATCATTTGAAATGTGTTAAAACAGTTATAGTCTATAGCATATCAAGTAAATTAGATGGTTGAGATTGCAGTAATTGTTTAATTGTCATCATTATTTAAGATGTGCGTGGTTTAGCCGTTGATGGAGCTGGAAAAAAACTTTATTGGACAGAATATGGCAAACAACTAATTGAAGTAATCAATCTGGATGGAACAAACAGAACAATTCTGTTTGACACAGAATTAGGAAATCCATTTGCAATCGAGATAGATACAGCTAACGGGTATGTCACTCTCTCTTATCGTACATCTATCTATTGTTTTCACTCATCCAAAGAACTGTGTCACCACATCTTGGATAACTGTATATTATCAATGCATTTAAACCATACATCTAAATTCGTTCAAATTTAATAATAGGAATTTAAAAAAAGGAATGATTGCCTTTACGTTTAAAACATTCAATGAATTGAATTTCAATAATAACATCTCACCTTAAGCAGTTTGTAAGTTTCTATACTTTTCATTCACACCCGATTCTCTGCACCGTATCGTACAATCTGTCCAGCATAGGCCAATTCTATATTAATACATTGCCGCATGTTTCACATGGCGCCTGTACTACATTATGGTTAAAGTTAGGTTAGGCTTATACAGGTGTCACATGTGATACAGATATAACACTGTATTGAACCACTTGTACTGTATCATAATCTAAATTAGTAAAAGACTGGCCGTAATAAAGTAATAAATCTGGATTCTTATTAGTTACGTTTGATATATCTAACGGGTAATGTCACCTTCTATACACAGTAAACCTCTTATCACGTTGGAGGGAGATCAACTATGAACTTCACAGTTCCATTCTTTTGATTCTTCCTTTTGATTAGTAAGCAAAAACGTAACAACAACAACGACGACGACGACGACGACGACGACGACGACGACGACGATGACGACAACAACAACAACAACAACAACAACAACAACAACAACAACAACAACAATAATAATAATGCATTAATACCACTCAATAAAGGAAGTAATAAAACATTTCTTTCACATATTCGTAAATCATTAATAACTAATCTGTTTCAGTAATTTCGTAAGTTTCAATATATTTTTTTTCCGTAGAAGGGATGTGAACTACTTGTAACAGAACGTTAATGTAGTAACATATATTATACTTATACTTAGATACCTGTACTGGACTGATAAAGACAACGATGTGATAGAGCGAGCGAAGTTAAATGACTTGAGTACAGGGACCGTGTTAGTAACAAACGTATCAAATGCAAAAGGACTTGTTTTAGCAGTTCCCGGTAAGTTACTCTTGACCATGAATGCATGTAAGTTATAAAATCGTATACCGATTAGACATGGCGATGGTTGATAGGTGCTATAGATGTTACCAAATATATTCTTTACACGTGAAGCTATTGGTACCAAATAATCCTTTTGAAGTACATTTTAACATAATTAAAAAGTATAATTATATTAAGGATAAGCACGCATATGATCCATGACATTTCAAGTTGTCAGAACCTATACAATATTCACAATTTAAATGATGTAGAAAGTGCTTGGGTAATGTTCCGCGACTCTTTTTTAAATATAAGTAATAAACATGCGCCTTTAACAAATACTAGAGTAAAAAATAGAATGATGTTCTCCCTGGATGACACCTGAAATAATTAAGTTAATGTACAAAAGAGATTATATTAAAAGTAAGGTAAATGTAAATCCAGAATTAAAATCTGAATATAGAAGACTCAGAAACTTGGTAAACACTAAAATAAAAAAGGCCAAGGCCAAGCTTTACCACTGTTAATATAAAATACAAAAATAATCCCAAAAAAATGTGGAACGAGTTAAATAAAGTAACTGGGAAAAAGAAATGCAATACAAGCACTAATGTTGATTGCAATAACTTTAATGAGTATTTTACCAACATCGGAGTTGAAATGGCAAATTCATTTGATAACAGGCCAGGTGTATCTAGATGGAATAATCCACCATGTATATATTCTTTTAATTTTACAAATATTGATGCAAATACTATCAAAACGAGATTGTACAAATTACCTGAAAAAAACCTCGATGTATTAGAGTTTCATAGTAAGCTTTTGAGGTTGGCGGCGCCATATATCTCATAGCCATTATGTCACATTGTAAACCTTTCCCTTATGTCTGGGCGTATCCCAGGTGACTGGAAAGTTGCAAGGACGACCCCAATCTATAAGGGAAAGGGTAGTAAAGAGAGTATGAACAACTACAGATCAAAATCTGTTGTCGGTCATATTGCAAACATTATTGAGAGAGTTGTTCAGGAACAAATAATTACCTTTCTTGAGTCTTATGATTTAATTAATGTGGACCAATTTGCGTTTTAAAAAAAACATTCCACTGTAACGTGCTTACACAGAGTGGTTGATGATTGGTTGAAAAGTTTTAATGATTCTGAACTGATCAGCGCTTGTTTCTTGGATATATCTAAATGTTTTGATACGATCGATCACTCAATTCTTGTATATAAACTTGATAAATACGGTTTCAGTGAAAATGTTTTAAATTGGTTTGTAAATTATCTGAAAAACAGAAAACAGTTTGTATACTGCAACAATAGAAAATCTAAACTGAGAGATATTAACATTGGTGTTCCGTAAGGAAGTGTCCTAGGGCCAATCCTTTTTCTTCTATTTAGGCCTATTAATGATATTTCGCAGTCTGTTATAAAAGGAACTTGCAGCATTTTTGCTGATGATGTTGTTGTATACTAATGGTAATTCAACTAAGTCTGTAAACGATTCTCTACAAATAATCATGAATAATGTTAGTGAATGGTATAATAGAAACCACCTCCCAAACAATACAGACAAAACTAAGGTCATGTTACTCAGAAACAGTCGTTCAGTAGCTAATAACAACTGGATATTAAAATTGGGCCCACCAACATTGAACAAGTTGATAGTATAAGATACCTGGGAGTTATTATAGATGAAATGTTAACGTGGAAACAGAATACCCAGTCTATCAGTAAATATATTGGGTATAAAATTACAATGTTGAGTAAAATGGCGGGATGTCTAAATAAATCATTATTAGAAACGTTGTTTTTGAGTACCATACAACCTTGTAGTGACTATGCGATAACTGTTTGGGGAAATATCTCTGAGCAAAACAAGAATATCTTGAAGCGTCTTCATAGTAGAGCGGCTCGCATTGTTACCCAAAATTTTGATTTTGTTGACGTGAGGGGTGATAACATAATTCAGGATCTTTCCTGGAAAACATTTGAAGAGAGAAGAGATTTTTATCTAACTAGTCTAATGTATAAATGTATCCACGGCCTTAACTTGCGCCAACCAGATTGACAAATGAAATTGAACTAATTGGGAATGTACACACCCATTTAACGCGGCGTGGAGTAGAAAACTTAAATATTGTTATACCTCATTATACCCGTAGCAAAATGGATTCGTCTTTTAAAGTTGCAGGCTGAAAAATATGGAATGACTTACCAGCAGATATAAAACATTCACCCACGATTATGTCCTTTAAAGCTAGATACAGATCTCATTTCTTTTTATAACATTTAACTTCCAGTTTATATTTGTTGTTGCTATTTCTACTTGATTGTGTATAATCCTGTATAAATATGTTGTTAAATAAAATGTGTAGAGTCGGCGTCTTACTTTACTTCCTGACATTAGCGACTTTGCTTTCACACGACGCGCCAAGCGTCTTTCGAGTAAAAAGGACATTTTGCGCACGTTCAGAAACACATGAGCATGTGCAGAATGATCTTTTTACTCGTTAGGCACAAAGTATTTTGCTCAGACCCCATAATCAAAGCTATGCTTACAGTTGAGTACACTTTCCTTTTTCTCAATGAGTTATAACATTTTGTTTACATTTTATATTGTGATTCATTTTCTTGTGAACTTTTTTTTAATTGAACTAAATGCATGCTAACCCATTTTTGTGCGCCTACTAAAAAGTCACGTACTTGAAAATCTCGTTTTGTTAAAACTTAATACGCATATTCAAGTACAGTATTCAATCGTATACTCTCGTTTTTGTTTTTCATTATTCTCAAGATGGAAAGATGTATTGGAGTGATTACAGCAGTGGGTTAATTGAGGAAGCTAACCTTAACGGAACTAACAGAAGAACGATTATAACTAGGCTGAATCGCCCAAGGAAGATAGATATTTATGGAAACTATCTTTACTGGACAGACTTGAACGGTGGTATATATCGAGGTGATAGAACCACTGGAGTATCATCAAAGGAAAGTAACGATAGTCGACTTAATAATCCAAAAGGCTTATATATTTTGAAAAGTAAATATTCTATTTTAATTTTCAAATGAAATTGCTAACTCAAATTGTGGTTAAAGATGCAAATGTCACACGTTTCATTAGCGTTGCTTTTATATTTCTATTTAGTATTGGCCTAGTAGGCCTATAATAGTAAAGTATATTTGTTGTCAACAAGCCCATTTTTAATTTACCTTGTTTAAGTACCTACACTCACAATTAAGTCAAATGTGCTGGTAAAAACACTCTTTAGAACAAAACAATGTAAGGCGAAATTGGACGCGATGTTCACTCAGTTCCCGAAATAATTTTAAATCGACGAAATATTTTCGTGTTGTGATTCAAAAGCATACTGGAGGATTGGAGAGTAGGCCCTAACATATTAAACTATATTATTGGGCGAAAGTTGTTTAATTTTTGGCGAACAAGGGTTGCATCGAGTACATTTTGATAAAAGACGCATTCCATACATATTGTATATGGTCTATTTAAAGATGCATTGTCTCCCAAAAACATGAAAAATGTATTAAATCAGACTTTGAATATGTTATTTTGTAGTTTTAGTTAGTTTAGTTAATCACTTCAATAGAAAAAAAACGTTAAAAAATCATGTTTTCACTTATAAAATGACAAAATAAATGGTAAAATTCAACCAAAAATCCAAAAATGAATCCTAAATGGACCTATATGGCGATCATTTTTGTTGTCTTTAAACGGGTAGAAATCTGAAAAAAAGTCGATTATAATAATTTAAGCGGCTAGCTTTGAATACCGACATGCATTGCACGCAGATTGTTTCGTTTTGCTTTTCAATGATAAACCCAAAATAGAGGCGATTGTGAATAAATTTACCAGATCTTCCCCGTTCTGTAGTAATGGATTCTGCCAAAAAATGAAAGACAACGCGAGGATGTATTTTTCTAATGGGAACCAAGCTTTAAATTAATAATGAATAATTGTTTAAAACAATATGATTCAGATTCAAACAACTGTATTTAGGCCTACACATTATTGCCAACAAACTGTTAGGTTGGACACAACGAAATAATTATGCAAACAAAATTAATCAATATCCTTTAGATGAGGAATTTAACTATTATAAAACGATATAAATGTAATTGATAAATAATTAAATAATGTGATAGCAGACCATCGTATAGATAAATTTATAATACACCTGATTGTATTCTTGCAATTTTATTAGTCTATTATGCCTCGTTAAATAATGCAGTCAGTCTTTCAACGAATAAACATTAATTATTTGTATAATAATTGTTCTTAATTTTATTGTTATTATCTAATTGTTTATTGATATCGGCAACTGATACTTTCAGCTCCCATCATCAGCGTGGGTGCGGGCGCAACCGTAGAAGATTCGACAACCTACTACGGAATTGGAGATGAAGTAAAGACAGACTTCTTGGTAAACACTACTGGGTCAGGAACAGGCTTGAAAGTCACCCTTACAGCTGAGAATATGGAGGTAATTAACTAAAAAGGAACACATATATTGTATATATACAGTGTTTGTGACCATGCCATTAATTTATATATCAAATGTCTATATATAATCTTTTGGCCGTAATGTTTTCCACTTCGTTGTTTTTTTTTTGGTGGTACTGTATTCATGCAATACTTGCATACAGCATCGGAAATAACGATTATTAGTCTTTCAAAATGTGCACAGTCGTTGACATGTGCGTCGATGATTCTCAGTTGAGAATGCATATGAAGGGTATTATGAGTTTATTATAGAAAAAGTAGAATGGGAAAACTCCGTAGTCGCATAATGGGTGAAATTCGCGTATACGTCACATGTGTACGTGTAGTAGCGAGACGGTATTTCCGCGCGTGATCCGGATTTTCTATGCGTTTTGTATGGATTGCATTTTACACGTTAACTATACCTTTGAGATTTTTAAATTAAAATTAACAATTACAATTGTTCAAAATATATTTCTATATCATATTTCATCACTGAAGTTCTGAGTTCTTAAAAAAAAGTTTAAATAAAACGACAAAGAACTTAAATCAAACGTAAGCCTACTGCGAACAATGGATCACATGTCTGTCCTACTGACGGACGTAAAATGAATTTGGCCAAATGAAACAAGCTACGAATTCAAACATATTCGTTATACGTATGTAGACATGGATAAATATACGTATACGTTAGTTTATCAAAGAAATAACACACGCGGAACATAATGTATATAGTACTACTAAATACCGATTGGGTGTAATTATTACTCGATTCTCAGTGCTGTATCTTCGAGATATAGTTTCCAAGTATCAGGAATATTTGGTTATGCTATGATACCAGGAGAAACATGTGAAACACATGTGAAACACATGTGATGTTGTATTAGCCACTATTTCTATGATACTTGTCGGCAAATCTAGATACAGCACCGATAATCGGGCGTTATTTATTATAGTAACATCTTTTTCAGTTCGACCTGTCTGCAGATCCTTTTATATGGACTTTAACAGGAAACGGAAATACCGACTCAACCACGACGGTATGATTTTGATTTGTATTTTTTCAAAATATTGGTTATAATAAATAGTGTGACGTGTGATTTTAGCAGTGAAATAATTAAATATAACTGTGCTGTGATTTTAGGCTACTAAAGCAAGCAAATACACTCAACTTATTCAGTCCCGCAGTACTAAAACCACTACAGAGACCCAATGTCCAGTACCAGTACTCCTCTAGAGTAAATACTGTTTATAGTACAGGGTACTCCTATGCATCAAGCATGTTTCCACACATCAAGTCACCTAACTAGCCTATTAGGTTAGGTTAGGTCATCCATGCATTTCAACCAGCTGATTTACATGCAAATGAGCAAACTGGACAGAGTATTCAAGCGTGAGACCCCTTTCACAACAACTGTAATGATATGTCAAACAATAGATATAGGTCTTTTCTCTATAACATAAATGTTGGTTGGGCGTGCGGAAAAAATGAAGTAGAAGATCCGACTTTGCCGACTTTAATCTCAGAGATTCTATTCACATTACCGCTTAAGATATTTACCTATTTCTGGGGTTCTTCTTCATTTGACAGATCTGCTGTGTTTTGTTTTTAAGTCAGATTTGCTAAGAGATGTTGTTACGGATTCATTGTATTTTTCAGAGCAACTTCACGGTCACCCTGGTCTCCGCATCAGAGATTACTTTGTCTTTTAGTAATAACAGTTTATTTTCATCGGACATTCAATTTGAAGGGACTATCAATTCCACTGTTAATGGTATTTTAACCGATTCTTTTGTTTGGTTTTTTTTGCCAAAATAATAATTTACACTGAAAGCTGTTGAACCCAAATGAGTTTTACCACATCCTTGTTCATATAAAACTAATGTCGTTAGCGTATCATATTTATTATCAAATTGATATTCTTTTGTAAAAGTATTTTTTTTTATGAATTAATGTGCAGACCCCAACCAACCATATCACATTATAACAGTTCCTAACCGTATACATTGCTTTGTTGTACAAAATCATAATTCCGTCAGCAAGTGCTAACAAACACTATGCTTTCGTAGTTTATGGCATGTATTTGACAAGAAATATAACACCAATACATCTTTGAAGTGAACATTATAGTTTTAATGTCTTCCTAATTTGCATTATTTTAGATATACAATAATAATCTATATTTATTGTTGTTATATCAATTTCTTTGTAGCCGATGTAAAACCTGGAGTTATTTTACGTGTAACTATAACTGCTGAATTAACTGACATATTCAATGGCTTAGTCACCGCAGAAGGAGTCTCAAACGCAGTTTTTAGTAAATTACCGCATTTCGTGATGAACATTACTGAGCAGTCTGCAGATGGTAATGTTTATGTTAACGTTGGTCAAAAGGTGCATATGAACCTTATTGTTGAGTTTCCAAAAGGTACCGCTGATCCGACAATTGAAGTCACACTACCATACAACTTCACGACTAACAAGACAAGCGAGCAGTGGAGTATCAACAAAGTGTCCGTTTCATATGTCAGTGACTCCTTATCCTGTACGTATTCGACAGAGTTCTGCTACTACGCTCCTCAGACGCAGTACATTGCTAACGATGATGATTTCGGCATCCTTAAAGACTGGTCGGTGACACAGTTCGACGGATTTATTGAAGTGAACGACCCAGATGCTTCCAATAACATCTTGGCGTTAGAAATTGAAGTTGTCCTAGACGATACAGACGCGGTGGTTAATGGATCAGAGCACTGGTTAGGAATTGGAATGCAGATTGGCGACGGAGCTCACATTTGGGTTGGAGAAGTACCAGTTTACACGCTGATTAATGAAGTTTCGAAGCCTAAGATGTCGTTTAAGATAACATACGAAACTAATTCATTTTATAAAGGGTAAGTTTGGTAAAGTTACTAAATGTTTTGGTAAATTTTGATCAAAAACCAAACGAAAGAAACTGCAAAAGTGCCCTGTTTTCGAAGTATTTTCCGCAATTATTAATTACAAATAATGTGGAAAAAGGCTTTATCTGCAATTTGACCCTCAAAATAAAAAAGTAATAATTGAATATTATGTCAGATATTTTTCAATAATGTACTTTTGAAATATATTCATTTGAAAATAAAATATTACATGAACTTTTGTAATGAAAAGCTTTTTGTAGATAAGCCCTTTTCTCAAAGTACGGAAGAGATGTTCACATAATCACTCTTGACATCCTATAAGTATTGGGATATAGTGATTGTGGTACCACTCTAATTTGATTTCGATAATAGTATTTGTTGGTTGTTATTTTCAGTGATGATGTAATAATACTGATTAGTATTTGGCACGATGACGATTCAACGGGAAAAGCAGTAGATGTAACTTTCACAATATTGAAGTCGAAAAATGTGCAATATATTAAACTTGAATCAGAATACACAGAGCTGTTGCAGTCACCAGCGGTAAACCCAAGCATGCCTGGACCATCTCCTGTTCGATTTAATGTAAGTTATTCTACAATCAACCAGATTCAATTATGTGTAGGGCCCACGGTCAGCTTAGTTAATAAGGTTTGGAAGAGTTCTTTTAAGTATGTTAGGTATTTACCTACAGCGCTGATACATTTTGAAAGATTAGGAAACGGGTGGATGGCCAGTGTAGTACCTCCAGTAACCAGTAACAAGTTCAGAATACATTAATATACCTATTAATGAAGTGTAACGTATGTCTGCATCAGGATAACAAATTCCATCTTGGCTGGGTGCGATTTTTTCAGTCTTTAGATTTGTTATTAAAGGTTTACAATTATTACAGCCTTTATTTCACTGGGTGGTGTGTTTAACTTTCTCTGTTTTAATGACTTATGATATAAGTCGACAGGGGTTTTCTAAATGAAATCAAAGACAAGCGTAGTCACATTTCTCATGTATTTCACAGCTTGGAACCATTCAGATTGCCGCAAAACCAACTTTCCGTGTACGCCTAGGAATCGACAAAAACGGAAAAACTGCTCCGGGCACTCGTCGCTTTGTTGGCGTGGCTGATTTGTTGTGGTTCTCGACTGTTAATAGCGCTAAAGTTCTTTCTTGCACAAAATCTTTTCAATTTATGTATTCGGACAGACCAGATGTTGGTGGTGGCGGTAAGTGTACGATAGTGTGCCAGTTTAATCTGAAAGAGTTATACATTGTCTGCATATATTCTAACCATGTTTAAATGAATATTAGGCGCATCTCACCAGGTTGTGAGGATTGCATGTGCCGTAGGCCCCTATTGTAACTGCTGTTTTTAAACATAACGCACCTAAAAAATTGACAATGTTTCTTTCACAACATTAAGCCAACAATTTGTCCTGTAACATAGAGAAGTTGTAGATACAGGATCACATGTGCATCATAACGATGACTTCCTCGACCAAACCAACTTTCGTTGATACAAGTTTACATGTGATTGATATATTATTACGTTATAAAAAAGAGTGTGTCTATGATTCTTAGAAACATGAATCGGCTGATTAAAATTACTCTATAACTCTTACACTGTACTTATAGATTTATGTCGGTCTGGTTACACGCCTTACAAAGAAACGTGTTACAAAGTGTTCAACGACACGCTAGAAACTTGGGATGCAGCAAAGGCGGCCTGTGAAGCAGACAATGCGCAATTAGTCATGATTGAAGATACGTGTGAACAGCAATTTCTTCGCGACCTCGTTCCAGCACTCTCGCCATACAAATACTGGATTGGGCTGAAAGACGTTGGGGTGAGTATGGCTATCAGACCCCGTGTCACTCATAATCGCCGTAATGAACTGGCCATGCTAACTACATGATAAGAAGGACGTAACTTTGACAGGGCAAGTCTATGATCAATCACATGAAATGCCGTGTATTATACTCATTATAACTTTTCAATTATGACAATGTATATGTTCTAGGGTACTGATACTTTCAAGTGGATAAACGGGTCATCGGCGTCTTTTACAAAATGGCTACCAAACAGACCCGGAACAAGTGTGACTGAAGACTGCGGAGCTGCGGCTTTTGTAGATGTCTACGATACCAGGGATTTCAGTACTGATCTTGGTGACTGGGACATAATGGACTGCACCGCTATCCTACCAGCTATCTGCGAGTATCATATGTTAGATTTTGAACACGGTACGCTAATTCCATGGTTCTTACGTACTGCACAAGACCGTGTTTCTGCCGCCAAACATTAACCGATAAAACTTAACCGATAAAGTTCATGTAAATGGGGTTTAACAGATTCCGCTCAAGAAAAATTAACCGATAATTATCTCATTCAAATCGGATAATTATGGGATAAATGCAATAATGTTTTAAACTTTGACCTAAGGACAATATAATGACTACATACTATCATATATCGCCACAATAAACCTCTAGAGTACAACTGCAATTTTGTAATAAAGTAGCACACAAATATTGTCTATTAGAAAAAGAGTTTCAGCAAAATAAGTAAGAATTTCCATTATTATATACTTTTTTCATCAGATGAGGGAACACCAGAACCAGTATTTTATTCAGATGAGGGTACACCAGAACCAGTACTAGGACCTGCAAAAGAAGCTGTGATGAGGTACAGCAAATGGACTAAATCTCAGACTGACGTCTGCCATTATGATGGGGGATCTAGCCAGTGTGATGCTTGCGTGGCTGGTGCTCATAAGTGCGAAAACGGGAAGCATACTGTGTGTGTCAGTGATCCTAGTAAATGCCCAGTTCCGGGTAAGTTTGGAATAAAGAGTCCTGACGGTATAGCTAATATATCACAAGAAGTTCCGTTGCTTATGAACTCAAATTACATTGTCAACACACTGACGCGTAACCTATATAAAAAAGAGACACTCCTCATTCCTATTTTATCATCTTAACATGGTTTGGTTTCTATCCATGTGACTTTATCAATTTTTAGCAACACGATATCAACAAGATATTTTCCACACAATGTAATTAATCGGTGAATAAGGCTTTGTGGATTGCATTTGCTTTTAATTTATCGATGTGTTTTTATTATTATTCCGACAGATTATTATGACCAGGGTTTTGTCATAACTAAGAAGTTGGATGATCCGGATAAAGACGTCATTTTTGCTTGTAACCCTTCAGTTGGACGTCTATCAGACAAGATTGTTCCGTCGTGCTATGTACAAGATAATCCACCAGATGGACGCTGGAAAGGTAAAACAATGAGGATTGTTTTCGTAATGTCCCTCAAAGAATAGCACTGACCTGAGGCTGGCTGATATATAAAAAACACTTAGAACTTGCATACTTAGAGACTAAATGCCACGGGTCATCATACACATCGATATGGACAGCAAGAGGAATCTCTAACTTGATACATCAATAAGTAATAGGCCTAACACTGACACTTTCTCCCGGAGATTTTTGGATTTGCAGACAACTATCAGTGAATGGTTAGGCGTAGTGCCTACATTTCTTTTGTCAATACATCCTACCTTGAATGCTTAGCGTCCACACAATAATGTTCGATTTATAAAAAAGGCACATAAACAGAACGTTGCATATATTAATATTTTTCTTATGTCAAAATGAACAATATATCCCTATACTATTATCATTATAATATGTATAAAAATATAAATATTCTTCAATAGCTCTACCAATGAACCTACACAATGTCATTGGATCTGACCAGCTTACAGGACTTATTTATGGCATTCACATGGACATGCGCAGTTACATGCGTAGTAAAGATCAAGGTGCAACGTGGGTGTTTATCAGTAAAGACGCCTGGGACTCTTTGACAAAAAGTTTGCCGGACTTCAAGACGGCTGGAACTAGTGAGGGCAACTGGCTGTGTGAGTTTATATCATTATTTAGCTCCCATTAAGGTCTCACTGCCATGTACGTCCAATGCGAGTAATTTGACGCCTCATCTGAACTGTCGCTTGTGATTGGTCAAACTTGAGCTACCCGTCTTTGCTTACACTTTTTGTTTGTTTTTTAAGTGCCACGATCTTATAGGCCCATTTACACTAAGGTGATAACGATCGACGAAAAAGATAAAAACGCATTTTTTATACCTAAAACAAAAAAATTTTAAAAAGTCTTCATCCTAGAACTATAGGATTATCATCTATGCTGCCTTTGATGACAATAATATTTCCACACGTCCAATAAAATGACGTCATGATTAGTAAGAGCAATAATATCGTGACAATACAACGATTTTATTGTTTTTATTGATCATGACGTCATTTGATTAGATTTAAAAAAATGTTTTTATCAAATACAGCATAAATGTTTTTCCTATAGTTCTAGAACGAAAACCCTAATTTCTTTTGTTTTATTAAAGAAAAATGTATGTTTACCTATTTATCGTCGATCGTTATCGCCTAGTGTAAATGGGCCTTAAATGTTAAAAATGGGCTGACCATTGAATAGAACGAAATAACCAGTTCTACGTCATACGAAATCAACTAATCAACTGGCAAGAGTGTACTTTTGTGATATAAATGATGATTATGTTTTATGCCACTCTGCTCATTTAACACATTTCTATCTTTTCAACAGATGATGACAGTGGCCTGAAGTATAACGGAGTTTTGAAAATGAAAAAGGACTGCTGCTAAATCATGACATTTAAGCGGCCCGATTCTAAGTCATATTCAACTTTCGCAAATAGTATGCAACTATAGATTTCCGTCCTATTGTGGTTTTTAAATTCAATCGAAAATGTAACTTTGAAATTTATGTAGAAAATATTTTCAATTCATGCTTAATTATTTTTTTCAAAATTCAATTTTGTTTTCACATGAGTAAATCATTTTTTATTGTTCTTAAATATTTTGAATGTTTCGACCTAGTGTAGTACAGTACAATTAATGGCGATTCGGCCTAATAATGATAAAATAATATTTTTTTGTCACGCATGACGTTTCATACATATATAATCTTGTTACAAAATGCCTGGGCCACTGGTGGCGCTGCGTAAAAATAATAAGAATTATATCAATTAAGAATATTTATATTTGTAGCTAGATTTTGTACATACTTAATATTTATTATTATTGTAATAATTACAGTACAGCTATTGTTATTTATCTTACGTATACACATTCCTACATTAAAGTCACTTATTGCGCATGCGCGTATCAAACTGTAATATGTATCTGCATCAGATTGTATCCTTGACGTTCAAAAACCATTGCTAGTTATTGCGTACGTTGGTCAGGGGTCAGGAGATCAATTATTAGCGAAAGGCGCTTTGTAAAAACACGTCAATGATGTGCAATTTATTCTTCTTAATCATGATAGGCATACGTCGTCCGATATGTGTTCAGTCGGGCCCTGATATAATTGCTTAAACAAGATATATAACATGAAAATGGCTTAAATTTTATTTCACGTTATGTCTTATGATGTTCGGTAAGAATTTGCACAATCCAGCGTATGGTTGAATTAAGTGAATACTTTAGTTTTACGTATAGTAGATATAAAGCATATAGTAGATCGAGTACAGGTCAAACTCGGTGCTTTCTGAGTTGGACGAAGGCTAAACTAAGCCTGTAGTAGTGCAACTTGCCTGTTATTGAGAAACGTCAACAACACCATATGGGCTATGTGAATTATGCGGATTAAACTACAGGCCTAATAATAATGAAGTGCACAGTCTATATTTTAGTAAAGTCACTACAGTATAAGTTCTCATATTAGAAACATATTGAGGGTGGTCGCTTGTTCCGTGACCTAACTTGCTACGGCCTAGGTCATCTTCTAAAACATCGAATTTGATTTAACGAAAATATAAAAAGTTACCGTGTTTAAATAAGTATTTTATTATTGCTAATTGTTAAATGGTGTAGTGAATTGAAGGAGATGATTATTGATTACGCACTGTATCTAGGTAACTTAATTTGTTTATTTCAACTGTATCTTAGCTACCATGTAAACGTAATTTAACGCTTAAATAAAGTTGTCGAAAAAACAGTCATTGTAGGTGTTTTTTTTTTCTATTATGTACATACATTATACACTTACATGCGCGTACATATTTTAGTCTTTAACATGAAGCTGAAGATGTTTATGTAAGCAAACACCATAAAATTATACATGGCAAATTGCAGATAATGACACTGAGGGCGGTGTTATTTAATATTTTCGCCCATGAAGATAAATATAACTAAGAATAAAAATATAATAAGCTTTTATGACGTCACCGATATACCGATTTTCCTGACAATCAATATGCATGTTCTTTTTTTGTATATACCTATCTGGAAAACCCTTTCTGGACGCTGCAAACAAAATAACTTATATACAAAGCCAGGTTCCCAATACGACGCAACACAAAGAAATAAATAATTTGACCAATGACGACGCGTGGATTTGAAATACCATCTCATGACCACTGATCCGGGCGTCGAAAATGTTATTTCTCGAGTAACAAAACAACTTGATGCGCACAGTGGAGAAAGAAAGAGATCATGCTAGAGATCATGAAATGAAGCTAAAGCTAAAGTTAGAAAAAGAACTTGTTAAAGAGAACATCCTGTAGCCTTATGGGACAATTGGTCCAAAAAGGTCATTTTACAGTTTTAATAAAGTTAAAAATCAACAAATATAATTATTTCACTTATGAAAAGACAAAAGAAACGTTTAATTTTAAATTACTTTTTTTCTACAACATATCTTTAATGGGTACAGTAGCGCACAGTTCTAAACTAAGTCATATTTATTATCACTGTGCGCATTGCAAGTACAACGAAAATGGTTAATGTAGCGCACATCAGTGCTAAACTATATCCTATTATTATTATCACTGTGCTTTAATACAACCAAAATGGGTATAGTAGCGCACAGTGCCAAAACTAAATCCTATTTATTATCACTGTGCGCAAGTACAACCAAATGATGAATATTTATAAGTGTAATGGTACAAATAATGGCATGATGTGAATGATGAAAGGTTATATAGGTACAGGTGACAGCCGAGTTGATATTTAACCTTTCATCATTCATCTAAATAGATTCCTGTTATTTGAATAAAATAAAAGGTAGGCCAAGCCAAGGCTATGTATAGCTGCGATACGTCAGCACTGACTCTACTACTTTCTAGCACTCGTTTTGAAAAGTAGACGCAAGGCAAACTTAACCATGAACAAACGAAGCATAAAAGTACCTTGTCTATTACTGTATTATTATTCCCACAAGAAGTAGAAAACAATGAGTATATAGATCATGGTTACACGTTGTAGCTACTACACTTAAAATTAGCCTACCGATAGGCCTACCTAGGCCTATATCAATGTCGGCAAAGCTTAGGGTTTACTAGTAAGCCTAGAAGACTTGGGCCTAGTATCCTTGCTGATTTTGTAATTTTACATGTAGGCTGAGACAACAACTAGTTGTTGTCTCAGAGGTAGGGCTACTACAGTGCTACTTTAAGATCAATCGCGGCAGATTTCGAACATTGGCAAATTAATGTTTTTTAAACCCAAAGGGTACTACAATTTACAAACAATTTGTATTTTAATCTTGTAATTACATTGATTAATAATCTTGTAATATTTCTAGGAGATCGTTTAATTTGAATTCAGAAAAGTAATAATTAAATTCGTCGCATAAAGTTTTGTTCGTCGCCATAGCAGCTAGTGCTAAAATATAAAATATTAATCATGCCACCAAGATAAGTGCGTGCGAAAGCATAGCCAACAAGGTTAAAGGTTGATGAGCATGTACGGTAAACATATATTAGGCACGCGACCGTTTCGTTGTTACGACGGTTAATTAAACTGTGTTTATTTTGTAACATTGGAGGCGGTCCGCGCTCTGTCGGTTAGAGACATGGAATCTTTGATCTCAAACTGATGCATATCCTTCTATTCCTTAATTCAATGGTATGTTGTAAGTTAATTAATGTATTTATTCTGTATTTTTTTGAAGACAATAACATATTATAAAAGTTTACTTGTGTGTGTTATCAACTACAAGTACAATGTTGTTGTGTTTATGTGCATATAAAGTACTTAATTAGTCCGCCAATGTATATGTTAACCAGTGAAAACCTCATACTAAGATTGGAATGGAATGTGCAAACACTATTAAGACATGGAAAAAAGAAAATGTCAAGATGGAAATGGAAAGGGAGAATCTTAACATATTAGGTCTTTGTGAAACAAGACTAGCTAAGTATGGAGATATAGATGTTTAAGGATTTAGACTGGTGATGATAAACAAGGACAGCATGGAGTTGGAATCCTCTTAGATAAAGAGTTTGGAAAGAAAGTTATAGAAATTAAATGTATAAATGAAAGACTAATGATGATCAAAATTGAAGCACTTCCTGTTAATCTAGTGGTTATACAAGTGTATATGCCTACAACAAATAGTGAAGAAGAAGAGAAAGCTTACTAGATAGTTGTAGGGATGAGGATATTATTCTGATGGGAGACTTCAATGCTGTAGTAGGTGAACAAATTGAAGAAGAAAAATAATAATAATATAATAATAATTTAGGTATTTGTATAGCGCCAGAATCAACTAAACCGAAATAAAAATCAAAGGCGCTTATATTGGATGTTAAAAAGATGCGTTTTAAGTTCTTTTTTTAAAATAGCAATAGAAGTTGATTTAGTAAAATGACGAGGGAGACAATTCCAAAGAGAAGCAGCAGAGAACATAAAAGACTTTTCTCCATAAGATTTGGTGTTAATTCTAGGAACAAGTAGTAGGTTTGATCAGCCGAACGAAGACAAGCAGGAGGGGTGTAGGAGGGAAGAAGATCACGGAGATAAGTCGGTTGTTTAAGAAGTAGCGCTTTAAATGTTAGTAAAAGGATCTTATATTTTATACGGGAGTCAATAGGTAGCCAATGGAGGTTATATATAATAGGAGATATGTGTGAGGATCTTCTAGTAAGAGTTAGAATGCATGCAGCAGTGTTCTGGAGACGTTGAAGTCGATTCATTAAAGATTTCGGTAGGGCAAAAAAAAGAGAGTTGCAATAATCAAGGCGAGAAGTGACAGAGGCATTTATTAATGTAGAGGCAGTACACTTTGACATATACTTTCGAATGCGAGCAATGTTACGTAGATGGAAGTTAGTAGTTTTTGTAACATGACTTATATGTTTGTTGAAGGATAATAATCCATCAAAATAAACCCCAAGATTTTTAACAAAAGGTGATGGAAAAATTGTACAGGAATTAAAAGAAATCGATGAAATATTGAATTTGGAACGTATGTGTTTGGTGGAAAAAATGATAAATTCGGCTTTAGAATTGTTAAGCAAAAGCATGTTGGATGATATTTTAGAGAGACAAATTTCAAGTCGTTTAGTTTATAGCTGTAAGTCATCAGCATATAGATGGTAGTGTAAATTGTATTCTTTAATAATTTCAGTGAGAGGGAAAATATACAGAGAAAAAAGCAAGGGCCCAAGGATCTCCGCATCCAAGGTTCTTAGGAGCAGATCTAGTATCATTGATTTGTACGCACTGGGTCCGGCCAGTAAGATCGAAACCAATCTAAAGCACTATTAGACACTCCATAGTAATCTGAAAGACGACAAAGAAGGATGTTATGATCAACAGTGTCGAAAGCAGATGAAAGGTCTAGCATAACAAGTGCAACAGCACGCTTTCGATCCAAGGCACAGACAATATCATTATGAATTTTGATGAGGGCAGTTTCAGTACTGTGACCAACTCTATATGCAGACTGACATGGATTGAAAAAATTGAGTCGAGTGAACGTCAAATACAAGTACAATTGTGTTGTGTTCATGTGCATTTAAAGTACTTAATTAGTCCGCCAATGTGTATAAAATTAATTTTAATACTAGCGTTATGGCTATTTTTAACCTAGAAATGATTTAAAATAAATTCATACCTCATTGTTATTTTCCTATTATACACACATACATTAACATGAACATTAATTCTAACCCGTATTAAATACTAATAGTCTACCTCAATGCTTAACAATGAAGCGGGCTGTTATCCTTGGGTTGAAGTTATACTTTTCATAAATGTTTAATGTCCCATATGATTATACATCGAACGAATGCTATCGTCTAAACGGCAAGTTATGTATTATAGAAACGCCGTCTACCTGTTGAATGCTTAAAGATGTATTGTCCCCCTGAAAAAATAATTCTCAAAAAAAGTTTTGTTGAATATTCCATTTTAATGTAACATAATAGTTATCCACTTTGACCAAAAATTGGATCGAAAAAAAAGGTATTTACCTGAAAAAAATGTAATTTAAAGCAAAAAATGGTCAAATTGGCTGCCAGCCAGTGGATTTTTGGTTGAATTTTACCATTTATTTTGTCATTTTATAAGTGAAAACATTTTTTTTTTTCGTTTTTTTTTCTATGGAAGTGATTAACTTTATTAAAACTACAAAATAACATACTCAAAGTCTGATTTAATTAATCTTCATTTTTCATGTTTTTGGGGGACAATACATCTTTAAACAAAATCTATTGCAGAGGATTGATTTTTGCAATCTTCAAACAATAAACGCGCGCTGTCGTCCTTGGGATATTGAAAATGACCTTTTCATAAATTTTTTTTCTAAAGCATTATATATCGAACAAATGCTATTTCTACCTGTTGAATGCTTAAACAAAATGATACGCGCTTTGCAAAATTAGCTCGATCATCAAAGAGATGGTCTATTGCAGATGATTGCTGTTTGCAATCTTCATGCTTAAACAACAAGGCCAACAGCCATTAAGTCGCGTGCTACAATGCATAGTGATACCGGACCGACAGACAGACCGACCGACATAGTGAACTATAGAGTCGCGTCCACGCGAATAATAAACGCGCGCTGTCCTTGGGGTCTTGAAGATGAGTTTTAATTATTTTTTTTTTTCAATTCAACGTAAACATTTATTTTCTTTATTTCAAGCAATAACAATAAAACAAATCAATAAGGTATTAAAAAAGAAAGTACGAGTTTCAAATAATACATTTCATAAATATATATATATATAGCCTGTATAGACTATTTTCACTTCACTCAATCAATAACAATAAAACAAATGAATAAGGTATTATTTTATAAAGCATTATACATCGAACGAATGCTATGTTGAATTAGTTCGATCGACAAAGAGATGGTCTATTACAGAGGATTACTGTTTGCAATCTTACAACAATAAACGCGCGCTGTCCTTGGGGTATTGAAGAAAAGCTTTTCATGATTTTTTTCTAATGCAATATATATCGAACGAATGCTATTTCTACCTGTTGAATGATTAAACAAAATGATGCGTGCTTTGTCAGATTAGCTCGATCGGTGTTTATATGTGAATATAAAGTACTTAATTATGTATTAAATTAATTTTAATGAATATAGCGTTATTATTAACAAATCGCAACGAGATAGCGTTAGTTATAATATTGCGACCGTGTGATATACAGCATATTCGTTCTTGACGACGTAATTGAACATTGTTTATTAACAGACTGTGTAGTTAAATTGTTTTAAAAAATGGCCTATTGGAAATTCGTCTGTTTTTTTCTTTCTGTACTTCTACATTTATGTAAAGGTATGTTATTAATATATTTTAGTATTTACCAATGCTGTAAATGTAAAGACCGGTATCTCTGACTAATTGCTTCTACATTTAGGAAGAAACTTGATGTTTTTTTGTTCTCTTTTGTGGCGTAAACACCACTTTTATTCACATTCTTATTATCTTTCATGTCATCACATAAAATCACAATTGTTTATCACATTTTTGTTAATTCTTAATGTCATCACAATTTGATAAACTTCATCAATAACATTTTTAAATCTTTGTATTTCGTTTTTTCATTAATTCCATTATATTTTGCTTTAATAGGACATACACATTTTAAGAATTTTAAAAAGTTAATACAAAGACGTTTGGTCTAAATAACCTTGATGTTTATGTTCTTCAAAGTAGGCTACTGTGTATTGTACGAATTGAATATGAATTACTTCGCTACTGTTATTATTTTAAACAATGTTTTCCGGAATTAAGTATTATAACATTATTAAACATTTTTAATAATCACAATTTATTTACAACATTGACATTGTAATTTTCCTTGTGGTTCTTGTTATTCGTTCACACACTGGTGACGGTAAATTATTCAAATATATCGATAACTAGATATAATATTAAATATTTTTTCCTAAAGCATTATACAATCTACCACATGTACGCATATCGAAATATTGGCACGACATGAGCAGCGCAAAGCGCATCGTGAAGACGAAAACTTGAGAGGTGATTTTCAGGTGTGAAAGACACTTAAGGCGTAACTACAGTTATTTTAATATTGTGATAGTGGAACTGAACAATGCTTACAAGAGACTTATTAATATAACCGTGGAGTGAATGCTTTTACTAATTTCCTAGAGATCTGCCTTCGGATGTTTTTCTTTTTATTTATATATTTTCTCTTTAGTTAGAGAGGGTAACCCTTCTAGCTGAACCAACAGGCAAGATGGTATCTCTAAAATATAATTATTATACTTAACTAAGTTAAACTCTTTACAATATAACATTCAAGAACAAAAAATACGATAGAATATATTTTTAAAACTTGTTAAGTATATATTGGATTTGATTTGTTCATGCGTTTATTTATGAATCAGCAAAGAATTTTATCCCAATAATTAATATTTAGTAGAATAATAATTAGGGTATTAATGTATAATTTTGTTATTCTTATGGCTCATTTAGGTGTTCAATTAAACGTTTTTTTCTTTATATTTTAATAATACAGGTGATGTTATGGTTGTAGTCAACCCGAATCCTCCTGGAATATATAAGACAAACATTAGTTGCAGTGACAACGCAAGTTTATTTTTAGCATCAGTTATTCAGAATGTCGGATTAACCCAACCTGTCGCTGTCGAGTATGATACCAGTACATTCACACTTTATTGGTCTGATGCCAGCAAGGACACCATTGAATGATTTTCACTTGTCACTAACCAACATGAAGTGTTTTTATCTTTGGGATCAACTTTTAGTAATATTCTATTCATTTCTACATATTTTTATTAGGAAAAATAAGCATCATGATATTTTTTAGAGCATTTGTTTGAATTTCATTAACTTTTGATTAAAAATGTATTTTATGTTAATTTATTTGTTAAGAATAGGCCTAATTATTTGGTAGAAAGTGTATAATTTCACTAGCTTCATAATGTAGTCCAAAGAGACCAACACTTTTTTTTAAAGGTTGAACCAAACGTTGTTGATCTAAACGCTGTTGTTTAATAATCATAATTAAACATTTGACGATACTAAACTAAAATAATCTATATATAAATTTACGTAAGGGCAAAATTCGGTAAATCGCGAGTTATTTCTAGAATGTTTACTCGATGGTATATAAAGTTGGTTAGAATCTCGGTACTGATTTAAACCACCAGATGTAACCCTGTTTACTAATTAAATTGAGTTAGATAACTAATTGACAATTAAAACGAATTTAGGTTGAACGATTAGCCCCAAATAGGGGTGTTTTCCGACCGTAGTATACACTGTCTAAAGGATGTCCTCTTAAAAAATACCTGCACACAATAATACGAGGATGCTTCGCATTTTCCTATCTCCTCCTACGATAATTGTTTTTAATAGCTGAAAACCGGTTGAACATCTCGTAACAGGCGCAATATCTTCGTGAACTCCGGACGTGTTCTTAGCCACATATTTTAACCAATAGAATTCGTTTTTTTAATCTGTTAATCAGACACTAGTTTTGTGGAACTCTCGCCACATTGAAAACACAACTGCGGACGTGTTCTAAACTGTACAATTTAGCCAATCACTTGATTCCTGTTTGAATAACAAAGGAACATAAGTTTCCATTTAGCCAATCGTATTGCTTGTATTTAATTACCTTGAACACATAGGTCCTTATAAACGCACGAATTTAAACAACTTTGATATCAATTTCATTAGTTGAAAAATAAAGATGGCTCGTACTAAGCAAACTGCACGTAAATCTACCGGAGGAAAAGCTCCCCGAAAACAACTTGCCACCAAGGCAGCACGAAAGAGTGCACCAGCCACCGGTGGAGTAAAGAAGCCTCATCGTTACAGGCCTGGAACCGTCGCTCTTCGTGAGATCCGTCGTTACCAGAAGAGCACTGAGCTTCTTATCCGAAAGCTCCCATTCCAACGTCTTGTCCGCGAAATCGCCCAAGATTTCAAGACAGATCTTCGTTTCCAGAGCTCAGCTGTCATGGCTCTTCAAGAAGCTAGCGAAGCATACCTAGTTGGACTTTTCGAAGATACCAACTTGTGTGCCATCCACGCCAAACGTGTTACCATCATGCCAAAGGACATCCAACTTGCCCGCCGTATCCGTGGTGAACGTGCATAAGACAATTCTCAAACCAAAAGGCTCTTTTCAGAGCCACCATGTGTTCAAAAGAGATGAAATTAGCACTTGTCTACTTTATATTTTGTGTTTCTTATAATATGCAATATACATACATTAATTAAGTAAATCTTAGTATAAAATGTAGGCCTACATTATAATCTAATATGAAAAACAGGTAAAAATACACTACATACCTATACAGTATTAGTATTCTTACTAATTGCACTTTCTTTTCCCATGATTTGTCTATATAAATTATAACTCGATTTCATTTCGTTATTTATTCGGTCTAAAATCACTCACTGTAGCTGAGCTGGTTGACTCAACCCCAAAGTCAGTTTACACATAAGTACAGTTAAAGCGAAATGAATTTGAACTTTGTAATGAAGGCTGATGGCCTTTCTAGGACTGCAGCATCTGTCAATGATAAAAGTTCGCCATGTTTTGTTTGTTCCCATTTTTGAGCAATTGACTTAAAATAATCTATAAAATCTATTTAATATTTTATTAATCCTTTATTTTTTGTGTATAGTTCCTTTAATAATAATAATAATAATATTTATTCGACAAAAGTTCATAAAGTACATTTTACAATTCATCTTGCCAGGAGCAAGTAATAGGCATGAGCCCAAACAGAAAACTGCTCTTACTAAGGCTATGTTCAGACCCATGGCGTTAGACCGTTTTAGCGTACAACGTTACTAGCAAGGTCACATTACAAACCGCAGAGAAAAAAATGAGGTGTTCAGACCCATAGCGTACGATTATCGTTACAACGGAAGTGCGTCACTCAGGTGGTTTCTAGTTGCATATTCATGTACTCTTACCCACGTGTTTTCATCGTTATTTCCACTGTATATAGGCCTAGATCTCAGCCCTACAATTATGACAAAATTTGCCGTAAATAAAACACACCTCAGCATTTATTTAAAAAAGAAAAATATAGTAAAGCCAAATTTCTGTTTCTATTGTTTTATTTTGTAGTAAAAAACATTTTCCCCAGGCTCTTGTGTTACGAAAATAAAGCAGGCCTCCTAATGATGAAGATGGAGATTGTGTTAACCACATGGGTGGAATAAATTGATTGTGATTAGTACAGACCAGTCAGTTAAAAAAAAACCCCTTAACTTGCTAATAAAAAAGACACAGCTCCCCTTGTTTGTTTACTGATTTTTTTAGGAGTTAGGGGGTTTTCAGCATTAAACTTGTCCAGTCTAGTCTGCCTTGTATACAATATGAGTGACTTGATGTCCCACCACGCTAGTTTTTAGCTTGAATGAAATGCGTGAATGGCTCTTAGCTAGGCCTAAAGGGAAGGTAGGGAAGGGATCGTAGTCACCATGTTTAAATACAAGGTGCATTTATTTATGTCATTTGTTAGAAAATATAATGGTAATCAGTTGATACATGTAGTTTGTAGCCTACAGTTGTATTTATAGCCTAGTTAGGCCTTATTTATTCTGGCCTTTTTGTTGTTGAAATCCATCTCTCACACATTGACGATACAAGATGTCAGCCTAGGTCAAACCTTGTTTCGCGTCATAACAGGAAACGTTCTGATTGGATACAACGTTGACTTATAGTAGCGTCGTACGCTAAAACGGTACTATCAACCGTTTTCCACTACAACGTTACAACCGTTGTACAACGCGTTGTACGCTAATCCCCAACTGTTCAGACACACATTCTTTTAGCGTCGTACGCTAAAACGGTCTAACGCCATGGGTCTGAACAGGGCCTAAGGCCCTGTTCAGACCCATGGCGTTAGACCGTTTTAGCGTACGACGCTAAAAGAATGTGTGTCTGAACAGTTGGGGATTAGCGTACAACGCGTTGTACAACGGTTGTAGCGTTGTAGTGGAAAACGGTTGATAGTACCGTTTTAGCGTACGACGCTACTGTAAGTCAACGTTGTATCCAATCAGAACGTTTCCTGTTATGACGTGAAACAAGGTTTGACCTAGGCTGACATCTTGTATCGTCGTGTGAGAAATGGATTTCAACAACAAAAAGGCCAGAATAAATAAGGCCTAACTAGGCTACAAATACAACTGTTAAAAAAAACTAGGCTACAAACTACATGTATCAATTGATTACCATTATATTTTCTAACAAATGACATAAATAAATGCACCTTGTATTTAAACATAGTGACTACGATCCCGTCCCCGCCTAGGCCTAGCTAAGAGCCATTCACGCATTTCATTCAAGCTAAAAACTAGCGTGGTGGGACATCAAGTCACTCATTCATATACAAGGCAAACTAGACTGGACAAGTTTAATGCTGAAAACCCCTTAACTCCTAAAAAAATTCAGTAAACAAACAAGGGGAGCTGTGTCATTTTTATTAGCAAGTTAAGGGTTTTTTAACTGACTGGTTAACACAATCTCCATCTTCATATCATTAGGAGGCCTGCTTTATTTTCGTAACACCAGAGCCTGGGGAAAATGTTTTTTACTACAAAATATAACAATAGAAACAGAAATTTACTATATTTTTCTTAAATAAATGCTGAGGTATGTTTTATTTACGGCAAGTTTTTTCAAAGTTGTAGGGCTGAGATCTAGGCCTATTATATATACAGTGGAAATAATGATGAAAACACGTGGGTAAGAGCACATGAATATGCAACTAGAAACAACCTGAATGACGCACTTCCGTTGTAACGATAATCCTACGCTATGGGTCTGAACACCTCATTTTTTTCTCTGCGGTTTGTAGTGTGACCTTGTTAGTAACGTTGTACGCTAAAACGGTCTAACGCCATGGGTCTGAACATAGCCTTAGTAGCACAAATTAAGTCAAAACAAAGTTATAATGAGATATACCAATTAAAAATAATCTGCATTGAATAAACAATTACAACTTAATATTTTGAGATCAAATGTTTGGTGAGTTGGGCTTTAAAGTCTGAAATTGTAGCACCTTGTTTAATTTCATTGGGAAGTTGCTCCCATAATCTAGGGAAAATAACAAACGATGAATTTAAAAATGTATTGGTCTTTGCCTTCCAATGTATTAACCGCCCTTCACACCTCTCACAAACTCATTAAAGGATGATGGACAGAGGCCATGCATTATTTTAAAACCTAATGTGAGTCTATACACTTACAATATATTTTCAATACTTAAAATATTTAGGGTCTTTAACCTATATAAATATGAAGTGTCCCAATTTCCTTCTTTTCTGTACATAATTATTCTAGTGGCCTTTCTCTGAACCCTTTCAAGTCTATACATATGAGATATTTCAGTAGGTGCCCACATACAACAACAGTAAGTCACAACAGGTAGTATTAGTGCTTTGTAAAGATTTAGCATTGCCATCCAAGACATTGCTTTACTACATCTTGAAACAAAACCAAGAAGTTTGCTTGCCTTACTAACCAATATAGTTTTCCATTATCATCAAATATTCACAAAAGAGAAGAAAATAACATTTTTTTTTGTTTTAAAAAGCCAATAGATGCACTGATAAAGTTTTAAAATAATATATACAGTACTGTAGTATATACTGTAGTATAAAACTGACTCAAAATAACCAAGCCATGATTCAACATTTCGACTTTTATTTGATCATCATCAGGAATATAATAACATAAATAAATTAAACATACCTTATAATATCACTGTAGTGTATTCAGTATACATTAAAAGGCTAATCCTTATTTCATTCGGTAAAATTATTTGCCTTGTGAAAACACAGTATTCAGGATGAGAACCCAATGAGAATTACATTTTCTTACAGATAAATGAATGATGTACCACACCATTTTATTAAACACGCGCATTTACTATTCCAGATAGGAATAAAATAAATTTACTGGCTGTGTTCATACATTATTAAAAACGATTTACGAAAAACATTTTTGTTACATAAAAAAATAATTATTTTTTCAGTTTGATATTTTATAATATTGAAAAACCACTTGTACTGTATTTATGTTATGTAAAGACAAGACATCAGATTATGTATTACAATATACACCAAATAGTTCACATTATGAGGTACGTTTTCAGTTGTTATCCTACCTTTTGTGTTCGTAAAGTACACCATTGTATTGGTGGTAGGTACAAAATAAAGCATGCATACAAATAAAAGGATAGGTGTTTACTTGTCTTCTTCCCTCCAAATGTTAACAAAGAAAGAATGAATAAGCCTTTGTTGTACATTCAATAAATTGCGCGCAATCAACAACCAATGAAAACCGTCGACAGGCGAACCTAACTGGAAAACCTCATTTGCATACCACAGTCAATAAATACACTGGGCGATATTGAAATCTTCACTTGATTACTTTACTCGTGTCGTAGTTACTAAAATCATGCCACCAAAAACTTCAGGAAAAGCTGCCAAGAAAGCCGGTAAGGCTAAAGCTGTAAGAGCTACTGACAAGAAGAGAAAACGTAAGCGAAAGGAAAGCTACAGCATCTACATCTACAAGGTGTTGAAGCAAGTTCACCCAGACACTGGTATCTCCAGCAGAGCCATGGGAATCATGAACAGTTTCGTCAACGACATCTTCGAACGTATTGCAGGAGAAGCATCTCGTCTTGCTCACTACAACAAGAAATCTACCATCACTAGCAGGGAAGTCCAGACTGCTGTCCGTCTATTGCTTCCTGGTGAATTGGCTAAGCATGCCGTCTCTGAGGGTACCAAGGCTGTCACCAAATACACCAGCTCCAAGTAAACATCATTTTGCTGAATCTCAAACCAAACGGCTCTTTTCAGAGCCACCACATGTCCCAAAAGAGATTTTATTAGCTTGTATTTCATTTTCGTGATTTATTTTTTCGTAATTATATTATTGTTGGATTTGCAAAATATACCAGCCTAAAGATTAGAAATACAATACAACAGTACTACTGTCATATCTATATATACACAGTATATAATATATATATTTTTTCAAATTAAAAAATGATTGACTTAAAATAGAATTTTGTTATATCTACAATATTTTGAAATACAATCCTATTCGGAATTATTAATATCTATTCTTTTTATATATACAGTTTTTTTCACCAATAAGGCATACCTAATATTAAAGATGTATTGTCCCTTTGACTAATTCCAAAAAAATAAAAAATAACAAATTTCGAAAAAAGGTGGGTCATTTTGAAGTATCATAATAGTTATTAACTATCACCAAAAATTTGTCGGAAAAAAAAATCATTTAACTGAAATACAGACGTTTTTTTGTTAAAAAAATTACTTTGACTTCCAGTCAAAGTTTTCGATCAAAACATATCCCATAATGAAACGCGCTTGTTTGGCTACTCTGTATGCATAATCATAAAACTTCCTCACGATCTGTGTGAAAACACCTTCTCAATCGTGATGAGTTGTAAACAATCCTAATTAGCATCATGCATAATGCGTATCGTGGTTTGAAATCTTTGTTTACTTTCGTTCGCGACGATTTTCCAGACGAAATGTAATCAAACTAATTTACCTGTTAATTACGTAAACTTGTTGCTTTTGGCTCGAATTTTTGACTTAAAGTGAATAACTTTAATATTACTTTGATATGGCTAATTTAAATTTAGAATATTTTGACCTTCATTTTTTTTGTGTTTCAAGGGACATACATCTTTAACTGCCATTTCTTTTTCTATGATTTGTTGCCATTTGTCTTTCCATGATTTGTCTATAATAATAATATAATAAAAAGTTTGATTTGAAGTTTGCCTATTTTCTAACTTGCTGTTGCTGCTGTTTTGTCATTTTTTAAGAATAGATTTAATCCACAAAATCTATTTTGAATCCTTTATTTTTGTGTATAGTTTCTTTAACGAATATAGTTTTCTGTTTCCATCTAATGTGTCATTCCTAAATGTCAGACCTCCGAAAAGTATGGTATTAAATGGCAGATCATGTGTTAAATCGGAAATGTACTAAATAGTAGAACTTATTTAATGAGTCTGGATTTGAGTAGGTGTACCAACTCCATGATCTTTAAGTGTCTTTATAAAAACTTATCTAAAATACTGTATCGGTGAACCTGGTGAAAAGTTACACTTACAATATAATCGATCAACATAGTTTTTATAAATTGTTTGATAAATTAATTGCAACGATAAAGATGAGGAAATCTGTGAGAATGAGAAAAGGACGATGCGATGTCCTAACCATTAAACTACTTTGATTATCTTATTCAACGTATTTAAAAAAAAAAATCTATAAACCTAAATCTTAATACTGTATTCAGAACAGATTTTTGGTTGTAAGAACCCGACTTACTAAATAATGTTGACTAACATTATAACATATATTAAATCCAAAGATCTGGAGAAAAAAATCTCAATAAAAATAAAGTATTAAATAAGAAAAAAACAACTAGAAAGAAGTTCCAAGCTTTGGAAATGTATTTGGTGCCCAAGTTGTACCCAATTAAATAGAAATATCCCGAATATAATATTTAGTCAAAAAGTGGATGAGATAAGTACAGTTGTGTTCAATTCACTGATATTATTGACTCAAAACTAAACAGAAAAATTGAAATATATTTTTTAATTTCTATTCGGTGTTTAAGTATATAATAATGACTTTGTTATATTAACATTTTTTATTAAAAAATATTTATAATTTGTTGCCAATTTCATTATTTTGTGAAATAAATATGTTTTTCAAAACACAAACTTACATGTTGACTGTATATATGTTTGTAACCAAGCCGAATATTCGATTAAAAACTCGGATATATAAAAAGAATGTATTGTAATTTATTTTTACTTTAACAAGAACAAAAAAATATGAATATTAATGGATTATTTTAGCAACAATTAGGCCAATAACAAACACAATTTTTGTAAAAATCATTTTAAACATTACAACACAAAAAGGCGGTCGGAGAAACAACACGGTTGCTTTAGTATAGGTCCGCACCATCAATATAAAGCTACCTTTCAATTTTAAGCTTTTATCATAATATTTTAATCTGCTATTTGGTTCGTGCTCAAGTGTGTTACTTATCTAAGATGGCTGACAAAACTAAAACTAAGAAGGCTGCAGCTAAGAAGCCTGCTGCTCACCCAACTTACATCGACATGATTTCGGCAGCAATCGGTGCTTTGAAGGAAAGAAACGGTTCATCTCGTCAGGCTATTGCTAAGTACATTCTAGCCAACTACAAAGTCGATCCTGCCAACATGAAAACCCATCTCCGTATGGCGTTGAAGCGCGGAGTCGAGAGCAACAAACTAGTCCAACCTAAGGGTACTGGAGCCAGTGGTTCATTCAAGCTAAATCAGGCTGCAGCAAAAGCTGATGCGGCTGAAAAGGCAAAGAAGGAAAAAGCTAAGAAGAAGGCAGCTGCAGATAAGGAGAAAAAAGCAACAAAGACCAAAAAACCAGCTGCAAAGAAGGCAAAGAAACCAGCTGCAAAGAAGGCTACCAAGTCACCTAAAAAGGCAAAGAAATCGGAGAAAAAGAAGCCATCTTCTAAGCCTAAGAAGGCAAAATCTCCTGCAAAGAAGCCGAAGACCAAGAAGCCAAAAGCTAAAAAGGCTTCAAAATCACCAAAGAAGGCAGCTGCAAAGAAGTAAAAAAATATTTACGACCAAAATCCAAACCAAACGGCTCTTTTCAGAGCCACCAAATATCCTAATGAGATTTGATTGCTTTCACGTATAGCCTTTACTGAATTATTAAAATGATAAATTAAATGATATACACCACCCTTTTTTATTAATCATTTACGAAACAATACAATTATAGTGCAATATTTTTTAATAATTTCCCTTTTTTTAAATTGCAAAAAAACAGTCATACTCGTGAACATAATATTACAGTTATGTATATAAAAGATGATTCCTGATAATATAGCATACTAATTAAAATATTGCTTATCAAAGAAAGTATACTTCTATGGTTGAAAGAGGTGGATAATATATATAATATCTTGAGATGCTTTGATTGAGTGCATGCCACTAAATAAATACAACTGGTGTTGATGATCAATTAATCGATTTGCCCTCCTACGTTGTTTTTAGGTTCGATTGGTTAGCTATTCCTTTCACCTTATACAGACGGGTATAATTTGATTGTAAATTACTGTATACATAAACGGTATATTTAACGAAAAGTTAAATCTACTGAACTGATTGAACTGGAGGGTCAACTAATATTTGTATCTATGATGACAATATAAAACAAACGAAAGTGAGGCAACACATGTATGATTTTTTCAATATTATTTCGAACTTTCTTTGTTCATCTTCCGGAATGCATGAAAAAGAAAAAACAACTTTTATTTAACACAAAAATACAAAATCAATTGCTTTTATTGTTTACCATATAACATTTGACAGAAAGAAAGAAAGCAAGCAAAAAAGCGCAATTTTTGTATTTCCCACCAAAATTAAACACAACGGCTATTGTAGTATATTTGCTTCCCAGTACAAAGGTCAGCTACAGCTGAATACAGCAGTCGGAATTTACGTCCGCATTGGCTTTATAAAAATGTAAATTTTCGGAAATTAGCACATTTCGAATTTGTCTTCGAAGAAATTAACTAAGTATCTACAACATGTCTGGACGTGGTAAAGGAGGAAAAGGACTTGGAAAAGGAGGCGCTAAGCGTCATCGTAAGGTGTTGCGTGATAACATCCAAGGTATCACCAAACCGGCTATCCGTCGTCTTGCTCGCCGTGGTGGTGTCAAGAGAATCTCTGGCCTCATCTACGAAGAAACACGTGGTGTACTCAAGGTATTCCTTGAGAATGTCATTCGTGATGCTGTAACTTACACTGAGCATGCCAAGAGAAAGACCGTCACCGCCATGGATGTCGTCTACGCCTTGAAGAGACAAGGCCGAACCCTGTACGGATTCGGTGGATAAGCAGTTTAATCAGTTTCAAACCAAACGGCTCTTTTCAGAGCCACCACATGTACAAAAGAGATTTGTTTTGCTAAATGTCTATTTATTTATAATATCAAAAATCCGAATCAACATTGATTCAAAACGTGAATCTACATCATGTTCACATTAGCCATTACAATTGTTAAATGTATAACGAAACAAATGTCACAGATTAAAGGGGTTTGTTGAAAGCGAAGACCATACGAAATCCACCATAACATAGTGCATATATAATGCTATCAAATACACAAGGAATAACTTGGTTTTTTCTCACAGATTTAAAATTAATTGAATTTCAGTACATCACCGGGCGGTTTAGAATTGATGTTCTGTGTTTATATATACGTTACATATATATATTTATTTAAAAAGATATACAACAGTATAACAAATCCGAATCAACATTGCTGCACAACGTAAATCTACATTATTCTCCCTCAAGAGGGCGATCAAAGTACTGTATATTAATCTCAACTCAACAGTTCTTTTTTCAGAAATATATTGCATGGTGGTGGGCCGCAAACTATATCAACATTTGATTTCACCATGCAAGCAATACAATTACATCACGATGCTCATGTTCACATACATAATATTGTTACTGTATAACAAACAATTTGAACTCTTTTACAATGTTATATTTAATATAAGACATTTTAAAGAAGCAATGCATGGTGTTTGCCAAATGTTCATAAAAGAAGACATGCTTGTACTATTGTTTCAGTGGGGTATAGTTAATATTTATTACCCAGGTTAATCATTATTTATGTGATCATAAAATCGATAAGGTACTTTGTAATAGTATTATGTACTTTGGTAGGATCAGGTTGAATTTTGGATATTTAACTGGTCTTAAATATTACATTTTAATTTTATAAATGTTAATTTACTTTACATTGTTTTTCAAATTTACAGATTAAAATTTTACGATGAATTCGAATTTAACCGTTGTTAAATTTGTAATGTATTTATTTATTTTCTATTGTAATCCTTTTCTGTTATAAAATGCAATTCAGCTGAAAAATGTTACTTTTTTCCTGCTGCTAAATATTATGAATGTATTTGTATGTATTGTATACAGTACTGTATAACAAATAACCGTTGTGATGATATTTTGAAATTTGCGCTAAAATAATAAAGAACGCCTACCCAATAGAACAATCACAATAGAAGTGATTACCGCCTACAGCGCGGACGACCGTGATTGGTCACAACAGTACAAGATTTCCATAGGCGAACCAAAGGCGGCTATAAAACACCGGGTACTGTTTGAATCTTCATTATTTTCGAATATACCGAAATACAATTAGCAAGTAACAAATATGTCTGGACGTAGCAAAGGAGGAAAAGCTAAAGGAAAGGCCAAGAGCCGATCAAGCCGTGCTGGATTCAGTTTCTAGTACCTAGCTAAATATAGTAGTAGTAGGCCTAGCCTAGTACCTAGCTAAATAGTTAGTAGGCCTAGTACCTAGCCCCAATACCAACAACTTACTTGTGTCGTGCCACAAAATTAATATGTTCTACAAGTACAATTTCTGATTTTTAGTGCGCCCTCTATCAATATAAACGTAAAAAAAAATTTTTAACATAGGGTGTTGGCGCGGAAAAATAGTAGACAGCACGTGTAGTTAAAAATAAACGCCAACATTTTCTGGTTTCGCATTGGCTGCTGTTACCGTTTCTTTTTTTGAACGAACCTAAAAATATGGATTGGCACAACAATTGAAGATGTCCCCAAATGGAAAATGAAGATTAATAAAATAAAAAATAATTTAAATAGGCCTAATGGCATATTTAAAAAAAAACGAACCCTTTTTCAATATTTTTTTCACGGATGGGAAGAGGGGCGGGGGACACACTCCCATATCTTCAGTTAGTTACTTTAGGCAGCCTAGGTTACTATTTTCAAAGTGGCCCAAACGACACAAACGAACTTTTCCCTTAATTCAATCAATCGAAAATGGTTGTTCAAAACAAACCACAGCTCGTCACTAGGCCTATCCACTAATTATCGATGATGCAGATCACAATTTTTGCCAGAGTTTTTAGAAAAACGGATTTGATTTTCGACGTAAAAAATCGAACTTTTATTTAGAAATTCTGCATTTATCATATATAACTACAGATACTATTAATACACTAGACTAAAAAATACAGTAAAATGTAGGCGGCCTAATTTTTAAAAATATGTTTTAAAATGGCCCGTGGATGTTGTACGAGGCCTGGAGGGGCCACTATACTACTGAATTTAAACTTAAAATGTACTCCTAAACTTCTAATATACCCATAAATCATGTATCCTTCAAAATATTGGTTTTGATTATTGGTTTAAAAAAATACGTCATCCATACGTTGTGCGTTCTCTAAGCTTGGTTCAATTCCCATGATGCAAAGGTTTTTTGATATAATGCACTGTGTTGCCTTATCGCAAGAAGAGACAGTCTCGTCCTTGGGCGCTGCGGAACCATGGAACGGCACGCAAGAAGCGCGTTGACCAATGAAGAGCGGGAGTTCGGATAATTCATCGCTTGTAATTGGTCACAAATCATACGTTGCTCTTGTTTTTTGCATGGGAACCGGCCAATCTTCAGCAATCATCGATGTGAAGTTGTAGAACACCATTAATATGTAAATTTAGGAGTTCATCGAACTCCTGGTTAAACGCATGATATACTCTAGTTAAATTCACATCTTCAAAGTAATGATAGGCCGCCGGACGATTGTGTATGTCAGTTGTGAATGGCCAAAATCCATACAGATGAACCTCGTCACAAAATAAGAGCGAAGACGATGTTATGTAAAAACCTAAAAAAAAGAAAAACAATGAACATTTCAATATAATATATTTTAAAAAAAGCATAACCATAATGGAGATATCTACCGACAAAAAAAATGGCTGCCTGTGTCAACAGAGTTTCAGAAAGGAAATCTATTCAGATTTTCAAAATAATAAATGGGTTATCTCCTGAGTACTTAAAAAACAGATTGCATGTTCAAAACCAAATTCATAATTATAAAACTAGATTTTCTACGACAAGAATGTCTATCTATAAACCAAAATGATGTATACATAGTATGGAATAAGTTGCCCAATTATGTAAGCCTACAATATGCTTAATCTCTTAATTCTTTCAAATTTCTCTTAAAGAAGCAATATAAATCAGTACAAAGGAATATGGAGAGTCGATTGTTTATGTACGATGCTTTATTTATGTATGTTCTTAGAGATGATGATGACATTAAGCGTCAATACAGATCTTTATGTATATACACTAGCACGTAAATTCAGCTAATGCTTGATATTCAAATCTTATTGCATTTCCCTTCTTTGTGTGTTACAACAATGCTCTTCGATTATTGTTAGGATTGCCTATAGACACCGCAGTGCTAGTGACATATTTTTCATATGCTTTTCATTGTTACAGATAATGTCAGCTAGCAAAAATGAAATGAGAGAATGTATTGTGGTATCTTCCTTTGAATCATCCAGGCTCCATAACAAAATGATGGAGATCCTGAGAAGATCTGAATACCGGTGTTTTTTGTGTCTGCCCTTTTTATTTAAACTTATTTATGCAATTGATTTTGTAACTATGGACGTCCGTTTCCGAAATAAAATTAAAATGAATGAATGAATGATTATCTTGATTTATAGTAATAATATTAGTATCAATTCTTGTAATCGTTGTATTTGTTATGTTTTTTTTCTACAATTCTTTTAATTATACTAGGCCTATAGACGTTTCATTTAGGGACCACAGTATAGTGGAAATAAGTTGCTTATACTTTTCTGTTTTATCCTTGATTGATCCTTTACAAAATGAAAGAAAAATATGTTTTTACAACCGGATCATTGAGGTATAAAACGCACAATGTATACATGTTTTTGTATGAATGTACCAATTATTAGGTTTGTATGCATGACATAATACTTTGAATTCACTACGACCTTCTTGTGTGTGTATGTACTTTTGGCGGCAGAAAGTGTTGGATTATTATTGGGACACCGCTTACTTCCAGATGATTTATACCAAGACACAACAAATGGCTCCATTTGTTTATTAAAACAATAATATATATTTTTTACTCGCGTCTATTAAATAGCAATTTAGAACATGTAAGAAACACCCTAATTGATAACATACAAAGCAATGACTTTTCTATTTGTAATATTTAATAGTACATACCGCCATAACCTTTTAAAAATGTGTAAATTTGTGGATTGTGTCAATCGTGGTATCTGTGATAGCGTTAAGTCTGCCCTTTTTCACAATGATTTAGACACTTTATTTAACTTGTTAAAACCATTTTTAATCATTTTGATGTGTTTTATTGTAGGCTACAGTTTTTATATGTTTCTCCTAAGAGAGGTGAATAAATTTGAATATTGTAAATCATTTTTATTTCAAGATATGGCATAGGATGGAAAAACATTTTCACCCGTACACTTAATATGAATTGATTTCTTTGTCCGCAATGTGTATACCGTTGTGATTGTGAATCGTTACGATACCTTTTTTGTATGAAGAGTATTTAATATGTAAACTTGTTGTACGGGTCGAATGACCTCTTGTTACAGGGTTCCTATGTTTTAAAGGAGAGTAACCAATAAATGTTAGACCATTATTATTAGTAGTATTATTATTACAAAAAGAAAAACAACGTACACAAATGAAAATCAGTTACAACATGGAGCTATAAAATTATTTAGCTCCATGGTTACAAGAATCAAAGCTCGTTTCTAAGGAAGACTGAAATTAGTTTCACTAATAATCGGAATTTGTCGTCTTTGGTTTGCCATACTAACCTGTTGATAAACTGTTCCGCAAGCCTTTATTCAACCAATACTTTCCTATCTCTTGGAAATGGTTCGGATTTCCATGTACAAACTTCACAGATTTCAATTTACGATTTAGTAAATCGTTTACTTTAATGGCTAAGTTGTAGGTCGCTCTAGAAAAAAAACTTGGAAACCAAATGTAATTCGTGTATTCCCTCATTTTATCTACAAACTTAGATTGCTGATTTCCGGTTCGTATACTACCAAATCTACAAAAGAAATAATGCATTTTATAGCGAATCCCCGACATAAAGTTTGATAGTGTAGACAGAACTTTAAGCATAACAATTTAAAAATCTATAGACAATCCTCAAAAATTAATTCATGTTTCATTTTGTTTGTCTTTATAGTAGGCCTACTTTTTGAAACTCACCTTCTTGTAATAATCGAAGGGTTAAGCGTGGTTATATTACTTTTAACACCTGCGTCTTCTTTAAATCGGCCAATTGGTGGTGCGTTGCATCTAAAGAGAGATAAGGTGATAGGTTAAACAAGGTAATCTAACAACAGGATGTTGAGCTTCATTAGATCAAAGGTTTTATGTGTGGTTGCTACACAACGTTCCAAGCCCCTAAACAGAAACCGAGGAATGATGTACTTCGTACAGTTGTCGCAGGCAATCCTAAGATCAAATGAATGTTACAAGTTCATATTCTGTTGTTGGATTGCCTTAATTTTAATAAAGAAAAATAGCCTACTATTCAAATATTACTGTAATGAATCTACATTAAATTTTATATTAATAAAGACATTTTCTTTTAATATTTCCTGTACTGTAAACATTCGTTTCATCCAGGATGGACGCAATGCAAAGATGAACTCGCAACCTCTTGACCAATTAGAAGCGATTAATTGCTTTTCTGGAATTGCTTGCTACTTTGTGTGTCCTAGTATAGCGGGATGATTACGACCAAGGCAACAAACAACAGGATGCTGAGCTCCGGGGATCAAAGGGTTTATGTGTAGCTGCGACACGCCCACTGAGACCCGCGGAGAATATGTACAGTACAGTACATACATTACAGTACTGTTGATATTTGTCGCAGACAGACATAAGATCAAAGGACTGTTACGAGTTCCTATTTGGCAAGGTGAGCTCAGTGTCCTGTTGTTAGATTGCCTTGTTACGATTATCCTTTCCAGTCTTACCTTATGACGAAGTCAGCTTTATCTATTTCATTGCCACATTTACTACCGTTCAATATTCCTCCATTACCCACAATGGAACACCTTTTGTATACAGTTTGTTCGGGAGAATACTGTGTAAAGATACAGTTTAATTATATTCTTCATCAAACTGGTGACCACTACAATGTTTGTCTAAAACAATCTTACTGGATATAATAATATATATATATATATATATAATATATAAATAAAATAACAGCAGAAAACTTGGTTACTTCATTGTTTTAATCACTACAAATTTGTTTCGTACGACCAGCATGTAGCTGGCCGCACTCTTCATGTGAAATGTAAAATATAAGTGACACAGTTATCTCATAGTGCTTAATAGAAGTGAGTCATCAGGAAGTCGTATACAATAGCCTATTGTTTTAGATTTAGATAAACTATTTGGATCTGCAATTTAGTGAGAATTTTTTGCGGCCAGCTCTATGCTGGTCGTACAAAACACATTTGTAGTGAAACAATGAAGTAACCAAGTTTTCTGCTGTTATTTTATTTATTTATTGATGCTCTACCTTGGTATTGAGCACTCTATCCTAACGGTCTGATAATTTCAACCTGAGTATAAATCAAAGAGCTGCATAGGCAGGATATAGAAAAAAATCAAGATCAAATAAGTTAAAACTGCCTCAATATAGATTTATTTTTACGACATGTTTCGGGCATAGCCCATCATCAGGTGAAGAGAATTGTAACAAAGGATAACATATATAAGTCACAAAATTACATAATAAAACAAATCAGCCAATCAAAGATGTTAACAAACGTTAAGTCGCCCCAACCGAGACTCGAACTCAGACCGCCTGCTTGATATGCAGATGTCCTAACCATTAGACCACTGTATATTCAGTATATCACCGGGCGGTTTAGAATTAATGTTCTTTGCCTCTTGTGTTTATATATATATATATATATAAACAAATCAGGCAAAGAACATTAATTCTAAACCGCCCGGTAATATACTGAAATTTAATTAATTAATTTGAAACGATAAAGATGAGGAAATCTGTGAGAATGAGAAAAAGTCGCCCCGACCGAGACTCGAACCGCCTGCTTGATATGCAGATGTCCTAACCATTAGACCACTGGGGCTTTCATGGTATTGTTCGAACTCGATTGGATAGCGACTCTTTAACATTCTCGGCGTGGTACGGCGGAACAGCACTAGTCCTCAGTTGTACGCACGCGCACCAGAGATCAAATTGATACGCCCTCATCTTATATATATATATATATAAATCCAAAGGCAAATTACTGAAAAAATGACAATGCTGTGGGTATCAGTGGCTGGATCTCAATGGAGATACAAATAAAAAAAGCGAAAAGCTAAATCAAAACGATAAAGTAAACAGCCAGAAAAGTTAGCAGAGCTTTCGGGCAACACTAGCCCTTCATCAGTGCAAGTGAGGGAATTTGGATAGTCATAGCATATGAGTTGGCAAGTGCTGCCTGGGTGGACAGGAATAAAAGAAATATAACAATAGAAACAGCGTGTTGAATAGTGGGTGGAGACTGAATAAGAGTAGAAAACAAAGAAGGTAGCTTGGTAGAGATATAAACAATTTTGGACTGGAACTAAAAAAAGCTAAAATGGTGGTTAATATTGAAACTTAAATTTTGGTAGTCAATGGAATAATTTTACCGATCTGGGAGTATGTTCCTAATGTTAAGTCCAAAAGGTTTTGTGGTTTTAAGTAGTAATTCCCAGTGGTTTTCTTTGTCTTTGCGAGTTTTGTCGCTCCATTTGACGTCGTGGTCTATTGCAATAACTCTGAAATTTGCAATCGAGTGACCAGCTGAATTAAAATGTTCGGCTACAGGTTGATCAAGCTTTAATGTTTTGATAGCTGATCTGTGTTGTGTCATTCTCATACGGAGAGTGTTTTTTGTTTCTCCGACGTACTGTTTGCCACAAATATTACAGTATATGAGATAAATGACGTTTTTGGTTAGACAATTAATTGATTGTCTTATCCGAAAAATGCGGCCAGTTTGATTACTCTGAAATTTTTCAGTAGAATCAATCAATCAACAGTTATATATATATATATCTACCCACAGAGAGAAAATCTTTTGTTCTTTTTTTTCGCCTTAAGGACAGTATTTTTTCGCCTTAACGAACGACTTCTTTTGTTCTCGAACCTAACCTTTTGTCTATGTTTCACCCTAAGTCATACAGTTATATATATATATATATAATATATTACATATACCGTTGTTAGAGCACATTTTATCCATGGTTAGAGTAATCACTTTATTTTAATCTATCGCCATACGGACAGAGGTTCAATATATAGTATAGTAGTGTCGTATTAGGCCTACATGGAATTGTATTGGATCATCAGTAATAGACAGGCAGCCCAGAGACATTTGGTTAGATGAGCTAGGTACCAATATCTGACTATTTAAGTGTGTTGGGTTCACTTGAAGTCAATGAAAATGGGAGTCTGCCGGGTACCCCCTGCTGCGTCTAGACCGGGGGGACCCCGAAAGGTGCTAAAAAATCGGCACCGGTTAGATGAGAGAGATACCACCTAATTTTACCACCATGGGATGCCCATTGGCATCCTTATACCAGTATCACAAATGACAGACTTTTTGTCTGCTGCAATAGGCCCGCCAGACCCCCCGAGGGAGGGCCTAAAATGGGGCTAGCATAGTGAGTGAGGTACCACTCAAAATAAATGCCAAATGAACAAGTTGTGTTCATACAATACTAAATGGATAACAACAGACTAATTGTCTGCTGCACCGCAAAATCCAAAATGCTCACTGTATCCTGAATGTGGACCCTAATATGTATGGTAATCAACACAGATGATATTTACACATGAGTTGTGACTAAAAGAAACATATTAACTAACTTTTTGTTAATTAATTATTAATTATTGTGGACTTGATCTTGTTAATGAATATAGTTAAGTTACAGAGGTACACATTGGATCAAAAGTGATGAGTGCATTTCTTACATAAATACTAGTAAATGTGTCTTAGCAGGAATGCATTCGTAAGTCATCATGAATAAATACATTCATTGTTTAACTGTTAGGCTATAATGTATATTAATTAAATAAAACCATACTGTTGTCTTGCCATTTCAAAAACAAATTATGTTTAAAAACAATTTTTTAGAAAAACTGTTTACAATTGTGTTACTGTATATATGCAGAACAGAATGTTTGGAGACAGAGAGATTCGCTCATTATTATAATGTATCGTCTTTGTTCATCATTCTGTATATAAAGTATTTGTATGATAACCAAGAATAAATAGAGATACAATTAAGTTATATTGATAATAACAAACAATTTGTTTGTATGTTCCTGGCAAAAGTATTATTTTTAGTAATGTTTAACCAATGTACTAGCTATAACATTAAGAACTATAGACCTATTGTTAAAGAAAGCTTATCATTTTTCTAAATCAAAATGTATATATTAGGCCTATTCATAGTAAGATTTAGTTTATATGTTTGGATAAAATGGTGAATACAATATTGTATATTATGTATCTGTTTCTGGGCAGCCCATCTCATCGTTTTCTTTTTAGGATTTTGGCGTCTTAATTTGTTCATATTGTTGTTATCTTATTTATTGACAAAGATTAACTTTATTCGTCAACATTTTTTTTTCAACTGTGAAAAGAAAAATAAACTTGAATTGAATAAATGCTAATTGTCAAGAGAGAAACACTGAAATGGAATCAGAGTTAATGTATATTGTCGTACTTAACTTGTTCAGTACAGTGTATTGCAATATACTTTACAATGAACCACTCGAATGATAATATAAATAATGTGAAAAGATAATGAAGTATAATGCAGAGGATGTTCTCATTCATCAGCGGAAAATTGACACCTATCCATGGGTAACAAGTGTTCCTGTTATTGTAGAATAATTGTTTTGCATACATTTTTCTAACACCAATGGTTTAAACGTTTTAAAATTCACAACTCGTATTGTCTGTGTTTTAATCGGTGTTTTAAATGACACGTTATATAAAAGTCCCATACATGCTTCATCAGACCTATTACTATGTTATTGATGCATTACTTGTTGTCAATCCGTTTTCATCAGACAATTTACAGAAGCTACCCCATAATGTTGCACCTAGAACAATTGGTGTTTAATTTTTGTACACTACTTTTCAATAATATCGATACTGGGCCATATGGTTTGATTGATGTTATTTACAATTCAAACGTTTCGGTGGCATAACTAATTGTGGGTCTGAAGAGGCGAATTACCCTATTTTATATATATCCAACCCAATAAGTTTCAAGTGGAACTTATATTCTTCATCAGATTTATTATTTATATTGTTAATTTAGTGCCTATTTTAAAAATGTAATATTGGATTATTATTTATTTATTATATATTGACTATAATAATAAACATTTGAATTATAAGTTTTGTTATAAAATAATAAACGCAATAAAAGATGTTAGTAAACAGAGGACCTAACTCATTTTGCTGCATTAATACCATTATCGTAGTATAGTAAATGCACAAGAAAAAAAGAAAAGAACCGAAAAAGTTCTTCAGCAATACGCGTTTGATCTTGTAATGCTATACAATTGGCAGTTATTATTGGTGGAGATTTTAACTTACCAGCAAATGATGTCCAACAGGAAATTACCAAAGCACCAGCGCAATACCGTCATGTAATTAATAAACCAGATAATACTTATGGAAGAAGTAATATTTATTACTTTTATGTTGTGTGGCCCATTATAATGAAAGTATATAGAGCTTTAGCACAACCATCAGAAGAGGATATCGCTAGATACCGAGAACGTAATCCTCGCGCTGAAGCAAACGAACCGCATTAAAGAAAAATATACTGAATCACCAGCAAAACCAGTATCGCAAATTTTAAACAACACCTAAATAACCCCAGTAAAACAAGAGACAATAATAAAAAAAGTTTTTTTATGATCACATTTAAGTGAATGGTTACGAGCTAATTCCGTAATTAAAAGTATAAGCATAGCACAGCACTTATAAAGCCTGTTAACAACACGAATATTAAAGTAAAGCGTCAGCTTGCGTTTCACATTTTCATCTTCCAAATTCTAGTTCCTTGAGTTTGATAGTTTTAATAGTTTCTAACTTTTGCCAAACAAAACATTGCGCAACCAATAACTACAGGACAGTAGACCTCCTACACGTACTGCGTGCGTATAGTATAGGAATAGTACATGATGAATGAAAATGAAAATCGCAGCTATTCGCTCTCTTGTAGTAAAGCTTATAATGCGATTTTTTTTCTCCTCGAAACATTTGATTCACCCTAGTGAAAACACGCTTAATGGACAGTGGCGTAATGCTGCAGAGGCCGGAGGCCCCTGGTTTAGGAACCCAAAGTCGCCCTCCAACGCTGGAGGCCTCAGGCGTTTTAGCCTTTTTCGACATATATTAATTCCTATTTTTTCCTCTGGGCACTGTTCAGGGGCCTCCATAAGCCCCGGGGTCCCTGGGTTTAGCCAGTGAGATCTCATAGCCGTTACGCCACTGTTAAAGAACCATGGAACGACTCTTATCTGGACGGGGGATGAAAATCATTGTAAAACGACGAAAATTCATTTTGCTAGAATAAATTGGAAACATACATCGGTCAACAAGTTGTAGAACTTCTTATTTGTAGTGACGATCCCACTGATTCTGGATTTAAATTTTTTAGATTTCTTAACACTTCTCCGAGTAAGACTCATTTCTGTATGGACAATTTCTTTTAAGTCGGATCTAAAAAAAAAAATATGTGACCTTTTTTAAGGGTAATTTTCGACAAATATTGTTGTCAATGTCTAACTAGTTTATCTTATAATTTATAATTCTGTTATTAAACAATCTCGTAATAATGGTCAAGGTGGTTACTGGGCGAGAGAAGTCTTTGATCAATGACAAGGTGCGTTAAAAACCGTCCTCATGGCTTATATAGTTTAATCCATCATGAATGAATTTTTAAACCGACTTCTTTCTTTTTTTCGTACGTACCTCATTTTCTCTAAATTCGATACATTTTGTTTCCATGGATTCCTGAATATAGATGACATGTCTCGATTACTTTCATTGCTCGTGGACATTAACCTAATATACTCGAGTTTGACGTACTTTCGAATAGTTGTTGCTTTTGACGGTGAACTTTCCAAGTTGGTATACTTAACCAATAGGTCTACGTTAACTGACTCTTGACGCAATTGCGAATACAACCCAATATTCCGCACAGTTTCATTGTAGGAATGAAATATCAACCTAAATATTATTATAAACGATTGGTTAAAAAAAGGTTTCAAATTTTAAACTTTAACCCTAAAATCAAGTACGCAAGAGAACCGCAAATATTGACCAATCACGACGGGAAGGAACATATTTTGATATTTTTCCCTTTGTGTCTTTAAATCGCCACCAAACAGCACTCAATCCACAACACATTGCAACATAAAGCGTTTTGAAAACGTACTTTTTTCAGTAAATCCACTATTACATTTAGAAAATGTCTATCCTTACCGTAAATACATCAAAAATGATATGACCGAAATTCCAAGCGTGATCGAAAAAAACCTGATAAAGATCTTCATGGTTATAAACCAACATTTGACTGGAAAATATAATTATTAGGCACAATTTTCATTTCGTTATGTAATCGGACCTAAGTATTCAACAGTGGGCCTACGGAATAATAAAAACAACACTGCTTCTTTTCCTTTTTTGCATTACAGGAATACGGCATAATCTATACCAATAAATAACAGGCACTAACTTTAACGTCTTTATAATGAAATATTATGTAGTTCTTTTGGAAAATAAAGTAAAGCATGCACTTACGTTTTATAAAACAAACAGACGGAGCTTAATTCTTCCTAATATTTTGATTTAAAAATTGTAGGCCTACAACTTTTGATCCTTGCTATCACTTTTACCTTTACATTTGTGTAGTATAATTGGGCAACTACGCCCTACCAAATACCGTAAAGCAAACTGGAAGTTAGGTTTAGTGCGCATGCGTATTCATAAATCCAGTGATGCAAATAAAAGGCACATAGTGGAAAATGCTTTCTTATAATGGAATGTTGAGTCGTGTAAACAATACAATAGTAGGAAAAGGGGCCAGCCAGAATCGTTAAAAATAAAAATCGTATGCTATGACCATATTTGGGGCATTTTCAAAATGGCGGCACAAATTTAAAAAATGGTATATATCTTTGTAACCGGTAGGGCCAGAATCACTATTTCCGGAATTGTAATCGTTGACCCTAGTATGCTCACACCTTGCTACCTACCGTACATGCGATTGGGTTAACGACATATCATTATGTTAATATTTCGTCTACCAGTTTACAATATTTTTGTTTTGGCCGCAATTAAAAAAATGCCTCAGATATTGTCATTTAACATACACTTTTTTCTGCTACAGTGATTTTTTGAGTCTGTATACTCTAGCTAGTGAACATTATGTGCAACATTTGAAAACTTTGTCATCATCCGTGTAACCATTCTGGTCCACTATTAGTAACTGACGTGCTTTCTACCAAAACAACTTCCGCACGAATCGAATGCGCACGAAAAATATAGTAGATGTATTTTTCAAAACGTGACCCTTAAAACACCATTTTTTTATTGAGTTTTGAGATCCGTATTTAAATACCATATTTTGAAAGAATGGTATTTTCTTGCCAGAAGAAGTGTCCATGATTCCGGCCTCAGTATTCGTCAAAACATACCAGTTTAACCCTTATGGAGCAATAGGCCTACTATTGTTAACGCGATCTTTTTTTTTATAAAACCGTTTCGCAGATTTGTTGTCAGCAGAAACTGGGCCTAAAATGAACCCACCGGACCGCCGAAGTTGAATCGTATAATTTTTACTAATTTATCATTATAGATATACCTAAAATTTCAGTAAAATAATCTTTTTAAGTTTTAATAATCTTGATATCGTGAACTATGATTTTTTTAAAGTACGATGCCATTTATTGGATGAATAATATGGGCACTAACTTCAACGCCTTTATAATTAAATATTCTGTAGTCCTTTGGAAAAATGAAGTAAAACATACACTTACATACGTTTTATAAAACAAACAGACGGAGCAGCTTTATTTAATTCTTCCTATTATTTTGATTTAAAAATTGTAGGCCTACAACGTTAATGCACCCTACCATATATAGCGTAAAGCAAACTGAAGATTAAGTTTAGCAGCAAAAATAAAAATATACTAGCACGTAAATTCAGCAAGCAAATACTTGATGTTCAAATCTTGTTGCATTTCCCTTCTTTGTGTGTTACAACAATGCTCTTCGATTATTGTTAGGATTGCCTATAGACACCGCAGTGCTAGTGACATATTTTTCATATACTTTTCATTGTTAGGCCTACAGATAATGTAAGCTAGCAAAAATGAAATGATAGAATGTATTGTGCTATCATTTGAATCATCCAGGCTCCATAACAAAATGATGGAGATCCTGAGAAGATCTGAATACCGGTGGTTTTTTTTTTGTGTCTGCCTTTTTTATTTAAACTTATTTATGAAATTGATTTTGTAACTATGAACGTCCGTTTCCGAAATAAAATTAAAATGAATGAATGAATGATTATCTTTATTTATAGTAATAATATTAGTATCAATTCTTGTAATCGTTGTATTTGTTATGCTTTTTTCTACAATTCTTTTAATTATACTAGGCCTATAGACGTTTCATTTAGGGACCACAGTATAGTGGAAATAAGTTGCTTATACTTTTCTGTTTTATCCTTGATTGATCCTTTACAAAATGAAAGAAAAATATGTTTTTACAACCGGATCATTGAGGTATAAAACGCACAATGTATACATGTTTTTGTATGAATGTACCAATTATTAGGTTTGTATGCATGACATGATACTTTGAATTCACTACGACCTTCTTGTGTGTGTATGTACTTTTGGCGGGAGAAAGTGTTGGATTATTATTGGGACAATTTATCTTTATCTTTATCTTTACCGCTTATTTCCAGATGATTTATACCAAGATACAACAAATGGCTCCATTTGTTTATTAAAACAATAATATATATTTTTTACTCGCGTCAATTAAATAGCAATTTAGAACATGTAAGAAACACCCTAATTGATAACATACAAAGCTATGACTTTTCTATTTGTAATATTTAATAGTACATACCGCCATAATCTTTTAAAAATGTGTAAATTTGTGGATTGTGTCAATCGTGGTATCTGTGATAGCGTTAAGTCTGCCCTTTTTCACAATGATTTAGACACTTTATTTAACTTTTTTAATCTTTTGATTCGTGTGAATCTTCATTTTGATGTGTTTTATTGTAGGCTACAGTTTTTATATGTTTCTCCTAAGAGAGGTGAATAAATTTGAATATTGTAAATCATTTTTATTTCAAGATATGGCATAGGATGGAAAAACATTTTCACCCGTACACTTAATATGAATTGATTTCTTTGTCCGCAATGTGTATACCGTTGTGATTGTGAATCGTTACGATACCTTTTTGTATGAAGAGTATTTAATATGTAAACTTGTTGTACGGGTCGAATGACCTCTTGTTACAGGGTTCCTATGTTTTAAAGGAGAGTAACCAATACATGTTAGACCATTATTATTAGTAGTAGGCCTATTATTATTACAAAAAGAAAAACAACGTACACAAATGAAAATCAGTTACAACATGGAGCTATAAAATTATTTAGCTCCATGGTTACAAGAATCAAAAGCTCGTTTCTAAGGAAGACTGAAATTAGTTTCACTAATAATCGGAATTTGTCGTCTTTGGTTTGCCATACTAACCTGTTGATAAACTGTTCCGCAAGCCTTTATTCAACCAATACTTTCCTATCTCTTGGAAATGGTTCGGATTTCCATGTACAAACTTCACAGATTTCAATTTACGATTTAGTAAATCGTTTACTTTAATGGCTAAGTTGTAGGTCGCTCTAGAAAAAAAACTTGGAAACCAAATGTAATTCGTGTATTCCCTCATTTTATCTACAAACTTAGATTGCTGATTTCCGGTTCGTATACTACCAAATCTACAAAAGAAATAATGCATTTTATAGCGAATCCCCGACATAAAGTTTGATAGTGTAGACAGAACTTTAAGCATAACAATTTAAAAATCTATAGACAATCCTCAAAAATTAATTCATGTTTCATTGGTTATCCGCACTTGGCGGATAACCCCTTGTTATTGTCAGGATCTTTTTTTTTCTTTTTTTTTTTTGGTTATCCGCACTTGGCGGATAACCCCTTGTTATTGTCAGGATCTTTTTTTTTTTTTTTTTTTTTTTTTTTTTCTATGTTATTCTTCTTTCTTTCCCTGAATTTTGTTGGCAGCGTATCTCTAATTCTGGCCAACATAAGATTGTGTAACTTTGTCATAAGATTGACCTGTAGCTGTTGATGTGCAGGACGTTTCGTTTTTTGACTATAGAGTTGCGCCGCGTAAGTTACGCGTGATTTTGTGAATTTCGCGTATTTACCATAGATTGAAAACCAAAAAACAATTTAAATTGAAACTTGGCAAAAGTGTAATTTATATCATGCGCTAACTTTCTATGGATTAAAAATGACACTTTTTACAGAAAGTAACGGGCGCACGCGCGTTTAAAATTTAAAAATGCGAAAAATCAATTTCTAATCAACTTTCTACGCGTTTCATGTCATTTTGAGCATTTCAAAAATTCCCACGCGTGCGCAATATGTTACGCGCGCGTGCGCACGTAGCGCAAAAACAATTTTTTTTTTGCTTGATTTTTGTTTTTCCAGCCTTTTCTAGTAATTTTACCAATTTTTATACAATTTCGACTTAATATCACGTCATACGAGCACGTAGAATTTGACAATTTGCGCGCGTTTTTGATGAAAAAGTTCAAAAATTTGTCAAAATTTTACCTTTTTTTAAACAGTCATAGATTCTAAACTACATGGTCAATTTTATTTTTTTTTACATATTCTGAAAGTAGATGAGTTGTAGATATAGAATCATGCATCCATTTGGCTAACCGGACATTGTGACGTCATCGTATGGCCACTCCAATATCAAATATAGGATTTTTGTCTCTTTCGTCATAGCTCATCACATTTAATAGAGCGCATCTCTACTTATCCATATTCCATTTTCCTCAATTTTGTAATATTGTCTAGGTCAATCAATTATCTTTTGCATGATTAACCATTTTTAAAATTGTGATGACGTCATCATGTTCAAAAGCGTCAATAACTTTGGTCACTTATTTTCACCTATTCTGCACTGTATGTAGTACGTATACAGTATATAGTGTATACCGTATATACTTAGACGTGAAGCAAAATAGAGGGCGCACTAACACTTTTTCAATGGCATAATCGTTTTTCTGTGCGCAATATTCTAACTTATGTCGTGCGCGTGGCTTTTGCGCTGCGGATAACCTAACTCGTCCGTAGTGACGAGTTCAAATCTAGTTTTTTTTCTATATTCTTCTTTCTTTCCCAGAATTTTGTTGGCAGCATATCTCTAATTCTTGCTAACATAAGATTATATAACTTTGTCAGAAGATTGACCTCTAACTGTAGATGTGCAAGACACTTTGTTTTATGATTTTAGAGTTGCGCAACGTGACTTACGCGCGATTTTATGAATTTCAATGATTGATCATAGATTAAAAACCAAAAGTCATTTTGTATTGACACTAGGTGAAAATTTAAGTCATGTCAAGGGCAAACTTTCTATGGATTAAAAATGGCATGTTTTATAGAAAGTTACGCGCGCACGCGCGTTTAAAATTTCAAATTGCGAAAAATCCATTTCTAATCAACTTTCTACGCGTTTCATGTCATTTTGAGCATTTCAAAAATTCATTACCATTTTTAAAATTGTGATGACGTCATCATGTTCAAAAGCGTCAATAACTTTGGTCACTTATTTTCACCTATTCTGCACTGTATGTAGTACGTATACAGTATATAGTGTATACCGTATATACTTAGACGTGAAGCAAAATAGAGGGCGCACTAACACTTTTTCAATGGCATAATCGTTTTTCTGCGCGCAATATTCTAACTTATGTCGTGCGCGTGGCTTTTGCGCTGCGGATAACCTAACTCGTCCGTAGTGACGAGTTCAAATCTAGTTTTGTTTGTCTTTATAGTAGGCCTACTTTTTGAAACTCACCTTCTTGTAACAATCGAAGGGTTAAGCGTGGTTAAATTATTACTTTTAACACCTGCGTCTTCTTTAAATCGGCCAATTGGTGTTGCGTTGCATCTAAAGAGAGATAAGGTGATAGGTTAAACAAGGTAATCTAACAACAGGATGTTGAGCTTCATTAGATCAAAGGTTTTATGTGTGGTTGCTACACAACGTTCCAAGCCCCTAAACAGAAACCGAGGAATGATGTACTTCGTACAGTTGTCGCAGGCAATCCTAAGATCAAAGGAATGTTACAAGTTCATATTCTGTTGTTAGATTGCCTTAATTTTAATAAAGAAAAATAGCCTACAATTCAAATATTACTGTAATGAATCTACATTAATATTAATAAAGACATTTTCTTTTAATATTTCCTGTACTGTAAACATTCGTTTCATCCAGGATGGACGCAATGCAAAGATGTACTCGCAACGTCTTGACCAATCAGAAGCGATTAATTGCTTTTCTGGAATTGCTTGCTGCTTTGTGTGTCCTAGTATAGCGGGATGATTACGACCAAGGCAACAAACAACAGGATGCTGGGCTCCGGGGATCAAAGGGTTTATGTGTAGCTGCGACACGCCCACTGAGACCCGCGGAGAATATGTACAGTACAGTACATACATTAAAGTACTGTTGATATTTGTCGCAGACAGACATAAGATCAAAGGACTGTTACGAGTTCCTATTTGGCAAGGTGAGCTCAGTGTCCTGTTGTTAGATTGCCTTGTTACGATTATCCTTTCCAGTCTTACCTTATGACGAAGTCAGCTTTATCTATTTCATTGCCACATTTACTACCGTTCAATATTCCTCCATTACCCACAATGGAACACCTTTTGTATACAGTTTGTTCGGGAGAATACTGTGTAAAGATGCAGTTTAATTATATTCTTCATCAAACTGGTGACCACTACAATGTTTGTCTAAAACAATCTTACTGGATATAATAATTTATATATATAATATATAAATAAATAAATAAAATAACAGCAGAAAACTTGGTTACTTCATTGTTTTAATCACTACAAATTTGTTTCGTACGACCAGCATGTAGCTGGCCGCACTCTTCAGGTGAAATGTAAAACATAAGTGACACAGTTGTCTCATAGTGCTTAATAGAAGTGAGTCATCAGGAAGTCGTATACAATAGCCTATTGTTTTAGATTTAGATAAACTATTTGGATCTGCAATTTAGTGAGAATTTTTTGCGGCCAGCTCTATGCTGGTCGTACAAAACACATTTGTAGTGATTAAAACAATGAAGTAACCAAGTTTTCTGCTGTTATTTTATTTATTTATTGATGCTCTACCTTGGTATTGAGCACTCTATCCTAACGGTCTGATAATTTCAACCTGAGTATATATATATTATATATATATATATATATATATATATATATATATATATAAACACAAGAGGCAAAGAACATTAATTCTAAACCGCCCGGTGATATACTGAAATTTAATTAATTAATTTGAAACGATAAAGATGAGGAAATCTGTGAGAATGAGAAAAAGTCGCCCCAACCGAGACTCGAACTCGGACCGCCTGCTTGATATGCAGATGTCCTAACCATTAGACCACTGGGGCTTTCATGGTATTGTTCGAACTCGATTGGATAACGACTCTTTAACATTCTCGGCGTGGTACGGCGGAACAATATATATATATATATATATATATATATATAAACACATTAGGCAATGAACATTAATTCGAAACCGCCCGGTGATATACTGAAATTTAATTAATTAATTTGAAACGATAAAGATGAGGAAATCTGTGAGAAAAAAGAACAAAAGATTTTCTCCCTGTGGGTAGATATATATATATATATATATCTACCCACAGGGAGAAAATCTTTTGTTCTTTTTTTTCGCCTTAAGGACAGTATTTTTTCGCCTTAACGAACGACTTCTTTTGTTCTCGAACCTAACCTTTTGTCTATGTTTCTCCCTAAGTCATACAGTTATATATATATATATAATATATTACATATACCGTTGTTAGAGCACATTTTATCCATGGTTAGAGTAAGCACTTTATTTTAAACTATCGCCATACGGACAGAGGTTCAATATATAGTATAGTAGTGTCGTATTAGGCCTACATGGAATTGTATTGGATCATCAGTAATAGACAGGCAGCCCAGAGACATTTGGTTAGATGAGCTAGGTACCAATATCTGACTATTTAAGTGTGTTGGGGGTCACTTGAAGTCAATGAAAATGGGAGTCTGCCGGGTACCCCCTGCTACGTCTAGACCGGGGGGACCCCGAAAGGTGCTAAAAAATCGGCACCGGTTAGATGATAGAGATACCACCTAATTTTACCACCATGGGATGCCCATTGGCATCCTTATACCAGTATCACAAATGACAGACTTTTTGTCTGCTGCAATAGGCCCGCTAGACCCCCCGAGGGAGGGCCTAAAATGGGGCTAGCATAGTGAGTGAGGTACCACTCAAAATTAATGCCAAATGAACAAGTTGTGTTCATACAATACTAAATGGATAACAACAGACTAATTGTCTGCTGCACCGCAAAATCCAAAATGCTCACTGTATCCTGAATGTGGACCCTAATATGTATGGTAATCAACACAGATGATATTTACACATGAGTTGTGGCTAAAAGAAACATATTAACTAACTTTTTGTTAATTAATTATTAATTATTGTGGACTTGAACTTGTTAATGAATATAGTTAAGTTACAGAGGTACACATTGGATCAAAAGTGATGAGTGCATTTCTTACATAAATACTAGTAACTGTGTCTTAGCAGGAATGCATTCGTAAGTCATCATGAATAAATACATTCATTGTTTAACTTTTAGGCTATAATGTATATTAATTAAATAAAACCATACTGTTGTCTTGCCATTTCAAAAACAAATTATGTTTAAAAACAATTTTTTAGAAAAACTATTTACAATTGTGTTACTGTATATATGCAGAACAGAATGTTTGGAGACAGAGAGATTCGCTCATTATTATAATGTATCGTCTTTGGTTATCATGCTGTATATAAAGTATTTGTATGATAACCAAGAATAAATAGAATACAATTAAGTTATATTGATAATAACAAACAATTTGTTTGTATGTTCCTGGCAAAAGTATTATTTTTAGTAATGTTTAACCAATGTACTAGCTATAACATTAAGAACTATAGACCTATTGTTAAAGATAGGTTATCATTTTTCTAAATCAAAATGTATATATTAGGCCTATTCATAGTAAGATTTAGTTTATATGTTTGGATAAAATGGTGAATACAATATTGTATATTATGTATCTGTTTCTGGGCAGCCCATCTCATCGTTTTCTTTTTAGGATTTTGGCGTCTTAATTTGTTCATATTGTTGTTATCTTATTTATTGACAAAGATTAACTTTATTCGTCAACATTTTTTTTTTAACTGTGAAAATAAAAATAAACTTGAATTGAATAAATGCTAATTGTCAAGAGAGAAAAACTGAAATGGAATCAGAGTTAATGTATACTGTCGTACTTAACTTGTTCAGTACAGTGTATTGCAATATACTTTACAATGAACCACTCGAATGATAATATAAATAATGTGAAAAGATAATGAAGTATAATGCAGAGGATGTTCTCATTCATCAGGGGAAAATTGACACCTATCCATGGGTAACAAGTGTTCCTGTTATTGTAGAATAATTGTTTTGCATAAATTTTTCTAACACCAATGGTTTAAACGTTTTAAAATTCACAACTCGTATTGTCTGTGTTTTAATCGGTGTTTTAAATGACACGTTATATAAAAGTCCCATACATGCTTCATCAGACCTATTACTATGTTATTGATGCATTACTTGTTGTCAATCCGTTTTCATCTGACAATTCACAGAAGCTACCCCATAATGTTGCACCTAGAACAATTGGTGTTTAGTTTTTGTACACTACCTTTCAATAATATCGATACTGGGCCATATGGTTTGATTGATGTTATTTACAATTCAAACGTTTCGGTGGCATAACTAATTGTGGGTCTGAAGAGGCGAATTACCCTATTTTATATATATCCAACCCAATAAGTTTCAAGTGGAACTTATATTCTTCATCAGATTTATTATTTATATTGTTAATTTAGTGCCTATTTTAAAAATGTAATATTGGATTATTATTTATTTATTTATTATATATTGACTATAATAATAAACATTTGAATTATAAGTTTTGTTATAAAATAATAAACGCAATAAAAGATGTTAGTAAACAGAGGACCTAACTCATTTTGCTGCATTACCATTATCGTAGTATAGTAAATGCACAAGAAAAAAAGAAAAGAACTGAAACTCGCAAAATAAGATATTTTAAAGTTCTTCAGCAATACGCGTTTGATCTTGTAATGCTATACAATTTGCCAGTTAATATTGGTGGAGATTTTAACTTACCAGCAAATGATGTCCAACAGGAAATTACCAAAGCACCAGCGCAATACCGTCATGTAATTAATAAACCAGATAATACTTATGGAAGAAGTAATATTTATTACTTTTATGTTGTGTGGCCCATTATAATGAAAGTATATAGAGCTTTAGCACAACCATCAGAAGAGGATATCGCTAGATACCGAGAACGTAATCCTCGCGCTGAAGCAAACGAACCGCATTAAAGAAAAATATACTGAATCACCAACAAAACCAGTATCGCAAATTTTAAACAACACCTAAATAACCCCAGTAAAACAAGAGACGATAATAAAAAAAGTTTTTTTATGATCACATTTAAGTGTATGGTTACGAGCTAATTCCGTAATTAAAAGTATAAGCATAGCACAGCACTTATAGACAGGCAGCCCAGAGACATTTGGTTAGATGAGCTAGGTACCAATATCTGACTGACTGACTGTGTTGGGGGTCACTTGAAGTCAATGAAAATGGGAGTCTGCCGGATACCCCCTGCTGCGTCTAGACCGGGGGGACCCCGAAAGGTGCTAAAAAATCGGCACCGGTTAGATAACAGAGATACCACCTAATTTTACCACCATGGGATTCCCATTGGCATCCTTATACCAGTATCACAAACGACAGACTTTTTGTCTGCTGCAAAAGGCCCGCCAGACCCCCCGAGGGAGGGCCTAAAATGGGGCTAGCATAGTGAGTGAGGTACCACTCAAAATTAATACCAAATGAACAAGTTGTGTTCATACAATACTAAATGGATAACAACAGACTAATTGTCTGCTGCACCGCAAAATCCAAAATGCTTACTGTATCCTGATTGTGGACCCTAATATGTATGGTAATCAACACAGATGATATTTACACATGAGTTGTGGCTAAAAGAAACATATTAACTAACTTTTTGTTAATTAATTATTAATTATTGTGGACTTGATCTTGTTAATGAATATAGTTAAGTTACAGAGGTACACATTGGATCAAAAGTGATGAGTGCATTTCTTACACTAGAGGGTTCGCTCGCTTCGCTCGCGCACCCTCTAGTGGGTGTACCCGAATGGTCCTCGAAAATATGACCAACGCCTCTGGAAATTGAAGCCCGGGTGACACCTATGCATAATATGACTGATGAGTAATGTATGTTTATTTTGTGATGTTTCATGGTGGTCCATAAATTAGGTACGCCAAAAATATCGCTTCCAGGGTAATATAGCAAATTAGAGTTTAAAAAATGTACGAATAGAGAACAATATAGGCTAATTATTATATTCGGTCTTGTGTGTGTGAGATTTGAACCTGTACTGAAAATAAGTTTGATAAGATGCGAAATGTATACCAATTATGATTGATTACGTCCCCTGTCAGTAATGATGTATGGACACTTGACAGCAATCGGTGGTTAGGAATTAGTAAAATTACTAAAACAAATTGTATTTCACGTAAAGTAAAGGCCTTTATAATTGATATTTTAATATCTAAAAAAAATAAATTGTAGTTCACGATTCAGTTGAATCACTAAAATCACATTGTAGTTCACATAAAAGTAAAGGCCTTCAATAAAAGTTAAATTACTAAAACAAATTGTAGTTCACGTAAAGTAAATGCCTTTAATCAATATAATTGATTAGTTGAATATCTAAAACAATTTCAGTAGTTCACGATACCTTGAACCACTAAAATATTTTTTTATTTAATATTGAATGGCGCCACCAACGGCCATTTTGCCGGAATTGACGTACCCTGAAGCCAGTTGAACAACAGCGCGAGTGTGTGAAAATAACCCTGTGATATCCACAAATTTCGATAGGTAACGCTAAATTTTGTCGTTGTAAAAGACAAAAGTGGAACAATAGCGTCGATGTGAAAACTAATGTTATCAAATCTACGTTTCGCGGTACATCTGAGATAGGTAAGGTAGGTATCCAAGTCGGAGATTTGTACCGAAGTTTTTGCATTGTCATCCTTATACCAGTATCACAAACGACAGACTTTTTGTCTGCTGCAATAGGCCCGCCAGACCCCCCGAGGGAGGGCCTAAAATGGGGCTAGCATAGTGAGTGAGGTACCACTCAAAATTAATGCCAAATGAACAAGTTGTGTTCATACAATACTAAATGGATTACAACAGACTAATTGTCTGCTGCACCGCAAGTGCCAGACACCCTAAAGTTAGACTAGAGACCCCCCTTCCCCCAACTAGCCCAGCTTAGATATTGTAGATACCACCAGCAACCAATGGTATATGATTTAGCACAATGTAAACAATATCAAATGACCTATTACAGACTATATGTACACTGCATTGGCCCTGTCAGACCCCTCTAAAGTTAGACTAGAGACCCCCCTTTCCCCAACTAGCCCAGCTTAGATATTGTAGATACCACCAGCAACCAATGTTATATGATTTAGCACATTGTAAGCAATACCAAATGACCTATTACAGACTATCTGTACACTGACTTGGCCCTGGCAGACTCCTCTAAAGTTCGACTAGAGACCCCATTTACCCCAAGTATAGCCTAACATAGATATTGTAGATACCACCAGCAGCAAAAACTCCCCACCCCCAAACAACATGTTTAATTGAATAAAGTTTAACTTTAATCGAACTAACACAAAACAATTGAAAATATATCCCATCAATGACGATAAAATGACCATTACCATTCTAAAGGGAAAATAGTTTAAGAGTTTCACTTAAAACTTATATAAGCCAAATAATAAAAACTTTTCAACGCATGATATGGTTGGAATCTACCTAAAACATATTTTACTGACTAAACGCTGTAGTTTTACAGAAATAACTTTAAATAACTTTTTCTAGGGACAGTACAACATACTAAACTATTGTACATACAATTTTAAGTAAAAAAAACGATCTGTTGCCCAATGCTTTTTAAAAGAGTATAATAATAATAATAATAATAATAATTTGTAACACTAGTTCCATTCAACGCAAATCAATACATTTGTATAAACGTATATTAAATCTATAAAAATAGTATTTTTCAACATTATGATACTGTACTCGAGCTGTTCAACCGGTTTTCAGCTATTACAAACAATTATCGTAGGAGGAGATAGGAAAATGCGAAGCCCCTATTTAGGGCAAATCGTTGAACCTAAATTCGTTTTAATTGTCAATAACTAATTATCTAACTCAATTTAATTAGTAAACAGGGTTACATCAGGTGGTTAAAATCAGTACCGAGATTCTAACCAACTTTATAGGCCTATACAATCGAGTAAACATTCTAGAAATAACGCGCGATTTACCGAATTTTGCCCTTACGTAAATTTATATATAGATAATGTGGTAATTATGTACTATTAACATTATACCTAATGAAAGTTTTCTTTTTATTTAAATATTTCTTTGTTTTATATATATTATATATATTGTACATTAACAATTTGTAAGTAAAAAACTGTTTGTAGCCAAATTCTTAATTAGACAACAACAACAAGTAGCCCAATACTTATTATAATAGATTATACTAATTTTGTTTAAGTACCTTTTTTAATAGATACAGTACTACATATCTATCCCAATGCTTATTAGAAGAGTATATTAATCATTATTTTGAACAAAGTTTGTGTATTAAATAAATAACTTTTATAATAAAAGTACTGTAACCCAATGCTGATTAAATAGTATATTATATATTTTTATAATGGAATCTACTATTAACATTAAATGTGTTAAAATGTTTAGATGTACATATTACTGAACAAACTCGGTTAAAAGTATTAAAAGTATTTAAAATAATAATTATTGTGTTTAATATATTTTTTTCTCTCTCGAAATACTGGATATTACTATGTAAACGTATATGTTAAAGTAAATATTATATTGTAGCCCTTGCTGCATTAGTGAGAGTTGGATAATTGTATTGACATGGACATATAAACATTTATATTTAAAAAAAAGCATAAAAACGGTATAACGAGAGAATTATGAATTATTCTGTAAATTTCTAATTTCTAAAAACAGAAAATCTCAAGTTCACTGTCAGTGTCATCGCTCCATTCCAGCCCAGAACTTATATCATCTTCGTTGGTTTCGCTAACGCTCACAGGTACATCTTTAAAAAGGTTTTCGGGTAATGCCGATTCTGGAAACCAGTTTATTGTAAAAGTTATTTATTTAATACACAAATTTTGTTCAAAATAATGATTAATATACTCAATAACTACAGTTTTGTACATTGTTAATGTACATAGTGTTGCCCGAAAGCTCTACTAACTTTACTGGCTGTTTTACTTTATCGTTTTGATTTAGCTTTTCGCTTTTTTTTGTATCTCCATTGAGATCCAGCCACTAATACCCACAGCATTGTCATTTTTTCAATAATTTGCTTTTGGATTTAAAACAAAGAAATATTTAAATAAAAAGAAAACTTTCATTGTAAAGGTTATTTATTTAATACTACTGGATTTGGTCAGAATTATGTTTAAATTTTAATAGTCACATAATTACCACATTATGTTACAAATTATTATTATTATACTCTTCTAAAAAGCATTGGGCAACAGATCGTTTTTTTTACTTAAAATTGTACAGTACAGTAGGCCTATAAATAGTTCAGTATGTTGTACTGTCCCTAATTTGGCTTATATAAGTTTTAAGTGAAACTATTTTCCCTTTAGAATGGTAATGGTCATTTTATCGTCATTGATGGGATATATTTTCAATTGTTTTGTGTTAGTTCGATTAAAGTTAAACTTTATTCAATTAAACATGTTGTTTAGTGGGGTTTTTTGCTGCTGGTGGTATCTACAATATCTAAGGTAGGCTATACTTGGGGTAAATGGGGTCTCTAGTCGAACTTTAGAGGGGTCTGCCAGGGCCAAGGCAGTGTACAGATAATCTGTAATAGGTCATTTGGTATTGCTTACAATGTGCTAAATCATATAACATTGGTTGCTGGTGGTATCTACAATATCTAAGCTGGGCTAGTTGGGGGAAGGGGGGTCTGTAGTCTAACTTTAGGGTGTCTGGCACTTGCAGTGCAGCAGACAATTAGTCTGTTGTTATCCATTTAGTATTGTATGAACACAACTTGTTCATTTGGCATTAATTTTGAGTGGTACCTCACTCATCTATGCTAGCCCCATTTTAGGCCCTCCCTCGGGGGGTCTGGCGGGCCTATTGCAGCAGACAAAATGTCTGTCGTTTGTGATACTGGTATAAGGATGCCAATGGGCATCCCATGGTGGTAAAATTAGGTGGTATCTCTCTCATCTAACCGGTGCCGATTTTTTAGCACATTTCGGGGTCCCCTCGGTCTAGACGCAGCAGGGGGTACCCGACAGACTCCCATTTTCATTGACTTCAAGTGACCCCCAACACACTTAAATAGTCAGATATTGGTACCTAGCTCATCTAACCAAATGTCTCTGGGCTGCCGGTCTATAAAGCCTGTTAACAACACTGGGGGAATTCGTTCGCGCGCGAATATAAAAGTAAAGCGTCAGCTTGCGTTTCACATTTTCATCTTCCAAATTCTAGTTCCTTGAGTTTGATAGTTTTAATAGTTTCTAACTTTTGCCAAACAAAACATTGCGCAACCAATAACTACAGGACAGTAGACCTCCTACACGTACTGCGTGCGTATAGTATAGGAATAGTACATGATGAATGAAAATGAAAATCGCAGCTATTCGCTCTCTTGTAGTAAAGCTTATAATGCGATTTTTTTTCTCCTCGAAACATTTGATTCACCCTAGTGAAAACACGCTTAATGGACAGTGGCGTAATGCTGCAGAGGCCGGAGGCCCCTGGTTTAGGAACCCAAAGTGGCCCTCCAACGCTGGAGGCCTCAGGCGTTTTAGCCTTTTTCGACATATATTAATTCCTATTTTTTCCTCTGGGCACTGTTCACGGGCCTACATAAGCCCCGGGGTCCCTGGGTTTAGCCAGTGAGAGCTCATAGCCGTTACGCCACTGTTAAAGAACCATGGAACGACTCTTATCTGGACGGGGGACGAAAATTCATTTTGCTAGAATAAATTGGAAACATACATCGGTCAACAAGTTGTAGAACTTCTTATTTGTAGTGACGATCCCACTGATTCTGGATTTAAATTTTTTAGATTTCTTAACACTTCTCCGAGTAAGACTCATTTCTGTATGGACAATTTCTTTTAAGTCGGATCTAAAAAAAAAAATATGTGACCTTTTTTAAGGGTAATTTTCGACAAATATTGTTGTCAATGTCTAACTAGTTTATCTTATAATTTATAATTCTGCTATTAAACAATCTCATAATAATGGCCAAGGTGGTTACTGGGCGGGAGAAGTCCTTGATCAATGACAAGGTGCGTTAAAAACCGTCCTCATGGCTTATATAGTTTAATCCATCATTTTGATGAATTTTTAAACCGACTTCTTTCTTTTGTTCGTACGTACCTCATTTTCTCTAAATTCGATACATTTTGTTTCCATGGATTCCTGAATATAGATGACATGTCTCGATTACTTTCATTGCTCGTGGACATTAACCTAATATACTCGAGTTTGACGTACTTTCGAATAGTTGTTGCTTTTGACGGTGAACTTTCCAAGTTGGTATACTTAACCAATAGGTCTACGTTAACTGGCTCTTGACGCAATTGCGAATACAACCCAATATTCCGCACAGTTTCATTGTAGGAATGAAATATCAACCTAAATATTATTATAAACGATTGGTTAAAAAAAGGTTTCACATTTTAAACTTTAACCCTAAAATCAAGTACGCAAGAGAACCGCAAATATTGACCAATCACGACGGGAAGGAACATATTTTGATATTTTTCCCTTTGTGTCTTTAAATCGCCACCAAACAGCACTCAATCCACAACACATTGCAACATAAAGCGTTTTGAAAACGTACTTTTTTTCAGTAAATCCACTATTACATTTAGAAAATGTCTATCCTTACCGTAAATACATCAAAAATGATATGACCGAAATTCCAAGCGTGATCGAAAAAAACCTGATAAAGATCTTCATGGTTATAAACCAACATTTGACTGGAAAATATAATTATTAGGCCTACATTACTGTTAATATTTCGTCTACCAGTTTACAATATTTTTGTTTTGGCCGCCATTTAAAAAATGCCTCAGATATTGTCATTTAACATACACTTTTTTCTGCTACAGTGATTTTTTGAGTCTGTATACTCTAGCTAGTGAACATTATGTGCTACATTTGAAAACTTTGTCATCATCCGTGTAACCATTCTGGTCCACTATTAGTAACGGACGTGCTTTCTACCAAAACAACTTCCGCACGAATCGAATGCGCACGAAAAATATAGTAGATGTATTTTTCAAAACGTGACCCTTAAAACACCATTTTTTTTATTGAGTTTTGAGATCCGTATTTAAATACCATATTTTGAAAGAATGGTATTTTCTTGCCAGAAGAAGTGTCTATGATTCCGGCCTCAGTATTCGTCAAAACATACCAGTTTAACCATTATGGAGCAATAGGCCTACTATTGTTAACGCGATCTTTTTTTTATAAAACCTTTTCGCAGATTTGTTGTCAGCAGAAACTGGGCCTAAAATGAAACCACCGGACCGCCGAAGTTGAATCGTATAATTTTTACTAATTTATCATTATAGATATACCTAAAATTTCAGTCAAATAATCTTTTAAAAAAAGTTTTAATAATCTTGATATCGTGAACTATGATTTTTTTGAAGTACGATGTCATTTATTGGATGAATAATATGGGCACTAACCACGGCTGTTTCAAAGATATGAATTAAGTCACGCGCCGCCAACGGTAGAGCGGTGTATTGTGGAGCTACCATTCGCAAACATTTAAACGCGAATCCATGTGTGTATACCGGAAGCTGATTACTCATAATTTGACCGTTATAAAACCAACCAATAAGAAATAAATATAGACCGAGAGCTGAAATAAAATTATGAATATTCATTAATACAACAGCCGAGACAGAAAGCATGTTGTTTTAAAAGCCTACTCGACTGATGACATGCTGATTTTGAGTGTAGAAATTGAGGTCCAATTCCAAACATTTTCATAAAATGCGTCTTACGTAGGCACAGTCGAAAGTAGGTATACATTTGTTTTTATATATCTTGGTTAAATGTATTTTTCACGGTAAACCTGCTGTAGGGTTTGGTAATTTAGATCCTTGTGATTGTTGAAACATTGACTTTTTCAAAAGGTGCCGGCTGAAATTTAAATTATGGCCGGTTCAATTTATGCTATTTCTAAGCCTAGAGGACAATTTTTGCCTTCTCCAGTCTCCACGCGCATGTGTATATACACTACATAGTTCTAGGTCTACTACACACAGTACTTACTAGGCCTGCCCTGTTTTAACTGCTACCTCTAAGTCTATTACTATTGCTAAGCCTAGACTAGGCCTACCTTATTATTAATTAGTTAGGCCTGGTCTGGACCGCCCAAGTTAAGAGGGTAGGCTAGCTAGGGAGGAGTAGTTGTGGTAGGGCCTAAAACCTTCCTGCTGGCTAGCCAAGAAGGGGTAGACCTAGCTAGGCTAGCTATTTCTATTATTATATATGTGGCATACTACTACAGTAGGCCTACATCATTCATATCAATATCATATGTGGGTCTGATAAATAATAAGCGTAATTTAAACAGAAATTACAAGAACTATCCTAGGCCAGGCGATCTACCGGTACTACAGTAGGCTAAATATGCATGTTTACAGTAAGTAAAGTATCATTATGTCTAGGCCGATACTCGTATACTTTTTTTTAGCAAACCCGTTCTGTTATATAAACCTAATAATATATATATGTTCTTTTTTATTTAGACCAATCTTAAATCTATAGTACAGGTAATATTGCTACCAAAAGGAAGACCGAAAAAAAAAAAGATGGATGCAAACATCAAAAAGTAAACAGAATTTTTCACATGCGGACCTATACATGCTCATGCATACAGAGTGGCAAAAATACAACTGATACGCGCAATGTCTAATGATGATTGGTGTTTAAGATGAATATTGCTAGCTTTGCACAGATAAGTAACATAAAGAATTATAATTTTTTATTACAGTATTTATGAATATTGTTTTCAACAACATTACATAAAATTAACTTTCTTATTGTATTCTCATTCCTTTAAAAATAAACCTCAACAGGCAGTTATTTCATTAATTAACATTACATAAATTTCAACAACATACAGTTTAACCTGCATTAAAATGCTTATGTCTGGCACAACTACTATTATTAACATTACATAAATTTAAACTTTCTTATCTTATAATACCTTTCAAAATTAACCTCAACAGGCAGTTAGCTCATTCTTCCTATTTACAACAACACAACATTAAATGTAACCTGCATTAAAATGTTAATGCACACATCGGGCACAATGCATACTTGTACATTTCATTATTTTTCATCTTTATTTTATATTAACATTACATAAATTTAAACTTTCTTATCTTATAATGCCTTTCAAAATTAACCTCAACAGGCAGTTAGCTCATTCTTCCTATTTACAACAACACAACATTAAATGTAACCTGCATTCAAATGTTAATGCACACATCAGGCACAATGCATACTTGTACATTTCATTATTCTTCATCTTTTCTCCGTTTCGTCTGGATTGTGTCTTGGATTGTTGGATCTATAAATGTTAAATGAGCTTTCATAATTGATACTAATTGATCTAGGGGGCTCTTCATCCCATACACTGACCGTTTCCTCCTATTAAATTCAGCGTGAATTAATTCCCCACCCTGCTCGGCTAGTAAGCCGATACCAACTTTCCATTCCCTCATGAACTGGATACAATGATGTTCTAACATGTGTAGCTTTGGCTGGACTACTCTAGGAGCAACTCTCCTGTACTCTTTTGAAAAGAGTTTTATAGCACTTTCTGTGGAAGAAAGGATATTGTAACATATTATAATGGTAACAGCCCTGCATTGTAACAACGTATTCATAATTATTTAATTTTGATTGCATTATCAATATCATTGTATCGTTATTGTGAATATTGATACTAATCTTAAATAATTATTTTATCATTTACAACTGAAATTTACCATATGTGTCTATCTCTTCGTCAGTTATAGATCGTGTATGATTGATAGCAGTGTGCACTTTACTAAAGGTTGAAAACACTGGCGTAAAAGAATCTTGGATTTTCTTGAATTTTACCTCAAGTAGCTTTTTGCAATTTTCTGGGCATTGGTGCATTTGTTGTTTGAGTGTTACATCAACACCATCAAATAGCTTGTCAATTATATTTGACTGAAATAAAGGTAAATAAAACTTTTTAGTTATTACCTGCATCCTTTTTTTTATTAAATGCAGCTGGGTACATTGTGTGGGATTGCACTATTCAATATACTCACTTTACATGCTCTATGAACGTGGTTGCCCACAAAACTTTTGCCGTGGTACTGTTGCCTAGGGATTTTGTTTTGTCTGAGGACCTCATCCATTTTCGTTGCCAATGGGCCGCAACCAAATTTCAGGTCTTGGTTTACTGACGTTTCCTTTAAATTTAGACAGAATAATTTTCTTTGTAAATTCTATTATGATTTTAGTGTGTACAGTAATTAAATAAAAATGAAACATACCAAATCCATGACTTCTTGTTTTTTCAGATTTATTTTTGCACCAAGTTCAGTTATTTCTTGAGGATTTGCTTTTTGTCCAACAAGTGCATAGGAGAGGCTATTTCGTAAATCATCAAGTTTTTGATTTGCTTTTTGCACTTTTTCTGCACAAGTAATTCTGTGTGCTGCACATTCTGCTACCTTACGGTCAAAATCTGCTAGATGTTTACCTTGAAAAAATAATTAATTATTATTATTTTTGAAAATGTGGAGGAAAAAGTTTTAAATAAAAAGGAAATTAACATTTACTGACATACCTGTTGGAATTGTAGATTCCTGTCTCATGTTGAAGATAATTACATCAAGATTGTGTATTTCAATCTCGAGCAAATCGTACATTTTCTTGAATAGCCCGAGAGAAATATGCAGTGCTGGAATTGATACCTGGAAATATACATTAATTAAAGAGGTATGAAAATATTATTAGTTGTTTTAAGTTTGTTATTTAGAACTAATATTATTTTGGACTTGTTTGTTTGAATTATAATTTAAATAACCTACCAGATTTAATTCAATATCAACCATGTAAGGCCGGATGACACTGTGTGATATCAGTTTGCTCTTTTTTGGGTCACTGCCATGGTCAAGAAAACTTTTGTAATCCCTGTTGTATGTCTTTAGGCATCTGTTTTCTGATGGTTTGTTGTTAGACCTAATGTCATCTTGACTACACAGGCAGTATATACAGCTATACTTTCCTTTAAAAAAATAACAGAAACAGTATATTATTTTATTTATCAGAACAATAGTTTATTAAGTTTAAAAACTTAAATAAAAAAATAGGTGAATTTAACTAACCGTTGGGACTAATTAGTCCATATATTCTGCAAAGAAAGTCATAGTCTCCGAAGAAAAAAAGTCTGATGTTGTGAGGTCTGAAATTAGATTAATATAATTTAATTAATTAAAATAAATAATCTCTTTATATAATACTTATCTCTTAGCATATTAACAGTACACAATATTCCAGTTAATTTAGATTGGCTTATAGGCCTACTCTAGTACAACTCCCTCTAAATGTACAAAATTATAATTTACAAATTTTAATGGAATTGTGAACTTACATTTTGGTTTTAGGAGATATCCACTGACTGCCATTCAATTCCATTACTTCATCCATTATTAAATTGAGTCCTTTGTTGATGTTGACAGTCAAATCTGGGGCCTGGAATATCAAGACTACTATAATGTTGTGGAGAGCATTTGGTTTGGGTAACGCACAAATTTGTATCTCAAATTTTGTGGTATCACCACCCTTATCGCCTCCAAATTTAATAAATATTTCTCCATTGTTGAAAAAAGTTAGTTCATCTGACCTGAAATGCAGGAAATAATTTGTTTTATATTTATAATTCCTTATGTTATAGCTGTACATACAATTGTTAATAAATGTAACTATTGATATTTCTTATTACTAATTGATAACTTTTATTTAGTTTGGTTGTTAAATAAAATTGTTATTAACATACAGTTTGTGTTTGTTTTTTAAAAAAAAATTATTAATGTGTACATTTTACGATATTTTAAAAGTACAAAATATATGTTCAAGTTTTAGTGGTACTGTACTGTATGTATAATAAAAATGCACATCACTGGGTACAGTACTATTACAGTACTATAAAAGTTTAGTAAAAGCCAATCAGCAATGTGTTGTAAGGATAACCAGGAATGGATAAAAAATTGTATACATACATTTCATATTGATTTAAATATTCATAAATCAGTTTCTTAATTTGGGTGAGTCTGACGACTGCAACCTCTTCCAATGACAGCCCACCAATTGACGTAGCTCCCTCCCTCTTTACAAACATATACTCGGTTGATTTAACTAAATAGCCATCAACAATTTTGTCTTGGCATATTCTCATCTGGCGTTCTGATGCTAGTAAGCCTGGACAAAACCTAAAAATCAAATAAATAATTCAACTGCATAATAATTTTCATAGTGATCAGTATGTTTTATTACAGTAGTTCTGCAGTGGTTTATAAATCAATCAATTTATTCGTTATGGATTATGAGAATTCACTAATTAAAACTTCAATTACCTTCGTAATGCCCGCTGCTGACTCCAATTTATTTTGCAGGCGTTCATGATACCAAGGCACCTTGTTGCATCCATTTTTTGACCATTAGTATCTGGTGCAGCAACATTCACTTTGGTGGCTTGTGAAGTGGTAACCATGTTTAGTGGCTTCAAAATTGAAAATGTTTTCAATTAATTACAACCAGAAAATAATATTTAAGCCTCACAAAATAATGACTAATCAGATGATTTTAAAGGAAAATTATTTTATTATTATATAATATTAATAATCGGATTTGGAATCTTACCCGTCCTTGAGTTTTCAAAGTTATTTTCCCTTCAGTCACATCTTGATGAACTAGCTTATGTGCCAGATTTGATAGCTCTGTTGGGTAGACATTTGTGTTGGCAGTTGCAGTTTGGATGTCTTTAACAGCATTTCTAATTTTCATAAAAGCTTGTTCCTTTTCCGTTTTACATACATGATTGTCTGTTTCACTTAGGTATAATTTTGACAGACAAATAGAACATTGAAGGACAACTGATGTTAATGAGTGCTCAATGATTGCCGGAATTTGCACAAGTTCGTCCTTCTTAAAATTAAAATTACAACTAAAACAGGGAATAGATAATTTGGAAATAGCAGAAAACAATTTAGTTGTACAGTGTGTACAAAAAAAATGGCCACATGGTGTCTGGACGCTATCAAGAGATAACATTTTATTGCAAATTAAGCATTCATAAATTTTATCACAGTCGTTTAAGATTTTGAACTGCCGACTGATTGTGGCTAGCGGCGGAGGAACTGAAGTAAAATTACCGCTTGTGCCTCTTTGAAAATTTTGTTTCTGTCTTCGCCCTGATACTAGTTGACTTCTGTATAAAAAACATGCTAGACATCTTTCCTCATGTGGCTTATAATGAAACGGCGAAAGAGAATGCCCTTTATAAAATCGTGAATGACAAGTGGAACAAAGTGCCTCTGGATCAACAGAATTTTTAATTTCAAATAAAGGGGGTAATTTGTTCATGTTGGCCAAAGTGTACCTCTCATCTTTTTCTTTCATTTTTTTTCCACAATCAAAACAAATAGAGGACAGTGCCTTCTCATGAAACTCCATCTGTGGGAAGATAGTATTTCACATTTGATACAGTGCAATTCCATTTGTTGTAAACTAAATTAATATCTAGTTCTAGGCCTAGGAAAACATGCATATTCAGTGAATATTGAAATTAATAAATGAAACAATCGTATTAGCTAGCATTATTAAAAATTATTAATAATCATGTTACTTAAGGAAATTTAATTCATTGCGAAAAAATCACACAGGCTTGGGCCTAGCTTAAAGCTAGGCCGCCAGAAAGGCCACGCTCGTCGCGGGCCTCGTCTGCGCCTGCATACCCGGTGATCGGCTAATGTTTCAAAAAAGGCTGTTGTATTACGATAATTTATAAGATATTGAACCGTCACCTTTTAACAAAACTATGTTAAATATTACCAATTAGTATTATTGGTTTACAGAAAATAAGTATTATCTTTTAAAAAATAACGATGTAAACACAATCGGTGAAGTTAGACGGTGTATTTTTAACTTTTGTTTGTTTACAATATAGACTACGCTGTTCGCTGCTACTTCCGGGTAAATTAACCGACTTTTATATTCGATAAGTCGTCTTAGTAATTGTTTTTTTATCATTATGCTGTAATGAAATCATAAAAAATCTGGTTTCAAACCAGCAAATACTAACCTTAATTGATAACTTGATTAAAAAAACGTTAAATTGACTACAAATGATACTTGTATATTTTTGACGTTCGCGAAAGTTTCATAACCTCTCGCGAACGAATTTTCAATCTTCCGCGGTTCAGAAAAAGTCGTCTGCTAACATTGAGGGCGCTTGACTTTTTCTAAAATATTATCATAGGTTGAAACAGCTGTGTAACTTCAACGCCTTTATAATTAAATATTCTGTAGTCCTTTGGAAAAATGAAGTAAAACATACACTTACATACGTTTTATAAAACAAACAGACGGAGCAGCTTTATTTAATTCTTCCTATTATTTTGATTTAAAAATTGTAGGCCTACAACGTTAATGCACCCTACCATATATAGCGTAAAGCAAACTGAAGATTAAGTTTAGCAGCAAAAATAAAAATATACTAGCACGTAAATTCAGCAAGCAAATACTTGATGTTCAAATCTTATTGCATTTCCCTTCTTTGTGTGTTACAACAATGCTCTTCGATTATTGTTAGGATTGCCTATAGACACCGCAGTGCTAGTGACATATTTTTCATATACTTTTCATTGTTACTAGGCCATGGGCTGAACATCAAAATTGTTACTTTTCGTGGTGGCCCCTCTGGCAACTACATATTCTTTACATATAAAGTTTGAAAATAATATTTACAACATTAATCATAAACTTGCCATCGCCAATAAGGCACTGTTTTTGTAAAAAATGAAAAATTATGAACAAATTATGAATTGTTGAATATAAATTATAAGCCAATCGCGAATAAGCTTTCATAGGCGTTTGGAGAGTTTTATTAAATGTTGACCAATGAGAAGCCTTCTGATATAGCTATTCGGTACTAGCTTGGTATCAACAAAAAAACACTAGACGGTCACACACATGTTGTAGGCCTACTCTTTGTGACTTTTATGATAAAATATGCCGAATTAGTGTTGTATTGACGTATCTAACTCTGTGAAAAAGTTTATAAAACTAGCAGCAGCAACACACGCTAAATTTTAAGAATGTTACGCATGGTGGAAGCTACCTACTACTAAATGTTATGCATTTTGACTTCACTCCACCACCAGCAGAGTGATAAAGGGCTAGCCTACTAGGCCTAGGCCTACTAGCTAGGCCTACCCTACTAGCTAGAGAGAGGCACCCTATTCGATTGGAAGATGGTTAACAAGCAGTACTCTATTTGCCTTCTACTAGGTAAGCCTACAAAAGAGGGTAATTTTTAAAGCTATTTTATAGGCCTATTTGTTCATGTTATTAATACTGTAAAGTGTAATAATGTATATTATTTATAGGCCTACCTAACTAGCCTAACTAGTAGGCCTAGGTAGTAGGGCCTACTAGCATGGCATTATTGTGGCCTTGGGTAGGCTTAGAATCAATCACAATAATGCCATGGTGTTAATAGTTATAATACAGCTGAGTTGGTGGTCATCATGTCATTCAACATTGACTGATTGAGACTAGCTTTAGACCTCCAAGTCTACCTCTATTTTGTAACGTTATTCTTTTTTTTTCTAAGAAAGTCAACAAGAATTCCACAACATCTTGAATTTAAAGAGCTGAAGAATACAGGTTCAGTGACAATGACAAAAAAGGTAGTTTGCAGTTTAATTTACTGTACAGTGTAAGTACATACAGTTCACATAAAAACATGATCTACAGTACTTCCGTTATCATATACTGTATGTTTTCTTTATATTTGTCATACAAAATAAAAAATTATTATCACTATAGTCCTTGTTATCAGGTGAACTGTTACTATACTTGTTAAGTTCACAATTTAGCTGATCACAGACAACTCATGTCATCTTATTCGTAACATTCTGTCTTTTATTTTACAGTGCAAGTACTGTATCTACCAATCTAAGAATAAATTTCAGATCAACAGTCAGTTAATGGTTTAACTCTGCCTTTGATTGCTGGAAAAAAATATTTAATTAGGAAATATTCTATAGCATTAACAAATTACAAAAAAATATATATAATATTATATCTATTGATTTTTTTTCCGACATATTAGAACAACAATATGCCATACATCTTATACTTTAATATTACGCCATTTTTACCAATATATTGTAAGTAATTCATTGTACTTCATAGCTAGCTATGATTACTTTATACATTTTAGCAACTCATGTTAAATTGATATTCACCTAATAATGTTCTTTTATTTGTGTAGAAATAAATATTACTATTAGTAAATATATTATCATAAAAAATTAACATGCTATACATAACATATCTTTTTGATGGTGTTTTAAAAAAACTGTTTCGTAATATCCTGTAATAATATATGCAATATCCAAGTAAAATTTATTAATTTTGTGATAATTGTAACTTGGTATATAGTATTTATGTTACCAAGTCTCTAATAAATGTGATGAGTATATAAATAAAGGTTGTCTATAGTATTTTACAATTATTATACACACAATACATTGACATAAAAATCATCTTTATGTTTGTTCTTTAAAATTGATATATATACAGATAATGTAAGCTAGCAAAAATGAAATGATAGAATGTATTGTGCTATCATTTGAATCATCCAGGCTCCATAACAAAATGATGGAGATCCTGAGAAGATCTGAATACCGGTGTTTTTTTTTGTGTCTGCCTTTTTTATTTAAACTTATTTATGAAATTGATTTTGTAACTATGGACGTCCGTTTCCGAAATAAAATTAAAATGAATGAATGAATGATTATCTTGATTTATAGTAATAATATTAGTATCAATTCTTGTAATCGTTGTATTTGTTATGTTTTTTTTCTACAATTCTGTTAATTATACTAGGCCTATAGACGTTTTATTTAGGGATCACAGTATAGTGGAAATAAGTTGCTTGTACTTTTCTGTTTTATCCTTGATTGATCCTTTACAAAATGAAAGAAAAATATGTTTTTACAACCGGATCATGGTGGTATAAAACGCACAATGTATACATGTTTTTGGATGAATGTACCAATTATTAGGTTTGTATGCATGACATGATACTTTGAATTCACTACAACCTTCTTGTGTGTGTATCTGCTTTTTGTGCCAGAAGGTGTTGGATTAACTATTGGGACACCACTTACTTCCAGATGATTTATACAAAGCTACAACAATTGGCTCCATTTTGTAAATAATAATAATAATAATATTGTAAATCATTTTCATTTCAAGAAATGGCATAGGACGAAAAAACATTAATTTTTCACCCGTACACTTAATATGAATTGATTTCTTTATCAGCAATGTGTATACCATTGTGATTGTGAATCGTTATACGGTACCTTATTTAATATTGTAAACTTGTTGTAGGGGTCGATTGACGGGTTTCACGAAACCTAACATCACGAAAGCTAAGGCCCCATAAGACCTAAGATCACGAAACCTAAGACCCAAGACCTAAAGATTACATATATTTTCGCCTGTTGAGTAAATATATACCTTTGTTTCACAACAAACAACCCGTCCAGTTTGGATATAATATATATTTACTGCATTGTGTTGGTTTCAGGGGTTGTTTCCATTTCGCACCTGCATTGTATTTTTAAACTTTATTCTGAATACAACCTCAACAAGCCTCATAAGTACTTTTATGAAAGATATTCACATAAAAAGTAACAAATTAATACTTGGTATTATTTATAAATAAAAATTAGTGATTTTACAAACGTGTTTCTTGCACACTTTCGCATACTCAACTTTCAATATGTTCGTTTCTATGGACCGTCAAAAGAGCAAAAATAATTGAGGGCTAAACATTGAATTGAGTCTACATTTAATGCATTTATTGGTGAAATGCACGTTTAATTTGTTCAATATATTTTGTCAATTTGTCAATAAAAATGCTGTAATATGTTACTTCTGATACTTTTCTATTTTAAAAGAGAATATTAATCGATCTTAAAAATCAGCATCACTACTAGGCCTAGTCATAAGGGTGACCTAAGGGGATATGATGAATTTGTCGATTTTAAGTTAACGAAACCGTGTAAAGTATCGACAGTAACATTTTATTTGTATTGACAGTGACAAAATCTATTGAATTGAACATGATTTCACCAACAATAAGTTAAATAGATATATTCCAAAGTTTTTAGCCCTCTATTAATGTTGCTCTTTGGCGTTCAATAGAAACAAAATATTGAACATAGAGTATGCGAAATTCGCATGAGGAAAACCTCTGTAAAATCATCAATTTATTTAAAGAATGTATTGTTTTTTTATTGATTCTTCTTCATCTAATTCTAAGGTGTGGTATTCATAAAAAGTAACAAATAAATACTTGGTATTATTTATAAATAAAAATTGGTGATTTCCTGTAAACAAAAAGCCGGGAAAACGTATCCTCATGTTTTGCAAATGAAATGGTGTTCCCTGAATCAAGGCTCGCCCTACTGTATAGTGTTAAAACATAATAGTCAGCATGTTTCCGACTCTCAGTGATGTATCTCCACAACATACGATAATATTTCCCCCTTTTTTAAAAACTTTATTTACAAACTGGATTTCCAATTAAATTGATTGCAAAATATCTTATTATAACAAATTATTTTAAATAAACCTTCATTTATAAATGTGTTGATCAACATCACTAGTAAAATTGTTAGGTCATATATTAGAGATAGAAAAAAACTATAGTACCAATACCGATAGTACATTTGGCGTTTCATAGAAAATAATTATCATTGCTGGACAGTATATCTCCACTGGCAGCGTTGCTAGATAGTTTTCATTAACAAAATTTATGTCTGTGACAATATCAAGTTTTTCTTTAATTTTTTACATTATCTGTTTTCAACACATACAATATCTGTTTATAGACAGTTCTTAAGATTCCTGTAGACTACATAATACTGTATATTGATTGTTTACCACCTTTTCATAATTATCATTGTTTCGTTGCGTCATAGTACAATTGTTGCCACTGGACAAGAGATTTAGTCAAGATTTAAAATTTAGAAATCATGCTGTCCAAATGCACTAATTATTAATGCAAAGCTATACATATTGTGATATTTGTGTACTTCTAATGGGGTTATAACAATTGTTAAAATACATAGACAAAAAACAAAAATACAAAATCAATAAAAACAAAAATAAAAATAAACCCACCGACATGATCTCTGTCGGTCACTGAGATGATCAAATTACAAAAATTAAGTAGTAATAACTAAAAATAATATTTGACAATAGCAATAGAGTGAAGAACTAAAAATAATTAAATACATATAACAACAGTAAATAATATAATATAACTGAGAATAACAATTGAAAATATATCCTGTAATATACAAATAATGAATGTTTATGAGTGTAATGGTACAAATAATGGTATTTTGGTGAATGATGAAAGGTTATATGTCAACGAGGCAACGCCGAGTTGATATTTAACCTTTCATCATTCACCAAAATGCCATTATTTGTACCATTACACTAATATAAAACATTCATTATTTGTTTTATATAACAATAGATTCCTGTGATTTGAATCAAATAAAAGGTAGCCCTAGTCAAGAGGCCTACATTTCATTCACATTGATTAAAACAGTAACATTTGGTTTTTATATATATTATTTTATATAATATTATATTAAATGTTATATTTATATAGATTTTATAAACACACCGCCTACTTTAGTGTTAATTATGTCAACAAACAACCAAACAATCCTAGGCCTAGCAAGGCTAAAACGCCTAGGCTAGCCGGAGCCTAGCCTAATACTAACAGGCCTAGCTAGGCTAGACCTAGTAGTAATAGCTTGGCTGAAAAGCAAAACTTCGAAAGACAAGTGGAACTTATCTAGGCTAATTATGGTTTTTCCAACGATTCCACGTCTTGTAGGGATGTCCCCATTAATTAATCAAAATCCTAAAAACGATCTAAAGCTAATTTAAATGCCTTTTTAATGAAATTAGGTACATTATACTGTATATCACCAAATCATACACAAAAATCTGCTGCTGTTGCATCTCGTGGTGGTGTTTACAAACAACAGAGGCAGGACAACAGGTTTCACAGTAATTTTTACGCTAGATTTTTTTTTCCATCGGCAAAACGTTTTTTTTTTCGCACACAAAAATGTTGAAAAAGTATTATTAAACGATCGTTTAATAGTGCGTACTATTGCATGCCATGTGACCCACAATCGTCCAATCAAATGACAGGAATTTATTTAGGTGTTATATAATACCCTCTATACAACATTTACGTGAAAATTACACGAAGAGCAAACTCGAGTTGCCGGGACGGGACGGTGTTGTGTGCACTTTTTCTTGGCTAATATATTGAAAGTATTTGTATATACGATGTATGCTTTTACATACTGTGCATATGTTATAGAAACTACGGAGAAATAAATATTTTATATATTATAAACACATCAGGCACCGAACATGAATTTTAAGCCGCCCGGTGATATACTGAAATTAATTTTAAATGATAAATGTGAGGAAATCTGTGAGAATGAGAAAAACTCGAATTATTTTGATAAACACAAATCTCCTCGTGTTCGTGTTATTTTTCGTTTATTACATTATATGCAATAAGTGATAACAATGGCGGAACAAATATGAACATAACTAGAACTCAGTCCGTGACTAATTTCCATTGAAATTGAGGCCTTAGGCCTACTACTGCTAGATTTCTAAATGTATAGAAGCTTGTATGAGCAAACTCGAGTTGCCGGGTGTTGTATGCACTTTTTTCTTTGCTATATTTTGAAATAAGAGTATTTTTCGAAAAGTTCTTCCAACTAATATTTTCAACATTTCAAGGTAGGCCTACTATGTATTTCTTTTATTTGTTTGGTATTATCTTGGAAATCGGATTGGTCTGTCCAGTAATGTTCGATGGCTACAATAAATGCGCTTGTTATAGTAATAATTACCGAATTAATACTAGGCCTACACCCCAAGTATAATGCCCGATAGTGTAGGCCTACATTAAGTGAAAGAACGTGCCCACAGATGGTTCTCGAATACATATAATAGTGATTTCAGCGTTAAATAACTGGCGACTTCAAATGTACACAAACTGAATTTGTATTTTGTATGTAACATTATGGTTGATGGATGGGAAGAGGATGGGTGCAAAAACGAACAATTTTTTAATGTATTCTTTATCCATTTAGTAACGAAAGATTAATTGTTTTTATGTTTTACAAATAATATACACTAAATTAAACACAGTAAAACATTGCGATTTTTAAATCGCAATGTTTAAAATACTTTGTTGAAACTGTCACCGTCGATTGAAATAGTACAGTACATGTAACGATACATCACTAATACGAACTGTCAGTAATAAAGTAAACAAAAATCGTAAATTCGCTTTAATCGTCAATAGATAATTATCTAACTCAACTTAATTAGTAGGCCTAATGGTTTTCAATTGTTTCTGAGAGCCAATTCATACTTAAGTTGGTTCCTAACAATCAAAGTGTTTCGCGTTTAGGGCATGTGATCCTTCGTAGTAGGCCTATCCTCTACAGGCTTTACAACGCTACTCATGCCAGTGAGGGGGAGGGTGGTGGTGTGGATGGTGGTTTAACTGCAATAATAAAGTTGATTGTACATAATAGACGACGACTGGAAAGGCTAGCTCATAATCCGTTAAAAAAATACCTATATCCAACCTCTGCAGCAAAGATTGAAAAAAAATGGATCGAATTTCTGTTATACTGTACTTGTCTTTACGACGCCTAAGGGAATAGAAACTTGTGAAACAGAGATTGTAATGTTCCATTTATCGCAGATCAAAACATTTGTATAAAAGTATATTAAATCTATCAAAATAGTATTTTTTTTAAAAAAATCGGCCTGTCTTCAACATTATGATGCTGTACTCGAGCTGTTCAACCGGTTTTCAGCTATTAAAAACAATTATCGTAGGAGGAGATATGAATGCGAAGCATCCTCGTATTATTGTGTGCGGGTATTTTTTAAGATTGACATCCATTAGACAGTGTATACCACAACCACGAAACACCTCTATTTGGGGCAAATCGTTGAACCTAAATCCGTTTTAATTGTCAATAACTAATCATTTAACTCAATTTAATTAGTAAATAGGGTTATATCAGATGGTTAAAATGTGTACCAAAAGTACGAACCAACTTTATATACCATCGAGTAAAAATTCTAGAAATAAACCGCGATTTATCGAATTTTGCCCTTACGTAAATTTATATATAGATGCCTTTAATATATTATAACCATCCATACAAGTCCGATAAAAGTATGAAGAGTGAGGGCGCACTTTATTTTATGGAAGGTAATTTTTATTTGTATATTTTTAAACACATATCTGTAAATATTTTAGTTTATACTTGGGTTTTCTTTATTTTATGATATAATTTATTGTAAACTATACTTAAATTATAGCTTGTCAATGTATTTTTCAACGGGCGCTTACGGCGTCTCGTAAATTCAGTCACGCTTCGTCGCATTCGCTGTACAGAATAATACGACATGAGGCGGTTATAAATTGGGTATAAAAGTCTAATTTTCTCGTAAAATCCCATGTTTTGCAAGACGAAACATCAAGAAATATTATTACCAATATACATTGGACCTACGGATGACATTTTATTAGGGTACGTTCTTATACCATGATGAGGGTGATTTTTTACCAGACTAAAAACTGTATCGCGGAAGTTATTTTTAAAAGATGCTAAATAATGTATTAATTATATCAATTAGGATGGTATTTATTTGAATAAACGCCCAACACCTCCCCAATAAAACATCACTTAGAATAATAATCACCCAAGCATTTCAATAATGGTAACCGACCGAAAAACCTCTAAGCCAGAACGTCCTTCTAAAACCATCTTAACCGAGTCATTCCGAGAACCATCGCGATGCATCGTCGCGAAGCGACCTCATAGTATTTAAAATATACAATATAATTATTATACAATTAAATAAATTAACACTATTTAATCTAGTACTACTGACTAAATAATCATCATCACTACTTCAACTGTCCGTACACTATTTTCGTCCTAATTTTCTGAATTGTCCATCTAATATTCTAGAATAAATTATTAAAAAGTATTAAACGTGAGATTCGTTCGCTTCTATTCAGTTTAGGTTGGGAATCAGAAGAAGTCATGATTCAGGAATAATTTCAGTTATTTGAAGCTATTCCAACTGTGTATCATAAAGTATCCTCGTTCTGAGTTTTAACTACATTCAGCTGACTACAATTCTTCTGATTTTCGGATCCTTTTTTTCTTCCTAGCAATATTGAAAAAATCTAGTAGAATTAGAAAGGAAAAGACTAATTGAAGAGTGTTATCTAGGATGGTAAGATAAAAGTTTAAATGAGCTTTAAATAAACTTTAAAGTAGTGAGCAGTAAATAAGGACAAAATTTATGTTAATTAGTTTTAAAAATGAAATAAAAGATAGTAAATAAAAATTAAATCATGTAATATATTTTTAATTTCGTTGAATATTAAGTACTTCATTTTGTAAATAATAATAATGTTCTTTGTGATAGCCTATTTTGTATATTTATAATAAATTTAGCTCTGCTGTCGCTTTGTATTCTATTTTTATACTGAAATAAATATATTCTTGATTTCTTATTATTATCACAGATGAGAAAATATCGGGTGTTGCCGATGCAATGGCGATTTAACGGCACCATGTTGGCTTTTCTGTTGCTCGTCTCTGTCGTCTCTGTTGTCATTATGCTGGAGTTCGAACTTACAGTCAATAAGAACAGCTGGCACAAGTATTTTATTTGGGATCATCATCGACGGTAAGTTATTTTGATATTTTTCTCTCCTAAACTTTAAAGTTATATTATCCACATGAAAAATTAATTTTATAGTATTTTTTATGTCATTTTAATGTCATGTAACAATAAAAAAAAAAAAAAAAGGAAACTCGAACGCAAATATCGCCAATCGCTGCCAGACAATTGGTTTTTGGTTGAATTTTACCGTTGTGATTTTATAAGTGAAAATAAGTCTAATAGTTTACATGTTTTTGTGGGACAATACATCTTTTATTGTGAATATAATAACAAACATAAGCAACCGACCGGTACCCAAGCCAATAATACATATCTGGTATCATCTTTGTAACACAGAAATATTATCTAATATTTAATTAAACAATGAAAAAGTATTCTATAGACATATAACATTATTATCGTAATCGTATTAAACAGATTTAAAATACCTTAAAACATTTACAATACTAAATTAGGAAATTCTGATGAATTTGGAATTACAAATGTGAATTGTAAAGTAAGCCACGGTAGCATTTCTTTTAAATTACAATTAATAACTAACATCAGTATAAAATTAATCTATTTATTTATGAAAATATTACATGAAAGTTCAAATTGCGTCTATTAACATAACATTTAGAGTAGCCTATAACGAATAGATAAATACAACCACCATCGGAACATTTTAAATTGTGTTTTTTAGGCCTATACTCTATCGTCATTATTTATTTACATATTATTTTGTTTTAACTTTTAGTGTAATCAACGGAACACAAGCAAAATGTACTGAAGGAAACAATGTGTGTAATAAAACAAATGACAACATAAGTGTACCTTCACCAACACAAGCGAAATGTACTGAAGTCGATTATATTGTGTTTCTAAAAACACACAAGACAGCCAGCACAACTCTTGCCTCCATTCTCGAGCGATTTGGCTACATCAGAAATCTACTTTTTGCCGTTAGTAAAAGTGGACACGCTTTTTCTAGTTCAAAATTGTTCAACCGCAATATGCTACCTTCACTCTCCTCTCTTAACTCTAAAGGTTTAAACGCATCATCTAAGCGAACTGGATATCATCTACTTACTAACCACGTACGATACAACCGTCCAGAAATGGACGCTGTGATCCACGATGCCAAGTACACTACGATCATTCGCGAACCTGTCGCAAATTTCGAATCAGCTTTTGGTTATTTTGAAATAGCTAAGCATCTTGGATTAACAAGTCATAAGAATCCTATTGAAACTTTCATGAAAACACCGAAGTTATTTCTCGACAAACATTTCTACCAGTGGAAAAGAGCTAAAAACGGCCAATTATTTGACCTTGGCCTAGAGCATGAATCATTTGATGACTACTACACTGTCAAGTATAAGATTCTGCAACTGGACTCGGAATTTGATTTAGTTCTTATTACTGAATATTTTGATGAATCTTTGATATTGTTGAAAAAGTTGATGTGTTGGAGTTTTGAAGATATTCTCTACGTTTCTAACGGAATACGAAGCGCTAGTCATCGATACGCCCTCAACGATGAACTTCGAGCAAAAATACGCGAATGGAATAGTGCTGACGTCATGTTGTATACACATTTTAATGAAACATTATGGAAAAAAATTAAAGAATATGAAGGAAATTTCGACAAAGATCTCGCCGAGTTCCGATCACGGCAACAACAAGCTATGAACAAATGTATTGACGATGAACGACTTAACAAGAACGACAGACGAGAAGTTAAATATGTCCTAAAACCTAACATGAAAAAGTCCATTTTCTGTCAAAATTTGCTAAGAGATGATGTAGCATATACTAATTTGATTAGAAACAAAATGAAGCAATATGGCCTGTATTTATCCTCCTCACCCAAGAAAAGTGTTCCCATTCTTCCGAGGGCACGAAAGCCACATTCTTCTTCACGTCGTAGGCATAGGCCTTAACGACCTGTTAGAAAAAATTAAAAATATGTGTTTGTTAAAATTTCAGTAGTAGGCCATTGTTTATCAACATATGAGTTGGACAGTGGTGTAATTTTAATTCAAACTTTTCTTAACATTAACGTGTTCCTTACACTCTCTTGACGATGGCTACCCAAAAATCAACTCGAACATATCAAAATCGATGATGCAAATACTGCTAATATTCGTCACCATCAATTAACTAATTAATCGGTGAATGTTCAATGTCATTTGGAAAAGTCGTCCGTTTCATTACGCTGTTGATCCGTTTTTAAAACGTCATACTTATTAATAAATGTCACATCTCTACAATTTTCAAAAAGGATTTGTTAGTTAAAAGTTAAATATTGAGGGTGTGAAATCTGTCTGTGTTTCGCTATTGTACAATATTATGATAATAATGATAATAATCTCAATTAATAACTTAACTATGGTATATAATTTTGCATATAATGTTTTGTAAATTGACTTATAATAATTAATGTTTATAGTATATATGTAACTGTTAAATAATAAAAAAAAGATGTACAGTTTTAACTGTGGCGCAGTGATTAGAGCATTGAACTTGCAATCGGTTCAAGCCCCGGCCCGGTCACTGCAGTGTTGAGTCCTTGAGCAAGATTCTTTATCCACATTGTTCCTCCCCACCCAGGTGATAGAAATGGGTACCGGTATGTAAAAAGTACTGGGAAGGTAAATCAGACTCGTTTGTGCGGGAGGAGTGGCGTACCCCCCACAAACATACACACTTAGTGGAGTCTGGCCCAAACGCTAAAGAAATGGAGATGGGCACCACGGCCGTTAGCATTAGCTAAGGTTTCGACTTTACCTTTTAAATAGTCTAGCCTGTGTTTCGACCTAATTTTTACTCGGGGTACCCGAGTCTAGGACTCGCTCATCTTCTCCTCTTCCTCCTCTTCCATCTGGACACTATTGAGTCAACTTTCAAGTCCTACTAGTTCTTTACGCGTCGTCTGACGGCTCTGAAACATGGCATGCATATACTAGGGTAATAGGTGAAAAGGTATAAAGAGAATATTTTCGTACTTCAACCGGATGCAGAATTATGACGTCTAAACATGGTACCAATCGAAAAAAATGCGATTTATAAAGTACTACTCTTCTCTCGTATTCGTTGTAGTATTGAGCTGGGAGACCTCAATTTGAAACCGGATGCAGTCATACGACGTCTCGAAGTAAACGAAGCTGTAATGACGTCATAAGACGGAATGTAACGTCTCATACACATCAATAACTTCGCTACCAAATACGGCTATATTCCGAAAAGTTACGTCACATAACCGAAAATGGCATAATTACGGTAAATTATGAAATCTCAAAGTGATTTTCTTTTCAAAGATACCAAACACGTCTACAATCCGAAGATTTTCGTAAACCGGAAGCATCATTTTATCATTTCCAAAAATGCGGGGCATATATTTAACAATTTCAAAAAGGTGCGAGGCATATCTTAACGTGCTATTATGCTATATTATAGGCATAATAATCAATTATTTATATTTGTATAATAGGCCTAGTGTATCTAAATAGATTCAATACACTCAATTCAATACATTCGATCAAAACATATCTCATAATGCAACGCGCTTATTTGGCTACTCTGTATGCATACTCATAAAACTTCCTCGCGATCTGTGTGAAAACACCTTCTCAACCGTGAAGAGTTGTAAACAATCCTAATTAGCATCATGCATAATGTATACTCATGGTTTGAAATCTTTGTTTACTTTCGCTCGCGACGATTTTTCAGACGAAATGTAATCAAATTAATTTAGTTTTTAATTACGTAAAATTGTTGTTTTTGAGTCGAATTTTCGACTTAAAGTGAACAACTTTAATATTACTTTGATATGGCCAATTTAAATTTAGAATATTTTGACCTTCATTTTTTTGTGTTTCAAGGGACAATACATCTTTAATGAAAGAATCACATAAAAAGTAACAAATAAATCCTTAAATTAATGATTTTACAGGCGTGTTCGCGAATTTCACGCATGTTCAATATTTTTGTTTCTACGATAGTAGATGACTAAAACTCAGTGGAATCCGTCAATTTCTCATGCATTTATTGGTAAAAAACACGTTTTATTTCAATACATTTGTTAATCTGTCAATAAAAATACTGTAATAATGTTACTGCTGATAGGCCTACTGTTCTGTTTTCAAAGAATAATAATCGATCCTAAATCAACATCACTACCTAGCCTAGACATCCTACTAAGGATATTATGATGAATTGTTCTATTTTATTCTTTAAAGGGTTAACGAAACACAAATCTCCCCGTGTTCGTGTTATTTTTCGTTTATTACATTATATGCAATAAGTGATAACAATGGCGGAACAAATATGAACATAACTAGAACTCAGTCCGTGACTAATTTCCATTGAAATTGAGGCCTTAGGCCTACTACTGCTAGATTTCTAAATGTATAGAAGCTTGTATGAGCAAACTCGAGTTGCCGGGTGTTGTATGCACTTTTTTCTTTGCTATATTTTGAAATAAGAGTATTTTTCGAAAAGTTCTTCCAACTAATATTTTCAACATTTCAAGGTAGGCCTACTATGTATTTCTTTTATTTGTTTGGTATTATCTTGGAAATCGGATTGGTCTGTCCAGTAATGTTCGATGGCTACAATAAATGCGCTTGTTATAGTAATAATTACCGAATTAATACTAGGCCTACACCCCAAGTATAATGCCCGATAGTGTAGGCCTACATTAAGTGAAAAAACGTGCCCACAGATGGTTCTCGAATACATATAATAGTGATTTCAGCGTTAAATAACTGGCGACTTCAAATGTACACAAACTGAATTTGTATTTTGTATGTAACATTATGGTTGATGGATGGGAAGAGGATGGGTGCAAAAACGAACAATTTTTTAATGTATTCTTTATCCATTTAGTAACGAAAGATTAATTGTTTTTATGTTTTACAAATAATATACACTAAATTAAACACAGTAAAACATTGCGATTTTTAAATCGCAATGTTTAAAATACTTTGTTGAAACTGTCACCGTCGATTGAAATAGTACAGTACATGTAACGATACATCACTAATACGAACTGTCAGTAATAAAGTAAACAAAAATCGTAAATTCGCTTTAATCGTCAATAGATAATTATCTAACTCAACTTAATTAGTAGGCCTAATGGTTTTCAATTGTTTCTGAGAGCCAATTCATACTTAAGTTGGTTCCTAACAATCAAAGTGTTTCGCGTTTAGGGCATGTGATCCTTCGTAGTAGGCCTATCCTCTACAGGCTTTACAACGCTACTCATGCCAGTGAGGGGGAGGGTGGTGGTGTGGATGGTGGTTTAACTGCAATAATAAAGTTGATTGTACATAATAGACGACGACTGGAAAGGCTAGCTCATAATCCGTTAAAAAAATACCTATATCCAACCTCTGCAGCAAAGATTGAAAAAAAATGGATCGAATTTCTGTTATACTGTACTTGTCTTTACGACGCCTAAGGGAATAGAAACTTGTGAAACAGAGATTGTAATGTTCCATTTATCGCAGATCAAAACATTTGTATAAAAGTATATTAAATCTATCAAAATAGTATTTTTTTTAAAAAATCGGCCTGTCTTCAACATTATGATGCTGTACTCGAGCTGTTCAACCGGTTTTCAGCTATTAAAAACAATTATCGTAGGAGGAGATATGAATGCGAAGCATCCTCGTATTATTGTGTGCGGGTATTTTTTAAGATTGACATCCATTAGACAGTGTATACCACAACCACGAAACACCTCTATTTGGGGCAAATCGTTGAACCTAAATCCGTTTTAATTGTCAATAACTAATCATTTAACTCAATTTAATTAGTAAACAGGGTTATATCAGATGGTTAAAATGTGTACCAAAAGTACGAACCAACTTTATATACCATCGAGTAAAAATTCTAGAAATAAACCGCGATTTATCGAATTTTGCCCTTACGTAAATTTATATATAGATGCCTTTAATATATTATAACCATCCATACAAGTCCGATAAAAGTATGAAGAGTGAGGGCGCACTTTATTTTATGGAAGGTAATTTTTATTTGTATATTTTTAAACACATATCTGTAAATATTTTAGTTTATACTTGGGTTTTCTTTATTTTATGATATAATTTATTGTAAACTATACTTAAATTATAGCTTGTCAATGTATTTTTCAACGGGCGCTTACGGCGTCTCGTAAATTCAGTCACGCTTCGTCGCATTCGCTGTACAGAATAATACGACATGAGGCGGTTATAAATTGGGTATAAAAGTCTAATTTTCTCGTAAAATCCCATGTTTTGCAAGACGAAACATCAAGAAATATTATTACCAATATACATTGGACCTACGGATGACATTTTATTAGGGTACGTTCTTATACCATGATGAGGGTGATTTTTTAACAGACTAAAAACTGTATCGCGGAAGTTATTTTTAAAAGATGCTAAATAATGTATTAATTATATCAATTAGGATGGTATTTATTTGAATAAACGCCCAACACCTCCCCAATAAAACATCACTTAGAATAATATAATCACCCAAGCATTTCAATAATGGTAACCGACCGAAAAACCTCTAAGCCAGAACGTCCTTCTAAAACCATCTTAACCGAGTCATTCCGAGAACCATCGCGATGCATCGTCGCGAAGCGACCTCATAGTATTTAAAATATACAATATAATTATTATACAATTAAATGAATTAACACTATTTAATCTAGTACTACTGACTAAATAATCATCATCACTACTTCAACTGTCCTGAACTGTACACTATTTTCGTCCTAATTTTCTGAATTGTCCATCTAATATTCTAGAATAAACTATTAAAAAGTATTAAACGTGAGATTCGTTCGCTTCTATTCAGTTTAGGTTGGGAATCAGAAGAAGTCATGATTCGGGAATAATTTAAGTTATTTGAAGCTATTCCAACTGTGTATCATAAAGTATCCTTGCCGTTCTGAGTTTTAACTACATTCAGCTGACTACAATTCTTCTGATTTTCGGAACCTTTTTTTCTTCCTAGCATTATTGAAAAAAGAAGAGTTTTATCTGGGATGGTAAGATAAAAGTTTAAATGAGCTTTAAATAAACTTTAAAGTAGTGAGCAGTAAATAAGGACAATATTTTTTTTCGAAATTTATGTTAATTAGTTTTAAAAATGAAATAAAAGATAGTAAATAAAAATTAAATCATGTAATATATTTTTAATTTCGTTGAATATTAAGTACTTCATTTTGTAAATAATAATGTTCTTTGTGATAGCCTATTTTGTATTTGTTTGTATATTTATAATAAATTTAGCTCTGCTGTCGCTTTGTATTCTATTTTTATACTGAAATAAATATATTCTTGATTTCTTATTATTATCACAGATGAGAAAATCTCGGGTGTTGCCGATGCAATGGCGATTTAACGGCACCATGTTGGCTTTTCTGTTGCTCGTCTCTGTCGTCTCTGTTGTCATTATGCTGGAGTTCGAACTTACAGTCAATAAGAACAGCTGGCACATTATTTGGGATCATCATCGACGGTAAGTTATTTTGATATTTTTCTCTCCTAAACTTTAAAGTTATATTATCCACATGAAAAATTAATTTTTATAGTATTTTACATTTTAATGTCATGTAACAATAAAAAAAAAAAAAAGAGGAAACTCGAACGCAAATATCGCCAATCGCTGCCAGACAATTGGTTTTTGGTTGAATTTAACCGTTGTGATTTTATAAGTGAAAATAAGTCTAATAGTTTACATGTTTTTGTGGGACAATACATCTTTTATTGTGAATATAATAACAAACATAAGCAACCGACCGGTACCCAAGCCAATAATACATATCTGGTATCATCTTTGTAACACAGAAATATTATCTAATATTTAATTAAACAATGAAAAAGTATTCTATAGACATATAACATTATTATCGTAATCGTAAGATTTAAAATACCTTAAAACATTTACAATACTAAATTAGGAAATTCTGATGAATTTGGAATTACAAATGTGAATTGTAAAGTAAGCCACGGTAGCATTTCTTTTAAATTACAATTAATAACTAACATCAGTATAAAATTAATCTATTTATTTATGAAAATATTACATGAAAGTTCAAATTGCGTCTATTAACATAACATTTAGAGTAGCCTATAACGAATAGATAAATACAACCACCATCGGAACATTTTAAATTGTGTTTTTTAGGCCTATACTCTATAGTCATTATTTATTTACATATTATTTTGTTTTAACTTTTAGTGTAATCAACGGAACACAAGCAAAATGTACTGATGGAAACAATGTGTGTAATAAAACAAATGACAACATAAGTGTACCTTCACCAACACAAGCGAAATGTACTGAAGTCGATTATATTGTGTTTCTAAAAACACACAAGACAGCCAGCACAACTCTTGCCTCCATTCTCGAGCGATTCGGCTACATCAGAAATCTACTTTTTGCCGTTAGTAAAAGTGGACATATTTTTTCTCTTTCAAATTTGTTCAACCGCAACATGATACCGTCACTCTCCTCTCTAAACTCTAAACGTTTAAACACATCATCTAAGCAAACTGGATATCATCTACTTACTAACCACGTACGATACAACCGTCCAGAAATGGACGCTGTGATCCACGATGCCAAGTACATTACGATCATTCGCGAACCTGTCGCAAATTTCGAATCAGCTTTTGGTTATTTTGAAATAGCTAAACATCTTGGATTAACAAGTCATAAGAATCCTATTGAAACTTTCATGAAAACACCGAAGTTATTTCTCGACAAACATTTCTACCAGTGGAAAAGAGCTAAAAACGGCCAATTATTTGACCTTGGCCTAGAGCATGAATCATTTGATGACTACTACACTGTCAAGTATAAGATTCGGCAACTGGACTCGGAATTTGATTTAGTTCTTATTACTGAATATTTTGATGAATCTTTGATATTGTTGAAGAAGTTGATGTGTTGGAGTTTTGAAGATATTCTCTACGTTTCTAACGTAATACGAAGCGCTAGTCATCGATACGCCCTCAACGATGAACTTCGAGCAAAAATACGCGAATGGAATAGTGCTGACGTCATGTTGTATACACATTTTAATGAAACATTATGGAAAAAAATTAAAGAATATGAAGGAAATTTCGACAAAGATCTCGCCGAGTTCCGATCACGGCAACAACAATCTATGAACAAATGTATTGACGATGAACAACTTAACAAGAACGACAGACGAGAAGTTAAATATGTCCTAAAACCTAACATGACAAAGTCCATTTTCTGTCAAAATTTGCTAAGAGATGATGTAGCATATACTAATTTGATTAGAAACAAAATGAAGCAATATGGCCTGTATTTATCCTCCTCACCCAAGTTAAGTGTTCCCATTCTTCCGAGGGCACGAAAGCCACATTCTTCTTCACGTCGTAGGCATAGGCCTTAACGACCTGTTAGAAAAAATTAAAAATATGTGTTTGTTAAAGACCCCTTCCCTGCAATTTTGGACGTTTTTTGGAAAATAATACATATATATCACTTTAAAAACATTAAACCATGTCATTCCTTGTCTTAAATGTACGTTTTATGGTAAATTATGATAAAAAGTGAGAAACAATGCACTACCTAAGTAGCTCGCGGCGATCGACCTCTCGTGGACGGTCTTAGGCCTAGCCTAGCTAGGCTTAGTTTTGTAGGCCTAGCTGGTAAACATCGGTAACGTACGAACATCGTACGCTAGCTATATACCTAGCCTGACGTTGTATAGTTGCTGCATTAATTGTCTTTCTATTTTTGCCAGACTCCGTTGATACAAGTTGGGGAAAACCCGGTATTTTCACTGAAAAGTTAGGAGTCTTCCATTTGTTTTTGCCTCACGATCGATCGAAAAGTGGGCGAATTACAGGTGAAAAACAAAAATATCAATCCGCGCGCAATGCATTTTGGGATTTATAGCGGGCTGCTATAATGATTAGAATCGACTTATTTTTCACATTTTTAACCGTTTAAAGACGAAACAAATTATCGCAATAGGACCATATAGTATTATTTTTACATTAAATATAGTTTGTGATGTTAAATTAGATCTAAAAAACGTAGGGAAGGGGGCTTTAAAATTTCAGTAGTAGGCCATTGTTTATCAACATATGAGTTGGACAGTGGTGTAATTTTAATTCAAACTTTTCTTAACATTAACGTGTTCCTTACACTCTCTTGACGATGGCTACCCAAAAATCAACTCGAACATATCAAAATCGATGATGCAAATACTGCTAATATTCGTCACCATCAATTAACTAATTAATCGGTGAATGTTCAATGTCATTTGGAAAAGTCGTACGTTTCATTACGCTGTTGATCCGTTTTTAAAACGTCATACTTATTAATAAATGTCACATCTCTACAATTTTCAAAAAGGATTTGTTAATTAAAAGTTAAATATTGAGGGTGTGAAATCTGTATGTGTTTCGCTATTGTACAATATTATGATAATGATAATAATCTCAATTAATAACTTAACTATGGTATATAATTTTGCATATAATGTTTTGTAAATTGACTTATAATAATTAATTTTTATATTATATATGTAACTGTGAAATAATAAAAAAAAAGATGTACAGTTTTAACTGTGGCGCAGTGGTTAGAGCATTGGACTTGCAATCAATAGGTTGCCGGGTCAAGCCCCGGCCCGGTCTCTGCAGTGTTGAGTCCTTGAGCAAGATTCTTTATCCACATTGTTCCTCCCCACCCAGGTGATAGAAATGGGTACCGGTATGTAAAAAGTACTGGGAAGGTAAATCAGACTCGTTTGTGCGGGAGGAGTGGCGTACCCCCCACAAACATACACACTTAGTGGAGTCTGGCCCAAACGCTAAAGAAATGGAGATGGGCACCACGGCCGTTAGCATTAGCTAAGGTTTCGACTTTACCTTTACCTTTTCCTACTAGTTCTTTACGCGTCGTCTGACGGCTCTGAAACATGGCATGCATATACTAGGGTAATAGGTAAAAAGGTATAAAGAGAATATTTTCGTACTTCAACCGGATGCAGAATTATGACGTCTAAACATGGTACCAATCGAAAAAAATGCGATTTATAAAGTACTACTCTCCTCTCTTATTCGTTGTAGTATTGAGCTGGGAGACCTCAATTTGAAACCGGATGCAGTCATACGACGTCTCGAAGCAAAAGAAGCTGTAATGACGTCATAAGATGGAATGTAACATCTCATACACATCAATAACTTCGCTACCAAATACGGCTATATTCCGAAAAGTTACGTCACATAACCGAAAATGGCATAATTACGGTAAATTATGAAATCTCAAAGTGATTTTCTTTTCAAAGATACCAAACACGTCTACAATCCGAAGATTTTCGTAAACCGGAAGCATCATTTTATCATTTCCAAAAATGCGGGGCATATATTTAACAATTTCAAAAAGGTGTGAGGCATATCTTAACGTGCTATTATGCTATATTATAGGCATAATAATCAATTATTTATATTTGTATAATAGGCCTAGCGTATCTAAATAGATTCAATACACTCAACATGTTTATTTTTATGTAATGATTGTTTTTTTCATTCAAGTCATATCATGTCAAATTTTACTTTTACAAAAGTGCCCAAACTCCGTAATTCGGTATGCGCCATATTTTTAAAATCTGAACGACAGTCTTCAACTTTCGATAAACAATAATTGTTATAGCGACACTTATCATCAAATGACTGCCATGTTTGTTGGCATTTCGAGCGTGTTCACTTTACAATTAATTTAACATGTCTCTCGAACATAGCAGAGTGAAAATAATATTTTGTCACACCCCCGTGCCTCGATCCGGTAGACCCGAGAGATGGAAAATCCCTCTTTACTATTTAGCAAGTAGCGGCGGAGTGATTCTGCTCTGAGAGGATTTGGCCTTGTGGCGATTCCCCTCCTATATAGCACGTGGTTTCAGCCGTATCCGGATATTCACCCCCTGGACATTTACCCCCCGGAAAACTACCCCCCGGACAACCACCACCTAGACAACTACCCCCTTAGGACAACTACCCCTTTAGGACAACTACCCCCCCGGACAAATACCCCCCGGACAACTACCCCCTTAGGACAACAACCCCCTTAGGACAACTACCCCCTGGACAATTACCCCCTAGGAACAACCTGACTGACAGTGTATAATAGGTAGTTGACCGGGGGTAGTTATCCTAAGGGGGTAGTTGTCCTAAGGGGGTAGTTGTCCGGGGGGTTGTTATCCTAAGGGGGTAGTTGTCCTAAGGGGGTAGTTGTCCGGGTGGTAAACATCCGGGGGGTAACTGTCTAGGGGGTAGGTGTCCTAGGACCGGTTTCAGCAGCAACGCACAGACTTCTCTCTGAGCGGCGTGCCAAAGACATTTTTGACATTCCATTCTCTAGGAAATCAACACGTGTACCTCTCTCGCAAATAAAATGAACAGCGATGGCCAGGACAAGTTCAATAACTGGCGATGAATGATATGCCGATCAAATAACATGCCGCAAAGAAAAAAAATTGCGAGAGAATTCTGGAGCGCGTGTGAGAAAGACTTACGTCCGACAATCGTAATACTAGGCCTAAAATTAAACTTTAGCTAATATGCTTAGCCCTAATCTAGAGGCCTATGCAGAAAATAATTTCATCAATTTTTATATAATAATAATTGGTGTAATATTTTAATAATGATACACTATTCCTGTTTTAGTAGGCTACGTATATTACGATTTTTATTTATTGTTGTCCATGTACGTACTAATAAACCTGGCGCTAGGTTCCATCGCTTGTATTTGTACTCCAAATTTGATAACTAGCTTTATCGTGTGAATACCACACATTAGAAGTACTGTATACCTCATGAGTACTTTAATGAAAGAATCACATAAAAAGTAACAAATAAATCCTTAAATTAATGATTTTACAGGCGTGTTCGCGAATTTCACGCATGTTCAATATTTTTGTTTCTACGATAGTAGATGACTAAAACTCAGTGGAATCCGTCAATTTCTCGTGCATTTATTGGTGAAAAACACGTTTTATTTCAATATATTTGTTAATCTGTCAATAAAAATACTGTTATAATGTTACTGCTGATAGGCCTACTGTTCTGTTTTCAAAGAATAATAATCGATCCTAAATCAACATCACTACCTAGCCTAGACCTAGGACATCCTACTAAGGATATTATGATGAATTGTTCTATTTCATTCTTTAAAGGGTTAACGAAACCGTGTACAGTATCAACAGTAACATTTTTCCTTACTGACTGACAAAATCTTCACTAAATAATGCGTTAAATATATAGATTCCACAGAGTTTTTAGCCCTCTAATTAATTTTGCTCTTTTGACGTTCCATAGAAACCAAAATATTGAACATTGAGTGTGTGCGAAATTCGCGAACAGTATGCGAGAAAAACATCTGTAAAATCACCAATTTAACGGATTTATTCTTCATTAAAGATGTATTGTCCCTTGAAACACAAAAAAATGAAGGTCAAAATATTCTAAATTTAAATTGGCCATATCAAAGTAATATTAAAGTTATTCACTTTAAGTCGAAAATTCGAGCCAAAAGCAACAAGTTTACGGAATTAACAGGTAAATTAGTTTGATTACATTTCGTCTGGAAAATCGACGAGCGAAAGTAAACAAAGATTTCAAACCACGAGTACGCATTATGCATATGCTAATTAGGATTGTTTACAGCTCGTCACGGTTGAGAAGATATTTTCACACAGATCGTGAGGAAGTTTTATGATTATGCATACAGAGTAGCCAAACAAGCGCGTTTCATTATGGGGTATGTTTTGATCGAAAACTTTGACTGGAAGTCAGAGTTATTTTTTTAACAAAAAAAACGTCTGTATTTCAGTTAAATGATTTTTTTTTCGACAAATTTTTGGTGATAGTTAATAACTATTATGATACTTCAAAATGACCCACCTTTTTTCGAAATCTGTTATTTTTTATTTTTTTGGAATTAGTCAAAGGGACAATACATCTTTAAGGTAGGCCTACTAATTCTAAGGTGTGGTATTCACGATAAAGCATGGTTAACAAATGTCGAGTTAAAATACAAGGCAGGTGCAAAAGGGAACTAGCCTACTAGCGGACCTAGGCCTAGGCTACTACAATTTCGGTGATTTCCTGCCTCGCAATTTTGAGAAATGATTTGAATGATGCCTCGCATTTTTTGATGATGGTAATATGATGCCTCGCATAAATTTGTGACTTGCCGCTCATGCCTCGCTTCCTCGAACTTTGTTACTACCCCTCCTAAACTGCCCTTGAGGAGTGTGATTTACAACACGCTTAAATTTGATAAATTTCTACACACTAACAGCAAACCTACAGCACCCCTGAATGTATTGAGGAGTGCAATTTGTAGCACACCTATCATTTTCAAAAGATAAGGCCTGATTATAATATTTATTTCCATATTACTAATTAGTACGTAAATGAAATGTTCACTTTTAACACACAAAAATAAACCACGTTTCTTGCCCTGAAAAGTATTAAACAAATAGAGAACACAATATGAACCCCTGTATATATATCATATGTTATAAACATTGTACAAATAAATACTGTAGTTGCATAAAACAGAATCAACTACACAAAGAAGAGTGACATGTTTGCAACAAACAATTAATCAAATTAAATATAAAAAGAGATGTATAATTGTTTGAATAAAAAAGCAATGATATGGGCCTGATTTAAAAATAAATAAATAAATTTCTACATTTATCATCAGATAGCAGAAGCCTAAAATACAATATACCTCATCCCCATAAAAACAGAAGATTAATAAAATGAGACTTTAAATAGGCCATTTTTCAGTTTTAATAAAGTTATTTGCTTCTGTAAAAAAAAATGATATTAATAATTTCACTTATAAAAAGACAAAATAAACGTTTAATTTTGACCAAAAACCAGAAACACTAAAAAACAGGCGCAATATCTTCGTGAACTCTGGACGTGTTCTTAGCCACATATTTTAACCAATAGCATTCGTTTTTTTTAATCTGTTAATCAGACACTAGTTTTGTGGAACTTCCGCCACATTTGAAACAAGAATGCGGACGTGTTCTAAACTGTAAAATTTAGCCAATCACTTGATTTCTGTTTCAATAACAAAAAAACACAATTTTTCGTTTAGCCAATCGTATTGCTTGTAGTCAATTACCCTTGAAAACATAGGTCCTTATAAACGCACGAATTTAACAATTTTGATATCAATCAATTTCATTAGTTGAAAAACAAAGATGGCTCGTACTAAGCAAACTGCACGTAAATCTACCGGAGGAAAAGCTCCCCGAAAACAACTTGCAACCAAGGCAGCACGAAAGAGTGCACCAGCCACCGGTGGAGTAAAGAAGCCTCATCGTTACAGGCCTGGAACCGTCGCTCTTCGTGAGATCCGTCGTTACCAGAAGAGCACTGAGCTTCTTATCCGAAAGCTCCCATTCCAACGTCTTGTCCGTGAAATCGCCCAAGATTTCAAGACAGATCTCCGTTTCCAGAGCTCTGCTGTCATGGCTCTTCAAGAGGCTAGCGAAGCATACCTAGTTGGGCTTTTCGAAGATACCAACTTGTGTGCCATCCACGCCAAACGTGTTACCATCATGCCAAAGGACATCCAACTTGCCCGCCGTATCCGTGGAGAACGTGCATAAAGCAAATTCTCCGTTTTCTCAAACCAAAAGGCTCTTTTCAGAGCCACCAAAAGTACAAAAGAGATGAAATTAGCACTTTTCTACTTTATTTGTTGTTTTTTTAATATACCATATAATAATTAATATACATTCATTAATTCAAGCTTAGCATATGTACATTATAATAATCTAATCTGAAAAAACAGGTAAAAATACAGTATCTATATATTAGTATACAGTACTTACTAATTGCACTTTCTTTTCCCATGATTTGTCTATATAAATTATAATTTATAGAGAAGAACATAACACTTTTATGTGTACAGTATTTTTTAAAAACCAATAGATGCACTGATTAAGTTTAAAAATAACATATAGTATAAAACTGACTCCAAGCCATGATTCAACATTTCGACTTTTATTTGATCATCATCAGGAATGTAATACTAAAACATACATAAATAACATACCATATAATATTACTGTATTCAGTATATAAACTGTATATTATAATAATCTAATCTGTATTTCATTGGGTAAAATGATTTGCTTTGTGAAAATACAACCCTTCATTTTGTTCAGGATGAGAATTACATTACTTACCACACATACATTTATTTATTTATTCACTTTCCAGGTATACAAACAGAAAGAAACCAACATTATACAAAAAAAGTGTGGATGGAGTACCCTGAGGATTATTCCTGGAATAAAATAAATGTACTCTGGCTGTGCTCATACGTTATTAAAAACGATTTACAGAGATTTTTTAAACATTTTTTTGTTATATAAAAGACATCAGATTATTTATTACAATAGACACCATATAGTTATGAGGTACGTTTTCAGTTTTTATCCTACCTTTTGTGTTACTTTTCCCATGATTTGTAATTGTTAAATTATAATTTATCAGATTATAGAGAAGAAAATAACACTTTTATGTGTACAGTATTTAAAAAAACCAATAGATGCACTGATTGAGTTTAAAAATAGTAGTATAAAACTGACTCCAAATAACCAAGCCATGATTCAACATTTCAACTTTTATTTGATCATATCAGGAATGTAATACTAACACATACCGTATAATATTACTGTATTCAGTATATAAACTGTACATTATAATAATATCTGTATTTCATTCAGTAAAATGATTTGCCGTGTGAAAATACAACCTTTCATTTTTATCAGGATAAGAATTACATTTTTTACAATTAAATGAATAACGTACCACGCCAATTTATTATTCCAGATAAGAATAAAATAAATGTACTGCCTGTGTTCATACATTATTAAAAACGTTTTACAGAGATTCCATGGTTATACTGTATATAACAAAATTATTTTTTCAGTTGATATTTTATAATATATAAACTGCTTGTACAACAGATTATTTATTACAATAGACACCATTATTATAGTAATTTTCAGTTTTATCCTACCTTTTGTGTTCGTAAAGTACACCATTGTATTGGTGGTAGGTACAAAATAAAGCATGCATACAAATAAAAAGATAAGGTGTTTACTTGTCTTCTTCCCTCCAAATGTTAACAAAGAAAGAACAAGTAAGCTTTTGTTTTGTACATTCAATAAATTGCGCGCAGTCAACAACCAATGAATGCAGTCGACAAGTGAGCCTAACTGGAAAACCTCATTTGCATAAATAATAATAATAATAATAACTTTATTGAACATACGCCTTTAAATCGGCGGCACACGTTCTTCTGGACGGTGCGTTCTTACATACATTACATACATTAAGTTAGCCAGGAGGCTAAATAAAAGTATAAAGAGAAAATAAAAGAAAAAACATTTAAATGAAAGGAAACGAATTGTATAAAAAGAAACTAAAGAGCAAAAAGTACAATACTTAACTTTGATGGAGTGTTATTATTTATTATTAGTATTATTATCAATGTTATTAATATGTTAATTTTAAAGAAAATATTATTAGACCTATTATTAAAAATGTCATTTAATTTAAATATTATATTGTTTATTATTATTTAATTATTTATGTTCTTGTTAATACTGTATATCATTTAAGTATGTTATGAGTTATGATCTTTATTTGTTATTTAGTTAAAGTGGTATTATTTTTATTATTATTTCGATTTTCCTAATTTTAATATTTAATCTTATTTTTAGTGTTTTATTAACCATTTTACCTCCTGATTTAATTGTGTTTTTAAAGTTTTGTAAATATAAGTTTAAAGTCTCCATGCAGCAGTTAAGTGTTGTTTACAATGATGATACAAAATACAGATATAAATAAAAGGCCTAAAATGAACAGAAATTACATTTGCAAAATTAACAAAATTAACAAATTACATTATAAAGTTAAACATAAGAAATAAATGAATGACAAGGCATTTTAAAATCAACTGATACAGTAAAAAAAAATTTACACTATGCAAGTCTTACTCTGCAATACAGAACGGAAATCGGATACAATCTCTAGATCTATTAATTGATAATTGCGGAGCGCTTTTTCCATGCTCTTTTGGCATATATTTTGCAAAATTTATCAAGTATTAGATGGGTTTCTTTACTGAACACATGATAGTCACTTCCAAGTGTTAGGTGTATTTTAACATCAGTATTAGAATTTATGAATAAGTGCCAAATATGATTAAGGTTAGAAGATTGCAATTGTAGTTTTAAACTCATGGTTTCTTCTTTTCTAATGTCGTCGTAAGCAGGACATTCAAATAGGAAGTGTGTTACGTTTTCTATACGTTTCATATTGCATAGACTACATAAACCATCACTTTCAGGTAGCCAATTGCATTTTCTACCTTCTAATGGCAGAGTATTTGTGCGCAGCTTAAATTTGATACTTACCCCTTCAAAATCTGTTTTGTCCAGAAGGTAAGTTTCAAGACAAGGGGTTTTTTTTAAAGATTTGTATTCGTTGAGTGATGATTTTGTATTTAACTCTTGGCTCCAATTAGTAATTGATAAATCAAAGAGAGATTGTTTAAGAGGGCATACCCAATGTGAATTAACAATTTCTTTGTTTTTACGAATATATTCAAATATATCATTTGCATTACCTTTAGTAAATAGGTTTTCTAAGTGATTTACAATCTTATAACTTAATAGATTAAAATTACAGTTTAAGTCAAGCAAAGAAGTAAGTAATAGTTTTGGCCATCGATTGTGATCCATCAATAAAATACGATTGAAAAAATTTATCCTATAATTATCCTGTATAACAGAAATAGGCGACCAGCCAAGTTCGCCGTACAACGCTGTCCGTGGTGTATTACGTGGTGCTTTTAAAATACACCGTGCCATTTGAAGCTGCAATTTTTCAAGTTTATCAACGTCAGAATAACTACCACACCACGTTGAGCAAGCATAATTAATTGACGGTAAAGCGATTACCTTCCATAAAATATCACCGTAGTATATGCGGTTGAAGTTATTACAATTGTCAATAATTGACTTGATATAAGCAATTAGGCGATTTCCCTTTTTAATTAAATTTTCAAAATGAACATGATCATTTAGATTACGTGATATAAAAACACCTAAATACTTATAAGTATCGACTTCTGAAATGCCATAATCTCCTAACTTCCATATCTTATTTTTATCAGTTCGCTTGCCGATTATCATAATGTTTGATTTTTCATAATTGAATTTTAGTTTCCAAACTTTGGCAAATTGGGTTGCAATATCCAACATTTTTTTCATTTCATGTTCATTGTCTGCAATAAGAACAACATCATCAGCCCAAAAAATTCCTCCTAGCCAGATATCATTAATTCGTACTCCAATATTATGGGATTTCAGAAGTTTTGTAAACTCGTGTATAAAAATGCAAAAAAGTACAGGTGAGAGTACACACCCTTGCTTTACACCTTGTTCGATATTAAAATAATCTGTACATATATCCCCAAACTTTACATGACCTCGTACATTTGTGTAAAGTGCATCAATAATTTTCCAGACGCGGCCTCTAATGCCTGAAGTCCAGGCTGCTGTTAATAGGCCATCTCTCCACACGGTATCAAACGCCTTTCGGAAGTCCAGGAAGGCTAAATGTGTTGTCTTTCCCTCTTTTCGACGACATGCGACAACACTTTTTAGAGTGAATATATGGTCTTCACATCTGTGTCCTGATCTAAAACCTCCCTGGACCTCCGAAAGTACATCGTTGTTTTCAAGATAGTGGGATATATTTTTTGCCACTATTCTATTAAAGACCTTTGAAACGCATGAGTTTAGAGAGATTCCTCTATAATTGTTTAGGTCTTTACGATCTCCTTTTTTAAAAATTGGACATATAATGCTAGTGTTCCATTCAGATGGTATTTTTTCAAGTATAATTATTCTCTTAAATAGTTTTAGCAATGAGTTGTTTAGTACGTCTCCCCCGTTTTTTATTAGTTCATTGGTAATGTAGTCGGGTCCTGGAGCTTTATTATTTTTTGCAAGTGAAATAGATTCGGCAACAATCTCATAATTAATTTCTATGTCATATAAGTAATTTTCTCTATTGTCTATGGATATGTCATCATTTTCATAATTGATTCTAATTTGTTCAACCGACTTCTTGGTTCTAAAAAAATTGTAATCACACATATCCTGATCCATTTTACCTAGGGTTTCCCAGTATTGTTTGATTGTTTGGCTTATTAACTTTTTATCCGAAACAGTATTATTGGTACCTGGTACCTTGATACAACCTATCACTTTGTTTTTATCGTGTTTACCACCTCTTAAAGATTTCCAAAAGTCTTTGCATGAGGGACCACCTTTATTGGCAATATCAACAGACCGTTTCACATTTGTTTTCAAGATCTTTTGCTTAATTAAACACTTGGCATTAGTACGTTTTTCTTGGTACGAAAGCCATAGCAATTTACGTTTGTTTTCATCGTTATCTTTAGATTTAATGCATTGTCTATGGAGTTTAGCTGCTTTTTTCCTATCTCTGATAGCAGTGCCTATTTCTTTATCAAACCATGGTTTGCTTTTAGTCTTAGTTTCTTTAACGCCTATACCATTGGTTGCTGCGAATATTATAATATTTTTCCAGGATTCCCAGAGGGCATCAATATCTTCAAATGAACTAGCATCCCAATTATTAAGTTTATTTTGTAAAATATGTTGATATTGTGAAAAATCTTGGTCATATTTAATATCCCATAGTTTGAGTTTCGGTGGTGTGGCTGTACTAGTTTTATTGTGTTGAACATTAATTGTTAACATTAGAACATTGTGATCACTACCTAGGCCATATTCTCTTTCTTCGTCTATTAAAAGGTTATCAACAAAATTAATTAAATCTTTTGAGCACAAAAAATAGTCTATTGTGCTTTGTTTATCGGCCCTTGACCACGTTATTTTGCCATTACAGAGGATTGTAGAGTTTAATATTGTTAGGCCTGCATTGTCTTTAAATTCTAATAAGCGTTGACCATTAGAGTTTAATGTAGGATCCCCATTATCTATTTCTCTGCCAATCCTTGCATTAAAATCGCCCATCATAAGAATATGGGGATCATCTTGTTCGTTAAAACTTTCTATCTTAATTTGTTCTGAGAGCAACTGATTATATAATTCATCGGTTACTTCTACGTTAGCGCCTTCGACAGGAAAATAAGCAATGGCGATATACATAGAATTATTACAGTCCAATCGAACCTTTACCCACAATCTTTCATATTTATCGGACAGACTATCAAACACATTGTCATCTAATATTTTAACATTGTTTGAAATGTAGATACCTACACCACCCCCACCCCTATCAATTCTGTTTTTACCAATCCAACGATAATTATCAATATTAACATTCAGTTCATTTTTCAAAAACGTTTCAACAACTCCAAACATTTGAATGTTATTATCGTTAAGAAATTTAGGTATCTCATATAACTTTGATCTTAATCTATTTACATTATTAAATGCTATCTTAATTTCGGTGGCGTTTGTGTCGCCGTTACCTGTTTGAGTTTTACGTCCTCTTCTGTGGCGATTTCTTTTATGCTTTTTATAGTATGGCATTTGCACGGATTGTTTGTTTAGCTGAGTACAGTTTGGCTCATTGTTCTGGGTAATATGGGGTTCGTTAATAAGTCTCTTATCAAGCGAATGTTCCATTAATGTTGTTGGTTCTGAGAGTTCTGCATTGCAGGCAAATTCCTATGTGCCGCGGTGATTGACTTGAGAGTCGTGCTTGTAGGAGTAAGGTCGGTTGTTTCTGTACTTGGTTGAACGTTGTCGCCATTTCGATGTGGAAACATTAAGGTTGTCTCTTTTGTCGTTGAAGAATTGTGGCTGATAGTAGCACTCCCATGTGTAATGGTTGTTCAGACCACATAGTTCGCAGTGTCTTGGATATGTCTTCTTAGGTTGTTTTTTAAGATGACGGTTGGTTGGTTTTACGGCGATAGCAGGGATAATAGCGTGTGAAGCATTAATATTGTGTAGCAACGCTCGTGTTCCTTGTTTGGAAAGATGTAACCCTCCCTTATTAAGGTTGTTTTGGGCTATGTCACCGTTTCTTAAGAGTAATGATTCATCATTATCTATCATGATACAGTTTTCGGTTCTTGAAATATTCCGTATAGATTCATTTAACCTGATAACTCGTTTTTGGTTTTCCAAGTCGTCGAGTCTAGGACACACGGTGGAAAGAACAATCTTGGACTTCGGAGATTTTTTCTTTAAGTCTTTAACCATACCTTCGTATGCGGCAATTCCAGATATCAGCTTTTCATCAGATGTGCAGTTGTTTGTCCCTACATGGATAACGACAGATTCAAACGCGTTTGAGTTAATTGCATTGTTTAACTTCCCGTTTACATCATGAATTGTTCCGCCGCGTAGACAATCGACTTTTGTTTTATACAGTCCTCGTTCATTAATGTCTCTGATCATTGAATCTCCGATTAAAAGAGTGGTATAATTTGACTTAATTGTAGCTTGGTCCTTTGAAAATCGATTCGTATGTGTAGAATTCCTATCAGAAGCAGTAACATTAACATTTGAAGATGTACTTTCATTCAATGGTGGCTTGGAGATAGCGTTGGTTGTCGTATGTTGCTTGTTTGTTGAGACCCTTTTCAATTCGTCTTGTAGAGTTTCTATTTCCAGAGATTGTTTGCAAACGACATCGTTTAAAAGCACAATCTCCTTGTTCAAATCGTTTATCATTGATTCATGATCAAAGTTCAGTCTAAGGATTTTTTTATTGTCCTAGGTATGTCTTTGCATAGTGGACATATCCACACTTTAGGGTTTGATGTTGTTTTAATGTTTAGGCACATCTTATGGAAGCGTTCTTGGCATAGAGCACATTCAATAGGCTTTCCTTTGTCCATGTGCTGGTAATTGCAACCTTCTATTCATTGAATTCGTGACAGCGTCACTTGGGATGCAATAGGTTTGCTAGTAGCAGTATCATAACTAGTGGTTGGAATATCTTCTATAGTTAGTGCCAAATCTTGATCCTTTGATTGAATCTCATTTTCAGTCTCCATTGTGATTGAGAGATTGTTTAAAAATTGGCGGCAAGCCTAGAACAATGGATTTCTTACCTCCTATTTTCCAGTAGTTGTGAGAACAGATTTCTATTCAAGAACTTCTGTTGCATTAGCGATTCAATAAATATACAAAATATTACGTCTGAATTTACCCAGTTTGACGGGAAAGAAAACAAACTATACCCGACAACAAAAGAAAAAATATCCGTAGAGGTTCGAACCCAATACTGAGAGCACTCAAACCTGAGCATTACCCGTTACGCCACAAATCAGTACATATCAAAGTCAATAAATACACTGGGCGATATGAAAATCATCACTTGATTACTTTACTCGTTTCGTATCGTAGTTGCTAAAATCATGCCACCAAAAACTTCAGGAAAAGCTGCCAAGAAAGCCGGTAAGGCTAAAGCTGTAAGAGCTACTGACAAGAAGAGAAAACGTAAGCGAAAAGAAAGCTACAGCATCTACATCTACAAGGTGTTGAAGCAAGTTCACCCAGACACTAGCATCTCCAGCAGAGCCATGGGAATCATGAACAGTTTCGTCAACGACATCTTCGAACGTATTGCAGGAGAAGCATCTCGTCTTGCTCACTACAACAAGAAATCTACCATCACTAGTAGGGAAGTCCAGACCGCTGTCCGTCTATTGCTTCCTGGTGAATTGGCTAAGCATGCTGTATCTGAGGGTACCAAGGCTGTCACCAAATACACCAGCTCCAAGTAAACATCATTTTGCTGAAATATCAAACCAAACGGCTCTTTTCAGAGCCACCACATGTTCCAAAAGAGATTTTATTAGCTTGTGATTCATTTTTGTCATTTATATTATTATTATTTATATTATTTGCAAAATATACCAGCCTTTTAGTTTGGTCTAAAGATTAGAAATAATCCACAAAATCTATTCTTAATCCTTTATTTTTGTGTATAGTTTCTTTAACGAATAAAGAATTCTGTTGAATTTGTAATGCGCCAATTCCAGCAGTAAGTGATCAAGGCAGATTTAAAGGCGATGTTAGAAGAACATGACCTAATAGAGGCGGGTAGGTCTTTCCATAAGCAAGAGGCAGCAGAAGTAAAGGTGCTTAGGCCATACGTTTTAGTGTTACTAGTCGGAATGGAAATATTATACTGTATCAGACCAAAAAGTATGGTATTAAATGGCAGCTCATGTGTTAAATGGGAATTGTACTAAACACTCTGTTTAGTAGAACTTATTTAATGAGTCTGGATTTGATCCATGATCTTTAAGTGTCTTACTGTATCGGTGAACCTGGTGAAAAGTTAGTGAGAATAAGAAAAGGCTGATGCAAACATCATGTCTTATTCAACGTTAGCAAACCATTTGGATGCCATTTTTTTATATTAAAAAAAAAACTATCAACCGAAACCCTAGTACTGTATTCAGAACAGATTTTTGGTTACTTACTGAAAAATGTTGACTAACATTATAACATATAAATTCAAAGATCTGGAGAAAAAAAAAACAGTACAGTAATTGGATCTCAATAAAAATAAAGTATTAAATGAGAAAAAAACAACTAGAAAGAAGTTCCAAGCTTTGGAAATGTATTTGGTACCCAAGTTGTACCCAATTAAATAGAAATATCCCGAATATAATATTTAGTCAAAAATGTATAGTGGATGAGATTAGTACAACTGTGTTCAAGTCACTGATATTATTGACTCAAAACTAAACAGAAAAACTGACATATATTTTTCAATTTCTATTCGGTATCTAAGTATATAATAATGACTTTGTTATATTAACATTTGTTATTAAAAAATATTTATAATTTTTTGCCAATTTCATTATTTTGTGAAATAAATATGTTTTTCAAAACACAAACTTACATGTTGACTGTATATATGTTTGTAACCAAGCCGAATATTCGGTTAAAAACTCGGATATATAAAAAGAATGTATTGCAATTTATTTTTACTTCAACAAGAACAAAAAAATATGAATATCAATTGATTATTTTAGCAACAATTAGGCCAATAACAAACACAATTTTTGTAAAAATCATTTTAAACATTACAACACAAAAAGGCGGTCGGGGAAGCAACACGGTTGCTTTAGTATAGGTCCGCAACATCAATATAAATCTAGCTTTCAATTTTGAACTTTTATCATAATATTTTAACCTGCTATTTGATTCGTGCTCAAGTGTGTTACTTATCTAAGATGGCTGACAAAACTAAAACTAAGAAGGCTGCAGCTAAGAAGCCTGCTGCTCACCCAACTTACATCGACATGATTTCGGCAGCAATCGGTGCTTTGAAGGAAAGAAACGGTTCATCTCGTCAGGCTATTGCTAAGTACATTCTAGCCAACTACAAAGTCGATCCTGCCAACATGAAAACCCATCTCCGTATGGCGCTGAAACGCGGAGTCGAGAGCAACAAACTAGTCCAACCTAAGGGTACTGGAGCCAGTGGTTCATTCAAGCTAAATCAGGCTGCAGCAAAAGCTGATGCGACTGCAAAGGCAAAGAAAGAAAAAGCTAAGAAGAAGGCAGCTGCAGATAAGGAGAAAAAAGCAACAAAGACCAAAAAACCAGCTGCAAAGAAGGCAAAGAAACCAGCTGCAAAGAAGGCTACTAAGTCACCTAAAAAGGCAAAGAAGTCGGAGAAAAAGAAGCCATCTGCTAAGCCTAAGAAGGCTAAATCTCCTGCAAAGAAGCCAAAGACCAAGAAGCCAAAAGCTAAAAAGGCTTCAAAATCACCAAAGAAGGCAGCTGCAAAGAAGTAAAATATTTACAACCAAAATCCAAACCAAACGGCTCTTTTCAGAGCCACCAAATATCCTAAAGAGATTTGATTGCTTTCACGTGAACATAATATTACAGTTATGTATAAAAGATGATTCCTGATTATATAGCATATTAATTAAAACATTGCTTATCAAAGCATGGTTGAAGGAGGTGGAAAATAATCAATTCATATTTTATTATGTTTAAAGACACCTTCCCTACGTTTTAGATCTAATTTAAGATCACAAACTATATTTAATGTAAAAATAATACTATATAGTTCTATCTATTTATAGATAACTTTTTTCATCTTTAAATGGTTAAAAATTTGAAAAATAAGTCGATTCTAATAATTATAGCGGCCCGCTATAAATCACAAAATGCATTGCGCGCGGATTGATATTTTTATTTTTCTTCTGTAATTCACGCACTTTTCGATCGTGAGGCCAAAACAAATGGAAGACTCCTAACTTTTCAGTGAAAATACCGGGTTTTTTTCCCAATTTGTATCAACGGAGTCTGGCAAAAATAGAAAGACAATTAATGCAGCAACAGGCTAGGTATAGCTAGCGTACAATGTTCGTACGTTACCGATGTTTACCAGCTAGGCCTACAAAACTAAGCCTAGCTGCTAGGCTAGGCCTAAAGACCGTCCACGAGAGGTCATTCGACGCGAGCTAATTAGGTAGTGCATTGTTTCTCACTTTTTTTTACCATAAAACGTACATTTAAGACAAGAAATGACCTGGTTTAAAGTGTTTAAAGTAATAATTATATATGTATTATTTTTACAAAACGTCACAAATGGTAGGGAAGGTGTCTTTAATATCTTGAGATGCTTTGATTGAGTGCATTCCACTAATTAAATGCAACTGGTGTTGATTATCAATGAATCGATTTGCCCTCCTACGTTGTTTTTAGGTTCGATTTCATAGCTATTCCTTTCACCTTATACAGACGGGTATAATTTGATTGTAAATTACTGTATACATAAACGGTATATTTAACGAAAAGTTAAATCTACTGAACAGAATGAACAAAGTTGAACTGGAGGGTCAACTAATATTTTTATCTATGACAATATAAAACAAACGAAAGTGAGGTAACACATGTTATGATTTTTTCAATATTATTTCGAACTTTCTTTGTTCATCTTCCGGAATGCATGACAAAGAAAAAACAACTTTTATTTCACACAAAAATACAAAATCAATTGCTTTTATTGTTTACCATAATATTTGACAAAAAGAAAGAAAGCAAGCAAAAAAGCGCAATTTTTGTATTTCCCACCAAAAAATTAAACACAACGGCTATTGTAGTATATTTTTGCTTCCCAGTACAAAGGTCAACAATAGCTGTATACAGCAGTCGGAATTTACGTCCGCATTGGCTGTATAAGTACGTAAATTTTCGAAGCAATTAGCACATTTCGAATTTGTCTTCGAAGAAAATAACGGAGTATCTACAACATGTCTGGACGTGGTAAAGGAGGAAAAGGACTTGGGAAAGGAGGCGCTAAGCGTCATCGTAAGGTGTTGCGTGATAACATCCAAGGTATCACAAAACCGGCTATCCGTCGTCTTGCTCGCCGTGGTGGTGTCAAGAGAATCTCTGGTCTCATCTACGAAGAAACCCGTGGTGTACTCAAGGTATTCCTTGAGAATGTCATTCGTGATGCTGTAACTTACACTGAGCATGCCAAGAGAAAGACCGTCACCGCCATGGATGTCGTCTACGCCTTAAAGAGACAAGGCCGAACCCTGTACGGATTCGGTGGATAAGTACATTCAATTTCAAACCAAACGGCTCTTTTCAGAGCCACCACATGTACAAAAGAGATTTGTTTGCTAATATGTACAGTATGTCTATTTATTTATAGTATGTACACTACAATCCACCATAACATCTCCTTGTTGTTGCACACATAGCTTATATATTGCTATCCACTATACGAGGAATAAATAAACTAATTTAAGAATGTCATTAGAAAAACCAGCGTTATTGTATTTCTAGTACAGTATTCAAAATCTACACCATTCTCAATCCTGACTGAGGACGATTAAAGTTATTAATGTCTACATAAACGTGGTAGTCAGCCGCAAACTATATCAACATTTTATTTCACCATGCAAACAATATTACATCATGATTCTCAAATTCACATTAGTCGATACAGTTGTTACTGTAATTATAACAAAAATATAACACATTTTTATGAAGCTAAATGTTCATAAAAGAAGGCACATACAGTAATACTGTAATTTCATAAAAATATACCAGTGATATATAACCGTTGTGATTTGTAAATTTGCGCCAAAATAACAAAGAACGCCCACTCAATAGATAAATCACAATAGAAGTGATTACCAACTACAGCGCGGACGACCGTGACTGGTACAGCATTTCGTAGGGCGAACCACAGGCGGCTATATAACACCGGGTACTGTTTGAATCTTCATTATTTTCGAATATCCCGAAAAATACATTTATCAAGTAACAAACATGTCTGGACGTGGCAAAGGAGGAAAAGCTAAAGGAAAGGCCAAGAGCCGGTCAAGCCGTGCTGGACTTCAGTTTCCGGTCGGTCGTGTTCACCGATTCTTGCGAAAAGGTAACTACGCATCCCGTGTCGGTGCTGGTGCCCCAGTCTACATGGCTGCCGTACTCGAATACTTGACTGCTGAAATCTTGGAGTTGGCTGGCAACGCTGCCCGTGATAACAAGAAGAGCAGGATCATCCCTCGTCATCTTCAACTTGCAATCCGTAATGATGAAGAGTTGAAGCGACTTCTCGGAAGTGTGACCATCGCACAGGGAGGTGTACTACCAAACATTCACACCCGATTCTGTAGATGTCAAAAGACTCTCTGTGGAAAACTGTTGCCAGTCTACCAGATACCTATATGACTGTATTAAGTACTTTTAATACACGATATCGCTGTCATAAGATTGTATGTGAAGACATGGTATAATGCTAATAAGATATATGTATACAGCATCCCCACGGGAACCAGGCAATTGGTTGCAAATAAATGTGTTTTTATTATAATGTTTTAATAAACTTTTACTCATAAGTGTAGGCGTAGTAAATTAATTTTTAAAAATACAAAAATAGTTTATATTTATTTTTATTGTACTAAATCATTTCCCATATATACTAGAATACGTTAGGCCTAGCCTTCGATGTATTTTTCAACACGTACATCGAAATCCAAATTTCCCGCATAGTCTCTACTACACATTCATTACGGTACTACTACAGTAGCAGTGTAAAGCTTACTAACTTGTCTAATAGGCCTAGGCCTCTAGCTAGTAGGCCTACAGTAGTATGTAGGCCTAGCCTATCCCACTCGACCCAGGCTAGTAGGCTTAGTCACAGTGGGTCCATACGATGACATAGCCGGTGCTACTGCAGTTTCACACCTAAAACTGGGCATAAAGCTTCACGGTCTCTCACTCACCTATCTATGTTTTTACATTGGGTGATAGGGACTGAGATGTTCACTCGAGGTATAGAATTTGGCATAGAACAGGATACACAAACAGATAAGAGATTATTTTGACTGCCCAACCTAATAAACACACAAATTGCAAAAGGTAAAACAAATAAAAAATGCTTTAAAAGCAGTGGTACAACGATAACAATAGTCACTAGTCAATATAACATTTGACAGAAAGAAAGCAAGCAAGCAAAAAAGTGCAATTTTTGTATTTCCCACCAAAATTAAACACAACGGCTATTGTAGTGTATTTGCTTCGCAGTCAAAGGTCATCTGAATACAGCAGCCGGAATTTACGTCCGCATTGGCTGTACAAATACGTAAATTTTCGAAACAATAAGCGAATTTCGATTTCGAAGAAAGTAACTGAGTATTTACAAAATGTCTGGACGTGGTAAAGGAGGAAAAGGACTTGGAAAAGGAGGCGCTAAGCGTCATCGTAAGGTGTTGCGTGATAACATCCAAGGTATCACAAAACCGGCTATCCGTCGTCTTGCTCGCCGTGGTGGTGTCAAGAGAATCTCTGGTCTCATCTACGAAGAAACTCGTGGTGTACTCAAGGTATTCCTTGAGAATGTCATTCGTGATGCTGTAACTTACACTGAGCATGCCAAGAGAAAGACCGTCACCGCTATGGATGTCGTCTACGCCTTGAAGAGACAAGGCCGAACCCTGTACGGATTCGGTGGATAAGCAGTTATACAGTCCAATCAATTTCAAACCAAACGGCTCTTTTCAGAGCCACCACGTGTACAAAAGAGATTTGTTTGCTATTTTATTTATATGAACAATCTGAATCAACATTCACGTTAGCCTTTACATATGTTACTGTAAAACGAAACAAATGTCATAGATTAAAGGGGAGAGCGAAGACCATACGAAATCGACCATGACATAGGCCTAGTGCATAGATAATGCTATCGATTAATTAAATTTCAGTATATCACCGGGCGGCCCACAAACTATTTCAACATTTGATTTCACCATGCAAACAATATAATTACATCATGATGCCCATGTTCACACTGACCTATATAATACTGTTACTGTATAACAAATATAATTTTGCAATGTTAATTTAATACTGTATAAGACATTTTAAAGAAGCTATGCATGGTGTTTGCCAAATGTTCATAAAAGAAGACATCATGCTTGTACTATTGTTTCAGTGGGGTATAGTTAATATTTATTACCCAGGTTAATCATTATTTATGCGAGCATAAAATCGATAAGGTACTTTGTAATACAGTAGTATTATGTACTTTGGTAGGATCAGGTTGAATTTTGGATATTTAACTGGCCTTGTATATTACATATTTATATTATATATATATTTTATAAACATAGTATACGTCCTACAAATAAATACTGTATTAGTTACATAAACAGAATCGACTACACAGAGGGTTTATTTTTATTGTAATTCTTGTCTGTTATGCAATTAAACTAAAAAATGTTACTTTTTGTGCTGCTAAATTTTATGAATGTATTTTTATGTATACTGTATATTGAATAAAATATACCAGTGATAATTCAGTGTGGCCAGCGATTGAAATCAAATTATGCTAGATGGCAGCACAAAATTATGCCAGATTATGCCAGACACAATTAAGGCAAAAATAGCACAAAATCAATGTATCGTTATGTTTTATGTACCACAAAGGTAGGTTGGAACAAAAAAAAAAAAAAAAAGGTCTTCGTGTTTTCGCCTAAATTATGCCAGATTTTTACAAAATTATGCCAGATTTTTTTGAGAATATGCCAGATAATATGCCAATTCGCTGTAAAAATGCTTTTTTCAAATTATGCCAGATTTTCTAAAATTATGCCTAGCATAAATGCTAGATGCCAGATGGGTCAAAATTATGGGTACCAGACGGCATAATTATGCCAGATTTGGCCACTATGAGTGATATACAGGTATAACGGTTGTGATGATATTTTGTAAATTTGCGCCAAAATAACAAAGAACGCCTACCCAATAGAACAATCACAATTGAAGTGATTAACGACTAGAGCGCGGACGACTGTGATTGGTCACAACAGTACAAGATTTCCGTAGGGCGAACCAAAGGCGGCTATAAAATAGCGGGTACTGTTTGAATCTGCATTATTTTCTAATATACCGAAATACAATAGCAAGTAACAAATATGTCTGGACGTGGCAAAGGAGGAAAAGCTAAAGGAAAGGCCAAGAGCCGATCAAGCCGTGCTGGACTTCAGTTTCCAGTCGGTCGTGTTCACCGATTCTTGCGAAAAGGTAACTACGCATCCCGTGTCGGTGCTGGTGCCCCAGTCTACATGGCTGCCGTACTCGAATACTTGACTGCTGAAATCTTGGAGTTGGCTGGCAACGCTGCCCGTGATAACAAGAAGAGCAGAATCATCCCTCGTCATCTTCAACTTGCCATCCGTAATGATGAAGAATTGAACCGACTTCTCGGTAGTGTGACCATCGCACAGGGAGGTGTACTACCAAACATCCAAGCTGTACTGCTACCAAAGAAGACCCAGGCCAAAGCCAAGTAAATCATCGTACTACTTACCGCATTCTCAAACCAAACGGCTCTTTTCAGAGCCACCACTTGTCCAAAAGGAATTGAATTAGCACAAAGTAACAATATACTGTAACAGTTTAACATCTACAAATTGGACAGTTTCTTGTAGTATGTATTATTTATTATCCTCAACAACTTAACGTTATTTGCAGTACTGCTTTTATAATGGATAGATATATACTGTATTTCTATATAATATAGAACATTTTTTTATTTATTCAGGTATAAAACAGCCGCCATTGGCTGATAACGTTTGTTTACAATCAATATACATATTTAAAGACCCCTTCCCTGCAATTGTGGACGTTTTTTGGAAAATAATACATATATATCACTTTAAAAACATTAAACCATGTCATTCCTTGTCTTAAATGTACGTTTTATGGTAAATTATGATAAAAAAGTGAGAAACAATGCACTACCTAAGTAGCTCGCGGCGATCGACCTCTCGTGGACGGTCTTAGGCCTAGCCTAGCTAGGCTTAGTTTTGTAGGCCTAGCTGGTAAACATCGGTAACGTACGAACATCGTACGCTAGCTATATACCTAGCCTGACGTTGTATAGTTGCTGATTAATTGTCTTTCTATTTTTGACTCCGTTGATACAAATTGGGGAAAACCCGGTATTTTCGCTAAAAAGTTAGGAGTCTTCCATTTGTTTTGGCCTCACGATCGATCGAAAAGTGGGCGAATTACAGGTGAAAAACAAAAATATCAATCCGCGCGCAATGCATTTTGGGATTTACAGCGGGCCGCTATAATTATTAGAATCGACTTATTTTTCACATTTTTAACCGTTTAAAGACGAAAAAAGTTATCGCAATAGGACCATATAGTATTATTTTTACATTAAATATAGTTTGTGATCTTAAATTAGATCTAAAAAACGTAGGGAAGGGGGCTTTAAAGTAAAAGAGGCACAATTATAAACAGTATAAAAAAATAACATACGAAATGAAATGTTCACTTTTTACACACAAAATAAACCACGTTTCTTATCCTGAAAAAGTATTATACAAATAAAACATATTGATCCCCTGTATATATATATATATATTATAAACATAGTATACGTCCCACAAATAAATACTGTAGTAGTTACATAAACAGAATCGACTACACAGAGGGTGACAAACATGTTTGCAAAAAACAATGAATTAAATGTAAAAAGAGATGCATCATTGTTTGAATAAAAAAGAAAAGATATGGGCCTGATTACAAAATAAAATTGAAATATTAAAGGTTTGTTTTTAATTCCCTACATTACAGTATCATCAGATAGCACTAAAAAAAAGAAACAAAATAATTATTTCACTTACAATATAAAAAGACAAAAAATACGTTTAATTTTAACCAAAAAAAGGCGCAATATCTTGGTGAGCTCCGGACGTGTTCTTAGCTACATATTTCAACCAATAGAATTCGTTTTGTTAATCTGTTAATCAGACACTAGTTTCGTGGAACTCCCGCCACATTAAAAACAAAACTGCGGACGTGTTCTAAACTGTAAAAGTTAGCCAATCACTTGATTCCTGTTTGAATAACAAAGAAACACAAGTTTCCATTTAGCCAATCGTATTGCTTGTAGTTAATTACCCTTGAAATCATAGGTCCTTATAAACGCACGAATTTAAACAATTTTGATATCAAATTTATTAGTTGAAAAACAAAGATGGCTCGTACTAAGCAAACTGCACGTAAATCTACCGGAGGAAAAGCTCCCCGAAAACAACTTGCAACCAAGGCAGCACGAAAGAGTGCACCAGCCACCGGTGGAGTAAAGAAGCCTCATCGTTACAGGCCTGGAACCGTCGCTCTTCGTGAGATCCGTCGTTACCAGAAGAGCACTGAGCTTCTTATCCGAAAGCTCCCATTCCAACGTCTTGTTCGTGAAATCGCCCAAGATTTTAAGACAGATCTTCGTTTCCAAAGCTCAGCTGTCATGGCTCTTCAAGAAGCTAGCGAAGCATACCTAGTTGGACTTTTCGAAGATACCAACTTGTGTGCCATCCACGCCAAACGTGTTACCATCATGCCAAAGGACATCCAACTTGCCCGCCGTATCCGTGGAGAACGTGCATAAGGCAATTCTCTGCTTTCTCAAACCAAAAGGCTCTTTTCAGAGCCACAATATGTACAAAAGAGATGCAATTAGCACTTGTCTACTTTATCTGTTGTGTTTCTTTACCAATAATATTTAATATACATTAATTACGTCAAGCTTAGTATATAAACTGTAGGCCTACATTATAATCTAATATGAAAAACAGGTAAAAATACAGTACATACCTTAAGTATACTTACTAATTGCAATTTTTTTCTCATGAATTGTCTATATAAATTATAACTTTCATTTCGTTATTTATTCCGTCTATAATCACTCACTGTAGCTGAGCTGTTCAACCCAACCCCAAAGTCAGTTTACATATAAAATACACAAAGTACTGTACAGTTAAAGTGAATCGAAATGAATGTGAACTTTGTAATGAAGGCTGATGACCTTTCTAGTGTTTTGTCTGTTCCCATTTTTGAGCAATTTGACTAATCCATAATAATACATGTACAACCTTTTATTTTTCACCTCTTGAAATTATTTGTACTATACAGTATTCGGGATGAGAATTACATTTTTTACTATTAAATGAATGACGTACCACACCATTTTATTAAACATGCACATTTACTATTCCAGATAAGAATAAAATAAATGTACTGGTTGTTTTCATACATTATTAAAAACGATTTACTAAACATTTTTTTGTTATATAAAAAATTATTTTTTCAATTGTCTGATATTATTTTATATTAATATATTGAAAAACCACTTGTACTGTATTTATGTTATGTAAAGACAAGACATCAGATTATTTATTACAATATACACCAAATAGTTCACATTATGAGGTACGTTTTCAATTTTTATCCTACCTTTTGTGTTCGTAAAGTACACCATTGTATTGGTGGTAGGTACAAAATGAAGCATACAAATAAAAGGATAGGTGTTTTACTTGTCTTCTTCCCTCCAAATGTTAACAAAGAAAGAATGAGTAAGCTTTTGTTTTGTACATTCAATAAATTGCGCGCAGTCAACAACCAATGAATGCCGTCGAAAAGCGAACCTAACTGGAAAACCTCATTTGCATATCAAACTCAATAAATACACTGGGCGATGTGAAAATCTTCACTTGACTCGTCGTATCGTAGTTACTAAAATCATGCCACCAAAAACTTCAGGAAAAGCTGCCAAGAAAGCCGGTAAGGCTAAAGCTGTAAGAGCTACTGACAAGAAGAGAAAACGTAAGCGAAAAGAAAGCTACAGCATCTATATCTACAAGGTGTTGAAGCAAGTTCACCCAGACACTGGTATCTCCAGCAGAGCCATGGGAATCATGAACAGTTTCGTCAACGACATCTTCGAACGTATTGCAGGAGAAGCATCTCGTCTTGCTCACTACAACAAGAAATCTACCATCACTAGCAGGGAAGTCCAGACCGCTGTCCGTCTATTGCTTCCTGGTGAATTGGCTAAGCATGCTGTATCTGAGGGTACCAAGGCTGTCACCAAATACACCAGCTCCAAGTAAACATCATTTTGCTGAATCTCAAACCAAACGGCTCTTTTCAGAGCCACCACATGTCCCAAAAGAGATTTTATTAGCTAAACCGGTAAATTGAATGTACGCGTTAAATGTATAACCTATTTTATTTGCTTTTAACAAAAAACTGAGTTTCTTTTATTGTTTTGAACAATTGGTTCAAACAATGTAAAATTGTTTTTTGAACATATAAAACTACAGTGATACATATCAGGGGCGGATGCAGGGGTGTTGCCCGGGCAACACCCTTTATTTCATACTAAATGTTTTTTTCTGCCACTAAATTAAAATTTAGATCCCATTTCATCATATTATTATAGATTAATTATTAACGTTATAGAAGTCCGGGGTTGGAAAAGACTATATTTATCTTCATTTCCCTACTTCCGTAATATTTGGGCGAATTTCCGTAATAATTACGGACGTTCCAAACATTAAAAACAGTGTTTTATTACTTATTTCTGCAAATTTCAATGGTGGTTGTACAGTTTATAGTGGATAAATGAAAATGAATTTAGGAAATTGTGGTTTAACTGACTTATTTAGCATTTATTTCAAAATAATAAAATTTAACGTTTTGCTCAATATATTTATAGCAGCAGCTTCACATTTTTTTTTCTAAATTGTTTTAATTATCAATTGATAGTAATTAATTTGTATTCATTGATTTTAATTGCTAGAATTTATTAAATTACCGGAAGTACCTACCAAACAATGTTATCCTTATTGTTTTTAGCTTGTGTTTTACCGGCGGAAAAAACAGACATGATACGATCTGTTTGCTACTGTGTAGCCTGATATAGAGTATCATTTCAATTTATCGGCCATCTAGTGGTGACATTTTGTGTCAACAAAAATTCCCTCGCCACAGGCCCCACCATGGGGGGGGGCCTGTGGCGCAAATACTCAGTGTCTACAGCCCTCTGAAGACTCTTGGGCAACCCCCTTAAAATAGATCTGCGACCGCCCCTGTCATATATACTTTACACAACTTTTGTTTCTAACAAATAATTTAAATTACTGTAGTACAGTACATTACTTTAATCATTAAAATGTACATTAATTTAGCCTAAAAATGGTTGGCCTCCAGCAACCAGCTAGAAAGACTTCCTGCTCCAACTGTTGGTTTCGCACTGCTGATGAACCAATACCATTGTCTTCATTCCAAGAGGCTTAGAATCATTCTAGTAGTCCTACCTATCTGGACTACACTTGATCCTATTAAATAAGTAGGCCTAGCTAGGTATACATGTGATGGGCCCTACTAACTAGGGCCTATCACCGGCTAGGTAGGCTGGTTAGCAGAGACTGAGCCCTGCCTGCTAATGGTGGCCTGGTATGATTGATTTGCCATTGTTTATTCTCATCAGAAGAATAATATACAGTACAAAATAGAAACAAACCTTCATATATTTCCTTCCAATTTCAAAGATTCAATGAATCAAGCTTTTCAGAAACACAATTAACTTTTTATTTTAAGAGAAAAGTAGGCCATGCATTGGCCTATGTAATTACAGTACAGTGTACTAGCCTACTCGAAAAATGTTAAATGTCGCTTATGATGAATGATGATCATCGTTTTGCTTGGGCGCGAACAGTTTGAGTCTCGTTCGTTCCTTTATGTCACTCGCGGACTGGCCAATCAGAGCATGGATGTGTTCAGCTGACATTCCACACTAAACTTTGTCATCCATCGGACAGATGTAAGTTTGTAACTTGCTTATTTAACAATAAAACAATTAGTAACGAAAGGGAAAATTGTATTATTTTAACATGGGCCAAAATATTTTGCCGAGTACTGTACATTTTTATTAATTTTTTATTAATATCACCAGCGATTCGCTTGTTTCAAGTACAGTATATCATCAAAATGTAAGGAAACTAAGCATGTATTGATTTAAACTAAAATTTACTTGTCATAATGTTCATTATCGTAACAATTTTTCATTACCGGTACTACATTTGAAATGTCATGTTATTTAAATCTGACCCTTTTTTTAAATTACTTTGAGAAAAATGTAGTCAGACAATTTAGGGGTTTTTCTTATTGCAAAAAAACGCAAGTACACAATAAGACTAAACAAAGTGAAGTGTTATTACCTGACAAAATCTTTAATTACCCTAGCAATTTAATATACAGTACTATAATAATTTCACATGATTGATTAACAAAAAACCCTGTAAACTTTTACACAAGCAGAACTCTTCATCACCTGATAGGCCTCTGTAAACTTAGACTGGTTAATTCTTAATTCCCCACTTGAACGCGACGCCATATCCACAACTCGCGCAAGTTAATTGACAAATCACAAGCGACTTTCGGATTATCCATCGCGCCGTGATTAGTCAAGTTCACGCGTCAGAGATTTACATGAAAAATGGGCCTATAGCAACATTTTGTTTCATTGGTGATTTTGATTCAAAGGTAATGCTAAACAACAAATCCAAAATTGAACGCGAGTTTCAATAACCCAATTTGCATTAAAGATGTATTGTCCCTTGAAACACAAAAAATGAAAAAAAAAATATTCTAAATTTAAATTGGCCATATCAAAGTAATATTAAAGTTATTCACTTTAAGTCGAAAACAACCAATTTACGTAATTAACAGGTAAATTAATATGATTACATTTTGTCTGGAAAATCGTCACGAGCGAAAGTAAACAAAGATTTCAAACCATGAGTATGCATTATGCATGATGCTAATTAGGATTGTTTACAACTCGTCGCGGTTGAGAAGGTGTTTTTTTCACACAGATCTCGAGGAAGTTTTATGATTATGCATACAGAGTAGCCAAACAAGCGCGGTGCATTATGAGATATGTTTTGATCGAAAACTTTGACTGGAAGTCAAAGTTATTTTTTGAAAAAAAAAAACGTCTGTATTTCAGCTAAATGATTTTTTTTTCAACTAATTTTTGGTGAAAGTTAATAACTATTATGATACTTGAATTAACCCACTTTTTTTTGAAATAAAAAAAATAATTTTTTTTTGTAATTAGTCAAAGGGACAATACATCTTTAAGTATGTGGTGCCGGCCCCAAAGTAAAGTGGAAACCAGTTTTCCTATGCACGATGCTGTCAGGTGTTAACATCTGCCATCTCAATTGATAGGCCTCTGTAAACTTAGACTGGTTAATTCTTAATTCCCCACTTGAACGCGACGCCATATCCACAACTCGCGCAAGTTAATTGACAAATCACAAGCGACTTTCGGATTATCCATCGCGCCGTGATTAGTCAAGTTCACGCGTCATTATACGTAACAGAGATTTACATGAAAAATGGGCCTTTAGCAACATTTTGTTTCATTGGTGATTTTGATTCAAAGGTAATGCTAAACAAAATCCAAAATTGAACGCGAGTTTCAACAACCCAATTTGCCAGCCCCAAAGTAAAGTGGAAACCAGTTTTCCTATATCTTCCATCTCAATTGAATGATTTATACACTTGTTTAAACAAACACAATTAAATACAAAAATATAATACAAATTGAATCTCATTTAAAATACTGAAAATGGAAAATTAAGAGGTTTTTGGAAGTACTACAACACTATGATTATAATCACACAGCTGCCTTCAATGAATTACCTGTGTGTATTACATAACAACCAAATCAACCATCGCATTATAATAACGTAATCGTAACGAGAGGATTTGGGCAGTTTCATAGTTAGTTACTATGTACTCTAAAACTGTCACTAGCCATAAACCGTTGAACAAGATCTGTTGCATTTGTTGCAGAGTGATCGCACCTTAACAATATTGACAAGTGAGGTACGAAATGCCAGAATTATTTTTTTTATCTGGAAATCCTCACTGCCGTTAGCATCAATTCCCTCTTATGTACATCGAATCAGCAAACAATTGTATAAATAGCAGCTTAATCTTTGATTCACTTTTGTTCACCGATACAAAGGCGAACTTACATTTTAATCAATTTCAGCTTTTTAAAACAAATTATTTACACAAACATGCTTCACATTTGAACTTTAAAAAATATTTGATATAGTGTATTTTTGGTATTGTTTTCCTTTTTTAAAATCTTGAATATCACTTTTCTTTTACAAATGATTAAAAAAAATTAATTATATACATTATCACATGATCAAAAATAAAATGATATACTACATAGTATTAAGTTATAATTGAACTATTATACCAATATAGTTTATTGTAATATTAGGTATACTAAACAATTAAACGTATACTAAACTTGACGATAAATAATTTCTATACTATATTAAATAAACTCTATAGGTGTTCATTATAATTCTTAATGTATCTGATTCTTTTTGCAACTTATTGTACTTAATTACTTAATCTGTATATAATTCTAAATATAACAACTGTACTTATTTTTCTCAAAATGTATGTACATTAATCTCTATGCAAATCTTTATTTTTAATAGTAATACAATTTAAATATGTAATATTTAAATAGTGTAACAATAGATGATTTTATATTTTATACATTTTATGTGTCAATATGTGTCATTATTATTTCATATTATATTCCAACTTCATCACATTTTAAAAACTTTGAAAATATGTTAAAAATTAGAAAAGGAAAAAATTAATTAATAGATAATAATGTTAAGATAATAATGTAAACTATAAATAGATGCCTTAAAATAATAACGGTATAGACTATGTTTGCAATGATTTTAAAAGGGAAAGCATATTATTATAAAATATGTATACAGATATAAAACACGAGTTTAATAAAGGTGGCGTAAGCTACAAAAGTACTATAAAACAACATTGAGGCAAGTATGGCAAAAATGGTTAAAACTATAATATTTACCAAGGATTTACCTTTTTTTAAATATATACGGTAAACTTTCTTTATAATAAGTTAATACTGTGTATTAAGTAGTTATTCCCAGAAAGCATTAAGTGGGAGTCGTTTATAAAAAAGATTAAAATATGTCAACAGAATGTAATTATAACTTTAAAACACTGTGGTAAGTACGGCAAAAACGGACTAGTCTAAAAGGTTTTAAATTTACCAAGGAATCGAAAGTAGAGAAATATAAGAGTAAACTTGCTTGCGTCGCGTTTACATCACTGCGTTGCTCTTTACCGAGAGAACCAAGCTTAAGAGGTCTACTTTGGTACTTGAAATTCAATCGAATTTGGAAAAAAAAAGGAGTGGCAATACATGGACGGAAAGGTTTAGAATTCTCACATAAAACAATGACTCAATGAGTAGTAGAGACGCGACACAAGGACGTAAGTGAGTTGACCAATCACAAGCGATGGGTTATTCGAACTGCCGCTTGTCATTGGTCAACTCGCTTACGTTGCGTCTACGTCCTTACGTTGCGTCATAGTGGTAACCAAGCTTTACGCTCGACTTTTACGCATACCAAACACACCATAGAAGGTACTTGCAGGCTTTAAGGGTTTTCGATTCCAATGAAGCCTAGCCCACCTGAAATATTTGATAGATGTAGCAACCAAAGTCGATACTAATACTAATAGCATAGTCCATAAACGTTACTAAATCAAGTGAAATTTCAGTATGGGGAGTCATTGTTACACTTCTGATTGGTCAATAGTTTATTGTCCAATTATTGTCTTTTTATGCCCGACACTGCTTGACTCGATAAACATTATGAATGATATTATATCATTATTATTGCAACTTGGTACGTTGAAAACAATGTCAAATTATAATGACGTCTATAAAATAAATATACAACTTTTTGAATGAAAAAATAATAAAAATCTACAATACCAACTGAACACCAGAATGTCATTAACAAGTTTTAAAATATATACTGTATAACATTAATAAAATAAAGATATGCACGCATAAATTAAACTCTGTATATGAAGGTCATATCTGGAAGGATCTGACCAATTATTAAGTTATACTTTTGTATTGAGAATTAACTATGTGTTTTTTTTATAAGCTCTTGGAATTTTTTATAGAAAAATGATGCACTCATGCCGCCTACTCAGGTGGCTTACCAAAGGTCACAATCGTTTATGCATAACAGATATATGTAACATAGTAGACCTACTGCATCATAAACACACTTGTTGTACTGAATCTACATATTCTGCTTTTTTCACAAAATTTATTTATTTTATATTATAATTAGCACCTCGACATCATTTACCACACATTTTGATCATTAGCACACAGTAACTGCACAAAAGCTACATTGGTCAGAGGTCATCCATTTAAGTTATTTAAATCTCAGTTTAATACCTTTAGTAGAGCTTCTTTCTTTGATACACATGGAATTAATTACCTTACCACATTGTTTCAAGCCCAACACTCAACACTTGTAAACTAACATATGACTCGCACATAAAAACTATGAGAGGAGGCAGCCTATACGAGTAATACTACTTGCCTCCTTATTTCATTTAATAAGGTAAGGTTGTAAGCATGTATTGAAATTTATAAAAAATTGATAACATTTTGAAGAATTTTGATTCTGAATGATCAAAATACATTACTTTTTCTAAACATTTTTTGGAACAACAAATGATACATGCATAAAAAAAACCACCTCACTCAGTAGAAAAAAAAATCACACAAAATACTTGCAGCACACAAAATCATGGACAAATGTATATTATATACAATTTAGAAATCTCATATAAAGCAAACTCTTTTAAAATTAATTTTCAGGAATGTATGTTTTTGAGAATGTAGTAGCAATAATTTGGGACCTTATGAGTCAATAATAATAATGTATTTATTTATATAGTGCAAATTCCATATACTGTATATATATATATATATATCTTTATGTTGAAATGACACTTTCACATTATTACCCCGGTTATTTTGATCAACTATGTATGTATGTATGTTTCCATAATATTGCAGTCAGTAATCAGCCCAGTTGTCCAGGTACCCATTTGTACACCCTGGATAGAGGAAGGCAAACGCAAGTGTCTTGAAGAACACAGGCAATGCGATGAGTATGCATTGGACTCAACACAACAACACACACCACACGCTCTCAATCTATACATCATCACTTCACCCAACACGATATTTCCAGATGGTCTTCCATTCAGAACGCAACCGGGCCCAATGTAGCTTAACTTCAGAGAAATCACTGAAGCGTCAAACTTCGTTTTGCTGTCAAATTCAGGGCATTAACAAATTACGAAAATTAGCATATGTCTGTATACTTTTCAATAAAGATTGTTTGGGATAATTCGAGTATTTTGAAGCTTTATAAAGTAAATATTATGTAAAATAATGAAAATAAATTGAAACATCAATTCTTAAATGTGTTTAAAGTGACCTTAATGTATTTTATCTAAATTCATACACGAAGATAAACAGAAAATAAATCTGTTTATAGATGTATTTATATTTTACAACACCAGTGTGATTACTGAAGTGTAGATGGATAAACCTGGAGTAAATTCATCTCACAATTTTGTTGGTACTGTACTGTATGGGGGTAACCTCCAAATAAACATGGTGTTTCTCTCCAAGTTGATAGTGTAAATTGTGTTGGAAATGCCCGAGTTGCCTGTCAACTCTTTACACAATCATTAACAAATTATTAACTATACATTCCAACATGTAAATTAAACATGGACTTCAACTTCTGGGCCTTCCATCTCCCTGGTAAACCGAACACTCCTACTCAATCCAGTCCCATTTTGTTCCGTTGGCGCTATTGCGTTTCTTGATGTTGGAATAGAAATGATTACTTGATGCCAAAGAAGCGTCGATAATGCAATAGCAAAGCACCATATCCACTCAGATAAATGAAGTGAAGTTGTGTTGAATGGCGACTGAAATAACTCTATGAATACAATCTGTAAAAATAAAATCGCTTTAATTACATTCCTTTATTTTAAAACACACACATCCAGTCAAGTGGCTGACCATATCTATACAATCGGCACAGGCCTGGTTCAAGTCACTCCTCAACCATTGTTCTGGTGTTGGTTGGTGAACAAGTCTTCTTGGATAAGGAATTAAAACTGGAGAAGTGTACACATCTGGCTTATGTGCACTTTAAAGAACCCAGAGAATCTTTTGGAAGAGTAGGGGTAGGGGTAGCGTTTCCCGTCCTTGGACCATTCATCTGGTTAGCTGACATAAAACTGAAAAATGCCTTCAAATGTAATTATTAAGGGTAGCTACCGGTTTAAAACTTCTATTGTTTATTTTTTAAACATAAACTTTTGAAACCACATTTATTATAACCTCACTTAAGTTTCTGAGAACAGTGAAACAGAACATGTATTAAGAAATACGTGCTTTTTTTAAAGCGCCACTTTTGAAAGAATGGGCTTATTTTGACCATTTTTCTGCGCTGCTGGGTTTTTATATATGATGTTGCAAATATTTTATTTTAAACATTAGAAATTTTTAACCCGGAGCTACCCCTTTAATACTGAACATACTTGAAATGAAATTGATATAAAAAAGAATATAATCCATTTTATTTGGCTGCCCTCAGTCTCAGCTACAATGTTTCTTTCACCGTACACCTTCCTTGTGTTGAATGCGTTGACAACTGTCATAAGAACGGTCACGTTGAAAACTAGTGTCATGTGTACAGAAGCTGCAGAACGAACACCTGTTGTCTGTCCATTATCGATATCAAATAACATTTCATTATCACCTGTAAACAAAAAATATTAATAGGAACGATTTATCGCAAATTATTTCCTTTGTGATTAATTGTATATTAGGAATTAATAACAAATTGTTTAGCACTTTTCCAAACTGATAAGAGCACATTAAGATAAAATTGTCACAAAATATTCTAATCAGAAAATAGATCAGTTTTCAACCTCTCAGGGTTGTTATCAAGATCATTATAATTAGCGCCATAACAGCAACATGTTTAGTCTTATAATTAACTAGCGCTTACTGAACTGAAGTTTCAAAGACCGGTTAGGACTAATAAATTGGCAATTCATTTAATCAACAAAAAAGAAACCAAATTATTCTTACCAAGTAAATAAATAATCAAGATAACAAGAAGCTGATAACCACCATGTCCAATTATAAAACGTAGTTTGATACGAGACAACAATGGCTTATACCAGCCTTGCGACACACGTTGCATGGCTGATTGACTCGGGGTTTCTCTCATTAAAATGATAATCACAGCGCAGTTGATGATGAAGTAAAGCCAAAGAAGGTGACAAGATTTCAATGGTGTTCCCTAAATAAAACATTAACAAGTTTCAACAGATGTTTCTTTTCTTTTGCTGTTTGTATAGATTGTGAGGAGTTTGGTGGACATTGTTTGTTTGTTTCTTTATTTCCATTCACAAAAACATAAACATACATAAATAATCATTACAAAACAAAAGAATGGAAAGAGGGAATCTCTGAAGCACAGCTTATAATAAGTAGAAACCCCCTGTTACAAAACAATTTATAAATATATATAAATAGAAATATGAAAAAAAGGCACAAGGGCATATAGGTAAAAAATACAACTTTTAAGAAAATGCAAACAATCTTTTTTGTTTTAACAACAAAAAATGATAGTTTTCTCAGAGATTGAAATGTAATTGTTCAGTTTTAATCATTAAAAAAGGGGAGACATAAACAAACAACAAAATATCTGTTTTAATCAGAGTATTGCAAAAGTAATTTATTTTTGCATTTTATTTTTAAAGTTATAGGATTCTTATGTAACTTAAGATTCCCAGGTATTTCACACCAAAGTTCAACCCCTTTACTGACTAAACTTAATGATTTTTGAGTGGTTCTTTTAAATTGTGGGTTGGACTACTGATCGTGGGTTTGAATTCAACACTTGCCGCAATGGTTGTATCTTTTGGCAAGTCACTTTACTTGTGTTTGTTTCTTTCCACCCAGGAGTACAAATGGGTACCTGGTAAGGTCAAAATTTTGCGCTGATTACTAGCTGTATTTTTTTTCCATACGTTTTCCATACATTTTCAAAAATAATAATATGTTTCACAACATAGCACTATATATATTGTTCTGAGGTTGCAATATATAGGCATTGTTTAATGTAATATTGTACATTAGAACTCCTTTAAAATAATCAAAGGTTTTGGAGTGACAGATTGATTTAGGCCTCTATTAATAAGACAATTGAGATAGTTACTGGATCTTACAACAGAATATCTATATGGCCAAAGTATGTATAACACATGAATATCCTGTTCATTAAAAACATGTAACATTTCAAAAGGCATTGTAGGATAGAGTGTCAATAGATGGCAATAGTTTGAGTCATGGAGTAGTGTGCCCTAATATGTATGTGTATTCGAGATAGGAGTATGCATCCTGGACTTTTTGCCCCAGGGGCGTTTCAGCTCCGGAATGCATAAGCAGGTTTCGTATTCTTGTATGGAGATCTCTACAGGAATATTAATGTTCTACCTTTCTATTTTGGAGAGGGCGCTGTCAGAATGGCGGCGCCCTGTGTAACCTTTATAACCATGTTATTTTCAATGCATAATTGACAGACAGGAGATTCTTGTGTTATAAGTTCTTTGTCCCCTTAAAGATTATCTTCAGGTTGACCACATAAAACCCTTAATTTTGCCATCGTAAAGTGTACTGTATATGAATGCAACGTATGAGTTTTACTGTAAATAATTAGATATACTTACTGTTGAACATGCTATACCTATTATTACTGCCAACACAAGGGAAAATGCCAATGAGAGTTGGTACTGCAAGTATTTTGCTGTTGAATCCCAAATATGGCGCCCCCACATGACAGCTTGCTTGATGCTATGGAAGCTGTCATCTTGCAGGATTATATCTGCTGCCCCCTTGGCATCTAGTGTTGCAGTGGTACCCTGTTAACATAATTATTAAGAATATCACTCTCATATATTCAAATCTGGCGCAATAATCAATGGTTTAAAACATAACTGATCCTTAATCAGGTGAAGCAAAGCTTTGTACCACAGCGGCAATGGTTTTCTTAAAAATAAAAATCATGGTACTGTGAGAGAGGACTTGGGATTGTAAGCAAGCAAGCTCTAATCTAATTGGTGGATCTGATTACTGATCTGAATACAAGGTCATAAATAATAATTTGCATTTAATATACATACAAATGTGCATTCAGTATGTACTATACCTTAAGTTGTCAAAATTTAGCATCTACTGAACCATTGATTAAGTAATAGTGTCTTACCATTGCGAGACCAATGTGTGATTTTTCAAAGAGAGCAGCCTCTTTACTGCGACGTCCTGTTACAGCTAACACCTCACGTCTGCTAGCACCAGTTACACACCCCACTATGCACTCCTTATCATCAAAGTGAGCTCTTGAAAGAACCTTTAATCGCTGCATGATATTGTACTGAATGAAAGCAGAATATCGGTGATGTAGGTGGTCTTGGTGATGGCAGTGATACAGGTAGTGATGGTGATACCAGTGCTGATGATGATGATGAAGTTGGTGGTGATGCAGGTAGTGTTAGTGGTGCAGTTGTTGAAATGAGGGTGTTGCAAGTGGTGATGATGATGATGATGGTGGTAGATGATGATGGTGGTAGGTGATGATGGTGGTAGGTGATGATGGTGGTAGGTGCTGATGGTGGTGGTAGGTGGTGATGATGATGATGACGGTGGTAGGTGATGATGGTGGTAGGTGATGATAGGGGTAGGTGATGATGATGATGGTGGTACGTTATGATGGTGGTAGGTGCTGATGGTGGTGGTAGGTGCTGCTGATGGTGGTGGTAGGTGAGGATAATGGTAGGTGAGGATGATGGTGATAGGTGAGGATGATGGTGGTAGGTGGTGATGGTGGTGGTAGGTGAGGATGGTGGTGGTAGGTGCTGATGATGGTAATGGTGTTATTGATGTTGATGCTGGTGATAAGGCAGTTGATGATGATGATGATGATGGTGTTGGTGATGATGATGACGGTGGTGATGATGATGACAGTGGTAGGTGAGGATGATGGTGGTAGGTGATGATGATGGTGTTATTGATGTTGATGCTGGTGATAAGGCAGTTAATGATGATGATGGTGGTGTTGGTGATGATGATGATGACGGTGGTGATGACGGTGATGATGATGGTGCTTTTGATGATGGTGGATGATGATTTTAAACTTGAGAGATGATTGACAAAACAATGAAAGTGGTTGTAAAATAAATAAATAAATAAAATTTGAAATTAAAGAATATCCATAAAAAAATACTTTGTGTACCATCTCAAGCAACATTATTTTTTTCAATAAAAGTAAATATACATTCATTACTAATATTTTAATGAACAGAATCTTATACCTTGCCTCTTGATTGTGATAAACTTTGATTAAAATCACGGCTTTCCATCGCCAAGTCATCTGTGTTTACATTTAGTATACCTGTATCCACAGCAACATCATGTGCTGCATTCATATCATCACCAGTGAGCATTCTAACATTGATGCCTCCATCTTGGCAAGACTCAACTGCAGATCTGGACTGTGTTAAAAAAACATACATTTGATCAATTTGATTGTAAAGATAATTAATTTGATATCAAGATATTTAAATTCTACCTCATAGTGAATATATTAAAGTGATAAAATCTTTTTTTCTCTATACTTACGTTACTTCTGACTGGATTAGACAGAGCAATAACAGAAATAAACGTCAAATGCGACACATTGTCATATTTGGTAGAATACTTCAAACTTGGTTTTTGTGCGAAGTCTCTATAGGCTAGACACACCATCCGCAACCCTGGTAACGACATCTCTTTAAACGTTGTCTTCAACTCATCACGCAGCTCACTGGTCAACTCTTGAGATTGTCCTTCAGCATCCAAAATGTAAGAACAACTGGAAAATAGATTTGAAAATGTCAATGAATGAAAATAATCTCTCCATTCAATGAACACATGATATTCTTTATTGAATCATTTATTTTGGTTTTTATTTGTTTATCAACACAACAATTTGCTATCAATCATTTGTCAAAGGCTAGGACTGGTTGGATTTCATTGCAATATTTTTTATCAACATATACCGTTGTACAATAAAAAATTGTCATGAGCTTGTTGTTGAATAGAACCATTGAATAGAAATGTTACTGTTGAATAGAACAAAATAACCAATGTTATAATAATATGAAATGAATCCATCAAATAACATGGATATACTTAATGGGTGTGTTATCAAAGCTATATAAGATTGAATGGAATACCTATTGAATATAATTTCAACAGCGCCTTTAACATACAGTCGCCATATAGGTTCAGCATTTGCATCCTCTGTTTCAATGAATGTACCCATGAATCTACTATTCGAATCAAAGGTGTAGGCTTGTTCCAGTCTTTCTTCTGGCCATTTATTACGAAGGGTCCTGTAGCAGATCTCGCCGATAAAGTGTAACAATGCACAGTCGGTTTGGTCTCCAACTTGATGCAATTTGTTTCCAATTTGCTAAAAAAAAATTATGAAAAAAATGTTCTGGAGGTGCCAGTTGAAAAAACCAGTAAGAAAATTCCAGTTAAAGCCAGTTAATTGCAGTAACTAGTTTAATGATACAATAACTAATTTAAACTAGTAAGTATTAAAAAATTTCCAGAGATTAAAGTCAAAGTACCAGTTAAAACCAGTTTACAACATGTCATTTTCCTTTATTACTTGCGCTTGATTTATGTGCAATAGCATAGCATGTATTATATATACTGTTAGACCTTCAAAATATTAAATAAATTTTAATGATGCAATACATAGTTATACTGCCCTCACATCACTTACATATATCTGCGTGGCATATTCACTGTTAACTGCAATACTTTCTTGAAGAAGCTTCATGATTTCTTGGTTAATTTTTCCAAGATATCTGTTGGCGCAAGGTCCAATTGTTTCGGACATACTCTGTCTTTTCTCAAAGTCATGCAGTCTGTCAGCGATGTAACATTTTTTAACCTCCATATTGCTTTGTGTTAGTACACCCGTCTTATTGCTACAAATACATGTGATGTTACCCATTAGCTCACATGCATCTTGGTTGCGAAATAATAAATTGTCTTCCAACATCCCCTGTAAATAGACATACATAAGGAATAACTTAATGATATTATATAAAAATCTATTTTTGCACTATATGTTCTTTGACTTGGATCAACAGCAGCAGTGAATCAAAATAGCACTGTATAGGCCAACATATAATAATAACAGAACATGTGAGGCCTTCTGTTGCATGATTTCTATTCTATATCCAAATATACAGTAACATAGCACATTTATTAAGATTGAATTTAGCTAGTACAGTAGAGTCATTTGCTTTTGGTACAGTAAATGAATGACACAGTAATTTAAGTGTGGTTCCCACTAGAACCCAATGCAGCAACGTATAGACGCAAAGTGCTGTATTTTGTAATCACAAGTGGGAACTGACAATGCAGGTGCTGCAAACAATAGCTACAGGAAATCAAATCACGCAACAACGCAAGAACACTGGAAAACATAGTACAGCACGTAGCCAAGTATGCATGTCAAAGTCTATGACAACTAACATTGACATGCAACTAAGCAGGTTTGATTTGACACAGACGGAGGCAAACCCAATTATTGGAAGGGTATTTTCTTACGTTCCGTAGGTTGAGGTACGTTGCGTCGCTTGTGGGAACCACGCTTTACTGAAAGACTAATCTGTGTATGCATGTAAGCACAATAGGCCTCTATACTATAGAGATCTGTTGATGTAAAGTTCGGTTTCAAACCAAACAGAGCATAGCTTGCGATGTCGAGAAGTAGCTTCTTGTTTTAAAATCTAAAGACACATTTCACACCTTTTATAGCTTGCTAACTTTTTTTTGTATCTTTGATTTACTATCCCAAATTGATGTCGCTATTGATGTACTTTTACTTAAAAATAACTATCTTCGTAAAAATAGGGTTTCACCTTTTTAGACTCTACAACTCAACAACCCAAACAAGTTTATTATCAATAAAAGCGTTTCAACAGCTATCTTTTCTGTCTTTATTTTTTTTTGCAAACTATCGAAATAAAGTGCACACATTACTGCTAGTAAACTGTGCAGTTTATGAAAATATTTTTGTAGTTACCTTTTTAAAAATATGGTACAGGAGTCTATTTTCAGCAGGTATTTCATGATTTGCTATCAGATAGGATACAAATCTGGAAAACTTTCAATTGGTATGTTTTTCCAAAGGAGATCGTTTATATAAAGAAAACAGACTTACCTTTAAGGAATGTGCAATAGCTCTTTTAACAACTAAAACTTGATTTCTTGGGCGGATAAATATATACAACATGAGTGATATGATTAAAAACTCTACATAGTCCTTTATGTAATACGAAGTCCAATGAAGTTGTAGTCTTACAAACACTTCAATACTAAAACGAATTGTGGATAATAGGAAGAATATAACCACCACAGACACACCTAAGGAAAATAGAAAACTACAATTATTAATGTTTTGAACTGATTTATGGTGCAATGAGTAAACTTTAAACAGGCAAATATTATCACCTTCGCTGAAGAATGGATTAATTTGAAATGTTTACCAGTAAATGAAAAGCAAGAGAAGAAAGTCCAATATTGTTTGTGAAACTTTAGATACATTTAGACCGACAAGACCTTCCTATATTAACTACAGCGCCAATGCTGTTACGTTGTAGTATTATGCTCCTTATTGCCGCCATACTTATGTTTGCTGTTCTCCAGTTGTAGTTACAGTAGGAGTTATTAAAAGTTGATCATTACAGTCATAACCGTGTCTCTCGTACGATTACTGTGTGTGGAACATTGACCTCAACACTGGCGCAGGAAAACTAGTTCGATAGGGTTTTTTGTGGTGTATATCGTTAGTGACGCCATCAAGTGACACTATCCGTGCAGTGGTTTTATAAAAACAATTAACATAAAATGTAGTCAAGTACAGGGCTTCATAAAAAAACATAATTTTAAGTTGAAGAAATCTTCATTTAGATTTTTTATTTGCACACCTGTAAAGTTAGACAATTATTTAAACTACAGTACTATAAGGTGGTGTGGTTTAATTACAGTTTATTAACTAAAAGTAAGCTAAGGGTAAACATTATTGTCACTTCATGAAAACAAAAACTACATTTCATGCTATAGTCACATTTTTTTAGGGAGAATGACAAAATTAGCAGTAGAATTACATATTGTCTAATCATCACACCTGTTTATGCAAATTATTTAGCAAGTTATTTGGTAATCATACACACTTTGTTAATTGCAGTGAATATGTATGTAATATTTCTATACATTGAAACAACCTAAAATCATACATTATTGCAGGCAAAAAATATAGTTACTGCAATAACAGCAGTAGAACATTTGACATGATCCCTTCATTCTTACCTATATATTTGGTAATATTTGTAATTTTCTTTAGTTTTGAGGTAAGCACTGCTTTATTGCGAGACTCAGCTTGTGGAGGAATCAACGAATCCGTTTCATTTCGTATAGAATTGACAGCATCCCCGGTTCTGCTATCTAGCGAATCTAGCACGCCATTGCTTCCAGAATCAACATTATCTGGCGAGTTATCATTCGTTCCCGCATTCGTTTCATTTTCCTCCTCTATTGTCGCTTGTTGTGTTCTACGACGCTTCCTAAACTTTTTGCGGCCATCATCGTCATCATTATTTTGACGACCGTAATTTCTTGAGATGCTACGGACTACAATACGTGGAATTCCAACAGACTTGGCATCTATTTTGAAATACAGCAAGTATTATAGTTTATAAATAATAGACATTTAGTTCCGTATTCAAATTATATTATTCTATACTGTCATACATACTGTATACATCAAAGAAAGGTCAACGTTTTTATGCTATATCATTATAAAAAAATATTTTTCACAAAAAAACGCCGCTTGACTTAACAGTTTGAATAGCTGTCCTTCCTTTAGAAATAATGATTTATCATCAATTATTTTTGTTTAAAAATCAGTAGTAAACATTTTGTGTAATATGAGTATAGTCTGTCCTACTCTACAGAACAAAAATATTATCATAAACTATACAGTACTGTACATATTCCAGGGTAGGGGCATTATTTCCTTTGGTCATAGTGATCAGCCAACATACTAGGTATAATGATGTAAAATTAAAAGTTAATAAATTATATATTTCCTCCCTGTTAGTATTTTGTATCAATATTACAACAAAAAAAGAATTATGAAAATCTAACTTATTTTTGACTTTTTTTTTTTCGTTTTCAGCCACGAACAAAGTAAACAAATTGTGTCCTAAGTCGTAAATTGTTTGAACTACGCCATTTTTTGATAAAATAATTACATACAATTACAGTTTTTAGAATTATATATTTTGATTATCAACATTGTAAATGTCAATAAAATATGATACTACATATTTATTAAATAAAAAGTGTTTATTTAACCTCATTCAAAGAATTTCAATACATTATTTTGAGAGCCAACGTGACACTTCATGGCACACGCTAGAAAATGTTTAGAGGAAGGAATTATTTGACCATTATTCAATGATAAAGTGATGGTATTTATTAAAAATTAATCTTTAAAGATAATTGAGCAATGCACAGTATAGCAAAAAAAGTAGGCCTACTGATGGATTCATAATAAAATGACTAAAGCTCTGTCTACACTATCAAACTTTATGTGACAACAAAAATGTGACATATCCAATAATATAATAATAGTTCAGTACATACAAATATAGGCATAAAAACATCAAATGAGTATAAAATGTACTATAAAGATTCACATCTTGTTAATGTGCTTAGTGAGACTGAAAGCAAAGGTAAACTTTGTTGTAATAATTTGTTTGTAAATTGTTTCAAGCTTTATGTGTTTTTCCGGTTATGTTGTTTGAGTACCGTACGAAAAAAAAAAACAAAAAACAAAAGGCCTACACTAAAATATTTAAAACTACGATATAAAAATGATCACTTTAAAAGCATATTAAAATGTTAAAAATTTTAAAATTTCCATTATTATGTTTGCATGTCATTTTGAGCAAAAAAGTAAAAAGATAGGTCATTGCTTTTAGGAGCAGTACATAAAATATACAATTAAAATCTAAATGTAAAACATTTTAAAATGATCACTTTTAAGCTTAAAGACTGTTAAAATTACCAATTGTGTTACTATATAATGTAAAAAGATACAGTAGATCTGAAAATCAAAACACATTTTTTTCTATAGATAGTGATCCTCCTTAAAATTCTTACTCAACATTAATAATCATGATTTATATAATAGTCCATATTATTATAGTAGTCTATCATTACAATATTGGTGTTTCTTTTTCGGTGCAAAGGAAATACACAACACTTTCATGTGATCACTTCAGAGACTTTCAAGGTTATTTCAACCTGATGTTACTTTTACTGCTGGTCTGTGGCAAAAGTCATGTGATGATACAAAACCACTCATCACATGATCTTTACAAAGTTTGATGAGATCTGAAACATTGGCCTAGTTTTAATGTTCCTGTCACAAAAAAAATACCAACCAGGGCTGTTCATCTTGGAGCTAAATTTAACTCAGGACAATTAGACTAGTAAGTTTTTTTTTAAATAGCCTGAATCAAATTTTACTCACCAACAACAATGGTTTAAAACAAACCATAGTTTTTTTAATGGCCCAAATTAAATGTTACTGGCCAACAAAAAAGGTTTAAAACGTACAAACCATGCAGTTTTTTTTTACTGGCCCTAATTCAATTATACTGTCCAAGAAAAATAGTTTAGAACAAACCATGTTTTCTCGTTAGACCGAGGTTCGAATCCAACTCTCGCCGCATTGCTTGTATCCTTAAGCAAGATACTTTACTTACGTTGGCCTCTCTCCACCCAGGTGTATAATTGGGAACCCGGTTAGATCAAGACACAACTTTGCGCTGATTACTAGCTGCATATATGGGAGTATGTTTCCATAGGTGTTTGATCAGGAAAAGACTGGGGTAATAATGTTCAGCACATTGAGAGCTTGCTTATATGCGCTATATAAGAATGAACTATTATTATTATTTTCTGTAAACAAAAATGACTGGGCAAAATGCTCATGCGGTTTCAAGACCCGCATCATGAATTTTACTGGCCCGCATTGACCAGTGGACCTGTATGAAATCAAAACAATTGGAAAGCACCATTCATTTTATCTTTTTTTCATTTGGAAAAGTGTTTTATGAAAGAAATAAAAATATTGTGTGAAATTATTTTTTTTACATTAGAAACATAATTTAACATAACATTCTGACCTTCATAATCTCCAACTGTGTTCTTGCCTACAACTGTGACGACAAGTTTCGTACTTCCCTTCCTCACTACAGATCCTAGAATTTAAAGGTACAAATTTGAATAATGAATATATTGTATTAAATGGGGGGGAAAAACAGATTGCTGGTTTAAATGTTATGATTGGCAAAATGGCGTATGCTGAAGATTAATTTTAGTATGAGCGGGGTGTCGAAATGAAAGCATTTGTCGATGAATATAAAAACAATAGGCTTTCTTCAAAAATTTGTTAAAATAAAACATTACACATAAAAAAGTTCAATATCAATATTACAGCATTTTTACAATTTTTATTATGTTATTTTTGAACTCACTTCTTTGGGCAATGTGTACAATTTTTGTCAGTACATTTCTTTTCATACTGGGATATAGAAAAAATATTTTTTTCTCTTCTTTTTACGAACAGATTAGTTTCTTTTTTTTTTCATCTTTACTCATATCATTAAAAGGGAAGTTTTTAAATGACATAGCTTACTTGCATATTCTAATATATTTCTTTCCATACTTAGTCTTCTATCTTCAAAGGGCCAGTTTTTAAATTACATTATTGTTTGAAGGTTTTCATGGTGAAATTAAATGTTGATATAAAGTTTGCGGTACACCACATGTATTAGTTCTGAAAAGAACTGTTGAGTTTCTTGACGTTTCGATCAATATGCTTTGATCGTCCTCACGCAAACTTCATATCAACAAATTACATTATTATTATCATACTGTATCTATTTTTTTTTCATATTCAATCCTCTCTTTAAAGGGACAATAAATTATATTATTATTAATGTGTCTATTTCTTTTTCATACTCACTCCTTAAAGGGGCAGTTTTTTAAATACACAGCTTACCTGCATACAGAAATGGATCAGTTTCTTTCTTTTTCATCTTCACTCCTGTCTTTAAAGGGGCAGTCTCATTAACTTCCAAATCCTTTGCTGATATCATTATTCCATCAGCTGGAACCACATCACCTACAATGTAACGCCAACACATTCATAGTTATACATAGCATACTCATTAACCTTAAGTAATGGCTATATGAGCAATTTAGCTAAACCCAGGGGCCCTCAGGCTTACAAGAGCACCTGAGCAGGGGCTAGAAGAGAAACATGCATTGAAATATGTCCAAAAATGTTTTAAATAGGTGCCTCATGCCTCTGCATTACATCACTGAGCAGAGATACAGTTCTTTAAATATAAATATCAGTGATAATATAATTAATAATGAAAACAATTCAAGGTGGTCGAGATCTCATTTTTTTTATACCCAAACAGTAAAATGTTAGCAACGCCATCATAGTTCCCTCTGTTACTGCTTGTGCACATACATAATATGAGTTAAGTAGATGAATCTAGGCCTAGGGTGATGTGACGATAATAATCTTTCATTACAGTCTCCCACAGTGCTCAAACAGTACACAGCACTGATAATTACAGTATTTCATTCCATGTATCTTCATTGAATGTACAGGATTTGCTGTCAACAACATGTAAGAAAAATAACTCATCACTACTGGAATTTATGATAGTCTTCAGATCATTATGGGTTTCCCTTGTGTCTTTCTTATCATGCCTTGTAGTGTTTGATGCTTTTAAATGTACAGTTAGGCCTAGGCTAATTTATTTTATCAACCCTCATGGGTGAAATTGGTATATGATTGATGATGTTGAAATAATATATAAAAATGTTTAAAAGTCACCTAGCAAAGAAAATATACTGCCAATTTGCATTAAAAACATCACTCACACCTACTTTAAATTTCATTAAAATAAACTTAATAATGCACCAAATTTACAATCAGGGTACAGGCTGTAGTATTTATTTTGCTGTAGTTTAAAGGGGTTTGTAGTAAAAGGGGGATTTGCCTGAACCATAAGAAATCGCCCTGCCTCCTGTTTTAGCGATTATTCACTTACCTCGGTACAATGAGACCACATCTCCAACAACAAGCTTTGTAACTGGAATCTCTTTACGCAACCCATTACGCGTAACAAACACTTTCGCAGCTAGAGCCTCCTTTCTAAGTAGGCGATTTATAAGAATCACTATTCGTTCCAACAAGATGTCTTGTACAATGTCAAATAATAGAATGATAACTGTTAAAACAATGCTTGTGAGGGAAAGTGGCCATTCTCTTGATATATCTGAAAAAAAAACAAATTTGAAAACACCATATATAATTTACAACTATATATGCCTAGCCTAACATAGTTTTGATGACTGACGTTATCATTTTATGGTTTTTCTTTAACTATCCATTTTGAACCTCTGGATAAATGTAACAACCTTCCGAAATGTATCATACAAGGAAAAATGAAAACATTTATCTTTGAGTTTAACATATTGAAAACAATAAATATGTATTACAGTAAAATACTGCACATATTTTTTTTCCCATACGCATCCAAATCGAGCACAAACTCGCCAATTACAGGATGGATAAACTATTTTATATATCTTTTTTTATATTATATTTTATATTTTTTATATCCAAACTTTAATAGTGCTGAGACTGTGTGCTGAAGACGCTTTTATTATTCAATTAATTTGTCAAACATGGCTTGAAATCTACCTCACAGGTTCCAAAATAAACACTGTAAACAAATTACTCTGGTAATAAGTATGTTACAGCATAAACAAATTCAAATTCTGGCTATTAGTTTAAATACACTATCAGCTAATCACTTCATTATGCAATCAGGTTTTTATGTCGTAATGAACTTTTTACAGTTACTGACCTAATTGACAGCTCTGGAAAAACAAGTATGCTTAATTTCATATTCATGTGGCTAATTTAATTCATCCACAAGACATGCACCATTTGATATTCAGCAAAACACTCTTGATTAATATGAACTATATGCTTCAGTGGACAGACTATCTTTGAGACTAAAAGCTTTCAGCTTTAAACAAATCCAAAGAAATTACAAATCTTCTACTGGATTTTACAGTATCTTATCATGACGAGTTTGGTGATTTTCACAAACAGAAACAGAAGACAGATTTCCAGAGAAATTGGGTATCTATCTTCTATTATAATTACAGTCAAATCAAACTTTAAAAACACATTTCCTGAAATTGTTGACATTTTGGAAAAATCAATGCATATATATATATGCTTCAAAAACATTAAAGCAAGTCAATCCTTGTTTTATAATGTAAAGATCTATGGTTAATTATGATAAAAAGAGAAAAACAATGTATCCGAAATGTAGCCTGTTTGCCTCAAATGTTTTTCACCTACACTGTAGGCCTAGGCTAGTATTGTAGGCTGTAATCCTAGTCTGGTAACTAGCTTTAACGTATGACATCACATCATACCGTAGCTACAATATGGCCTAGCCACGTATTGTCTTGCTGAATTATAGTCTTTATTTTTTGCTAGAAATCTCACCAAAATCTAATGAAAATTTCAAAATTTAATCAGGAACGAATCAGAATACATTATTCTGGGTTTAAATGTAAATACGTAATTGTACAGTATGCAAGGAAGCGAGCTCAAAAGTTAAACTTACCTTCTTTTTCCTGCAAAAATGAAACACCAAATGACAACAGACTTAGTATTAAAACACAGACTAATGCCCAATTTTCAAACAATGTCGTAACTATTAAATTTGAAATGCTTGTTCTAGCTCTCTCAGTTTTACGTATGTTTTCTCCAAATCTCTCTCTATGCAAATGTGCGTCTGTTTCATGTATACCTAAAGTTAACAAAATATAAATACATTATTATTATTTTATTCTATTATTGGAATTAAAAGGATAGACAAAACCTTCAGGAAATCTGGAAGATTTATTAACAAAATTTACATTACATATGTGAGATATATTGGTTTGCTTGTTGAAAAGTTTGTAGATTTTTTGAAACCCTTAAATTTTATTAACTGCCAGTGTAAAATCCAAATTTAAGAAAAACATATGGTAAACAATTAAATTAACAAAGATAAAGTAACAAATATACAGAAACATATTTGATTAAATCATACACTGTTGTACATTACTGTATGTAGAAGTTTATGAGTCACTGCAATAAACACTGTGTATGATATCCCAAGAAAAAATATCATAAAGTGGTTTAGTAAACAAAATGTACTGCAGTAACTAGAGTAAAATATGTTAACATGGTCCTTGTACATCAATACCAATCACTAACAGTAAATGTGTCAAACAACAACGATTGACTTTGCATTGTTTTGACAAGATTGATAGAAGGATGTCGCTATTTTAAGTGGATACTTCAATTTATTTAAAGATTAATTCAATACACTTTTGTTGTTTGTAGTATTTCACCAAAAAAAAGCAATCTAGATTTGGTTAAAATGTGTACTTTAAACAAATATTTAAATGGAAATTATTGACAGCGACGTCAAAAGGTCCTACAACATGAATAATATACATAAAACTGAAATGGTAAAATAGAATGTTGATCAGACAGAGACTAAACTCCTCCAGACAGCACAGGTGAGCAATTAAAAAACATGTTGTTGTTGATATTGCTTTATTACTATAATTCAGACCTACATTAAGTGGAGCATGGTCACACTCATAGCAAACATCACAGACATCACAATTAGCGAAAATATACATTTTTCAATGACAGTGAAAACTGTAAATTGAATTCTCCTACAAAATAGAAGCATGATGTGCTACCAGTGACCTTCAGTTATTCATAAAAGAGAACATTTTTTGTTGCCCAACAAGAAACATTTTTTTAAATTTTAGATTTCGTTATTAGCAAAAATTCAGATTTATTTTGTTAGTAAACTCCAAGAGACAAATCTAGCTTTTCAATTGATGAGCAATGATGGGAATCATAACAATATTATATGTAATAAGCAAAAAGGTATTTGGAATTCTCAATGCAATTAAACGAAACAACTAGCAATTACCAATAAAATTGACCAATTAAATTCTTTTTACAGACAATTATGCTGGCTGTGTAGGCCCAACCAATCTAATAGAATCTCGTTTTACCAGTCGTTAAAATAGATTTCCTTTAATTAAATAATTGACAGTAATTACATGCACTTAAAACAGCCTAATTTATTTAGGGTATGTTCACATTCATGGAGTTCATGCTTTAGTATGGCAAACAAGGTTATAATTAGCATCGTAACAGCAAAGTGTTCAGACTCGCAACCATCTGGTATGCAAGAATAAATTTGATTGGTTGTAGGAACATTGAGCATGACTTTCGTATCATAAGCATTGTTCACTAATCTTGTAACGTAAGTTGTCATAACAAACGAAAGATCAGTGTGTCGTAAGAGGTGGCTTCCACTAATCTTTTTTTGGTACAGTATTATGGAGCTGCACAGCGTGTACGATACAAAAGCACACAGTACATAGGCATGAACAGGCCCTTAAATAAGTTGAAAATGCATTTTAGATCTCATTAATGTTTTAATCACTTTGTTTTGATATCTCAATCTGTTTCATGTAACTTAACATGTTGTTTCTAAATAATACTAAAATATCCATAAAGCAGTCACATATAATTTTGAGTAAGTAAAATTGAATAGATAATATTATCAAGATGGATGTATTTTAAAAGTGTGTTCATTATTTTCTTAATTTCAACTAAAAAGAGCATTGAAACAGCAATGTCAGCAAGCCCCTGCTGAGGGTTCAATTGAACTGCCATTTTTATACTAGAAACTAGGAGAAGAAAAGTCACGGTAAATAGGTCTAATTAACCTGACTTTTCCTCTTTCATCGAAAAAAACATTTATCTATTTTTCTCTGCTTTAGTATTGAGCACTTTTTTTATGCCTTGCATCAAGACAAAAACAAAGGTTATTATAAATTATAAAACTTAAAAATACACTGTAGAACACTTTGAGAGATATTCAGGGAACATTCCAATTGAGGGGACACTTTAAACTCAATGTGTCCTCTTACAAGGTTCTACTGTATATCATTTTGATATATAAGCCACCAGTTTGTGAAACGGTATGATAACTTTTAAGGTAGAAACATGTTTTTACCATCATCCTTGTTACTATTCAATCCACTACATAACATCTTTTCATCTCCAAACTTCTGCTGGAATATCTGCAGAGCACGTGCAACATCTTTGACATGCATCAGCTTTTTAAGCTGCTCTTTGGTGAAACGGAATTGAGAATTGGATGCCATCATCTCATACGACTCCTGACTGGACATCATCTTGCAACTAGTTCATCATATTCTGACAGTAATTGTCAGTGGCATCAAACCATTGTTATTGACGCTACTAAAAGATAAAAAAATGATATATAATCTAAACTGAAACAATTGTGTTCCACAAAAAGAGGTCTTTAAAGAAATAATGCATGAAGATTGTAAGTGAAAAATGGAAGCCTTGCAATAATCATTTCTGTTTTGGTATATAAAGATTTATTTTATACTGTGTATTATTATTTGGGCTGAAAATAAAAAACATGATTCAATTATATAACTGCATACAATGCAATTCAAGAACTTGTTAATTGTCATGAAGTATCAGTATTATTTACTCAAACCAGAAATATTAAAGCAAGCATAATCAAAATGTCTCAATCATATACAGTATAGCAATTTGAACCTCTTCTCCTAATTGCAACCATGTTTGAACTTTTAAATTTGTATTTGACCTCATATGTCATAGGTTCCAATTAAATCTTTGATCAGTGATTAATTCATCAGTAATTAATGTTACAGCAAATGTTAAAATAAAGTGCTGAACTTAATAGTATATCCAATTTAATGTGCACATTGTAATTTTTGAAATTGGTGGAGTAAGGGGGATGTGGTACAAGTGGTAATTCCACCTGCCACTAACCTACAGTATCCTATGCAGGCTGGATTTGACCCACTAGATGGTAGTAGTAGTGGTAGTTGAGAAAATACAAAACAGTATAGGCCCAGATATCCTAACATTGTTCCTGTGTGGATGCTGTGTTAAAATTAGACTGGCTGGAGGGCTTTAAATTAACTTTTAGGCCTGGGTGCATGCCCTTGAAGGCCGGTGCCCCTGCCCACATCCATAGGCTCATGGCATATACTGCCCATACTAGGGATTTATTTACAATAAACAACACCATAATAACATTATACTATATTGAGCAAACTATTCACGATTAGAAGAAGACATTGATAATGAAACAACGTAACGGGAAGTACTTCAAAGACCACAAAGTAATCCTATCCCATAATAGCAGAACCCAGTATTTAAAGATCATGTATCACAGCTCCTGGACTTACTCACACTGTTTTTGTCAAATAATTTTCTGAAATCATATCATTTTCATTTAATTATTTTATTTTACTCTTTCGAAAGATGCATTGGGATCTTTACAGTGCAAACGAGCCAGCGTGTACACTGGATCTCCAGTTTAAGACCTTTTAGTCAAGAAAACTTGTTCTACCTATTTTTTAGGAAAGCCTTGAATTGAACTGTGCCGATTGTATGGCTGCAGTTGGCGGTGCCCATTAGCTGCTCAGCATTGGCTCTGTAGTTGAAAGAATTCGGATTCCTTAAAATACATATGTATGATTTGTTCTAATTTTAGTTGGAAAATCTACAAAATTAGCTCAGCTACCTTCTATAAATCTATACATTACAAAATATTTTCTAGGATAGATTCTTTAATTGGTTCTCGCACTGAACTGAACTCCTTCCTTCCACAAACCATTAAACTTTTTAACAATATTACAAACGATGAAAATTATAAGTAAAATATACTGTAAATAGATATGCTTTTTATTGTTTTTATATATATCAAATATGTTTATTATTGTAATGTGTTTAAATTATTGTTCTGTAATTTTTAATGCAAGCAATGGAATTTCCAGAAATGGATGAGAATAAAATTTGAATCTTGAATCTTCTGTGAAGTGAGTGGATGTGGTCATCAAGAAATTAACCAAATGTCATGTAATGAAAAACATGGTTGTAATTTAAATTCTAGGAAAGCAATTAAAGGAAGGATCTTAATCATTATTTTACATTTGTTCATTGTTTTGTCAGCTAATTGTACTACGAAAATGTCAATTAATTTTTTTACTGCAGTTACCACAATTTACTACATTTTGTTTACAGATTTAATCTTTCTATGCTATTATAGCAATTTGTTTAGGGTATGCATACATACTGTTTATTGCAGCCATTGACTGACTGCATAAAATAGTCTTAAACAATTTATGTAATAAATAGAAAATGTCAGTAGTTTTGTATGCGTCGTGTCAAACAGTGTTTTGTGGCATTTTACGACATGTTGAGTTTTACACAAACCCAAAAGTAGGGACTTTGGAAATGTGGGCCATTGATTTGTCCATAATTTTTGTGTTTTGCCAGGGATTTACCATCATTTTCCACTGTTTGTACATGTATTTCCATGATATTTCTTTTCTGTATGTCTGAGATTTAGCCGAATTTCTGTAATTAATGATTTAATGATTGATTGATGGATGTTCTATGTATGATGTAATTGTGAATGTTTTACCATATTTTCTGTCGAGGAAAACAATTTTTCCATGTACACTTTTTATATATGGAACGAATAAAGATTTGATTTGATTTGAGATCCTGCAATTAAAGTTTGTCATATTATATTACGTTATTTTGTGTTATTGTTTAAACAGATATTGCTTGCTTCTATATACAGTACAACATTTAATAACATTTTAGATCCTCCTCCTCATGTGATTGTGCCTACTGTATGTAATATAATTAAATATCACATGTATGCTTAATTTGAAATCCCAAACAATGAATAACACATTAATAGCAAGTGTCTTTCAATATCCACAGTTCTAATAGGAAATTATTAAACTTTAGCCTACATGACCTTCACAATTGTTAAGGTCGTTAAAAAATCTGTCAAATTTTCGAAACAAGAAATAATTTTCAATATTCAATCTCAAATGACTAATAATATAACTACACCATAGCACGTCATACCAAGAAGCACAACATTTAGTGATGATGCCAGGAATTGGATTTCTCTTGAGCCTGTTTTTGCTGGGAGCAAATAACCGGTTTGAATGGAGTGTGTCAATTTGTTGTCCAATCCTATACCTAGCCAGCAGAAACAAATTACTTTAATCCACTCTAGACTAGGCCATTTATTTTTCTTCAGTTGCTTATACTTTGCACATGCCCTATTTTGAGGAAAAAAGGACAAGAACTCCCTGTAAAAATCCTGGCTGAGGGCTTGATTGATAAATTGCTATAATGTTATTGTAAAATAATCATATTGGTTAATTATTTACAACAGAAATTAATGGTAAATAATTATGAATATGTAATGAAAATTATATTTTTGTTAACTACAGTATTACAATGTACAATATAATACAGGAATGTAAAAAAATAAAAACCTTAGTGTAAAATTTTATTTAGATTTTTTAAACTAATGAGTGATTGAGGCTATACACCTGCATTTTATAGCAAGAATGGCAGGATTCATTAATAGTGAAATATTCACTATCATAACCTTTGACCTTTTAGTAAGAAAATTCAATAAACAGATTTAAGATGATGAATTTGCTGCTCAAATAGTGAGAGATATAATGAGATGTAAATTTATTCAAATAGCAAATCACATGTCAAATTACGTATATCAGAAGCAAAGAGATGGAGTAAAAAGCAAATCATTATGACCTGACCAAGTATAATCTCTCCCACACCACCTACTGTGTATAAATTTAAGCCTAATTAAGAAAACTTTGGCAAATCCATTATTATTGCAATCCTGGGCAAATCCCACACACTAATTTTCACCAAATTTTTAAATCAGGCCTTTTGGACTATCTCAGTTATCATACCGGGTTGATTTGACGCTGAATACATTTGAGGTAAAAGGGGTAAAAATATTATACTGAAAATGAATTAATTTTAAAAACGATGAGGAAATCTGTGAGAATAAGAAAAAGCTGTTCAAACTGAGGAGATTTGAACCTGGAACCTTTTGCTTGATATGCAAATATCCTACCATTGGACTGTTGAGCCTTTTGGTAATGTTAAATTTGATAGCGACTCTTTAACACCTTTGGTATAAGTACGACAGAACAGCACTAGTTCTTGTACGGATTGTACGCATGCGCAACAGACATCAAATTGATATGCCCACATATTCCATATTAATTCACGAAGCGGGATCTCTATACATAAATTACTCTTATATAATATTAAATAGATTAATTGTTTATACAGTAGGCCTACAGTGTTTTTTTTAAGTAAGAAGGAAGGAAATAAATTCATAACGGAAAATGATAAAACAATATTGAATTTATACAATGTATGTTGCATTTGAAAAAGGTTAAAGTGTGTTTTCTCATTTCACGTACAGCAACCATAGACATTTCTCTTTTGTTTTTATGATTCAGCTCTTATTCATGACTTCTCGCTTTAACTTTCTCAGAAAATGCAAAGGATGTCAATTTTTTAATTTTCTATTAGTCATTTCTTTATATTTTTTAGGATTTTATGTTTTGTAGTTTTGTCAATCAATGAAATGTGATTATCAATTTGGATTTTTCATGAGTCATAAAAAAAGTTTGAAGCAAATTTAGTGAATCATTAGTCTTAATTCTTTATAAAAGTATCCAATTACCGATTCATAAATATGACCAAAAAAGATGCTCATATAATATTTATATTTCTTAATCCCTAAAATTGTTGACGTTTTGTAAAATATATTGCATATATATTACTTTAAAGACATTAAACCAGGTCATTTCTTGTCTTAATGTTCTATGGTAAGAGAAAAACAATGCACTACCGAACTCATAGCTCTCATTGAATGTCCTCTCGTGGACGGCTTTAGGTCTAGCCTAGCTTAGTTTTTGGCCAAGCTGGTAAAGTAGTAACGTACGAACATTGTATGCTAGCTATAGGCCTAGCCTGACGTTTTCTTGTTTTTTCAAAATTCTGTCATTCATCATGCCTAGAATCACAGATCCTAGGATCTTTTGAGAATCACAGATCCTAGGATCCTAGAATCACAGACCACAGCGTAAACATTAATTTTTTGGGGGGTATGTTAATTAATTAGACAGGTTTCAGACTAGAAACTAGGTTTTTTAAAGTGCACATGAGCCAGATGTGTACACTGGACCTTTGTTTCATAGTCCTTATTCTGAGAAGACGCGTTCTAGCTCGGCCACTCACTCGCCTCAAAATTCTTTTATGTTTTTGCAAAAAAATAAAAACAGAGAGAGGGGGAAGGGAAACACCACCACCAATGCCTTGGTACCACTGAAATACCACAGCATTGTGGTGTTTTTCCAGTAATTTTCCTTTGGATTTATACAGATACATTTATTTCTATACTCCGAGTTGACTTAAATGACTAAAGATGAATCACAGCATTCTTTTATATACTAAATATAGTTTAGTCATCAAAATCGTTATTTACAATATTTAATGCCCTGAAATAACCTTTAAATAGCTTTACCTATTGAACTTGGAACATTAAAATTAATATGAGTCCAAATACATGCCAACAATTTAAAAAGGAAGACGATAAACAGAATAATTATCCTCAACCCGGTACATAACATCCTCTAGTAGAATGACAAAACAGAGCACAGAAAATTGATTAAAAAAATTCAATAGTTGCTGGTGAAATTTGTTGGTGGAAATCTTTTCCATTTTATTTGTGATTCGTTTTATTGTGTTTCTAATTTTTGGTTATCCGCACTTGGCGGATAACCCCTTGTTATTGTCAGGATCTTTTTTTTTTTCTATATTCTTCTTTCTTTCCCAGAATTTTGTGTCACGTGTATCTCAAATTACTATCAACATTACATCGTATAACTTTGTCAGAAGATTGACCTCTAGCTGTAAAAGTGCAGGACATTTAGTTTTTTTACTTTAGAGTCGCGCAGCGTAAGTTACGCGCGATTTTATGAATTTCGCGTATTTAACATAGACTAAAAACCAAAAGTCATTTTGTAATGACACTTGATGAACATTTAAGTCATATCAAGGGCAAACTTTCTATGGATTAAAAATGGCATGTTTCAAAGAAAGTTACGCGCGCACGCGCGTTTAAAATTTCAAAATGCGAAAAATCAACTTCTAATCAACTTTCTACGCATTTCATGTCATTTTGAGCACTTCAAAAATTCCCACGCACGCGCATTTATTTTACGCGCACGTGCGCATGTAGCGCAAAAACATACTTTTTTCACGTGATTTATGTTTTTCCAGCCTTTTCTAGTAATTTTACCAACTTTTAAACAATTTCGACTTAAAATTACGTTATACGAGCACGTCGAATTGGATAATTTGCGCACGTTTTTTATCAAAAAGCTCAAAAAATCGTCAAAATTATGCTTTTTTTTAAACAGTCGTAGTTTCTAAACTAAACGGTGAAAGTTATTTTTATTACATATTCTGGAAGTTAATGAGTTGTAGATATCAAATCATACATTAATATTGCTAACAGGACATTGTGACGTCATCGTATGGCCACGCGAATATAAAATATAGGATATTTGTCTCTTTCGTTATTGCTCATCTCATTCAATGGAGCGCATCTCCACTTATCCGTATTCCATTTCTCCCCATTTTTTTACATTGTCTAGGTCAATCAATTACCTTTCGCATGATTCACCATTTTAAAAATTGTGATGACGTCATCATGTTCAAAAGCGTAAATAACTTTGATCACTTATTTTTACCTAAACGGCACTGTATGTAGTATGTATACAGTATATAGTGTATACTGTATATACTTAGACGTGACACAAAATAGAGAGCACACTGAAATTGTTTTAATGGCATAATCGTTTTCCTGTTTGCAATATTCTAACGTATGACGTGCACGTGGCCTTTGCGCTGCGGATAACCTAACTCGTCCGTAGTGACGAGTTCAAATCTAGTTTAATTATGTATTTGTGCCTGTTAATCATTGGTTGTCGTCCATGCCTTTACCTATAGCTTTTTTACTAGGATAGAAGGCTGATACTCAACTGGTGCCAACTGCCTAACTCCATACTTCAATGTGGATGCTGCCATGAAAGTTTACTTCCCTTATTTTCCCTTTTCACTTGCGATTTGAGAGGTTTTTTTTTGCGCTTTATAAATTAAAAACTATAAACCTAATAAACATCACCTTCAGTATGTCCCCTTTGGGCCTGTTCTGCTACATGACGTCGAATAAACAATTTATTTCAAAAATATAAATTTTAGGATGACCACATTTTCTGCTAAGTTTCTGCTCACAAAAAATCTTTAAAATTTTTGAAAAAAAAAAACAAAAAACATTAACATTACCCAAAATGCAATGCTACATCAGAAGGTCAAACTTACAAGGTAGTACAGCTGTCTAACCGTTAAAGATGTATTGTCCCCCAAAAACATGAAAAATGAAGATTAATTAAATCAGACTTTGAATAGGTTATTTTTTAATTTTAATAAAGTTAATCACTTCCGTAGAAAAATAAAATAAAAAAAAATGTTTTCACTTTTAAAATAACAAAATGGTTAAATTAAAAAAAAATCCAAAAATCCATTGGCTGGCAGCCAATTTGACCATTTTTTGCTTTAAATTTTTTCAGGTAAATACAATTTTTTTTAGATCGATTTTTGGTCAAAGTGGATAACTATTATGTGACATTAAAATTCCATATTCAATAAAAAAAATTGTAAAATAATTTTTCAGGGGGACAATACATCTTTAACTTGTGTTTCAGCTAAAGTTGCACAGCAATAACTGGTTAAATGGCGTTATAAAACCAAATCATTTCGTTTTTTTGTTTTTAACCGTTATTTTCATGCTTCCATTTAACAGGTTATTGAAAATTTGTCCTGTTTCTGCTTTAAAAAAATTGGGGTTAATTTATCCACACTGTTATTACCGGTTATTTTTTTCACAGCAGAAACAGGACCTTAGATACTAATACAAAAACAGGTGTTTTAGTCAGATAGAATGTCTAAAGTACTCATGGATGTTGCTACCTGGGAGAGGACATGTATACTTTCACATAAACAAAACACTTTGAGACATTTGGAAAACATTCCGGACATGATTCTCAAAACATTAATAAATAAGATCTAAGTGAAGATCTAAACCTAAAAGAGAACTTAATGTAAACTCATCACCGTGATCATCAGCATAAATGCAAAGTTAAATTAATATGTGCACTGATTTTGAGTATGTACAATAAAAACTCAGTACTGAATTTGGTCTATAGCATGATAGAAGACATACTAATATAGGTGACATACATAATTTGTAAACATTTTGAAACATGACCACATGATAAAAAAAAAAATGAAGACAACCTAAAAAAAAGAACCAGGGTTGCACAACCGACCACCCAAAATAATTCAAAGGTCAAATACAACATTTTGAACCCCCACAAATTTCTATTTATATTTCTCTTTTCACTCAACAATACAAACAGGCAAGGCCTAATCAGCAAAAAAGCAAAATGCAAAAAGTATGTATGACTGTCTGTTAATGAGCTATGAAAGTAACTTGGTCTATGAAAATAACAATATGATCGACGTACTGTGTTATTTGGTTACGCTTTGCTCATATTTTGTCATCATTCATCTAAAAAAATGTCTTTCGTATCGTGATAAAGGCAAATTTTGTTCGGACAGTAGTTAAATTATGGTCATGTGTAAAATGTTTACACCTTTGTTTTCTTCTAACTGGCACTGGCACACTTCTAAGTAACAATTACTTAATATTACTTAACATTATATAATTTTAAATTAAGATGGCATAAGGGAACATAATACCAAATATACCACAGAATGTCTGAACCTCTATTATTTTATATTAAAATATTCCAGCGGGGCAGATACTGGGTGTAAAGATTGTTTTGAGCTACAATTTAACAATAGCCAAAATCAGATACGCAAAAAAAAAGTAACACGCCTCCATACCATAGCTGTTCTGTACAATGCTGCACAAAGGGAGCGCACTATGGCCAGACTGCCTGCCTCCTCAATTAATAGCGCGCCGTTTCAGAATCCTGGATGATGATTTTGAGTGCTATTTCTGTTACGGAGTTACATGATCTGAACCCAGGAAAGTTTCAAGAATCAATGCGGCACACTGCACACTCGCAATTTTTATTTTTTTCCATTTAGGGTGTCAGTTCCCAGCCAACTAGATTAGAAAGAGGTGCCATTTTATCATGCGTTTTATGTCCGAATGTCCCAGAGAACCATTTACGACCATCTGTCATTTTCCTAAAAAAAAATTGCTTCGTGGCTCAAATATTTGGTGTCTAAGGACCCATCCTCTATTTAAAATGGATACACCCCTGACCCCCTACTTAAAAAATTGTTGCCGCCCCGCTGGATAATATAGGAGCTCAACACCAGACGATAGAGGATACGGATAGGTCAGGATGGTTATCGCATCCTTTCCGTCTTATCATACTGTACACCACCACAGAGCGATAGGCGTGGAACACGACGGTAGCTCTCAGGCGAAATCAGGTGAATGTTGATGGTTTATTATACACAATAAATAGTTAAAATAATAAACATTTTACTCACCAGAATTTAAAAATAATCACAACATACGTCCAAAAAGCTCTTTAGATTTGGAAAATATTCACGTACAGTACTCGCATTGTAAGCCGCACAGGCTCTGGCTTAAAAATAATAATAATAAAAAAATGTTAATACCGCCCTCTCTATGTGAATTTCCTAGCATCAAAGATTTTTGATAAAAATATGTACTATAGTATACTGTGTGATGCTCTTTTCATCATTCATTCAAAATGAGCTTGTGTTTATTTTCCCCTCACATAGATGTGCGTAGAAACCGCCAATTCATTGCCAAGCGTTTCAACTATTAAATTGGCAAGATCAAGGAGGCACAGTTGAAAGTCCGATGGTCTTTCTGTGCTGTCCTGTGGTCCATAAATGAGGTAGGCCTATATATAATCTTCTGAATTATATAGGCCATATATCATGGAGGAATAAAATAATATTTCATACCTCCATGGGCCTATTTACATAATTGAAGAAATATATGATTATATGATTATTTTCGGTTTTCTGGAAAATCACTTTTCGTCATTTTGTGCTAATATTTTTACCTGCACTTTTAAGTAATAATAATTTAATACCACGAAGATATACTGTCCCTCCTCCTGAAAAAAAAAATTTTTTGAATATGCAATTGTAATGTCAAATAATAGTTATTCACTTTGACAAAAAATTGGATCGAAAAAAAAAATATTTACCTGGAAAACTGTAATTTAGAGCAAAAAAATAGTCAAATTTGCTGCCAGTCAATGTGTTTGTCATTTAATAAGCGAGTTTTTTTCTTCCACGGAAGAACTTTGTTAAAACTACAAAATGGTCTATATCAAAGTGTGATTTTATTAATCTTCATTTTTCATGTTTTTGGGGGGATAATACAAAGGAAAACAATTAGATCTAAGCGGTAAATGAAATGTTTCAGTTTGATTTGAGTTGTAAAAAATCAGAAACTTGCTGCTTTGTTTTCTCTTCATACTCCGTACATTTAACTTATTTTGTTTGCCTACTTTATATAACGATTTAAACGTTGATGTAGCTTGAACACTCAGCCTGGCAGGTATATACTGGAAAACAAGCTTAACGATTAACTTATTTATGATGCTGGTTGTTGCTGGCATCTGGTGGGCAGCAGAGTTAAGTAAGAAGAGGCGGATGTAAGAATTATTATTTAAGGTGAAAATACTTTCTAAAAATATATTCAAACTTATGAGTTTATTGTAGTTCACAGGCCTAGTTCATTACTACGGAATGTTTTACCAGGAGGGAAGAGTGAATGAAATCCCTGGTTTTACCGATGTGTTGATAAGCAATATACGGTAGGCTACAAATATACTGCATCGACCTATCTATTTTTACAAAATATAAATAAAAATGTATAGGCCTAAAAACCACTATAACAAAATTACAGTTTAAAAAAAAGAAGAAAAATATTAATTTAACGTTGTCTTGTGTTTCTGAGAAATGATTAATATTTGTAAACGAAATTTTTTAGAGTAACTGCACAGAAAAAGTATCACACTTTTTTTTGTTTTGTACTTTACATAGGAATACTCAATATACAGCTTATCACGGTGCATAAAAAAACATGCTATTTGTTTAGGCCTAAAGGCCCATTTACACTAGAACGATAACGATCGACGATAATAGATAAACATACATTTTCTTGCATAAAACAAAAGAAATTTAAAAAGTTTGTGTTCTACTAGAACTATATTCTATTGAGAAACCAAACATGTGTAAGGTTTGTAAAATAGGTTTTTTAGGGTAAGCAAAGAAAATGGCTTATTATAATCCGTTTTATCCCATCTAGATACCGTACTTTATATAGTATAAGAAGATAGAAGAGAGAGACTAAATTACGCAGCTATATATATATATTGCCTCGATAGTTCTATTTTTACAAACAAATTAATAAAAATATATAAAAAACAAATATAAAAAGAAGAAAATGTTGCATTCTATCTTTAGTGAGAAATGTAATTTGTAAAAAAGGTTTTTTCTAAGGGTAACTGCAAAGAATTTATATAATACTTTTATTTTTTTAATGTTTTTTTTATTAATTAATTGTTTACGACTTGCAATTATGCCTGCTTTTTACAAGTATTCAAGATAAGTACTGGTAGACTTAACCATTTTCAAGTTATATCTTGAAAGTTTACGAATTAAAAAAATGTGCATCGAGTGTGCGTAATTGACAGATATTCACATGATATAAAACAAACATAAGCCTATCGGGTGGTCTGCTTCAGTCATTAGTTGAGTTGATAAAAACAATGAAAGCTGCTATGAATTACAAGATATCATTTTTGTTACTAGTTTTGTTGAAATGTACAGTTTGCCGGCCTCAGAACAAACCGAATATTGTCATATTTCTGGCTGATGATTTAGGCTACGGTGATCTACAGGCGACAGGAAACCCGATCTCAGACACTCCAAATATTGATATACTCTATCGAGACGGCCTGAAGCTTACACAGTTTTACAGTTCGGCTTCAGTCTGTAGTCCATCAAGGTATGTAGAATACATCCATGTTGTGAACCGTCCATTCCAAAGCTTACGCTTTACCAAAACTTGTTAGTAATAATGTCTTCATTATGGAATACTTCTCTTTAAAATCTTTAGAGCTGGTTTGCTGACAGGTAGATATCCAGTACGGAGTGGTTTCTGGATCAATGAGAACCTGCCATCACTGAGGCTAAACAGTCCACTGGGACTTCCATTAAACGAGACGACCATCGCAGAGCTCGTCGCCGACCAGGGTTACAAGTCTGCTCTTATTGGCAAGTGGCATCTTGGAGTTGGTCGCAACAGAGAGTTCCTACCAAAACATCATGGATTCGATCACTTTTTTGGCCTTCCTGTCTCGGTTTACCTTAGCGGGTGTCCGCCCCAGATATGTTTTCCTCCAGATGTACCTTGTGTAACAGCAGATTGTACAAGTACGGACCCTCCTCTTCCATTATTTTTAGAAGATGAGATTATTGAGCAACCAGTGAATCTGTTAACACTGATTGAAAGACAAACCATAGCCGCTAGAAGTTGGGTTACAGAGTTTAGTGAAAGTGGTAATCCATTTCTCCTGATGTACTGGTTTGTGCAACCTCATGTTCCACATTTTGCCTGTTCACGGTTTCATAATTCTACCCTAGGTGGGGATTATACAGATTCTTTGGCTGAGATGGATTGGCAAATTGGAGATATCATCACTAAATTAAAAGAAATCGGAGAGTTTGACAACACTTTATTCCTATTTACGTCTGACAATGGGTAAGTATAATAAATCTCTTAGGACTTTTACTTAGGGTAGTAGTCTTATGCAATGACCAGATTCTAACATAAATAAAAAACAACCACATTTGAGAAAATGATAACAACAATTTATTTACAAATCCCAAAAATTTTGTAATGTGCACCTAAAATTAAAAATATTACGAAAAAAAAATTAAGAACAATTTAAGAATTAATTTAATTATTAAATTTGTCTTCCTAATTAAAAAAAAAAAATTTTAAAAACATAATATCTCAGGACTTTGACATGGGGTATTAAATAAAGACAGATCATTTTCACTTATTTCTGATTTGGTTTAACCCCAATTAACAATTCAAAAAAAAGATCACTTACTAACAAGAAAAGAAACATAACCAAATATAATCACAAATTGTTTTCCAGTCCCGACAAATCTTCTGGTTTTCAAGGTGGTTCATCCGGACCATTTCGATGTGGAAAATCTTCTTCGTTTGAAGGCGGTACACGAGTACCCGGTGTGGTGTATTGGCCAAGTCGAATTGCTCCTGGAATATCTAAGGAATTGATCAGTCATCTTGATATATTCCCAACGATTGCAAGTTTAATTGGGTCATCAGTTGACAATATACAGCTTGATGGTTACGACATAAGTGATGTGCTCTTTAATATGGGAAAGGTTTGTATTTATTCTTTCTCGATTCCGATGATAACGACGATGACAAAATTGATATTTGGTTTTATATTGATGATGAAGAAGAAGAAAACAACAACTGAGATGATGATGAACAAATTAATGATTTAGGGTGATTATTAAAATGGTTGATGAAATGAATGATCGTAAAGCGATCAATCGGTAGGCCTAAATTACATCGATCGGCAGTGACGGTGTATATGACACATATAAACAGATAACGCTAGGAGTGGGTTTGGTCCTTAATTCTTCGGGATCTGTTTAATCCAAAACTTACCTTTCATAAAGAAACCATACCTCCAAAGCAAACTTAAATCGTTCTTGGTATTTATTCGTTCTCTTAGCCATTAGTTGCTTTCTTACCATATGAAAAATCTTTGCTTGCTTGTAATTTGTTTGTTCATGCTTATATTTCACGAAATTTTTACAAAAATATAATTTATTCGTGTTTGGAATGAAATTAAATAACCAGTGAATGATTTCCATTTTCCTACAGAGTCCTAGATCAAGTTTGATGTTTTTCAATAATACATGGAAAAGCCCATTTGCCTACCGTTACAACCAGTACAAAGCGCATGCCGTAATACTTCAATCTTTTTCGACGATCTCTGAAGATTTAGATGACTATAATGCCAGGTGTGGTAACGCTATGCCACTTAGTCGACACGATCCCTCGTTACTTTACAATCTCCACCTAGACCAAGAAGAACGTGTAAACATTGGTGAAGATCAGGAGATGCAGTCAGTACTGAATCAGTTACACACTGCTAGATTATTAGAAGAGAGTGGCCTAACTTACGGTGAGAGTATACTGAATCGATCTGCTGATCGTTTTCAAGCTTGCTGTAACGAGGGATGCGAACCGTTTCCACTATGTTGTCAATGCGTTTCAAATTATACAAACGAACTATTCTCCAATTCTCAACGCGTCACAGCCGTTTCTTTTCCGAGCTCTCAGTTTGCCTGGCTGGTTGCATTTGTGATAATATTTGTAACTGTATTTTTAAGTGCAATTATAATGTTATTAATACCACGTTTAAGACAAAAACAAAATGAAGAAAATTATATAAAGCTATCTTAAGCTAATCTTCAAATAATTAATACAATGGTTACCTGGCAGGTATATACTGGAAAACAAGCTTAACGATCGTGGTGATGCAATTACGACACATATATATATATTTATGATGCTGGTTGTTGCTGGCATCTGGTGGGCAGCAGAGTTAAGTAAGAAGAGGCGGATGTAAGAATTATTATTTAAGGTGAAAATACTTTCTAAAATATATTCAAACTTATGAGTTTATTGTAGTTCACAGGCCTAGTTCATTACTACGGAATGTTTTACCAGGAGGGAAGAGTGAATGAAATCCCTGGTTTTACCGATGTGTTGATAAGCAATATACGGTAGGCTACAAATAGATAGCCTATATATTATAGACGGCTATTTAGGTATTGTTATCTATTTTTACAAAATAGAATAAAACTACTCAGACAAAGAAAAATAATTAAGAAAAAGAGGAAAACTATTAATTTTAGGGTAACTAAAGAAAATGACATTTTTTGTTTACATTATATTGGACATTTTATAATTACATATTGTCATCGATTATGAAAATTTTAACGCAGGGAATTCCATCTAGTTAAAATTGTATCTTAAAAAAAAGTATTATTCCACCAGCTGTGGCAACAAGACAAAAACAAACAAAAAATGGTTCTCAACAAGAAACAAAACAAGGCCAACAGCCATAAGTCGCGTGCTCTCAGAAAAAAATGAACTTTCAAAAAGTAATGTACTTTAAAACTTTTCTGTACATCAAAACAGTTAAAAAAGTACAAAAAGCGATAAAACGCATAGTGATACCGGACCGACAGACAGACCGACAGACCGACCGACCGACATAGTGAACTATAGAGTCGCTTCCACGCGACTAAAAAAACCGTACCAATCAAACAACAATTTATACAAATCATGAGTAGACTCTAAAGTAAGTATACTGCTAAATTTTTCCATTTTAGGTTATAGGCCTATACATGCATATTATTTTCAAAAGCAATATATTTATATTAAAATAATCATGTTGTATCTACAATTTCAACCCGCAGTTATCAATTCGTAAATGATTAAAATAATATTACAAGGTCAAAAAGTACCGTAACGACAGGGATGCAATTAGGACATATATATATTATAGGTGCTGGTTGTTGCTGGCGTTTGATGAACAGAGTAAGAAGAGGCGAATATAATAATTATTATGAGAATATATGGTTAAAGTTTCAAACTTATGAGTTTATTGTTTTTGTGGTTCACAGGCCTAGTTAGTTGCTTATTATTAATCAGGAACTGAATGTTTTACCCATTTTTGTGATACTATAGTAATTATACGGTATAGGCTACAAATAGATAGCATATATTCAAAGGGGGCTATTAAGATATTGTTATCTATTTTCACAAAAATATAATAAATATATACAGTACTCACTACTAAAAAATCAAAAAAATCACGTTGTCTGTTTCTATTGAGAAACCAAACATGTGTAAGGTTTGTAAAATAGGTTTTTTAGGGTAAGCAAAGAAAATGGCTTATTATAATCCGTTTTATCCCATCTAGATACCGTACTTTATATAGCATAAGAAGATAGAAGAGAGAGACTAAATTACGCAGCTATATATATATATTGCCTCGATCGTTCTATTTTTACAAACAAATTAATAAAAATATATAAAAAACTAATATAAAAAGAAGAAAATGTTGCATTCTATCTTTATTGAGAAATGTGATTTGTAAAAAAAGGTTTTTTCTAAGGGTAACTGCAAAGAAATTATATAATACTTGTTATTAGTTATACTTAATATGCCTATATCCTATCACGGTGCAATAAAAAAGGTGTTTTGTTTTTTTATTAAATTGTTTACGACTTGCAATTATGCCTACTTTTTACATGTATTCAAGATAAGTACTGGTAGACTTAACCATTTTCAAGTTATATCTTGAAAGTTTACGAATTAAAAAAATGTACATCGAGTGTGCGTGTCGTAATTGACAGATATTCACATGATATAAAACAAACATAAGCCTATCGGGTGGTCTGCTTCAGTCATTAGTTGAGTTGATAAAAACAATGAAAGCTGCTATGAATTACATGATATTTCACATATCATTTTTGTTACTAGTTTTGTTGAAATGTACAGTTTGCCGGCCTCAGAACAAACCGAATATTGTCATATTTCTGGCTGATGATTTAGGCTACGGTGATCTACAGGCGACAGGAAACCCGATCTCAGACACTCCAAATATTGATATACTCTATCGAGACGGCCTGAAGCTTACACAGTTTTACAGTTCGGCTTCAGTCTGTAGTCCATCAAGGTATGTAGAATCCATCCATGTTGTGAACCGTCCATTCCAAAGCTTACGCTTTACCAAAACTTGTTAGTAATAATGTCTTCATTATGGAATACTTCTCTTTAAAATCTTTAGAGCTGGTTTGCTGACAGGTAGATATCCAGTGCGGAGTGGTTTCTGGAGCAATGAGAACATGCCATTACTGGGGCTAAACAGTCCACTGGGACTTCCATTAAACGAGACGACCATCGCAGAGCTCGTCGCCGACCAGGGTTACAAGTCTGCTCTTATTGGCAAGTGGCATATTGGAGTTGGTCGCAACAGAGAGTTCCTACCAAAACATCATGGATTCGATCACTTTTTTGGCCTTCCTGTCTCGGTTTACCATAGCGGGTGTCCGCCCCAGATATGCTTTCCTCCAGATGTACCTTGTGTAACAGCAGATTGTATAAGTACGGACCCTCCTCTTCCACTATTTTTAGAAGATGAGATTATTGAGCAACCAGTGAATCTGTTAACACTGATTGAAAGACAAACCATAGCCGCTAGAAGTTGGGTTACAGAGTTTAGTGAAAGTGGTAATTCATTTCTCCTGATGTACTGGTTTGTGCAACCTCATGTTCCACATTTTGCCAGTTCACGGTTTCATAATTCTACCCTAGGTGGGGATTATACAGATTCCTTGGCTGAGATGGATTGGCAAATTGGAGATATCATCACTAAATTAAAAGAAATCGGAGAGTTTGACAACACTTTATTTTTATTTACGTCTGACAATGGGTAAGTACAATACACTCTCTTAGGACTTTTACTTAGGGTAGTAGTCTTATGCAATGACCAGATTCTAACATAAATAAAAAAACAACCACATTGGAGAAAATGATAACAACAATTTATTTACAAATCCCAACAATTTTGTAATGTGCACCTAAAATTAAAAATATTACGAAAAAAAAATTAAGAACAATTTAAGAATTAATTTAATTATTAAATTTGTCTTCCTAATTAAAAAAAAATAATTTTTAAACATAATATCTCAGGACTTTGACATGGAGTATTAAATAAAGACAGATAATTTTCACTTATTTCTGATTTGGTTTAACCCCAATTAACAATTCAAAAAAAAGATCACTTACTAACAAGAAAAGAAACATAACCAAATATAATCACAAATTGTTTTCCAGTCCCGACAAATCTTCTGGTTTTCAAGGTGGTTCACCCGGACCATTTCGATGTGGAAAATCTTCTGCGTTTGAAGGCGGTACACGAGTACCCGGTGTGGTGTATTGGCCAAGTCGAATTGCTCCTGGAATATCTAAGGAATTGATCAGTCATCTTGATATATTCCCAACGATTGCAAGTTTAATTGGGTCATCAGTTGACAATATACAGCTTGATGGTTACGACATAAGTGATGTGCTCTTTAATATGGGAAAGGTTTGTATTTATTCTTTCTCGATTCCGATGATAACGACGATGACAAAATTGATATTTGGTTTTATATTGATGATGAAGAAGAAGAAAACAACAACTGAGATGAGGATGAACAAATTAATGATTTAGGGTGATTATTAAAATGGTTGATGAAATGAATGATCGTAAAGCGATCAATCGGTAGGCCTAAATTACATCGATCGGCAGTGACGGTGTATATGACACATATAAACAGATAACGCTAGGAGTGGGTTTGGTCCTTAATTCTTCGGGATCTGTTTAATCCAAAACTTACCTTTCCTAAAGAAACCATACCTCCAAAGCAAACTTAAATCGTTCTTGGTATTTATTCGTTCTCTTAGCCATTAGTTGCTTTCTTACCATATGAAAAATCTTTGCTTGCTTGTAATTTGTTTGTTCATGCTTATATTTCACGAAATTTTTACAAAAATATAATTTATTCGTGTTTGGAATGAAATTAAATAACCAGTGAATGATTTCCATTTTCCTACAGAGCCCTAGATCAAGTTTGATGTTTTTCAATAATACATGGAAAAGCCCATTTGCCTACCGTTACAACCAGTACAAAGCGCATGCCGTAATACTTCAATCTTTTTCGACGATCTCTGAAGATTTAGATGACTATAATGCCAGGTGTGGTAACGCTATGCCACTTAGTCGACACGATCCCTCGTTACTTTACAATCTCCACCTAGACCAAGAAGAACGTGTAAACATTGGTGAAGATCAGGAGATGCAGTCAGTACTGAATCAGTTACACACTGCTAGATTATTAGAAGAGAGTGGCCTAACTTACGGTGAGAGTATACTGAATCGATCTGCTGATCGTTTTCAAGCTTGCTGTAACGAGGGATGCGAACCGTTTCCACTATGTTGTCAATGCGTTTCAAATTATACAAACGAACTATTCTCCAATTCTCAACGCGTCACAGCCGTTTCTTTTCCGAGCTCTCAGTTTGCCTGGCTGGTTGCATTTGTGATAATATTTGTAACTGTATTTTTAAGTGCAATTATAATGTTATTAATACCACGTTTAAGACAAAAACAAAATGAAGAAAATTATATAAAGCTATCTTAAGCTAATCTTCAAATAATTAATACAATGGTTACCTGGCAGGTATATACTGGAAAACAAGCTTAACGATCGTGGTGATGCAATTACGACACATATATATATATTTATGATGCTGGTTGTTGCTGGCATCTGGTGGGCAGCAGAGTTAAGTAAGAAGAGGCGGATGTAAGAATTATTATTTAAGGTGAAAATACTTTCTAAAATATATTCAAACTTATGAGTTTATTGTAGTTCACAGGCCTAGTTCATTACTACGGAATGTTTTACCAGGAGGGAAGAGTGAATGAAATCCCTGGTTTTACCGATGTGTTGATAAGCAATATACGGTAGGCTACAAATAGATAGCCTATATATTATAGACGGCTATTTAGGTATTGTTATCTATTTTTACAAAATAGAATAAAACTACTCAGACAAAGAAAAATAATTAAGAAAAAGAGGAAAACTATTAATTTTAGGGTAACTAAAGAAAATGACATTTTTTGTTTACATTATATTGGACATTTTATAATTACATATTGTCATCGATTATGAAAATTTTAACGCAGGGAATTCCATCTAGTTAAAATTGTATCTTAAAAAAAAGTATTATTCCACCAGCTGTGGCAACAAGACAAAAACAAACAAAAAATGGTTCTCAACAAGAAACAAAACAAGGCCAACAGCCATAAGTCGCGTGCTCTCAGAAAAAAATGAACTTTCAAAAAGTAATGTACTTTAAAACTTTTCTGTACATCAAAACAGTTAAAAAAGTACAAAAAGCGATAAAACGCATAGTGATACCGGACCGACAGACAGACCGACCGACCGACATAGTGAACTATAGAGTCGCTTCCACGCGACTAAAAAAACCGTACCAATCAAACAACAATTTATACAAATCATGAGTAGACTCTAAAGTAAGTATACTGCTAAATTTTTCCATTTTAGGTTATAGGCCTATACATGCATATTATTTTCAAAAGCAATATATTTATATTAAAATAATCATGTTGTATCTACAATTTCAACCCGCAGTTATCAATTCGTAAATGATTAAAATAATATTACAAGGTCAAAAAGTACCGTAACGATAGGGATGCAATTAGGACATATATATATTATAGGTGCTGGTTGTTGCTGGCGTTTGATGAACAGAGTAAGAAGAGGCGAATATAATAATTATTATGAGAATATATGGTTAAAGTTTCAAACTTATGAGTTTATTGTTTTTGTGGTTCACAGGCCTAGTTAGTTGCTTATTATTAATCAGGAACTGAATGTTTTACCCATTTTTGTGATACTATAGTAATTATACGGTATAGGCTACAAATAGATAGCATATATTCAAAGGGGGCTATTAAGATATTGTTATCTATTTTCACAAAAATATAATAAATATATACAGTACTCACTACTAAAAAATCAAAAAAATCACGTTGTCTGTTTCTATTGAGAAACCAAACATGTGTAAGGTTTGTAAAATAGGTTTTTTAGGGTAAGCAAAGAAAATGGCTTATTATAATCCGTTTTATCCCATCTAGATACCGTACTTTATATAGCATAAGAAGATAGAAGAGAGAGACTAAATTACGCAGCTATATATATATATTGCCTCGATCGTTCTATTTTTACAAACAAATTAATAAAAATATATAAAAAACTAATATAAAAAGAAGAAAATGTTGCATTCTATCTTTATTGAGAAATGTGATTTGTAAAAAAGGTTTTTTCTAAGGGTAACTGCAAAGAAATTATATAATACTTGTTATTAGTTATACTTAATATGCCTATATCCTATCACGGTGCAATAAAAAAGGTGTTTTGTTTTTTTATTAAATTGTTTACGACTTGCAATTATGCCTACTTTTTACAAGTATTCAAGATAAGTACTGGTAGACTTAACCATTTTCAAGTTATATCTTGAAAGTTTACGAATTAAAAAAATGTACATCGAGTGTGCGTGTCGTAATTGACAGATATTCACATGATATAAAACAAACATAAGCCTATCGGGTGGTCTGCTTCAGTCATTAGTTGAGTTGATAAAAACAATGAAAGCTGCTATGAATTACATGATATTTCACATATCATTTTTGTTACTAGTTTTGTTGAAATGTACAGTTTGCCGGCCTCAGAACAAACCGAATATTGTCATATTTCTGGCTGATGATTTAGGCTACGGTGATCTACAGGCGACAGGAAACCCGATCTCAGACACTCCAAATATTGATATACTCTATCGAGACGGCCTGAAGCTTACACAGTTTTACAGTTCGGCTTCAGTCTGTAGTCCATCAAGGTATGTAGAATCCATCCATGTTGTGAACCGTCCATTCCAAAGCTTACGCTTTACCAAAACTTGTTAGTAATAATGTCTTCATTATGGAATACTTCTCTTTAAAATCTTTAGAGCTGGTTTGCTGACAGGTAGATATCCAGTGCGGAGTGGTTTCTGGAGCAATGAGAACATGCCATTACTGGGGCTAAACAGTCCACTGGGACTTCCATTAAACGAGACGACCATCGCAGAGCTCGTCGCCGACCAGGGTTACAAGTCTGCTCTTATTGGCAAGTGGCATCTTGGAGTTGGTCGCAACAGAGAGTTCCTACCAAAACATCATGGATTCGATCACTTTTTTGGCCTTCCTGTCTCGGTTTACCATAGCGGGTGTCCGCCCCAGATATGCTTTCCTCCAGATGTACCTTGTGTAACAGCAGATTGTATAAGTACGGACCCTCCTCTTCCACTATTTTTAGAAGATGAGATTATTGAGCAACCAGTGAATCTGTTAACACTGATTGAAAGACAAACCATAGCCGCTAGAAGTTGGGTTACAGAGTTTAGTGAAAGTGGTAATTCATTTCTCCTGATGTACTGGTTTGTGCAACCTCATGTTCCACATTTTGCCAGTTCACGGTTTCATAATTCTACCCTAGGTGGGGATTATACAGATTCCTTGGCTGAGATGGATTGGCAAATTGGAGATATCATCACTAAATTAAAAGAAATCGGAGAGTTTGACAACACTTTATTCTTATTTACGTCTGACAATGGGTAAGTATAATACAATCTCTTAGGACTTTTACTTAGGGTAGTAGTCTTATGCAATGACCAGATTCTAACATAAATAAAAAACAACCACATTGGAGAAAATGATAACAACCAATTTTTTTCTCTTTTGTGGCGTTAACCACTATTTTATTCATTTCATTCTCAAATGATCAATACAATGATTTTACACTTCATCCAAATATATATTCCCTTGTTATTCTTTTCTGTTATTTTCTTGTACTTTCTTTTATCTTTAGTACGATTTGATCGAAACAACTCGGTCAAATATATATATATATATTTATATATACTTTATACTTTTATATGTATTATCCACTTTTTTCATTATTTTCTTTTATTTTAACTATTCCTTTCTACAATAGGTCTATGTCTTTGTACAAAACACACAAGTGCATATATTCGAGTACATGATTGCACATGATAACAACTATTTATTTACAAATCCCAACAATTTTGTAATGTGCACCTAAAATTAAAAATATTACGAAAAAAAAATTAAGAACAATTTAAGAATTAATTTAATTATTAAATTTGTCTTCCTAATTAAAAAAAAATAATTTTTAAACATAATATCTCAGGACTTTGACATGGAGTATTAAATAAAGACAGATAATTTTCACTTATTTCTGATTTGGTTTAACCCCAATTAACAATTCAAAAAAAAGATCACTTACTAACAAGAAAAGAAACATAACCAAATATAATCACAAATTGTTTTCCAGTCCCGACAAATCTTCTGGTTTTCAAGGTGGTTCATCCGGACCATTTCGATGTGGAAAATCTTCTGCGTTTGAAGGCGGTACACGAGTACCCGGTGTGGTGTATTGGCCAAGTCGAATTGCTCCTGGAATATCTAAGGAATTGATCAGTCATCTTGATATATTCCCAACGATTGCAAGTTTAATTGGGTCATCAGTTGACAATATACAGCTTGATGGTTACGACATAAGTGATGTGCTCTTTAATATGGGAAAGGTTTGTATTTATTCTTTCTCGATTCCGATGATAACGACGATGACAAAATTGATATTTGGTTTTATATTGATGATGAAGAAGAAGAAAACAACAACTGAGATGAGGATGAACAAATTAATGATTTAGGGTGATTATTAAAATGGTTGATGAAATGAATGTTGATCGTAAAGCGATCAATCGGTAGGCCTAAATTACATCGATCGGCAGTGACGGTGTATATGACACATATAAACAGATAACGTTAGGAGTGGGTTTGGTCCTTAATTCTTCGGGATCTGTTTAATCCAAAACTTACCTTTCCTAAAGAAACCATACCTCCAAAGCAAACTTAAATCGTTCTTGGTATTTATTCGTTCTCTTAGCCATTAGTTGCCTTCTTACCATATGAAAAATCTTTGCTTGCTTGTAATTTGTTTGTTCATGCTTATATTTCACGAAATTTTTACAAAAATATAATTTATTCGTGTTTGGAATGAAATTAAATAACCAGTGAATGATTTCCATTTTCCTACAGAGCCCTAGATCAAGTTTGATGTTTTTCAATAATACATGGAAAAGCCCATTTGCCTACCGTAACAACCAGTACAAAGCGCATGCCGTAATACTTCAATCTTTTTCGACGATCTCTGAAGATTTAGATGACTATAATGCCAGGTGTGGTAACGCTATGCCACTTAGTCGACACGATCCCTCGTTACTTTACAATCTCCACCTAGACCAAGAAGAACGTGTAAACATTGGTGAAGATCAGGAGATGCAGTCAGTACTGAATCAGTTACACACTGCTAGATTATTAGAAGAGAGTGGCCTAACTTACGGTGAGAGTATACTGAATCGATCTGCTGATCGTTTTCAAGCTTGCTGTAACGAGGGATGCGAACCGTTTCCACTATGTTGTCAATGCGTTTCAAATTATACAAACGAACTATTCTCCAATTCTCAACGCGTCACAGCCGTTTCCTTTCCGAGCTCTCAGTTTGCCTGGCTGGTTGCATTTGTGATAATATTTGTAACTGTATTTTTAAGTGCAATTATAATGTTATTAATACCACGTTTAAGACAAAAACAAAATGAAGAAAATTATATAAAGCTATCTTAAGCTAATCTTCAAATAATTAATACAATGGTTACCTGGCAGGTATATACTGGAAAACAAGCTTAACGATCGTGGTGATGCAATTACGACACATATATATATATTTATGATGCTGGTTGTTGCTGGCATCTGGTGGGCAGCAGAGTTAAGTAAGAATTATTATTTAAGGTGAAAATACTTTCTAAAATATATTCAAACTTATGAGTTTATTGTAGTTCACAGGCCTAGTTCATCACTACGGAATGTTTTACCAGGAGGGAAGAGTGAATGAAATCCCTGGTTTTACCGATGTGTTGATAAGCAATATACGGTAGGCTACAAATAGATAGCCTATATATTATAGACGGCTATTTAGGTATTGTTATCTATTTTTAAAAAATAGAATAAAACTACTCAGACAATGAAAAATGATTAGGAAAAAGAGGAAAACTATTCATTTTAGGGTAACTAAAGAAAATGACATTTTTTGTTTACATTATATTGGACATTTTATAATTACATATTGTCATCGATTATGAAAATTTTAACGCAGGGAATTCCATCTAGTTAAAATTGTATCTTAAAAAAAAGTATTATTCCACCAGCTGTGGCAACAAGACAAAAACAAACAAAAAATGGTTCTCAACAAGAAACAAAACAAGGCCAACAGCCATAAGTCGCGTGCTCTCAGAAAAAAATGAACTTTCAAAAAGTAATGTACTTTAAAACTTTTCTGTACATCAAAACAGTTCAAAAAGTACAAAAAGCGATAAAACGCATAGTGATACCGGACCGACAGACAGACCGACAGACCGACCGACCGACATAGTGAACTATAGAGTCGCTTCCACGCGACTAAAAAAACCGTACCAATCAAACAACAATTTATACAAATCATGAGTAGACTCTAAAGTAAGTATACTGCTAAATTTTTCCATTTTAGGTTATAGGCCTATACATGCATATTATTTTCAAAAGCAATATATTTATATTAAAATAATCATGTTGTATCTACAATTTCAACCCGCAGTTATCAATTCGTAAATGATTAAAATAATATTACAAGGTCAAAAAGTACCGTAACGATAGGGATGCAATTAGGACATATATATATTATAGGTGCTGGTTGTTGCTGGCGTTTGATGAGCAGAGTAAGAAGAGGCGAATATAATAATTATTATGAGAATATATGGTTAAAGTTTCAAACTTATGAGTTTATTGTTTTTGTGGTTCACAGGCCTAGTTAGTTGCTTATTATTAATCAGGAACTGAATGTTTTACCCATTTTTGTGATACTATAGTAATTATACGGTATAGGCTACAAATAGATAGCATATATTCAAAGGGGGCTATTAAGATATTGTTATCTATTTTTACAAAAATATAATAAATATATACAGTACTCACTACTAAAAAATCAAAAAAATCACGTTGTCTGTTTCTATTGAGAAACCAAACATGTGTAAGGTTTGTAAAATAGGTTTTTTAGGGTAAGCAAAGAAAATGGCTTATTATAATCCGTTTTATCCCATCTAGATACCGTACTTTATATAGCATAAGAAGATAGAAGAGAGAGACTAAATTACGCAGCTATATATATATATTGCCTCGATCGTTCTATTTTTACAAACAAATTAATAAAAATATATAAAAAACTAATATAAAAAGAAGAAAATGTTGCATTCTATCTTTATTGAGAAATGTGATTTGTAAAAAAGGTTTTTTCTAAGGGTAACTGCAAAGAAATTATATAATACTTGTTATTAGTTATACTTAATATGCCTATATCCTATCACGGTGCAATAAAAAAGGTGTTTTGTTTTTTTATTAAATTGTTTACGACTTGCAATTATGCCTACTTTTTACATGTATTCAAGATAAGTACTGGTAGACTTAACCATTTTCAAGTTATATCTTGAAAGTTTACGAATTAAAAAAATGTACATCGAGTGTGCGTGTCGTAATTGACAGATATTCACATGATATAAAACAAACATAAGCCTATCGGGTGGTCTGCTTCAGTCATTAGTTGAGTTGATAAAAACAATGAAAGCTGCTATGAATTACATGATATTTCACATATCGTTTTTGTTACTAGTTTTGTTGAAATGTACAGTTTGCCGGCCTCAGAACAAACCGAATATTGTCATATTTCTGGCTGATGATTTAGGCTACGGTGATCTACAGGCGACAGGAAACCCGATCTCAGACACTCCAAATATTGATATACTCTATCGAGACGGCCTGAAGCTTACACAGTTTTACAGTTCGGCTTCAGTCTGTAGTCCATCAAGGTATGTAGAATCCATCCATGTTGTGAACCGTCCATTCCAAAGCTTACGCTTTACCAAAACTTGTTAGTAATAATGTCTTCATTATGGAATACTTCTCTTTAAAATCTTTAGAGCTGGTTTGCTGACAGGTAGATATCCAGTGCGGAGTGGTTTCTGGAGCAATGAGAACATGCCATTACTGGGGCTAAACAGTCCACTGGGACTTCCATTAAACGAGACGACCATCGCAGAGCTCGTCGCCGACCAGGGTTACAAGTCTGCTCTTATTGGCAAGTGGCATCTTGGAGTTGGTCGCAACAGAGAGTTCCTACCAAAACATCATGGATTCGATCACTTTTTTGGCCTTCCTGTCTCGGTTTACCATAGCGGGTGTCCGCCCCAGATATGCTTTCCTCCAGATGTACCTTGTGTAACAGCAGATTGTATAAGTACGGACCCTCCTCTTCCACTATTTTTAGAAGATGAGATTATTGAGCAACCAGTGAATCTGTTAACACTGATTGAAAGACAAACCATAGCCGCTAGAAGTTGGGTTACAGAGTTTAGTGAAAGTGGTAATTCATTTCTCCTGATGTACTGGTTTGTGCAACCTCATGTTCCACATTTTGCCAGTTCACGGTTTCATAATTCTACCCTAGGTGGGGATTATACAGATTCCTTGGCTGAGATGGATTGGCAAATTGGAGATATCATCACTAAATTAAAAGAAATCGGAGAGTTTGACAACACTTTATTCTTATTTACGTCTGACAATGGGTAAGTATAATACAATCTCTTAGGACTTTTACTTAGGGTAGTAGTCTTATGCAATGACCAGATTCTAACATAAATAAAAAACAACCACATTGGAGAAAATGATAACAACAATTTATTTACAAATCCCAACAATTTTGTAATGTGCACATAAAATTAAAAATATTACGAAAAAAAAATTAAGAACAATTTAAGAATTAATTTAATTATTAAATTTGTCTTCCTAATTAAAAAAAAAAATTTAAAAAACATAATATCTCAGGACTTTGACATGGAGTATTAAATAAAGACAGATCATTTTCACTTATTTCTGATTTGGTTTAACCCCAATTAACAATTCAAAAAAAAGATCACTTACTAACAAGAAAAGAAACATAACCAAATATAATCACAAATTGTTTTCCAGTCCCGACAAATCTTCTGGTTTTCAAGGTGGTTCACCCGGACCATTTCGATGTGGAAAATCTTCTTCGTTTGAAGGCGGTACACGAGTACCCGGTGTGGTGTATTGGCCAAGTCGAATTGCTCCTGGAATATCTAAGGAATTGATCAGTCATCTTGATATATTCCCAACGATTGCAAGTTTAATTGGGTCATCAGTTGACAATATACAGCTTGATGGTTACGACATAAGTGATGTGCTCTTTAATATGGGAAAGGTTTGTATTTATTCTTTCTCGATTCCGATGATAACGACGATGACAAAATTGATATTTGGTTTTATATTGATGATGAAGAAGAAGAAAACAACAACTGAGATGATGATGAACAAATTAATGATTTAGGGTGATTATTAAAATGGTTGATGAAATGAATGATCGTAAAGCGATCAATCGGTAGGCCTAAATTACATCGATCGGCAGTGACGGTGTATATGACACAGATAAACAGATAACGTTAGGAGTGGGTTTGGTCCTTAATTCTTCGGGATCTGTTTAATCCAAAACTTACCTTTCCTAAAGAAACCATACCTCCAAAGCAAACTTAAATCGTTCTTGGTATTTATTCGTTCTCTTAGCCATTAGTTGCCTTCTTACCATATGAAAAATCTTTGCTTGCTTGTAATTTGTTTGTTCATGCTTATATTTCACGAAATTTTTACAAAAATATAATTTATTCGTGTTTGGAATGAAATTAAATAACCAGTTAATGATTTCCATTTTCCTACAGAGCCCTAGATCAAGTTTGATGTTTTTCAATAATACATGGAAAAGCCCATTTGCCTACCGTAACAACCAGTACAAAGCGCATGCCGTAATACTTCAATCTTTTTCGACGATCTCTGAAGATTTAGATGACTATAATGCCAGGTGTGGTAACGCTATGCCACTTAGTCGACACGATCCCTCGTTACTTTACAATCTCCACCTAGACCAAGAAGAACGTGTAAACATTGGTGAAGATCAGGAGATGCAGTCAGTACTGAATCAGTTACACACTGCTAGATTATTAGAAGAGAGTGGCCTAACTTACGGTGAGAGTATACTGAATCGATCTGCTGATCGTTTTCAAGCTTGCTGTAACGAGGGATGCGAACCGTTTCCACTATGTTGTCAATGCGTTTCAAATTATACAAACGAACTATTCTCCAATTCTCAACGCGTCACAGCCGTTTCCTTTCCGAGCTCTCAGTTTGCCTGGCTGGTTGCATTTGTGATAATATTTGTAACTGTATTTTTAAGTGCAATTATAATGTTATTAATACCACGTTTAAGACAAAAACAAAATGAAGAAAATTATATAAAGCTATCTTAAGCTAATCTTCAAATAATTAATACAATGGTTACCTGGCAGGTATATACTGGAAAACAAGCTTAACGGTCGTGGTGATGCAATTACGACACATATATATATATTTATGATGCTGGTTGTTGCTGGCATCTGGTGGGCAGCAGAGTTAAGTAAGAAGAGGCGGATGTAAGAATTATTATTTAAGGTGAAAATACTTTCTAAAATATATTCAAACTTATGAGTTTATTGTAGTTCACAGGCCTAGTTCATTACTACGGAATGTTTTACCAGGAGGGAAGAGTGAATGAAATCCCTGGTTTTACCGATGTGTTGATAAGCAATATACGGTAGGCTACAAATAGATAGCCTATATATTATAGACGGCTATTTAGGTATTGTTATCTATTTTTAAAAAATAGAATAAAACTACTCAGACAAAGAAAAATAATTAAGAAAAAGAGGAAAACTATTCATTTTAGGGTAACTAAAGAAAATGACATTTTTTGTTTACATTATATTGGACATTTTATAATTACATATTGTCATCGATTATGAAAATTTTAACGCAGGGAATTCCATCTAGTTAAAATTGTATCTTAAAAAAAAGTATTATTCCACCAGCTGTGGCAACAAGACAAAAACAAACAAAAAATGGTTCTCAACAAGAAACAAAACAAGGCCAACAGCCATAAGTCGCGTGCTCTCAGAAAAAAATGAACTTTCAAAAAGTAATGTACTTTAAAACTTTTCTGTACATCAAAACAGTTCAAAAAGTACAAAAAGCGATAAAACGCATAGTGATACCGGACCGACAGACAGACCGACAGACCGACCGACCGACATAGTGAACTATAGAGTCGCTTCCACGCGACTAAAAAAACCGTACCAATCAAACAACAATTTATACAAATCATGAGTAGACTCTAAAGTAAGTATACTGCTAAATTTTTCCATTTTAGGTTATAGGCCTATACATGCATATTATTTTCAAAAGCAATATATTTATATTAAAATAATCATGTTGTATCTACAATTTCAACCCGCAGTTATCAATTCGTAAATGATTAAAATAATATTACAAGGTCAAAAAGTACCGTAACGATAGGGATGCAATTAGGACATATATATATTATAGGTGCTGGTTGTTGCTGGCGTTTGATGAACAGAGTAAGAAGAGGCGAATATAATAATTATTATGAGAATATATGGTTAAAGTTTCAAACTTATGAGTTTATTGTTTTTGTGGTTCACAGGCCTAGTTAGTTGCTTATTATTAATCAGGAACTGAATGTTTTACCCATTTTTGTGATACTATAGTAATTATACGGTATAGGCTACAAATAGATAGCATATATTCAAAGGGGGCTATTAAGATATTGTTATCTATTTTTACAAAAATATAATAAATATATACAGTACTCACTACTAAAAAATCAAAAAAATCACGTTGTCTGTTTCTATTGAGAAACCAAACATGTGTAAGGTTTGTAAAATAGGTTTTTTAGGGTAAGCAAAGAAAATGGCTTATTATAATCCGTTTTATCCCATCTAGATACCGTACTTTATATAGCATAAGAAGATAGAAGAGAGAGACTAAATTACGCAGCTATATATATATATTGCCTCGATCGTTCTATTTTTACAAACAAATTAATAAAAATATATAAAAAACTAATATAAAAAGAAGAAAATGTTGCATTCTATCTTTATTGAGAAATGTGATTTGTAAAAAAGGTTTTTTCTAAGGGTAACTGCAAAGAAATTATATAATACTTGTTATTAGTTATACTTAATATGCCTATATCCTATCACGGTGCAATAAAAAAGGTGTTTTTTATTAAATTGTTTACGACTTGCAATTATGCCTACTTTTTACAAGTATTCAAGATAAGTACTGGTAGACTTAACCATTTTCAAGTTATATCTTGAAAGTTTACGAATTAAAAAAATGTACATCGAGTGTGCGTGTCGTAATTGACAGATATTCACATGATATAAAACAAACATAAGCCTATCGGGTGGTCTGCTTCAGTCATTAGTTGAGTTGATAAAAACAATGAAAGCTGCTATGAATTACATGATATTTCACATATCATTTTTGTTACTAGTTTTGTTGAAATGTACAGTTTGCCGGCCTCAGAACAAACCGAATATTGTCATATTTCTGGCTGATGATTTAGGCTACGGTGATCTACAGGCGACAGGAAACCCGATCTCAGACACTCCAAATATTGATATACTCTATCGAGACGGCCTGAAGCTTACACAGTTTTACAGTTCGGCTTCAGTCTGTAGTCCATCAAGGTATGTAGAATCCATCCATGTTGTGAACCGTCCATTCCAAAGCTTACGCTTTACCAAAACTTGTTAGTAATAATGTCTTCATTATGGAATACTTCTCTTTAAAATCTTTAGAGCTGGTTTGCTGACAGGTAGATATCCAGTACGGAGTGGTTTCTGGATCAATGAGAACCTGCCATCACTGAGGCTAAACAGTCCACTGGGACTTCCATTAAACGAGACGACCATCGCAGAGCTCGTCGCCGACCAGGGTTACAAGTCTGCTCTTATTGGCAAGTGGCATCTTGGAGTTGGTCGCAACAGAGAGTTCCTACCAAAACATCATGGATTCGATCACTTTTTTGGCCTTCCTGTCTCGGTTTACCTTAGCGGGTGTCCGCCCCAGATATGTTTTCCTCCTGATGTACCTTGTGTAACAGCAGATTGTACAAGTACGGACCCTCCTCTTCCATTATTTTTAGAAGATGAGATTATTGAGCAACCAGTGAATCTGTTAACACTGATTGAAAGACAAACCATAGCCGCTAGAAGTTGGGTTACAGAGTTTAGTGAAAGTGGTAATCCATTTCTCCTGATGTACTGGTTTGTGCAACCTCATGTTCCACATTTTGCCTGTTCACGGTTTCATAATTCTACCCTAGGTGGGGATTATACAGATTCCTTGGCTGAGATGGATTGGCAAATTGGAGATATCATCACTAAATTAAAAGAAATCGGAGAGTTTGACAACACTTTATTCCTATTTACGTCTGACAATGGGTAAGTATAATAAATCTCTTAGGACTTTTACTTAGAGTAGTAGTCTTATGCAATGACCAGATTCTAACATAAATAAAAAACAACCACATTGGAGAAAATGATAACAACAATTTATTTACAAATCCCAACAATTTTGTAATGTGCACATAAAATTAAAAATATTACGAAAAAAAAATTAAGAACAATTTAAGAATTAATTTAATTATTAAATTTGTCTTCCTAATTAAAAAAAAAAAATTTAAAAAACATAATATCTCAGGACTTTGACATGGAGTATTAAATAAAGACAGATCATTTTCACTTATTTCTGATTTGGTTTAACCCCAATTAACAATTCAAAAAAAAGATCACTTACTAACAAGAAAAGAAACATAACCAAATATAATCACAAATTGTTTTCCAGTCCCGACAAATCTTCTGGTTTTCAAGGTGGTTCATCCGGACCATTTCGATGTGGAAAATCTTCTGCGTTTGAAGGCGGTACACGAGTACCCGGTGTGGTGTATTGGCCAAGTCGAATTGCTCCTGGAATATCTAAGGAATTGATCAGTCATCTTGATATATTCCCAACGATTGCAAGTTTAATTGGGTCATCAGTTGACAATATACAGCTTGATGGTTACGACATAAGTGATGTGCTCTTTAATATGGGAAAGGTTTGTATTTATTCTTTCTCGATTCCGATGATAACGACGATGACAAAATTTATATTTGGTTTTATATTGATGATGAAGAAGAAGAAAACAACAACTGAGATGAGGATGAACAAATTAATGATTTAGGGTGATTATAAAAATGGTTGATGAAATGAATGATCGTAAAGCGATCAATCGGTAGGCCTAAATTACATCGATCGGCAGTGACGGTGTATATGACACATATAAACAGATAACGCTAGGAGTGGGTTTGGTCCTTAATTCTTCGGGATCTGTTTAATCCAAAACTTACCTTTCCTAAAGAAACCATACCTCCAAAGCAAACTTAAATCGTTCTTGGTATTTATTCGTTCTCTTAGCCATTAGTTGCTTTCTTACCATATGAAAAATCTTTGCTTGCTTGTAATTTGTTTGTTCATGCTTATATTTCACGAAATTTTTACAAAAATATAATTTATTCGTGTTTGGAATGAAATTAAATAACCAGTGAATGATTTCCATTTTCCTACAGAGCCCTAGATCAAGTTTGATGTTTTTCAATAATACATGGAAAAGCCCATTTGCCTACCGTTACAACCAGTACAAAGCGCATGCCGTAATACTTCAATCTTTTTCGACGATCTCTGAAGATTTAGATGACTATAATGCCAGGTGTGGTAACGCTATGCCACTTAGTCGACACGATCCCTCGTTACTTTACAATCTCCACCTAGACCAAGAAGAACGTGTAAACATTGGTGAAGATCAGGAGATGCAGTCAGTACTGAATCAGTTACACACTGCTAGATTATTAGAAGAGAGTGGCCTAACTTACGGTGAGAGTATACTGAATCGATCTGCTGATCGTTTTCAAGCTTGCTGTAACGAGGGATGCGAACCGTTTCCACTATGTTGTCAATGCGTTTCAAATTATACAAACGAACTATTCTCCAATTCTCAACGCGTCACAGCCGTTTCCTTTTCGAGCTCTCAGTTTGCCTGGCTGGTTGCATTTGTGATAATATTTGTAACTGTATTTTTAATGGCAATTATAATGTTATTAATACCACGTTTAAGACAAAAACAAAATGAAGAAAATTATATAAAGCTATCTTAAAGATGTATTGTCCCTTTGTCAAATTCTAAAAAAATAAAAGATTTCGAAAAAAAGTGGGTCGTTTTGAAGTATCATAATAGTTATTAACTTTCACAAAAAATTAGTAAAAAAATCATTTAAATGAAATACAGACGTTTTTTGGTTCAAAAAATAACTTTGACTTCCAGTCAATGTTTTCAATCAAAACATACCTCATAATGCAACGCGCTTATTTGGATACTCTGTATGCATACTCATAAAACTTCCTCGCGATCTGTGTGAAAACACCTTCTCAACCGTGACGAGTTGTAAACAATCCTAATCAGCATATGCATAATGCGTACTTGTGGTTTGAAATCTTTGTTTACTTTCGCTCGCGACGATTTTCCAGACGAAATGTAATCAAACTAATTTACCTGTTAATTACGTAAACTTGTTGCTTTTGACTCGAATTTTCGACTTAAAGTGAATAACTTTAATATTACTTTGATATGGCCAATTTAAATTTAGAATATTTTGACCTTCATTTTTTTGTGTTTCAAGGGACAATACATCTTTAAGCTAATCTTCAAATAATTAATACAATGGTTCAAAATACTTCCTATTATTTCCATTTATTCTGATTTCATCAAAACCATGTAATCATTAGTAGGCCTATGTTTGTAGAAATATACATAGACATATACTTTAGAATACATTTACTAGACTTCTCTTTACATATACATATAAGGGGCACACAAATGTATATTACAGTATAACCTGTATCCATACATACATGCATACACACACACAACACAATTTATAAAATGACCCAAATGCATGACAATATTATATACATACAATTATTATATTTTAACTATACAATTGCATAAAATGAAAAAAAAAAGCCATTATTATTCATGTCAAGTACATGGGCGGCCGTTGGCCCTACAAAACATAATTGACTATATATAACTTACGATATCATCATGATTTATTATTTCTTTGGTAAGATCAAAATCGGATTGGTGGTATAGAGTACGAACGACTACTGGAGGTCATGTGCAAGTCCCACCCAAATAACTAGTCATGTTCTCAATATACTTAGCATAGGCCTAAAGTAGAACATTACGTCATATTAGGGCAAACTTTTGACCAATTACTCATTGAGACAAAACCACTCCACACAGTAGGGCCTAGCTTCAAAGTGCAAAGTGGTTTCCTAATATAGGCAAGCTTGTGTTAGAAAGTAACAACAATATGGTAGGTCTGGCGGTGGCCAAATTTTATAAGTTGCTGTATGAATACATTTGTGTCTTAAATCATTATAAAATGTACAATCAACATTAAATAAAATTCGTCTTCTACACTGTTCTGTTTACTAATTTTACACATTTTGTTCCCGTGCCTTTCAATGTCAAGCTCCAATATCCGTATTAAACGTAACTTACTCAATGATCTTTTTTTTAAATGAATGATATTCATTTAAAACATATCTCTTTTTTTATAAGGTAGAAGAACTAATTAACTTGGGAATAAACTAAAAATAATTTGGAAAGCATTATTGTTTTTCGATTACTACTTGATGATATTATTATTTAAAAATCTTTAAACTTATCTAAGGCAGCAACATTTGGCCATTGTTACCAATACCAAATTCGTTTCCATTAAGTATAATTAACATCCAAAATGGTTCCAAGTATTTGATAATATAGTCGACTATACATTTTTTCTACCCGCAGAATCACTTCTTAACGCGATTTTATTATTTTATTTATTGACATTATTTGCACAATTACCAAACCACCGGCATTTATTGCCTGTGACACGTATGTATTTAGTGCTGATTAACTAGGGTGAATATACTATGAAGGGGCTGTGATAAAAAAAAAGACGAATGAAGGTGACTCATGTATACTATAGATTGGCTAAAATAGAGGAGTTACTTTAGCTGATTATCTACTTGCTCTAGTAGGCCCTATATATGAAGACGAGACCAATGCTACGTACAAATACAGTTAGTATCCCTATTAAGGTGAATCCTTCAGGACACAACACATTTTCCATAAAAGTTTCACCTGAATGAGGGGTTAGTTGTTAAAATATTGCCCCTCTGTTCGAAGGAAAGTATCCCCTAAATACTGGGGACGCTAACCAAAAGTTGAAAACAAAACCAAAATTGTTCTTTAGGGGTTTTCACAGGACAAAACAATACCAAAATGAAAAATATATGACAAACTCTTGAGAATTGAGAGAATTGGAAATTTAGTAGGCAACGTTTCACCATAAAAACTGTCAAGCCAGGGAAAAAGTATCATGATTATGGCAAGATTAACATAACAGTGGTTACGGCAATTGTGTAGGCAATAGATGTCGTTAAATAAAAATAATAAAATTGCATAAAGTGATTCGGCGGGTAGAATGCAAAGTCATAATGACTACCAATAATCCCATGCAAGCTATAGAGCATTTTTGCTCTGTCTCTCAGGATTGTTTTAACTCTGTTTTATTTTATCTTAACTTTACAGACACTGATTGGAAAGAAAATATGGAATTGCAATTACACATTTGTATAAATTTTTTAGATGATATTCCTGCTTTTGTGCATTATTCATATTCATATTAAGCCTATACATTTTTTTTGGCTCCTGTGAAAATTCTAATAACATCTAAAAATAAATAAAGTATCAAAATTATTATATCCATTTTGTATAAATAAAGTGTCCCCTTAATAAATAGGGGTGTCCCTTGACGTCTGAAGCGTTAAAACAATTTGCTCTCGTTTCGTTCAAAAAAAAAAGAGGGTCAGAGCGCTAAATATGTTAATAATACAGAGCCATATATATAAAGAGTTACGACATTGAAAATTAGAAGCCATTTTTGTGTCAAAGAATTCGCTATAATAACAAAAGAATAAATGCTAGGGCCTACATGCAAGTCAGGATACATCAAAGCATGAACCAATACAAAAACACACAAATTCACCCCTCTTTTTATACAGTATATGGCTCTTTGTGTGTTTTTGACACAAACTTTCAGAGACTCGTTCATCATTTTATTTGTAATAATTTGCCTTTATTATTTTAATATTGTTCATACCCTATTCAATATATTAACAAATATATCCACGACACTTTATTATTTTATTTAGTCATCAAAGCATGCATTATGGATTGAAAATATTACATAATTGTTATTAATAGGACGTAGTTATGGGATGTTTCGTTCTAAAATCAATCAATCGAACTTTATAATATACTAGCGCACGCGCGCGCAATATTCTTTGTCTCAAGTACTTCTGTACGCTGTGCACATCGATATTTCACCGTAAAATGTGCAATTACATTTTTTTAAATATAAGAAAAAGTTTAAAGTATTTTCTTGCTCCTATACTTTACATGCATTAACGGAGACAAGTTTGACACAAATTGATCTGCATATCACGTGACTATAATCCAATGTCGTAACTCTTTATATATATGGCTCTGTAATAATATAAGTACTGGCGCCCTCTTTTAGTTTTAGACGTACCTGGGAATCCATACTGCAGTTGATGTTGTTCAGCTAGTCCGCTCAGCTGCTAGGCCTACAGTAGCTCTCTGCATGGAAATGTGTTCGTTTTCTGGTAAAGCTGCACTTATTACAGGTTAGTAACATTAAAATCCATTCCAACATTTACTGTAGGGTATGAATCTACTCTCTAATAAGCCCTATTTAGGCCTTTGTTATAAACATGTAATGGGGGTTCTAGGCAGGCCTAACCTAGCCTACTACTAGCTAGGTTTTAGGCCTAGCCTACTACTAGCCTAGGCTAGCTAGGCTAGAGCCCTGTTTGGCCCCCAGTGGCTAGCTATAGCTAGGCTAGGCTACTATTTAGGCCTAGTAGTAAGCCTAGTACAGTCAAAGCGCCCTACCTACAGATAGGCCTAGCTCTAGTCTAGGCCTAGGCCCTACTATTTGTTATAATAATATTCGAGTCGAGGCCCTTGCTTGGGGTCCTCCTAAATACCAAGACCTACCAAGACCTACCAAGACCTGTCAATTTAAAGTGTTAATTTAACGAAATATGATATATATAGACTTCTAATAGCATTTCCAACAATAAAACCTCAATTTTAGCGCTATATAGACACCAAAAATGTTAAATAATCGACAAGCTTCGCGTTCGCGAAACGAACTGAGTTGATGCATACATTGCGTCACAAATGTCCGTATTGCGTCAACTAGTATGACCAACCAAGACCTACCAAGACCTGTCAATTTAAAGTGTTATTTTAACGAAATATAATATATATAGACTTCTAATAGCTTTTCAAACAATAAAACCTCAATTGTAGCGCGATATAGACACCAAAAATGTTAAATGTAGGCCTACGACCCAGTAGGCCTATGACAGGAGAACTGCGTCGAGTGTCAGTGAGCCATACTAGTTGACGCAATACGGACATTTGTGACGCAATGTATGCATCAACAACTCAGTTCATTTCACGAAGCTTGTCGATTATTTAACATTTTCGTAACATTTTTGGTGTCTATATCGCGCTGAAATTGTTGGAAATGCTATTAGAAGTCTATATATATCATATTTCGTTAAAATAACACTTTAAATTGACAGGTCTTGGTAGGTCTTGGTTGGTCATACTAGTTGACGCAATACGGACATTTGTGACGCAATGTATGCATCAACTCAGTTCGTTTCGCGAACGCGAAGCTTGTCGATTATTTAACATTTTTGGTGTCTATATCGCGCTAAAATTAAGGTTTTATTGTTGGAAATGCTATTAGAAGTCTATATATATCATATTTCGTTAAATTAACACTTTAAATTGACAGGTCTTGGTAGTTCTTGGTAGGTCTTGGTAGTTCTTGGTAGGTCTTGGTATTTAGGAGGACCCCTTGCTTGGGCCTTTTAGCCCTCTAGAGTCTAGGCTAGGCCTATCTAGCTAGGTACAGGCCTAGGACTACGTAGGCCTCTAGTACTACTAGTAGTAAGGCGGGCCTAGCTAGGTAGTAGGCAGCAGGGCTCTACTATAGGCCTAGTAGTTTTGCACTCCCACCATGGATAGATTTTGACTAACTTGATCGTGGATAGCACTTGGAGAGCTATAAATGTTACCTCTATGGATAGCACACCTTGAATTATTAAAATGTCATGGTTTTTAATTCGAAGTGATTAGGATTCCGGCAGAATGAACGCAATTTATTGGTCAATTGAAAATCGCTCATACATGCACATTTTTATAACCTCATGTACACAGTTCAACACCAATTTTGACGACTGGTTGGCTGGCTTAGTGGTGTGGTATTGCGGCTAGGGGTCTAAAGGTTTTGCTGGTCATTGTAGGTTCAATTCTCGATCAATTTTTTACATTTTTTTTTATTCACAAAATTGTATTTGATTGAACATTGTCTTTATTCATTATCGTCTTTACCCACCATATTGCCTAGACGGATGTTTTTTTTTAGTTTTAGGTTTTAGTGAAAAGTTTCTGTCGGAATCTGTTACAATGGGCAGTTGAGTTCAGGTGCCGGAATCCTAACCATGGCATTTTTAATTTTAGGTGCAAGTTCTGGTATTGGAGCAGCAACTGCAAAGGAATTTGCATTAAGAGGATGCTCCGTGTCTTTGATTGGTCAGAACCAGTCCAACTTGGAGGAAACGTCTAGAGCATGTCAGGAAGCTGGACTTTCTCCAGATCAGGTGAGAATGTTAACTAAGATTTACTTGAAAGGAAAGGGAATAAATAAAGAGTAGTAGTACTAGTAGGCCTATGTGATTGAAACAAGACAATGAACAACTTTGAACTGTTTTATTTTTAAAATGTGTGTTTTGTTTTCCATTTCTATTGCGAAAATAGTAGTATTACTTATTAGTTTTAAAATTAGTTTTGTAATAGCGTTGAGTCAACTTTTATGTTTTTAGTTCTTAATCAAATATGAAAAATGTTTTAGTATCAGTTTTTATTTCCCATTGTGTATTAAATTTTGTAATCTGTATGGATGCACCATCTACGCATTGTGTGCCACTGTTAAAAATGTGTAGTTCCAAATAAATATTATTTATTATTAAGATTAAGAAGATGAGTTTTTGGCGTCAAATCCATATGTAAATATATTTTATCAATCATCTTTAGAAAGGTTAAAAAAGTTATTTAAACTAAATTTATCCATGTTTTTCAGGTTTTAATTCTGCAAGGTGACATGTGTAAAGAAGATGATGTAGAACGTTTTGTTAAGTCCACTTTAGATCACTTTGGACGACTTGATATATTGGTAGGATATCTTACAATCAAATGGTGTAGTAGTCCATGGGATGGTGTAGTAGTCCATGGGATGGTGTAGTAGTCCATGGGATGGTGCAGTAGTCCATGGGATGGTGTAGTAGTCTATGGGATGTTGTAGCAGTCCATAGGATTGTGTAGTAGTCCATGGGATGGTGTAGTAGTCCACGGGATGGTGTAGTAGTCCACTGGATGGTGTAGTAGTCCACGGGATGGTGTAGTAGTCCATGGGATGGTGTAGTAGTCCATGGGATGGTGTAGTAGTCTATGGGATGTTGTAGCAGTCCATAGGATTGTGTAGTAGTCCATGGGATGGTGTAGTAGTCCACGGGATGGTGTAGTAGTCCACTGGATGGTGTAGTAGTCCACGGGATGGTGTAGTAGTCCACGGGATGGTGTGGCAGTCCATGGGATGGTGTAGTAATCCATGGGATGGTGTAGTAGTCCATGGGATGGTGTATTAGTCCATGGTATGGTGTATTAGTCCATGGGATGGTGTAGTGGTCCATGGGATGGTGTAGCAGTCCATGAGATGGTGTAGTAATTTATGGGATGTTGTAATAGTCCATGGGATGGTGTAGTAGTCCATGGGATGGTGTAGTAGTCCATGGGATGGTGTAGTATTCCATGGAATGGTGTTGTAGTCCATGGGATGGTGTTGTAGTCCATGGGATTGTGTAGTAGTCCATGGGATGGTGTAGTAGTCCATGGGATGGTGTAGTAGTCCATGGGATGGTGTAGTAGTCCATGGGATGGTGTAGTAGTCCACGGGATGGTGTAGTAGTCCACGGGATGGTGTAGTAGTCCACAGGATGGTGTAGTAGTCCATGGGATGGTGTAGTAGTCCATGGGATGGTGTAGTAGTCCATGGGATGGTGTAGTAGTCCACGGGATGGTGTAGTAGTCCATGGGATGGTGTAGTAGTCCATGGGATGGTGTAGTAGTCCATGGGATGGTGTAGTAGTCCATGGGATGGTGTAGTAGTCCATGGGATGGTGTAGTAGTCCATGGGATGGTGTAGTAGTCCACGGGATGGTGTAGTAGTCCACGGGATGGTGTAGTAGTCCACAGGATGGTGTAGTAGTCCATGGGATGGTGTAGTAGTCCATGGGATGGTGTAGTAGTCCATGGGATGGTGTAGTAGTCCACGGGATGGTGTAGTAGTCCACTGGATGGTGTAGTAGTCCACGGGATGGTGTAGTAGTCCACGGGATGGTGTGGCAGTCCATGGGATGGTGTAGTAATCCATGGGATGGTGTAGTAGTCCATGGGATGGTGTATTAGTCCATGGTATGGTGTATTAGTCCATGGGATGGTGTAGTGGTCCATGGGATGGTGTAGCAGTCCATGAGATGGTGTAGTAATTTATGGGATGTTGTAATAGTCCATGGGATGGTGTAGTAGTCCATGGGATGGTGTAGTAGTCCATGGGATGGTGTAGTATTCCATGGGATGGTGTTGTAGTCCATGGGATGGTGTTGTAGTCCATGGGATTGTGTAGTAGTCCATGGGATGGTGTAGTAGTCCATGGGATGGTGTAGTAGTCCACAGGATGGTGTAGTAGTCCATGGGATGGTGTAGTAGTCCATGGGATGGTGTAGTAGTCCACGGGATGGTGTAGTAGTCCACGGGATGGTGTAGTAGTCCACAGGATGGTGTAGTAGTCCATGGGATGGTGTAGTAGTCCATGGGATGGTGTAGTAGTCCACAGGATGGTGTAGTAGTCCATGGGATGGTGTAGTAGTCCATGGGATGGTGTAGTAGTCCATGGGATGGTGTAGTAGTCCATAGGATGGTGTGTGGTAGTCTGTGAGATGGGGTGTAGTTAGTCTGTGAGATGGGGTGTAGTAGTCTGTGAGATGGTGTGTAGTAGTCCAGGGGATGGTGTAGTATTAGTATAGTCCAGATTGTTTTTTATATTCATTACACTATTAATTATGTAAATTAATTACAATGAAACCTTACAAAATGGTGTATTTTTGTAATTTTAGGTTAACAATGCTGGAACAGCAGCCAAAAATACACTTGAAACAGCAACAATGGAAACTTTTGATCAAGTCTTTAATCTCAATGTTAGATCTGTTGTACAAATTACTAATCTTCTTGTGCCTTCATTAATCAAATCTAAAGGTTAGTTAAATGTAACTGATTGTCAGTAGGTTTTTAAAAATATTCTTTGACTTAAACAGATAAATTTAATGGTACAGGTAAACACCTGGGACTACTGTTTTTGGATAAAGATCATCTGGGAACATTGCGTCAGGTGCTGTATAGATTTATTGGTGCGGTCAAATCCCTCCCTGAGACTACTGTTCTTAGATGAAAGATCATCTAGGAATATCGCGCCAGGTGTAGACTGAGAGCCTGTAACGCAGTGTGTTGGAAGTTGGACTTCTTGCGAGATCAGGATTTTGAGTCCAATGCTCATGGCATTGCTTATATCCTTCGGCAATATACTATGTTTGCCTTGCCTCTCTCCACCCAGGTGTACAAATGGGTTCTACACTGATTACTTTGCAACACTATGGAAGTATGTTTCCAAATGTTTGATCAAAATAACCAGGGTGATAATTTGAAAGCGTCATTTGCACATTATGTATTTAATTACCATTGAATTTGTGCTATATAATTATTAATACAGTATTATCTATTATTGCCACACTGTCAATGTCCACCTTTTATCAAAGTATCTGTCCAGCAGATACAGTAATAATTTATTCAGTAGTAAAATTGTTTTCTGTTTTAGGTTCAATTATAAATGTTTCCAGTGTTTGTGGAACAAGGGCTGTAAGTATTATTTGTGATTTCATAATTGTAATGAAGAAAACAAATGACTTTTATATCTAAGACTTTTAATTTCTTTTTAAAACTTTTAAGAGTTGCTCAACTGTAGGAAGGTACAACAACCTATATAGTTGTTTTTCCAGGTTTTTATACATAAACAGTGTACAATAATTCTTCATCATGCATTTTATGTGTACAGTTTTTATGTACAGAGACCATTGGCTTAGCATCCATCCTATATGAAAGACAATAAACATATTCTGCCTAAGGGCACAAACAAGGTGACACAGGCAGTTCCTGAACCCATGCCTCCTCATATACAGTGTGGTTCACTGCCATTGCACCATATCATTCTCTTACATTAAATTACTATGTTTACATACAGGTTCCTAATATGATAGTTTACAACATGTCAAAGAGCGCCCTCGATCAGTTCACACGAGTTACAGCACTTGGTACGTATAAATGATTTGATGATGATTATTATATTGCGCACATACTACTGACGGTGCTCAATGTGCTTATATTGACCTTGTAGAGGTTACACACATACCACTGACGGTGCTCAATGTGCTTATATTGACCTTGTAGAGGGTCAGTATTTTATTGGTACTTACTTTAGAATCAGTTGCACTTAAGTGTTATCAGATTCAGATTCGATTTATTAAGTCATTCATACATATAGTACAATGATATTATTTTCTTGACAGAAAAACACAAACAAAACAATACACACATAATATTTACATTCATGATCAACATGGAACTTAAAGATGTATTGTCCCCCAAAATCATGAAAAATAAAGATTTTTAAAATCGGACTTTGAATAGGCCATTTTGCAGTTTTAATCAAAGTTGTTAACTTCTATAAGAAAAAAAACGGGGAAAAGAAACTTATATATTATATATTATATATTCTGTTTATTTTGTCTTTATAAAAAGACAAAATAAACAGTTAAATTACCCAAAAACTCATTGTCTTCCAGACAATTTGACAATTTTTTGTTTTAAATTACATTTTTCTCAGGTAAATACATTTTTTTTCAGACCCAATTTTTTGTGAGAGTGAATAACTATTATGTGACATTAAAATAACATATTCAACAAAAAAATAAAAAAAAAAATATTTTTTTAGGGGGACAATATATCTTTAACAACTGATCAAGCAATATAAAATACAAAATACCTAATGACTTATCTTTGGAACTCATTGTTGTGTGTCTAATAGCGCTAGGTAAGAATGAACATTTATGTCTATTTGTTTTAACTGGAATTGTTTGTTAATCTTCCAGATCTGGTAACTACTAACTTATTGTTGAGAATATGAGATTCATCAGCTAAAATACTATTTAATTTAGATATAATTTCATCATTACACTCATTATATGTGTGATATACCTCGACACCAAGTATCAAGTGTTATGTGATCTTTAAGTAAAAGTTTCTTTATTCATATTTTTATAATTTCAGAATTGGCGCCAAAAGGAGTGAGGGTCAATTCTGTCAAGTAAGTTTTCTTTCCTCCAAAGTTAAAAACTCTTCCCTGCAATTGTTGACATTTTGTAAAAATTAGGCATAGATATTACTGTAAAAACATTAAACCAGGACATTTGTTTTCTCTTCATATTGATCGAAAGTAATCAGAGCATCATAAAAGCAAAACAAAAATATCAATCTGTGTGTGATACATGATGGTTAAGCGGGCTGCTTAAATTATAAGAATCAACTTATTTTGTTAAAGATGAAAACAATTATTGCAATAGGCCCATATAATATTTTTTTTATATAATTTTATCGAAATCAAGGTAAAGTATACTATTATTAATAAATAAAGTAAATATTAATAAGTACTTAAATTTGCCTAGTGCAAACCTCCGCGATGGAAGGGGAATCTTCTCTGGTTCCGTTAACTATATCCACACACAGCAGTCGGTTAAAAGCTTGAAAATGGAAGGTGAGCAACAAATAAGAATTAGTCTCCTCGTCCCCACATATGCACCTGATAAATGTGAAAGTTACTTTTGAATACAATTTATTTCATTGCAGTCCTGGATCTATTGACACCCCACTTCATGAAAAAATTGGTAAGGATATAAATAAAGTTAGAGAGGTACGTTTTAATCAACTTTTAATTTATATACAGTAATTGTAGTAGTAGTTCTGCTTCTTCGCTTTCTGGTAGAAAGGAGTGGGATTTTAAGGTGGTTGATTTTATAATGAAAAATAGAAATTAGCATTCTAGAGTTACTTTTTATTTTACGTTTCCTTTTTTTAGTTGGCCACCAAGATCCACCCGCTTGGAAGAATTGGTGAAAGCGATGATGTTGCGAAATCCATTGTGTTCTTAGCGTCGGATGATGCATCGTTTGTAACAGGAAGCTTTATGCCTATAGATGGTGGAAGATATCTGATGTGTCCTCGTTGATCGTGGGCGATACCCGACACATGACCTCGTTGATAGCAGATATGTAATTGTGCCCTTGGTGGTATCTGTCAACTTTGAAACTAACAGTAATTGGAAGCTTTTGATTTGCAACGTTCAACGACAAAGAAACATGCTAGCTAGGTCAGTTGGTGTGTTGTTGATTGTCACCTGACAACCTATGTAAGGAGTGGGAAAGTATGTCCCAACTTTCCTGCATGTGATCAATATATTGACATGACCTAGTTAGGTCGTAGGTCATCGTAAATCAAAAGCCGATTGAACAATGCTGCAAATTATTTAGTACTGTATCAAATCACATTAAGACAGTGAAAACTTGATTAATGAACTCTCAAGTCAAGAAAACGTGGCAGACATTAAATTATGTTTAAAGACAAATTTTACTGCAATTCAAAACTGAATTTCAAGATAAACCTAATGCCCTAAATTTTAGAAGGCAAGACAAGTATGTCCAGTTATACAGTACTTGTATATTTCAAACTATTTAACTACTAATGGTAATAATTAAAGTATAATATAGTTTGATCAATCAAAGTGTTGAATCAGTTGAATTTCAGTACAGTTACAGTACTTTGTGCATTAGTATGCGGTCTCCAATTCGGTATAAAGGCCAATTTACACAGACGAGGGGTAGACTTGCCTTAAGTCTCTGTCTTTAGTCCAGCAGTCGATGTTTCGTTTCAAGCTTAAGTAGTATATGTATGAAACGCCATATGTGCCAAAATATATATCTTTTTACTAATATTAAGTCAAAACTCTGTCTGGAACCCAGACTAAGACGAGGGGTAATGGCAATAAAAATATAGAATCCATGTTATTCCTTATGGCCATTTACACAAAGCGTGGAGAGGACGAGCAGTTTCCACGTGGGACAAGCTACGTGGTTTTCCGCTTACCATTACCGCTTGTCTGTGGTAAGTTGGCCTTAAATGTTATCTGAACTCATAAGGATTCTCCCTTTTTTTATTGTCTGGTTCCGTTCCTTGGCTGGTGGGTCTATCAATTTACAGTTGATTGTTTAGATTACATAACAGCAAAGCAGAAAAAGGCCTTTGTTTAGGATTCGTAAGAGCCCTCCAACGATGGGTAGTTGCAATGGGGCTGCTCATGCTACGAGGTTTAGCTAGTAAGTGCTCATAGCTGTTGCATCAATGTTACCTAATCATGTCACTCTCCCACAGAGAAATATAACCGATCATTCACAAAAATGCTGGTATTGGATTGCCGCAAGTATTGTAAGTTGTAATATGACTAGGCTGTTATGTATGTATGCCGTTACTATAGGCATAAAGAGGGTTTTTGTTTGAAGATGCAGTACACAGGTATACAACAAAACAAAAGAGACAAATTAAACTTAAATATTCAAAGTATTTATTGTAAAATACTAATTGATTTGTATTGATTCTATTGAGTTCCAAATTTATTGTAACATCATTTTCTATATATAATGTTCAGAAGACTTTTGTGGAACGTTTATTAATACCAAAATTGCTTTGGTTAACACATATTACACACCAGAATGGTTACCATTTTGTGTTCTGTTGGAAACAAGCAAGCTAATTTTCATTTTTTCCCAGATTTCTTCATTCCAGGACCTCCTAAAAATAAAAATGTAAAATGAATGTAAATTAAACTTGAAGTTATGGGGTGAAGCCTGATAAAATAGTAATTTGAAAAAATTAAATTAAAATAATTCCTATTGTGTTTCAATGGTCTTGCATCTCAAGTGTAATTCTTTTGATACAAAAAAAAAACCATTGCATGCTTCAATTACTATGTCCTACTTTTTTGAGCCATATTTGTTAAAGACATTTTCTGTGCAATTTGAAATCTAAATAACAATTACAGTAGGCCTATCAAACACATACCCATTGGTCCCTTTTTACTAGCTTTTGCCTTTGCTTCTGCAAGAGCTTTCTTCTCATCCCTTAACTTATTTTTATGTGCGATCTCATCCTGTAAACAAAAAATATATTGAATGCAAATTTGTGCATACTGTAAATGAAATCTTGGAGCCTGGTTTCCATAAAATCGCTACACGACAGAATCGCTAGAATCGGGGATCTAGTACGCGACCGCTAAATATTCTTTGGTACACGTATACGATTCATCGCCGACAAAATCGGCAAAGTTGAACATGGTCGAACTTTGCCGATTTTACTGCGATGAATCGGGGAGCCTTCCCGATTGCGTCGGCGACATCTGCGCGTGTAGCGATTTTAATGGAAATGTTGTAGCGACGGTGTAGCGATTTTATGGAAACCAGGCTTTAGAGAGGAGTTGTACTGTAGCTTGGCTATATTAATTTTTAGAGTCCGTCTAATAATATCAATAATAATAATTTGATTGAAACTACACCTTTACAACGGTGGCACCCGTTCATACACGGTGCGTTCTATATACAGATAGACATTCAACAGATACAAATAAATAAAAACAAACAGATACAAAATAAAAACTAGTCAACTGCCGACTCGATTGCTGTCGTTGTCGTACGTCACTTATGCAATATACAATGAATTAGTGTAACCCTCCCTCCCTCCAATATATAGCATAGCCTTAACTCTGATAGAGGGTGATATAAAGAGAGAAACGAGATAACATAGAGGGCACATGTAATGTAGTAGATTAGAGAGCTGAGATTAAATAAAAGGCATCCAACCGCTATACGATTGATCAGTGTTATTCATTTATAGAGTCCACAGCATAATATATAATAACCAACATCATTATGTTGTATGGGTGCTGTGACCAGGATACATTATTTTTTTTTCCTATCCAATTAAGGCAGAAATCATGAATAATTCACTAGAATAATTATGACATAATATGGGACATTAGAGTTGGCTATATACTAAGCATGAGGAGAGATTAAATCAATTGTGTAAACAGCTTTTGCCAACCGAAATGTTTGGTCTAGTGGTAAAGGCTTTAACCTATTACATTGGAGCCCTCGGTTGGAGGTCTTTCATTGTTTTTTTTAATAGTTATTATTTTACTTGCAATAAATAGAAAATAATTAAGGTAATGAATTATTCATGATTTCTGCCTTAATTGCATTGGAAAAAAAAATAATGCAAACAGGATATTGTAGTAAGCAGGAGTTAAAATACAGTAAAATGGTTATTTGAATTTAACTCGATATAACTCTTATCTCTACCGACTTTCCTGTATCTTTCATGTATTCTTTGGTAGTGTTGCAAGAGGAGCATATTAAAACTGTGAAAAAAAATTCTCTTCTCCCCAAAACAAGGCATTTTTTGTTAAAAGCAAGTCAATTGGCCTAACAAAAATCAGGCAAGCATGCAGAAAGTGGGGCAACCAATTACAAAAACTTTAAACTTGTGAGGGAAAGCGTCTTGGGGTTGATTGCATTAATCGAATGGAACCTCCCAACTTGAAAAAATAAGATTTCGGGAGGTTTTATGAAACTGTAGAGGAGGGTGCTAAAATAATTCATCAAACCATATGAAAACCTAAAAAGATATTGGCATCTATAATTTTAAACATGGGTATGTATGTCAGGAGTGCTACTCATTATATCACTGTGTTATAACACATGAATTTATTATAAACATCTTACGGACTAATATTAGTATGTTTTTATTCTCCTATCAATATCTAGATTAGTAGAAATTATAAATGTACATATTGGGAATTTTTTTGGTTTATCCAAAATATCGGGGAAGAAATTGCACTTTTATCAGGAGACCGGGAGATGACTCGAAATATCTGGAGACTCCAGCCATTATCGGGAGAGTTAAGAGGTATGATTGAATCATAGAGGAACATTTTTTCCCTCCATGATTGAATCAAGTGAAATAATTAGTAGTTAAATATGTCCCCCAAAAAAATGAAAAATGAAGATTTTTTTTTTGATTAGGTTGTTTTGTAGTTGTAACAAGGTTAATCACTTCCATAGAAAAACTAAAACACATAAGATAACATAATAAATAGTTAAATTCGATCAAAAATCCATTGGCTGGCAGCCAATCTGACAGTTTTTTGCTTTAAATTACAGTTTTTTAAGGTAAATAAATTTTGTTTAAATCCTATTTTTGGTCAAAGTGGAACTATTATGTAACATTAAAATGGCATATTCAACAAACAAAATTATTTTTCAGGGGGACAATACATCTTTAAATATGTGATTTAGTGAATAAAATTGTTACATACGTCATCTAATTCCTGTTGCTGTTTCTTTGGTGCCTTTAATGGCTTTTTCTTGCCTCCTGTAAAACAAATAATAATATATATATTTACAATTTAAAGAGAACATGTCTACAGTTTGTTTTAGGACAGTTGAAATGTTGAATACTGATGCCATGAAATCTATATAGAGTTCTGCAGTGTGACGTCACAACGATAGAGGGCGCTGCATGGTTGCTAGCCAACCAAAAAATGCGTTCAGTCAGGAAGATCGTTGTTCCATTCGCTTGCACATAATACAAAGGGTGGAAGGACGTTAAATATATCGTGTATTCTCTTCACATGATTATAATAATTGTGGTCATTTTCACCATCAGTGGTGTTTGTACTGTCAGGTCCAAAATTTCAAATGAAGTATATAACAAAACAATAATTTTACTAAAATCATGGAAATAAACATATGGAATTGTAAAAATCTAAACTTTTTGGAGCTTAATTTCTTTAGTAATAGTATTTGTGTAATCATGTTATATCCATGGTAAGTGGAAGGACGATAATGGAATGGATAAAAATATCGTTTATTCTCTTCACATGATTACATTTGTATAAAAGAGAAGCGTATTGGAAAAAGTGAAATTTGATTGTTGGAAAAAGAATGAAATCATAAATGTGTAAACATTTCCAAGGAATGTTTTAATTAGGCCACATCATACGGGAGACTATTCCACACTAGGTGCGTTCTATATACAGATAGACATTCAACAGATACAAATAAATAAAAACAAACAGATACAAAATAAAAACTAGTCAACTGCCGACTCGATTGCTGTCGTTGTCGTACGTCACTTATGCAATATACAATGAATTAGTGTAACCCTCCCTCCCTCCAATATATAGCATAGCCTTAACTCTGATAGAGGGTGATATAAAGATCTATTCCACACTAGGAGGCCTAGATAGTATTGGTAGGCCTAGCTAGTTCCGAAGCACCCCTTTATTTATTGCAATTTTGCATCATCTAAACTGTGAGTGGTGAAGTTGACAAATAGATAAAAATATTTAATGGAAACAATTGAGCAACACAAGAAACAGAATATACAAATGTAGTCGACCTAGACTTTTCTATTACTACTGTAATCTACTAGGCCTAGCCTATCCTACCTGGCCGGATTTGCCACAGGTTCAATTGGCATGTGTTCCGGTCAGTGGCAGATGCCTCTACCACTGCATGCATAGAGAAATTATAGGCCTCGGCTAGGCGGAGGATTAGGCTAGATACTACTAAATAGGACTAGCTAGGCCTAGCCAATAATAAATAAACCATGCACTTGAATTCATAGTTCATTACATTAGTTTTCATAATAAAGATAATTTATTAACAACTAACACTAATTTATGTGTGTTTTACCTTCTCTTGATGACATAATGTGTACTCGGCGATCGTAAAAAACGAAAAGAACTCTAAAAATCTCGAGCGTGTACACGTGCTGAAAACAAAAAACATCGCCCTCTATCTTATTCTGTATAGAGTTTATCATCTTGATTTCCAAATTCATAGATAAAAATAGTAGCCTACATTTAAGTAAACCAAAGTAATTTTATTTATTAGAGTTCGGTGCTGATATAAAATAGCTTTTGACATTTAAAATGTACGAATAGCTACTATTGAATGTATTTGTCACAAAGTTTTAGAAACACGTCACCTGGAGATATCCTCTTAAAATCCCATTTCTGTTGTCCACCAATCAACAACCGGTTCCGTAATAACTATATCAATCAAGATCTATTCTACTTTTTAGCAAATTCATTGTGGAATTCTACAACATTTAAAAAACATTCTTTAATTAGATTGGATGGTTTATTTCGCTAGTTTCGAGCTATAGAATAACAATAACCTTGCGAGTGAAATTAAAGACATTATAATTAAAAATTAAATACAATTTGTTTAGGAACACAAGAATTTGGTAAACTTGAGGAAACTCGATTTTGGCACTGACAATAGTTGTCTAAGTTTTCCAAATTTTGGAAACATGCCACACTCGGAGGTTGCTAGGGTTTGCATACTGAAGTTTGAGTGTAGGTTAGGAATGGTTTTTCTATATAATTTAAAATCAAATCCATGATGTTATTTTGAATAATTCTGTTTGCAAAGTAGATTGTACCAGGAAGAAAGTTGCTCATGTTTATTCCATACATGCGCCGTGGTGTAATACATACTAAAAGCCATCAGTTCAAGTTCTGTGGTTTCAGAGAGGTATGGACATTAAAGTCGTTGGTTCGAGTCCCACGGGAGAGAATTACTTGCCATTTTTTTGTTTTTGTGTGCGGCCTAGTTATAGTATTACGAGTACAATTTACTTAAGAGTAGGCCTAGACATCTAATAAATTACTGACAACGGACAACAAAGCCTACACTAGACACGTGCATGCAGATCTAAGATTTTAATCACAAACATTTAGGTATTGTGAAGTTCAACAATGGTGGCGTTGTCTTCATAAAAACGGCAATCTATTAAGAGTAAACTAGCGATGATTGTTGCGACTAACATCAAACCGATGACAGTCGACAGCACAGAGTACACTTTGGCTCTACGAGATGCAGCAGAAGACAGCTCGTACTTGCCTTCCTGGAATAATGGACGAACCTGTGTGAAGGAAAAGAAGTGACACAGTTAAGACAACAATGATTCCATCAACTATTCTTTACTAAAGCTCTGTCTACACTATCAAACTTTATGTGACAAAAAATGTGATGTGCCCATATATGGACATGATGATGTCATATCACTACCAATTTAACTAATTTTGAGCAATTTGACGTTGAATAGGTTATTTTGTAGTTTTAATAAAGTTAATTACTCTTGTAGAAAAAAACCACGAAAAAATAATGTTTTCACTTATAAAATGACCAAATAAACGGTTAAATTCAACCAAAAATCCATTAGCTAGCAGCCAATTTGACTATTTTTTGCTTTAAATTACAGTTTTTTCCGGTAAATAAATTTGTTTTCGATCTAATTTTAGGTCAAAGTAGATAACTATTATGTGAAATTAAAATGGAATATTCAACAGAAAAATGTTTAATAATTATTTTTTCGATCTAATTTTAGGTCAAAGTAGATAACTATTATGTGAAATTAAAATGGAATATTCAACAGAAAAATGTTTAATAATTATTTTTTCAGGTGGACAATACGTCTTTAAAGTCCGTAGTCAGTAGAGTTGAGGATTCGAGCAAAGCCCCGCAGTATGCTGGCGTAACTTTGCATAGACATAGTTGTTTAGACTTCCATAATTTAAAACAAAACAAGTCATACGTTTTTGATGAAAACAAACTATGCAGTTATGCGTTTTTATGTATGTTTGGAATTTTATGATTCTCTGATACGTTACCTGTCTTGAGTTAATTACGGCAGCTACTCCGAATGGTAGAAAACAGAATAGGCTTGCCAAGGCCCAAACAAAATACTGTCTTGGCATTTTTTTCATCTTTGTGTGGTCAATGACAGGTGGAATAGAACTATTTGTGACCTGATGAAAACATAAACATAACATTGATATCAATTATTAATTGCCTTAGAAAATCAATTATTAAGCAGATTGTTATGAAAAAGAAAATCCAAGTAGGTAGATAGCGCGATCTAGAAAGGACCGTTAAGTGTAAAATGGGATGAAAATCAAACTGAAAGAAAATTTTACGATTTTTCTACTTTGATTTAATGAGATCAAGGGAGAAAAGATATACATTATTTTAACTCTCTGGTGAAAAAGAGACACTCTGGAATTGCCAGGTAGGAAAGAAATATGTCAGTATACACTTCATCTCTTGAAGAACCCCAGTCTCAAAAAGATTCAAATAAGACTGTTGGTGAGAAGCATTAACTCGACGGGCATAGAGTCGGAGGATCTGTCTCCAAACAACTCGTCTATTTCATACATAACAGTAAGGATTCGAATTGTGTTATATTTCAGGGTGGTAACTTTTGGGATTAATAATGACAGGATCAATTAAAAATGTATTGTCCCCCAAAAACATGAAAAATGAAGATTAATAAAATCTGACTTTGAATAAGTCATTTCGTAGTTTTAACAAAGTTAATCACTTCCATAGAAAAAACCCCCGAAAAATAATGTTTTCACTTATAAAATAAAAAAAACAACGATTTAATTCAACCAAAAACCCATTGGCTGGCAGCCAATTTGGCTATTTTTTGCTTTAAATTACAGTTTTTTTAGGAAAATACTTTTTTTTTCGGCCCAATTTTCGGTCAAACTGAATAATTATTATGTGACATTAAAATGGCATATTCAACAAAAAAATGTTTAAACATAATTTTTTCAGGGAACAATACATCTTTAAGGCAATTGTTGGATCTTATAGATACTACCTACCACAAGAATCGATGTGTTCACCGTATGATCAATTGAAACTGGAACTTGTAAACATCTATACTCGGGTACAATATTGTCATGTCCTTTATCTAAAAAAAAGTACAGTTATAATAATTAATTTCTGTTTTATCATATTTAATTTTATTCATTATAAAGTTCATTTACATATTACCAATCAAATGCAATTCACAATATTAAAATATCAAATATTTGAAAATAAGTGAAGTAAAGCAGCTGATGGTCTGTAGGCCTAAGCAAGATCTGAGCAGGTGGCCTATTTTGTTTAAAGATCTCGTTTGGAGTTCGACATGAAGATTATTCTAAGCTTTTTGCCAGCAAGTATTTTGAATTAGCGTTCCATTTAAGCTTATCATTTACTATAGTTCCTAAGTATTTGTGTTCAGACACCCTTTCAACAATTGAATTATTAATAGATTCATGATTTGGAGCACAATACGACCACTTTGAATTATGTACTAAATAAAACATTATTTATAATGAGGATAGTATTTAGATAATCAGTAATAATAGCACTCTATAGGCCTACTTAAAACTCAGTGTCGTTTATTCCTCCTAAATTACTCAACCGATATACTATATATGCTGTACACTTTTTTATAATCTTATATTATTATTCTATTTCAACGACCGGCCGAATGATGGATGGGAAAATGAGTATATCCCTATAATATACCGGTAACACGTTTTAAGTACGGAGTTGAAATTTCCCTTCTGTCAATTAATTAAAAAGTAATTGATATTTTTTCCAATTTTAGGCCTAATTAATCCAATTAATTTTTGTTCATGTTATAATGATAATAATAATAATAATAATAGTTCATTCTTATATAGCGCATATAAGCAAACTCTCAATGCGCTGAACATTATTACCCCAGTAATTTCTTGATCAAACATTATACCTTAAAACATGGGGCTTCTTTTCGAGGTTTTACGGTATAACTTCATTCTGTTCTACTCATGCCATCCAAACTTCAACATTGATTAATGACAATAAAGTGAAGTCATATAAGATATTTGTTAAAAGGCCCTGAAATATGGTTTGCACAACGCTCTGTGTATATCAATTGGACAATCGGCGATTAGTAGCACTGTTCATTAGAATTTCTATCGACTTACAGAGGCCTAATATTATTAGAACGGTCGTCTCAGCGCATACTTGAAGCTACGCTAAATAACCATATCAACGGCTTAAAGCATTTCTTTAACAATGCGATGTGTGTAATGTGTGGTTGGTTAGTGAAATCCTGGATTAATATCTCCTAAACAAAGAATAATGGCGTTTAGCAAATAATTTAAATGAAATTTAATTGTATATCAATATTAAATAATTGAATAATAAATTACAAATACAGTAGAAATATTAGTTGAATTCTATGGGGCAAATAAATAATGTAATAAAAATAATAATATGGTTTTTATAATTGGAAGTTACATTTTGAAAATACTTTTACTTAAAAACAAACTATTAAAACATAGCAAATGTTTATATTTAATGTTTGGAATGATTTCATTGAATTTTTACGTATTCACGGAATGTCTTGATAATAATAGTAAAACACACATTAGTGACCGGTAGTTGTCAATGAGTGCTTACCGCCATAAAAATGTTTTCATGACGAAAATGTAATATGATTCATTTCGATAACATACAAATAGAAAACAAACACAGAAGAACAAATAAAAAAAAACGCAATCATTAGCATGGTAGCGGGGATAATCCTCTAAATCATTAGAGTGGATTTACGCCCTGATATCCAATATAATGATATCTTTGCGCACAAAATACCACGTATGTAGTTTTGAAAACAACTGGGGTAAGCTCCCCGACGTTTCGATCAAGCTTAAAAGTTCTTAACATAACTACATGTAGGCTACGTGGCCGCCGTACCTCAGACTTTATATCTGGTAATACATGTGTTGTTTTCAAATCTTAAAAGTTCTTGCCCAAAGATCTTCCGTATGAATTAGTATAGTAAAGTGTACAGAGTCGTGTGGTTTATAGTGTTCTGTTAAATACAGTTATTGTGTATTCATTCATTCATCTTTTTATTTCGGAATACCAAGATGACATAATAATTATATCCATAGAAAAAGAAGAAATAAAAAAAATTAATCTAAGCACTCATAGTACAAAAACAAAAAAATAGATATATATAAAGTCACTGCAACAAGGTTTTTCCATTGTATGTGCATTCACATTAAGAACGTGTCGATTAATAGCATGTTCAAAGAATTACTACTTGCGTTCACACGATTTTAAAAACTAAAAACAGATTTCTAATGAACTCATCAAAGGATGGAACGTCATTTAAGACAAACATCATGCTTGCACTACATTGAATCATTTAGCTTTAGTTATTGTTTAATGTTTGGATTTCATTAGTTCATGAAATGTGTAGAGGAACTATTTAATACACGGCAGTACTTAGCACTACTGGTTATCAAGACTTGGGCGTAAATAGTAGGCCTATGCAAATGACAAAATATTGTTAAATTTTTCTCTCTGACGCCAACAATAGATTCTCCCTATGTCAATCTTCCTTGTAAATTCAACCAATCGTAGGATATAAAGGTTTATATACAATATACTATGACAGACGTCTGTGTCATAAGCAAATATGCCTATGAAATTTATATTTGTTTAAAACTTTGCGCAAATATCATAGAAATGAATAAATACTTAGAGTTAAAAAAACAATAGAAAGAAATAATATTTTCACAATGATAGATTTAACTTACCCCTTTTAGGCAATTTGCCTTTTGGAAGCATGATGCTAACTCGCCGTGTTCGAGTTTGAATAAACAAAAACTTAAAATTATGTCTTTGTACAATACAATGTCTGCAATATCCCACGAAGAAAAACACTTAACATGTCGAGTGTCATCGCAATAATTTGAAACTAAATCGCATTGTTTATGGTATTAATATCCGTAATGTTCACAGTACACTGAGTAACGTGGCGCTATTTATGAAGAGGATATTGGGACTCTATATAAATTATCCACCAATCAAATATCTTCTGTTGACTGAAGTTAAGTTTAACAAGGAACAACTTGGTCTCAATTGTATTACTTATGTAGGCCTAGCTGAGGTAGTATCCTTTCCCCAGAGGACCTTTAGACCATTATTATGAATGCTCTTAAATGGCCTTCTCAACCTCAACATTGACGATTCATTGTCTTTTGATTAAAATATAATAATATTATTACATACTTTTGTCTGCAACCATTTTGAAGGCCTAGTTGAGATAACTTCTTAAGTTACCGGTACCATTATACTGTCCGTATAAACTAGAGATAAGAAGGCTAAATCGAAATCATGGGGGACAAAGCAGGGACACTATTGTTAAGGTCAATTGGTCAAATGTCGAACATAATCCCTCTTAATGAACTCTATATTTTGGTTGTTGAAAAGCAATTGCTCCTTAATATACACACATATATTTGTAATTAGATGACTTTCAATAGTCAGTTATGATCTATCTAATGACAGCCGAAGAATCGGTGCCTTTGAGCAAAACCAAAATTCAGAGTACAACGAATACAGAAAAATAGAAAAATGCATTCAGATTGTGCATTTTATGCCGAAACTTGTTTTTATTCATGACCAAGGAACTTTTCCATGATGGCTTTCTATCTGACATGTGATTTTTGTGTTGTACAGTAGTTGACTCTCTTCTTTAATACCTCTATGGGTACAAACAAAACCTGGTGATTCCATTATTATGAAAAGTCAGACAAAAATAAATCCATTATAATTACTTGGTCAACATACAGTGGGCGTTATTTGATCAGAAAACACTAAAAGGCTCTCATACCACTTATATTGGCCCACCACTGTTGATCAAGTTTTAAGTGTAAAATGGTAGGAGAAGAATAGACAGAATAGGAGGCTATTGTATTTTGGATTTTCTGGTTTGCACATAGGCGACTGTATGTTTACCGATCAAGTGTTCAACATTTACATAATTTAATTATTTTTTATATGGGAACAAACTGCACCAACAACTTAGAGGTTCTGTAAATAGATATGTCTGTTGGTTCATCAAAGTTAAATATCGATGAGGAAGTAGACAGATCAGTTAGTTGGTCCTGCGGAAGCAATAGATAGCGTTCGTAACAATTTGAGGATAAGTTGATTAAGTGATAACTACTGCCGTAAGTTAGTTATAATTTAGTTTTACAATTTTGTCATGTTAATTGAATCAATTTAGTTTGTTTTCCATGATGTGTAGACCCAATTCTGTCTTTTAAAAACAGATTCCAATTTACGTGATTTGTAGACCAACTAGTTCTGTATTTAAAGAAATGAATTTCTAATTAATTTCGAAAGTTTCAATAATAAGTTAATTTTCTTATAGCAAAAAGCAAAAATGAAAATCACACTGTGTTTGGTTTTGGTTCTTGTGACGATTTCTTATAGTTACGTGATTAAATCCAGCAGAAATTCAGGTAAGTAGCCAACTATTTACAGCGACTTTTATTATACTGTTTTCTAAAAATGAGGTATTTTCTTATACATTTTGTTTACACGTTTTGTACATTCTCTCCTACAAAAATGTTGAATAACTTTTTACATACAATCCAAAAATTTAAGATTTTAATTTTTTTAAAAAGCAAACAATTAGAGTAGGGTAAATGTCAAGAAGAAATAGGCCTACATTAAGCCCATGGTCCTATGATCGGGACCGACTCTTGCTGTGTTATTATTTTATTAATATTATTTAGTTCATCGGAGAGAAGGATTGATGGTGACGTTGGACGTTTATGTTGGTCAACGTTCACCACATCTTTTTTGAAATACAATTTCAATCCAACATGGGATTAGAAATTTCGGCAATGGTAGGCCTAAATTATCTATTTCTAATTTTGTTTTTATTATGGTACAGATCAGTGCGGTGGTTGCATCAACGGAGATTGCGTATCAGTAGAGACTGAAAGTGGAGAAACAGAATACGCGTGCGAATGCACACCAAACGCACGGGGCGAAATCAAATGGACAGGCACATATTGCAACAAACTAAGTAGGCTATGATCATTATTATTACCACCATCCTAAGTAGGCCTATGACATCATTTATCACCAATCTAAGTGGGCCATGATCATTATGATTACCACCAAACTAAATAGGCCTACGACCATTGTTATATTGAACATTGTTTATTTATTTATTTATTTATTTTCAATCTTTCTACATAACAAAAAAAAACATATAAGTATAACAGGGGAGTAGCGGAAAAGCAAAAGTAATAAAACTGTCATCTTGTGATATGCTTGACCAGCCCCTTATTAATATTTACAATCCTAATACCGAATTAATTCAACGATAGGCGTTTTCAGTATACGTCCGTCCGCTCTTCACTTCTCTATTACACAAGCATAAATTGACACCACATCAAGCCCAACCCCCAAGGAAACTTTGAATTAAATTAAATATTTTATTTCAATCTCGAGTGGTCCATAGAAAGTAAAATTACTTATAAAAGAAAACTGTATTCACAAATAACCCCAAGACGATGCGCTCTCATCCCAGAGAGCATCTTATATAACATTATTGATAATAAAATTATTAATAATAATATAGTAAATTATTACTGTAAATGATGCATACATTTTTTTTTATCATGAAAGAAAGGATTACAATCAACATGCTTATAATATTGTTCATCACCCACATTTGTTTAGAGTTTTCATAAAAAAGTAACAAATAACTTTCCTTTTTTTAAAGTTATGTTTCAAGACCTAAACTACTTTAACCCATTTAACAAGAGGCTTTTGGACCTTCTGCTGGATGTAGCGGAGGAACGTGAAACAAAGAAAGAATATGATGAGCGAAATTACAATGACTACTACCAGTTCGATTAGTCGTAATTCCAGACGTTTATTACAGACGTTTAGTAGTTAAATAATCATATTTTAATACTTGTTGAATGTTAATAGTTAGAACATAAATTTAAATGTGTTTAGAAAATGCAAACAAATATCATTAAACACTCTTGATGACGTAATGTTTGAATGTAGTGTTGAATGAGTGTGATCGGCATCCTCCAATCAAATGACATTGTCTACTACTACTACTACTACTAGGCCTATCTGCATTAAAAATAAAATGTCCTATTTTTGTTAGACAACCAAATTAATAAAACGGATGTACTCTCTAGGCCTGGTGTATTCCTAATTAATAACTTGTTTAGGTAGAGAGTGTTATTTATTATGACTATTTCTAAAATAGGCATAAAACTAGGCTAGGCCTAGCCTAAGCCTAGGCCTACCTACTTTTGTTTATTTTTAATTGAAGGGGAGTGCTAGGTTGGTTTTGTTGTTGGGAATCGGAAGACTCACGGCAACCTCCTTGCTTGCTTGAAATTGAGAACCGCATGCAAAAATTGGCCGGTGTCATCTTTCCTTTTTTCGCATAAATTTTGTTATAAATTAATCATCCATCATTCATTGATTATAGGTACCATGTAGCATTTGGAGACTATATAAAGTCAACTTGAAAACAGTAGTCAATAACCATGGAGGTATAACCTCCATGCAATAATAACGGTGCCTTGGTAAATTTGCATAATATGCTAGGAAGCCTAGGCCCAGGCCAGGCCTCTTAACCAAAGATTGTATAGCGGAGCTATACAATCTTTGTCCTAACTGTACGAAAATGACCGATGGAATTTCGAAAAGCGTATCATGGCAACCATAGAACATTCCGACCGTTCTTTTCACCGCGCGTATAACAAAAAGATGCATTTCGAACGTGCACGCATACGCGCTACTTATTATCTATATAAGCAGCGCATCAGCCACCTAAAAATCGACAACAACCTGAGATTTCTCTCTATCAGTTGTTTTAACGTGTGATGTGTATAGTCTTTAATTACATAACGTGTTACTAAGCAAAATTCGAATTCGAAAACTATTCTAAGATTCTGTTTTAACCAAGCAATGGCCACCAACAAATCGATTGAGCTTCAACAAGGCATCATGGACCAACCAAATGAAGAAGGGTAGGCCTAAGCCCATGCTTTTTTTTTTGGACTGTGAACAAATGTTTTGTTTGTTTTGTTCGGCCTAGGCCCTAGGCCTACTACTAGTACTAGGCCTAGGACTAACCCAACTATTATAAAATGACAGCCTAGCTAGGCCTAGCCTAGGAGGCCTACCCTACTAGCTAGGCTAGGTTAGCCTATTCTATAACTAGGCCTAGCTAGGCTAGGCTAGCCTAGGCCTCGCTAGCTACCTAGGCCCCTTTATTTAGTAGTAGGCCTATGCCATCTATGTAGCCTAAGCGTAATAAATAGTATTCTAGCTTATGCCTAGCTAGGACTAGGTCTAGCCTACTAGCCTAGGCTAGAGGAGGCCTACCTAGGCCTACACGCCCTCTTTCCTAATCCTAGTCTATCTAAGCCTAGAGGTCTGTGCGTAAAACTAAATATATAGCCTATCGCTAGTAGTAGGCCTAGGCTAGGCCTAGTAGGATAAAGTACTAGGCTAGGTTAGGTAGTAGTAGTATAGTTAGTACTAATTAAAAGGTAGCCTACTGTAGGTCTACTAGCCTCTATCTACTAGACAAAACTGTAGGCTAGACTAGAGAGAGAGAGAGAGAGACTTTCAACATAGGTAGGGCCGTGAAGCAGGCCTATTAAGTATTAGAGTAATATACTAGATAAGATAGGTAGCCTAGCTAAACTAGGTCTAAACTAACCTAGGCATAATTAATAGAAATCTTATTCTTAGGCCTAGGTAATTAGGCGCTATAACTATCCTACCTAGTAGATTAAGTAGGCCACTAGCCTAGACCTATTCCTACTGCCTATATGTAATAATAATAATAAATAATAAATACAGCCATGGCCTAGACTAGGCCTAGTTCTTGGCTCTGCTGTAGTCAAGGTAGGCAGAAACGTGATTGTAATTTGTAGACTAGCTCCTGAACTTACTAATACTAATATAGTTTTTGTATGGCATAGCCCTGATAACATGCTGAGTGTAGGCCTACAAAGCTGATCGCTATTCTTTAGTACTACTGGAACTTGGTCTACAATTGAAATTATTATCGGATAATCTAGTGTAACTGTTATGAATTAATTATGTTTTGTTTTGAATTAAGTAGATCTCAACAAGATGTAACCCAGAAAGCAAGAAGAAAGTCAATATTTAGAAGGATTTGGACAGCAGTAATTCATCTTTTTTGTATCAGAAGTGATGACTCAGCGGATAGCAACTTGAGTTCGTCATCGTCGTCATCGTCGTCGTCATCGTCGTCGTCGTTGTCGTCGTCGTCGTCGTCGTCATCATCATCATCATCATCATCATCATCATCATCATCATCATCATCATCATCATCATCATCATCACCACCATCATCATCACAATCGTCTGTGAGGCCACGGTCATCGACATTCGCTCTTTCTCCTGGCCAAATACTTGCCATACCAGGTCTATCACCCGGAAAGATCAGTCTCCCAAGGCAACGTGATCGTAGTGCGGCGTCGTCATCCTCGGCATCTACCGCTTCTCCATCCCGGTGTATTTTTGAAAAAACAACATCCGCGTTATCAACTGGTGAGCTTTCACAAAGGAAACGTTTGGATAGTGTTCCATCATCTTCTTCATCGCAATGGCCATTGTCATCTGTAAGTAGCTTCGATAGTGCGTCGACAAGTAACACCACCACCTCACCAACATCCGTCCTTAACTGTAGAGATGCTACAGCAAAACTTTCGGAAATGCTGCCGCCTATGAGGTTGTTGGATAGCACATGCGTCTCTCACCTTTGTAATCCCGTACGTCTTGGGCAGGGAAGTTATGGACGTGTTGACTTGATGTCATCAAATCTTTTTCCAGGTCATCAACTCCTTGTCGCAGTCAAAACGGCCTTTTTGGATAGTTATAACAATCCTGATGAAGCATGGTACCAGATGGTTATGGAAGCGCGTGTTATGAAGTTTTTATACGATCTACCGTCTGTTCCTCAAGTCTTTGGCGTTTTTCGCCAAGGTCAAGTATGCTGTATGGTGCAGGAGTTTATTGGCAACATTCGCAGCATGTCCAGTACAACATTTCTGCAGGTATTGCAAACCGGACAACCTTCATTAAGTGCGCTTGAATGTATGTCTATGACAATAGAAGTGGTCACTGCCCTCAATACCATCCATCAAAGAGGACTGCTTCACAATGACGTAGCGCTTAGAAATATCTTAATCCACCACGATGGAACAACATATAGAGCGAAGATTACAGATTTCGGGATGGCATGCAGACTGCAATACCCAAGAGAACATAAGAAGTTAACCTTTTCATCGATGGACGAGGGCCTGAAGTTCCGACAAGATTATCCAGACTTAGCACCAGAAAAATATCTTAATGGTGCTTGCGATTCAGTTAAGGGTGACGTGTATTCCGTCGGTCATGCTTTGAAGATCATAGCACTAGCAATTGGAAGTAGGGAGATGATTGACCTTGGACAGGCTTGTACGGCATTCAATGCGGATGATCGACTATCTCTAGGTCTTGTAATCAACATCTTGAATACCATCCAAGAAAATGAAAAGATAATTCCAACATGCCGTGGTATTAATCAGCGTTTGATTTAAACATCATTTTTTATTATTCACATTCGTGGCGTTCAAATATTAAACGAATAATAATAGTAGTAATATTGATAATATAAACATCAGTAATAATATAAAAAGCATATTCATCAATGTTTGTTTCTCTCTCTTTAAGTTTCTTATGTTCATACTTAAGTTTAAAAAATAAATATAATAATAGTAAATATAACAATAACAATATTAAAAACGAACCTGTTGCTATTGGTAAGTATTGTATCTAAGTAAGTATATACGATTTTTTATTAATTATTGTGTATAATTTCCAAAGTTAATACATTAAAAATGTAATGTAAATAACTAGCTAGATTTGTCGCTATAATATTTCTTTTAATATATAATTAATAATGCTAATGATTCTATATTGAGAAACATAAAGGCACCCTCGCGTTCATTGTATCGCAAATATTTTTCCTATATTAGTTATTATATTAGTTATTATAATGTGTTAATGCTATTGTATTTTTTTCTATCTTAGTTTGCCAACGAAACAGTAACTATGGTATACATGACGTTTATTCAGGACAATCCTTTAACACGATAGGTAAATAACTTACTGTATTGTATTTAAAATATTTTTTTTTTACTTTTAAGATTTAGCATACTTAAAAAAGTACTGTAAGGCCTACAGTTAGTTTAACTTTATAATTTGTTTTTTTTTTTCATTTTCACGAAACCCTGCCACGACTGATATCTCGGATGAATACCGGTAAGAATATTCAATAGCAATTTTAATTAATTTCAATAAAAATAATAAAAGTAGTTAGTAGTTTGACACTTTTAAGTTAATTTTTATAACCCTGAATTCTTTTCTTTCGATTTATACTTCTTTTCGAGGGCACTACTCTACAACCTACTAGGAAATCGACTTGGAGATGATGTTGTTCAAGCAAAAGTTATATATATTTCATGTAAAACAATCGCATTCCTTATTAATTTAAGGTTGAGTCTGGCTTAACCTAGTTGAATTAAGCGTTTACACACAAATATTATTGTTTCATAGCTTGGTATTTTTTCCCTAGATTTACGGCAACCACCACAACAACATGTCCCCGAAATGTTAGGAGTAAGTAATTAACCAATCATATATTTCGAGTCTAGCTTGTAACGGTTAAACCAAACGTTTTACTTATAAATATGTGTTTATAAATTTATATATTTTTCTTTTCATGTACGACGGGAACTACGACAACCAAGGAATTAATGCAAGATAATGTTCTCAACATTTTAGGTAAAAACAACAACTTCGAGTCTAACTTGCGAAATTTTAACCATACAAATATGTATGTTGTTTATAACTTTTATACACTTTCTTTTCATGTACGGGAATTACCACAACTCATCACCAAGGAATGAATGCAAGATGATGCTCTCAACATTTTAGGTAAAAACAACAAATCACATGCAGTAAAACAAGTCTAATTTTAACCATAAAAATATTTATTTTGTTTTTAACTTTGTATTATATTATGTTTTTTTTTTATTTCATGAATACGGGAACCTTTTTTTCATGTACCATAAAAATGGTTTTAATGAGCACTTCACGGGTACAGTATTTAATTTTCTGTTTTTTTTTTGTCAACATAATTTGTTGCTTTAGGTCTACGTGTAACGTATTGAACAGAGTAGGCCTAAAGTATTCAGTATCGGGTAGTGCATTAGTTACAGAGTTGACCTAATAATAATTATTATGCCTACTATAGATCAAACGATTAAGGAACTTCTTATTTAATACAATACTGTTTGGTAGTTTAGAATACCATGCCACATAGTGCATTGGTGTACACGATCTAGCTCATTTATTAAGCTGCTTTCACACCGCGCTCGGATTCTTGAGGTACCATGAGAAAAATGTCACGGAAAATGGGTTCAGTTGTAAAGCATACGAGTCGTTCACACTGAATTCGAGTACGTACATGATTCGGGTTTCAAATCGTACGATTTTTTTCTTTCGTCCAATCAGCTTTGAGTATGAATGACCTTGCTTGACATCGGATATCAGATTTCTTGATGATATAAAAGCACGCCCAGTGGTAGAAATATTTTTCTTAGGACGCCGGACCGAATGCGGGCGCGATGTGAAAGTGGCTTAAGGGGTTTTCAGATTACTACGGATTTTGTAATTAGTAGTTTGTAATTACTACGGAAATTCGGTCTAATTTTACGGACGTAGAGAAATGAAAAAAAATCCACTGACCGCCGTTAAATTGTGCGCGGTTAATTTTACGCTGCAGTCAGTCAATTTACATATAGACTCTTCCAACACTGGACTTCTTTAACGGACGTTAATAGTTAATACATGCCTATGATGAAGTGGGATCTAAATTTTAATTTAGTATGAAATTAAGGGTGTTGCCCGGGCAACTGGGGCAACACCCCTGCGTCCGCCCCTGGACAAGAATCTACTTACGTGTGTTATAATATATCCATAGGCTATAAAACAATGTTTGAATGAGGTCTGCTTTCTGCTGTGAAAAAAAAACACATATCATTAAAAAAAAAGAAAATAAAATAAACTGTGTGTTTATAAATCTATTTGTCTCATAATTTTGTTCTTGAAGTAGGCCTAATTGTATTTTGGAGCTGCAGGTGAAATGAATTGAATTGATCAATCACAAGCAATAGTTTGGATAATCAATCACGCGCGTTTGAAAAAATCTTTTACTTATTTACAGAATCACCAGATGTTTTAGTAATAGGCGTATTCGAGCCTCTTACATCAGCTCAGGAGTTCTTGAATTTGTATGCACATGCGTGATTCCGGTTCTGCATTAGATCGTCAATTGTGTCAAAGTTCATCAACATTTTGTCAAAGTTATTAAAGACGCTTGTCTTTAAGTTTTCTGCTGTACATTGTCATTGCTCTTGTAACGTTACAGATTGTTATAAGGAAGTGGCGGTATGTGGTCTGATCCATAATCCTCCTCAGAAACCATGTTGTTTCCCCCTTTTTGCAAAAACGAAAATAAAAGAGGGAATCTCTCACTGAATATGTCTTTCATGAATGATTAGAATATCATGAGTTGCAATGTAGGATCCAGTTTAGGTGAAAACGATAAAAAGGAATTGCTCAAAGAACTTGGCCTACTATCTTTTTGTATTGGATCCGCCGCCTATATTATGGGTAAAACTAATAGAAAGTTGTTTAAGTCAAGCAAACAAAATAATCACAACAAATCAAACAAGAAGTTAGTATAGAAAATTGTATTTGAAAAGACTTTCGACCGTCTGAACCGGCAGAGCGGAATTTTGCAATTTAAAATACACTCTTTGTAAATAGGCTTACTGCATGACGTAGTATACAATAAAGTATTCAAGAATAAGCCACTTGACATAAGCTGCTCAACTATAAGATAAGTACTGACGTGCGAAAGTTTAAAATATAAAACTGGAATGTTTGTTTTAACTGATATCTTTAAAAAAAAAACCATTTAAATCCCCTAAAACTACAAGTGGATGCTATTGCTGTCTACTACTTTTTTTGGTATAATTTTGACACCGTCTTTGAGCAGACGAATTTCTGATACATCAAATATTGGAACTATTTAATTATCATTGTAACTTTTTAAACATTCCTACGAAGAGTGATACTAATAGGCCTACGTTTATGTGCATAATATAAAAATATACACCTTGTCCAAAACAAGGGTCTCACTAGGCTGCTAATACTATTTCATAGTAGCCCTACAGTAATGGATACATAATTTATGATGAAAATATTCGAAATGTCTAGTGAACAAATTTAAGTAAGACACTATATCTATTTTAAGAAATAAAATACACATATTATGTTCAAGAGCATGTTTTCAACATAGAGTACTGTATGTTTTGATATTTTTGTCTGAAATTTAACTCAAGTGTACGTATGACACGCCATAAGTGCCAAGATGAAAAGCGTCTTTAAAGCGTCTTCTAAAACCTAAAATAGTATTATACCTTTGTGTTTTCTTATTAAATTCGGGCAATAGTGTAAACCAATAATTATAATTGTTGTTGCTACATTTAATATAACTGTTTATAACATTCATTTAGAAAAATAATATTTATATAATTAAAAATATGAAAATACATTAATTGGTTAGATTCCTTAAGCCCTGTCTACACTATCAAACTTTATGTGACAAAAAAATTTAAGGACATGATTATGTCATATCACTGCCATATTTAAGCATATCGCTACCATATTTGGGCACATCACACTTTTTTTGTGAAACCAGCAGCCAATAATACACTGAATTGCATACACTTTTCTAAATAAAAAAAAAATATTAAAACATATATATACCACAAATTCATAAAAAACATACAGTACGTTTAAAAATATATATAAACATAATTGAAAATAAAATATTAGCCCAACAATATAAAAATCACATATACTGTGCATTTTAATTTAGTTATATTTAAAAATTCTAATTAATATTTCTCTTACTAGGCCTACAATTTGTAAAAATAATTTCCCATATTTACATATTATTAATAATGCCATATAAAACATTTTCTAAACAAATTATTTGGTATATAAAGTGAAGTCAATTCTCCAGATCTGCAACTGATTATAAACAATCAACATAAGTCAATCTGCTTTTCAATGTTCAAATTTCAATCAAAATCAACAAGTTGTCCACGATAGATTTTTACAGTAAAACATTAAGTGTCTAATCTCAACTAGCAGTGATGATATAGCTCATGACATTTTTTTGCTTAGTATAAACCTAGGCTCCAAAAATAAAATTGTCAAGGTTTTCCAGAAAAATTTCGCAGGACAATTACCAACCTCGCTCTCTGAGGAATAAGTGTCCTAAGGTATAGTTTTCTGGGTGGTGGTTGTTTGTAAAATTAACATCTAAGGCTAGTAAATTGTCATAAAAAACTGTTCTATCTGGACATTTATCAAGACAGTAATCGACTTGCTATGGTACTAACATTAATTATGACTGATCCTCTTCTCTACCACAGAATTATTTGAGAAATAGGTTTTTACAAAGGCAGAACGAACACAACACAAGGTCAACAAACAACCTTTACCTACCCAAGCCAAATACAGATTATAAAAAAAGAAGTTTAATATCAGCTGTGGAATAAACTAAACAATAATCAGAAAAATTCAAATACCCTTAAAATCTTTAAAGACTAAAATATTGATTTTTTTTTTTAAACCTTGATTTTAATTTTTATTACAATACTTTGTGTTACAATGCTATAAGGCCTCGTGGAAGAACACCTTTCTTGTGAACGAGTTTTTCTTTCCGTTGCAAAAATAAAGATTTTATTATTATTATTATTATAATGATGAGTTAATTACTTATTTCTTTTTTGCATTATTTGTTTCTTTAACAACCAGCATTCCTTTCTGACTACGATTGGTAAAATTGTTATTTCTCGTACACATGTAATGATATTCACCAGCGCTAATTTGTAACAATGCTCCTTTGTACGAAGCAGGCGCATTGTCAAGCAGATTGTTAATCTTGTTTTTATTTTGGGCCGATTGACCTCCGCACGTTGCCGCTGACATACATTGGTAATATCCAGCAGAAGCCATACTGACTGCTAGATCAACGGCTGCTATATCAGGCAGTTGGGTTTCTGAGGAATCCTGTGTGTGCATCCAGATGACATTTGCGTTCTGCCACATGCTGGTCATGTCAAAGGGCAAAGGGTAATTATCAAGGGCATCTTCTATCTGCACAATGTTATTGCGGTCTGTACCTAAAATATGAAAAAGAATTACAAAGTTTATTGGATTTGGTTTTGTTTTGAAATGAGGGTAACAAAGAACAGCATTGTAAAACAATTATCAATCATGACAAATCAATACTAAAAAAATGTATTTATTTATTTATTAATTTAATTAATTATAATTAACTAATTCTATAGTTAGAATTTTGTGCTAACCTTTTTAAAAAAATGTGGCTTTATGAGAGAATCCAGTAAAAATTTTTCAATAAAAATTATTGTATATTGCATAAGATGGCCACAGGCAAACTTAGTGATAAGTCGAAGGTATTTAACAGAATTTAAAGCTATTCAGTTTGTAAATCTTACCCCCTCTGCCTTCTCCTGCATCTCCAGCTTGTCCATCTCCAGCTGGGTTTCCATTGTTGTGTGTGTTGGAACCTAATTAAAAAAAATGTACAATCATATACTGTAGTTAACTTCGTCCTACTCTCATATAAATAAAATGCTAGTATAGGCACTATTGATGATGTACACGGAAGCATAGCAGTTATAGACAGTGATGGTACACACTACAGGTTGGTATTTGAATGTCCATTACAAAATGTGTGTAAAATAGTACAGACAGACCTTCAATTAATAAAATAAAATAATTCATGGCACATGATATTGTCACATTTTTTGTTTGACAATGTTTTTGTGTTGTTTTTCAAAATATTTTTACACTTTGTTAGGACTCCAAAGGAAACTAATTTTTTGTTTTAAAGATTTTTGCGTCGTCCAAAATATATTGTTTATATTGTACAGTATATGTTTTACAGATTCGAAATAAAAACAAACAATACCAAATCAACCAATCAGATGGCAAAGATACTCTTAGGTGTGTCATAACGTGTATAATGATATTACAGCAGATTACAAAAACCAACCTGTCCATTGTATATGAATCATGTCTCCTTCATCAATCGTTAAACGTGTTGGTACGAAATCGTACTCAATTGCTGGATACACTTGCACGATGTTACCACGCTTCCCACGAACGTTCAAGTTCATAATCTTTGCTGATTCAATACCTATTAAGCAATAAAATGTATATTTTTTAGTAATTATGATAATTCCCTGAACACGATATCCAATTTTGGATGCAAAGTAGAACAGTTATAAACGTTGCACACTACAGGTTGGTTTTCCAACACCTCAGTTAATAGCCCAAATTTTGCACAAAATGTTTGCAAAAAGCTAAACGTGCAATAGTACGATTAAATAGTACCATTAAATATCCCCATTGAATATTATTTTTCCATTTAGTATAACTAATGCCGAATTCCATGTGATACATGGGACCAAGCAAATGGTAAGAATACATTTAGGTGTGCAATAGTATCATTAAATAGTACCATTCAATATCACCATTAAATATCACTTTTCCATTTAGTAGAACTATATAGAACAGGATACATTTAAGTGTGTTATAAAACATACCTTCACGGTCTGGTCTGGGAGCAATCTTGAAAACATGTGACCTGTCTTGAAAGACTCGACCAAATTGTGCAGTATTAACAGCCAATCGAAGAGGAACACTGTCGGCTCCTACATCTACGTTAGGGTTATTCTGGATTGGTGATACCCTACCAGTTTGACTGTAATAAAAGTTTTAAAAAATGAAAGAATTTAGTTGAATATACAAAAAACTTGCAATTACTACTTGAAGAAGCACAGGCATTTTACAGCCTACTTACTGCTGATATATACATCATACTTACAAAGGACAAACATCTCATTCGAAGGACAAGGCAACGAGAGTAAAGCATCTTGCCTAATAATGCAATCAGTGTGCTACAGATGTAGTTACCGGTAATACTGCTAATTTTTAACAGTAGGTATACTGCTGACCTAATACCATTATACTTGAACTTTAGAGATGTCGCAGGTACACCAATTATAGGCCTTTTGCAAGCTTTCAGATGCTAACTTTTAACAGTCTGGCTTTTAACATTGGCAGGTATACCAGTTATTACCGCTGATTTCCAACAGGTAGATTGGTAGATATACCATTTTTATACCTAGTAACTTAAACAGTTTACAGGTATACCAATTAGATTAGGAAAGAAGAAAAAGCATTCAGTATCGCACTTACTAGTTCTGGTTATGACTAGCATCTGTATTGGCTGGGTCGTAGTCATCTGTTGTGATGTTATATCTAAAATATGGATAAGAAAAAACAATAAATAAATAAATGTGTTTTCTACTACTTACACTGGCTATTTCATTTCATTTCATTTATTTCGTCTCATATACTTATAACAAAAAAATAACAAACAATAGAGAGAGACAGGATTCCCAAAAGCGAACTAAATCAAACTATTAAGTGGGTCTCCAAAGCAAAACATAATCATCCAAAAAAAAAAAATACAAAATTACAACATTAAAAACAACGTGAAGATTAAAAAAGTACAAAATATCAATACAAAAGTAACCCTAGACATTATTATAATTATTATTATCATCATCATGAATATTGTCATTCATTGATGTAGTGTTAAGATGGAAAAACAAATCTAGTCAACTGAACTTAAGTAAGTCCAGTTGACTAAATTTATTTTTCAAAACATACTATTTATACCATGTAGTCTGATGCTTCAGTAGAATCTCACCCCTTAATTTAGTCTAAATTTGGACACACGAGTTTGGCAAATTCCCCTGCTAATGTAATCTAATTATAAATCCCACTACATAATCAAACCTATGCCTTCTGTGGGTGGGGCATGCAGAAGAATCCACCACTGATGTCAAAAGATAAATTCCAATAAAATATGGAAATTAATTCTTATGTTAATTGGTAAATTTGTCCTTTGTTGTAAAACAATATGTATTGGTTTATTCAAGGAAATAAATAAATTCCACAGGGTGGTTTTCGAGGAAGGATGTTTCCAAATGATGTTCTATGGGGGGTGTTTATTAGAGAGGGGATTTATTCAAAACGGTCATTTATTCGAAAATAATTTGATTGAATTTTAAATAAAAAGAAATAATAAATTAGTCATACCGCATTCTGAAAGCGCATCTCTTGAAGTTTCCTGATGGGAAAAACGGAAGTGTCATGGTGTATTGAGCATTCTCTCCAGTTCTAGTGTTCCCTAGATGATTATCCCTACTCCATGGGGCTTGTAAGCAGTCCGGAGCAGGAACGGCAACGAGGCATTGCAGATCTAAGCCTCCTTCCGGTCTGCCCCACACATACGTTGCGCCATCATTACGGTTATTGGCTGCATTGCATTGGGTTTCTGTAGTGTAGGCTTAATAGAGAAACAAAGACTATTATTTAACATCATCAATTTACAGCATATGATAAGATATATTTGACTATATATATAATAATATAATTGATTTGTTTATATATATATAAAAGTATCTCTTCGGAAATCCCGCCTCGTAAATAAAAATACTGTAAGATGAGGGCGTATCAATTTGATCTCTGGTGCGCGTGCGTACAACTGAGGACTAGTGCTGTTCCGCCGTACCACGCCGAGAGTGTTAAAGAGTCGCTATCCAATCGCGTTCAAACAATACCATGAAAGCCCCAGTGGTCTAATGGTTAGGACATCTGCATATCAAGCAGGCGGTCCGAGTTCGAGTCTCGGTTGGGGCGACTTTTTTTTATTCTCACAGATTTCCTCATCTTTATCGTTTCAAATTAATTAATTAAATTTCAGTATATCACCGGGCGGTTTAGAATTAATGTTCTTTGCTTGATTTGTTTATATATATATAAAAGTATCTCTTCGGAGATCCCGCCTCGTGAATAAAAATACTGTAAGATGAGGGCGTATCAATTTGATCTCTGGTGCGCGTGCGTACAACTGAGGACTAGTGCTGTTCCGCCGTACCACGCCGAGAATGTTAAAGAGTCGCTATCCAATCGAGTTCGAACAATACCATGTAAGCCCCAGTGGTCTAATGGTTAGGACATCTGCATATCAAGCAGGCGGTCCGAGTTCGAGTCTCGGTTGGGGCGACTTTTTCTCATTCTCACAGATTTCCTCATCTTTATCGTTTCAAATTAATTAATTAAATTTCAGTATATCACCGGGCGGTTTAGAATTAATGTTCTTTGCCTGATTTGTTTATAATATAATATATATATATATATATATAATCATAATTTAATCTGGCTTAACTCATATTAGTAGGCTTACAGTAGACGAACTTCTTTCAAAAACACATATGCTCAAAATTTTGAGTGACCTAATTTTCCAAGTGTTCTTTCAATGTGAACACATGGAGGAGGGAACTGGATAAGGAGGTGAAGGATGCTGGCTATAACTGGACAGAGGTGGAAGGAATTGCTCAGAACCGTGTGAGATGGAGACGTGTAGTTGATGGCCTATGCACTGTTAGGTGTAACAAGGCTTAAGTAAGTAAGTAATTTTCCAAGTAAAATATTCATATTTCATGAAATTATTTAAGATCATCTGTTGCTGTAATGTAATTTTCTATAGAAAAATGAAATATGTTTTGTTTTTAAATTTTTTTAAAGTTAAAAAGTATTCACTCACAAAAGGTGTACACTTTGGTACAAATAAACTATGTTAGGACAGGTTTTGAGGGTATTTACTGAATTTTCTAATTATAATAGTTTAGTAATTTTAAAAACAAATTAGAATCTCTTTGTAGAATTTTGTGCTATGTTATTTTTGTTTATGTCTTTATAATCCAAACCCAAAATTCAAATGTATTGTTTAAAGGTTTGCATGGTGAAATGAAATGTTGATATAAATTTTGCGGTACACCACGGATATTAGTTCTGAAAAGAACTGTTGAGTTTCTCGACGTTTCAATCAATATGCTTTGATCGTTCTCAGGAGTGAGAAAAATTGTTATGTATCACATTTGTAAACATTAACCCTTATGATAATCTTATAATAAGTGGTAATTCACATACTGTCAAACCATTGGTTGAGAAAAAAAAAGTCTTTAATTGTTTTTTAAACTGATTATATTTATTCGAATGTTTAATATAACTCAGTAAATTAAATAGTTTGTGGGATTGTCAACCAAGACAATAAGGAAATAGTTTCTTAATTGAATTTGTTTCCAAATTGAAATTAAAAAAAAAAGGGTATTTACTTGGTGCTGTCTCCAAATAGGCAGTGAATGCTAGCCAATCACCGTCATTCGCCTCACAGTCAGCCTGGTTGTTGTATCGTGACCAGTGCTTACGCTGCGTTCTAGCATTGTTATAGAACTCCACGCATTCATAGTACGGTTGAACATTGTAACTTGCGGCTTGTAAAGTGCTGCAAATAATGAATGAAAATATTATAGGTGATTAGGGTAATAATATAATCTATAAACATATGCCTATGTATAAGATAATAAAATAAAATACAGATCAACCTCACATAATACCGATACTCTCCAGGGTGTGCTCTTATGGAGTTTCAGCCAATAGAGGACCAAACTACAGTATGTCGGATATTTTTAGCACATGGAGGGCTTCTCAATTTATAAAGTTTTGTCTACACTATCATTCAATCTAGTTTGACAAAAAAATCATCATGTCCATATTATGGGCAATCACATTTTTTTGTCACATAAAGCTTGATGGTGTAGACAAAGCTAAACACTGTCAAGAATTTTTGATTTATTGTACATATGGTCAACAGTGTCTACAAAATGTACATGAGGTACTGCATAATCCATTGATTACAAACAAACAGGCTTCTAGATTAGTGTTTAGAATCCAAAGTTTAATATATAAAGGAAATAATAGAAGGAAACTAAAACCACTAACCTGCATTCAGATACATTCTGTACAAGAACTGCAACATCTCTCCATGGGGTGGGATGCCAATAGGGATAATAGTCACGCTCTTCCGGGCACTCATACCCCCTCTGTGTTCCTTGAGGGTTCTGTCGTGTGTAAATTGCAGAACTATATCCATTGCCGTTATCAGTTCTTAGGTTCTGGTCGGCTGTAAACAGACCTTTTAAGAAGAGAATTGTATCATGTACTTAAATTGTGTGATGTGGCTTATTCAATTGAGAGTGCTTTATTCAATCAGATTGCTTATTCAATTGGATTCCTTATTAAACTGCTTTATTCATTCAATTGGAGCACTTATTTGACTGTTAAATTATTCAATTGTAGTGCTTATTTTATCTTATCCATTTTCAGGTACAATTTTCAATCAACAACATCATTATTCAACTGCTGTTCTTATTCAACTTCTGCACTTATTCAATTGGAGTGACCTTATTCAATCAGAGTGCTTATTAAATTGGATTTCTTATTCAACTTCTTTACTCATTCAATTTGGAGCACTTATTTGACTGTTAAATTATTATTCAATTGTAGTGCTTATTTTATTTTATTCCATTTTCAGGTAAAATGTTCAATCAACAATATTATTATTATTATTCAACTGCTGTTCTTATTCAACTTCTGCACTTATTCAATCAGATTGCTTATTAAATTGGATTCCTTATTCAACTGACTCATTCAATTGGAGCACTAATATTTGACTGCAATTATTCAGTTGTAGTCCTTATTTTATCAGGTACAATTTTCAATCAACAACATTATTATTCAACTGCTGTTCTTATTCAACTTCTGTACTTATTCAATGGCAGGGCTTATTTTACTACTATGCAATATTCAATCGGAGGGCTTTATTAGACTGCTGTGCTCATTCAATTTGATCACTTTCGAATACTTACTAAATTATAGTGCTTATTCAATTGTATTGCTTATTCGATTGCTGTACTTATTTAACTGCCATGCTTAATAAATCTTAGCGCTTATTTGACCAATGTGCTTATTCAGTTGGAATGCTTAATCTGCATGACGCACTTTATTCAAAATCATTGTAGACAAACAACAAAGATAATCTACAAGTTGAAATAAGTATGTCATCTTACCCATATTTCTTTCTCTATTGTAACATTTATCGTACCATTCCCAAGGCTCCTGTAAACCACGATTTGCCTGTACATTGTTGTTCCTACGATTATTGGCCTGGTTTTGATTTTCATTCAAGTTTTGTATTCGAGTGTGTTGCTGCGTATCTGTGTTCTGACCATTACGGATTTCAACATTTTCTAGTATTAATATAAAGTAGTGAAATATTGATGAATTAATATTATGAATATGCATTATACTAGTTTTTCATTTTCATTTAGTTTTTCCAGGAGTGTAATAGGGAATTAATATTGTTTCAAACGACAACAAACATGTTAAATGTGGCACACAGTAGAATGTACCCCGATTAAAAGGACACCTTCTAGACAAAGTGTCCCCTTAATATGGGTTTTCCTTAATATGGATTAGTGTATAGTGTAAAAACATATATTGCTCCATGTTCATTCACAGAAAAATGTCCATTCAATCTATTATTAGTTTAGTTGAAACAGGAAACTTGTCATCAATAATGGTCATGAAAGTAAGCCATCCAATATTACATCATTATAGGTAGTGACTACATAGGGATAAAATGTGAGTGTTTGTGGTAATTAGAATGACAAATAAAATGTTTCCTGAATATTTTACTGTACTTATATGGGAATACAGTAAGGTACAGCAATATTGACATGGTGAATTAGAACTATACTGTACCTCCTCCTGCATCATCATCTTGACACATGTACTGCATGATCAACATGCAATTGGTCTTGTGAGGGTCGCTGTCCTCATCTCCACCGCATCCGTGCTGATTGGTCCATTCAATATTTAGTAACGACTTCCCCTCGCCGGTAGGTACACCATCTTCGTCGACATACTTCATATATGGCCCACTCATGAAATACTCCTGAATAAAAATAAAAAAGTGCATCTTAACAGAGAATGTTGTTGAACTATCAATTGCAGGTTTTCTAACCTACTGTATGCTAAATTAATTTATAATCAAATTAGTCTACTGCCATCAATATTAATATTTAGAAGTTCATAGAATTTTAAACTCACATACATAGATAGATAAAATTGTACATATCATAACAAAAAAATCCTTAATTTGTATAACTTGGAACCCCAGTTACTTACCCTTCTGTGTTTTTTTTTGTGTATTTATCTTTAAGTACTACCAACTACTGTATAGTACTATGGACTGCATGTTTTACATACATTTTATTGACTATAAATTTAGATCTTTCCTATTTTAAATTCAATTCAACTTTATTTAACCACGGATGCAGATCAACACATGGTTGTTCTTCACTGGGACTGGTTGCAAACAAAAGATTCTGTGCAATCATGGTAGGCCTATGTGTTTTACAAAACCAAAATTTGTGAAAGTGGTTCATTAAATTTAATTTCAGAAAATATACTTTTTCACAAATTGTAAAAGACGTCAGTTGTGATATAATTACATCAAATGCCTAACCCAATCACTCAAACATTGCCCAGATTTTTTTGTTCCACAAAACAAAGCTAATCTGTAGTACTGTCAAAAAATAAATCTACACAGTTCTATTTTTAGCAAGCCACTGATACACTGATTAGTATTGTATTCAACAGTAGGGATAATTTCTCTCTTCTAATCTATGGATTAAGTAACAGAGCTGACGCCAATGAAACTGTATACACCTATGCTAAATCAACGAGCCTAATAAGCTTAGCTTAATCAGCTAGAAAATAACCTGCCAAAACAGCTTCCCTTGTGTGAAAAATGTGCTGAATCAGGACTCCTATTGTTTATGTAAGAATAAGGAAGTAGATAGTTTCCAATGGTTTTCTTTTGTTTCAGCACACAATTCAACAAGTTAAAAGTCTAAAAGTTGAACCTGTGGGAACACCTATTGGGAGAAGTCAAACACCTTTCATAAGGGAGGATATTGCAAAACCCTGCAAACCACCTGGAAACCTCAAAAACAAAAAGAATAGAAATCCCACTGAACCAACATTCATACAAAGTGTACAATTCAACTTTTGTTATTATCTACAGTGCAGTACTTATTTTGGGGGTAAAACACCATTTTGTGGTTAAAAATAATGGTTAAAAACAATTGTTGAACCTTACAAACACCCTACATGATTCAATAACTTTTATGTTGGTTTGATGGGTTAAATTTGCTTTTTGTTTTGGAGGTTTGCAGAGTTTAGCAAAACCCGTTGTTTTCCTCCTACAGTATCTAATTACTAGATTGGGTGAAAATCAATCAACTGATTGCAGTACATCTTTTTATCAATATAGTAGTATTCACAATGTTGGACAGAAATTCCAAAAAGTTTGATAATTAGGCTGTTACCGAAAAACAAGTATGATAAGGGCTAAATATAAATACTTTTCATATCAGAGAGAGCAAATAAATTTATGACACTGACTTCAAACAATAATATTGTAATGATATCTGTTGACATGACCTTAAAATATAAAATACTTTCCATATCATAAAGCAAATACATATTGCATGATAGAGGAACTGTATTCATTTCCTATTTGTTTGCTAAAAGGTGCTTACAATTGTACACATACCCATTTGCGAGATTTGTATTATCTCGCAAATGCCTGTACACCATTTATACCATACTTCTTATTGAGTCATTTTGTAAGATAAATATCTATGATTAGCTTCAAGTTTCAGTACTCAATAGAGGCTATGATTTACAGTACCCCTGTCTCAACCGCTCGGCCATCTAAAAATATTTAACTATTTATTTTTAAATCCATACAGTAGAAAAGCTACAGATATTAGCGTTTGCTTGTCATCTTTGTCCAATTATTACTAATTATTATGAATATCACGCAATTATGAATTAGCAATTTGATTTCATGGACAAGATCAAGGCCAGGTAGTAGGCATGTCCTCAGCATCTAAAGGTTATTCAGTTGGCACAGGAAGTAAATATCACGTTTGTTTTGTTACTGTATTTCTTTCTATGAGCTGTAAACTTGAGATTTTTTGATCAAGTGCACCAGAATTAATATGCATGCATTTAATTTTTACAACACTTTTGTTTATATAAAGATATTTGATAATAGAATGTTTTCACACTTTATTGCATTAAATTAGGTTCTGCTACAGTTAGCCTAGAAGCCTACTGTAACCAAGTTTTGTTCATTTCAAACTTTAGATCAAATGCACTAAGAATGTTATAAAATTTATATATACCATTTGTCATTACAACTGCAACAATTTTGTTTATATTAAGATATTTGAGAAATACTATATATATACTATGCATTCAATTAGTTTTGCTATGTAACTACGTTTTGTTCCACCACTGTGTTTCTATTGGAACGAACTTCAAACTTCAAATTTTCTGATCAACTGCACAAGAGTTATGGCAGAAATGCTTTCTATTTTGACACTAAAAGACCGCAGCGAGTTTATTTATATAAAGATATTTGATAATACAGTGTTTTCACCATGGATTACTCCACGGTTTTCACAAACAGTTTAATGCACATTCAATTAGTTCTACTATTGTAACTATAAGTTTTGTTCAGTCACTGTGTTTTTCTTTTCAGTGCAAACTTCAAATTTTCTGATTGACTGCACAAAAATGACAGAAGTTCTTTCTAAATTGACACTAAAAGACCGCAACGAGTTTATTTATATAATGATATTTGATAATACTGTGTTTTCATCAACAGTTTAAAATATTGAATTAGTTCTGCTACTGTATGTAACTAAATATAGAAATTGTTCACTTTCATTGTTTTCTTAAACAATTAAAAGAAAATACAAAGTATTCATGACCTTTAAAGTGACTACAGTACCAATTGAATTGTTATTTCTTTCCTTTTTCTGCCGATTGTTAAGGTCGAATTATTTCAAATATAACCTGTTATCTTTATCTGCTTGAGATTATATCTGACATTTAAGAATTTGTTAAATAAACATCATTGATTGGAAAAGCCTTCAAATTGATTACTAAACAAAGTGCCTCTTTTCTGCTCCAGAATACCAAATAACCCTTTCACTTGATATTGAAATTAAAAACACTTATATAATTTACAGGTATAAAATGTCTATCTATTAAAAACACTTACATAATTTACAGGCATAAAATGTCTATCCTCTAAGTGATTACATACAATTATTATAAATGTTGAAATCTGTGAGAATGAGAAAAAGTTGCCCCAACCATGATTTAAACACAGAATCTTCTGTTTGATATGCAGACATCCTACTGTACCATTAGAACACTGGGGATTTCAAAGTTTGGTTGCCCTGCGTTACACCACTGACAATTATTCACAGATATTGCCAATTGGTTGACATTCCGAGTGCGTACAAGTTAAAGGTTGTAGGGGCGTGTGGCGCAGTGGGTTGGACGTTGGATTACTGATCGTGAGATCGTGGTTCGAATCCAACTCATGCCACATTGCTTGTATCCTTAGGCAAGATATTTTACTTACATTTGCATCTCTCCACCCAGGTGTATAAATGGGTACCCAGTTAGATCAAGACACAACATTGCGCTGATTACTAGCTGCATTATTATGGGAGTATGTTTCCATACGTGTTTGATCCAAAAAATTACCGGGGTAATAATGTGCAGCGCATTGAGAACTTGCTTATATGCGCTATATAAGAATAAACTATTTGTTAAGCGCCTTTGAGCATGTTTATTAATGTGGTATTATTATTATTATTATTAAAGGTACTTCCTCACATTCTTTCTTTTATTTGAACTTAGCCTTAATATTATATCTATAGCAGCGTGCATTTCACCCTCACCAGAAAACACTCAGATGACCTGAACATTTAGCCTTACCATTCTATATTGTTCGTTTTCGTTGTTAGATGGATTATTTGATGAATCACCAAAGTTGTAACCTCCCCTATTGTTGTTCTGTACATTAAAAAAAAAAAAAAATAAATTTCAGAAAAAATTTAGAATCAGTAGAACCCATCCATCGGGCCATGCCAGCTACGGTACTATTAAGGGGATACTTCCATGTTAAATGAATGAGGAGAGATGGTCTTAAAACCTTTCTTATGGGGACACCTACCTGGAGACATATATTGTCTCAGTGTCACATAAATAGAGGTTCTACTGTTAAACTCTGTCTACACTATCAAACTTAATGTGTCAAAAAAATGTGATGTGCCCATATATGAACATGATGATGTCATATTACTACCAATACCATATTTGGGCACATCACACTTATTTTGTCAAACTAGTTTGATAGTGTAGACAGAGCAGCTTTAGTGTATACAATTATATGCATACAGTAGATATATTTGAATACAATTTCTAACAAGGTATTGGTTTAACTGAAATTTAAACGAATAAATAAAGAATTTTGATTTTCAAACAAAAAATTTCAAATTCATTTTATAGAGTTATGCACATTACAGTATGTGTGTAAAATAATAAGAAGACATATGTACAATACAATAACAATGTATAGATTATTAACATATACATTATAGGTATTAATTATCATTTTATTATAACAAACAACAAACAGCTGTACAAACAGTAATAAATTAAATTATTCTACTGTATATTATCATATTTATTCATTTTTACAATTGCTATCAATGTATTTTCAGAAAGAAATGTATAATTTCATTCTATTATGCAATTTTGTGGTAATTCAATTGTATAGGTACTCAAGGCCGTAGCGAGAGGTTAAAAACAGACGACGCAAAGATGCTTTAAATATAATTACTAATATAAAATGTTGATCTGTGCTGGGGAATTGGGGTGGGTGGTGAAAATTGAAAATTTCTGATTAGCGCCACGTCTGCCTCATGCTGACTATGGCCCTGGTATTTTACTGTTGAATTAAACACATTTAAAAACAGACTTCTGAAAGAGGGATGTGATCTCAATTTATCACCACGTCACTGTGCCAATCCCCCACCCCACTATTTAGCCCCCCTCTCATCCCACTTACCTGTGAGTCAAACATTCTGTTTGCATTGTTCCTATTGGCTGACTGCTCATTAAGTCGATTGTTGGAACCCCTTGGATTATGCAGGTACAGGTCGCCGTTGGTTACAGAAATACACACAAACAAACAAATAAGAAACTTCATCTTTCTAAGTACGTGCCTGTCTTTCTAAATTATTTCTGAAATGAATAATGATACAAAACACTAAAATAAAGTAAAGCAAATGACAATTCATCATAAATATGTCATTACCTGATATTTAACTAATAAAAAATGAACAATTAACCAATAAAAAATTTATCGATAATTAAAAAAGAAAAAGTAACCGAAAATTAACTAAAAAAGGTTAATCTGGAAATTTGGGATTTGACCGATTCCACTCTTTCACACTAAGGAAACGCCAAGACATAGAAGGCCAATATTTAATACATTGCACAGTGAATGGTTAAATTACATATTATTACAAATTATAAATTAATTGCCTTGCCCTTACTCCTTTCGTTGTGTCAAGTGGTTTTAATCGATCTTGTAGGGGTCTATTACAATTTGTCAAGATCTGAAAATTGTGTATTGTATGAAATCTATTGTATCTTAAAATTGTTGTTGAATGAAATGCACAGTTTGCCTTTTGAGCACAAATGTGTAGTCATTATTTATACAGTAGGTCGTGTACAACACAAGCACACAGAAAATTAGGAATAACATTTAAAAGTTTTTGTTTTATTCTTTCATTTCATTTGTCTCCGTTTAATTTCCTACCATGGAACTGAGTTGTGTGCAGTTATATGGATTTATTTTTGGGAGGCAAATACAGTATGTAATTAAAAAAAAAAATGTTGTACCTTTGTTAATTGCTTTAATTATCAATTATTCCTGAAATAGTCTATAGTTACCAACCATCTCGCATCGTGCGGGACGGTCCCTCATTTCAAAGTGATTTTGAATGAAACATGCATTTTGAACAAACACATACGTGACCACATATGTCACACATTTAGCAGAAGTATATGCGTGATCATTTTTTATCACAATTTGAGAGGAAAATGCATTCAAATTAATTAAAACAGTTATGCGAGTATTAATTTTAAGTTAATAAACACCACCCATATCAACAAAAATGCGTAATATCATGGAAAAATGACAATAATATTTTTCCGTGGTCGCTCACCATGACAAATAGTAGTTCCTAGGTTAGTAAAAACTAAGTAAGATATCTCTATTTAAAACTCAGATTGTCTCTTTAAAAAGATATCACTATTACCTGAATACACGACAGCTCGGCGCGCCATACTAACAGTGAATATCGTCCGCCGTTCTTTATTATTATAATAATGTACAGTTACTAGGCCTAACTTACCTGTCTGTGCTGAGCACTTTCCCGGCCCAGCGCAGAGATTGATTGTTTGCGTGCATACATTAGTTAGCGGTGGCCTAGGCTATAGTTAGCTAGTAGTAAGTATATAGAACCGTGAGAGTTGCCTATATCAAATCTAGCAATATAAACAGTAAACTCTTACCTTATTATTTGATATCAAGTGGGCCCTACTGAACTAAGCCCGTCAAGCCCAAAAGAAATGACTGTTTGGGTAAATTGGAGATAAAAGCGTTCGCCGCGGTACGGTCTATTGACAATTGAGTCATTCAACGTGGGTTAGTCATTGGCCATGTTTCCATATTTGGGTATTATAATGACGTAATGGTTTACCTGTTACTCCATAACGTCAGAAAAATTAATACCTGTCAAGATTGTTGAACGAGATCCCTGAATTACTCACTTCTGTTTTCATCGAACAATTTTTCGTCAAATCGTTTGCAAATCGATAAAAAATAAATATTTAGATGTTTATTCTTTTTTTTACATATGATTATGGAATATTATTTCTTTTCTAACCCCCAAAAAAAGAAAGTTGTTAATTGAAGAGAAAAAAAAACACCCCGAATGGTATAGCCTTACCATTTCGGTCGCGTTATCGGTCGAGAGAAAATATATGTTCTAATACTACGACCAACTAAGGCCAATGCGAACACAATTTTTGTTTTCCATTAAAAAAAAGATCTAAATATTAATTATATTTCATTAAAAATGGTTTATTTATAGTAATACAAAAATGGATCTTCATAATTAATATAATAATACAATTTTATTGCAACTTTTGAATTTGTTGAATTATAGGCCTACAATACATTATTATCATTATATGAACATATCAAAATCAATCCAAAAAATCGATTCAAATACGTTACTTACATTACAGAACAGACAAAACAAAAGTCAGGGAAAAAACATATACCACTTATGGAAAAGACCAAGTTTACAAGGAAGCTATTTGATCATCCAAGTGCGTTTTTACTTTGGGAAAGCAAGCAAAATTCTTTAACTTTGTCTTAAATTTTATCTAGATTTAGGCGATTTTGGCAAAATATTCTATGGGAAGGGTCTTTTAAGTTTCTGAAAGTAATCCTTGCACAGTCTAATTATGATGTTTATGAGTGCGTTGGTACAAATAATTTCATGAGGTGAAAGATGACATTCTATTTTCTCGAATATAAAAGTTTTTCATTATGTTTTAATAACATCTAAGAAGATTCTTCTAGTCATTGCCACTCAGATCTTGTTTTTGAATGAGAGATCGCCTCGTGAGAGTCGCTGCTTCTATTCCGTCGTTTGCAGACTTCATGTAGATTTTTTTTGAACACGAAAAAATGAAAAAGTAATATTACACGATCGTTAAATAGTACGTACTACTGCTCGCCATGTGTCCCTGCTCCAATCAAATGACAAGAATTTATTTAAATGTTATTGGACTATTTTTAGTGACAGGACAAATCTTTAAAGTCCTAGAATACTGTAATTGGAAAGTAACTTAGCAAGATGATCCCTTAATAACTTTATGTATTATTACGCACAAAACAAACTCTGTTTTATGTCATTAATTTTAATTTTTACCTATTTAGAGCTAATGTCATATTTCAAATCTTTAATCTTTATATGTTGAACTGTGTTTAGAATACTGTAGATAGAGAATTACAAATATTGTATTCCAGAATAGGACTATTTTTTATATCAGATAAAATGAGTTATGTGGCTCAGAGCGGATGACATCAAAGTTGGAAAAGATCAGTCGCTGGTATAAACAGGTAGCGGTGGTGTTAGAGCGACAGCGTCAATATGAAGGGCCTGGTAGTAATGATGTTAATTGCTGTTTTTAACAAAGCTAATGCAGATATGTATTTACAAAACCCAAGGTTAGTTTGTTATTTACGATTTCTATTTGACAGATTTTCCTCATCATTGTGAGGCCTGCCACCAAGACCATTATGCCTTACTACTGTAACTGCGGAGGGCAAGTCCCTGGTGGTATAGAATATTAACATTAGCAGCTGGCCTACTACACTACAACAATTGGGCTTAGCTTATTCCTAAGTGTTGTACGTAGGCCTATTAACAATATACAAACATGACGAATGTATTATAGATAGGCCCAATAATAATTATTTTCTATTTTCCTTAAATAGAATATACTGTATGATAACATACATTTATGGGCTTAATTATTTGTATTTGTCCTATATTTATATTTAAAAATGTAATTTTTCCCTTATAATTTATTTTTAATAATGTGATACGTTTTATTATTATAATAATTTATAAACAAATTAATGAGAACAAATAAAGTTTGACATATTTCCTCACTTTTTGAATTAGTATTAGTTGATTCCTCGCAGCCAATTTGACCACTTTTTTGCTTTAAATTACATTTTTTCAGGTAAATGTAGATCCAATTTGTGATCAAAGTGGATTATTATTATACTATTATGTAAGACAACACGTCTTTAAGAATAGTTTAAAAGGCTTACTTAAAACCATAGATATGGACTTCTTAAACATTAAAAAAAGTTGTTGTCATGGTTTTTCTATAATTTTATACAAATTTTGTTTATTTTAAAAGTGAATGAATACTTTTTTTGTAGGGGAAGCAATAATAGATTGGATGAAGCAAAACGAGAAAGAAATAACGGTAACCGGTAAGTAAAAATCGTAAGATGAACTTCCAGAGGCATTCCAGTTCCAAATGCAGGTTTCTATAATTATCAAGATTTAAAAAAATATGTTTGATCTGATGAATGAAAAAAACCAATGTTTGTAAACATATGAACAAAAGAAAACAATGTGTGTAAACTTAAAGATGTATTGTCCGTTTGACTAATTCCAAAAAAATAAAAAATAACAGATTTCGAAAAAAGGTGGGTCATTTTGAAGTATCATATTAGTTATTAACTATCACCAAAAATTTGTCGAAAAAAAAATCATTTAACTGAAATACAGACGTTTTTTTGTTAAAAAAATAACTCTGACTTCCAGCCAAAGTTTTCGATCAAAACATACCCATAATGAAACGTGCTTGTTTGGCTACTCTGTATGGATAATCATAAAACTTCCTCACGATCTGTGTGAAAATACCTTCTCAACCGTGACGAGTTGTAAACAATCCTAATTAGCATATGCATAATGCGTACTCGTGGTTTTAAATCCTTGTTTACTTTCGCTCGCGAAGATTTTCCAGACGAAATGTAGTTAAACTAATTTACCTGTTAATTACGTAAACTTGTTGCTTTTAGCTCGAATTTTCGACGTAAAGTGAATAACTTTAATATTACATTGATATGGCCAATTTAAATTTAGAATATTTTGACCTTCATTTTTTTGTGTTTCAAGGGACAATACATCTTTAATCATAGACTTTGTCATTTAAAGTCCTCAGAAAAATTCCACACCTTCCTATAGTTAACATTCATCATGCTATAAGCATATTGTTTTTAATATTTCCTCCTTACAATTCATATATAAAGTTGTTTAATCTCTTAACCCACCATTTATTACCTAATAGACCTTTGTCCTGTGTGTCACTAAGAAATGACCAACATTCCTCTCATTTCCTGATTCCAAGCTAAGACCTCCTGCTTCCTCCTCTCTGCCTTTCCCCATTCATTCTCTTTGCCTATAGGTTAATATTAACCCCTTTCCTGCCATCCCGAACAATATTAAAATTGCACTGAATTGTAAATAATTGTAATTTTTAGAATGTTTTTTCTAGTATGTATGTTTGTATGTTTATGCGGATATCTGTTTTTGATGGAATCAGTAGCAAATAAAATTTAAAATTTAAAGAACTGTAACTTAGGGAAACTCAGAGATAAAGATTGCTGGGCCTGCTTTCAGAATCGGCATTAAAAATGTCACGAATATATTGGATGTAATTTTGCATTTAATTGACCCTGACAGTGAAGTTACTGAGTATAGGCCTACAAACTTACCAATTACAGTACATTATTTTTCATTCAGGTTATTTGACTCCCAGAACAACAATAGAGGCGGTTACAACGTAGGCAGCTTATACTATTACTCTGGTTCTAATTTACAAATCGAATGGTAAGTTTTTTTTGAAAAATGTTACTTTTATAATAATAGTAACATTATTATTAGATTTATAATTTATTTTGTTCTCAATCCTCACTTACGTCACTTTAAATTGTTCTTTCTTTTTTGAGAAAAAAATGAGCTTAATATTAAAAACAATTTTGACCAAGATTTCCTGATAAGATTTAAATTAACAATTATTTTTTATCCAAATAATGTTTTTAGCTTTAGCTCTGTCTACACTATCAAACTTTACAGTATGTGACAAAAATATGTGATGCTCCCATATATGGACATGATGATGTCATACCACTACCATATTTGGCCATGGAACTAGGATATTTGGGTACATACATCACACTTTTTTTTGTCAAACTAGTTTGATAGTTTAGACAGAGCTATAATACGACTAATGGTTTGATATAAACCATACTTTAGAAAAAGGTCAATATGATTCTATATTTCAAAATAGTTTAAAGTTTATCTTCAGGAATAAAGCATATTTACAGCGTGAAATAATTCGGATTCAAACCATTAAATATATTGTATTATACATACAATTTTGTATGCATTTTTGTTCCTTTTTACTCTTTTTTAGAGTACGAGTAAGAGAGTACGTTTTTTAAGGTTTCAACTTACAGTACCTTTGACAACCCTGTTCTTGCAACTACCTAATACCACTTTATTTCTTGTAGCTACAGCACTGTATTACAAGGCAGATTTCAATCTCCTCAGCCCTCCACATACTTTTTACTGCTATTAGTACTATGTTTTATAACTATTAATAAATAAATAAAAGATCATTTTCTACACAACTCAATTTAATTTTGTTTTTCAGGACTAACCAGCATTCATGTGGAGATCAGAATAATCACTGTGAAATCATATTACAATATATGTGTGGAGACTGGATACGAGATGGAACTACAACAAGGTAACACACAATCAGAGGTTTTGTGTGAAAAATTAATCAAGTTTAATTCCTATCTTTCATTGGCAAGTTTTTTTAAAGATATATTGTCCCCCTAAAAAAATATTTTTTTAAATATTTTTGTTGAATACGTTATTTTAATGTCAAATAATAGTTATTCACTCTCACAAAAAATTGGGTCTGAAAAAATTTTATTTACCTGAGAAAAATGTAATTTAAAGCAAAAAATGGTCAAATTGTCTGGAAGACAATGAGTTTTTGGGTAATTTAACTGTTTATTTTGTCTTTTTATAGGTGAAATAATTTTTTTCCCCGTTTTTTTCCTTATGGAAGTGAACAACTTCATTAAAACTGCAAAATGGCCTATTCAAAGTCCGATTTTAAAAATCTTTATTTTTCATGATTTTGATTACATCTTTAAAGGAAGTAAAAATTGAAAATCCGTATTTCTAAGAAAAGGGTGCAGTCTTAATATAAACATAAACAACAATATGTCAGATAGTAATCAGCATTTTTAAATAATTAGCCACCCTATTCGTCTTCTTGCTTTATTTTTTCCAATAAAATAATTATACAAATAATGAATTTTTATGAGTGCAATGGTAAAAATAATTTAATTCATTCATTCAACATTTATTTAGAAACAGTTCAAGAAATAAAAGCATACAAAAATTTACCATAACTTAAATGGTAACAATAAATAAAAACTGTTTTAGGGATCGGAATAAGAAGTAAAAGAACTTGTCTTATAACATGAGGTGAACGATTCTTAAATTCTAAATAAATTTCATATTTCACCGAATTCAATTATTTGTACCATCATACAAACATGAAAACATTCATTATTTGCTTTTATAACATCTAAATTCTTGCCATTGCCATCTTTCTAATCTTGTTGTTGTGAAGGTGTGTGTGTTGCTACTTCTGTTCACAGAACAGTCAATTCTGCTATTGAATTACAGACATATTTTTTTTCCCATGCAACATTTTTTTTTCGTATATGAAATAATGAAAAAAAAGTATTAATACACAATCGTTAAATATTTCATACTATTGTACGCCATGTGACCCACAATCGTCCAATCAAATAACAGGAATTTATTTAGGTGTTATATATGACATGTTTTATTCAACAGTACCATTCCTGACAACCCCGCCAACTGTAACAACTATGATTGTAACCGAGATACACGGTTCGGTATGCAAGAAAACTATGACTACTACATTGACTGTAAACTGAGGCAAAGAAATGAAGGCTTGTTCACAGCTGATCAGGTAAACAATCATTAAATAATAAGCATTTGTAATTGTGCGTTTTATTTCCTTGATTATGGAAGCAACTTCCCAAAGAAAATCACCAATGTTCTACTTTTAAAGCCAAATATTTTATTTTTACGCTCTGTCTACAATAAGTGTGATGTGTCATTGTAGTGATATGACATCATCGTGTCCATATATGGGCACATCACACTTTTTTTGTCACATAAAGTTTGGTAGTGTAGACAGAGCTTTACAGTAGATTTTCCCCTTAATAAGGATGTCCCCTGAATACAATTGTTGGCCTACCTAAGCTCTTGGTATTTTGAGCTTTCTTGAACTTACTGAATAGATATTAATATATTTGACTATATATGGTATATCTGCCAATATTGCTTGTCCCCTATACTACTACTGTATCATAAGTACTTCATGTGTTTCTTTTCCATTTTTTTCTTACACTATACCCATCATTGAAATCAGTGTTTTTTTGTTGTTGTTGTACAGAATTTAAAAGGTGACACTGCTAGATTTACCAGGCAGAATCCACAAGGAACAAGAAGAGGGTATGAATGCCCTGAGGAACGAGACTATTATCCATACTGGCATCCCGATCCATGGAAGGTAATTCACAGTCTATTTCGTGCCTAGCTTACCTGAATAAACTGACAATAGCTCTCTCTCCTTGAAGAGCGAGATATAACTCGAAAAGTAGAAATTTTCATTGAACTCCCCTATCCACAAATGGTATAGTCCATGAACTATGTTACATTTTGGTTTTCATTAAAAACAATTAACCCATGTTTTCTCAAGCAAATTGTTATGGGAAGTTTAAGACAAATTTGTATTCAAGCAAAAAGCAGGGGGCAAGCCGATTTTTATAGGAGTTATTTTTTCCACAAAGGGAGCATAAGCTTAGCTGGTTAGGCCTATTTACCATTACTTCTACTGATGGTCTAGTTTTCTTGTTTATTTTTACCTGTGGATGATTTTTCTTGGTCAATTTGTGTATAATTTATCATCATAAATAGTATTTTCAGCACTTTATTACTACTTAAATTCTTAATTTATAATAATAACCCATTTTTCTTTTTAACTGTAGGACATTGCTGTTTTGACCAATGACCCTTCACGCTGTGAGTACTACCAGAGCGAGAGTTTTAACGTGAAACCACGGTATGCATGTGTTGTTCCAAAAGCATTTATTCGTGCAAATCTAAATACCAGAAATAATGATGCTGCTATTCCTACAAACCAAGTTGATTGCGAAGTAAGTTTGTGAAATATATATATACATGGCTGGGGAATATTTTTCAAAGTAATTATTTTAACTTTATAATATAATAATAGTAACAACTTTATTTAAAAACGGATGCAACACTTGAATCACCATATTGGTGTTTTTCACAAGGCCGTTACTTACTACAAAACTATTTACACAAGTTATCATTTACAGTACATATGATTCATGAAAAACGTATAAAGTATATCTTATCTTTGGTCATTTATTATTTTTTTAAATATATGTATACTAGGAGCTGTAATTGCATTTGAGTTTATAGCATTTAAACTATTTCATAATAATACTTTTGTATTATTAATAGTAGAATCCCTATAAGAGGCCACCTTAGGACCAAAAATGGGGGTATGCTCTGAAAAGAGTTGGTCATGTGGTAAAACATATTTCCCCTCGTTTATTTCACTGGAGAATGTCCCTTTAATAGGTGTGTCCCCCATATAGGTGTGTCCCACAGGAGGGGTTTTATTGTAAATGAATCAACAGCTTCCATCTTTACCCAATGCTAAAGGCTAGATGGGACGCCTCACTTCACAATACTTTTGGTACCATATTAAAATGATTCTACTTCAGTAACTACCTTTTGTTTACCTTTTAACCATTTTATGCAAGTAAGCTTTTTGGGGGTAAATTATACACACTGTTTTTAGTGCAGTGACTAACCTTCTACATTGGAACATACTAAAATCATATTTTTACTGCTGTAAAAAGGGTACTTACTGCAGTAATTGCAGTAGAATGATTTTGACAGTGTTGCTGGCACCCATCTTTGAAGAGAGAATAACATTTGCCCTTTACTTGACAGAACATTATGTATCCAGAGGATGATCCGGATGGTGAGCGTGGAGTGTGGAAGATGTTCCCTGCACACGGCATAGCGGCACCAATTTGTAGAGAAAACCACTGGAGTCGTGACAACCACTTAGGCAATGGCATCAACGGACAAACAAACACATTTAATTGGACAGTGCCTGAAATACAGCATGAAAGATGCGCAATGAGAATTAGGTAAGGTGATAGTTAAGCTATGTACACACTAAATCCTTATTCGATCTGGTGTCCAAATCAGGGGATTTTCCCCACCCTCTTTCCCAACTCCCTTGGCCTTTTTTTCAACACAAAGGTGTAACTTTTGTAGATGGGCCAGCTGTGCTTCCTTTTATAGTTTCCTTGTTTATTTATAGTTTATAAATACACATAAAGTATATATAGTATATATATAGTATATAGTACGGCCATACAGCGTTGAAACATTGGTTCTTGTCAGATCACCGAAGTTAAGCAATGTTGGGCCCGGTTGTATTCTGGATGGAAGAAAAATCTGAAATCGTGGAGCGTGCTGTATATACCAGAGATTGTTGGTGTAATGATAATATATGACTAGCATGTGATAGGCATGGGTTCGAGCCCATCTGTACCATACTGACTGTATCTATAGGCAGGATGCTTTAATATCTTTAATATAAAAATATATTTTGTGTTCTAGGTACAACATTTCAACTGGTGAATATGAAGGCTGGAATGAGACTGATGCAAGGTACAACGCTGCTGGAAACAACCAAGCAAGCCAGCTTAATATTGGAGAAAGGTAAACATAATATTATTTCAAATAAAAACCAATGAATCTAATTAATCAATGTGGATGGCCTGTCAAAAAGTAGTCAGGTTGAAACATGACAAACCATACCAGTTGAAACCCGACAAACCGTACTGATTAAAAGCTGACCAACCATACCAGTTTAAACCTGACCAAATGTACCGGTTGAAACCTGACCAACTGTACCGGTTGAAACCTGACCAACCGTACTGAACCATACAGATAGAAAGCTGACCAACCGTACCAGTTTAAACCTGACCAACTGTACCGGTTGAAACCTGACCAACCGTACTGAACCATACAGATAGAAAGCTGACCAACCGTACCAGTTTAAACCTGACCAACTGTACCGGTTGAAACCTGACCAACTGTACCGGTTGAAACCTGACCAACCATACCGGTTGAAACCTGACCAACCATACTGATTGAAAGCTGACCAATCGTACCAGTTTAAACCTGACCAACTGTACCGGTTCAAACCTGACCAACCGTACTGATTTAAAGCTGACCAACTGTACCGGTTGAAACCTGACCAACCATACTGATTGAAAGCTGACCAACCGTACCAGGTTAAACCTGACCAACCGCACAGGTTTCTATGGCCCTCATCAGCTATAAACTAAGTTATTGTTTGTGTAATGTATACACATGGTACTAATAGTTTTACATCCCAACTGAAAGAAAAAGCAATGAGAGTAATGTATTTTCCCTACAAATACAAGCAAAATGGCACAGGTCTCGAACCCATGCCTCTCACATGCACATTCCTTACCATTTCTCTATACCGCTCTCTTCTAGAGCTACAGACACTCTCTTTCTCTGAGCAATTGCTTACCTAAATAACCAGAAAGCAAAATGTAAAGGATTTTGGCCATTTCTGAAGAATACTCTATGACTTTCGGTAGATTTTGATTAAATGATTAGGCGCTATTCCTTATCATTCATTTCCCCATACACTCCCTTCTAGAGCTTAATTGCCTAAATAAGGACCTGTTTCTGCTGCATAAAAATAACCGGTTAAAAACGGTGTGAATAAATTAACTCTATTTTCTTGGGAGCAGCTAAAACAGGACAAATTTGTGGTAACCGGTTAAAAGGCAGCGCAAAATACACGGCAGTAACGTTTTAATTAACCGCTAGGACCAATTGCATTTTGGGTAATTCTAACAATTTTTGTCAATGACCACCCATTGATTTAATCGGTTATTTCAGAGCACAAATTGAGCAGAAACGCGGTCTTGTTATTTTTAATCCATTTTAAAATAAACGGTTCATTTGCGTTACAGCAGAAACAGACCCTAAGTCTACAAGAGTAAACTTCTAAAGTTTTTATCAAGATATTAAAAAATATTTTATTTCTGTATCTGTAGATTTGGTTTAAATGAGCAACAAGCAGACGACCGTGGCTATGTGTTTGAAAACAATCCTGAAGTAGAAATCTTTAATGATGCTGGAGGCAACACAGACTTCCAACTAAGGCTTGCTATCAATACAGCTCAGTACGGCAGAACATTCCAGGACAGGTAGGTCTCATATTTGTGCATTTTCAATAGTATGATGACCAAACAGGTGCAAACACCTATGCTAGTTGGTCAACCCAGAACAGTGCACAAAAATAAACAAAATAATTACATTGTACAATTAAAGCATCTACAAGAAAGCGACCAATTGCAAACATGTTCAATATCAAAAGACCATAAAAAAGTAATAAAATAGATAGAAAGTATGATTAAACAGAACTTAAAATTAAATACTTAACATATATACGACTAGCTATTGTTTTAATCAACTTCTGCAAAATAGAATATCCCTAATCTTAAACCCAATTTTAAATTGTACTTTTAACAATTGTCATGTGATCTCATTTTTGTTGTTTACTGTAAAGTTGAGGTTTTTTCACAAACACAAGCCAATTACCAGGATGGGAAACAAATCCATGCTTTTTCCAAAAGTCTCAAGACTTAGACAAGCCCTTTTTTGGTTCCTGAGGAAGAAATCATAAAACCGAGTGAAGATTCTGGCTCTTCTAGTTAAGCTTTGAATATTCTTTTTCAGATCCCATACCTTTGCCATTCGTCAACCCCCAGAAGATTTGGAGGGTGCTAAAATTCACAATGTGAACGTGCGCGGAAAGCGTGGCAACATCGTTCAAGTGTACCCAGCTACCGAGTACGATTTCACACCAAATAATCTGCAGGTTGAACCGGGAGCATATGTACATTTCCAGTAAGTTGTCAAAATAGTCACTATATCCTCTGGTATAATCCCATATTGGGAATGGGTCTATACCCGGGAAAACCATGGTTTAGGAAAAAAAATGATTGATTTAAGTAAAATAACAACATTATTTTATTTCCCGAGTTCAATAACAATACTCTTTTTAAATTCTACACTTTAAGCTTGGTTTTAAGGACGTAAGCGCAGGACCAATCACAAATCATGTGCGAATGATCATTTTTGTCATCATAGTATAAATACATGCAACCAGCATTATTCCCAAGTTACTGAATACAGTAAAAAAGTACAATTATTCGGACACGACACAGATTTGTTTTTGCTTGGCATTGTAAAAGGAATATTGGAATTTATGTTCACCCACCATTTTGGTTTACACATGATTTCCAGCTTTCATTGTCCATTGTCTGATGTGAACCATGTGTTGTACAGTGTCTGTAAATGTATGAATATTTAACACCTGATTTGTTTTTTTAGGTGGACTGGGTCTAACACCAACCCAACTAACAATGATGGACAAGGTTTGCAGGGAACGGATCGTTCCAACATCGTTCCCTTGACCGAGCAAGTTTATCCAGAGGGAAGTGACTTGTACTATCAGCCCTACTCCAAATTTGGTCATTTTGGGAACAACATTCCCATGCATCTGGACAATGCATCATTCCTTGGTTTCAGCAGGACAGATTTGGAAAATCTTGCAGTTCTTGGAAACCGTAAGTAGGCCTACCTACAACTTGCTTTAAGCCTTGATTGCACTGGACTTTGATTTAGTCAAATTAACAGTCACCATCTCGTGTTATATATAGTGCCCTCTATGTTGTATTGTCTCCAGCAACGTCTGACTATTTTAAACTGAAAACATATATTATGGATAAAATAATAAATAAACTTTGTTTCAAATAATCCCTAACTTATTATTGCAAAAAAACTGCTTTTCAACCAAAACTCATATTAAAAATATATATGTATTATTTATATTAAAAGACATATCTGTAACATTTTAACAAATCAGATTTCAATCACTTAAATTGGAAAACACGGTTACCTTTTTATTGTAACTGAAAGAAAGAGTAAAATATGTTTTTCTATGGAAAACCTATACATTAAAGATGTATCGTCCCCATGAAATCATTAATTTTTTTTTTAGTTTTTTTTTATAGAGGTGAATAATTTAATTAAATCGTTAGATTTTATAAATCATTAGATTTTATAAATCATTAGATTTTATGAATCGTTAGATTTTATAAATCGTTATTTTTCATGATTTTGGGGGACAGTACTGCTAAATAATCTTTAAGGAAAACAAAAAATTTATTCTTCTATGTAAAGTTTTCTAAAATGACATTTTTTTTCTAAAATGTTCTAATGAACTACGGGCAGGAAAAAAAATCAACTCTGCATATTTTTAGTCGCGTGGACGCAACTCTATAGTTCACTATGTCGGTCGGTCTGTCGGTCTGTCTGTCGGTCCGGTATCACTATGCGTTTTAGCACGCTGTTGGCCTTGTTTTGTTTCCTTTTAATACAATTTATGTTTAAAATATCAGCATTAATTCTTGTCAGAGTTTTCGTTGTTAGTAATACACATATTTCAAGGACATTTGCCTGACATACATACAGTTGTAAATGTATGTAAATGTATACTGTTAGAAAATCCTTGAATTTCAAATGAGATAGATTTGAACATTAATAGATGAGGTTATTGTATAAATGTTTAGATTTATCTTAGTCCTATGGGAATTAAAAGCATTTCGTAGACTTCAACTGTATTAATATAAACACATCAGGCTTGATATAATATCACATCCTGGTGTAACATATGTATACTGAATATTTGTGTGCAAAATATTATGTAAAATTTAATATCATTTCATAGTATGGAATTTTGTTGTTCTGAAAAAAAATCAATAAGATACACAATGGAGCACTTAGCAAAATAACAAAAGGATGCTGTATTTTTTTTCAATTGAGTACTGTAGTTAAATTGGCACCAGTGGCATATCCACCTCTTTACCATACACATATTTTATTGTAAAGATGAGCGGAATGTTAATCGGAAAATCACGTACTGTAGCTTGTCCCCATAGAATCTGTATTCTATACTCCGCGTTATGTGTAAATGGTCATAAGGAATAACATACAGTAGATTCTATATTTTTATTATCGTAATTAATAATAATAATATCCTGGATTTATATAGCACCTAATGTTGTGAAACCTCTAAGCGCTGAACATTATTACCCCAGTAATTTTTTTGGATCTAACACCTATGGAAACATAAGTAACGTATCTTGCCTAAAGGATACAAGCAATGTGGCGAGAGTTGGATACGAACCTTGATCTCACGATCAGTAGTCGAACGTCCAACACAATGCGCCACACGACTCATGATACTCTAATCATTCATGAAAGACATATTCAGTGAGAGATTCCCTTTTTTATTTTCGTTTTTACAAAAAGGGGGAAGGAGTAAATCAGTAGTCGAATGTCCAACACAATGCGCCACACGCCCTAACCAATATATTAATTAGTAATTTGGCCTTAACAATTTTCCTACCTGATGCAAAATGCACAATACAGTACAATATTTATACTGTAGGCCTCTTGCGACTTGTGAAGACCTAGGACAACAAACATCATGTTATTGTTTATTCTTGTCAATTTGTCTGACCCAATTTAGTTGATTGCAAGTCCATTGATGATTCGATTCTGTTATCACAGACATACGCATTCGAACCTACAATCAAAAAGTAGAATAAAATTGATGACAGCTTTGGACAAATGATATTATATGCTTAATTTGCATAAATCTATAGGTCCTTGCAAATTAAACTAGCGTAAAGATAATAATGAGTACATGATCTATTATTAATCATTAGATTATTAACATGATAATTAGATTATTAACATGATTTATTGTTACAATTATTATTAATAATTTAAATTATATCATCTATTAATAATTGATGACATATCACATCTATCATTCACCAACTACAGTTGAAGTGTGATATTTCTCTTATCTCTTGTAAAGTGTTAATTAATTATGTAATACAGTATATCTATTATTAATATGATAAATTAGATTATTATTAATAATAGATAATATGTTGAATAATGATGTTGAATATTAATAATAGATCATGTATCTGAATTGATTTGAATCTATTCGGTTTTTATTTTATTTTGTATTTAAAAAATACAAAGCCATAACATTACTATAAACTACAGAAATGTCATTTAAAAAAATGCAATATATAGAATATTTTTTAGGCCAGTATATTTTTGGATTATGCTATATAATTTGTAAAAAATAATATAATGATTTCTTTGAAATAAACCAAGCCTTATTTGATATTCAAAACGTCAAGTCAAGTAAGGTATTCATTTGACATTTTTGTTTATCTTAGCTTAACATTTTCTTTCTGGGTGTTTAATTTACTTGATCATTTTGATTAAAAAGCTTACTGTATTTGATTTGTATCTCAATTGAGATCCAGCCACTGATACGTACACAGCATTGTAATTTTTTTTAGTAATTTACCATTGTGGATGTACACTATGGAATTAAACATTATCATTATGCCACTTATAAAAATAATATTCATTTATATAATTTATAATTAAAAATGGAGAATATTAGATTTAAATTCTAAAAATAATCATGTTTGAACTTTGTGGCTCTCATTCATACAACCAGCCTTGGGCGCAGTTGCTGTTGCAGGTGTTTCTTTCAATGAGTGACGACTAAAATGTAGCTAGCAAATTTAGACAAGAAATGTTACACATGATGAGGGGTCAATAGCCTATCACAAATAATTATAAATAATATAAAGTTTTCAATGTTTTATTTTAATATGTTTGTATTCTCTTAGTTGATTGTTGGTATCTGTAGGCTATCTGAACTTATCTAGTATCATAGGAATATACCATGATACAGCATCACATGTGTTCCACTTAGCATAAGAACATAATCCTTAATCTAACCTTACATGATACAGCCATCACATGTGATGCACTGTGATTCTGTATTGCTATTACTGTATTAATATTCCTACGATACTGTACAAATATGTCATATGTGGAGGAGATGCAGCACTGACAATCGGATGATTATTTAACAATTTATACATATTTTACAGAATTTTTATCGATCATAAATTAAAAAATACCTCCGAGAGAAACAGAATATATTTACATACTATAAGAGGCCAGAATGTTAAATATGTTAACAAGTCTACAAACTGTCTAAATCGTTAAAAATAATAAAGATCTACCACTGTCAGTGTCAGAAATTCCATGATCAAAAATTATTCTTGAAATATGACTTGACACGCAAACGGTACTTAATATCAAAAATGAATTTAATGAAAAGTTTTTAAAATAAGTCAGATATAAAAAACACTTGACACAAGGGTACCCTTATGTAAAACATATTAAAAATATATATTTACTTACTGTAGTGTAAATTATACAAACGAGAGGCAGAGTTACTATTAAAAATATGGGCCATAAGGTCTAATTGTACACCTTGTACATTTTTTTATGTAATAATTTTTTCAAGATCGATATTCATCATTTTATTTAGTTAACCTATGAGATATTTTATATTTCAGGTCAGTTCAGAGGTGAAATGTCAGAACTTGACGATGCTGGAACATACTTCGACCTTGGTCCACGAAAGGTCACAAGCACAGGACACTATCAGTATATGTGTACTCGTAACAATAACTTCTCAAATCGCAGTCAAAAAGGTCGAATCATATCGAGGGATGAGGCGATTATTTACAAGTCAATTGGTACAACTGGCGGAAGTGTGTCGACAACTCACAGGTAACTAAATGTAGTAATGGTGTTCACTAATTGTACCATTGGTAATGTTTAGCAGTAATTAACTAGCTGTAAAGTACCATAGGTCATGGTAGTCGATTAACTATCTGTACCATAGTTAATGAAGTTCACTAACTATCCCATTGGTAATGTTTAGCAGTAATCCACTAGTTGTAAAGTACCATAGGTAATGCTGTTCACTAACTGTACCATTGGTAATGTTTAGCAGTAATTCACTAGCTGTAAAGTACCATAGGTCATGGTAGTCGATTAACTATCTGTACCATAGTTAATGAAGTTCACTAACTGTACCATTGGTAATGTTCAGCAGTAATTCACTAGCTGTAAAGTACCATAGGTCATGGTATTCAGTTAACTAGCTGTACCATAGGTATTGATAGAAAGTCGTTTATCCTGTACCATAAGAAGTGGTAGTCGATGGTTAAATAAGGTGTACCATGGGTTTAGTAAGTCAGTAGTCAACTAGGTGTACCTTGGGTAATGGAGTCAGTAGTTAACTTAGTATACCATGGGTATGTTAGGTGTTAGTTAGCTGTACCATGGATATGGTAGTTGGTAATAATAATTAAATAAAATTTCCTTTGAACAACCAAAAATAGTATAAGCGAATTTACAGTACGTTTCGAAACCTATCAGGTTTCATTCTCAACTGGCGTTTCATCGTCTAGCGTTGTTAATGTGTAACATTGGCATGGTAGTTCGTAGTAAAACTTTGTGTTCCATGGGTATGGTACTTGGTAGTGAACTAAGTGTACCTTGGTTATGGTAGTCAATAGTCAACTAGGTATACCTTTGGTATGGTTGTCTGCAGTTAACAAAGTGTACCACTGGTATTTGGTAGTTAACTGTGTGTACCATTGGCATGGTATTTGTTAGTAAATCTTGGTGTACCATGGGTATGGTAGTCGATAACTAGCTGTACCATTTGAAAAATTTACTAGACCTCAAATAGCCTTCCTGTTTAATATTTTATTCTACTGCCAATTTTCTTTTAGCTCAATAAGATTTGATGCTGGTGACTTGAATCAATTGTACGATATTAGACTTGAAGAATGGACACCAGAGGTCGGAGAAAAGATCGTTCAGTCATATGGTCGTGAAGTAAACGTTGGCAAACATTACGAAAGCAATTTCATAAACTTAGGACCTGCCGGGAATTTAACTAAAAACGGTAGAACGTTCAGTATGCAGATTAACCTCAACGACGATTCGTACGACATTCTGACGGTCTACTACTCCGACGACGACTTCAGAACGTGGAATGAAGTTGATGCGGAGCTACAAAATGATAAAGTGACGTTTGAAGCACAGAAGGGCGGTGTGTACATAGTACGCGGTAATCCGAATATTGGATTGATTGTTGGTTGCGTCATCGCTTCGTTAGTATTCGTTATGTTAATTGTTGGTAGCGTTATGTATTTCCGTAAAAACCCTGACAAGTGGGCTGGTATTCGTGCGTCCTGTTCAGCATCAGCAAAGTCAGTTGACGGAAGGGTTTGATCAAGTTCCCAGATTGAAATCTTTTAAACTACTTATTTTAATTTATTATATTTCATCACTAGTTTTGCTTTATTCAATCACACTGAACTGTTTACGGTATAGAACAAAACTTCGTTTAAATAACTCTAGTAACTTGTCAGTTACTCGACTCCAGCGTGGAACCGCAAATTATGATTACTTATGATTTTTAACAGAAAACATAACAGGACAAAAATAAAAATGTTTGTAAGTGTTTACAGTTGTTAAATTAACAAAGAGTTTGCGAAAATTGCGTTATGAATGCACTTAATAGTGAAAAACATTTTTTTATCAAACATTCCAGCAAAAGGTAATCTTTTAAAATTATTTTATACTGATCATAATTTTATTGTAGATTAGCTAGCTCTAAAGTTCAGTTTAGAATCTTAATGATGATGATGATGATGTAAAAACAAATTGCCTTGCATGGATAATGCATTTTAGTTTGGAAGATATATGTAAGGTATTCATAGTCTTTCAAATCATGTAATTTTAGACAAATTTAGTATATACTTAAATGCAATCAACTTTCCCATAAATTGAAAAATCTGTGGACTAGCACAAACTTTCTATTCACCAAAAAGTTATTATTTTTTGTATCAGAGAGATTATTAAGTCTTCAGTAAGAGTTGGCAGTTGTACTATTTTAAACACCAATATGCCTAGCTAACAGTTTATAGAGATGTATATTTTTGATTTACACTTTCAATATAATATGAAAGAAAGTATTTTTTAATAAATTAAATATTTTGATATTATAAGATTAATTCTTGATAGGTACAGTTTTATAATGAATGTGGTGGAAGGATATTTATATATGAAAGATAGATGTATATTAATTTGATTTAGATAATGTGATTGAATGAATAATAATGATATAATCACTGGAGAGCAATACGTGTTAAAGTGGTTACTATGCAATAATGAATTCACAGTGAGCTGAGTAGGTCATTAATTAATTCACAGTAAGCTGAGTAGGTCGTTAATTACATATCATAATGCACAAGTCGATATCTAGTACCTAGCTACTGTATATTTTTTAGAAATTGTTAAGCTTTTTTCCCAATTAGACGCAGTGAAAGGGCGTATGTACAAATATTCTCCATGGTACAACGCAAGCGAGTTAACCAATGACAATCGACAGTTCGAATAATCCATCGCTTGTGATTGCTCAAAATAACTTGTCCAAGTGGGAAGATGTCAAAATGATTCTACTGCAGTAACGAAGAAAGTTTTGACATTGTTTTTTAGGCGTGGTTACCAATAAGGCGCAACGCAAGGTTTGATTTGACCAATCGTAAACGATTGATTATTCTAACTGCTACTTGTTATTGGTCAATTCGCTTGCGATGCGTCTACGTCCTTGCGTTACGTCTACGTCTTTGCGTTACGTCTCTGCTAATGGTAACCACATTTTTTAAGAGTATGTAATGTTACGATTATATTCTTTTTTAAAACAGAAAAATATGTAATTTAGGATCACTCACTGTAGAAAAAAAAATCTGTACACATATTTGCAACAAAACATGATCTGACATCTATATATAAATTATGGTTAATTCTGACATAGGCGAGCACAATGGAAAAACTTCGGTACAAATCTCTGCCTTGTAATTCTTAATTATTCATACAGTCTGTTCTTTTCCTATACATACAGTATTGAGTTATACATACAGTACTTAGTTGCTTAAGATCCATATCTTTAATGAGTTGTCTTTTCTAATGAAGTTTTTTTATCCGCTGGACGGAACATCAAGCATCTTTCAAAATTATAAATAATTGCAATTTTTATATTGTTTTTCTTTTAGAAAAAGGTTCATATGTAATTTGTATGTATATTTTAGCACGAAATAAAGGAATACTGTTTGTACACATTGGGTTCTAACGATTTTGTGTAATTCAGAGATGATTTAATTAATTATTATCGAAATTAAAATAAGGGCATATTATGTTAATTCATCTTGAAAATGCTCAATTCTATCATAAATTGATAATTTTATCAAACATGTTTCGATTTCCGTTTCCTTGCACCCTTCGTACCTAATAGGTATTTGTCCTACGTTATCAATACATTCAATGGTAGCATAGAAAAAAAAAAGCATTGTACATTCTCTCATAATTGCCGACTAAATCTTATGTTTTGAAGTTAAACAAGAACGAATACAACATAAGTACATATGTTATTATCGAACTGTAAGGCAACACCACGCGCTTCTCTGTTTTAATTGGCTTTCAAATCATGTAAAACGAGCTGAGAATTGCAATTAACTAAAGGTTGTCCGGTCATTACTTCCATCGCCGTCCTATAAAATGGATAACAGCAGCCTCTATTATAATAATAATAATGTTACGACATGCTGACCAGTCCGGTTCTGTTTTTTTTGGCTGAGTTTATCAGCTGAGAATTGCAATTAACTAAAGGTTGTCCGGTCAGTACTTCCATCGCCGTACTATAAAATGGATAACAGCACTGCCTCTATATTATAATAATAATGTTACGACATGCTGACCAGTCCGGTTCTGTTAGTATGGCTGAGTTTATCAGATTGATGATCAGATAGGCCTAGCAATGTATACCGAGTTTGCTTAAAGCTTGATTCCCACTAGTATAGGACGCAACGCAAGGACATAACTTGGCCAATCACAAGCGATGGATTATCCGTTGCTTGTCATTGGTTAATTCAGTTGCGTTTACGTCCTTGCGTTGCATCCTAGTGGGAACTAAGCTTAGGCTACTACATGCTACTAAGTGTATGACCAAATATGACGCAATCAAACCAAATAGGTTCACTTTAAATAAACGCCCAAGATACGGTTGTGATTCAACCATCCGCCTTCTTTTATCTTCGTCTTCTTAGAAGCCTATTTGTTGTTTTCATATTTTAAATAGTGTCTAAGAGCAGGGTCCCCGGGCAGGGTCACATCCGAATTCGCCTCCGAATTGTTTCCATGAATAGGCCTACCTCTTGCTATGCGTCAACAAATGAATACATTTCAGGGGAGAGAAGGTGCTTTTTATTATTATTTTTTTAATGTATTATTTAATGTTTTATTTTAAGGTCATCAACACGAAACCGATTCTTTAAAACATTAACAAGGAATCACTACCTTATACATTTTCTACTTCAAGAAAACGCTTTTATCGGATTTCATAGTTGTTTTTTTTTCATTAAAACTAAATTTCGACTCGAAAATCTGGAGAAGTTCACGTACAGTATATATATATATTGTTTTTTCCTAACTGATAACAATGCGCAACATGATATTACGATATGATGAAACCAGGTCTGTGCATTTTCACTTTTGTATCTGGGACATTTTGCAAATTCATCCCCAGAGAAATTAGCATATGCATGCATTGCACATTAATGGTATCATTTCAATGCATCTGTTATCTGTTTTGATCCACTCAAATCCATCAGTTCAAATTTAATGTATACTAATGTTAAGGAAGCATTCGTAAGTGCAGTGCGTATTACTTCACGACCATTAAAACAGATCATTCTTAAGTGCATTGATAGTGTGATGTTAAAACACAGGCCAGGCCTACACCTATTAACAGAATTTTATACTCATGGTTGTAATCAGTTGTTTGTACTAAATTTGTAGTAATTTGTTTTTGGTTCAATCACGTGACTCGTATCCTCCTTTATCTTAAAGGCAAAGAAGCATAGTTACACGTCTATTCAAATTGTTCATCATCATCCTAAAACATCTTGTGATTGGTTGCAGTAGTGCGCGTAACTCAATTCTGCATCGCGCGTAACTAATTTGCATCACACCTGCATGTTCAGGTTTCAATTCGCTTTAAAAGATCATTCGTTGCTACTTTCATCCGTACCTTTAAGTATGATATATTACATTATTGCATTATTTCGTCGGTAAAGTAAAATAATGAAAATTATCCGACAATCATAGTCAATTTCTAATGGATCTTCTTCCTCATATATTATTCGTAAAGTGGAAACGCTTTTACTTTCCATTATGTATGGCAAGGAATTCTATACATGTGATGAGTTAATATCGTCAAGTGTTATTAGAACGTCTAACTTGATTTCTTCACAAAATAGCCTACGCATAGTTTACGTTTAAGAGATGTGGTTTCTTTTCCAAAGTATGACCTAAGGAATTGAGCGGATCCACCAATTGACTGAGGGTTGGATGGAGCATGGATAAAATAAGTAGTAAAATAAGTGTTATCCATTGCTAGAGGAAGCGTTGTGGGCTGGTTCAGGCCGGCGGGGATAAAAGGGACGAATCTCTTGCGCTTCAATATAACAATTTTCAGGGAGTGTTCGTTGCCCGGGCTGTAGACGAAAACCGCACACTACTTCACCTCAAACATCAGTAAAAGACTGCGTCACATTTATGCTAACGCCTGAGATTTTCATTTTTTTTAAATCGGGAGACGGCAGGTACCGTATTCGTGATAGAAACGTCGTACATCGGATCTCTCCCTAATATGCCCTTTTTCTCGACTTTACAGACCTATATTGTGGAGTCTATGCATTTACTATGATTTGAAGGTCTGTGAACAGTTTTTCTCCTGTAAGGTGGGAACTCTTAACCAAGCCCTACCAAGCCTTACCAATCCCTATACCACGTCCTATCAATGATAACCAAGCCCGACCAATAAAGTTTAAATTACATAAAATAGGGTATGTTCATCTTGGTAATCCTATATTCTGTGTGAATAAACCCCGCCCTGACCCCCAACCCCCCTCCCCTCACCCACCTATGTAACCTACGACCAAGTCAAGAAATACAAAACATTCTACAGTATTCATGATAGATTTTTTTTCCAGAAATGACAGCGCGAATTGGAGACGCTCGAAACAATGTCGGTGTCCATGTGTATATAATATCAGGCGATCGATGTAGTTGTTGTACACAGTGCCACGAAGCTTTCTAGTTCGTTCGTCCATCCATCGATCTGGTCATTTTTTCATTTGTGTCATGTGTTTCATTCATTCATTCATTCTTTCTTTATTTCTTTCTTTCTTTGATCTTGTTTTCTTCTTTCTTGTTTTCTTCTTTCTTGTTTTCTTTCTTTCTTTATTTCAGGCAGAACCAGAATCTTATAACTGTAAACAGAGTGCAGAACTTATTGTTCTACCTATTTAATTGTAACATGGGGAATGGAATACTTTAATATTATATATAAAAAACATCAATTTAGCAGTAACCCGGACCACAACCCAAGACTGTTTATGTCTCTATCTCTCATATTTGTAGGCATATTGTACGTCCTCTTACAGGTCGTTCGATTGCATCAACAATGTTTTTATCTTCTTGGCTTGCATTATAGCCGATCTTTCAAATATTTCTCATGAGAATCATGAACTGAATAAGTTAGAAGTTAAGCGTTTTATAAGCCATCGATACTTTGCAGTAGGCGTATAAATACCATTTATCTTCCGCTGAAACGTTTCAAATGTATTAAAATATTACCTTTTGACACTGAGAAACCGTTGCAAAACGCGTTACGTTAAACAAGGCAATAACAACAGGACACTGAGCTCGCCTTGCCAACATAGGAACTCGTAACAGTCCTTGATTTTATGTCTGGCTGCGACAAATTCCATCAATATGTATACATATTCTCCGCGGTGTCTGCAGGGCGTGGAACTGATCGTGTCGCAGCCTCAGATAAACCTTTTGATCTTCGACGCTCAGCATCATGTTTTGCATGCGTTAACCAAACGCAGCATGAAGAAAAAAGAAATTCACAAAAAAAAACAAACAAAACAAAAATAACAAAAACAGTCGCTAAATTGTATATTTAGCGACTAAATTGTATATTATTCCCTGCATAGGCCGGCCGGCCTACATAGTTTTATATTTATTTTAAATTATACACCTCTATCGATGTGAGTTCCTAAAAGAAATAAAAATAAAGGGAAAAAACATAATTCTTGGATTACACTAGCAATTTCAAGGTAAGATTACGAGTCGGTAAGATTTACCTTTTTAGCTTTGACCTTTATAGATACATGTTGTATGTCTTTTTAAATCTCTCATTTATTATTTAGTAACTTACAATAGTTTGTCATTTGTTGTTTATTGAATTATTAATATTTACTGCGTGTGTAAGTTATTCACAATAATTTCAGCAATCAATAATCAATACCGTATAAAGCTCTGTCTACACTATCAAAAAAGTGTGATGTGCCCAAATATGGTAGTGATATGCCCAAATATGGTAGTGATATGACATCATCGTGTCCATATATGGGCACATCACATTTTGTTGTCACACAATGTTTGATAGTGTAGACAGAGCTTTACGGTAACAAGGCCATATACATGGCGGAAGTCGCGTGCTCAAATTTGAATCGAAAATCCGACCAACCGACCGACATAGTGAGCTGTAGACACACGAGCACATAATATTTGCGTTTGTTTTTTGAGTGACAATTTTAGGGTCACACCAAAAGATTGCAGTTATATGTACGCCTATTAAGATCAGCTGCTTGTATGTAGAGAGGCATGCATATCAGCCGATTTTTGCGGTATCATGTCTCGCAACAAGAAACCGTGGTGCTGTTGTATGAATCATGCCAAGCAACGGCCGTGTCATTCCATATCACACACTATTTACATCTACAGTCCTGCACCTAAATATAATAAGATGCGAATATCATTACACGCGTGTTACACGCGAGGCAGTGGTAAACGTTTTTCAGAGCTGCCATATCATTTTGGTTACGAAAAGAGCCCTCACTATTTCTTATAGTATAGTGACTTTTTACTGAATATAAGTAAAAGCAGGGCAGGTAAAGGCCCTTATAGCTGTCATGCACAATAAGCGCTATATACTAGTTGATTATTATATATATGCCATCAAATTCCTGTCAGGATTCTGTTTTGCTGAAAGCGTATAACTAAACTAAACGATGTACATTAGGACGTCAGAAACAACAAATTAGACGCATGGTAGGCAGTATGTCTCGTGCGTGCCGTTTGATTTTATGATGACTTTGATGGCTACAGACCGCTTTATCATCCTGAAATACACTGTCTCTTTTCCAATATAATATTATTGCATCATCATCATAAGTATAGCCTACTTACGAAATCCGTCACCATTCCCCCGCGTGTCAAAACGCGCGTGATACGACCGTAAACTGTGTGAAAAAAGACCGGAAATACACGCGTACTAATTTTGTATGGCGGTCTTCCTTCTTCGCGTTTGGATTGAATGTGTGAAAAAATCGTTCAAAAAACAATATAATTAAATAACGTCCATAAAAATAATGAAATACTTTTTTAAAAATCAACAATTAGGCCTACTGTGGTCCATTGAAAAAGGAACAGTTTTTAATAATTGTTTTCATATTGTAAATGTACTAATAGGAAAAAAACACAATAAACACAATACGAATAGTGGTAATTAGCACAAAATATACAAAAGGACTCGTAGCTATTAATAAAACTAGACGGTAACCAATGGAAACTTTTATTTAAAAAATGTAATTACTTTTAAAAATTACTGTGAAAATTGATTTTTAATTGCACTGTCACCGAGAGGCCAGTCGAATACAAATTTAAAATTACTTTCAAAATGCACGTATTCACTTTCATTAGGGATATTAACTACTTCATTAAGACTAAGAGCTGTTGCACGCCCATTCATTTCTACATCTTTATTTATGAAATTCAGTAGTAATATGTTTAATACCGTGGAAACGGAAAGATCGTTTTAGTGTATTTTTATTCATTTTATGAATCTAATTAGATCTATTTTGTCGTTGCAATTATAACCGATGCAATTCCATACATCATGTATACAATTGAATTCTGTCAAACATTACGTAAACGGCGTTCCATATTAATCGGGCCTCCATTTTGGGGCCTCCATTTTGTAGCCTACATTTTGCGGCCTCCCTTTTGGGGCCTCCATTTTGGGGGCCTCCATTTTGGGGGCCTACATTTCGGGGGCCTACATTCTGGGGCCTACATTTTGGGACCTACATTTTGGGACCTACATTTTGGGTCCTCCATTTTGGGACCTACATTTTGGGTCCTACATTTTGGGTTCTACATTTTGGGGCCTACATTTTGGGGCCTCTATTTTGGGGCATAAATTTTGGGGCCTCCATTTTTTGGGCCTCCATTTTGGGAGTTTGTTTTATTTTCTTTTATTATGTAAAATTGTATAGTTTGATTTAAAAAAAACGTGAGTTATATACCCCTCGAATTTCACTCGAAATAACACACGCGAGTATCAGTTTTCTATTTCTTAACAACTCGAAATAGAAAATACGGTACAAACTATTAATAAACTGATTAGTTTACGTTTTATTTATTATTCATTGATTATCATACCTTAGCAACACGCTAACAAAGGTCGTTGCTATGGCGGCTTAAGTCTTTTGTATTCGCTCAATACACCTCTCAGTGTACTGTAGAAAAATAGCGAAAACGTGTTTATACGGAAGTTCATTTTTCTCAATACTATCCTTTCTGTAAGTACTAATTTTATATACTTGATAGAACGCTTTAATAGTAATTATAATGCTAAATACATGAGTTATATTTTAGGTTTATATTTACATCCAGCCAGGGCATTGCTTATTTTACGTTTAAGGGCCCGGAGTTGGGTACAATATTCAATAAGTAAACACGTCGTAGTAGAGGCCTACTCAGCTACTGACCTTCACGGTGAGTGATCTGTTCAAATAGGTAACATGAATTGAATCTCTAGGATAATGTTTAATTATATCTACCCGGGATAGAGGAATTTGTTCGGTCATCAAAACAGCCGTACAAAGCATAATTAACACTATCAAAGTATGCGGCTAATCAGTGTTAGGTGAGTTCGGATAGTAGGCCATATCATAGCAAGTATGATCGCCCCACTAAAACCACTTCTGACACATAATAACATTTATTACCCTTAGGCCTAAAACATTTAGGCCTACTGTGTAGGCCTACTGTGTGGTAAAACCTTTAAAATCGTTTCTAACTTTGTACGATAAATTGCTGCTTAAAAAAATATTGTAATGGGATTGACAAAGGGACACCTTGAATCCCCTTCTAATGTAGGGGAGACATCCCCCCACCCCAACAAGAATCGTCAGCTTAAATCGTGTTACTTATTGTTATTCTACTCTGCAAAGTTTAGTAAATTGTACATACTGTACTTTCACAAAATATTAACACGTATGGGTTTGATACAGCTATATAACGCTATCGTAGTTAACAACACTGGCAACGTGTACACACACTACACTGAGTTACCGAATGAAACACGTTAACTCCGATAGCGTATTTAGTTACCCATCAAGCCAGTGTTAATATTTTGTGTATGTTGAAATCTCGAAGATATAGCGGATATACATCGGAGTTATATCGGAGATACATTGGAGTTATATCGAGCATGCATCGGAATTTAGTATAGGATATACATCGGATATATTGGAGATACATCGGAGTTCGGATATACATCGGATATATTGGAGATACATCGGAGTTATATCGAGCATGCATCGGAATTTAGTATCGGATATACATCGGATATATTGGAGATACATCGGAGTTCGGATATACATCGGATATATTGGAGATACATTGGAGTTATATCGAGCATGCATCGGAATTTAGTATCGGATATACATCGGATATATTGGAGATACATCGGAGTTCGGATATACATCGGATATATTCGAGATACATCTGAGTTATATCGGAGATCTGAACAATTGGAGTTAAACGATCTCACGAGCACATGGGATGTAACTTATGACAGGTAAGCAATCTATTATGATTCGGATCAAATTGCTCTACAGTCAGCACGCTTAACTCTACGTCCGTGTGAACGCAAGTCTGCAGTATAGGCTATTTAAAACTGGTGTACTCAAATATCAGGCTTAAGGCCAGTTTACACAGGTGAGCGGTAACGCTAAACGGAAAGCAAGAATATAGAGACTATGTGTAGCGCGGACTGGCGGTTGAGAGTGGAAACCCGCCCAGGTTAGATACCGGTACGGAATTACGTGGGACAAGCACGCGGTATTCCGTTTACCGTTACCGTTCGTCTGTGTAAATTGGCCTTGAATTACTGTATATTGAATATATTTATCGAACGTGAAATTATTATAATTATTCAGCCTTTTAATTTGAAATGTAATACTGTTCTAAGAAAACACGTCATTATAAGGTGCAACATTAATTTGACAACTCAAGCATGGTAACAAATCAATGCATGTTGAGTTTGATGCTTCGTATGGCAGCTAATTAGCTGCTATATTTAAGCCATATATTTATAACTCATCCTTATATCTAAACGACCGTAGAATATCAGTACTCAATGTATGCCGTGATTAATCAGCGATGGCCGTTGTCATTTAGCTCATCTGCCCGTTTAGTTACCGTCTTCGAAACTTAAACAAATCTTAAGCTTTGTCCACACTGTAAAATGTGTTTGAAAAAAGTGTGACGTGCCCAAATATGGTACTGATATGCCCAAATATGGTAGTGATATGACATCATCATGTCTATATTATTTGTTATTGGTATGGGTAGTATAACCTACCTAATCATTATAATTAAGTCACAGACTTAACATGTTCTTGTTCAACACAGCGTAATTGACACTGTGACCTGTTGGTTATCGTCTTATTATTTTGGTCGATTTTTGATAAAGTAATGTATGCATTTGTAGAACTTTAGCATTCGAAAATACACATACTCAGCACATGTTACACGGTCATATAAATCTAAACATTTTCCCATTAATTTACAATTTATCCACATAGTACACGTGAATGGTGCATATTCCAAGTTCTGAGCACAGATATAAAGCGCTGTCTACACTATCAAACTAGTTTGACAAAAAAATGTGATGTGCCCAAATATGGGCAGTAGTGATATTCTCAAATGGTAGTGATATGAACAGTCATGTCCATTATGGGCTCATCACATTTTTTGTCACATAAAGTTTGATAGTGTAGACAGATCTTAAGCTATTGTGCACATTAAAAAAGAAAATATTGACAATAGAAAAAGCAAATTAAGTAAAATATAGGCCTAGGCCTATTATAATTGGGTATTTAAAATGATGTTAAGGTATAGACTTTAAACATTTATGAAGTATACAAACAGTATAGAAGTAGGAGAATAATAATAAAACACGCGGAGTAGGCTAGGCCTTATATATTATCATTTTGACTACGTATAGGCCTAAGTACCGTTCTTTCTATTCAATTTCCTTTCTGAAGAATTGCTTTGTGTCTCCGTCATCAAAATCAATTATATTTCTGTCGGTTTAATTACCCAATAATATTAACGTGGTTAGGCGTTATTGGTCACAAGCATTTTGATTCGATATCTATCGTGCATAATTCATTAATGTCTAACTATTCATATGTCCAGATTATTGATACGGAAAGAAAACAGATGGAAAATGTATGTCGTATAATAATACAGGCCTATATCTATGGTCACATTGTAATAGATGGTCACATTGTAATAGATGATCTTACTATTTAACACAGAGCGACAAGGTCAAAGTTCACCCGCCTTCTCACAGTAGGCCACGCACAACGCAAATGTTGCCGCCCGTTGGGAAGATCCGAGAGAGATTTCCGAGAGTGAATCTATTTCAAATAGGAAGCTTTGGCTTTGTAGACATCTTCTTGTAACTTATATAATAATGTCATATTGTGTGCCGTTAGCTTTTCCTTTCCTTGAAATGAGCTTTCGGTTTTCGGAAAATAGGCCTAATTCTTGTATTATACTCTTGCCTCCGGTTATTTTTCCTTCTATTATAATGTCAATAACCGATACACGGAATTTTCTGCATGAATATGGTCAAAAGTTTGTATCGTCTTCGCACACTCAAAACAGTTGATAACATTATACTTTTTTTATAGTTACTTGCAGCTTATCAGGTTATATAGTTTTAAACGTTAGACTATAACACCTGCCGTTTACGCTGCAAAGTATTAAGTAGAATAATAACATACTACATTAAGTATTTGTATGCTTTTTATACTAACTTAAGGGTACCCAATGGACCATTATCTCATGGCTGCCGTTGTGAAAATATCGTTTTAAACATATTTTCAATTTATGATGTCGGTCATTCGGACAAGTAGGCCTACAAAACAACAACAGTGCAGCTAAATTTATTTCATTTTTATTTATATATTTAACATATTTCGCTTGTTAGGCCTACATGTAGCATGACCCTTTTCCACTCTATTTATGTCCGTTTATCCACTACTTCATTCATAAATTACTCATCCATAACGGAGTGTAACTAGCACCATCACGGAATATCATCGGTAAAATATCGCTCTGTAGTACACAATTATAACTGATTTAATTTATACAAACATTAAAATCACACCTTTTCTTCTGAGGCATATGGAATTAACGGATAAAAGAAATCAGATACTAAATCAGCTACAGTATGTGGTTACTAGCGCCTTGAGCACGTTTAGTGGATATGGGCGCTATATAAATTATTATTACTTTATTAAATACTTATTTAGGCCTATTATTGCTTTTTTTTATTTAGGTATACCAACGATAAAGTAATATACCGACAAAAAATGACGGACAGAGATCCCGTTCAACTTCTGCGATACATGCAAAACGTGAGTTCACAACTGACATCAGGAATTCAGCAATTGCGGGAAGGACCGTATCGGAAGCTCTACCAACAGACCCGAAGCTTCATAGACGCGCTGCAACGAAGTCCCAAGGCCCAAGGAACGATGTATGGCCCTACCATTAGGACGATAGCTGAGGTTCGGCAATGTTACGATCATTCTCAGATCATGGACGGTGAACGGCCGACACACTTCACAACTGTCATCGGACTATTCCTCGATCTAGTTAGCCATTTGCAGACGTTAGCGAACCGGGCTAAAGAGTGGATTGGCGAGCCTATTAACGAATTAACTGTTCATCCAAAACAAGAAGAGACATGCGATAAGATCAATGAAGAATTACAATTCTGGATACAATTTACAGACGAAGAAAACGACTTTACTGAACTTCATAAGCATAAAACGTTGGAAGAGTTCCGTGGTTTGAACTCAGGTGAAGTCCCGGTTTGGGGCGCGGTGGTGAATATTGTACCAGTCCTCCTTAAGACGGCAGAAACTATTGCAGAACAAGTGAGTCAAGCCTATATTATTATTTTTAAAGACAGCCCAAAAAGCATATAATTTGAAGTTATAAAGTCAAATGGCCGAGCGGTTAAAAGAGCCAACAATATCGGCATGGTTTCGCGGCCGACTCGCTCTCCTAGTTCTGGTGGTGGAACAAGTCTTCTCGGATAAGGACACAGTTATAACCTGTGTGTACTATAAAGAATCCAGTTCATCATTCGAAAAGAGTAGGGGGTTACCCCGGTGAACTTGTTCACAAAATAGCCACTGCATCAGGGGGATTACCACCTATCTGGTAGGACAGTGATTAATTTACTTTACTTCAGAAAGATGCACTGAGTTCTTGAACATGAGCCAGTTGTAGACACTGCACTGGACCTCCACTTTTAAGTCCTTTTCCGAAAAGAATTGTGTTACCACCACAACTATAATTGTCATGAAGGGCCTTGAATCTGTTACAATGTTATGACTACTGTTTATAATACTGAGACAATAATTATCAGAGATTGGCAATGGCCATTATTTTCCCTTGTGTCGCATTTTCCGATAGTTTCGACGTCATGATAGGCCTATCTGTTTGCTATGTCACCGGTACCGGCAATAAGAGAGTTGAGAATGTCATGATAAAGGGGTTAGCAGAAATTTCCAGCACTTGATACATTTTGTAACGTAACAGATAGTTATCATTTTGAATCAAGCGTGTAGCGTTTAAACAGATACACGTTGAAGCCGTCAGCGTAAGGAAATCAAATGCTGTCATTTTGGATGATCCTATTAAGTAATGATAGATCTTTCTCTCGTGTCTGTCATCATTGAAAACGCCGCCTTATGTTACTATTAATATTCTCATTTGGATTTTCACGATGAAGGTAACTAGCAATGATTGCCGAAGTAATCGTTACGATCACAGTAATTCACTAGCCTAGGGGGACATTCTAAGGAATGAATTTTGATACGCGTTTTATAACGCGAAGAAATGGTCGCTGCATTTCATATTATGATAAATTAACGTTGAGTATTTAACGTGTTTGTCGTACCCCGGGTAATTATTTTGATGCATAACCCAGATATCTTTACTCCTTAAGTTATTAAAATAGGATGTGAATGTTCTCATAATAATTATGTATAACTTGACGGAAGTATTTTAATAAATCTAGTTGAAATAATGATAGATCGATATCGATATTTGATATTTTAAAATGTAATACCGGTATTGAATGTGGAATTGTCGTTTGTGATTGGTCAATGCGCTCGCGTACATCTCTGCGATGTATTTCAGTGGAAACAAAGCTTTGTTATTTCCATAACAATTATCATTATTATGCCGAATACATTATAGTCAGTTTGTAATGATATATACAGATTACAATACATTTAATTAAAAATAAGATGACGGCGCAAAGCCATGATATATGATCATAAACAACCGTCAAAAGAGGATAATAAGTATGAGGCGCCGTAAATAATAACAGCCGAGTATTAAGTATCCCAGCTGTATTAAAGTTTCATTCAATATGTCCTACTGTTGAAACACAATCGTTGATGTTCATTTGTTAAAATCCGACATATTTTCATGGACAAAGCAATAGACAATAAGACACCGTACTTACCGTTTTTTCGAATAAGCGCCCCGTTTTTTATTAATGAATTCTACTACAAATATAGGAACGTTTTGTAATACAGTATTGTGTGTGCGCGTGTGGTGGGTTTATTTAAGGAAATAAATAAACGCCCGGAACATTTATTCAAAGAGGTATTGGTGGATGTTTATTCCAAATGATGTTGAATTTGGTTTGGCATTTTTAGCGTGACTCGACACCATTTTGGTCGAGGTGACGATTATCTTTTTTTATATTATATTTATATTTATATTTTTACTAAAATTAAGACAAAACTCCGTCTGGAACCCAGACTAAGTAAGAAGCAAGAATGGGTGAAAACAAGTTGACCAATCACATGCGACTGTTAATCCAGCGGTTTTGAAATTGATTGGTTAAGCGTTAACAAGAATATGAACATAGTGCGCAGTATATGTTGGTATTTGTCGCAGCCAGACATAATAAGATCAAAGGACTGTTACGAGTTCCTATCTTGGCAAGGCGAGCTCCGTGTCCTGTTGTTAGATTGCCATGACTGGATAGACACTCATTTGGTCTTCTTGCCGGTATCATACTTTACTTAACAGAAAGATTAACAATACATTAAAGTACTCTACAATCATTCAATTCATCACACAAGAATTGAATGATTGCGGAACAAAGGGACGCTTTGTCAGCTGTAACTAGGTATCATACACAAAACCCGCCATCATCTGTTAGTTGGCAGTGTGTGTAGGGTTGGTGGTGGCTTTGGAATCAAATCCCAAACAGATTTCTTCGTAAGTTCTATAAATGTTTTGTTAATGTATGATCGCTAGGAATTTATTTTTCAGTCGGTTTCATTGTTTAGATTTAGTTCCATTTATAGGCCTGCACCGAATTCGATTCAAGACGGCCTTATCTGGATCCCAGTCAACTCGGCCCCGCGTTAACTGCTCGGCCCCGCGTTAACTGCTCGGCCCCGCGTTAACTGCTCGGCTCCGCTTTAACTCGGTCCCGCTTTGACTTTATTCTAAATAAAAAATATTGATGATTTGTGTACTCCAAAAATACATTCCTAATTATAATTTAGGATGTAACCTCCACACCTATACCCACCAGCCACTCCTCTGTATACAATAAAATAGGAGATGTACCCGATGGACACGCCAGAAACCACCACCCCCTCAGCCCCCCCCCCCCCTATACCAACCAACCACCCCTCTGATGACGCCTCATATTTGTGCAATAAAATAGTTCTTCATGCACAATTTATAATTGGGTTTTGAACATGAATATAACAATAACTTAATTAATATTTTTATTTTTTCAGCAAGCTAAGTGGTCAAGTGTAACAGGCCGTCTAGGTATGGGGATCTATAATCAGGAACGGAAGGAATGTTCCGAGCAAAATGGCAGGAGTTCACGTACGTCATCAGGCCGATCGGCGGGAGCATCCAGTGGAAAATCACAAACTAAGAAAACCAGCAAGAAAACATACGGTACGGTTGCGTAATGATTTTATTACAAAGAAAAAATATATTTATTTGACCAACTTGAACATCATTCTGAATATTCCATTTATCAACGTCAAACCTTCACTCTCACCATTGTCACTATCGTCATGTATACATTCATTTGCATTGTATCTATTATCTTTAGGCCAAAAAAAAAGTGTTCTTGCCCACTAAAATGTAGGCGCTGCATGCCTTAAAACAAAACTGTTATACCTATGTTAACAATTCATGTGATTTCGATAATATTTAAAAGGGGGTCACGTGGTCCCACGTCGCGACCCCCACAATCAATAAAAAAATGTAAACAGTCTTTCAATATTATCGAAATCACATGAATTGTCGTTAAGCGTTCCAATGTTTCAATTTGGACCACTTTGAACTATTCATGTTGGTACATCATAATAAATTATAGCTTGCACACAGAAGGGCTAGTGATACCTCTCTATCCTTTTGATTTAGCTCTTTGCTTGTTTTATTTTTATCTCCAGATCCACAACATTGCCATTTTCTTTCTGTAATTTGCCTTTTAATACAATAAATAATAGCTATAATATAGTATATTATTATTTTTATTATTAGAATTATTTTAATATTCATCAATATCAAACTTCATCATCGATAAAATCCCTACAATTGGTAGGCTACTACATGTATTTACAAAAAATATTTTATCTTATTTAGCTGACAAGGTGGACCAGAAAAACAAGGGGAAGATTTCATCACTTGAACGACCTCCATGGAAACCAGCCTCGTCTATTCCTCATAATCTGTTTCCAAAACTTCACATTCATCTTAGCGATCCTAGCAAAAATTTCTAGATGCTGACGTCATTGAGTTCCAATATAAACATATCAGAGAGGGACAGCTGAATTGACGACAAATTGTCTATTTATAACTTATTGTATATTTGTTTCTAGACATATCTTACTTGTAGGCCATGTAATATGTGTTTACACGCATAACATCGTTCTATGCACACTTAAGCTGATGCGAATCCTATCCGTAGGCCTTATCCAACAAAATGGTTAATATAACTATGATCAGTACATCCCATTAGACCAGTGCATAAACCGCTCACAAACAAAACAACATAGATTATCTTCGACTGAATTCAGCGATTTGACTCTTTCTAAATGTCTCATTATTTAACCGGTTTATGTCACAATTAAGCCCATTTGTCATATCTTTCATTCCTAAGCCCCCGTGGTACTATAACGTTATTAGAAATATATGACATTTGAGTCCGGTATAACGGGCCTCATTCGGATGCAATTTATTTGATTGATCGTGAGTTGTGGCCTACTTGTCAAATCAGTTACACATCAGTTGATGTGATGAGATTTTAATACGACGTTATCACTTTTATATGTATGACTTTAAACATGTCGTAGATGAGTTATTAGAATTCGAGCTAGCAATTTTTAAAATCTTAAATATTTGTCTGCGAATCTTCGTTTAATCGTAAACGATAATGATAAATGAGATTGAGATAAAATAGGAATGCGAAATAGTATAGGCCTACAATAGGTTGACGATTCTGTCTCACAGATGTTGAATGATTACTAAAAACAAAGACACGTCAGCTAGCTAGCTAGTTAGTATTGTCCTTTGCTTCAAGTTGCACGTAAATAAAGCGTCTGCTACCATTATTTCGTTTCGATATTTTTGTTTTAAACTATTATTGATCACGTATACGCCGTGTGTGCCAAATTATTTATCTTTTTACCAATATTAAGCCGAATCGCCTTCAAGAACCTAGATTAATATTAGCTGTAAGTGTTCGAGATGCAATATTTACATAGTAAATATATTTTAGGTTATCTAGTTTCGTATATGTAACTTGTTGAAAGAAAAAGTGATTACGGAAGGAATGAACTGTAGGTTTGTAACGGTTTTATTACTGTAAATGTAAGAAGATTTAAACATGTATTTTTTCTGTACATTTAAAATCTGAAATAAAAGAATGAATTATGTAATTAATGATTTGTAAAATTTTACAGAGTCCGTACATCTACGAAATAAAAGAAAGAAAGAAATGTAATGTGCATGTATTTTCCCCTATATGGATATGTTATATGAAATGCAAGAGAGGTTGTTGTTGTTGATGAGTCCTGCGTCCAGTATATCACCTAAGTAAACCTAAGTATGATTACACAATTACACTACATGAGTTTATTGCAATACTATTGGATTCAACGTGGAGAATAATTCAATGAGTTGTTCGAAAGGATTGACTTAGCCTACTAATTTAACGAGATGGTGTCAAGCAGTTTCACCATCATCGCGATTTTCAGTAAGCTAAGTGGTCGAGTGAATGAATATTCATGTTTATTTTGTGAAGTTTCACGAGGGGTCCCCAACTTATGTACGAAAAGAAATATCGCACGCGGGATACTATATAAAAAGCAGCGTTACGATTTAGGCCGCGGAGTACAAAGCTACTGACAGCGCAAATGGATTGGTTTTTGAATGCACAACAGCCTCGCGTAACCTCAACATTAAATGTTTAGAAAACGCTAAACGTGTAATAAAACCATTAATAAAACCATTAAATAATGTCATTGTTACTATTTAATAGTACTATTACTGAACGACCCGACGCGTGATGACATAAACAAATTAAAGAATAATTGCAATAATATTAATATAAACGTCGGGTTAGTTTGTTTGTCCAAAATTAAGTTCTTTTTATCACTCTAGAAACAAGATGAAATTCTCACTCTAATTGATTTTACAGAAAATTGTCTTCAAACTTTTTTTCCATAGTATAATCATAGTGTAGCATAACATGACAATATCCACTGGTTTACATTAATGACTTTTTAGCGCGCTTTATGCTGCTAGCAACAAGAGAACAAACATTTTAATGTTAAAACAGCGGAAACAATTATTTAGGCCTCAATCGAATAGCGAAATTGCTAATATCAATAATACTATATACTTACTTCTATTAATTTAATGTTTATAATATCATATTTTTGTGACTCTGGTTCATAAAATCAATCTGTCAATCAATCAAGAGTGCTTTTTTTTTTCTGTTATTACCTATTTTAAGCAACAATCACGCATGTTCCGTTTCACTGAACGGAAGACGACGGGTCGTCTGCCGTCCAGTCTCGACGCCGTCTTCCGTTCCATGAATGTCAAATGATATGTTGATGTTTTTCTCTGTCATACATTTTATGCACTTGTTTTGACGAATAGACACACCTTGAATGAGGGAATGGACTGGCAAAACAATGTGAGCATGCTCGACAACTGTCTGTGGGTAAAACACGATATTGCGTCTTCGTACGGAAAACATAATTAATGTAATTCGTATCGTATACATTCTCAGATCAGATTAGTTGTCAATTAACGGATAGAGTAACACTGATTTATTTAGTAACAATTTCAAACTCAAAATATCAAATCAAAGCGAAATATTTTTTATTATGTAAAATGGTAAAAAACATGAATTTTCTTGGCAGAATAAGCATACACACATCCCAAACAAAAGGTCACTGATTACAATAAACATACACACATCCCAAACAAAAGGTCACTGATTACAATAAACATACACACATCCCAAACAAAAGGTCACTGATTACAATAAACATACACACATCCCAAACAAAAGGTCACTGATTACAATAAACATACACACATCCCAAACAAAAGGTCACTGATTACAATAAACATACACACATCCCAAATAAAAGGTCACTGATTACAATAAACATACACACATCCCAAACAAAAGGTCACTGATTACAATAAACATACACACATCCCAAACAAAAGGTCACTGATTACAATAAACATACACACATCCCAAACAAAAGGTCACTGATTAAAGTACAATATTCCTACTCCACTTCGAGGAGAAAATTTCTGATAAAAATAAAACCTAGTAACTGTGCCCATAATTAAGTATTTTTATCGTTAAAAGCGACCCTTAAAGATGTATTGTCCCCCTGAAAAAAATAATTTTATAATTTTTTTTTTTGAATATGCCATTTTAATGTCACATAATAGTTATCCACTCTGACCAAAGCTTAGGTCGAGAAAAAAATTATTTACCTGAAAAACTGTAATTTAAAGCAAAAAATAGTCAAATTGGCTGACAGCCAAAACATTTTTGATTGAATTTAGCCATTTATTTTGTCATGTTATAAGTGAAAACATTTCTGTTTAGTTTTGTTTTTCTACAGAAGTGATCAACTTTATTAAAACTACAAAATAACATACTCACAGTCTGATTTAATTAATTTTCATTTACATCTTTAAATGTCTAATACGTGTGCGACTGAAGTCTTCTAACCAATGATTGATGTGTGTTGGTAGCTCCATGTTTAAAAGTTTTACTATTTATAAAATAATTTATAAACCTTTGCAATCACAATTAAACAGCCACAGTAAAGAAGAACAAGCGTCGTGTGAAATACAGTTACATGACGTTTTCGTAATACTACTATTCAACTTTCATTATGTAAATTTGATGATATTATATATATCAGAAGAATTATACATTTTACCTGAGAGAAAAATCTCATATTCTACATGAAAATACTATTTTAAATTACTGTAGCACCACTTTTCCATTCTAAATATTAAACGCGGAGCTACCTTGAAGCAAGACAGACAATACATTTAATACACGAATATAATGTGATCCAATGAATTGAAAAGAAAAGTATACGTCATTAAATGTAAATATTGATTATTACGGTAGATAAATTGAATTTTAAAAGTTATGGAATATATTGTATGCGTATGTTCATACATATATGCAGATAGTATTCCGTAATGGAGCGATGTGTTGACCTATAGGCTTAATCTATCAATAAGTATACATGTTTCTGCGCTGTGAACCTCTGTCGAAATTAGGTTTAATCAACATTGTCAATAGTCGTTGTTTTAAAGATTCAAAAGGTATCCGAATTGCTCAATATTTTGCCTTTGAAGTCAGTCACATGGAACGAAAGAGTCCTCTATACTAGTACTCTTTATTAGTGTACTTGGCTCTTTATAAAGACCCATTTACATTAGGACGAAAACGATCGACGATAAATAGACAAATAAATGCATTTTTCATACATAAAACAAAAGAAATCACTTTTCATTCTAGAACTATAGAATAACCATATATGCTTCCATTGATGAAAATGATATTTTCACACGTCCAATCGAATGACGTTACTAATAGCAATAATATCGTGACAATATAACGATTTTATTGTTTTTATTTATCATGACGTCATTTGATTAGAATTAAAAAATATATTTTTATCAAAGACAGCATAAATGATTATCATATAGTTCTAGAACGAAAACCTTTCTAATTTCTTTTGTTTTATGTAAAAAAAAATGCATGCTTATATATTTATCGTCGATCATTATCGACCCATTCAATTAGGGCTGTATTGCCACATAACATGTCCAGTTATAGGAAAATTAATTGTATACGATGCCTGTATCATAAGAGGCTAAATTCAGGATTATTGTATATATTACAGGCTTCACATGTGTTTCATGCGTTTCACATGTGATGCTGTAACACAGAATTTGACTCTGATACTAGTGCAATTTCAATACTATAACGAAAATCGACTATTTTATCGTGCACCACACATATGCACGTGCAGAGTGAAAGACTACTAACTAGAATAATAATCTCGAGGAACTCATACTTTAAACTCTATGAAAGTTCTCGATGTATAAAATAGAAATAAAATATATAATAATACAGCTTTGCATAAAATGTCAAAGGTCAAGGAACTCAATCTTGACAAGAACCATGTAACTAATATACATTCTAGAAATATTATTCTATGTTTAAAGGTGCGAAAATATGAAGAATGGACATTTCCAATGTGGTCGTAATTATTTATATATTAAACCTCAGCCCTTTAATTAGAACTTATAGTTAACTGAGAGTTGCTTTTTAATTGTGTCAAACTGGTAGTTAATTAATTCAAATGCGGAGCTGCCCTTTAAAGATGTATTGTCCCTTGAAACACATAAAATGAAGGTCAAAATATTCTAAATTTAAATTGGCCATATCAAAGTAATATTAAAGTTATTCACTTTAAGTCGAAAATTCGAGTCAAAAACAAGTTTACGTAATTAACAGGTAAATTAATTTGATTCTTGATTCTTCTGGAAAATCGTCGCGAGCGAAAGTAAACAAAGATTTCAAACCACGAGTATGCATTATGCATGATGCTAATTAGGATTGTTTACAACTCGTCACGGTTGAGAAAAATTCGAGTCAAAAACAAGTTTACGTAATTAACAGGTAAATTAATTTGATTCTTGATTCTTCTGGAAAATCGTCGCGAGCGAAAGTAAACAAAGATTTCAAACCACGAGTATGCATTATGCATGATGCTAATAGGATTGTTTACAACTCGTCACGGTTGAGAAGGCTTGACTGGAAGTCAAAGTTATTTTTTTAACAAAAAAAAAAACGTCTGTATTTCAGTTAAATTATTTTTTTTCGACTAATTTTTGGTGAAATTTAATAACTATTACGATACTTCAAAATGACCCACTTTTATTGGAAATATTTTTTTAACAATTGTTTTGGAATTAGTCAAAGGGACAATAGATCTTTAAGTATTTCAAACCCGGAGCTGCCCTTGAAGTATTTCATACCCGGAGCTGCCCTTTAAGTATTTCAAACCCAGAGCTGCCCTTTAAGTATTTCAAACCCGGAGCTGCCCTTTAAGTATTTCAAACCCGGAGCTGCCCTTAAGGTATTTAAAACCTGGAGCTGCCCTTTTAGTATTTCATACCCGGAGCTGCCCTTTAAGTATTTCAAACCCGGAGCTACCCTTTAAGCATTTAAAATCTGGAGCTGCACTTTAAGTATTTAAAACCTGGAGCTGCTCTTTAAGTATTTCAAACCCGGAGCTACCCTTTTAAGCATTTAAAATATGCAGCTGCCCTTTAAGTATTTAAAACCTGGAGCTGTCCTTTAAGTATTTCAAACCCGGAGCTGCTCTTTAAGTATTTCAAACCCGGAGCTACCCTTTAAGCATTTACAATCTGGAGCTGCCCTTTAAGTATTTAAAACCCGGAGCTGCCCTTTAAGTATTTCAAACCCGGAGCTACTCTTTAAGTATTTCAAACCCGGAGCCACACTTTAAGTATTTCAAACCCGGAGCTGCCCTTTAAGCATTTAAAATCTGGAGCTGCCCTTTAAGTATTTCAAACCCGGAGCTACCCTTTAAATATTTCAAACCCGGAGCTGCACCTTAATAATTTAAACCCGTAGCTTCCCTAGGCCTTTTAAGTATTTCAAACCCGAAGCTGCCTTTTAAGAATTTAAACCCGTAGCTGCCCTTTAAGTATTTAAAACCCGGAGCTGCCTTTTAAGAATTTAAACCCGTAGCTACCCTTTAAGTATTTCAAACACGGAGCTGCCTTTTAAGTTTTTCAAACCCGGAGCTACACCCTTTAAAACCCGGAGCTGCCCTTTAAGTATTTCAAACCCGGAGCTGCCCTTTAAGTATTTCAAACCTGGAGTATAATGATACACTGTTACTACACTCTTTTACAAGGCAGCTGATTTTTCATTACTTCCCTCATGCTTTTGCAACTCTCGAAAGCGACAATATAATTTCATTATGTTCATCGAAACCACGAAACCAATAATAGAAATTGAGATAGCTAAAATTAGCTTTATAGTCAAAGGTGATGGAAACGTTGAACAGATGAGGTCAACATCTTTTAAGGCAAACAACGTGAATTCAATTAACGTATTAGGCGACGAGCAAACAATTTGTCTATCAAGAACCTCTATAATATTTACATTAGTAACATTACTAATACTGTAATAGTAATCTTTCATCCACTCAATGTGACAGTCACAACGCCACGGGTTATTTTCTAGCGTTATTACTTCGTAACCATCTCTAACTACCAAGTTTTCTGTGATACTTTCCAGAACATTTGAATGGAGATGAAGAGTTTTTAGACAAATGCCATCAAATGCTGCTGGATTTACCTCCTGTATGTAGTTGTTACTTAAAATCAACTCCTTTAACGTCGATACGCACTCGAACTGTGACGCGTTGATTACCTGTAATTGGTTATATTCAAGTACCAGCGTTTCTAGACTCGTACCGCAAAAGGCTCCTGTTGAAATGGATGAAATCTGGTTTTTTGATAGATGAACAATAAATAGACTCTCAAGACCACAGAAAGATTCATTTGATAATGATACGAGTTCGTTTGAGTCGAGATTCACGTGACTGACGCTTGTGCCACGTAACCAATATGGCGGCAACGTTCTAATTGAGTTGTTATCTAATATTATGGCGTCCAACCTCGACATGTTTTGTAGAGCAAACTCGTCGATTGTTTTTATTTTGTTATTTTTCAAGTCTAGAACTTTTAAGTATTTAAGATGGTTTAAACAATTGTTTTCAATGTTAGTTATTGAATTGTATGACAGATCTAAATGAATTAAATGTGTATTTTTCACAATATCCTTACACGGAATTTGAAGTAAAGAATTGTTTGAAAGAGATAATACCTCAATCCAAGTGTTCTGTGTAAGTCCGATAATATGTTGTTGGCGAAAACTTTCAGAAAGAAAATTTTCTGATAAGTCTAAATGACGAAGAAATTGTAGATTGTTGCTCCATCCGGGTTCTATTTGAGTAATGAGGTTACCGTTTAAGTAAAGTTCTTCCAGTTTATGAAGATTAACAAACGCACTGCTGTTTATAGTGTGAATCAAGTTGTTTGATAAAAACAGCTTTTGAACTTCTGCAAGACCATCGAACGAAGGAATAGCTTCAATCAGATTCCAAGATAGACTCAAATACTCAATCTGTTCTAAATTATTGAACGTGATATTCTCCCCTAATCTTAGTTGATTTTTGTCTAAAATAAGTTCTTTTAACTGCCTCATCCGACCAATAGTGTTAAAAACTGAATCGGAAAGGAGATTCTCTTTCATATCCAATCGTTTTAGCTTTTGTAATGTTGAGAAATCGTTTTCAATTTCTTCGATGGAACATGACGCTAACTGTAATTTTCGAAGGTGTGTGAGATGAGAAATCCTTTTCGCGTTGAAAACAGTCCAATTCTGATATCGTATATCGAGTTTCCGAGTATCATTCGGAAATAAAAACATCAATGTGTCATTAACGTATTCAACGCACGAGATGTATCGTTGAGAAGCGTCGCATTCACAAGACGGTGGACACGACGCCAACATCATCGTATCTGACACATGAAATGTGCTTAAAATAAAAATAGCAAAGATACACAGAAGGAATATATGCCACGATGATGTCCTTTCAACTTTCAACATCTTAAAAAATAATCTGAAATGAAATAAAACACAGTGTTACGTTATACCTTGTTGGAAGTATTACTACATAAACTCTAGATATATTGCTACGTTGTGGAGAGAGATGGGAAGAGAGTGAACACAAAAATATCTTCCGTCACGTGCTACGCAGACGATAGTTAGCAAGTGTTCTATCCTCACTCGCTCCATGGTAGTTTATATATTTATATTATAACATTCCAAAATTGTTTATATCTCTACCAAGCTACCTTCTTTGTTTTCTACTCTTATTCAGACTCCACCCTGCCTCCTTTTGTTGTATTTATTTTATTCCTGTCCACCCAGGCAGCACTTGCCAGCTCTTATACTATGACGTCTATCCAAATTCCTTCACTTGCACTGATGAAGGGCTAGTGTTGCCCGAAAGCTCTGCTAACTTTTCTGGCTGTTTTACTTATCGTTTTGATTTAGCTTTTCGCTTTTTTTTTGTATCTCCATTGAGATCCAGTCACTGATACCCACAGCATTGTCATTTTTTCAGTAATTTGCCTTTGGATTTATATTATAACATTAATATATTTGTTGACTTTAATTTCTATAGCAAACTCCGCTTTACATGTTAAAGGTACAAAACAAAACGAAAATCAGCGAGACCAAAAATGTGTAAAATATCGGTAGGCCTATTGCAATATCTACCAGATTAATAATGTTGATTAATACTGGGAAGTAGGTCTAGTGATGAGATGCGTTTAATAGCATTAGTAATCGTTCATACATAATTCATTCAGCATTTCCATAATATTGGCAACTAGCAGTAGGTTAGTTTCTTCAGCATTAAACCGCTAGATTGTGCCGATCCAGTCAAGGACTTCGATAATTTCATTTTTATAAGCTGTTAATTAAGACAACAAGTGTGAAACGTTTTAATGTCGAACCTAAATTGCAATGGACAATTATTAGGGAGGTTTCGCAACCTTACGAATACGAAAACGGATACGTGACACATTTGTGAAACTTTTGAGCTGATCCCCAATTCATATTCGTAAAGCGTATTCGTGTTGACGAATATCACCAGTCATATTATTCGTAACTACAAAACGAGTATAGTTTTTGATCTATTTTGCACATTCTGAATTGGAATCAGGAACGATTCATGATTATAATATAATTATAGATTTATTGAAAGTAATTTACTAAAGTAATTTACTAAAATGCTCGGTCAATTTTGATAAATAGCAGTTTTTAAAGTCCTCACTCGCTTTGATGTTACGCTAGGCCTAGGCAGCCAAGCACCAAGCAACACGTGCACGCGCTTCGCTCAAATTTACCGCAGTCATATTTTGGACGGCGCCCTCAATATTTCGTTGCCATGCGAAACAGATTTTTACTGGCTTACGAATACGTGTGCGTGACGTATCCGTTTTCGTTATCGTATTCGTAAGATTGCGAAACCTCTCTATTGATTGGGTATAGTTTGTTGGATTGAAAGAATTGCATGACATTATATAAACTGGATGTATGGGAGACATGGCGTCTTGATTGGTCAAATTACTCGCGTTAGGCGTACGTCATTGTGTTGCGCCCTAGTGGGAAACAAGCTGTACATTTGGTTCTTATTTGGACGCAACGCAATGACGTAAGTGCAACGTAAAGCGTGGTTCCCACTAGCGACGCAACGCAAGGACGTAACGCAACGTGAATTGACCAATCACAAGCGATGGCTTATTCGATTGTGATTGCTAACTGTCTATAACTTCGCTTGTCATTGGTTAAAACGCTTGCGTTGCGTTTACGTCCTTGCGTTACGTTCTAGTGGGAACCAAGCTTAAGTGAACTGACTAATCAGAGGCGATAAATCAGATGCTCAATCGCGTTGTGATTTGTAAAATTACTTTCGCCGCGCTTACGTTCTTACGTTGCGCCCTATAGCGAGACAAAATATTTTTATGTGATTCATCGCTTCTTGTGCAACGTGAAGTAATAATGGAGATGTTACGGCGACTAATCACGTATGTATCGGCACACGATACGGAAAAGACGAATTCGCATTTTCATTATAAGTGAAAATTCATCTGTTGAATAACGAATGACGTATTTTGTAAGAATCAAAAATAAAAATTTTAAATAAATATAAACTCATACAGTGTACATACGAATGGGCGTTTGAAATTGGTTAGCAGATTGATGGATATATATACAATTGACGTACAACATGCTTTATTAAGATGTCAGAACCGCAGCCAAAATTACATTCGATTTTATGAAATTAAAAGATTGATCATAATTCAAAACTCATATTCAATGACATTTAACACAGGTGCTTCATTAACTTGGCACATGTGCACTACAAATTAAACTCATATTGACTATTTACTGTAACCATGGAATCTGAAAATGTGAGACTTTTAATAAAGAAACTAATATAAATATACACGGCTTATGTACGACAATAGCATCAAGACATTCAGCGTGTGCTAGCTAGGCCGTAAACGCGTTATTTGACGGCTTTTTAATAGGACCTAGATCCATTCAGTGGTGAATGTAACGCGGCTATAGACAGTAATGGAATTCAAATTCAACTGGAATTATCTCTTCTATTCTTTTGAAGGAATAAGAAATACGCGGGTGAGAATATAATATGACGTCATCATACGCAGTGGGTTGTCTTCCGTGATGTCATAAACACTTGAAGGAAGAGGAAATACGCGGGTGCGAATATAATATGATGTCATCATGCGTAGTGGGTTGTCTGCTGTGATGTCATAAATAAAATGCGTCATTAGAAATGGTTTCAAGTTCGTGATGCTCGTCAGGCATTTTGGTGTCTAGAACATCATTTTAATTTAAAAACATGAAGCAAGTATCATACAATAAACACTGTTATTCATTAAATATAATTGCACAATGTTATCATATTCCCGTTGCATATAAATTGAGGCAAAGTGCAAATTATTATTTTTTATCTGAATTCTTTCGAACAGAATTAGAATTTCATATCAGTTAAAATAATTCAATGATTTAAAAAAATACATGAATAAATCTAAAATCTGTACATACATAATTAAAATATTGGTAACCTACATTTGGAGAATATTATATAATGTATGCAGGTGAGCAGCTGCGTTGGCCTATGTAATCAATGTCACGTATTATCACATCCTGTAACGATGCTGCTTAGTTTTCCTCTTTTTTTGGACAATGTTCTATTAATTTACTTAGATGCGAATTTAACAAAACAAAAATAACAATTTAAAAACAAAGGCAGAGTCCTATAATTAAATAGCACATTATGAAATCAAATTTTGTCTATGATTATGATGGTGATTATGTATATTTTATATGCAAATGACAATAAATGGAAGTAATTTTTCACTGATGAATGAATAAATAAATGAATGAATGATGACGATGATGATAATGATAATGATAATGGTGATGATGGTGGTGTGATGATGATGGTAAAGATGATTATGACACTGATGATGATGGTGATGATGGTGGTGGTGATGATGATGATGATGGTAAATATGATGATGACGCTGATGATGATGGTGATGATGGTGGTGGTGATGATGATGATGGTAAAGATGATGACGCTGATGATGATGGTGATGATGGTAATGATCGTGAAGATGATGAGGATGGTGATGATGATGATGATGGTAATGATGATGATGATGATGATGGTAATGATGATGATGATGATGACGATGATGATGATAATGATGGTGATGATGATGATGATGATGAGGATGAAGATGGTGATGATGATGAAGATGGTGATGATGATGATGATGGTGATGATGGTGATGATGGTGATGAAGATGGTTGTTGATGTTGGTAATGATGGTAATGATGATGATGGTAATGATGGTGATGATGATGAAGATGGTGATGATGATGATGGTGATGATGATGATGATGGTGATGATGGTGATAATGATGATGGTGATGATGATGATGATGGTGATGATGATGATGATGGTGATGATGGTGATGATGATGATGATGGTGATGATGACGATGGTAATGATGATGATGATGGTAATGATGATAGTAATGATGATGATGATGGTAATGATGATGATAATGATGATGATGATGGTAATGATGATGATGGTAATGATGATAATGATGATGGTGATGATGATGGTAATGATGATGATGGTAATGATGATGATGGTAATGATGATGATGATAATGATGATGGTGATGATGGTGATGATGATGATGGTGATGATGATGATGATGGTGATGATGATGATGATGATGATGATGATGGTGATGGTAATGATGATGATGATGGTTGTTGATGATGATGATGGTAATGATGATGATAATGATGATGGTGATGATTATGTTGATGATGATGGTAATGATGATGATGATGATGATGAAGAAGCGAAGCAACAATAAATCAACAAACCGTTACTTTACTGAATCATTGGAATCTAACAGCTTGAAACGAACAAATATAATTTATCAACCTCACATCGACTGATGAAATGAAGATTCTCCTCGCTACAGTGACAAGATAAACATTTGACATTACTTCTGAAAAATCACAATCTAGGCCTACACATCCCAAGGTACTGTAGCAACACGTAGTATATTTGTCTCCATGAACATATTCGTTCAGTAGGCCTATAACTGATTTGATATCAATGTGGTACGTAGGCCTACGGTACAAGCAGCGTGTCGTGTTGATACACGGTATTACAAATTAAAAGTGTTCAGTTCAATGGTAGTGGCTAAAAATAAGCTATTCCAATTACATGTCTAGAGGGCGGTATTTATATTTCTGCACGTGTACATATCCTCAAAATAAGGTATAAAATACAGTATGTATTTTATACCGTATTTAAAGTACCCCGTTTGTGTGTATTGTCTTGTTAAAATTCATCATTTTTACGCAATCTGCCTTTCGATACCTTAAAATGGGGACAAGTTATTCCTTCTTTGCTCGCATTATAATGTGTTGTAGCCCTACCACCAGGGAGGTATACCTCCCTGCTTTCACAGTCTCTTTTTGTTTTTTATTGTCTTGTTTCAACGACAAAGTTCGTACTTGCTCTACATTTTTGCAAAATTACCTTTCTAAATCTGGATTTCCTGTTTTTCCTCCTTAATTTTCACAAAATGTCTGTTTCCCCAACAGATTAATTTCAAATGTCGTGATGTTGTTCCTTACTTTCATCCCCTATAGGCTATCCATGTGTAAACAGCTTGCAGAAAATCAAAATATACGGTATTTTTTTATTAGCAGCAGAAAAGGGTACACAACATACGGTATAAATTTATAAATATATATATATAAATCAATTTTAAAAATCCCCTATTATGGACAAACAACAGCGCCCTCAGCCCCTATTATGGACAGAAAAAGCCCCTATTGTGGACGGATTTCACCAACCCTTTGGTAAAAATGCGAGAGAGATTTGGACGAACACCATGTTTTTTCACTACAAAAATTTATTTAAATCAATACATTACAATTTAATCATAATTTCACAGAAAACAGAATTTTATCGTTAAATGTCTTATTTGTTAATATCTATATTGTTTAAATTTGTATATAATATTTATATGTTAATTTGAATTATCCTCTTACAAGTTATTATAATTGACAGTAGCTTGATCATTGATTAAAGTTGTTATTTTATAGCAATGCGCTTCTAGTTAACAGACTTTTGGGACTTCAAACATGTATATGAACTCAGGAATATTTAGGCCTAGATGTTTTACAAGAGGAGCGTTGTTGGATGTTCGTCAACCGCTTCTTTATTTACTTCCATTTGCATTTCATTTGTAAACTCTATTTCATTAGTAGGCTTGTGATTTCGTCTAAAAGAAAAAAACAGTTATAATATTGAGTTATTTTATTTTAACGTACATCTTTAACAATTAAGGGTCATTGAACTTAATACGCGTAATTCTTGCGTGTTTATGAGAAATTAATATTACAGCTATATTACAACAGTTGTTTAGTCAATGAGGGCGTATCAATTTGATCTCTGTTGCGCGTGCGTACAACCGAGGACCAGTGCTGTTCCGCCGTACCACGCCGAGAATGTTAAAGAGTCGCTATCCAATGACCCAGTGGTCTAATGGTTAGGGCAACTGCATATCAAGCAGACGGTCTAAGTTCGAGTCTCGGTTGGGGCGACTTTTTCTCATTCTCACAGATTTCCTTATCTTTATCGTTTCAAATTATATATATATATATATATATATATAAATCCAAAGGCAAATTACTGAAAAAATGACAATGCTGTGGGTATCAGTGGCTGGATCTCAATGAAGATACAAAAAAAAATGAAAAGCTAAATCAAAACGATAAAGTAAACAGCCAGAAAAGTTAGCAGAGCTTTCGGGCAACACTAGCCCTTCATCAGTGCAAGTGAGGGAATTTGGATAAAGTCATAGCATAAGAGTTGGCAAGTGCTACCTGGGTGGACAGGATATATATATATATAGGTATAGCAGCAGCAGACGTTATTTACGCGGTGGATGCTGATAGACTACTGACCATTAGTAGTAAAAACGTTGGAGTCAATTAATACTTTAATGAAGTTTACATAGTTACCTTGTAAGTTTAATGATTATACCTATCAGGATTAGAACTGTAATTACTAGGCCTACCACTACCACTATCAAGTAAATTTGGCCACTTGAATTCTCAATTGTACCTTAAAAATAGGAAAAAATTATAAGTTCAATTGCTTTATATAAAATCAATATGTGTACAAAACTAGAATTAAAACGAGGAAGAAAACAAAACGAGGAATAAAACAATTAGGTATTGTCTCTTTTTTTTACATCAGAACTTACACCCTCTCCTCTGGGTGTATCTACAATTAAATCACATAATTCTTTTCTTTTTTTTCCAAATGTACAATCATGTTATTACCTTTACTTCTTGGGTGTGCTTCGGCTTCTCTAAGGTTATTATTGCATATGACGTTGACACCTAATATCAAAAAGTTAAAATAAATTAAAAAAATATTTAACCAACATGCGAATTATTTATTAAAATTAAAGCCTATGACAGCTCTGCAAATTGACTTAAAACAAGCATTAAACAAACAGAAAGAAATATCGCGTTGAAATTGGTAATAGACGAGAGGCAATAATTATTTTGGCTGAGACTGATATTCATTTTTTTTATTTTTCAATAATTGGTGATTTATGAAAACAAATTCTATAGCCTACTTGTATAATTGTTTGTTCCACATGTCATTCCACTAAATCCATCAGTACAAATGCAAGAAAACAACCCATCGTCTGATGTTTTAATTTTCCCCCCATTTTGGCACTCATTGTATGATTTTACGTCTGTAAACAATGAATTCAAGAAGATTAGTATTCATATTCACCTACCCCTGCCGAATTCAGCCTTAGTAGCAGATAGCCAAGTTACATTCCCCAGATGGTTTGTGCATCGCATGCCTGCGTCTAGTAGGCAGTAGTAAATAACTGCTGTTACTAATGCGCATGTGCAATCAATAATTAGCTACAAGAAAACTTTCCACATTGTACTGTACATTGTTATAGAAAAAAACTGCTATACTAACTTGACACTGTTATTTTGAATGAGCATTTGTTCGAACGTCCAACCATATCCGTAGCCGTGTATTCCACATTGATTGTTTTTCCTAAATTTCCATTTGGTATTTCAATTACTTCACCAGGTGAATGAGAGTTACTGGTACTGGAGAAACAAGAGGAATCGTCTGTCCACACTGGATGTTGCCAAAACACATTTACTCTTCTTTCATTTGGTTTGGTGAGAAGATAAATATCTTGTGGACAAGTTGACCCGTATGAAGGTGGTTCTTGATCTTCAAAATTACCTAAAATTGACAAAAAGGTTTTAAAATATCGTGCAGATTGGAAGCTTGTTAATTGTTTGAAGGTAGTTTCTAGTTTACTTATGTGTGAAAGAATGGTTCAATTTTTTTTGTTTTCCATACGAATAGGCTTGAAGAAAATTCCATAAGGCGGAATTCTATAGTTTTCCATCGAAATAGTAGTAGTATATATCCGCTTACTTATTTCACACACGTATGCAAAAGTCATGCTACAAGGAACATCATTCCATTTGTCTGAATGTGTATAATCAAGTTCTACACAGTCTTCACCGTGTCCATAATTATTTGGTTCACCGGCTCCAAAATCTGTAAAAACACAAGATCATCAAAGTATACTGTAACAGAACAGTTATGTATGTGCATCGTAGTTTTATAATTCAAACAATGATGTGGAGTATTTTAGAAATACTCTAGAAAATAAGATAATGTAACTTAGTTGTTAATTGGTCATTTGTGTTTTTATTTGAAGTATCTAGTGTTTACATGTAAAACCTTAATTGATCATCTATACATTCTCTTCTTTCTTTACTTCTCGACAGTATATAATCATGACAATTACACCTGATACAACGTTCACACATGAATGTCGTTCATGAAATCTCTTAAATACAGCAAAACTGATCATGATGCAAAAATGTGTTGCCCAAAACGACGCCAAATACCTACTTTTATATTGACTGCATTCTTTCGAGACCCATTGAAAATTCGTCTCATTCTGTACATCCGATATACCTAGCCATAGATCGCTTCTCGTAGGATTGTTGGTGTACAGAAAGTCATTTTCTGCTTTGTTTCTGACCACCACCAAGTCTGCGCCTAGTTCTAAACAGTTTGATCTAGCTTCTGACCAAGACCGTTTCGTTGCCTCAAATTTGTAACAGCTATCTTGGAACGACACCCAGCCGTCTTGACAGGAAGATACTGTAAGGAATAAAGAATTTATAAAAAGAAAAAAAAAACAGCATAAAATAACATATTTTATAACACAACATTGTTTATTGTATCGTGTGCGTATTTTTCTATACCCAAACATGCGTAGACATTTTTATAGAGAGAAAAACGTCGAAAGTCCTCCCAAAATTGGTTACATAGTCGATGATCCATAGCTTATATTTATTACATAGACTTTTAGACTTGCATCTTTTACCGTAATCTATACCCTAGTTGTGTATTGAATCAGAAATATGATCGTCATGGGCTTTGGTAAAGAACAAAGCACCTAATAAGTATAACTGTAGAAATTGCAGTGCATATTAAAGAAAACACCAGATATGTAGATATAACCATGGCGCATGAGCGATCGATATTATTTCAGTATTAGGCCTATCTGTGATAGGTACCAAGTAGCCTTATTGTCATTTTCCTTCCGATTAGAAATCGACTGAAGTCAGCTTATTTGAAATAGTAGAATCCTTATATTTCATAGCATTGTATTCTATGTAATCGACATATTAACCGAAGTCTTTAAAAATCCTGTATTATTGCAATACATTTTCTATGTAGAGAATGTAATTTTACATCTTTAGTAAGTCAAACTACCTAATAAGAAGTTGGTTGACTCACCACTATTGCAAAATAATTTGTCTAACTGCATTTCATTATATAGGGCTTACATGTGATGTTATATTACCAAATATTCCTATGATACTTCGGAAATACATAGGCCTATAGTAGATAGATTTTAGATTTCAGTTTGTAAAATTGATTTGCCCATACGAACAGATTTCTATTTAACCTACCGGTGGTATTTGTTGTTGCGCATGTCTGTCCACGAAATCCGTCTGGACAAGTGCAATAAACCAGTCCGTCGTCTGATGTAATTATCCCGCCATTTTGGCACTTGGTATACAATTCTACTTCTGTAAAACCTATGTTTAAAAAAAGATTAGTACATTGCTATGGTAAACTAAGGTAGTGTTGTTCAATATGCCTATACATAGATCAATAAAAAACCTTGTGCTAGAATAGAATAACTCCTGCTCGTGCCGATTGGTCATTATGGAAATGGTTTGATTACATGTAGTTTAAAGCCTTGCCAGGAAAATTCCAGTCATTTTAATGGCCCATAGATGATTTGTAACGGAAAAACGTAGACCTACAAATTTTCTTTCTTACAGTATAGTACTGTATATGTTTAACACTACTAACTTGATATTGTTATTTTGAATGAGCATTTGCTTGAACGTCCAGCCATATCCGTGGCAGTGTACTCAATATTGATTGTTTTTCCTAAAACTCCAATTGGCATGTCAATTACTTCACCAGGAGAATGAGAGTTACTGGTACTGGATACACAAGAGGAATCGTCTGTCCACACTGGAGGTTGCCAAAACACATTTACTCTTCTCTCATTTGGTTTGATGAGAAGATGGATATCTTGTGGACAAGTTGACCCGTATGAAGGTGGTTCCCTATCTTGAAAATAACCTGAAATTTATTAAAGGTAGACAGAGTTTAAATATGTATTAAAAAAATAAAAGTTTTATTAGGCCATTTTGTAGTTTAAGTTATTCACTTTCATCAGTGTCACTATAATTTGTAGTTAAACAATGTACAATTGAAATGTCTTATCAACAGAAACAGTTTTACAAAATATTTCTTCAAGGGAAAATATTTTGTTTAGAATGATAAAATACATTTTACACGCAGAGGAGCCAACAAACGACGAAAACAGAATTCTGCAAGTGTATGCCCAAATAGTAGTTACCGGTATATTGTCCCCTAAGAAAATAATTTGTGCACAATTTTTGGTTGAATATGGCATTTTAATGTCGCATAACAGTTATCCATTTTGACCAAAAATGAAAAAAAGAAATTTATTTATCTGAAAAAAATTGTAATTTAAAGCAACTGTCGTAAATTTGGCTGCCAGCCTATGGGTTTTTGATTGAATTTAACCATTTATTTTTTCATTTTTATAAGTGAAAACATTGTTTTCCCCATTTTTCTACTGAAGAGATTAACGTTATTAAAACTACAAAAGAACCCATTCAAAGTCTTATTTAATTAATCTTCATTTTTCATATTTTTGGGGGACAATACATCTTTAATAGTTGATATCTCCGCTTACTTATTTCACACACATATGCGTTTAACCTATAACAAGGGCCATCATTCCATGTGTCTGTTGATTTCGTATAATCAACCTCAACACAGTCTTCACCTTCACCGGGTTTATGATTATTTGGTTCCCCTTTACCGAAATCTGTATAAATAACAAAAGAAATTATTTAGCAAATAACCTATAATACACAAATCCCATTTTACTTAAGCCTACTACAGAACTACCTTAAAAAGTGATAGGCATATGACAAGTAAATTACAAGAAAACTGAATGAGAATTTAATTTATTATGTCATCTAAAACATTGAATGGGATAACTCGAATTACTCCCGTTTTTTCATCCCGATTTTAAACCCACTAATAATAAACGCGTTTACACAAAACGTTTTTTTTTTTTGCGCTGCTACTTTAAACAGTTTGAAAAATAAGAGTATAGGTTCTAAACATGTCTAAAAATATATTTTAATAGATATTTCCTGGTCTTTACGTACTTCTATATTGACTGCATTCTGTCGATACCCATGTGAAATCAGTCTCGCTCTCTATATCTGATAAGCCTATCCATAGATCGCCAGTTGTAGGATTGTTTGCATAAATAAATTCATTTTCCTCTTGGTTCTTGACCACCACTAAGTATGCACCTAGTGCTGTACAGTTTGATCTAGCGTCTGACCAAGACCGCTTTGTTGCTTCAAATTTGTAACAGCTATCTTGGAACGACACCCAGCCTTCTTGACAAGAAGATACTGTAATGATTAAAGTATTTAGAAAGAAAACACGTTATTAGATTTATATAAGGTACTTTAGTTCGAATAAGTTCTTCAGAAAACTAATAGTATTGTACAACTCAAAGACTCCGGCGCTGTTTTCTCTTACGCGAATAATATAATTAGAAACATGATTATATTACAAGTCTAGTAGCAGCATTTTGTGATAGGCCTAATTGTGCCAAAACTAATATAACGTTCACTTGCATTAGTTATACGTTTACATACGTTATATGTTTATACGTGCTTAAATTTTAAAGCTGACCTTGATGAACTATTTATTTTGTAGCTGAAAAAATATCTGTGAAACTCCTAACTTCGTCAGTGATGACGTCAGTAAGTAGGCCTATATATAACTAACACCTGAGAGAATGTTATTTTGTTGTGTTTTCAGAAATTCTTAAAATGGATTACAACTACAATACGATTACAATATTCGTCTCCTCGTCATGAGATAATAGACAAAATAAGTAAGAATATGCATAGTTTCCCAGCTACCTACCTTTGCCAATTGCTGTGCTTATAAATAAGAACATCAGGGTTGTGGATGTGGTCATGGTGCTGCTGTATCCAACAATGTGAATATTTCCCGGTGTGTCTAATATAATATATTATCCCAGAAAGGGACTGTTTCAAAGAAGCTGACGTCCGTCGGTTTCAATCAAAACCGGAAGGAAAACGACAATAATGCTACTTGTATATTTAAGTATTGTAGAATGTGTATGATATGTTGTTCCAAGTAGCATTATTGTCGTTTTCCGAGTAAAGCGCAGAATTGTCTGTTTTGGGTTTGTATCTGCTTTTGTGTGTGTTAAGACATTAGTGCGTTTTCCTTCCGCGGTTTTGATTGAAACCGACGGACGTCACCTTATTTGAAACGGTACAATCATTATTCCCTGGGGAATTGTGTTAAATTTTGGCCTAGCATAACCCCAATCAGAATAACATGTATTGTTAATGCGGAGCTTATGTCTATTATGATTATGTACTCGAGCTATTCAACCGGTTTTCAGCTATTACAAACAATTATCATTGGAGGAGATAGGAAAATGTGAAACATCCTTGTATTATTGTGTGCGGGTATTTTTCAAGATGGACATCCATTAGACAGTGTATGCCACGATCGGAAAACACCCTTATTTGGGGCAAATCGTTGCCTAAATTCGTTTAAATTGTCAATAACTAATTATCTAACTCAATTTAATTAGTAAACAGGGTTACATAAGGTGTTTAAAATCAGTACCGAAAGTACGAACCAACTTTATATACCATCGAGTAAAAATTCTAGAAGTAAAGCGCGATTTACCGAATTTTGCCTTTACTTAAATTTATATATACATTTAAGTAATGTAGACTTTGTATGATTTGTTATAAATAGCATTATTGTCGTTTTCCTTCCGGTTTTGATTGAAACCGACGGAAGTCAGCTTATTTGAAACGGTACAATCATTATCCCTGGGGAATCGTGTTACATTTTGATCTAGCATAACCCCAAACAGAATAACATGCATTGTTAATGCGGAGCCAATGTCTATGTTTATACAATAATGTTGCACGTATAGTTAAAATTACAATATAGTCGAATTTATATAGGAAAAAGCAAGGAAGAGTAAAATTACATTTCAACAATGGCAGCGTGTTAATAGTATTATTAAAGTTTTATGAGAAAGCTTGAAACGAACAAATATAATTTATCAACCTCATATCGACTGACGCAATAAAGATGTTCCTCGACACAGTGACAAGATAAACATTTCACATTACTTCTGAAAAATCACAATCTAGGCCTACACATCCCAAGGTACTGTATGAATACAAGTATTGTCTTCATGAACATTCTCTCAATAGGCCTATAACTGATTTGATATCAATGTGGTACGTAGACCTACGGTACAAGCAGCGTGTCGTGTCGATAACGGTATTACGAATCAAAAGTGTTCAGTTCAATGGTACTGGCTAAAAAATAATTTATAAGCTAAAGCCAATTAAATGTCTAGAGGGCGATATTTATATCTCTGTGACTTATAGGAAAAACGCTTTCTCTCGTTTTATTTTTAAGGTTACTGTATACTAATTAGAAAGAGGGCGTCCTGACATCCCCTGTTCTACTACTAGAACATAAATCTAGGATCAACTCAGATAAGATATATCTGAGTTTTCTAGAGCTCTAGATTTCAAGATCTCCTATTTTCCGATGTTTTATTCTTTCCTCCCAAAATCTGCCAAATAGTAGGCCTTAAGTTGAGTACATTTTAAAATATTTGAATATTTAAACTTTGAAATTATAAATATTTCATGAATATTTGCAACATAAACATTGAGAACGCACGGTGTACTATAGAAATGGCGCCCCCAAACATTTGTTGTGATTTTATATCCAATTGAATGGGACAACCATTTCTGTATTTTACCTAAGCTTAGTCATTTGTAGTTCACGTAAATCACAATATCAAATTTAAAACGTAAACTTGCCCATTAAATACAGTATATAGCCTGTTTCAATTTTTTTTTATGTGTGCGGGTATTTTTCAAGATAGACATCCATTAGACAGTATATACCACGTTCGGAAAAAACCCCTATTTGGGGCAAATCGTCGTAATTATCTAACTCAATTTAATTAGTAAACAGGGTGGTTAAAATCAGTACCAAAAGTACGAACCAACTTTATATACCATCGAGTAAACATTCTAGAAGTAACGCGCGATTTACCGAATTTTGCTCTTACGTAAATTTATATATAGATACAATGTATGCTGTCAGTAAATGCATTTTAAGAAAAACAAATACAGAACATTTTACCCTATATTTTGTATAGCCTACACTTGTAAGTTTTAGATACCATCCATAATCTGAAGTTCGAAAAGCAAGTCCATTGTTATTTACGAATTCGAAAGTTGAAACTGATAAGCATTGAAAGAACATATTAGTTTTGAAATTGGTGGTACGTCCGTAGATATATGCAAATAATTAGAAATTAGCAGACTTTTATATATTCAATCGTTAACAATCCTGAAGACGATAATACAATACAACGTGGAATTGTGTAGGGACGCTGAGGGCTAGAGCATGCATATAATAAAAGCTTAGCATAAGGTTATAGTAATTATCACCTTAAACGAATAATTCACTGAAAAAGATCCCCATTGTAAAAATACAGGTGGCATCGTTGATGTACGACGATTTTGTACACACGCTAAAGCGTGGTTCCCACTAGCGACGCAACGAAACGCGACATAGCGACGTTTTGACGCAAAGTGCTGTATTGCGTAATCACAAGTGGGAACCGACGACTCAACAATGCTGCAAATATCACATATTTGATTTCACGCAGGCGGGGGAGAACACAATTATCGGAAGGACATTTTCTTACGTTGTGTAGTTTGCGTTACGTTGCGTCGCTAGTGGGAACCACACTTTAGAGTGAAAGAAAACGAATGAACGTAGGGCCTACACTTTTAGAAATATATAACAATATATAGTTGTTATTATAAAATGGAAGTGAGTAATCCACGACCACGTGGCTTTTCTTTTACTTGACATTGCGCCTAATCAATCGACTCACCTCTATCAATGGTAATAGTGCCGTTTGCACGGCTTCAGTTTTTATAATCTTGAATGACCCCTCTAAAAATTCCACATTTGATCGTATTTTTTAAATTATTTATTAAATTATTCATAAGTCAGTACATATTTGGTTTACGAACTTTTTATATAGCCCATGAACATCTCCGTAGCAACATTCAGACGGATCGGATGTCGCACAGCGGCGTGCTCAGCGGACAAACAGTTTTGTGTTTGCCTTTTATATATATAGATGAAACATATGGATACTACATGGACAAGCAGAACTACAGGTTGGCAACTAAGGATAGGGAAAATGGAAAGAGACAAACCCAAAATGAGATAGAGAGACGGCAAAAAAGAGAAGCAAAAATTGAGAGCTTTAGATGAGTGATGTGTCCTGCAGTTGACTTCCAAATCCCAAAGATGATGATGTGACAAATAAATACCTTCTCATTTGGTACTTGGTGGATTTCTTCTTGAAAACTTCACATGGAAGTCTGACAAAGAGGCCTTAGTGGAATGGCTTAATAAATGGAAACTATCTCTTTAAATATTAAGTCGAAACACAGTCTAGACTATTTAAAACTGTACATCTTTTTTTATTATTATTATAATTTGTGAAAAACACCCAACGTTTCACAATTAGGCCTACATATAATAAAAAAATTAATTATTATAATCAATTTACAAAACATGATGCAAAATTGAATACCATAGTTACGTTATTAATTGAGATCATTATCGTACTATTGTATAACAGCGACACACAGACAGATTTCACACTCTCCATATTTAACATTACCTAGCAAATCCTTTTGAAAATTGTAGAGATTTGACAGTTATTAATAATATGACGTTTTAAACAGAGATCAACAGCGTAATGAAACGGAATTTTCCAAATGACATTGAACATTCATCGATTAACTAGTAATTGATGGTGACGAATATTAGCAGCATTTGCATCATCGATTTCACAAACTAATGGAAATTTATGAAATTACTCTTGATGGCATTGATTGCGTAACAATCATTAATTACCTGGAAACTCAATAATCCTTGTTCGAGTTGATTTTTGGGTAGCCATCTTCAAGAGAGTCTAAGGAACACGTTAATGTGAGGAGAAGTTTGCATTAAAATTACACAATCTCTAACAACTCATATGGCCTACTACTGAAATTTTAACAAAAACATATTCTAAGTTTTTCTAACTGGTCGTTGAGGCCTAGGCCTACGACGTGAATGATTATAAGAAGAACGTGGCTTTCGTGCCCTCGGAAGAATGGGAACACTTTTCTTGGGTGAGGAGGATAAATACAGGCCATATTGCTTCATTTTGTTTCTAATCAAATCAGTATATGCTACATCATCTCTTAGCAAATTTTGACAGAAAATGGACTTTGTCATATTAGGTTTTAGGACATATTTAACTTCTCGTCTGTCGTTCTTGTTAAGTCGTTCATCGTCAATACATTTGTTCATAGCTTGTTGTTGCTGTGATCGGAACTCGGCGAGATCTTTGTCGAAATTTCCTTCATATTCTTTAATTTTTCTCCATAATGTTTCATTAAAATGTGTATACAACATGACGTCAGCACTATTCCATTCGCGTATTTTTGCTCGAAGTTCATCGTTGAGGGCGTATCGATGACTAGCGCTTCGTATTCCGTTAGAAACGTAGAGAATATCTTCAAAACTCCAACACATCAACTTCTTCAATAATATCAAAGATTCATCAAAATATTCAGTAATAAGAACTAAATCAAATTCCGAGTCCAGTTGCCGAATCTTATACTTGACAATGTAGAAGTCATCAAATGATTCATGCTCTAGGCCAAGGTCAAATAATTGGCCGTTTTTAGCTCTTTTCCACTGGTAGAAATGTTTGTCGAGAAATAACTTCGGCGTTTTCATGAAAGTTTCAATGGGATTCTTATGACTTGTTAATCCAAGATGTTTAGCTATTTCAAAATAACCAAAAGCTGATTCGAAATTTGCGACAGGTTCGCGAATGATCGTTATGTACTTGGCATCGTGGATCACAGCGTCCATTTCTGGACGGTTGTATCGTACGTGGTTAGTAAGTAGATGATATCCAGTTTGCTTAGATGATGTGTTTAAACGTTTAGAGTTTAGAGAGGAGAGTGACGGTATCATGTTGCGGTTGAACAAATTTGAAAGAGAAAAAATATGTCCACTTTTACTAACGGCAAAAAGTAGATTTCTGATGTAGCCAAATCGCTCGAGAATGGAGGCGAGAGTTGTGCTGGCTGTCTTGTGAGTTTTTAGAAACACAATATAATCGATTTCAGCACATTTCGCTTGTGTTGGTGAAGGTACACTTATGTTGCCATTTGTTTTATTACTGTAATACACATAGTCATTGTTTCCATCGATTTCACTGAAATTTAAAACAAAATAATAGTAAATAAATACTGATTATAGGCCTATAGGTCTATATATAGTATTGAACTTTTAGTAGGTTGTATTTTTCTATTCTTTGTACTCTAAATTGATATTGATAGATGCAACTTGAACGTTCAGGTATTTTCACCAAATCAGAATAAATAAATAGACTAATTAATTTAAACAAATAGATTGTTAATTAAAGATGTATTGTCCCTTGAAACAAAACAAAAATGAAGGTCAAACTATTCTAAATTTAAATTGGCCATATCAAAGTAATATTACAGTTATTCACTATAAGTCGAAAATTTGAGCCAAAAACAACAAGTTTACGTAATTAAAAGGTAAATTATTTTGATTACATTTCGTCTGGAAAATCGTCGCGAGCGAAAGTAAACAAAGATTTCAAACCACGAGTATGCATTATGCATGATGCTAATTAGGATTGTTTACAACTCGTTACGGTTGAGAAGGTGTTCTCACACAGATCGCGAGGAAGTTTTATGATTATATTATGCATACAGAGTAGCCAAACAAGCGTGTTACATTATGAGATATGTTTTGATCGAAAACTTTGACTGGAAGTCAAAGTTATTTTTTGAACAAAAAAACGTCTGTATTTTAGTTAAATGATTTTTTTTCGACAAATTTTTAGTGAAAGTTAATAACTAATATGATACTTCAAAATGACCCACTTTTTTTAGAAATCTTTTTAAAACTTTTTTTTGGAATTAGTCAAAGTGACAATACATCTTTAAAGGTCGTGAGGTGGTTTCCCGAATGATCGTAAAATCAAAACGGTACTGGGTATGACCAACTAGCGTTATTGTCACCGACTAGTCATCCATTCATAGAAGTACTGATGTAGTAGCCTACCTGTACGGTGACCATAGAATGTGACCCGAGGCATGACTAACTACGACTTTTAGTTGATAGAAGATTGAAAAAATTGTTAAGAAGAGTTGTACTGTATGTGGATGTTTAATGAAAATATGTCAATAATGTTTACACACTAGGCATATAAATAGTAATGTTTGTTAGTAAAAATAATTTTGAGTTAATAAGAATAAGATATAAGGAAGAAAAGCAAAGAGACTATGGAGCGGCTATTCCTGAATATACAATACAAAGTATCGTAGATTTAAATTATATATTTTAGGCGATCTTGTCAAAGGTCAAGCGCCTATAGCCTGCCACGTTTCGATATTCAATATATTACAATTGACATTTCTACTTCCAAAATTCCAATTTTTCTAATTCAGTAATGTACATGTTTTAAGGTATTTTAAATTTGTTTCGATGCTATTAGTAATCGTTTTACCATTAATATAATGTTATTCTATTATAAGTCTATAGATTGTTATTTCATTCGTTTAGTTAAATATTAGATATATGTTAAGTAGGCCTCCAAACAAATATTATACAGATATGTATATTAGTTTGAGTAGGTTGGCTTATGTTTGTTAAAGTTTGCTTAAGTACATTAAAGATGTATTGTCCCCCAATAGATTAACATTAAACTTTCAATAGGCCATTTTATAGTTTTAGAAAAAAAAACTCGAAAAAATAATGTTTTCACTTATAAAATGACAAAATTAACGGTTTAATTCAACCAAAAACCCATTGGCAGGCAGCCAATTTGACGTTTTTAAAAATTCAAATTAGAGTTTTTTTTTTAATTATTATGTGACAATAAAATGGCATATTCAACAACAACAAATTTAAAAATTATTTTTTTCAGGTTGACAATACAAATATAAAATTTAGAAAGAAAAAATCAAAATAACTTACCGGCGATGATGAGCCCAAAATGGCACAATGACATTCTTGTGCCAGCTGTTCTTATTCACTGCAAGTTCAAACTCCAGCATAATGATAACAGATACGGCAGAGACAAACAACAGAAAGGCTAATATTGTGCCGTTAGATCGGCATTTTAACAAAGCCCGAGATTTTCTCATCTTTGGAAATAGCTAAACAAAAAGTAAAGGATAAAATTTATTTCGGGATAAAATTTATTTCGGAATAAAAATAGAATACAAAATGGTATCAGAGCTAAAACGCTTGATTTATAAATAAAAAAAAATAACAAATATATACAATTACCACAAAGAACATATATAATTATATATTTACAAATTGGAGTACATAATATTCAATGAAATAAAAAAAATATTGCATGATTTCATTTTATTTATCTGCTATTTAATTGCTAAAACTAAATAAAGTCCAAAAAGTCCTTATTTTCTGCTCATTTATAATACATACGGTACAATTTTTATTAAATAGGTCTAAACATTTTAAATTGTTAAATTTGGTAATTATAATGTATTTATTGATGAGACATTATTATTAGTATTATTATTATGTCTGGTAATTTTATTTTATATAAAATAAAATAAAATTACCAGAAAATGTCATTAACTACTATTATAAAAAACGACTTATTTATTATTTAATAATAATAATTTTACGATTTCTTTTAATTATACTCACATTTAATTTGGTTGAATCCTTTTTTTGTGTGGTCACGAAATGAAAAAAAACAACAATTCGACGAATTAAAACATATACATTTTCATGGAAAATTAGTTCAATTCCCTGATGCAAAGCTATATTTCGTAGTATCGTCACAGCAATGCAGACTATAGTGTAGTTCTGTACCCCCTATTCAATTGGGCTCCCAGTCTGTAGTGCAATTCACGTCCAGTGGTTTGTTGAATGAACGACAGATCGGGGGTTCTGGTCTCCAGCAATAATTTACAATAACAACATGCAAAAAAATCTGACCACCAATATCAAAATCGATGTAATACCTTTATTGAAGGCGTGAACTTATAACAATTACTAATGGTGTGAAAACGCCTTATCGATCCATTGTATTTCCATGACCCCTTTAGAAATACACAAATAGCACAATATGTATAACAATAATACTTAGTGCATTTGGACAGCATGCTTTCTAAATTTTAAATCATAAATCTTAAAATGGGCATACCTTTAAAACTAGATGGACATCAAATCATTTGTTAAACTTCTTCAATACATTCCTCTGTTACTGATTACTTCTAAATGAAAACAAAAACAGTTTGTATTAGTAGTTCACCAATTCATTCATTGGTAAAAACATAGAGGTATTATAGTCCACTATAATATCTCTATGGTCAAAATAACTGTTAACAATATAAATAAAGGCAATTATAAACAAATTAGTGATTTTTTAAAACAAAAACTGGAATATAGACATAAACACAATAATAACAAAAATGAAAAAAAATTTGAAAAATATTGAAATAACTGGTAAATTCTGTATAGATTTTGACCATGAAGATAGCCACAGAACTCAATTACTCTGGTGAATTCACATACTTTGCAAACAAATACATACATAAATTTAAAAAAAATCATCTTAATGCTATTTAGTTTATTTTTTTTTAGGAAAAGAAATGATAACTGTACGTGTGTGGATGTACTGTATATTACATTAAAATGTACTTGGGGCGCTTAAAATAAAAAAACAAAAATAAAATAGAAACATAAAAAATTGAAAAACATCGTTGATATTGAGTGCTGAAATAACATATTAAATGATATACACGTCCGTATTTTTAATAAATTAAAACCAACATTTAAACATATACATTTCCACTGGTAGTTAGGCCTATAGCTGAGATCAATCGTATAGTAATCCCTATACAACGCACATTTTTTTCTTCTTTTAGGAGCCTCAAATACATTTTAATGTCCGATTATGACCGACTTATTACGGTACAAAAAAATACTTCCACTGGTAATTAAGTCTATAGCCCAGATCAATTATACCGTAATCCCCATTCAACAAACGTTTTTTCTTATTTTAGGAGCCCCGAATACATTTTAATGTCCGATTATGACCGACTTATTACGGTACATCCGTCGGGATTTTAAAGATGTCTAAGCCTCCCTGTAACCTAACTACTTCACGAAGGAAATAAAAGCGCCCCAAGTAGGCCTACATTTTAATGTCCGGTTATGACCGACTTATTACGGTAGGCCTACATCCGTTGCGATATAAAAGATTTTAGAAACATTTAACTAAACATTAGTACTCTACTTACCATACAGTCAGTTTTTATAATATGTTAACATCACGAATAGCATCTAGTTAGACTGGACGAAAATACATAATGTCATTTGGAAAAGCACCTCTTGACTAAATCTCTTGTCCAATGGCAACAATTGTACTATGACACAACGAAACAATGCTATGACAATAGAAGTGGTAACTAATCAATATATTATGTAGTCTACAAGAATCTTAAGCACTTAAGTACTGTCTCTAAACAGATAATGTAAAACATTAAAGGAAAAACTTGATATCGTCACAAACATCAATTTTTTATGAAAACTATTTTACAACGCTGTGGAGATATACAGCACTGATAATAATTTTCTATGAAACGCCAAGTGCACTATCGGTGGTGGTACTATAGTTATTTTTATAGCCAATATGACATAACAATTTTACTAGGGATGTTGATCGACACATTTATAAATGAAAAATTATTTAAATTAGTACAATCCATTTAATTGGAAATCTAGTTTGTAAGTAAAACATGGGAAATAATATCAAATGTGGAGATACATCACAAAATCGGAAACATACTGACTATTATGTTTTTAACATTACAGTAGGGCGAGCCTTGATTCAGGGAACACCATTTCATTGTCTAAACATGAGGGTACGTTTTCCCGGCTTTTTGTTTACAGGAAAATTGTCATTGCAGGCAACTTTGATGTTGAGCAATATTCAAAGAACATACATACAAGGGCGCAGATCTTGAGGTGGGGTGAAGGGTGGGGTAAAGGGTGGGGTAAAGGGGGGTGGGGTGAAGGGGGGTGGGAGGGAGAGATTTGGAAGGGGGTGGGGGGAGATATCATTTCTACCTATTTTGTTTAGGAGGAAAAGGTGGTCTCATTCACCTTTAGAAACGGATATGCGCCGTTGCATACATACACACTTTATTTGTGACAAAAAAAAAACATTTAGAAAATTAGACATTCAGGTCTAATAATCGATAATGTCTTGTTAGGCTGCAGAGCGTATTTTAAATACAGTGATTGTACACGCTTACCTTAGATATAATTCCAACATTCATTTTAAAACAAAGGGTGTCCAAAAACAACAAATAGAGAATCAGTCCAATACTCCATTGTTTTGTTAGACAGAGTTTATTATAAAATACAATGACTTGCATAAGCTTACCTTAGTATAATTCCAATATTCATTTAAAAACAAAGGGGGTTCAAAAACAGCATAATAATGTGATACATGTCTAGAAGTATTGCACCGATTCCATTGCAGTGTATAGTCATTTGTGTTAACTTACATCATAACATAATCCAGTACAAAACCAGACTATAAAGTATATAACGCCGGAAAGGGTAACCCCATACAACTGAGGTATTGTCACAAATGAATGGGAAAACGTGTACGTGAATATGCAAATTATCATTGACTAAAATGTACCTGCTAAACATGGCACCTGGTGAAAGTTGTTTGGAATGCACACAATACCAACAATTAGGAGCTTAATTTAGGGGTACTGAATTAAAGAAAATTAATAGAATAACGCATGTCATTTTGACACATTTTAGATGGAATTTCATTTCGTCAAATATTAGGAAAGTATATCAGTAATATTAGGTAATAACTAAAGTAATATCATATACTATATGCAACATTACAATGTAATAATATTCAGAAAAAATACAATATAATTGTTTTCAATCTCTAGGTCTACACGTACTATCACCAAGAAATAATTGAGATAAAAAGCAAACTATAGCCTAACTTCTATTTTTTCTATGTATATAAAATATATAAATCCAAAAGAAAATTTGCTGCAAAAAGTGCTATTCGTATCAGTGGCTGGATGGCAATGGACGTACACATAAAATAAGCCAAAAACTAAATCAAAACGATAAACTGAAACAGCCAGAAAAAAAAACAGTTCTTTCACTTAATGTACACTATCGGGCATTATACTTGGGGTGTAGACCTAGTATTAATTAGGTAATTATTACTATAACAAGCGCATTTATTGTAGCCATATTCAACATTACTCGACAGACAAATAAGAATTACATACCTTGTAATGTTGAAAATATCAGTTTTCGAATCGTACATAAAAATACTTCTCTTATTTCAAGATATTAAAAAAAATTCGCGGCAACTCAAGTTTGCTCGTACAAACATGTGGCTTTTTTACATTGAGAAATCTAGTAGTATTAATGCCTAAATTGGAAACTAGTCCCGGACTGAGTTCTAGTTTTGTTCATCTTTGTTCCGTCGATAATGGCACTTTAAACGTCTTACAATTGCGGATTCTGGTTTGTTTGCTACCAAGTTACTCAGCCATTGTTAGTAACTTATTGCATATACTGTAAACACGAACATTAGGAGATTTGTATTTATCAAAGTAATTCAAGTTTGAACAATACCATGAAAGCCCCAGTGGTATAATGGTTATGACATCTGCATATCAACCAGAAGGTTCCGGGTTCGAATCTTGGTTGGGCGGACTTTTTCTCATTCTCACATATTTCCTCATCTTTATCGTTTAAAATTAATTATTTAAATTTCAGTATATCACCGGGCGGCTTAAAATTCATGTTCGGTGCCTGATGTGTTTATAATATATAAAATATATATTTTTCTTTATTTCAAAAATAAATACAGGCCAAATTGCGTGAAAATTAGAAATCAAAGAGAAGAAAGACTTTAACAAAATCATGAGCTTTACTTAAATATAGGCCTATACATTATTTTAGATTTTCTACCTTATTATACTCTGAGAGGAGATCTTTACTTCCTTTATATGCAACACAAAGACCTAGGAAACCTTAGGCATATGTACAGAATAAAAGTACGCACTCAGGAGGAAAATGAACTCCCATAACAATTACAATAGACATACAAAAAGTGTTATTTATTCTAAAATATTAAACTAACAACATTCTCCGTAGTCTTTATAAACTTCTATAAACTATGCACAGCATGTAAAAGCATTCATCGTACAGTATATACAAATACTTCTCGTATTTCAATATATCAGCCAAGTACAAGAGCACACAAAGTGCAACTCGAGTTTGCTCCTTGTGTCATTTTCACGTACATTGTTGTGGTATAGATGGTATTACAGTATATATTTTCAATTGTTATTCTCAGTTATATTATATTATTTACTGTTGTTATATGTATTTAATTATTTTTAGTTCTTCACTATTGCTATTGTCAAAATATTATTTTTAGTTATTATTACTACTTAATTTTTGTAATTTGAACATTTCAATGACCGACAGCGATCATGTATTATGCGCCTTGAGCACTCTTGAGTGGTATGTGCGCTATAAAAATCTTGTTATTATGTTATTATGTCGGTGGGTTTATTATTATTTTTGTTTTTATTGATTTGGTATTTTTGTTTTTTGTCTATGTATTTTAAGAATACACCTTGTACGAACGAGAAAATATACTAAACTTCAGGTAAAACTGTCTGTTGTCGTTGCGATGGGTCACATTTCGGATTATACTTCTGGTCAGTAGAAATCATTAAATGCTATAAGTATTAATTGGTTTTTGTAAAAGTCAGATTTCAGATATATCCGAATTTTCTAGATCTAGGAAAAATAGATTTCAAGATCTAGTTTTATTCTCAAACTCAAACTAATGGCCTACTTAATTTTAGTTGTATAATTCCTGTATGATCAAAGCATAGGGCTACTGGTATGCTATCCAAATTATCACAAACACGACGTGTATCAAGGTTCAGACAAATACAATGCTTTTATTACTCTCTAGTCTGCTTATTTATACAATAATGTTGACAATGGTGGCTTGCATGTTTCAAGTATAGTGAGGGATATAGAGTGTAATGTCACTATTTCTTTGTCATTCTAACTGAGAGTCATCAGTCATCGACTATCCAGGTATTGTGACCTACTGTCTGATCACATTCTTTACAAGCTACCCCTATCTCTATTAACCATACATTTTCGAATAAATCGAGTGTATTCAACATCACCTCTTAGTAGTCCTTTACAGAAAACGCGATCAGTCGCGTCTGTCTCTCGTCTATCCGAGTCATCGACATTCCGGTCATCAACACATTGACTCAAGACTGTTCGCTGTTTGTTCCTGAATTCAGAAAGATCTTTTTGAAAACTGTCTCCATATTCTTTAATTTTTCTCCAAAACGTCTTATTAAAGTGGTTATACAACATGACGTCAGCATGTTTCCATTCGCGTATTTTTGCTTGAAGTTCATCGTTGAGGGCGTATCGATGACTAGCACTTCGTATTCTGTGATGAGAACTAAATCAAATTCTGACTCTAGATGTTTTATTTTGTTCTGAACTTTGACCTGATCGTCATAGACTTCGTGACTTAACCCAAGATCAAACAACTGGCCGTTTCTGGCTCTTTGCCACCCAAAGAATTTTCGCGCTACAAACTTATTTGGATTTTTTAAAAAGATTTCTAAAGAATTGACATTTTGCGGTACTTTTAACAGCTGTTCTGCCTCAAAATATCCAAAAGTCGATTCAAAGTTTGCTACTGGTTCACGAATGATTGTGACATACATTGCAGCATGTATGACCGCATCCATTTCCTGACGGTTGTACCTGGCATGGTTGGTAAGGAGATGGTAACTATCTAATGGTTGCTTACGCATTTTATTTCCTGATGAAACTGAAAATACCATTTTACGCTTGAATAAGTCTAAGACAGAAAAAGCATGTCCCTTCTGAGGGATGGCAAATGTTAAATTTCTTGAATAGCCAAACCGCTGTAAGATTGAAGCTATGGTAGTGCTTGCTGTTTTGTGTGTTTTTACAAACACAATGTGCTTTACTACATTGCACTCATGCGTAATGTTATCACCGTTAGTATTCATCATAGAATTAGGTGTTTCTCTCGAAGAAATATTTTCTCTGAAATGAAAAACATAATTAGAAAGTATAAATTAACATAATCTCTTATTTGAACAAGGCCATATAGATGGCTGCAGTCGCGTGCTCATTAGTGTTTATCGACCAACCGACCGACCAACCTACCAACTGACCGAAATTGCTGAACCTGTTTAAAAATGTTGAAATGTTTAAAAACATTTTTATATTTTTTTTAATTTACACGTGCGTAGCCTGTCACTTTTGATGTGCTCGTATAACGTAATTTCGAGGTGAAAAGTAAGTCAAGAAAACAGAAATCGGGCAAAAAGAGTGCGCAATAACATTTAACGCGCAGTGCGCGCGCAAAAATCTGCGCACTCATGGCAATTTTGTAAACGCTTAAAATTGCCTGAAACGTACTCTTATTTCATCGAAAATAAATTTTAAGCGCGCGTACGCATGCGTTACATGCGCTACGCACATAATTGTATTGCCATATGATGATTTTTGCCCTGAAATTTATGAGTACCAAATTTTATTTAATTGTGATTCATAGTTGTGAAGATATGATTACAAACGTGATTTCGTTAAATCGTGCGTAGACCGCGTAAATTTATTGCGCACCGTGAAAACATAACCACATCGATTCCTGGCCATAAGGAATATACTGTGAAAAATTGACCTAGCTAGATTAAACTGATATCAAGATATGGTCATATACAAGTTAGTGTTTACCGACCGACCAACCGACCGACATAGTGAGCTGTAGAGTCGCGTTGCACGCGACTAAAAAGTGTTCAAACACCAAATCAATTGTTTTGAACTGATTCTGGTTAGAGCTTATTTTTATTTTAAATTTTAAATTAAATTTACTAGCAATTACATAGTCTTAATACATTTAATAATGTGAAAAATATAGATTTTAACAATTTAAGTATCCCGCTATAAATACAAGAAAGCATTACGCGTGGATTGATATTTTTGTTTTGTTTCTGGATGCACCCACTTTCAATCAATCGTGAAGGGAAAAAAAATACGTCAGGTTAGGCATATAGCTAGCGTACGATGCTCGTAATTACCGCTCTTTAACAGCTACGAGTAAACATTCGACGAGAGGTAGGCCTACGTAGGTAGTGGATTGTTTTTTTCTTTTATCATAATTTATCTTAGAACGTACATTTAGACAAGTAATGACCTGATTAAATGTTTTTAAAGCTATATGCATTATTTTTAAAAACGTCAAATTGCAGGGAAAGGGTTTGTATAGTTTATACATACATTAACATTAGTACTGGCACTAAAATGATAATTTAAAAGTATTTAATACAGTTTGATACAGTTATACTTGTTTCTAGTTGACTTGCAAATGTCAGTTAGAATCAATCTATTGACAACTACAAAATCGGGTGGTGTTTAAACATGTGTTGGCTAATTGAGAATTACATGAACAGTTTTAATTGTGATGTACTATTCTTGTCCTTTCTCCAAGAATTATGTTTTGCTGTAGTAAAATAATATGCAAAGACCAAACACGTGATTATACAGATGATAACGCATTTCTGTGTACGTGCGCGCTTCATCTTTCTTCCTTTAAAAGACGTGATTAGAATGAGCCACCATATTCATTGATAAGGTATTTTGTGAAGTAGCTAATTTGCATAGAGATGATCAAGTATGTTTGAACTGTTCAACGTGGCTATAGTGGTCAGCAGCAATTCGCTAGTACCTTGCCGTATGTTGCGTAAGTACAGTTATGCGTAGCGCTTATAGTTTATATTGGCGTTTGTTTCATCTAAGATTCAGAGTTCGATTGTTTTTCTCTATTCTGCTTTATTTTCAAACCGTTTGTGATGCTCTAGGCCTACAATCAAATAAAAAGCATACAGTCAAACACAACAGGTACTATTTCCACCTTCAAGGACACCATTTACAATCCCCTACAAATATTCAAGTTTACTCAAGCGGATCAAACAAACAGAAATACCAACTATGAATAAATACTACTACTGGTTGTCTACTAAACACCATCCGGATAGGCCTACTACCGGATAACACCGACACCAAATACCTAACAGAGCCTCCAGAATAAAAAATCTTACTACCAGAGAGCAGCCACCTGCTTAGAATTGCTTATTAATGATATTGACAATTCCAAAGCTTAATTCTCAGAAACTGGTAAAATTGAAGTTATAAGTTGAATTGCTCGCCGTCGTAATTCCAGAATCGAATGCCTTTAATCGTTACGATAGCAACACAATCAACGAATTCATCCGTGTCTATTGTTTTCTTGGGTAAAAACAGGAAAGAACGAAACTACTGGCTAAACTATGAGCCGCTACCGATGTTTTTTTTTTGTTACTCAGTCACTTAAAAAAATGTAATAATATTATTATGTTTTCCTATGTTTCAAAAAAATAATTAGAATTATTGTGGAATATAAGAGATAATAAATAGGCCTACAATGTTTAGCTTGCTATTATTTTATTTTACTAAAAAAATAATAAGGAATTATGGCCACTTGATGGCCGTATATGAATAAGTAAATCTTTAAGCTACCCATACTACGATATAATTTAAAGGCCCATTTACACGTGGGCGATAACGATCGACGATAAATATACATGCATTTTTTTTACATAAAACAAAAGAAATTAGAAAGGTTTTCGTTCTAGAACTACAAGATAATCATTTAAGCTGTATATTAATATTTTTAAAATTCCAATCAAATGACGTCATGATAAATAAAAACAATAAAATCGTTGTATTGTCACAATATTATTGCTCTTACTAATCGTGACGTCATTTGATTGGACGTGTGAAAATATCATTTTCATCATTTCATTTATTTATTCGACCAATACACAGATACAGAACAGAACAGAAACAGAGCACAATGGTCAGGGGCAACTAAAGCAAAACAATTACTATAACTCAAAGAGTCAGTTGCCCCTTAAAAAACATCGAAATACAAAAAATATTGCACCAAGTAAAACATGTGTACAAGCTTATAAAAAACTATCTTAAGACTCAAAATGAGTAAAGGAAGGATAGATGGTTATTCTATAGTTCTAGAATGAAAAGGTTTTATATTTCTTTTGGTTTATGTATGAAAAATGCATATTTGTCCATTTATCGACGATCGTTATCGTCCTAGTGTAAATTGGCCTTTAATCTACCCTTTTAGCGTATGGTGGTTACTATTACTTATTTCGTACAGATATTTTAAAATTGAAATTTAATTAAATGTCACCATTTCTGAACTCAATACTTTCACTTATCGTACATGTCTAGCATGATATCAGTAACCCTTGTGGTGTTTGTGTCACATTTGTAGCGTAGGGCCAGCGTGTGAGAGGCTATCTTCATGACAACTATGTTTGCAACAATCTAAACATGAATGCACCTCATAGAAATGGCACTAAAACTCTCACGAATTTCATGTTTACCATGTTATTAAAATGACAATAAATATTATTGTATCGTATCAAAATTATAAGGGCAACAGAAAAAGCAGAAGCGAAATATAAATAAATAAAATAAAAGATGGCAAAATCCGCAACTCCACAACAACTTGTAGAACAAATAGATGGATTGATTGATGCAAGTTAGTTGTTTCTGGTAAATGCTAGTGTGATGGTCCACAGTTAAACATACGATGTAAGGTGGGTCAGATAATTTTCCCAATAAAATATAATATAACGGTGATGCCGAATGTTCTTTACCAATTTCGGATTATCTCCAAAAATTCTATATCATGATTTTTTTTTCTGTGCTAATACTGTTGGGTTTTATCTATTTTGAATTTTAAATTATACACATTCGTTTTACCTGTCATTTACTCATTATTTAACTCAATTAGGATTTCATTAGGTTTTTATAATCAGTACTAAAGTATGTACAGTAGGCTAAGGCCTAATTTGTTATAAGTGATAGTGTATCTTTATCATATCGTTTAATATTATTATAACACACCTAGTAGATTCTTATCATTTGATTAGAGATTTGTCGGTCACATGCAAACAACTTCAAGACAATTACGTCATCAACCGTACAATTTTGTATGTCACCGTTGAGTCACTCATAAGTACTTTTATGAAGAAGAATGACATAAAAAGTAAGAAATAAATTCTTTAAATTTATGATTTTACAGACTTGTTCTCGTATACTTGATTGAAGTTCAATATATTCGTTTCTATGGAGCGCCAGCTAATGTCGAAACAACCGTTAATGTAAAACAATCCACCGCTAATGTAGTAAATCTCCAGCTAATGTAGAAACACCAACAGCTTATGTAGTAAATAAAAATCAACACCAGCTAATGTAGAAACGGTCAAAAGCTTATTTAACGAAAATTGCCTCCCAGCTTATGTAGTTACTATCGCCAGCTAATGTAGAAAATGTTATATATTTTACAAAAATGTCTAAATCATGTGCAAATGCATCGATCTTTACTTAACTATCAGTCTTTCCACCTCGCGTAAGAAACAAACTTTCTAAAACGACCACACATCGTAAGCAACCATCTCTGTTTAAGGGACCGCTTCTCATAATCGACCACCTCTCGTAAGCGACCACCACCTGAGCATTTTCTACATTAGCTGGCGATAGTAACTACATAAGCTGGGAGGCATTTTTCGTTACTATAAGCTGTTGACTGTTTCTACATTTGCTGGTGTTGATTTTTATTTACTACATAAGCTGTTGTTGGTGTTTCTACATTAGCTGGAGGTTTTACTACATAAGCGGTGGGTTGTTATACATAACGGTTGTTTCGACATTAGCGGGCGTTTTCTACATTAACGGTTGTAACACGCACAATCACATAATTTATTTTGCACATCAACTTGGAAAATAATGGGCACATTTTGTTTGAAAAAAGATCAAAATTAACTCAACCGACAACATATTTGTTTTAAATATACGGTAAATAGGCCTACTTATTATACAGCACAATATGGCAAAATAATATAATTTTGAAATTATTAATTAATATAACATATATATTTATCAATGTAGTTTGGTCAAAGATAGTGTAGTAGGAAGATAGAGCACCTCTCACGACGAGTAGAGATATGTAACATGGTGGGACCAAACCCTATTAGTCAAACTAAGAACATAAGTCACAATTAGACTACATTCCTGAGGTGGGTCTTCCAAGGAAAGTCAATCAAGGATATGGTACCATTTAATTAGTCATCCTTCCTGTCCTCTTAATATAAATATATGTTTTGTTAGTTAAGTTAGTTAGTTTGGGTATTGATTCTTGAGACTATAACATCAGTCAGAATCACTAGATTTTCACATTGTTTATAATCTTACTTTTGAAATAAATATTTTATTTTGTACATTGAATAATGTTGTGCCATCGTTATTGTCTTGACCCGCGACACGACTACTACAGGTTATAATAATTAAAAATCATTATTCTATAGACATACACATTGTATTATTTTGATCACTAGAACATATTTATTACCTCTAATTAAGAAGTGTTTCTAAAGCTAGGTAATAATTTCTCTATCTCTGTCCAAACAATAAACAATAGTGTAAATAATAAAATAAAAAAGTTCAGTTAATTTTAATAAAATAAAAACATCAAAATAAAATATGGTAGATAGTCCGGTACGCACGTCCGGTACCTAAACAATTATAGGCAATTGAAACACAAATTGTTATTCCAAATCATAAAAATATGATTAATTTGCACTTTCTATAATGTAAAGATAAAATTACATTTTATATGTTATTTCGTATTAAATCATTTAATTTACAATCATTATTCTACTGTTATAGCATATTTCCTATAGAGTATCACGTTTCTTACGTCACGACGGTAGGTGGCGCTGCGTGGTTGCTAGCAAATCAAAAAATGCGTTCAACCTTGGTTCAACCTGCCTGAGTGATTCTCAGGTCACCAATTGTTTGGAATAGGCTTATTGAAGTAGTTATTTTAAAACTTAATAATTTTCAATAAAAGCAAACTAAAATTTCAAAAGATCACGAAATATTTGTTTTTAATAATCTATTCATTCTTCAACTACAGTTTAAGTTTAAAAAAAATGAAGCTAAGATACATAATTTGATAGAAATACAGATCTATACAGTTTATCAACATAGTATAGTAGCGTTAAACGCATTTTTGGTTGGCTAGCAACCATGCAGCGCCCTCTATCGTTGTGACGTCACACCGCGAAACTCTATAGAATAACTTTCCGTCTCTACTCGAAGTGCGAGGCGCCCTTGAAATTGAGTTTCACGGTGTCTCGTGTTTATTTACATTGATCGAATAGAAGTGTGATATCTTCAAACTACTTTATCTTTGGTTTGATGTAGTGTATTAGTTTTATGTAAGATTTTATTGATAAAGTATACTCTGTTGTTATTATAATTAATAATCGCTTTTCAGTAAAATAAAGATAAAGTTATTATTATTATGAATATTTCATAGACCATATAAAACAATAATAAGTATTTGTTTAGCATCTCGACCCCCACTGATGAAATTCCTTTTTAAATAAAAACGAATTTCAGGAGCTGATGTGGACTACTGTCCGTTTTGATGATATACCGTAACATCTCAAAAAGTAGCACACCTCGAAAAGAAGCCGCTCCTTAGTTTGAGAAAAAATGTTATCGGAAAGAAGCCCATCGAAATAAAGCCTGCTTGGATCATCGGGATTTCTTTAAAGCTTCTTTAGGCCTATAGTGTTTTTACCTCTGTGGTTTGACAGTGCAACGGATGTTATGCGAATACATAGTCTGACCGCTAGTTTTCCGTTGCTTTTCCGTTGCAATTTGCCAAGTAACATTAACGTGGATTACTATAATAATAAACATTTAAATTAACAATTTAAAAATCAATTAAAGACTTTTTATTTCAACTAATGTTATGACAGTATATGAAGCGCCGCTGATTATGTGCTTATCATAGAAATAATATATACAGCTAAATAAGTGTTAATGTTAATACCTTAATTGATAATACTGTAAGCATATAAGGAATGTGTTAATATGAACAGAAACATGGTTCAAGATTTGATTGGCTGCTGCGATATATATTATTATAGTGGAATTTTATAAAAGTAATATAGTGATAATTAGCACATGATCTCCACCGTTCGTTTAACGTTGTTTGTACCAACATAATATCGGATATGACGAATATACTGACGAATAGACAAACGGTACTTACTCGCCGTGTACGGTCGGTCCACTATGAGAGAAGCTGCGTTTATTTTTATCTAATTATTACCTGAGAACAAAAATCTTCAAACAATTTATTTATTTATTTGGCCTTTAAAACAAATTTATGTAATTGTTGTGAACTTTATTTTTATAAATATATCATACAAGATTTTTGATTTAATGTAATAATGTAATTTCAATAGGGTTGGTGAACCTGTCCATTATAATATTATAGCGTCATGGGAGTAATGGCTTTATTTGTCCATATAGGGGTTTTTCTGTCCACAACGGACAGAACAATAATTATAATGGAGAAATTAAACCGACCCCGATCTGTAACTTTGTTTGCTTTATCATGTTGTGATTAGTTGTAAGAACCGTATCAATGTATAGTCTGGTGAAGATTCTGGAAATTACTACATGCTTGGTATATTGCTAATGCTTGGTTCCACTAGAGAGACGCAATGCACAGAGCGCAACGTCAGTGACCAATCACAAGCGATGGATTTTGTGATTGGTCAACTCACTTGCGCTGTGTCTATGTCCTTGCATTGCGTCTCTAGTGGGAACCACGATATATTGTATGTGAACATTTTATTAAAGAAAGATTTAAATAAATAAATGTTGTGAAAATATAATAAGTTTTTTCTATTGTTATATATAATTGTCTGGTAATAAAGTAAGGCGCTTCTGTCAGATGTAAATATAATCATATTTCTGTATAATTATTTGGCAAATTGACAAGTAGGCATACACTGATGTCCCTTTGGGAAGACAATCTCTAACTAAAGACACTGTCAGTCTGCTTGATGGGATTGAAGTAGGCCCGGACTACTGGGACAGACAGACGGACACACAGATGGAATAGACAAGGATCAACTTCTAAAGAAGCCTATATAAACATAATAATAACGGAATGAAATTGTATAACAAAGCATCTACCAAAGAATTGTAACATTTGTAAAAATGTAAATGAATTATTAACAGGTTAAAACGATTTAAAAACAGCTACTCCCGAATTACTTTATAATCTTCCGGATGAAAAAATGAGTCTTTGTGTGAGTAGAGTAGTGTGTTGCAGAGAAGGATTGTATGTAGGTATCTAATTGGTTAAGAAGTATAAGAGTTAAGACAGTATGTGAGTTGCTGATTGGAGGACAAGTGTGCATTTATATATAAATTTACGTAAGGGCAAAGTTCGGTAAATCGCAAATTTTTATTCGATGGTATATAAAGTTTTTACTTTCGGTACTGATTTTAACCATCTGATGTAACCCTGTTTACTAATTAAATTGAGTTAGATAATTAAAACGAATTTAGATTCAACGATTTTCCCCAAATAGGGATGTTTTCTGATCGAGGTATACACTGTCTAATGGATGTTCATCTTGAAAAAACCCGCACACAATAATACGAGGATGCTTCCCATTTTCTTATCTTCTTCTACGATAATTGTTTTGAATAGCTGAAAACCAGTTGAACAGATCCAGTACAGCATCATAATGTTCAAGACAGGCCGATCTTCTTTGATAGATTTAATATACGTTTATACAAATGTATTGATTTGCGATAAATGGAACATTCCAAATTATTTGATTTAACCATGGAGGTCAATTTATGGGCCCTTATAGAATAAACTTAAAACCTTAATATTGCAATACTATATACAATACTGTAAATACATATTAACCACTTTTGGTTGCCATTTGAATCGCAAATTTCTTACTGTGAGTGTTGGTACTGTTAGATAATATAAACATATATACAAATAAACTATATTACTAACAGTTGCTTCTCAACGTTCGTTTGTATTAATTAATAATTTAAAAAAATATAAACGTCGTAGTGGTGTATCGTCACATGTACTTTACTATTTCAATCGACTATGACAGTGACAGTTTTAACAAAGTATTCAATAGCAAATGTTTTACTGTATTTAGTGGTATATTATTTATAGGCCTATAAAACATGAAAAAAATATTTCATTGCTGAGTGGATTTAGAAAATAATATTTAAAAATTATTGCTTTTTTTTCCCTCAACCTTAATGTTACATACAAAACACAAATTGGGTTTGTTTAAATTACTCCAAATCAAAATATTTGGACTCATTTTGTGACAAGTTTCTCTTTCGAAAGTAATTCTCAGGGTCCTAATTTTAGTTGACTGCATAAATCATCGTGTCTATTTATTCGTTTCTGTAAACGACAATGTATTATAGTCCTGTGGTATGTACATTTGAAATCGCCAGTTTTTTTACACTACTGTGTATTCGAGAACGTCCATCTGTCAGCACGACATAGATTGTACGCTCGCTTCGCTCGCGTAACATCTAGTCTATATAAATTTACGCAAGGGCAAAATTCGGTAAATCGCGCGTTACTTCTAGAATTTTTACTCGATGGTATATAAAGTTGGTTCGTACTTTCGGTAGTGATTTTAACCACCTGATGTAACCCTGTTTAGTAATTAAATTAGATAATTAGTTATTCAATTGACGATTAAAACGAATTTAGGTTCAACGATTAGCCCGAAATAGGGGTGTTTTTCGATCGTGGTATACACTGTCTAATGGATATTCATCTTGAAAATACCCGAACACAATAATACGAGGATGCTTCGCATTTACAAAAAACCGTTTGAACAGATCGAGTACAGCATCTTAATGTTGAAGACTCTTTGTTGAAGATTCTTTAAAAAATACTATTTTATAGATTTAATGTACGATTATACAAATGTATTGATTTGCTATGAATGGAACATTCCAATCTCAAGTCTCCCAGCATAAGTAGGTAAATTTATCCCTTTAGGAAATAAACTTAACATACTTTGACAATACTGTTAATACGTACGTATGAATGGCAAATGTCTTACTGTGAGTGTGGGTCTACCTACCTTGTCTACCTTGTCATCTGCCAATTGGCAGGCCCATGGCAGTCATTTTCTTCCACTCTTCTCTATTTAATGCTTTACCCTTTAGTTGGTAATATTTGTTTCCATTTTAAAGTCTATCCAGTAGCATTTTTCTCTTCCTTCCTCTACCTGCTTTTCCATCGTATCTACCCGCCATCAATATTTTCAATAGTCCTCCATTTCTAATACTGTGGCCAATCCATTTCTTCTGCTGTTCATTAATACGTTTCATTAGTTGTCTTTCTCTTATTTCATTCAAAATGTCATCATTCCTTCTGTGCTCTGTGTATTGAATTTTTAGCATTTTTCTCCAACACCACATTTCAAATGCATTTATTCTGTTTATTTCCTCATTTTTTAATGTCCATGTTTCGCATCCGTATAATGCAACACTCCATACTAATGCTTTAACCATTTTAGTATTGAAACAAGAAAGGAATGAGCGTGGGTACTGTTAGATATAATATAAACACATATATACAAATAAACGATATTACTGACACTACAGTTGCTTCTTAACGTTTGTATTAATTAATTAATTAATAATTACAAACAAATATAAACGTCGTACTTTACTATTTTAATCGACTATGACAGTGACAGCTTTAACAAAGTATTAATGTTTTACTGTATTTAGTAGTATAATTATTATTTATAAGCCTATAAAACATGAAAAAATATTTGTGGAGTGGTGGATAAAGAATATGTTTAAAAATTGTTCCTCTTTCCGATCTCACAACCCTAATGTTACATACAAAACACAAATTGGGTTTGTTTATAAAAAAAACGTGGACTCATTTTGTTTCTCTTTCGGAATAATTTCGCATGGTGCTAATTTTAGTTAACTACATAAACCATCGTGTTTCTGAAGACATTATAGTCCTGCGATACGTACATTTGAAATCACCAGTTTTTTTACGATGAAATTACTGTGTATTCGAGAACCATCTAGTATGAATAAATTGAGTTGAATGAGAGGTTGAATGGATGGATTATGAACAAAATATGAGACAGATTAGAAGGGCTATATTGAGCAAAGAAACAAGTTAAGTTATTATGATTTATTTATCAACAATTTATCCATCAGCAGGTTAGCAAAGGAGTGAATTGTTAGTATTGAAATAATTTGGTTTATTAAATCAACATACATAAATATAATGAAAACAACAAACATATACTACTTTTGATTAAACATAGATATTTTATCTGAAGCAGCTAAGAAGAATTAGTAATTACTTCTTTGAAATATAAATATTACGATGAAATACGTTAATGTATATACATTATGCATACAACTAATGGCAAAATGAAGACTTTATAACAGATGGACTCGTATACAACCAATCTTCTCTCAACGGTTTGTAAACAAATAAATAATTAATCAAAGGATATATCTGATAATTCAATTAAACGTTTACAAACTTAACAACACGATCGGAAGTGATTATTTCAGGTGATTTTTACTAGGAGTTTCTAGTAGAGATTGGACGGTAAAGTAAACTTTATTGAATAAAAACGCTTTTGTTTCAGCGGCACACGTTTATAAGACGCACCGGGCTGGCTGGTCCTCCTCTCCCATTGAATTCGCCTCTGAATTTCGTCACATTATGGTTACTCAAAATGTTATTTCACTTTCTTTGAATTACTTTGGGATAATAATCCTGTCAATCCCACTGCAACTATGTTGTGCTGTGTAGGCCTACGTCACCAGTTAACGAAAACTATATATCGACACACATCCATTGTCATCTCTTGTCCAAAAAAAGGAGAAGAACATAAAAACGCTTCTACCCGATCTTAGTTAGCGTATATCGTACAAAGTTTAAATAATAAATAACATAATGAATGCAACACCAGTAACAAACTCATGATATATTTAGTATAGGCCTGGTGATACGATTTATCTGATCAATTTTTAAAATAGTCTAAAAACAATATCATAATTTAATGAAGACCACCGAAAACAAGTGTTATAAGTTGGAAATCACGGAAGAAAATTTAATTCGCGTGTACGAGTGAGAGAACTTCAATCTTCAAAGAATCAGTACAGAATTACGTAATAAGATGTTTATCTTTAGCGTTATCATGTTGGTGGTTGTTGTACCGTTTTCAAGCTGTTCTAGTCGTAAGTATGCTTTCAAGTACTTCAACTTTTTATTTTTTAAATCAAAAAAATATCTGAGAATTGATTGAAAGTCGTAATTCTCCACAATTTTACACAATCGTTTCTATCTTGAGCAACCGTGATTCTCTTTCTACAGAAAACTGGTCAATACTGTAGAACATAGTAACAACAATTGCCGGACTGATTTTTAAAAAAACTTATAATGTGTGGATTGGAAATTTTAATTCTCCGCAATTATACAATCATTTCTATCTTCAACAACTGTAATTCTCTTCTACAGAAAAACTGGTAAATTCTGTAGAACATAGTATAAACAACAATTGCCCAAATAATTTTTGAATCAACAACAATTTAAAATTAATTGGAAATTGTAATTCGTTACAATTTATACAATATATTTATTATTTTCATTTCTTTCTACATAACATACTTCTGACTTTGAGTTCAAACATTAACATGAACTCAGTCAGACGATTGTTAATGTTTATGTAATTTTACATAAGTAAAGAAGAAGACGATAGGTATTTGTTATTTGTAAATTTGATTTACCTGGTAGAAGTAGTCTGTTTGTTTGTTTTTATCCATGTTTTACCCATATGTGTGTGAACACCAAGCTTTGGCGCATGTGCAGATTCATGTTTTGGCGTAAGAGTAGATTTGGTGCTGACATTCCTTGTACAGTTAAAACTGGACACCTAATAAACGGAGATCGCTAACCATTTATTATTTACTCAATTAAATTGAAATTAATTTAATTCATAGGTAATTTATAAAATGGCTCGCATGCTATACGGACACATCACATAAAGCACACTCACCCAAAAGTAATTTTTTTAAAGTAATTGTTATTCCTGTATTTAATAGAAATACTTCCGTTAAACGGACAAGTTACGTAATCGGACACTTTCTTATACAATTATAATAATATGTACAAAATACTGAAAAATACATTACTGAACCAATATAATTGTACATAGTCTAATGAGTATGTTATGATAAGAACGCCTTGAAAATTGAGAGGGTCTCCCTCTTCGCTTTTACTCTGCGCGAAATATTTGCCGACCTCTGGCAAGCGAAAACTTCCCGTAGGTATAAAAACGGAAATATGTAGGTTTAACATTCATTATTAATGATACCTTGTTTACAATCGAAATTGAATAAAATATTCTTATATTAAAAAAGTCCAGATTATAGTGTTTTAAAAATGCTAATCATCAACCAGAAAAAGAAAGGGTGTAGTAGTGGTTTAATGTGTGATCAACGTAGTAACAAACAGTCGTTATTCAAAATCTGTACTTTTCATTGTGGTAGTAAGCATAAAGCAGATTAAAAAAATATTTAAACATTGACACTATACTTTACTGTGATATTGTTTATGTGTAAGTAATACTTTTATCTGTAATGGTTTATTCCAAAATGACGACATACAAGTGACGACGATGATACTTGGATATATATATAAAACAATCATTTGACTGAATATTATAATAATATTATGAAACTTATAATCCTTCATTTATTAATAAAATCATTTTTCGGATTTTATAGGCATGTTTCATTAGATTAATCCAAAATCTTTTGTGAATTATTCTGATATTTTCAAAATACTAAGTAGGCCTACAGACATTACGGCGTTGGTTTAGAGAGAGAAAGTGATGCATTATCGAAGGTTAACCATTTTATAACAAACGATGGCTTTCCAATGCTCTGATTCGCTCTGATACTTTTGTTTGTTATTTATTCTACACTACATCAGTACAAATATAATTGCATGATTTTTATTTATTATTTTGATAATCCAAAATGTTATAAATGGGATAAAATGGGCCGGTAATCCGCATATGCATCTCAGTCACTTTAATAAATATTCTGCATTTCTAAAAGCTAATAATTTTTAGAAATATAAAGGTACATTTTGCAAAATGAAATGATAACATTTAATCTCTTAAAATGAGAAAATCAATATATTTAAATCTCATTCGAATCTGATCTAATCCGCTTCTCGAGATGAATTTCTTGCTATTTTTCACGCTATTAGTCATAATATAATATTTATTATTATCAAACTAATTCTACATTTTTGCAGAATGTAACAGGGATATTTATCTTGAATCTAAGAACTCTTCATATGCATTTTGGTCTCCTAATTATCCGAAGAACTACGACAACAATTTAAACTGTAAATGGATGGTTACAACCTCTCCAGAGTTGTTCATTCATCTTGAGTTCAACGACTTTCAACTGGAGGACGGATATGATTATTTGGATATAGCATTTGCAGAAAATGAAAATATAGTTAGTCTTACAGGTTTAACACCTAATTCTCTAGTTTCCAACAACAACACAATGTGGATTGCTTTATCTACTGATGGTAGTGTAACAAAGAGAGGATTTAATGCAACAGTTACTGCAGTAATTATTACGCAAGGTAAATAAACGTTAACCAAATTTATCAATACATTTAAAATTAATTGAATTGGTTCAAAAAAGTATTCACATTTTAGGCTAATATGAGAATTAGATAAAGATATATTGTTCACCTGAATAAATAATTATTTACATTTTTTGATGTTGTTGAATATGCCATTTTAATGTCACATTAAAATGGTTATTTGTATTAACCAAAACTTGAATTTTAAGAAATAAATTTACTTGAAAAACTGTAATTTAAAGCACAAAATAGTCAAATTGGCTGTCAGCCCAATGAAGTTTTGTTTCGTTTTTTTTTACGGAATTGATTAACTTTATTGAAACTACAGTCTGATTTTTTTCTTAATTGTTCATGTTTTTGTTGTACAATAAAGAGAACGGATGCGTTTAATATTAATTTTAAAAGTAGGATACTATGAAAATATTTTGCATTTATTGTAGGTTTTAATGTTTTTTTTAGAATTAATAATAATACATGATTGTATTACAAATACTGATACCTGAATAGGCTCATTGACGATTTCATAGAAAAAAACTTAACAGCAAGAGAAACACTCAGAGACTTGAGCATTAATTTGCTATATCTCCCACGACACATAGTGATCTTTCTTGTATTAGCTACAGTGTTTTATTTTAGAATTGTCGAAGTATACAATTCTAAAATAAAACACTGTAGCTAATACAAGGAAGATCACTATGTGTCGTGGGAGATATAGCAAATTAATGCTCAAGTCTCTGTTATTGTTTTTTTTACGTTTAGTTTGCTGTTTAGATGTTTTCAGATCAATTGTTTATAACATGTTAAGACGAATCCAGAATCTAGGCTATGTTCCTGCCATTAATTATTTAATTGATTAATAATAACATAGTATATGCTGTTTACTTGATTCATAATCAGACGCAACTTGTAGATTGCAGAGAAATTAGGCAAATAAACTAAAGTTAACAATTATGACGTCGAAAAACCAATTGATCAATTGGAAAAAATACACAAACGTAATGGTAAATAAACATAATGCAAAGTTACTGTTTGCAAAGGAGACTTCGTCCCGATAGAAATTCCGATATTGTTATAAACGACACACTCATGAATCACTCTGGCCTCCTGAATTGTAAAACATTATTCCACCACGACTCCGATAACCACTACTCCGAAGCAGTGGTGGCGCCAGCGGGGGAGGGGTCTACGGAAGATCTAGCCCCTCGTCGGGGAGCCTAGCCCCGCGTCGGGGAATACGGGCACTTTTTTTCAGTGAATATTATAATATATAGTAAAAATCGTTCGCGTTCACTTCGTAGCTAATGGGGCTATTATGCCCTTTTATGCATTCATTATTGCCATTGATCTAACTACTCAAATAGGTACGCACTTGTCTGGCGGTGTCCCTTTGTACGAATCGTTCAATGTTGGGTCCACACGCGTTATATCACGTTCCATCTAGGGACCAACATTTGTACTGTAGGTACTTTCCAGGCGAAGTTTACCGACGTTTACGTCGTGTACTGTGTCGACGCTACAGCAAAAACGAATTATGTTAATTGTTCATATGTTCACCAATTTTTTAATTTACAAGTAACCCTCTGTACCGTGGGGCACCTAAAATAAATATTTCATACATTACTAAACAAAAAATAAACATGCCATTTTCGCTTAGCCAACATCTTATTATAGCTAAGTTATTAAATTGTCAATGTCCTATATGTCATGAACTTTTCACCACTCGGAATTCCAGATAGTATACACGCATACACTTGGGAGGTATAAACTGATTTCCCCGACTGAAAATGGTCTACGCTTGCGGACGCACCCCTCCCACTACCCAAATAAAGTCAAAACGAACCACTTTTTTAAGCCTCTATGTATAATTGACTTCCGGGGACCTAACAGCTCTGTCCCCCAGCCTAGTGATGCTCGTTTCGCTTGCATAGCCCCCTCGTCGTGGAATGAAGCCACCGTGTCGGAAAGATCCTGGCGCCACCGCTTCTCCTGATAAGGCAGACAAGGAGCTGAGCCAACGCTATGATGTTGCATTGTTGTAGGCTATACCAATTTCACCGCCAGACGAAATTGGACACGGAATTGAGAGACCTTTGAAGCAACAAGAGATTTCTTTTGTAATCAATATTTATCCAGTGTGCGTCAAATCCACAAATCCAAAATTACAGATGTACAATATCAGTGTTATAAAAATGATATTAGTTTATGATATCTTTGAAGAATGACCTATCAGAATTAAGATACATCTACTTTTTACACAACGTCCAGTCCTACTCAAGAGCCATGTCCTATACAATTAATAGTTAAATGACAAACATAGTTAATACATTTTATTGCTATTTTTTAAATTAGGGTTTTAATGTCCATTTAATTAAATTCGAAACTATTATCTAGCTATTTTCACAAACATATTTTTTTTTTTACAGAACAATTATTCCTAACACAGATATGTCCAATCAAATGCACGTGTTCATTAAGCTACTTAAGATGTCAGAAATATATTAACACAACAGCAGAATTCATCTACTACAATAATCATCAACCAATAACAACCTTGTAAGTATCATCCAAGAACCTGTTTTGTGCAAACTGTAAGCTTACATTAGACAAGCGTAGTAACATTAAAACGTTAATCGCAGTTACGTTACGTTATTTCTACCATTTATATTATTTCCAAAAAAATATTATAATTTATAATATTGTTATTACAGATTATAGAAATGAGAATCATACAACGGAAAATTTAAATTAGATAATGTAACATTGAAACGTAGATCGCAGATATGTTATTTATAAAAAAAAATGTTATTATGATTATACTATTGTTATTACAAATTATAGAAATGAAAATGACACAACGGAAAATTAAAATTAGTTAATTGTAAAAATACAGGACTATCGTAAACGAATCATTCCAAATTAACAAAACCACGATTTCAGTCCGTGGTTCATTTTTGATACGTAAGTTCCATAAATAGGTTGATACATTACATTTACGGAGTGACCGGCCTGAGGGTCAAAGTTTTATTTTAAACATTCCATGCCATCTTGGACTATGTATTTTTATGTCTGATAAAGAAAAGAAATGAGATACATCGTGCACTCGTTCGAATTGTATAACAAATGTGTTTCCAAAACTTCCCTCATCTTTTCACTATCTCAAATAGTAACAAATAAAACAATACAATCGTGGGAGAACAGAACTGACAAATTCTCAATTAAAAATGGCATTGCACCGCGCAATTAACCAAGGAAACAGGCACTGTTATACACAGTGGGTTAACCCATAAACTAACGGACGTTAGAATCAAAGGCACTAAATAACGAATAATATGTACATATATATTAATTTAGATAACGACATGTATTTCATAAAATTTGTTATTATTTTGGCACTTGATTATTCATAATTAAAAAAAAAAACTCTTTGAATTGAATCAGTGTGTGAGTGTGTGTAAAGGCGCCGTTTGATCTCATCGAGCGAGCTATCAGATAACATCGATCTTCTGTATAAATGTCTTTCTTTATCGTTTAGTTATACTTTAATAATTGTGGGCTACCCTCAGATTGCTGTGTTGGTTTGAGTCTAAACATGTACTATTTTTTCTATATTTCATAACAAATAAGTTACACATTCTTGCTACGTTTCTGCTATAGTAAGGGATTGATTATTTATCAATTGCCTTTAAGATATATTAAAATGTTATTTCTCCGTCTTATGTTGTCCCTGTTAGCGACTATATAAACTAACAACCTATTCCTGACGTACTAGGTACTCAATCGATACATTATGTATTTTAATTTGAATAAAATGTAAACGTTTGTACCGTTATCGACTCTCTTTAATTTGCACTGACACGTACAGTAATACACAATAATAGTACAATACAGATAAATTATTTTACGATCACTATTTCATCCATTGACATACACACCAAACTGTAACTATTTTCCCCAAAGAAGAAAACCTCAACTCGTGAACTGTTATTTGCCAACTTTTTTTATTTTGAAGGGATTTAAAACGTAACGGCATTTCTACATTGCCTGAAAATGCATTTGTTGGTTTGACATCGTTGGTTACACTGTAAGTGTTTTTTTATCTTCTTTTTTTCTTACTTGTAAAAATTCAAATAAATCATGTTAATTGTGAAATTATACATTTAACCGTAGGTTTAACCATGGAGCTATTATTATATTATAGCTCCATGGTTTAACTGTTAAATATTACTTGTAAAATGACTGTACGCTATAGTCTGTTAATTAAAGTGAAGCGTTATGGTGGTATAACCTTGAACAATAACAACTTCTTTGATTTAATCTTTATGGTCAAAGCGGATAAAAGGGTATTTTTTATTTTAAATTTTAAGTTGTATTACTGTTTGTAATTTATTGTATCACAGATATTCAGTGTTGTTCTTAAATCCACTGTTACAGTTGATCCTTACATACGTAGTATTTTGATATATAAAAAATACTTCATATCTTTCAGTATCTGCTTAAATTATTAAAAAATAATGTGCGAGTATGTAGCGGCGCTATTATGAGATTATTATAAAATATTATTATCGAGTATTCTTTATACATTTATGTCATTTTTGGCAAATGTATACTGATGTTTTCGTTCACATTCTGCCGTAGGCGCAGAGAAGGAAGAATACGTTTACGTGCTAGACTGCAAAATAAACCATCATTCCATCACCAGATTACATTTCAACAATGTTTAGTCGAATCTGGATTTGTAGAATATATGCCCTTGCTACAGAGACCAGAGACAATACTTATAACAAATTACAAAGCTTAATCATACAAATTATTAATATCTTAACTTAACATCGACCAATCCTTCTTAACCAAATAAAAAAATAATTCGTAAACCTAAGAAAACTACCATATCTAGACAAAAATCCAATGATCTACTTTATCGATAAACTTTGCATTTTTGTGTTCATATCAATATAACGTTCGTATTCTTATGGACCTTCTATAGGTTAAATAAATAAACAATAATTATCCTGGAAGAATCGAACCGAAGAATAAAAAAACAGCACTACAGTTGCACAGTGGGTTAACCCAGGCCTAATGTAGGCCTAATGAATATCATAATTAAAGGCACTAAGATATGTGCGTATAATATTCATTTTGAGGCTTCCTATGTTCGTAAATTATAGCTTGGGATCATGTTGTATCATTTCGTGACCGCCCAATGCCTGGACATCTCTTTGCTGTATAAGTATTTTTAACATGTCCATAGCGTATATAGTACCTTTTCTCGTAGCAACGTTTACATAATGATGAAGGTGTGGAATTACCTTTGGAAGCTCTTTATGGGATCCTTTGTGGAAATCACATAGTAAGAGCTTTATTGATTCTGGAGATTTGCAGCTTAGGTGTCTATCTATCTCATAACAGATGGCATTGGAAGGTTGAATGTTTGCCTTCGAAGTTTGACGCGTCTTCCACATTTTTCCACGCTTCCTGTGACATGTTTGATAGTTTGAACTTGATCAGGATCCATCTCTGGCGAAACAGGTTCCGACCAGCTAGGCTTCGGATCTTTAATTTTAATAATATCGACCCTCTTTAATTTTCATTGACAATACAGATAACTTATTTTACGATCACTGTTTTGTTCACTTCAACGGAACATTTGGAGAATGTCCTGCATAATGTATTAGCTTTGATACACAGAGCTCGATACTGTTTCTTAATATTATTATCATCATTCATAGAGTTACAAATCACACAAGTATGTTATACAGTCAACAAATTCAAGCTCAGTATGCTTTACTAGGTTTTCGCAAGGTATACCTTGTAACTTACCTACACGGGACAAAATGACATACACTTGGATTTTATAGTATTGTACACAATATCTCGATTCGTAGCAAAAAGTTCACAAACATTAATGAGATGTTAATACTCCAAAAGCAGAATGAGCCATGAGAACCATGACATTAGCGTAACGGAGACAATTAACTGACTTTCTTATCACCAATAGTACATCCATGATTGGACTCTCTAAGTTGTACAGTAAGATCGTCAATATATAGCCTACATGGTAAAGCAGTGGATACATTACAACCGCTTGGCGCACACTGTTAAAAACCAGAAAAGGGTGAAAGGACACAATGTCCCATCTAACAACAAATTCTTGATTACCGTAGCGCAAGTAAGCAAGGTAAAAGTGTCAAACGTGAACCCCGGATTCTCACAGTCAGACAAATGTAGATTACAGAAATTCTGTACAGAAATTAAGGAGTTCTACACCAAAGTGCACAACACTATTTTACAGTTATCATACTCTTCAATCACATCTTCATATTTAGTACATAAAGTCAGCGCAATTTTCATTGCTGTCATATGGTAAGTATACATTGACAAGCAATGTTTATTATTATCTACACTTAGCTCAATGGTGAATATTGTCAGCTTGATTAATGTACCTAACAGAACTATATAAACTCTTTCTAAACAATGTAGTTACACCTTCATGAGGACGTCCCGAGATGCGGAGGTATTAGTAGACGACGTGCCATAACAGTTAAAATCATTATGCAGCGTTTTCAAGAGGTGAAGCTCATCATTACATAGTCACGTTTCTTGCAAATGAATTAGTTGGTTAGACAGAACACCAGGCATACCTTTCGTTTTACGAGATACCTTTTCTTCCGTCTTACATGCAGTGTACACTTCAAAACGTGCTCAATTCCGAAGCAGTGTATTCTAACTTTACGCACCATGTACCACGGTCTGGATGATCGAAAAAAACCAACGGGTTTTAGCGTTCTCCCAACAACAAGTACCATTTACCGGTTTCCTTTTTAAATAATATAATCTACATGTCGACTGTGTGAAAACGCCCATTAAATCATACTTGAGGAAAGGGTTAGATTGGTCAGAATGTTCATAATTTGATATTAAATCTCATACAGTACTTCTTTTATTAAACCAAACGAGAAGATTAAAAACACAAATTGGAAGATCAACATTTGGTGAATCTTAAAAGACTCTACAAATGTCAGTTTAACAACAAAAGTGTGATGTGCCCAACCATGGTAGTGATATGACATCATCGTGTCCATGGGCACATGACATTTTTGTTGTCACATAAAGTTTGAAAGTGTAGACAGAGCTTAAATATTTTGTCAAAGCCGACTGTACATCAATGTATTTTCAGTATGACGTTTAACTATCCGTATTGGGAAGAAGCCATCAATTGAATAATGCAGAGGGTTGTATAAATCCACCTCCGTGGGCCTACATTTGAGACCCAGAGACATTATAAACTCCACTGCAGTCATGATAAATAATTCACTGTCCATATTCACGAATGTTGCCTCCTGGCATGAATGAACTCTCTATTTTCTCAGCAAGAAGTCCGAGCAAATCCTTTCAAATGAATGAAAGAAAACTATCAAATCTACAAAGAGGTAGGATTTCCAAATTCCTGAAATACGCAGTACACCTTATTATTACATTACAATAGTCTGCGGCACAAATAACCTTGCTTCGAATAACTCTGCTGATGAAATCGCAAGTGAATATACAGATTTAATCACGCAGGCAAAGTCCAAATCCAAACAATTGTCCAGCATCCCTCCCCGCGTTGACATCAGGGTTGAACCTAATGTGATATTGGATTTAAACGCAATATTGAAAACTGTCTCCGAAGAAAGTGACATTACATTCGATAGCAACTTTCGATACAAAGATGATTGCCCAGACAAATCCCTTCTTTGTACAGATGGTCTTCATTTATAAGAAGCGGGAGTAAATCGCCTTCTACAAAATGTGTCTCTAAGCGAAAGCGCCATCTTTCGAGATGGGAGACAGAAGAAACTCAAATCAGCGTTTCAAAAGGCAGTCTCATCGGAACAGCAACAGATCATCAGACCAACGAAGACCAGTTACGTGCTACAACTGCAGGCAACAAGGTCACAAGCAACAACACTGCCCATACGAACAATATCAACCAAACAACGACGGACCGTTTTAACTGTTTCAAAAATAAAGGTTTACATTTTGTACACCTAAACACACGTTCATTGATACCAAAGATGTCAGAACTTCGCGGACTCGCATTAAAGTCAAACGCAGCTGTCATATCTATCACAGAATCGTGGCTTGACGATTCTGTTCCCGACCAAGAAATCAAGATTGATGGCTATTTAACTCTACGCAACGACAGATCAAGATCAGGTGGAGGTATATGTGTATATATACGTAATGACATTGCTTTTAATACAAGATTTGATCTACACAACGATCGAATTGAATCTGATGATAATATGAAAATACTCCCCAAAACAAAACCAATTTTAATTGGAAATATTTATCGACCCCCGAATGACAATGGTTTCCTCGGCAACTTTGAATATTCAACCAGATTACGAATTCATTATTCTGGGTGATCTAAATATTAATTTTAAAGATAAAACCTCGGCTCTTCTAAACAAATTGTTAAATCTTTTAAGGTTGTTCAATTGTCAACAACTTATTAATACGCCAACGAGAGTAAAGTAAGTAAAAGAAGTACGATTAAAGATCACGTAATTTGTAACAACCCTGATAGGATATCTCAGTTTGGCACTATAGATCTTGGAATAAGTGACCATGTTCTTATTTATTGTACACGGAAAATATTGCGAAGTTCTATTAATAAACACAATAATGTACAATTAGATCTCTAAGGAAATACACTACCACCGCATTTATATCTAAGCTATCAGATATTGATTGGTCAAGTATATATAATCTCAATGATGTTAATCCTGCTTGGTTAAATTTTAAGTCAATAATGAATAATGCTATTGACGAGGTTGCCCCTTTAAAAGAGGTAAGACTAAAAAATAGAACCGAACCATGGATAGACGATACAATCCTACAAAATATTCGTCACCGTGACTCATTATTGAGGAAGGTTAAAAGACATAGAAATGACGAAAAAATATATTCTGATTTCTGCAAAATAAGAAACAAAGTCCGTAGAGACATTAAGTGCGCGAAAGCTCAATATTTTAGTAAAAACTTAGAAGAAAATAAAAAAAATCCAAAAAAGTTATGGGCGCAATTAAAATCTCTGGGATATAGTCAAAAAACAAAGTCTTCACCCCTAATTGTACTAAATATAGAAGATAAAGTTTGCTTTGATAACAATAAAGTCGCAGAACACTTCAATAGATTCTTCACTAGCGTGTCAAATGATCTGGCTAGTAAACATCCTAACGGCAGTGCACGTTATAATACGGAATCAGTTACATTCAAACAATTTTATGAAAGAAAGGGAGTGTCCAAAACTAATATGAACCTAATCCTCGTTACAGAGGAATTCGTTCTAAAAGAGCTACAAAGCCTAAATATAGCTAAAAGTACTGGTTTAAACAACATTCCTGCACGATTCTTGTGCGATGGTGCAATTGCCATTAAAGGTCCTATCGCACACATTATACATTTATCAATTCAAAACGAAACCGTGCCTGATGACCTCAAAATTGCACGGGTACATCCGGTTTAAAAAAAAAAAAAAAAGTCTGTGGTAAGCAACTATAGACCAATTAGTATTTTAAGTGTAATGTCCAAGATACTCGAACGAGCTATATATGTTCAAATATATGAAAATTAAATTTTATATGACTTCCAATCAGGGTTTAGGAGTAGATATTCAACGGATTCGTGCTTAGTTCATATAACGGACTATATTCGCACAGAAATGTCAAATGGCAACTATACTAGTATGGTAGTGCTAGACCTCCAAAAAGCGTTTGACACAGTTGACCATGGCATTTTGATCGGTAAACTGGAAGCAATGGGTATAGGATCGACTCAATGGTTCAAATCGTATCTGTATAACAGACAACAGTTAGTATGTGTAAACAATGTTAACTCTAGCTTACACCCTATAACATGTGGTGTCCCACAGGGAAGTATATTAGGCCCACTTTTGTTCCTATGTTACATCAATGATATGCCGACTAGTGTTAACTGTCAACTTATTTTATATGCCGATGAAAGTATCCTGATGGTTTCTGGAAAGGACCCGACCTTATTGGCCAAAAAACTAAGCACTGAATTGAAATCTTGTAACGAGTGGCTAATTGATAATAAGCTATCAATTCACTTAGGAAAAACAGAGGCGATACTATTTGGTTCTAAATTTAAATTAAAGGAGGTCACTGAGTTCTCAATTCACTGCAATGGTGTGCCAAAAAAAGAATCCTCTTCCATAAACTACCTTGGTATACCATTAGATAAATCCTTGTCGGGCGAAAAAATCGTTAATGCAGTCGTTAAAAAGATTACGGCAAAACAACGATTTCTTTACCGACAAGCTTCTTTTTTAAATGAAAATGCAAGAAACATTTTAAGCTATGCACTTATTCAATGTAATTTTGATTATGCATGTTCATCATGGTATTCTGCCACTACAAAGAAATGTAAAAATAAGTTACAAGTCATGCAAAACAATATGGTTAGATATATTTTAAGTGAAGGACCAAGAACCCATATTGGACAGAAAGAGTTGAATAAACTAAGATTATTAAATGTCGAAGACAGAGTAACTCAAATGAAGTTAAATACAGTGCATTTTTAAATAATTCCGCTCCCTCGTATTTAAATGAATATTCTGATAAGGTGTGTGACCAACATAGCCATGGTACACGACAAAGTGAATTCAACTTCATTCCGCCAAAAGCATCTAAAGCTATCGATGGAACTTTTTATGCTACAGCCATTAATGACTGGAAAAAATTACTAAACGACATAAAAAAACACCATGAGTGTTGGGATATTTAGAAAACTGGTTAAAGAATACTTAGCGAACAAAAGAGAAAACCGGTAAATAAGAATAAAATAATTTAAAATCACAATACAATACTACAGGACCCCAACGGAAATAAACCTAGGTTATTGGTTTTTTTGGGCTATCCTGGTCGAAATCAACTTAACTGTTTTATTCTTAATGTTCAGAACTTTATTCTGCTGCTTACTTTTTAACTGAACGCTTTTAAATATTCTATTGTCTTTTTATAACTTGTATTTTTAATGACTTTTTTTAACTATGGTACTGAACGGTATTCTGTTTTAATGCTGTATTTTATGCCATTTTTAAACCATTTTAAAGCCATTTTTTAACCATCATTTTAGACATTTGCATTGTTTTAGATTGTTTATAACATTTTGTCTGTCTTTTTAATTGTGAGTCTCAAGTTTTAGCTTTTTGTATTGTAACATTGTTATGTAATCATGTATTGTATGTTGATTTTGACCGAATAAATGAATGAATGAATGAATGAATAACCTTAATAATGTCTACTGGAGACTAGTTACTCACGATAACAAGTTAAGGGCTGCTTGGAAAAGAAAGAACGTAGCCCGCATCCAAACTACAACAGTTTGTCGGAAAATGTCGATTGTAAGTAGTCACAATTTTGATTTAACAGTTTTAATTGGAATACGCAATAATGATCTTGATTGCGGTTGTCATGGCCCAGTGGACTTGTTTGAATATTATTAATATTGCTCTTCTCGTTGGTCTGTCTGTTGGTTTGTAATATTTATGTCCTCGTTGGCGGCGTAAACAAACCAACCCACTAGACCGTAACAACTTCCCCGCTTGATTATCCCATTTGCCCTCAAAAGAGGTGAAAATATACAGTATAAAGTAAACATTGAATTTCTTAGGTAAATACTGAGCCATGACAACTTCCACGCTTGTATACTCGTTTTCCCTCAAAAGATGTGAGAATCAAGTAGAGAATTAAAACGGATAAAACTGTAATAAAGCACTCTTCTTGGTCTACCGGAAATTGCTTAACTTCACCACTTGTGAGTTAGGCATACAAGTACATTTATGCAAAGATGAAGCTATCTTGTCTGTGGAACTTGTATAGATGGAAACAATAGATGATGTGAGGGATAGTGGATATGTGGAACAACATCACACGTGCCTACATCAAATGAACCTGTAGAAGATGCATTACCAGAATGTGTATTGATTAAATCAGAAATGGTATGGTGCTTATCATGGTCCAAATGACTAATAATATGATCTACACCCACATGAAGACTATCAACAGTATCACAAGTTGAACTACCAGAAACCGAACATTCAGAAACAACACTAACATTTTCAACTACACTGTCCGGCAGAACTGCAATGTTGAACAGATTCATCTTTATTTTGGATAGGCCTTTTTAGAAAGGAACAATAATACCAGAATGCTTCAATGCTACAAATATATTAGGCCCTCCTCATCTATTTCCAGAATAACTTCTGGCGGTTCCATGCTGCATCCTGAATACTGACACGTGGCCATCATTGACGAATAAATAGTATCAGCTGACTTCACTGCTGGTCTTTACTCGAAATCCACATTATACCATGCTATATACACTTTATTTCTATTTTAACTTTTGTATTTCTTTAAAATTGAGATTTAATTAATTAATTTATTTATTATTATTATCAGAAATTTATGTCGTTATTCATATTCTGATGTATATTAATTACTTTTCATTATTTCAAGTTTATATTTGGATTTTAGATTTGTTTAAGATTAAGATCGTTTGTTTCGCAGATAATTGTACCGGGTGAACAATATGTTGTCAGGATTCAGTAATCATGTTTATTTTCAGGTACATTTTGACCCTACGCCTCGGGAGAAATACTTTTTTTTAATAAATGAACACTTGTATGGTATCTGTATGTTTCATATGTAATACGTTCAAGCGTAACATCTTTCTTGTTGCTCTTCTATGAGTTTTTCTAATTTAGCAGTGTGTATGCGAACTAAAATTAGTTAATTAATACTGTACTATTATTTTAAATAGTATTATACATTTTACTATTGCAGTAGCACGCCTAATCGGCGACAGAAGCATTTGGTTTCTTTTGGCACAATGCAGTAGCTATTTGTTGCTTTTAGAAAGTATGAACTTAATGATGGTTGTTCGTACTCTACCTTGAAACTATATATATCATTATTATTGCTTTTTTCACGATTTTCAGGGATTTGAACAGAAATCAAATAACAACATTAGCAGCAAATGTGTTTGATGGTTTGACATCATTGACAATACTGTGAGTACTTTCTCTTGTTTATCGTACTTTTGAAAATAAAATTTCGTTGTAAGATAACCACAATTATTTTACTTGTTGCTCTTTACAATTACAGAATATTTATCCAAATCTAAAATAATATTCTCGGTGTTTTTTGTTTGTTTTTTTATTATTATTATCATAATAATGATACAAGAAAACTTTAATATTTTACCACAATGCAGTTTACTCGTCTGTTTTATTACAGTAATTTGTTATTATAACTGGTATGTTTTATTAATTGAGAAATTACATAATTATTATAAAATACACATTAATTCATCATTCATAAGAGTTTGCACTGTGTTGCACGCAGGGACAATAAAAATTAATTTCCAAATCATGTAATTCTTTAATAACTGCACCACTACTAGCATGGTAAGGAACATTTCGCATTTAGCAATTAGACATATACAAATACATTTGTCTCTACGGCACCTTATCCATGTGTACAAGGTATAATTGTTGCCTCACAAAATTGCAGTCACATTTCAGAAGGTGGTTAAAGCTAAGACCTCCATTCCAAGCCGAAGTAACGTCTAACATACTTCTGATACACGAGAAGGAATGCTCGACATTGTTTCGATTACGTAAAATATTCTGCAATAGTGTTAAAAGTAATAAGTTGAGCAGCACGCGGAACAAATGTTATAATATATCTCGTATGAAATCGTCATCATGAGATGCATCTGTTACGTAGACCCTACACGTATATCGTTATCCCTCCGTATTTCGGTGAACTTAGGACTTATCAGTTGCATCGGCACAAATGAGAGAATCATCATCCTTATAATTATCGATAATTTAATATGCCATTATTCATAAATTGTTTGTCTAAAATGAATTACATTTAATTTATTTTTGTATATTCTTCGTTTTGTTCCGCATAAAATTGTATCGGGTGAACAATGTGCTGTCACTCAACTCAGCTGTGTAGTGCTTTGAATCTTGTTTATTTTCAGGCACAGTTTGACCCTAAGCCTAATACTAATTATTGTATTTATACATTAATACTTCTAAAGTATAATGTACAATACCTTCAAGCGTAATATCTTTCATTTTGCTCTTCTATGAAGAAATAATACCACAATGAAAAATAAAATAGCAGAATTAATGTATCATCGTCATTTAATAATAATGGTATAAGGGCCAAAGTAACATCAACAAGTATTATTATATCCTTGTGTATACATTTTAATGACTGTACTGTTGGAATGGCATTCTTAATCGGCTACATAAGCTCTTTGGTTTCTTTTAGCACAATACAGCTATCTGTTTTTTCAAGAATAATACAACAAATAATTCTTGATCGTAATGTACCTGAGAACTGTAATAATTTCAGGTACTATCCTTTGGTACTGTGTATACTTATTTATCGTATTTTTTACGGTTTTTAGGAGTTTATATAGTAATCAAAAATCGAAAGATGTTGTTATTCATAAATCTGAGGTTTATTAATTGCTTTTCATTTGTCATTTTGTTACTATTCGTCAGATTTTATTTTAGGTCAAAGTCCTTTGTTCTGCAGAAAATTGTATTAGGGTTAACTATGTTGTCATTCAACCAGATTTTACTACTAACTGGCTTTATACTGTTAGGCCTTTTTTGTCACAATATAGCTATTTGATGTTGTCGTTGTTGTTCCGAAATTAATAAAAATAAATAATCCTTGATCGTACTGTTCTTTGGTAGGCATACTATACATATAATTATTTGATTCTTTTTTAACGGTTTTCAGGTGGCTGTACAATAATCAAATAACTACAATATCAGCAAATGTGTTTGATGGTTTGACATCATTGACAATACTTTGAGTGCTTTCTATTATTTATCATACTTTTGAAAATAGTATATTTTCGTTGTAATATAACATTTATTTTTATATTATTTCATTTGTAGGCTAATCCTTTGCAATACTGGATTGTTTTATTATGATTGATGTATCCGTTATTCTAACATAGGCTCCTGTAGTTGTAGTGTGTGTATGTTTTGATTCGTTAGTTTTACAGTAAATTATTATTATCACTTAAATATTATTAAATGAAAAATAATGTAATTATGAGAGGCGTCGATTATTTATCCTCCGTACGGTGGAATAGCACTGGTTCTTTATTCGCACGTGCAACAAATCGGACCTAATTTGGATTGTAGGTCTACGTACATTATTCACGTTATCCGTCCGTAATATTAACTGAAGTTAAAATGTGAACATACCATTTTCCAGAGTTTAGCCATTTTAAAGTTTTATAAATAAAGGGACCACAGTCAAATAATCTTGATTTCTTCCCTCACATTGTATGGTTCAGTAATAGCTTGTTGTGAGGTGATATCTGTTTCTACACTTTATAATTTCCCCTCTCTCATATTTGCACCTCATAATTAGCCTGCCTTTGACAATATTATTCGTGTGTCAGAGAAAGTCTAAATCGGCCACTGAAATGAAGAAAAAAATTACATAACTGTACTATGAAATATAGCAGAAAAACTAGATTGTTATTCTAGTTATTGTATTGCAGTAGTTTTACAATACCTCTTGGAAATGTGTGTATATTGATTTATTTGCAGGTATTTAGATGATAACGCTATAACTACCATAGAGCAAGGTGCATTTTCTGCGTTTGCTTCTCAGATAATACTTAACTGTGTAACAATTTAAAAATCTACATGCAGTTGTTTATATGCTCTGAACAATTTATCGGTCTACCAAATTCTATTTTACATACAACACACTACGTAGGCCTTTTGTGGTCATAGTCTGTAAAATGTTAAAACGTTTTAATAGAAATACACGTATTCGTAAGGCCACTGGCGTTGGACACCCGATTCTCGTACGGTTGGACAGTTTCTCCTCCTACCTCTACACACTGCATTCATCTCAAATATGTTGGACCACCCAAGTTTAAACTGACATTCTGAAACTGTAAATTTTTTCAGAAAGGATTAAGCAATTAGACAATACATATGTCTATACGGCATTCTATCTATGTATACACGGTATAATGTTTGCCTCAAAAAATTGTACAGGCACATTACAGAATTAAGGAGGTTAAAGCTAAGACCTCCATTCCAAGCCGAAGTAACATCTAACATACACCTGATTTTTGGTATTGTATCTCGATTTCTGTAGTATCATAGGAACGTTCGGTAATACAATATCACATGTTTCACATGTATCACCTACTATCATATACCATAACCTAATTCATAAGCTAATGATAGAGGCATGTGATGTCATGATGTTCTATATTACCAAGTTGTCAGAAAAACAACGTCAACAGTTTCTCCTCCTACCTCTACACACTGTATTCATTTAAAATACGTTAGACCAGCTTAGTTTAAAATGACATTCTGCCGTATGAAACACAGACAGTGTCACAAAAACGACTTTTCTAATATCCCTTTCACACCAAAACACCGGGGCGTCAACTCCGGAGTGTCTCCAGAGTTTTGCTTATTTGGTGTGAAAGGGGTATAAAACATTGTTATGAGGTCATTCAATCTTAATCCAGTAAAAAATAAGTCAAAATTAGGGTGAACCGAGAACAAATTGCAACTTAAGTGTTTGTTTAGTTTGTCTGGCTGAAATTGTCCAAATGAATATCAAATAAAGATAACCAAAAGGAAACTAATATTAGCATAATTAAATTACAGTATATGATGTCATACGTCATAAACATTACGAATGCTTTTTCGATCTCCAATCAAACAAAATAAGACTACGAAAACGTCGTTATGAGAGGCATCTGTTATCTATGTTGATTCTGTTAGAGTCCGTACTGATACTTTTAAATACTCAGGGATAGTACGGTTTACCAATCTGTGTTACGATCAGAAATAATCTTATTGGAGAGTCGTTTTTTTTAAAGTTTAAACACAGTTTAAAGTAACATTTTATAGATTTGTAAATTTTCATATTTTATAAACCAAAAGTTATGCAAATGTACATGATTTTTTAGATTGTACTTTACTCTGAATTTTCAACTTTTATAGGCCTAAAATCAGAATGTTCTGAGAGCAATTGTATTTTTATATTGTAACACTTTTATTAGCATTTTATAAATAGCATATTTTTCTATGTTTTTTTTCTATATTTATTGTTATAATTTCGGTTTTATTTTATCGTTCTAGTTGACAGGGGCTGGTCAAGCGCATCACAAGATGACAGTTTTATTACTTTTGCTTTTCCGCTACTCCCCTGTTATACTATAGGCCTATGTTTTTTTTGTTATGTAGAAAGATTGAAAATAAAATAAATAAATCTACAATAGTGTGGTACATGGGCCCTACACGTATATAGCCTTATCCATTCGTAGTTAGGCAAACTTATGACGTATTAATTTCATTGGCAAACATCAAATACTGCTATTATCTTCCTCTATAATATAGCGTTATCCCTTCGTTACTACAGTGGTAAGATGGGCTTAGGACGTATCAATTTCATCGGCACGAATGAAAGAATCGTATGAGAACTCATCCTTACTGTTCTTGTAGCCGTCTTCTTCTAAGATAAATGTCCATCATTGACGAATACATATTATCCGTTTACTTAACTGATTGTCGAGATCCATATTTATACCAGGCTATACACTTTATTTTTATTTCATCTTTTTTGATTTCTATAACATTGAGATTTAATTATTTAACTATAATTATCGAAAGATGTTGCTATTCATTAATCTGAGGTATATTAATTGCTTTTCATTTGTCATTTTGTTACTATTCGTCAGATTTGATTTTAGGTAAAAGTCCTTTGTTCTGCAGAAAATTGTATTAGGGTTAACTATGTTGTCATTCAACCAGATTTTACTACTAACCCTGGCTTTATACTTTTAGGCCTTTTTTGTCACAATATAGCTATTTGATGTTGTCGTTGTTGTTTCGAAATTAATAAAAATAAATAATCCTTGATCGTACTGTTCTTTGGTAGGCATACTATCTATATATAAATTATGGTTAATTCTGACATAGGCGAGCACAATGCAAAAACTTCGGTACAAATCTCCGACTTGGATACCTACCTTTTCTATCTCAGATGTACCGCGAAACGTAGATTTGATAACATTAGTTTTCACATCGACGCTATTATTCCACTTTTGTCTTTTACAACGACAAAATTTAGCGTTACCTATCGAAATTTGTGGATATCACAGGGTTATTTTCACACACTCGCGCTGTTGTTCAACTGGCTTCCGGGTACGTCACTTCCGGCAAAATGGCCGTTGGTGGCGCCAATCAATATTAAATAAAAAATATTTTAGTGGTTCAAGGTATCGTGAACTACTGAAATTAATTTGTTATAGATATTCAACTAATCAATTATATTGATTAAAGGCATTTACTTTACGTGAACTACAATTTGTTTTAGTAATTTAACTTTTATTGAAGGCCTTTACTTTTATGTGAACTACAATGTGATTTTAGTGATTCAACTAAATCGTGAACTACAATTTATTTGTTTTAGATATTCAAATATCAATTATAAAGGCCTTTACTTTACGTGAAATACAATTTGTTTTAGTAATTTTACTAATTCCTAACCACCGATTTCTGTCAAGTGTCCATACATCATTACTAACAGGGGACGTAATCAATCATAATTGGTACATTTCGCATCTTATCAAACTTATTTTCAGTACAGGTTCAAATCTCACACACACAAGACCGAATATAATAATTAGCCTATATTGTTCTCTATTCGTACATTTTTTAAACTCTAATTTGCTATATTACCCTGGAAGCGATATTTTTGGCGTACCTAATTTATGGACCACCATGAAACATCACAAAATAAACATACATTACTCATCAGTCATATGCATAGGTGTCACCCGGGCTTCAATTTCCAGAGGCGTTGGTCATGTTTTTGAGGACCATTCGGGTACACCCACTAGAGGGTGCGCGAGCGAAGCGAGCGAACCCTCTAGTGCATATAATTATTTGATTCTTTTTTAACGGTTTTCAGGTTGTTGAACTATAACAAAATAAAAAAAACTACATTACCAGCAAATGTGTTTGATGGTTTGACATCATTGACAACACTGTGAGTGCTTTCTTTTGTTTATCATACTTTTGAAAATAGTATAGTTTCGTTGTAAGATAACCATAATTATTATTGTCATCGTTTTAGTTTTTGATCCTTTGCAATTGCAGAATTTTCATTTAAATCTAAAATAATCGAACCTGATGTTTGTTTTTAAATTATTATTAATGTATCTTAATAATGATAAAAAAAAAACATGTACTAATTTAACACAAGCTCCTGTATGTAGTTTGTTTAGATTCGTCACTTTTATTACAGTAATTTGTTATTATAACTGGTATATTTTATTAAATGAGATATTACATAATTATTATAAAATTGTATTCAGAAGATGCTGTATAGCAGACAATGTTGAATTTAGAAATCATTCCATTCTTTAAATAACTGTACCACTACTATCATGGTAACGACACATTGTGTTGAAAATAGTAGTAAAAGTGTTTTTTCTTGTAAAAAAACGGTAAATTACTGGCAATCTGGACGCCAGTAATTTACCGTAATGTAAAATTACAGGTACTGTTAATGAAAGGTTTGTGTAAAATAACAGTAGATTACTGTTGGTCATAAAGTCAGTTGTCAACCTTAATGTAAAATCACAGGTACTGTTAAAAATAAATTACTGTAAAACTACAGTAAATTACTGTTAACTTGAAATTCGGATGTCAACTATAACGTAGAATCACGGGTAATGTTGATAAATAACTGTAAAACTACTTTCGATTTCAATGGTAATGTAAAATCACAGGTACCGTTATTAATAAATTACTGTAAAAGATTCAGTAAATTCCTACCAAACAAAATATTACAAAAATATAAATACCATACAGACAAAATAAATACATGCCCGGATATCTTATTTCAATAACTGATAACAATAACAAACTCCATTATAACATTTCTTTTTTACTTGTCTAAATATCTTGTTTCCGTCATGTTCTTATGTTCCCTACAATGTTCATTGTATCTGAACTTGATCTGGGATTCTCTGTAAGGTTTCTTTTTTTTACATTTTTTTAACAATAAAATGTTATTGTCTGTATTACATAGATGTTTTCGATCTTCAAAGTACATCTTCTATTAAAATCTGTTTATCACCTATATTTAGATTGATTTCAATATACAATATTTAAGTATTGGTATTAATATTTACAATCGATTAATTAAATCTTTAAAAAACCAATCTATTAAAATTAGACCCACCATCTATGCTTGATTGTTAAATAATTATGTGGATGTTACAATCATCAAAATATGCCTTATATTAAAATGACCATCAATTATTGATGATTTTTGAATGACAATCATTACAAAAGACATGCTTTCAATGTTTTCAATTAAAAGTGATAATGACAAATCTATATACTTAATTCAATATACTAATTCTATCAATCTCAGTAATAACTACAAACTCTGATGTAATTTTTAAAATAACATCGAACAATGGAAAATACAAATATGCTGCATTACTACATACTAGCGTTGAACCAGGTAAAACTAATTTTAATTAAATTTTAATTAAATTAATTAAATTAAATTAATTTTAATTTAATTAAAATATGCTATAAGGTAACAAAATGTAGAGCAATCCGCTCGTCGAGAAGGTTCCGTGTGCCTATTTTGAGTAGGCCTACAGTATGTCAATATACGTTGACAAAACAATGCACTGTTCTCAACACACTCACAGGCAATAATAATCTAATCATGTTAATTTGCAAAAAAAAGGTTATTTTGTTTAATCCAAGCTTAGACATATAAAAACAAAACATAACATCGCTTTATGTACAGCAGAAATATAAAACAATAATAATAAGTACATAATATGTGAAACTTCAATTGGATTATATTTGTTTGGAGTTTCCCACATGAAGTATGAAAAAAGGTTTCTAAGAGTTAATGTTGACCAACTACAATTAATGTTCCAAACTGCTGAGTTCCTAATGCCCACTCATTTTCAAATCTTTTATGATATAATTGTTCTTTATTAAATTCGTTTGAAAGTTTTAAAAGGCCTAACAAATTTGATAAATTTCATATTGTTTTAAAAAGTGCAGATTACGAACAAACAACCCACCAACCCAGTCTGTTAGTTTGCACATCAATATGTTTTATATAAAAGAAAACTAGTTTCTAACCTCTGTATGAATTCTATCTAGAGAAGTGTGACTAGTCGGTGGCCTGGGTGGTCTAGGACCGGTCTAGCTAGCCTAGTGTAGGCCTAGGCCTAGTTAGCCTTATTTATATTATATAATTACCTCCGCCAAGGAGGTTATGTTTTCACCCATGTATGTTTGTGTGTTTGTGTGTGTGTTTGTGTGTGTGTTTGTGTGTCTGTGAACAGCCTGGAGGCCACAGTTTTTATCCGATTCTCACCAAATTTGGTAACAATGATCTATGCCCCAAAAGCTCGGACGAGTTCGAATTTGAGGGGAAAATGTCATAGGTCAAGGTCACAACTAACACAAAACTATTTTACTGCCTAGAGACCACAGTTTTTATCCGATTCTCATCAAACTTAGCACAATGATCAATGACACATCATATAATTGTGGTTAAATTTTGAAGGGTCAGGGTCAAAGATCAAGGTCCATAAAAACTCAAAAAATAAGAAATAAAAAAATAATTAAAAAAAAAAACCTCAGTGGGCTTGAACCAGTGATCTCAACTGTGAGAGGTTGGATACAGAACCATTACACCACACTGTCATCCACAACTTTGTAGTGTGCAGTTAACATATTTACACTTAGAACTAATAAAAAAAAATGTAAAAAAAAAATATTCAGGGGGAATTTTATGTAGGGGAATTTTACAGTAGGCGGAGGTTTGTACTCTCGGAGTACCCTCTAGTTATTATTATTATAGTAGGGTCTAGCTAGGACTAGGCCTAAGCCTACATGCCTAGCAGGCCTAGCCTGTAGATAGGCTAGTAGTAGTACTAGGCCTAGCCTAGCCTAGGCCTAGCTAGATAGTATAGGAGGGCCTAGGCTAGGCCTACCACCTAGGCTAGCTAGGACTTGTTTTGTTATGGATATTAAAGTCTACCGTTTTAATTTATTTTATAGGCCTAATCACATGATTAGAAAGGATAGCTCTCTGTTAGTCATACCATAGGCCAGGCCTACTTACCGTTCAAAATTTCACTTTTGTTTCAAGTAACCAAGCTGTTTCGGCAGCAGAGCACACTTCTCACGCCCAGGGTCTACAGGGTTGGGTAGGTTTGGCCAGTATGCGTACCTTTCTATGGCCAGCGGGCGTCCCGGATATTGCGCAATATGGCCAGCGGGCGTCCAATTATTGCGCAATATTTTTTTAATGGCAGCGTCCGCTCCGTGTACTGTATCTCGATTTTTACAAGTAACATAACATTCGGCAATACAGCATCATTATTTGTTTATTATATTTTTTGTATCACCTACTGTCGTACTATATACCATAACCTAATTCTTAACCTAATTATACAGGCACCATGTAATACATTCTACCAAACATAGCCTGATATTGTAAAAGTATAACACTAATTTCCAAGCATCTAGTAGCGCTCTGTCTTTTCCAGTTTTACCTCAGCCCATGGTGGGCCAAGGTCCTGGGCCAGGATTAGGGAATGGGGGGGTGCTATTTTGACCAACAGCATTGGTGTTTTGGTATATGTTTGATATTAAATCTTATAAGGCAGTTAATGGGTGGGGGAGGTTACACCGGAGGATAATTCCCACAAGGGGGAATTTTCGTTGTAAGAAAACCACAATTAATATAGTCATCGTTTTACTTGTTATGCTTTACAATTACAGAATATTCATGCAAATCTAAAATAATACTACCCGATGTTTTTTTTATTATTATTAAAAAAAAAAGAAGACTGTAATACTTTACCATAATGTAGTTTGCTTGGATTCGTCTGTTTTTTTTACAGTAATTTGTTATTAAAACTGGTATGTTTTATTAATTGAGAAATTACATAATTATTATAAAATACATAGGCCTATTAATTCATCATTCTTAAGAGTTTGCAGACAATACGTCACACTGTGTTGCACGCTGTGATAATAAAAACTAATTTACAAATCATGTAATTCTTTAATAACTGCACCACTACTAGCATGGTAAGGGAAAATTTCGCATTATGTTACAATTATACAATTCGTATCAAATCAGTAGTACGGTGTTACATCTAAGGACAACATTCTTTAAAAAAAAACAAGTTTCAGAAAGGATTTAGCAATAGACAATACATATGTCTCTACGGCACCTTATTCATGTGTGGAGCCGTGAAATGTGCAAAAAGTCACATTTGTGGAAACAACCACATTTGTGCAAACATTTTACCTTCAAATGTGCAATCAACCATATTTGTGCAAACATTTTACCTTCAAATGTGTAAATCTGTAAAAATTCATAACCCGCAAATGTGCAAACATCACGCCGTTAAATGTGCAAAAGGTATTCTAAAAATGTGCAAAGAATTTCTTCAACCAAACTCCTATTCCATTTTATATTTTTGGTTCGTAGGTCTTTCAGAGTAGAAATAACAATGGGAAAAAGAGTATAATAAATTGAAAATGTTCAATATATAAAAAACGAATTATACTGTTGTATTTTATTATAATCAAAGGCTCTAAACCGCCTCGGCTAAACTCAAGTCGGCCCCAAGTCAACTCGCCCTCAAGTCAACTCGGCCTCAAGTCAACTCGGCCTCAAGTTAACTCGGCCTCAAGTCAATTCGGCCAAAAACTAATCGGTCAAGATCGGTCTGATTAAAAATAGTGCAATGTATTTTAGTATTTGATAAAACCAAAGTTAAAATAAACCTGTTACGCATAAATATAAAAGTAATTCAAGTAATTATGCATTAAAAGAATAAATGTTATTAAAATTGCGCAATTTCAAAATAAACAAGCTTGTGCAGATTCAAATTGCGAAATCTTTGCGCTATTTTGAATCGTGCATATAACATTCACATTCATACTAATATTCATCCCTATAACATGCGTACTTCGTTTTTATTATTTTTCTTCTGTTCATTAGACTGATTTTGTCCCATTTATTTGCACTTTTTGCGTTTCATACAGTAGTGAGGCCGAGTTGACTTGAGGGCGAGTTGATTTGAGGGCGAGTTGTTTTGGGGTCGACTTGAATTTGGCTGATACGGGTTAAAGTCTTTGATCATAATAAAATACAAAAGTATAATTAGTTATTATGATATTGAACATTTTAGATTTATTAGACAAATTCCTATTGCATTTTATATTTTTGGTTCGTAGGTCTTTCAGAGTAGAAATAACAATAGGAAAAAGAGTATAATAAATTTAAAATGTTCAATATTATAAAAACTAATTATACTGTCGTATTTTATTATAATCAAAGGCTCTAATCCGCCTCGGCTAAATTCAACTCGCCCTCAAATCAACTCGGCCTCAAGTCAACTCGGCCTCACGTCAACTACAGTAGGCCATGTTAAAGTATGAAACGGAAAAAGTGCAAATAAATGGGTCAAAATCATTAAGAAAAATAATAAAAACGAAGTACGCATGTATAGGGATGAATATTAGTATGAATGTGAATGTTATATGCATGATTCAAAATAGCGCAAAGATTTCGCAATTTGAATCTGCACAAGCTTGTTTATTTTGAAATTGCGCAATGTTAATAACATTTTATTCCTTTAAAGATATATTGTCCCCCTAAAAAACTTTTTTTTTAAATTTTTTAGTTGAATATGTTATTTTAATGTTACATAATAGTTATTCACTCTCACAAAAAATTGGGTCTTAAAAAAATTTATTTACCTGAGAAAAATGTAATTTAAAGCAAACAATTGTCAAATTGTCTGGAAGACAATGAGTTTTTGGCTAATTTAACTGTTTATTTTGTCTTTTTATAGGTGAAATAATTTTTTCCCCCGTTTTTTTTCTTATGGAAGTGAACAACTTCATTAAAACTGCAAAATGGCCTATTCAAAGTCCGATTTTAAAAATCTTAATGTTTCATGATTTTGGGGGACAATACATCTTTAATGCGTTACCCTCTTCATAAAAAACAGTTTCTCCTCCTACCTCTACACACTGCATTCATCTCAAATATGTTGGACCAGCCAAGTTTTAACTGACATTCTGAAACTGTACATTTTTTCAGAAAGTATTAAGCAATTTAATAGACAATACATATGTCTATACGGCACGGGCCTATCCGGCCATGTATACACGGTATAATGTTTGCCTCAAAAAATTGTACAGGCACATTACAGAATTAGGGAGGTTAAAGCTAAGACCTCCATTCCAAGCCGAAGTAACGTCTAACATACACCTGATTCTTGGTATTGTATCTCGATTTCTCTAGTATCATAGGAACATTCGGTAAACACAGCATCACATGTATCACCTGCTATCATAGACCATAACCTAATTCATAAGCTAATGATACAGGTACCACATGTGATACACATGAGGCTCTGTATTTCCAAATTCTCCTATATACTGGAGAAATATGGTCATGTAGAAACTAAGAACCGGGTAACATAAGAGGCATTTCAGATGCATGACGTTAAGTGTGCGTTCACATGTTCAAGTTTCTCTATGTTGTTGTCTACACTAGAAGGAATGATCGACATTTTTTGATTCACATAAAATCTGCTGCAATAGTGTTTACAGTAATAAGCTTATTGAGCACGCGGAACAAATGTTATATATCTCTTATGAAATCGTCATCGGTCATGAGATGCATCTGTTACGTAGGCCCTACACGTATATCGTTATCCGGGCCCTCCGTATTTAGGTGAACTTAGGACGTATCAATTGCATCGGTACAAATGTGAGAATCAGCATCCTTATAATTATCAAAAATTGAATATGCCATAATTCATAATTTTTTTATATAAAATTAATTACATTTCATTTCTTTTTGTACATTCGTCGTTTTGTTCCGCATAAAATTGTATCGGTTGAAAAATGTGTTGTCATTCAACCGGGGGCTCAGCTGTGTAGTGCTTTGAATCTTGTTTATTTTCAGGCACAGTTTGACCCTTAGCCTAATAATAATTATTGTATTTATACATTAATACTTCTAAAGTATAATGTACAATACCTTCAAGCGTAATATCTTTCATTTTGCTCTTCTATGAAGAAATAATCCCACAATGAAAAAAAAATTAGCAGAATTCATGCATCATCGTCATTTAATAATATGGTAATAAGGGCCAAAGTAACATCAACAAGTATTATTATATCCTTGTGTATACATTTTAATGACTGTACTGTTGGAATGGCACGTCCAATCGGCTACAGAAGCTCTTTGGTTTCTTTTAGCACAATACAGCTATCTGTTTTTTCAAGAATAATACAAAAAATAATTCTTCATCGTAATGTACGTACCTGGGAACTGTAATAATTATTATTTAACGCATTGTTCACGGTTTTCAGGTACATCCTTTGGTACTGAGTATACTTATTTAGTTTTTTACGGTTTTCAAGAGTTTATCCAGTAATCAAATAACTACAATATCAGCAAATGTGTTTGATGGTTTGACATCATTGACAATAATTTGAGTGCTTTCTATTGTTTATCATACTTTTGAAAATAGTATATTTTCGTTTTAATATAACATTTATTTGTATATTATTTCATTTGTAGGCTAATCCTTTGCAATACTGGATGTTTTTTATTATGATTGATGTATCCGTTATTCTAACATAGGCTCCTGTAGTTGTAGTGTGTGTATTAATGTTTTGATTCGTTAGTTTTACAGTAAATTATTATTATCACTTAAATGTTATTAAATGAAAAATAATGTAATTATGAGAGGACTCTGTTAGTTATCCCCCGTACGGTGGAATAGCACCGGTTCTTTATTCGCACGTGCAACAAATCGGACCTAATTTGGATTGTAGGTCTACGTACATTATTCACGTTATCCGTCCGTAAGATTAACTTAAGTTGACATGTGAACATAGCATTTTCCAGAGTTTATCCATTTATCTGATTTTCAAGTTTTATAAATAAAGAGACCACAATCAAACAACTGGTCTCTTGATTTCTTCCCTCACATTGTATGGTTCAGTAATAGCTTGCTTGTGAGGTGATATCTATTTCTACATTTTATAATTTCCCCTCTCTCAGATTTGCACCTCATAATTAGCCTGCCTTTGACAATTATTCGTGTGTCAGAGAAAGTCTAAATCGGCCACTGAAATGAAGAAAAAAATTACATAACTGTACTATGAAATATAGCAGAAAAACTAGATTGTTATTCTAGTTATTGTATTGTTATATAGTAGTTTTACAATACCTCTTGGAAATGTGTGTATATTGATTTATTTGCAGGTATTTAGATGATAACGCTATAACTACCATAGAGCAAGGTGCATTTTCTGCGTTTGCTTCTGAGATAATACCTAACTGTGTAACAATTTAATAATCTACATGCAGTTGTTTGTATGCTCTGAACAATTTATCGGTCTACCAAATTCTATTTTACATACAACACACTACGTAGGCCTTTTGTGGTCATAGTCTGTAAAATGTTAAAACGTTTTAATAGAAATACACGTATTCGTAAGGCCACTGGCATTGAACACCCGATTTCTCGTACGGTTGGACGTTGATAGAAAATAAACAACCCCAACAGTTTCTCCTCCTACATCTACACACTGCATTCATCTCAAATATATTGGACCAACCAAGTTTAAACTGACATTCTGAAACTGTACATTTTTTCAGAAAGGATTAAGCAATTAGACAATACATATGTCTATACGGCACTCTATCTGTGTATACACGGTATAATGTTTGCCTCAAAAAATTGTACAGGCACATTACAGAATTAAGGAGGTTAATGCTAAGACCTCCATTCCAAGCCGAAGTAGCGTCTAACATACACCTAATTCTTGGTATTGTATCTCGATGTCTATAGTATCATAGGAACATTCGGTAATACAATATCACATGTTTCACATGTATCACCTACTATCATATACCATAACCTAATTCATAAGCTAATGATAGAGGCATGTGATGTCATGATGTTCTGTATTACCAAGTTGTCAGAAAAACAACGTCAACAGTCTCTCCTCCTACCTCTACACACTGTATTCATTTAAAATACGTTAGACCAGCTTAGTTTAAAATGACATTCTGCCGTATGAAACACAGACAGTGTCACAAAAACGACGTTTCTAATACCCCTTTCACACCAAAACACCGGGGCGTCAACTCCGTAGTGTCTCCGGAGTTTTGCTTATTTGGTGTGAAAGGGTTATATAACATTGTTATGAGGTCATTCAATCTTAATTAGGGTGAACCTAGAACAAATTGCAACTTAAGTGTTTGTTTAGTTTGTCTGGCTGAAATTGTCCAAATGAATATCAAATAAAGATAACCAAAAGGAAACTAATATTAGCATAATTAAATTACAGTATATGACGTCATACGTCATAAACATTACGAATGCTTTTTCGATCTCCAATCAAACAAAATAAGACTACGAAAACGTCGTTATGAGAGGCATCTGTTATCTATGTTGATGTATTAATACTGTATGTAAACAATGATAATATAAGGGCCGAAGTAATATCAACAAGTACTATTATTTTCTAACTAGTATTATACAATTACTATTGCACTGGCACTCCTAATCGGCGACAAAAGCATTTTGGCTTCTTTTGGCACAATGCAGTAGCTATTTTTTGTTTTTAGAAAGTAATAACATTATAATAACATAATATGGTTGTTTACTGTACCTTGAAACTATACATATCATTATTATTGCTTTTTCACGGTTTTCAGGGATTTGGGCAGTAATAAAATAACAACATTACCAGCAAATTTGTTTGATGGTTTGACATCATTGACAGAACTGTGAGTACTTTCTCTTGTTTATCATACTTTTGAAAATAGTATATTTTCGTTGTAAGATAACCACAATTATTATAGTCATCGTTTTACTTGTTATGCTTTACAATTACAGAATATTTATCCAAATCTAAAATAATATTCCCAGTGTTTTTTGTAGTTTTTTTATTATTATTATCATAATAATGATAAAAGAAAACTGTAAACTATACATATCATTATTATTGCTTTTTCACGGTTTTCAGGGATTTGAGCAGTAATAAAATAACAACATTACCAGCAAATCTGTTTGATGGTTTGACATCATTGACAGAACTGTGAGTACTTTCTCTTGTTTATCATACTTTTGAAAATAGTATATTTTCGTTGTAAGATAACCACAATTATTATAGTCATCGTTTTACTTGTTATGCTTTACAATTACAGAATATTTATCCAAATCTAAAATAATATTCCCAGTGTTTTTTGTAGTTTTTTTATTATTATTATTATAATAATGATAAAAGAAAACTGTAATTTTTTTACCACAATGCAGTGCTTGGATTCGTCTGTTTTATTACAGTAATTTTTTTATAACTGGTATGTTTTATTAAATGAGAAATTACATAATTATTATAAAATACATATTAATTCATAAGACTTTGCAGACAATATGTCACTCTGTGTTGCACGCTGTGATAATCAAAACTAATTTACAAATCATGTAATTATTTAAAAACTGCACCACTACTAGCATGGTAAGGAACATTTCGCATTATGTTACTATTATACAATTCGTATCAAATCAGTAGTACATCTATGGACAACATTCTTCAGAAAAAACCCAATTTCAGAAAGGATTTAGCAATTAGACAATATATATGTCTCTACGGCACCTTATCCATGTGTACAAGTTATAATTTTGGCCTCACAAAATTGTACAGTCACATTTCAGAAGGTGGTTAAAGCTAAGACCTCCATTTCAAGCCGAAGTAACGTCTAACATACACCTGATTCTTGGTATTGTATCTCGATTTCTGTAGCATCGTAGGAAAATTCGGTAATACAGCATTATTCACATGTTTCATATGTATCACCAACTATCATAGATCATAACCTAATTCATAAGCTAATGATACAGACACCACATATGATATGAGGTTCTGTATTACCAAATTGTGCTATATACTGGGTAAATAATTGTCGTATGTGAAGACTGAGAACTGGGTAACATAACAGGCATTTCAGATGCATGACGTTAAGTTTGCGTTCACATGTACAAGTTTCTCTATGTGGTTGTCCACACGAGAAGGAATGCTCGACATTGTTTCGATTACGTAAAATATTCTGCAATAGTGTTGAAAGTAATAAGTTGAGCAGCACGCGGAACAAATGTTATAATATATCTCGTACGTATGAAATCGTCATCATGAGATGCATCTGTTACGTAGACCCTACACGTATATCGTTATCCCTCCGTATTTCGGTGAACTTAGGACTTATCAGTTGCATCGGCACAAATGAGAGAATCATCATCCTTATAATTATCGAAAATTTAATATGCCATTATTCATAAATTGTTTGTCTAAAATGAATTACATTTAATTTATTTTTGTATATTCTTCATTTTGTTCCGCATAAAATTGTATCGGGTGAACAATGTGTTCAACCAGGGGGCTCAGCTGTGCTGTGCTTTGAATCTTGTTTATTTTCAGGCACAGTTTGACCCTAAGCCTAATACTAATTATTGTATTTATACATTAATACTTCTAAAGTATAATGTACAATACCTTCAAGCGTAATATCTTTCATTTTGCTCTTCTATGAAGAAATAATCCCACAATGAAAAAAAAATTAGCAGAATTCATGCATCATCGTCATTTAATAATATATGGTAATAAGGGCCAAAGTAACATCAACAAGTATTATTATATCCTTGTGTATACATTTTAATGACTGTACTGTTGGAATGGCACGTCCAATCGGCTACAGAAGCTCTTTGGTTTCTTTTAGCACAATACAGCTATCTGTTTTTTCAAGAATAATATAAAAATTAATTCTTGATCGTAATGTACGTACCTGGGAACTGTAATAATTATTATTTAACGCATTGTTCACGGTTTCAGGTACATCCTTTGGTACTGAGTATACTTATTTATTTTTTTACGGTTTTCAAGAGTTTATCCAGTAATCAAATAACTACAATATCAGCAAATGTGTTTGATGGTTTGACATCATTGACAATACTTTGAGGGTTTACTTTGTTTATCATACTTTTGTAAATAGTATATTTTCGTTGTAATATAACATTTATTTTTATATTATTTCATTTGTAGGCTAATCCTTTGCAATACTGGGTTGTTTTATTATGATTGATGTTTTTCCGTTATTCTAACATAGCCTTCTGTAGTTGTATTGTGTGTATTGATGCTTGGATTCGTTAGTTTTACAGTAAATTATTATTATCACTTAAATATTATTAAATGAAAAATAATGTAATTATGAGATGAGTCGGTTATTTATACCCCGTACGGTGGAATAGCACTGGTTCTTTATTCGCACGCGCAACAAATCGGACCTAATTTGGATTGTAGGTCTACGTACATTATTCACGTTATCCGTCCGTAAGATTAACTTAAGTTAAAATGTGAACATAGCATTTTCCAGAGTTTAGCCATTTTTCTGATTTTCAAGTTTTATAAATAAAGAGACCACAATCAAACAACTGGTCTCTTGATTTCTTCCCTCACATTGTATGGTTCAGTAATAGCTTGCTTGTGAGGTGATATCTATTTCTACATTTTATAATTTCCCCTCTCTCAGATTTGCACCTCATAATTAGCCTGCCTTTGACAATTATTCGTGTGTCAGAGAAAGTCTAAATTGGCCACTGAAATGAAGAAAAAAATTACATAACTGTACTATGAAATATTGATTGTTATTCTAGTTATTGTATTAGTTATATAGTAGTATTATACTCTCTTTGTGTATATTGATTTATTTGCAGGTATTTAGAGAATAACGCTATAACTACCATAGAGCAAGGTGCATTTTCTGCGTTTGCTTCTGAGATAATACTTAACTGTATAACAATTTAATAATCTACATGCAGTTGTTTGTATGCTCTGAACAATTCATCGGAATACCAAATTCTATTTTACATACAACACACTACGTAGGCCTTTTGTAGACATAGTCTGTAAAATGTTAAAACGTTTTAATAGAAATACACGTATTCATAAGGCCACTGGCGTTGGACACCCGATTCTTGTACGGTTGGACGTTTATAGAAAATAAGCAACCCCAACAGTTTCTCCTCCTAACTCTACACACTGCATTCATCTCAAATATGTTGGACCAGCAAAGTTAAAACTGACATTCTGAAACTGTACATTTTTTCAGAATGGATTAAGCAATTATATGTCTATACGGCACCCTTTCCATGTATACACGGTATAATGTTTGCCTCAAAAAAGTGTACAGGCACATTACAGAATTAAGTTGGTTAAAGCTAAGACCTCCATTCCAAGCCGAAGTAACATCTAACATACACCTGATTATTGGTATTGTATCTCGATTTCTATAGTATCAAGGAACATTCGATAATACAACATCACATGTTTCACATGTATCATCTACTATCATATACCATAACCTAATTTATAAGCTAATGATAGAGGCATGAGATGTCATGATGTTTTGTATTACCAAGTTGTCAGATAAACAACGTCAACAGTTTCTCCTCCTACCTCTACACACTGTATTCATTTAAAATACGTTAGACCAGCTTAGTTTAAAATGACATTCTGCCGTATGAAACACAGACAACGACGTTTCTAATACCCCTTTCACACCAAAACACCGTGGCTTCAACTCCGGAGTGTCTCCGGAGTTTTGCTTATTTGGTGTGAAAGGGGTATAAAACATAGTTATGAGGTAATTCAATCTTAATCCAGTAAAAAATAAGTCAAAATTATGGTGAACCTAGAACAAATTGCAACTTAAGTGTTTGTTTAGTTTGACTGGCTGAAATTGTCCTAATGAACATCAACTAAAGTTAACCAAAAGGAAACTAATATTAGCATAATTAAATTACAGTATATGACGTCATACGTTATAAACATTACGAATGGTTTTCGATCGCCAATCAAGCAAAATAAGAATACGAAAACGTCGTTATGAGAGACATCTGTTACCTATGTTGATTCTGCTGGTTCTTTTGATAGTTAATAACCGACACCAATATAAACTTACCTTTCATATGGTAGAGCCCGTACTGATACTTTTAAATACTCAGGTATAGTACGGTTTCCCAAACTGTGTTACGATCAGAAATAATCTTATTGGAGAGTCGATTTTTTAAGTTTAAACACAGTTTAAAGTAACATTTTATAGATTTGTAACTTTTCATATTTTATAAACAAAAGTTATGCAAATGTACATGATTTTTAGATTGTACTTTACTCTGAATTTTTAACTTTTATAGGCCTAAAATCAGAATGTTCTGATAGCAACTGTATTTTTATATTGTAACACTTTAATTAGCATGTTATAAGTAGCATATTTTTTCTATGTATTTTTTTATATTTATTGTTATAATTTCGGTTTTATTTTATCGTTCTAGTTGACAGGGGCTGGTCAAGCGCATCACAAGATGACAGTTTTATTACTTTTGCTTTTCCGCTACTCCCCTGTTATACTCTATGCCTATGTTTTTTTTTTTTTGTTATGTAGGAAGATCGAAAATAAAATAAATAAATAAATATACAGTAGTGTGGTACGTAGGCCCTACACGTATATAGCCTTATCCATTCGTAGTTAGGAAAACTTATGACGTAATAATTTCATTGTCACAAATCAAATACTGCTATTTTCTTCCTCTATAATATAGCGTTATCCCTCCGTTACTACAGTAGTGGTAAGATGGGCTTAGGACGTATCAATTCCATTGGCACGAATGAGAACATTTTATGAGAACTCATCCTTACTGTTACTGTAACCGTCTTCTTCTACAGATACATGTACATCATTGACGAATACATATTATCCGTTTACTTCACTGATGATCGAGATCCACATTTACACCATGCTATACACTTTAATTTTTATTTCAACTTTTTTGATTTCTATAACATTGAGATTTAATTATTTAATTATAATTATCGAAAGATGTTGTTATTCATAAATCTGAGGTATATTAATTGCTTTTCATTTGTCATTTTGTCACTATTCGTCAGATTTTATTTTAGGTCAAAGTCGTTTGTTCCGCAGAAAATTGTATTAGGGTTTACTATGTTGTCATTCAACCAGATTTTACTACTAACACTGGCATTATACTTTTAGGCCTTTTGTGTCACAATATAGCTATTTGATGTTGTCGTTGTTGTTTCGAAATTAATACAAATAAATAATCCTTAATCATACTGTTCTTTGGTAGGCATACTATACATATCAATATTTGATTCTTTTTTAACGGTTTTCAGGTACTTGTACGATAACCAAATAACTACAATATTAGCAAATGTGTTTGATGGTTTGACATCATTGACAGAACTGTGAGTGCTTTCTCTTGTTTATCATACACTTGAAAATAGTATATTTTCGTTGTAATATACATTTATTTTTATTTCAACTTTTTTGATTTCTATAATATTGAGATTTAATTATTCAATTATAATTATCGAAAATTGATGTTCTTATTCATAAATCTGAGGTATATTAACTGCTTTTCATTTGTCATTTTGTTACTATTCGTCAGTCGTTTGTTCCGCAGAAAATTGTATTAGGGTTTACTATGTTGTCATTCAACCAGATGTTACTACTAACACTGGCTGTATACCTTTACTCTTTAATTCATTTACTGTAGAACCACCGGCAGACGTGTGAAATTATGCCATAATGAAAAATTAAATAGCAGAATACATGGATCATCATCATTTAATAAAATGTGTGTTTGTAATAGGGCTATTGTCGGTTGTATTGTATTGTAGATGTTGATCCATATCCACGAATGATATTATTATTGATATTGTAATTACATTGAGTAAAAGCAGTTAATGAAAAATAGTTGTAAAATGTAAATAATGATAATATAAGAGCCGAAGTAATAACAACAAGTACTATTATTTTCTAACTAGTATTATACATTTACTATTGCACTGGCACTCCTAATTGGCGACAAAAGCATTTTGGCTTCTTTTGTCACAATGTAGTAGCTATTTTTTGTTGTTTTTAGAAAAGTAATAACATTATAATAACATAATATGGTTGTTTACTGTACCTTGAAACTATACATATCATTATTATTGCTTTTTCACGGTTTTCAGGGATTTGGGCTTAAATCAAATAACAACATTACCAGCAAATGTGTTTGATGGTTTGACATCATTGACAGGACTGTGAGTACTTTCTCTTGTTTATCATACTTTTGAAACTAGTATATTTTCGTTGTAAGATAACCACAATTATTATAGTCATCGTTTTACTTGTTATGCTTTACAATTACAGAATATTCATGCAAATCTAAAATAATAATACCTGATGTTTTTTGTTGTTTTTTTATTATTATTATTATCATAATAATGATAAAAGAAGACTGTAATATTTTGCCATAATGTATTTTGCTTGGATTCGTCTGTTTTTTTACAGTATTTTTTGTTATTATAACTGGTATGTTTTATTAATTGAGAAATTACATAATTATTATAAAATACATAGGCCTATTAATTCATCATTCTTAAGAGTTTGCAGACAATACGTCACATTGTGTTGCACGCTGTGATAATAAAAACTAATTTACAAATCATGTAATTATTTAATAACTGCACCACTACTAGCATGGTAAGGAACATTTCGCATTATGTTACAATTATACAATTACGTATCAAATCAGTAGTACATCTATGGACAACATGTGAGCACAGAATATTTTAACGAAGATAACTTAATTTCTTCACTTGAACATTCTAATTTATCATCAAACTTTTCTATATTTGGACTAAACTGTCGTAGTATTGTTAATAAGTTTGACTTAATCTCAAACTATTTAGACTCACTCGTACATGCCTTCTCCGTCATTGCCTTCAGTGAAACCTGGTTAACCGAAAAAGATAATATTAATCTATACCAGTTACCAGGCTACAGTTTGATTCACAATGATAGGAAGGATAAGAGAGGTGGTGGGGTAGCGTTCTATGTTACCAACAAACTAACATATATTATTAGAAATGATCTGTCATCTTGTATGACTGAAGCAGAGACTATTTTTATTGAGATTGAGTTAGAATCAGGAAATAATGTTATTTGTGGTATAGTTTATAGACCACCCTCACGTTCCTTGCAAAAGTTTGATGATGAATTAACATGTGTAATGCAAATGATTAATCTAGAAAAAAAGAAAGCTTACCTTGTGGGAGACTATAACATAAACTTACTCCAACAATCTACCGACAACACTATCCAATCACACTTAGACACAATATTTTCTCAGTCATTTCAGCCAATCATAAAAAGTCCTACTAGAATATCCGATAATTGTGCTTCAATAATTGATAACATTTATTGCAACATCGATTCTTTTACTACGTCCCTTAAAAGTGGAATACTAATTACTGATATTTCTGATCACTTCCCAATATTCTGTGTAGATACTTTGGAAAAACATAATAAGCAATATCCTCGATTTGTATATAAACGACAATACTCTCCTCAACAAACGGAGTATTTTTTACAAGAATTACAAAGCAATCAGTGGAATGATGTGCTACCCTCAAATAATGCGAATGTTGCTTATCAAAATTTTACAAACACTTTAAATAAAGCAATTGATAATTGTTTCCCTTTAAAACGAATTAGAAATAAGGCGAACAAATTAAAATCTCCTTGGATCACAGCTGAATTTGCCAGAGCTATCTCTCAGAAACATAAATTATATAAAAAGTACAAACAAAATAACACCACTACTAATAAAAGTACGTACATACATTTTAGAAACAAGTTAACCACTACTATTAGAAATCGGAAAAAAGAATATTATATGGTCCAGTTTGAACAAAATAAACAAGATATTAAAAAAACGTGGACAATCCTAAATGATATAATGGGTAGGAAAAAGACTACCAATTTGCCTACAAAAATACAATTGGGTACTGAGACTTTCTCTGATAATGATGAGAAAGCTGATGCATTCAACTCTTTTTTTTATTAATATTGGAGAAAAACTAAATAATAAATTTAGACATGAATGTCAAAATGATCAAATCACCCACAGAACTTTCTGAAAGGGAAATTTTACCTCTTCAATGTTTTTTAAACCTGTTACTGAACATGAACTTAACCACTATATTAAAAACACAAAGAATACTTCTCCTGGCCATGATGGTATAAGTGCCCAACTCATAAAATCTGCTTCCCCGTTTATTTTAAAACCTTTATTGCATATTATTAATACGTCATTATCATCGGGCTGTGTCCCGGCTGATATAAAAATTGCTAAAGTTATCCCGATATTTAAGAATGGTGACATCTCAGATATAAATAATTATCGGCCTATCTCCATATTACCCTTTTTTTCCAAAATATTTGAGAGGATTGTGTATGATCAAACGATTTGTTACCTCTCAAAATATAACGTACTGAGTAAAACACAATATGAGTTTAGACAACACCATTCAACTAGTCATGCTTTAATACAATCGATTGAAAAAATCACAAACGCTATTGAGAATAAAGAGTTCACACTAGGAGTTTTCCTTGATTTATCAAAAGCGTTTGATACAATCGATCATGATATATTATTAGATAAATTAAGATCTTATGGTATAAGAGGAGTTCCGCTAAACTGGTTCTCAAACTATCTTAAAAAAAGACTACAATACACATTTATTGTTAATACTGCATCTAGTAAAATGACAGTAAACACTGGAGTTCCTCAGGGATCCATATTGGGTCCATTATTATTTCTTATATTCATTAATGATATTAGTCTAGCATGTAACCATGTAGACATGATTATGTATGCAGATGACACAAATGTGTTTTATAGTCACAATGATGTTAGTCAAGCTTTTGATACAATGAACCAGGAGTTATCTATACTTTCGGACTGGTTTATTGCTAACAAATTAACGCTAAATGTAAACAAATCAAAATATGTTATATTTAGGGCTAGAAATAAGTCAGCTGACACTACCTCACTAGAATTGAAGATGGGAAATGAATGTATTGTAAAAGCTACTGAAGTTAAATTTCTAGGCTTATTTCTGGATGAAACTTTATCGTTTAATTTTCATGTAAATGAGGTAGCAAACAGTATTTCTAGAATAATTGGTGTCTTAAACAAAGTGAAGTCTATGTTATCAAGTAAATTCTTGTTAACGGTATACAATGCACTTATATTACCTAGAATAACGTATGCTATCACAGTATGGGGTGCTACTTCTGCTACAAATTTAAACCGTATACATATTCTCCAGAAAAAAGCACTTAGAAATATTTGTCATGTTCATTTTATGCATCCTTCTCATCCACTTTTTATTTCGACCCAAACATTAAATATGTTTGACCTTTATACGAAACACACTGCTATATTTATGTATCAATATAAACATAATCTATTACCTGAATCATTTAATAACTTATTTAGTACATCTGCCTCATTCCATAATTACTTAACTAGAAACAGGTCAAACTACTGTCCACAACTAAAACGCACCAAAGTCGGACAGCAATGTATTTCCTACCAAGGAACACATATTTGGAATAATTTAACAGACTATATAAAACAATCCCCCACTTTAAGTTTGTTTAAACAGAGATTAAAGCAATATTATGACAATAGAAATATTTAAGTTAAGTAAATCACATTATGTTATTTTGGTTTGTTCTTTTTTTGTTTGTACTGATTGTTTGATCTTTTTGTTAGGGTTACATGCTTAAAGCACTTGTGCTTATTTTGTATCCCATTCCATTATCTTATTATTTGTATTGTATTTGTATATGTTTTTATTTGGATTATGGAATAAAAATGTCGATGAATTGACATGTAAAAAAAAAAAAAAAAAACATTCTTTAAAAAACAAGGCCAACAGCCATTAAGTCGCGTGCTACAATGCATAGTGATACCGGACCGACAGACAGACCGACAGACCGACAGACAGACCGACAGACAGACCGACAGACAGACAGACAGACAGACCGACCGACATAGTGAACTATAGAGTCGCGTCCACGCGACTAAAAACAAGTTTCAGACAAGATTTAGCAATAGACAATACATATGTCTCTACGGCACCTTATCCATCTTGTGTACAAAACAAAATTGTAGAGTCACATTTCAGAAGTTGGTTAAGACCTTGTGGAGCCGTGAAATGTGCAAAAAGTTAAAGCGATCAGTTTTGACGTTAAATGTGCAAAAGGTATTCTACAAATGTGCAAATCATTTCTTCAGTCAAATTCCTATTACATTTTATATTTTTAGTTCGTAGGTCTTTCAGAGTAGAAATAACAATAGGAAAAAGAGTATAATAAATTTAAAATGTTCAATATTTTAAAAACTAATTATACTGTTGTATTTTATTATAATCAAAGGCTCTAAACCGCCTCGGCTAAATTCAACTCGCCCTCAAATCAACTCGGCCTCAAGTCAACTCGGCCTCACGTCAACTACAGTAGGCCATGTTAAAGTATGAAACGGAAAAAGTGCAAATAAATGGGACAAAATCATTCTAATGAACAGAAGAAAAATAATTAAAACGAAGGACGCATGTATAGGGATGAATATTAGTATGAATGTGAATGTTATATGCACGATTCAAAATAGCACAAAGATTTCGCAATTTGAATCTGCACAAGCTTGTTTATTTTGAAATTGCGCAATTTTAATAACATTTTATTCTTTTAATGCGTTACCCTCTTCATAAAAAAACATCATTTCAATATAACATAAGATTTAGTGGACCTAAACTATGGAATAAACTACCTTCAAATATTAAAGATGCTGTATCTAAGAAAAATATATATCACATCCAAGTATTAATTTTTATTATATTACATTTTATGATAATAATTATAATAATGAGTAACAAGAAGACGAACAGTTCTTAACTTATACCAAAATTATTTTTTTTAGTTATTTTCTTATTTAGTTTAACCCATGTTATGTAAATTTATATTTTGTTATTTCTTTAGGCCTATTTTATTTTTTATTTTCTTTTTCTGTGTAGTTTAAATCTCATCTTTGTTTAGGCATGTCTGTCACAAGCTTTTTGCTTTTTTTGAACATGCCTTCTTCAATTAAATTACCTTTTTTTACACCATTTTGTATACTGTTTTAATTTGAAGAAAATAAATGTTACTTTGAATTGAATTGAATTGACTTTATTTTATATTATTTTTATATTTATGCGTAACAAGTTTATTTTAACTTTGGTTTTATCAAATATTAAGATACATTGCACTATTTTTAAATTTTAATCGAGTATTTGGATTCAATTTGCGCAAGGAATTCCACCCAATTTTCAATTGCATAAATTGTTCAAACCTCGCATAACAAAAACAAATGTTACATAAAATGTAGAAAATCTAATGGACACAGTACATTGTATCTTGTACATTTCCAATAAGAGGACTTTTATTACGAACTTTTCTTCAGTAAGTGTCTAAAATCGTGTTCCGGTACTTTGGTGTGATAGAGACTAAAAATTCCTTATTAAAAAATACAAATTCTTGACTTATATCATAATCAACATTATTGTAAGAATAATTAATTACATAAACCAAAGATAATAACATTGATATTGTTAATTAAAAAATATATATACTTCAGGCAACCCCCGATCGTACATCTTCAATTTTATGTTCGCCGTGTATACTTGAAAACAGGACTTTTGTTCATGAAATTTTGTAAAAAATTTGTTAATCATGATGTCATGCGATTTTATTCTTCAAAATACATCATACATACATTAAATCGCAAACTTTAAAGTTTTTATTCAGAAAAAAGCTTGTCCCACAGTTTTATGTCATATACCGTCACATAATTTAAATGTGCCGTCTACAGTTTAATGAATGGCAGGGAAAAATTGATTGTGCGTTGTAAACATGCGAAGACATGGAAATAAATCTAACCGCAAATTATTTTCAATAAAAGAGCTAAAAAAAGCTAATAAAACAAGGTTTTATAAAAATTACAGTTGCGTACCTTTTGAATGTCATATCCGAACGGTATAGAACTCATTAAATAATTATAATTTCTGGGGTTTTTTTCAACTGGAAGTACAATTTATTCATGTATCTAGCAGTATGCACTCCGTCTCCGCTGTCAGACATGCGTGATGTGTGACAGGGTGATCCTGTCCTGTCCTATACTAAATACATCATCTCCGTCAAATTTCCCATTGTTTCTTTGTGACGGAGATGTGACGGAGTTGACGGTCAGTGACGGATTTGACTTTTTGCTATTGCCAGGGGCTTTTTTGTTGTAAATTTTGTTTTGTATATCTTTATCATGTTATTACATTGTATATCTATGTGAATATGGTCGAGTTGACGCACCTCAGTTGACGTGAGGCCGAGTTGACGCACCTCAGTTGACGTGAGGCCGAGTTGACTTGAGGGCGAGTTGACTTGGGGCCGACTTGAATTTAGCCGAGGCGGTTTGGAGACTTTGATTATAATAAAATACAACAGTTTAAGTTTTTATAATATTGAACATTTTAAATTTATTATAGGCCTACTCCTTTTCCTATTGTTATTTTTACTCTGAAAGACCTACAAACCAAAAATATAAAATGGAATAGGAGTTTGGTTGAAGAAATGCTTTGCAGATTTGTAGAATACCTTTTGCACATTTAACGTCAAAACTGATCGTTTTTACATTTAACGGCGAGATGTTTGCACATTTGCGGGTTATGGATTTTTACAGATTTGCACATTTGAAGGTAAAATGTTTGCACAAATGTGGTTGTTTGCACATTTTAAGCTAAAATGTTTGCACAAATGTGGTTGTTTGCACAAATGTGACTTTTTGCACATTTCACGACTCCACAGACCTCTATTCCATGCCGAGTAACGTCTAACATACATCTGATTCTTGGTATTGTATCTCGATTTCTCTAGTATCATACGGAAATTCGGTAATACAGCATCACATGTTTCACATGTATTACCTACTATCATATACCATAACCTAATTCATAAGCTAATGATACAGGCACCACATGTGATATACATGAGGCTCTGTATTACCAAATTGTCTTATATACTGGGGAAATAATTTTCATATGTGAAGACTGAGAACCCGGTAACATAACAGGCTTTTCAGATGCATGACGTTAAGTTTGCGTTCACATGTTCAAGTTTCTCTATGCGGTTGTCCACACGAGAAGGAATGCTCGACATTTTTTCGATTACGTAAAATATTCTGCAATAGTTTTTACAGTAATAAGCTTATTGAGCACGCGGAACAAATACACAATACAGCTATCTGTTTTTTCAAGAATAATACAACAAATAATTCTTGATCGTAATGTACATGAGAACTGTAATAATTATTATTTAACGCATTGTTCACGGTTTCAAGTACTATCCCTTGGTACTGTGTATACTTATTTATCGTATTTTTTACGGTTTTCAGGATTTTATACAGTAATCAAATAACTACAATACCAGCAAATGTGTTTGATGGTTTGACATCATTGACAATACTTTGAGTGCTTTCTATGGTTTATCATACTTTTGAAAATAGTATATTTTCGTTGTAATATAACATTTATTTTTATATTATTTCATTTGTAGGCTAATCCTTTGCAATACTGGATTTTTTTTTATTATGATTGATGTATCCGTTATTCTAACATAGGCTCCTGTAGTTGTAGTGTGTGTATTAATGTTTTGATTCGTTTTACAGAAAATTATTATTATCACTTAAATATTATTAAATGAAAAATAATGTAATTATGAGAGGACTCGGTTATTTATCCCCCGTACGGTGTAATAGCACTGGTTCTTTATTCGCACGTGCAACAAATCGGACCTAATTTGGATTGTAGGCCTACGTACATTATTCACGTTATCCGTCCGTAAGATTAACTTAAGTTGAAATGTGAACATACCATTTTCCAGAGTTTATCCATTTATCTGATTTTCAAGTTTTATAAATAAAGGGACCACAGTCAAATAATCTTGATTTCTTCCCTCACATTGTATGGTTCAGTAATAGCTTGCATGTGAGGTGATATCTGTTTCTACACTTTTTAATTTCCCCTCTCTCAGATATGCACCTCATAATGGCAAAATTAGCCTGCCTTTGACAATTATTCGTGTGTCAGAGAAAGTCTAAATCGGCCACTGAAATGAAAAAAAAAATTACATAACTGTACTATGAAATATAGCAGAAAAACTTCATTGTTATTCTAGTTATTGTATTGTTTTATAGTAGTTTTACAATACCTCTTGGAAATGTGTGTATATTGATTTATTTGCAGGTATTTAGATGATAACGCTATAACTACCATAGAGCAAGGTGCATTTTCTGCGTTTGCTTCTGAGTTAATACTTAACTGTGTGACAATTTAATAATCTACATGCAGTTATTTGTATGCTCTGAACAATTTATCGGTCTACCAAATTCTATTTTACATACAACACACTACGTAGGCCTTTTGTGGTCATAGTCTGTAACATGTTAAAACGTTTTAATAGAAATACACGTATTCGTAAGGCCACTGGCGTTGGACACCCGATTCTCGTACGGTTGGACGTTTATAGAAAATAAACAACCTCAACAGTTTCTCCTCCTACATCTACACACTGCATTCATCTCAAATATGTTGGACCAACCAAGTTTAAACTGACATTCTGATACTACATTTTTTCAGAAAGGATTAAGCAATTAGACAATACATATGTCTATACGGCACTCTATCCATGTATACACGGTATAATGTTTGCCTCAAAAAATTGTACAGGCACATTACAGAATTAAGGAGGTTAAAGATAAGACCTCCATTCCAAGCCGAAGTAACATTTAACATACACCTGACGTGTGAAATTATGCCATAATGAAAAATTAAATAGCAAGTACTTCTACTCTTTTTTACGCTTTCTTTCCCAATTTTTCTTTCCTTATGGTAGGATAATTTTTTTTCTCCAGATTTATAGGGGACGTGCGGAGGGTGCGCCCCCCTGTACAATGTATAATTTTTGCCTCACAAAATTGTACAGTCACAGAAGAAGGTTAAAGCTAAGACCTCCATTCCAAGCCGAAGTAACGTCTAATATACACCTGATTCTTGGTATTGTATCTCAATTTCTCTAGTATCATAGGAACATTCGGTAAATACAGCATCACATGTATCACCTGTTTTCATAGACCATAACCTAATTCATAAGCTAATGATACAGGCACCACATGTGATACACATGAGGCTCTGTATTTCCAAATTCTCCTATATACTGGAGAAATATGGTCATGTAGAAACTAAGAACCGGGTAACATAAGAGGCATTTCAGATGCATGACGTTAAGTGTGCGTTCACATGTTCAAGTTTCTCTATGTTGTTGTCTACACTAAAAGGAATGATCGACATTTTTTGATTCACATAAAATCTGCTGCAATAGTGTTTACAGTAATAAGCTTATTGAGCACGCGGAACAAATGTTATATATCTCTTATGAAATCGTCATCGGTCATGAGATGCATCTGTTAGGTAGGCCCTACACGTATATCGTTATCCGGGCCCTCCGTATTTAGGTGAACTTAGGACGTATCAATTGCATCGGCACAAATGAGAGAATCAACATCCTTATAATTATCGATAATTTAATATGCCATTATTCATAAATTGTTTGTATAAAATTAATTACATTTAATTTATTTTTGTATATTCTTCGTTTTGTTCCGCAGAAAATTGTATCGGGTGAACAATGTGTTGTCACTCAACCAGGGGGCTCAGCTGTGTAGTGCTTTGAATCTTGTTTATTTTCAGGCACAGTTTGACCCTTAGCCTAATAATAATTATTGTATTTATACATTAATACTTCTAAAGTATAATGTACAATACCTTCAAGCGTAATATCTTTCATTTTGCTCTTCTATGAAGAAATAATCCCATAATGAAAAAAAAATTAGCAGAATTCATGCATCATCGTCATTTAATAATATGGTAATAAGGGCCAAAGTAACATCAACAAGTATTATTATATCCTTGTGTATACATTTTAATGACTGTACTGTTGGAATGGCACGTCCAATCGGCTACAGAAGCTCTTTGGTTTCTTTTAGCACAATACCGCTATCTGTTTTTTCAAGAATAATATAAAAAATAATTCTTGATCGTAATGTACGTACCTGGGAACTGTAATAATTATTATTTAACGCATTGTTCACGGTTTCAGGTACATCCTTTGGTACTGAGTATACTTATTTCTTTTTTTACGGTTTTCAAGAGTTTATCCAGTAATCAAATAACTACAATATTAGCAAATGTGTTTGATGGTTTGACATCATTGACAATACTTTGAGGGTTTACTTGGTTTATCATACTTTTGAAAATAGTATATTTTCGTTGTAATATAACATTTATTTTTATATTATTTCATTTGTAGGCTAATCCTTTGCAATACTGGATTTTTTTTATTATGATTGATGTATCCGTTATTCTAACATAGGCTCCTGTAGTTGTAGTGTGTGTATTAATGTTTTGATTCGTTAGTTTTACAGTAAATTATTATTATCACTTAAATATTATTAAATGAAAAATAATGTAATTATGAGAGGACTCGGTTATTTATCCCTCCGTACGGTGGAATAGCACTGGTTCTTTATTCGCACGCGCAACAAATCAGACCTAATTTGGATTGTAGGCCTACGTACATTATTCACGTTATCCGTCCGTAAGATTAACTTAAGTTGAAATGTGAACATACCATTTTCCAGAGTTTAGCCATTTTTCTGATTTTCAAGTTTTATAAATAAAGAGACCACAGTCAAACCATTGGTGTCTTGATGTATTTCCTCACATTGTATGGTTGAGTAATAGCTTGCTTGTGAGGTGATATCTGTTTCTACACTTTATAATTTCCCTTCTCTCATATTTGCACCTCATAATTAGCCTGCTTTTGACAATTATTTGTGTGTCTGAGAGAAAGTCTAAATCGGCCACTGAAATGAAGAAAAAAATTACATAACTGTACTATAAAATATTGATTGTTATTCTAGTTATTGTATTGTTATATAGTAGTATTATAATACCTCTTGGAAATTTGTGTATATTGATTTATTTACAGGTATTTACATGATAACGCTATAACTACCATAGAGCAAGGTGCATTTTCTGCGTTTGCTTCTGAGTTAATACTTAACTGTGTAATAATTTAATAATCTACATGCAGTTGTTTGTATGCTCTGAACAATTCATCGGACTACCAAATTCTATTTTACATACAACACACTACGTATCGTAGACATAGTCTGTAAAATGTTAAAACTTTTTAATAGCTCGAAATACACGTATGCTTTAGGCCACTGGCGTTGGACACACGATTCTTGTACGGTTGTACGTTTATAGGAAATAAACTACCCCAACAGTTTCTCCTCCTACCTCTACACACTGCATTCATTCTGTTTTTTCAAGAATAATACAAAAAATAATTCTTGATCGTAATGTACCTGGGAACTGTAATAATTATTATTTAACGCATTGTTCACGGTTCCAGGTACTATCCTTTGGTACTGAGTATACTTATTTATTGTATTATTTCACGGTTTTCACAGGGATTTATCCTATAATAAAATAACAACATTAGCAGCAAATGTGTTTGATGATTTGACATCATTGAAAGAACTGTGAGTGTTTCTCTTATTTATCATACTTTTTAAAATAGTATATTTTCGTTGTAATATAACATTTATTTTTATATTATTTCATTTGTAGGCTAATCCTTTGCAATATTGGATTTTTTTTATTATGATTGATGTATCCGTTATTCTAACATAGGCTCCTGTAGTTGTATTGTTTGTATTGATGCTTGGATTCGTTAGTTTTACAGTAAATTATTATTATTACTTAAATGTTATTAAATGAAGTAATTGAGAGGCGTCTGTTATTTATCCCTCCGTACGGTGGAATAGCACTGGTTCTTTATTCGCACGCGCAACAAATCGGACCTAATTTGGATTGTAGGCCTACGTACATTATTCACGTTATTCGTCCGTAAGATTAATTTAAGTTAAAATGTGAACATAGCATTTTCCAGAGTTTAGCCATTTTGCTGATATTCAAGTTTTATAAATAAAGAGACCACAGTCAAACCACTGGTGTCTCGATTTTTTCCCTCACATTGTATGGTTGAGTAATAGCTTGCTTGTGAGGTGATATCTGTTTCTACACTTTATAATTTCCCTTCTCTCATATTTGCACCTCATAATTAGCCTGCCTTTGACAATTATTTGTGTGTCAGAGAGAAAGTCTAAATCGGCCATTGAAATGAAGAAAAAAATTACATAACTGTACTATGAAATATTGATTGTTATTCTAGTTATTGTATTAGTTATATAGTAGTATTATACTCTCTTTGTGTATATTGATTTATTTGCAGGTATTTAGAGAATAACGCTATAACTGCCATAGAGCAAGGTGCATTTTCTGCGTTTGCTTCGTCACTGTTAAGACTGTAAGTTAATACTTAACTGTGTAACAATTTAATAATCTAAATGCAGTTGTTTGTATGCTCTGAACAATTCATCGGACTACCAAATTCTATTTTACATACAACACACTACGTATCGTAGACATATTCTGTAAAATGTTAAAACTTTTTAATAGCTCGAAATACACGTATGCTTTAGGCCACTGGCGTTGGACACCCGATTCTTGTACGGTTGTACGTTTATAGGAAATAAACAACCCCAACAGTTTCTCCTCCTACCTCTACACACTGCATTCATTTTAAATACGTTGGACCAGCCAAGTTGTAAATGACATTCGGCTGTATTAAACACAGTGTCACAATAACGACGTGTCTAAAACATTGTTACGAGGTAATTAAATCTTAATCCAGTATAGAGATAAGTCAAAACTAGGGTGAATCTAGAACAAATTGCAACATAAGTTTTTGTTTGGTTTGTCTGTTGATATTGTTCAAATGAACATCATCTAAAGTTTAAAAAAAATGAAAACAAGAAGTATGCTTATCTTGCCGAGTAGGACACAATAAAGTGCTGAATATAATATACTACTCCAAATCTAGGTTCCCACTACTTGGACGCAATGCAACGACGTAGGCAAAACGCAAATGAGTTGAACAATCACAACAATTCGGATGACCTATTATGTTATGTCGTGATTGGTCAAATTGCTTCCTTTTACGTCCTTACGTTAAGTGGGATCCAAGATAACTCTCCAATCATCTTACGGTTAGTAACGTACAGGGTTTAACCAATAATGAGAAATGTCCACAGCGACCCCAACTCAACTTTGGCTTTCTTCATGACCTAACACCACTGAATATTTTACATATTTTTATTCTTAAATGTTTTTTGCAGGAGGATAGAAGGCAACGGATTAAAAAATTACAAAGATAGTACTTTTGAAAACTTGATCAGCATAAACTACTTGTAAGTATTCACATAGTTTTATTAATATAATATACCATACATGAACCTACAAGCAAGTCGGTGTGAAGTTTATATATTAATATTGGTTCCATCAAATTAACTTAAAGAAATTGAATTTCATATAAAATATAAGGTAACTTAAATCTATAAGTAACTTAAAATCAACATAGTCAGGTAAGAAAGTATTATCGAATTACTATGTCGACATAGTAAGACATTTCGACATAGTGAATTCGATAATAATAATTATTGTATTAAACTTGTATTATTGTATACCCAACAAACATAAACAATAACAAATAATAAAACCAGACTTTTAATTTTCTATTTTTTTAGTTTTAATAATGTTTATCATTGCCGTAGTAAAAACAGACAAAATAAACGCCAATCTGACTTTCATTTTTACAGTTTTTTCATATAATTTTTTTTTTCGATCCATGGTCAAAGTGAATAACTATCATGTGATATCAAAATGCCACATTCAACAAAACAATTCAAAAATCCCTTTTCAGGAGGACGAATAAGATTTCGTAATAATGCAATATATACACGTTTACATTACAAATAATACTGTTTTTATTTATACATCACCAAAATAGGGAATCGGATTTTCCTCGCATATGCTGCCTTGTTGGTGACATTGAAATCTGCAAGCCGACCGATGTCTTTGCTTCATGCAAAGACTTACTAAAAAGAGAAGTCTTACGGGTGTTGATGTTCCTTATTGGGATATCATCCGTCATCGGAAATTTAGTAGTAATAATTTCAAGATGTTATGAAAAGGATGACAACACCGGTAATATCAACAGCAGTGCGAAAAAAGTTCAAACCACACTGATCACCAACCTTGCCGTGTCCGACCTGTTAATGGCTATTTATTTAATAACAATTGCAAGTGCGGATGTTTATTACAGAGGACGATACTGGGTAGTTGCAAAGGATTGGAAGGACAGCTTCCTGTGTAGCTTTTCCGGGGCTGTTTCTACTCTTTCGGGTGAATGTTCGGTGTTTACTTTAATTGTTATGAGCGTTGATCGCGCTGTTAACATCGTAAACCCATTTAGCACTCGACGTCTCAACCGCAAATACTGCAGAATTCTCATCGGAATCGCTTGGCTGGTTTTCCTTGTGCTTAGTTTTCTACCAGTTGTGCACAAACTAAACCTCATCGACATACCGTATTTCGGCGACAATTACTATGGAAAGCAAAGCGTATGTCTTGCACTTCCGCTAACCAGAAGCCGATGGCCAGGATGGGAGTACGCCGTTGCCATATTTGTTGTGTTTAATGGAATAGGTTTTATCGTCATCGCTGTGAGTTATGCCACCATTTTCTTCTCAGTTCAGAGGTCAGGAGCCACCGTCTGTAGAAGACAAAAACGAAAGGAGCAATTAAAAATGGCGCGGAAATTAGGAATCATTGTCTTTACCGATTTCTGTTGCTGGTTCCCGATAATCCTAATGAGTTTCTGTTCAGAAATGGGGTGGTGGGATATTCCTGAGGAAATTTACGTGTGGGCAGCGACGTTTATTATACCGATAAACTCGTCGGTCAACCCTTATCTTTTCACAATTGCCTATATGTGCACATGTAAACATAAGTAAGCCCAAGTTCCCACTGAGTTACACGTAAAAAGTGTTTCGCCGGAAGCTATAAAATATGTTTTGTACTACAAAACAATTGATAGAGAACGTGTTTATTGAAAATTAAATAAAAGTGGGACGATCCCATAAAAGACGTAAAAAAGTACATTACATATACATTTATCGCTGTAGTTTAGTGGATTGTATTAGGTTTATGTATGTAAGATTTGGTAGATAAAATGTAGGCTTAGTTTTTAATTTAATTATTGATGTTGGCTTTTACATTAATATATATTCATTTATCGATGTAATTTGGTGGATTGTATTCAATTTATGTAAGATTTGGTATATAAAATTTAGTTTTTATTTCAATTGATGTTGTTTTTTTCATTAATTATAACATATACAATTATCGATATAGTTTGGTGGATTTTGTGAATTTATGTAAGGTTTGGTAGATAAAGTATTTACTGTATTTTTATCATTAAAATTAATGTTGGCTTTTCACTAATCATTAAGATAAAATTATTAATGTGAACATTTCGTACGTTAGGCCTATATTAAACAAATAATATTTGTTTAGCATCCCGGTCCCTAATACGGATGAAGTGGAGCGACATGATTGTATTTTTCCTTTAGAAAAAACGAATTGCTGATGTGGGGTACTATGTCCGTTTTGATGACATACCGTAAAATCTATTTTTCAAAAAGCCGACCTCGAAAAGAAGCCCATCTCGAAAAGATACCCAATTCGAAAAGAAGCCGCTCCTTAGTTTGAAAAAAAAAATAATCTCGAAAAAAAGCCCATCTCGAAAAGAAGCCCCTTTTGTGGTTTGAAAAAGTGATCTCGAAAAAATTCCCATCGCAAAATCAAGCCCATTGGGGTTTCTTTTCAATATAGACTGCATTTATGCAAAAGGAATAGAAATGTATGATCGTGTTATCATATAAATGTATTAATGAATCCTTTTAATAATTAAAATTATCTGACGAAGTGGTACTTTGATTGTATCTTCTACTTGTCTGCTCCCTTGGCAAATATATGTAAAATTGGCAGGAAATGTCTAAAAATAATATTGTTGTACAGTGTAGCAATTGACAGCATTCATTGAGCCCCCCCTCTTTAGTTTTAAAAAGTAATCTCGACAAGAAGTACATCTCGAAGAGGCACCCAGCTAAGAGCCCTAAAAAATAAGATGCCCACGGGCCTTATTTCAAAGTTTTACGGTATAGTCACTTATCGATGTACAGTGTAGTTTAGTCAATTTTGGTAGATAAGATGTTGTTTTATTTCAGTGTATATGTTTACTTTTTCATTAATATAACATTTACATTTAATGATGTACAGAAGGTCGAATGTATTGTTTTATGTAAGATTTGGTAGATAATGTAGTATTTATTTCAATTGATGTTGGCTTATTTCATTAATATAACCTATACATTTATGAATGTAGTTTGGTGGATTGTATTTAGTGTTTTGTAAGATTTAGTAGATAAAATGTAGTATTTATTGCAATTGATGTTGGCTTATTTCATTAATATAACATATTCATTTATCGATGTAGTTTGGTGGATTGTATTAGTTTTATGTAAAATTTAGTAGATAAAATGTAGTATTTATTTCAATTGATGTTGGCTTATTTCATTAATATAATCTATACATTTATCGATGTAGTTTTGTGAATTGTATTAGTTTTATATAAGATTTGGTAGATAAGATTGTGTTTTATTTCAATTGATGTTGGCTTATTTCATTAATATAACATATTCATTTATCGATGTAGTTTGGTGGATTGTATTTGTTTTGTAAGATTTGGTAGATAAAATGTAGTATTTATTTCAATTGATGTTGGCTTATTTCATTAATATAGCCTATACATTTTATCGATGTAGTTTGGTGGATATGTATTAGTTTTATGTAAAATTTAGTAGATAAAATGTAGTATTTATTTCAATTGATGTTGGCTTATTTCATTAATATAATCTATACATTTATCGATGTAGTTTTGTGAATTGTATTAGTGTTATGTAAGATTTAGTAGATAAAATGTAGTATTTATTTCAATTGATGTTGGCTTATTTCATTAATATAACCTATACATTTATCGATGTAGTTCGGTGGATTGTATTAGTGTTATGTAAGATGTAGTAGATAAAATGTAGTATTTATTTCAATTGATGTTGGCTTATTTCATTAATATAACCTATACATTTATCGATGTAGTTTGGTGGATTGTATTAGTGTTATGTAAGATTTAGTAGATAAAATTTAGCATTTATTTCAATTGATGTTGGCTTATTTCATTAATATAACCTATACATTTATCGATGTAGTTTGGTGGATTGTATTAGTGTTATGTAAGATTTAGTAGATAAAATATAGTATTTATTTCAATTGATGTTGGCTTATTTCATTAATATAACCTATACATTTATCGATGTAGTTTGGTGGATTGTATTAGTTTTATGTAAGATTTAGTAGATAAAATGTAGTATTTATTTCAATTGATGTTGGCTTATTTCATTAAAATAATCTATACATCTATATCGATGTAGTGTTGTGAATTGTATTAGTTTTATGTATGATTTGATAGATAAATACTGATTATTATTATAATTAATGTTCGCTTTTCAGTAATTATTATAAAGATAAAGTTATTAATTTAAATATTTTATAGGCCATATAAAACAAATACTATTTGTTTAACATATTGATCCCCACTGATGAAATTCCTTTATATGAAAGAAAACGAATTTCTAAAAAAAGAAGCCGACCTCGTAAAGAATCCCACTTCGAAAAAAAGAACACATTAAAAAAAAGCCTCTCCTTAGTTTGAAAAAGTAATCTCGAAAGGAAGCCCATTGGAAAAATCCCCCTGATTATCTGACTTCTTTTTAAGATAGTTTATCTTACTTTTACTTTTTAATTCAACCAATGTTGTGACAGTAGCTGATTAGGCCTATGTGCTTTTCATAGAAATGTGCGCTAAATAAGTGTTAATTGATAATACTGTAGGCATATAACGAATGTGTTAACGTGAACAGAAACATGGTTCAAGATTTGATTGGCTGATAAGATATATATTATCATAGTGGAAATTTATAAAAGAATTTAATGATAATTGACCCATGGCCTCTATCGTTAGTTTAACTTTGTTGGTACCACAATATATCGGATTATGATGCATAGCCAAACGGTATGATATCAAGTTGGTTTGATATTATTTCTTCCTTGATGTGTACATTGTGGTAGGTCGACTATAAGTGACCGCGTTTATTCTCATCTAATTATTTCCTTAGAAAAAAAAACAGAAAAAGAACTTTACAAAGTTAAATACTTATTTCATATACTTCATATCATTTTTTGTGAACTTTATTGTTATAAATATACCATATTAGTTTTTATTTTATTTAATGTAATAATATAATTTTAATAGGGTTGGTGAACCTATCCAATTATATTATAGCGTCATGGCAGTAATGGACTTTATTTGTTCATATAGGCCTAGGGGTTTTCTGTCCACAACGGGGCCCTCAACAGAAAAATATAATTACATCAACCCCGGTCTGTAATTTTGTTAACTTTATCATGTTTTGATTGATTATGAGTACCGTATCAATGTATAGTCTTGTGAAGATTCTGTGAAAAAAAGTATTACTGCATATTTGGTATATTACTAACGATTGGTTCCACTAGAGAGATGCAATGCACAGAGCGCAACGTTAGCGTCCAATCACAAGCGATGTATTATTCCAACTGTCGTGTGTAATTGGTTAACTCGCTTACGTTGTGTTTACTTCCTTGTGTTGTGTTTCTTAGTTTTTCGTTCCGGAATGAAGACGTATGTTTTCTGTATCTGGTTTTAAACTGGTTTTCAGTTAGTTCAGTTAAACGCAACGGAACTCAGTAAACATATATGGACACTTAAAGACTCTAAAACAAATTACTCAATTTAATGGAAAATTATAAAGAAATGCAAACCTTACTCAAATATTAACAAAAGATGTAATTTATGTATATATGAAAAGTATATTATTATATGTCAACCAGAGCTATGCTCACTGAACCGTAAGAACGAGTTAATTTCTACTTGCAGACATAGGAAAAAGTTCTTACTAAATTGCAGATCCAAATAATTTATCTAATTGAAACAATAGGCTATTGTATACGACTTCCTGATGACTCACTTCAATTAAGCCCTGTGATATAACTGTGTCAAATATGTTTTATATTTCACCTGAAGAGTGCGGCCAGCTACATGCTGGTCATACGAAACAAATTTGTAGTGATTAAAATAATGAAGTAACCAAGTTTTCTGCTCGTTCCGGAGGTAATTTTTCTTGCATATCATTAAAATTAATGCATAATGTACACAATAGTTATTAGTTATTAGGGATAAATGTGACCTCGTGAATGAACGAGTGTTGTGGTAGGGAAATGTAGAAAATCCGGAAATTTGACAAAACCTTATATCGTATTATCTTGATTTCAGCCTGACTCAATATTTGAAATAATGATAACTTTGTTATAAGTGATAGTGTATCTTTATCATATCGTTTAATATTATTAAAACACACCTAGTAGATTCTTGTCATTTGATTGGAGAGTTGTCGGTCACATGCAAACAACTTCAAGACAATTACATCATCAACCGTACACTGTTGTATGTCATCGTTGAATATCGCTATGACCGTTGAATTTCGTTATAATAATGTTCTCGACACAAGGCTGTTCAAAATCTTTCTGTAGTTGATTGTTGTGTTAACACACCCGGTGTGTTGATTGCTCTACTCCGTATCCAAAAGTACGTACTGTCCTTATCGAATTGTTTAGGCCTCTTGTTAAAAGTAGGTGATTTATAAACACAAATGTTTTATATTCGTCCATTCAATGGTACTCATAATACCCAAATAACGGTGAAAAATAAATGATTCTATTGTAACCTTATAAAATTATTTGTACCATTGCACTGTATTTTGTGGCGCAATGGTTAGAGGACTTTTGGTCCAAGCTCCGATCCGGTCATCGGGTTGCCGGGTTCTTGAGCAAGAATCTGTATCCAACTTGCTCCTCCCAACTCAGTTGACAGAAATGGGTACCGGTATGCATGTACAACGGTACAGCTAAATCAGACTCGTTTGTGAAGAAGAAGTGCCGTACCCGGTACGCACACTAAACTAGTCTGGCCCGCCCAGACGCTAAGAAAATGGAGTCAACCATGACCGTTATCAAAATACACCGAATTTAGCTTATCAACTTTACCGTAGAAATAATACACTTAACAAATGTATAAATATTTTATTAGTCTCTATAGATAACTCTCTAAAAGGGTTGTTATTTACTTAACTATGGCGTTCCATACTTAACTATGGCGTTCTATGTATCATCCGGGATTTACAGAAAAGGCCGAGCCCATTCGTTAACAAATTATCTAACAGTAAAAGAAATACAACTGGAATTTCATAAAATTAAAACTACAATAATTATTGAATAACATTTTTACAACTTGTCTAACTTAAACCATAGTAACCAAAGGAATATCATTATCTGAAGAATGAGCAATCCGCGATTTTTGCATTAGAAATTTGAGAATCAATAACAGCGACCGGGATAGTATAGTATACTTTATAAATTAAATACAAACATTACAAAACGTCCCATTACATAAACTGAAATTATAATATTTTATTTTGTTGGTGTTCAGACTTTTGTACAGTGTCCTAAAAATCAAGCATGCATTACAAACAAACAGTTTATCTATAAATCCTGACGTATGCGGAGCTAGACTTACCCCATGAAAAACCTGACGTATGCGGAGCTAGCCCTACCCCATGACAAACCTGACATATGTGGAGCTAGCCCTACCCCATGACAATCCTGACGTATGCGGAGCTAGCCTTACCCCATGACAAACCTGACGTATGTGGAGCTAGCCCTACCCCATGACAATCCTGACGTATGTGGAGCTAGCCCTACACCATGACAAACCTGACGTATGTGGAGCTAGCCCTACCCCATGACAATCCTGACGTATGTGGAGCTAGCCCTACCCCATGACAAACCTGACGTATGTGGAGCTAGCCCTACCCCATGACAATCCTGACGTATGTTGAGCTAGCCCTTACCCCATGGCAAACCTAAGCCATCATTTGGATCTGTGGGAAACCATATTATTACCATGGATGATTATTTAAAACTCATCCATGCTGTTGTTCAAGTATAATCAATGATTTATCATTCCTCTGATGTATTTTCTTTGCTTTAACTGTAAACGTTCAGATATAATAAAATAATATAGATATAAAGATAACACAGTTTAAATTGCATACATAATCTTAAATTACGCAATATTAAACAGCCTCAGTTTTCATCGATTTCGGACATACGGGCATCGTTTTGTTTTCCCTAATAAAACATGTGTATAAATCAAAATAGCATATATTAACGATAGTAAACAGTTTAAATTAGCCGAAGTATTCAATTACATACACAGTTCATGTTGTTCATTCAAACTGGAAGATGTGCGAGAGTTTACCTGATGCTGCTTATTAGAAAATTAAATAAAAAAACTGCTTTTATATGATCTGGAAATTCTAAGATTTTTTATTGACTTTTGATTTTGTTTCTGTTTTATTTACAACTTTTTGGTTTTTCGGTGAAGTCTTTTTAGATTTTGTTCCTCGAGATGCCTTTTCTCTGGGCACGTTGTCTTTGACTGGAGGAGACGTCGGGTGCAATCCTTGTTTCTGCATAAAACGTCTAATCAAGCCGGTGTATTGGACATCGCCTCTTAGTAAATTTTCACAGAAAACTGACCCAGTCATATTTCTTTTCAAAACAAACTTTTCCTCCCTTCTATCCCGTTTATTCGTCCGCTGTTCGTCAATACATTTCTGTATAGCCTGATGTTCTCTTTGCCGAAATTCAGCAAGATCAGCATTAAAACTCTCTCCATATTCTTTAACTTTTCTCCACAATGTTTTGTTGAAATGGTTGTACATCATGACGTCAGCGCTGCTCCACTTACGTATTCGTGTACGCAGTTGATCGTTGATGACGTAACGATGACTATGACTTCGTATTCCGTTCGAAATATACAAAATATCATCAAAACTCCAACACATTAACTTTTTCAGTAATATCAATGATTCGTCAAAGTATTCAGACAATAAAATTAAATCGAATTCCGAATCTAATTGTTTGATTTTGTACTTGACTGTAAAGAAGTCACCGTGATTTTCGTGATCCAGGCCTAAGTCATACAATTGACCATTTTTGGCTCTCTGCCACATATAGAACTTCTTTGCCAAGAACCTACTTGGCGTTTTCATGAACATTTCAATCGGGTTGCTAAAGTTCGTTAATTTTAACCGTTTCGCCATTTCAAAATATCCAAAGCAAGACTCAAAATGCGCAGAAGGTTCCCGAATAATCGTAATATACTTTGCATTTTGAACGACTGCATCCATTTCTGGCCGGTTGTATCTCACGTGATTAGTGAGTAGGTTATAGCCGGTTAGAGATTTATTGAAGAGCTTTACGTTTGGCGGAAGAGACGGTATCATTTTGCGATTGAACAAGTGTGTACTCGACAACACGTGACCACGTTTTCCAAGTGTAAATAGCAAATTTCTTGTGTAACCGAATCTTTGTAAAATCGATGCTAGTGTTGTACTGGCTGTCTTATGAGTTTTAACAAATACAATATTTCGTGATTCGTTGCAATATTCACGTTTTGCTGTAGGCCTGGGTATAACCTTGTTGATTCGACCGTTATTCCTCGTTTGTGTAGATAACGTGTCTGGATGGTGGTCCACGTAAACATCATCTCTGAAATAAAAGAAGATTCGTCTAACTCAAGCAAAAATGAAATGAAGGTAATTAATTGTAAATGCTTAAAGCTCAGGTACAGGCATGAATTTTAAATAATTATAATAATTAATTGTACAAAAATAAAATATTGGTAATAGAAAATCAAGACGTAAAAACATGAATTTCCCTTAAAAAGGTCAAATACAAAATTTGGAAAATTTCTGCTATAAAAACCAGGAAGAGCTTTTTTCAGTAGTTAGGTAGTTTAACCTAATGTTATAACATGTCTGGTGTCTCCATAGAAGGTGAAAAAAGATGGTGGATATACAGTGAATAATTTGTGCTATAGCATGAAAATATAACTCTGAAGTTGAATAAAAATACTAGAAATGTACAATTCAAGTTATATTACCTATATTTAGTCATCTGATAACATTTTTTACCACACAGTTTATTTTTCATAGTTTTTTTTTAAATGCCTCTCCATTTACAACATTTGTGTACAAAAGAATACAGATTTTATTGTGTAATTTCAACTATCCCCCCACTATTAAAAAAGTGCTTATTTTAAACAAGCTGGTGTAACAAAAATAAAATCCCAAAAATTATGAAACATAGGGGAAACTATAGATCGATAATTATTGGAATGTATGATCAATAGACATTGTTTGCCCGCACCTGGCCTTTAATACGCATTCGCGTGTTTCCATACTTAATTAAGCAGGGACGATCGAAGGTTGACTTCTAAGTATAAATCAATGGGTATTTGTTTATTTGTAAGTGATTTAGGAAATTACTGATTAATATTAATTAGTAATTATCTATACTGTAAAAATAGTGTTTAGATTTTAAACATGTATTTTGTAGGCCTACTCACTTTTTCCACACATTTAGCCTTAGAAGAATGTTTAGATATTAACATGATCAGGTTCTAAATACATTGTAAACATGTAGTCTGTATCCAACTCAACACATCAGTGACGTGTTGATGGTTGTAGAGCAATGTGGAGCAATGTAAAGACACGTTTAGGTTTTAAACGTGTTTAATTTGCCATGTGTGGGGCTCATGTGTGGATCTTTTTTCCGCCACAGTAAAATCATATGCCAGCAACGCTAAGCGCGAACCTAAATATGTTGACTGAACATAATAATGACATGTTCACTGCTAAACGAGTGAAGGTAGCTATAAACACGTTTAAGTTTAAACACGCTAAACATGTAACTCGTGTTTAAAAGATAAACGTGTGAAAAAGTGGGTACAAAATAGATGTTTAAGATCTAGAAACTATTTTTACAGTGTATTCACCAAACCTTTATGAATAAATGAATACGTTGTAAGCTTACCCATATGTCCAAGACAAGGACTTTCCTTTGTTTCCGATGTTTTCTTCGTGGCCGCTTAGAACGCTACTTTGTAATGAAAACAGGCATAGGAGACTCACTAAACAGACGAATAGTATTGTCGTAAAAATGGTATCTTTTGAGCGATAAACCAACACACCTCGCGCCATTATTACCTGGTATCTGAAAAGAATTATCCAAGAAGACGAAGTGAAGAAATGAGTAATGTATCGACAGTAAGAAATGGGCGCACATACTGCAGATTCTTATTTAAAAAATAAAAGCAATATTGATCGGAATGCTACACAAGTAATTTAGGACGATGGGTATAATGCTGATAGGATTGTTGACTTAGCAATTAGCACTGCGCTACTGAACAGTTCAATAGACCTAATAAGAAATGTACAAGACACATTGTATGTAGAACCATGGATTAAAGAATAGAAGGATATGCATCGACGGTGACATCAAACGATTTTACAACGCGCTTGCCTATACTAAAGCACTGCTGCCAATCAAACAAACACGCTCATTGAACTCCGTGTCTCTAACCGCGGCCCTCTGTAAAACGCTGTGAATCAACGGTTACATTTGTTGAGACCAACACGTAACCATGTAGAAATCGTATGCGCAGTCTGAATGTTCTGTTGACATGTCTGCGTCGATGATTAATTGACAACAAAAATATATTGCTGAACAATTCTGTTTTAGTTTCATCACAATCGGACTACGAAAAGTTCACTTTCTTACGATTGGTAATTTTAAGTAGTTGGTAATATTAATAAAATATGCAATTTTTATATTTGAATTATCATTATTTGCCTGCCATCTTCTGTCATTAAAAATTGCGTTAATCTATAGAATATTAAATTATGCATTTGACCATGTATGTTAGCGTGGCCGGTGTTCACACATAAAACAATCGTGTTGTTAATATATGGCTAAGCAGTGGTTTCTTCATAATTCTCCTTAATTATCGATGTGATTATATTTAAATTGTAGTGCCTGGTGATTGGATAGTGGTTATGTCATCCACATCACATCCAATCACCGGGCCTAATTGAATGAAAACAGTGATCCCTGAGCCGGGATTGGCTGGCTATGTATAGTTGCGATACGTTACCTAGCGGTCGTTTTGAAAAGTACACGCAGGGCAAACTTAATCACGAACAAACGAAGTAAGTAAGACAACGGTGAGTATATAGATCATGATTAAATGTTGTATCTACTACACTTAAGATTAGCAGTATCAATGTCGGCAAATCATATGGTTTACTAGTAAGCCTAGGCCTAGTATTCTTGCTGATTTTGTAATTTTACATGTAGGCTGAGACAACAAATAGTTATTGTCTCAGATGTAGGGCTACTACAGGTCATAAAATGCTACTTTAATGTCATAAAAACATTAGCGAAGATCAATCGCGGCAGAAACCTATACTAAATACAATTATAGCATCTACAATTCTAAGCCAATAACAATATAGTATTGTTTTTATCTGGTATATTGAATGAAGTAGGCCTACACTAGGGTCTTCACAATGACATACAATGTAATTTAATAACTGTTTTTCAATAAAAGTTATACTCAGTGGCGTGAGGCAGAGGCCTGAAGCCACTTGTTTAGGAAACCTAAGTGGCCCTCCAAGTTTCAAAGATCGAGGCCTGGGACGTTTTTAGCATTTTCGACATATTTTATGCCTGTTCCTCTGTGCACTGCTCATGGGCCCCAAGCTTCAGGGCCCCTGGGTTTAGCCAGTGAGCGCACAGAGTCGTTACCACTGATTATACTGTTCAAATGAATACAAACGATTTGTAGGCTATGTGGTAGCAGTAAAGTTTCTATGAAGGACCGGAAACCAAAGAACGCGCGAAAGAAGCGTAGACAACAAGGTTAAATGTCGTTGCACATGTGCAGTAAACAATATATTAGGCACGCGACCGTTTCGTTGTTACCATGCGGTTAATTAACTGTAACATTGTGGGCGGTCTGCGGTCTGTCGGCGAGAGTCAAGGAACCCTTGATCTCACGTCGATGCATATCCTTCTATTCTTTAATCCATGGTAGAACCGGGTCACAATGAGCAGTGGTGTAATTCCTAATAAAAATATAGAACAGAATCAGCAAATTTAACTCGACTGTCTTTTGAATCTGCCTGCGTGGAATCCAAAGCTTGGTTTCCACTAGGATGTATCAAAACGACGTAACACAACGTATTTAAGTAGTTTAAAGCTTAATTCTCACGTAGTCAAAACGCAATGATTAAGTGCAACGCAAGTAATTTGACCACCAATCACATCGATGTATTACGCGAACTCTTATAAAATACAGTGACTTGCATACGCTTACCTTAGATATAATTCCAATATTCATTTTAAAATAAAGGGGGTTCAAAAACAGCATAATAATGTGATACATGTCTAGAAGTATTCCATTGCAGTGTATATTAATCTGTATTAACTTACATCATCACATAATCCAGTACAAGACCAGACTATAAAGTATCTAACGCCGGAAAAGGTAACCCCATATAACTGAGGTATTGCCACAAATGAATGGGAAAACGTGTACGTGAATATGCAAATTATCATCGACTACAATTTACCTGCTAAACATGACACCTGGTGGAGTGTTGGGTGTGCGGGTGCGTGTCATTTTTGTAAAACTCCTGTTCGATATAATCAAAAAATCATATTATTCCCAAGTTTGAAATTGTTTCCGTCGAGTTTATTTGAGTGGCGCACAACAACAATGGACAATGAAACTTATTTCAATATTTAATATACATATATTATTGTTCATTTCTCTTTTTTTTTACTCGAGCACTTTATTTCAATATTAATAAGGCTTTAGGCTTTGGAGTAATACATAACTTGAGAGAAACTAAAATAAATATAATTTACAATAACATTTGTTAACTTTTTGTTATACATCAACATCTAAACTGATACAGATTTGGGTAACTATAGTAAAATATAAATTTAAGCGTTGTTTGGGTCTAAGGTTTCTTAGTATTTAAGTTGACTAACATAACGAGTGTGATAGCTCATACGATCATTTTTGACACCTTTTAGATGGCATTTCATTTCGTCAAATATTAGAAAAGTATATCATTAATATTAGCTAAAAATTAAAGTAGTACTAAATACAGGCCAAATTGCGTCTAAATTAGAAATCAAAGAGAAGACAGACTTTAACAAAATCATGAGCTTTACTTAAATATAGGCCTATACATTATTTTAGATTTTCTACCTTATTATACTCTGAGAGGAGATCTTTACTTCCTTGATTTGCAACACAAAGACCTAGGAAACCTTAGGCATATGTACAGAATAAAAGTACGCACGCCGGAGAAAAATGAACTCCCATAACAATTACAATAGACATACAAAAAGTGTTATTTATCCTAAAATATTAAACTAACAACATTCTCCGTAGTCTTTATAAACTTCTATAAACTACGCACAGTATGTAAAAGCATTCATCGTTCAGTATATAAAAATACTTCTCGTATTTCAATATATTAGCCAAGTATGAGTGCACACAAAGTATCAAAACGACGTAACACAACGTATTTAAGTAGTTTAAAGCTTAATTCTCACGTAGTCAAAACGCAATGATTAAGTGCAACGCAAGTAATTTGACCACCAACCACATCGATGTATTACGCGAACTCTTATAAAATACAGTGACTTGCATACGCTTACCTTAGATATAATTTCAATATTCATTTTAAAATAAAGGGGGTCCAAAAACAGCATAATAATGTGATACATGTCTAGAAGTATTGCACCGATTCCATTGCAGTGTATATTCATTTGTATTAACTTACATCATCACATAATCCAGTACAAGACCAGACTATAAAGTATCTAACGCCGGAAAGATTAACCCCATACAACTGAGGTATTGTCACAAATGAATGGGAAAACGTGTACGTGAATATGCAAATTATCATCAACTACAATTTACCTGCTAAACATGACACCTGGTAAAAGGTGTTTGGAATGCACACAATAACAACAACTAGGAGCTTTGGAGTGTTGGGTGTGCGGGTGCGTGTCATTATTGTGAAACTGCTGTTCGAATTAATCAAAAAATCATGTTATTCCCAAGTTTGAAATTGTTTCCGTCGAGTTTATTCGATTGGCGCACAACAACAATGAACAATGAAACTTATTTCAATATTTAATATACATATATTATTGTTCATTTCTCTGTTTTTTTACTCGAGCACTTTATTTCAATATGAATAAGGCTTTAGGCTTTGGAGTAATACATAACTTGAGAGAAACAAAAATAAATATAATTTACAATAACATTTGTTAACTTTTTGTTATACATCAACATCTAAACTGATACAGATTTGGGTAACTATAGTAAAATATAAATTTAAGCGTTGTTTGGGTCTAAGGTTTCTTAGTATTTAAGTTGACTAACATAACGAGTGTGATAGCCCATACGATCATTTTGACACCTTTTAGGGTGGCATTTCATTTTGTCAAATATTAGAAAAGAATATCATTAATATTAGCTAAAAATTAAAGTAGTATTTCAGAATATTACTACATGCAATAGGCCTAATGTTATAATATTCAGAAAAAATACAATATAATTGTTTTCAATCTCTAGGTCTACACGTACTATTACTATGAAATAATTATATAAAAAATAAAACTATGAATTATATTTTTTTCTTCTATGTATATAAAATATATGAATCCAATGGCAAGTTGCTGAAAAATGACAGTGCAATTGGTATCAGTGTATGAATGGCAATGGACATACACAAAGAATAAGCTACAATCAAAAAAATAAAATAAAACACTCAGATAAAAACAGTTCTTTCACTTAATGTACACTATCGGGCTTTATACTTGGGGTGTAGGTCTAGTATTAATTCGGTAATTATTACTATAACAAGCGCATTTATTGCAGCCATCGAACATTACCTACTCGACAGACGAAACTGATTTCCAAGTAATACCAACAAATAAAAGAATTACATACCTCGTAATGTTGGAAATATCAGTTGGAAGAACTTTTCGAATCGTACATAAAAATACTTCTTTTATTTCAAAATATTAACCAAGAAAAAAGTGCATACAACACCCGGCAACTCGAGTTTGCTCGTACAAACGTGTAGCTTCTTTACATTAGGAAATCTAGTGGTATTAATGCCTAAATTGGAAACTAGTCCCGGACTGAGTTCTAGTTATGTTCATCTTTGTCACTGTAAACGTCTTACAATTGCGGATTCTGAATTGTTTGCCGTAGGCCCACCCATTGCTACCAAGTTATTTAGCCATTGTTAGTCACTTATTGCATATACTGTAAACACGAACATTAGGAGATTTGTATTCATCAAAGTAATTCGAGTTTGAACAATACCATGAAAGCCCCAGTGGTATGATGGTTATGACATCTGCATATCAAGCAGAAGGTTCCGGGTTCGAATCTCGGTTGGGCGGACTTTTTCTCATTCACACAGATTTCCTTATCTTTATCGTTTAAAATAAATTAATTAAATTTCAATATATCACCGGGCGGCTTAAATTCATGTTCGTTGCCTGATGTGTTTATAATATATAAAATATATATTTTTCTTTATTTCAAAAATAAATACAGGCCAAATTGCGTGTTAATTAGAAATCAAAGAGAAGAAAGACTTTAACAAAATCATGAGCTTTACTTAAATATAGGCCTATACATTATTTTATATTGTCTACCTTATACTGTGAGAGGAGATCTTTACTTCCTTGATATGCAACACAAAGACCTAGAAAACCTTAGGCATATGTACAGAATAAAAACACGCACGCCGGAGGAAAATGAACTCCCATAACAATTACAATAGACATACAAAAAGTGTTATTTATTCTAAAATATTAAACTAACAACATTCTCCGTAGTCTTTATAAACTTCTATAAACTATGCACAGTATGTAAAAGCATTCATCGTACAGTATTATACAGATATTGCCTGCTTAGAGGTGAAATATAAGATTTGACATCCCCGAGGGAATGATATTATGTTCGAGGGAATATATATATCCCGAAGCATCATGAGAGATATATAATTCCCCGAGAACATAATATCATCCTGAGGGGATGTTAAATCTTATATTTTACCGATATAAAAGGCGATATCTGTTATAATATATAGCCAAGAACAAGTCTGCTGGGTTGGGTGAAGCTAGGCTAGGCCTCCTATTCTATAGTATTTGTATTGTATGTAAACAAGCCTCCTGCCTAGACACCTTACCTTGCGAAGAATAATAAACAGATAATTACTAATTAATGATTCCTTGGCAATAAAATATTCACTTAGGCCTAGGTCGTTTAAATTAACATAAGAATTTCCATCAATAAGCATATTAATAATAATAATTATAATCAGGTAGGCCGAATAAACAATTCGTCGTCTTCTCTTCGGGGAGCCGAATCACCGGATGTTCAGCGCGTACTAGTTACTAGGTTACTACCGTGAGTATTGACCAATCAAAAACGGTGTTTCATCACATTTATGGAGGACTAATAACAAATGAGGGCGCTATGTATGCATAGTTTAAATAGTTTAGATGATTAATTTCTTCAAGCAACTTCCGTGGCGCAGCGGTTGAAGCGTTGTCTTGCGATGGAGTGACAATTCCACACGAGTTCAAATCCAGTAGATGACTTTTGTTTATTTATCGGCGAACGCGAGTGTTGCCACACGAAAATTACACAGTCAATATCATCGAACTCGAGAATGTATATGATTAATGACAGGGGACACGATAATTACGCGAAAATTACTCAGTCAATATCATCGTTCTCGAGGATATATACGATTTACGATCCTCGCAGCGATAGTCATGTGACGCAGTTTCAACCAATCACGTTCACGTATTTACATAGGCTATGTAATATATACAAATACTTCTCGTATTTCGATTTAATTTTTTAATTCAATTTAATTTATTTTCCACATACAACTACTACAAGTACATGGAGGATGCATATATTAAGATCTGTGCGGAACATAGATCTTTAAGCTTATAAGTAACCTTAGACAATAATAATAATTACAATAAACATAAAGGCATTGAATAAATAAGTAAATAAGTAAGGCAGTATACAAAAAAGACATTATTTCATGATTTATGTATAGTATGATATATAATAAATAAAAAATAAGTAGAGTGGTATTTACTCACCATATATCGAGATCAGAGAAAGTTTAAACACACGCTTAAAGATATTAACTGATGTTTTATCTAAGTTTAACTTGGAAATGAATTGCCATAATTTGGGGCCAGCATAAAAAATGGAATGTAGTCTAAGTTGGGAATTGCAGGGTGATATAGAATAAAAATTGTTAGCAGAAAATCTAGTTGGATAATTGTGAACAGAAGAAGTAGAAATGAATAAATTGTTTAGATGTGAAGGCAGTGTTTGCTTGTGTACTCTGTACATAAAGGCAGCTATTTGGACTTTATTCAAATCATAAATATTAAGAATTCGAAAATTATGAAAAAGACTTTTGGTATGAGATTGAAAAGAAACGCCTGCGCAGATTCGCAAAGCGCGTTTCTGGAGTCTAAATAGGTAGTCATATTTTGACGTTTCGGTACTTAGCCAAGGACATAATGTTTCGAATTTATTGATACAGACTCCCCATGCGATATTACCATAAGAAAGATATGGTAAAATTAAAGTGCTATAAAGTATTAAAAGAATTCGAGGTGGTAAATAATATTTTAGTTTGTTCATCATTCCTAAATTCCGAGAAATTATATTAGATACACGATTAATATGAGGTTTCCAGTTTAAGTTAGAATCAATGGTAATGCCTAAGAATTTGGTTTCAGTGACGCATAAAAGTTTGGAATCAGCCATGTATATGTCATCCTTGAATTTGCAAGATTTGCGTTTGTTGAACAAAATATAATTAGTTTTAGAAGTATTTAGAGATAATTTATTTAACCTAAACCAATCAGATACTTTAACGAGTTCAACATTAATTGTTTGAAATAATACATTGTTGTTTTTATGAGAATAAAATATATTGGTGTCGTCAGCGAATAAAATAAAATCCAATAATTTAGAGCAATTTGCGATATCATTAATGTAAATTAAGAACAAAAGTGGTCCTAATATAGATCCCTGTGGTACTCCACATGATATTGGTAACAAGGGAGAATCTACACAATTAAAAGAGGTAGGCCTAAGTTGATAACGATTTGATAGGTAGCTTTTGATTAATTTAAGAGGAAGGCCTCTGACACCATAATGTTGGAGCTTATAAATAAGAATATTATGATTTATGGTGTCAAAGGCCTTCGATAGATCCAAAAAAAGTCCAATGGCTAACTCATTTTTGCTTAGAGCATTGGTTATTTTATTATAAAGGTCGATTAAAGCATGTTCGGTGCCAGGAATGTTGTCTTCTAAAGCCATATTGTCTGCTATAAAGGACGTTGTGTTTGTCAAAAAAAGTAAAAAGTCTATTATAAATTATTCGTTCAAAAATCTTAGATAAACAAGGAAGTAGCGAGATAGGCCTATAGTTTGCAAACTGGTGTTTGTCATCTTTTTTGTAAATTGGAATAACTTTTGCAATTTTTAGGATATCGGGAAAGGTGCCACTGGTTAAAGAAATATTGAAAATATGGGATAATGGAGTAGAAATTAAAGACGAAACAGATTTAATTACCTTATTTGAATAACCATCAATGCCAGGACTTTTTTTGATATCTAGATTTGAAATAAGATCGGAAACCTCATACGGCGTAACGGGTGTAAGAAAAATTGAGTTTTTTAATGGTTGATTTAGAAATGATGAGTAGTCAAGGTTACTGTTCTGTGGGTTTCCAATAGTACTTGCAAGTTTACATGTTTTTTGAATATTGAATTTGTAGTTATCAAATTTGTTGGTGTAATACTTTTTCTTGGCATACTTGAGCAATTTAGTTAATTTATTTCTGTATTTGATATATTTCAATTTGTCAGGGTTTTTTTTAGTTTTTATATATCTTTTATATAGGGAATTTCTTGTATCAATTGACTTAATTAAAGAATTTGAAATCCATGGTTTTTTTTCCTGACGTATGTTCCTTCTACATCGCCTTTTTTTAAATGTTTGTCATATGTTGACCTAAATAAGGAGTTAAATAAATTGAAAGAAGAATTTGGATCGCTGTCACTATAAACATCTGCCCAATTTATATTTGTTAAATCATTTTTAAAGTTAGAAATCGTTTTGTTGTTTATTTTAGATATGAAAACATATTTAGACTCTTGGTTGGTTGGCATTGTATTGTCGGACGAGTTATTTAAAAAGAAAATGGGAAAATGATCAGATATATCAGAATAGAAAATTCCAGGGGAAATTGTGTCAGTTATGTTGTTGGAGAAGATGTTATCGATTAGGGTTGAAGTTGACGTGGTAACGCGAGTAGGTTTAGTAACTAAAGGATAAAAATTAAAGTTAAACAAAGTACTGATAAATTCGGACGTTTGACTGTGTGAATTGCAATTTAGTAAATTAATATTGAAATCCCCAGTGAGGTATGCAGTTTTGTTTTCATTGTGTATAATTTCGAGAATTTTTGAAATATTTTTATTGAAGGAGTTTACAGGTAATTCAGGGTTTCGGTATATTACAGAAAGGATTATATTTTTTGGTTGGGCTTTAATTTCAATGAAGATGGATTCGGAATTGTTGGAAATAATAGAAGAAAGATCATTACGCAATATGTATTGATGTCTCTGATCTAGATATATAGCGACACCACCACCAGGCCTATCAGTTCTTGATTTCCAGACTACAGCGGGAGCAAGATAAAAAGTTAGGTTTGATATCGTCAATAAAGTTACATTCGGAAGTTACGGAGATCTGTTTTTGATCTAATAACAATCTTCTTCTTATTTTTCTTCAGTATGCAGTTTATCCGTCAATCGAGGGACCACGCGGCTTTCAATTTCAATATATTAGCCAAGTATGAGTGCACACAAAGTATCAAAACGACGTAACACAACGTATTTAAGTAGTTTAAAGCTTAATTCCCACGTAGTCAAAACGCAATGATTAAGTGCAACGCAAGTAATTTGACCACCAATCACATCGATGTATTACGCGAACTCTTATAAAATACAGTTACTTGCATACGCTTACCTTAGATATAATTCCAATATTCATTTTAAAATAAAGGGGGTCCAAAAACAGCATAATAATGTGATACATGTCTAGAAGTATTGCACCGATTCCATTGCATTGTATATTCATTTGTATTAACTTACATCATCACATAATCCAGTACAAGACCAGACTATAAAGTACCTAACGCCGGAAAGGGTAACCCCATACAACTGAGGTATTTTCACAAATGAATGGGAAAACGTGTACGTGAATATGCAAATTATCATCGACTACAATTTACCTGCTAAACATGACACCTGGTAAAAGGTGTTTGGAATGCACACAATAACAACAACTAAGAGCTTTGGAGTGTTGGGTGTGCGGGTGCGTGTCATTATTGTGAAACTGCTGTTCGATTTAATCAAAAAATCATATTATTCCCAAGTTTGAAATTGTTTCCGTCGAGTTTATTCGAGTGGCGCACAACAACAATGTACAATGAAACTTATTTCAATATTTAATATACATGTATTATTGTTCATTTCTCTGTTTTTTTACTCGAGCACTTTATTTCAATATGAATAAGGCTTTAGGCTTTGGAGTAATACATAACTTGAGAGAAACTAAAATAAATATAATTTACAATAACATTTGTTAACGTTTTGTTATACATCTAAACTGATAAATATGTGGGTAACTATAGTAAAATATAAATTTAAGCGTTGTTTGGATTTAAGGTTTCTTAGTATTTAAGTTGACTAACATAACGAGTGTGATAGCTCATACGATCATTTTGACACCTTTTAGATGGCATTTCATTTCGTCAAATATTAGAAAAGTATATCATTAATATTAGCTAAAAAGTAGTACTTCAGAATATTACTACATGCAATAATGTTATAACATTCAGAAAAAATACAATATAATTGTTTTCAATCTCTAGGTCTACACGTACTATTACCATGAAATAATTATATAAAAAATAAAACTATGAATTCTATTTTTTTCTTCTATGTATATAAAATATATAAATCCAATGGCAAGTTGCTGAAAAATGACAGTGCAATTGGTATCAGTGTATGAATGGCAATGGACATACACAAAGAATAAGCTACAATTAAAAAAATAAAGTAAAACATTCAGAAAAAAAACAGTTCTTTCACTTAATGTACACTATCGGGCATTATACTTAGGGTGTAGACCTAGTATTAATTAGGTAATTATTACTATAACAAGCGCATTTAATGTAGCCATCGAACATTACCTACTCGACAGACGAAACTGATTTCCAAGTAATACCAACAAATAAAAGAATTACATACCTCATAAAATATTAACCAAGAAAAAAGTGCATACAACACCCGGCAACTCGAGTTTCCTCGTACAAACGTGTAGCTTCTTTGCATTAAGAAATCTAGTGGTATTAATGCCTAAATTGGAAACTAGTCCCGGACTGAGTTCTAGGTATATTCATCTTTGTTCCGTCGATAATGACACTGTAAACGTCTTACAATTGCGGATTCTAAATTGTTTGCCGTAGGCCCACCCATTGCTACCAAGTTATTTAGCCATTGTTAGTCACTTATTGCATATACTGTAAACACGAACATTAGGAGATTTGTATTCATCAAAGTAATTCGAGTTTGAACAGTACCATGAAAGCCCCAGTGGTATGATGGTTATGACATCTGCATATCAAGCAGAAGGTACCGGTTCGAATCTCGGTTGGGCGGACTTTTTCTCATTCTCACAGATTTCCTCATCTTTATCGTTTAAAATTAATTAATTATACATTTTAGTATATCACCGGGCGGCTTAAAATTCATGTTCGGTGCCTGATGTGTTTATAATATATAACATATATATTTTTCTTTATTTCAAAAATAAATACAGGCCAAATTGCGTGTAAATTAGAAATCAAAGAGAAGAAAGACTTTAACAACATTATGAGCTTTACTTAAATATAGGCCTATACATTATTTTAGATTTTCTACCTTATTATACTCTGAGAGGAGATCTTTACTTCCTTTATATGCAACACAAAGACCTATGAAACCTTAGGCATATGTACAGAATAAAAGTACGCACGCCGGAGAAAAATGAACTCCCATAACAATTACAATAGACATACAAAAAGTGTTATTTATTCTAAAATATTAAACTAACAACATTTTCCGTAGTCTTTATAAACTTCTATAAACTATGCACAGCATGTAAAAGCATTCATCGTACAGTATATACAAATACTTCTCGTATTTCAATATATCAGCCAAGTACAAGAGCACACAAAGTGCAACTCGAGTTTGCTCCTTGTGTCATTTTCACGTACATTGTTGTGGTATAGAGGGTATTACAGTATATATTTTCAATTGTTATTCTCAGTTATATTATATTATTTACTGTTGTTATATGTATTTAATTATTTTTAGTTCTTCACTATTGCTATTGTCAAAATATTATTTTTAGTTATTATTACTACTTAATTTTTGTAATTTGAACATTTCAGTAACCGACAGCGATCATGTATTATGCGCCTTGAGCACTCTTGAGTGGTATGTGCGCTATAAAAATCTTGTTATTATGTTATTATGTCGGTGGGTTTATTATTATTTTTGTTTTTATTGATTTGGTATTTTTGTTTTTTGTCTATGTATTTTAAGAATACACCTTGTACGAACGAGAAAATATACTAAACTTCAGGTAAAACTGTCTGTTGTCGTTGCGATGGGTCACATTTCGGATTATACTTCTGGTCAGTAGAAATCATTAAATGCTATAAGTATAAATTGGTTTTTGTAAAAGTCAGATTTCAGATATATCCGAATTTTCTAGATCTAGGAAAAATAGATTTCAAGATCTAGTTTTATTCTCAAACTCAAACTAATGGCCTACTTAATTTTAGTTGTATAATTCCTGTATGATCAAAGCATAGGGCTACTGGTATGCTATCCAAATTATCACAAACACGACGTGTATCAAGGTTTAGACAAATACAATACTTTTATTACTCTCTAGTCTGCTTATTTATACAATAATGTTGACAATGGTGGCTTGCATGTTTCAAGTATATTGAGGGATATAGAGTTTAATGTCATTATTTCTTTGTCAATCTAACAGAGAGTGATGCATCTGTCATCGACTATCCATGTATTGTGACCTACTGTCTGATCACATTCTTTACAAGCTACCCCTATCTCTATTAACCATAAATTTTCGAATAAATCTCTACCTCTTAGTAGTCCTTTACAGAAAACGCGATCAGTCGCGTCTGATTTCAGAATGAATTTGTTCTCTCGTCTATCCGAGTCATCGACATTCCGGTCATCAACACATTGACTCAAGACTGTTCGCTGTTTGTTCCTGAATTCAGAAAGATCTTTTTGAAAACTGTCTCCATATTCTTTAATTTTTCTCCAAAACGTCTTATTAAAGTGGTTATACAACATGACGTCAGCATGGTTCCATTCGCGTATTTTTGCTTGAAGTTCATCGTTGAGGGCGTATCGATGACTAGCACTTCGTATTCCTTTAGAAACGTAGAGAATATCGTCAAAACTCCAACACATCAACTTCTTCAATAATATCAAAGATTCATCAAAGTATTCTGTGATGAGAACTAAATCAAATTCTGACTCTAGATGTTTTATTTTGTTCTGAACTTTGACCTGATCGTCATAGACTTCGTGACTTAAGCCAAGATCAAACAACTGGCCGTTTCTGGCTCTTTGCCACCCAAAGAATTTTCGCGCTACAAACTTATTTGGATTTTTTAAAAAGATTTCTAAAGAATTGACATTTTGCGGTACTTTTAACAGCTTTTCTGCCTCAAAATATCCAAAATTCGATTCAAAGTTTGCTACTGGTTCACGAATGATTGTGACATACATTGCAGCATGTATAACCGCATCCATTTCCTGACGGTTGTACCTTGCATGGTTGGTAAGAAGATGGTAACTATCTAATGGTTGCCTACGCATTTTATTTCCTGATGAAACTGAAAATACCATTTCACGCTTGAATAAGTCTAAGACAGAAAAAGCATGTCCCTTCTGAGGGATGGCAAATGTTAAATTTCTTGAATAGCCAAACCGCTGTAAGATTGAAGCTATGGTAGTGCTTGCTGTGTTGTGTGTTTTTACAAATACAATGTGCTTTACTACATTACACTCCTGTGTTATGTTATCGTTAGTATTCATCTTAGAATTAGGTGTTTCTCTCGAAGAACTATTTTCTCTGAAATGAAACACATAATTAGAAAGTATAAATTAACATAATATCTTATTTGAAAAGTGTTCAAAGACCAAATCAGTTGTTTTGAACTGGCTGTGATTAGAGCTTAGGAATTTAATAGCAAATAAAGTATATATACTTGTAAGTAAATAAGGCTTAGAAGAAATGGACTATAGTGAATAAGAAATGTATTATTATACTATTAAAATGCAAGTACACTCTTGTTTAAACATTAAACAAATATAAACCTAAAAGTATTCTTTATAGACAAGTGTTCAAATAAAATAAAAAATAAAAGTTAAACTACCCAACCAGCGAAAGAGAAAACAGGAATAATTACTAACGAAATGAGGAACATTAAAAGACACTTTACTTACTTTTTATTTTTATCTAATTTAAGGTCACAAACTACATTTATGTAAGAATACTACATAGACCTATTACCGGTGGATATTTTTCGACTTAAAACGTTTAATAATGTAAAAAATATAGATTTTAATGATTTAAGCGGCCCACTATAAATACCAGAAAGCATCGCCCGCGGATTGATATTTTTGTTTTGTTTCTGGATGCACTCACTTTCAATCAATCGTGAAGGAAAAACAAATAAAAGAACCATAACTTTTCAACGAAAAGCCGGGTCTTCCTCAATTTCTATTATTAACGGATTCTCCCAAAAGGAAAGACAATTAATTTAGCAACACGACAACGTCAGGTTAGGCATACAGCTAGCGTACGATGTTCGTAATTACCACTCTTTAACAGCTGCGAGTAAACATTCGATGGTTCGTGCATTGTTTTTCTCTTTTATCATAATTTACCTTAGAACGTACATTTAGACAAGTAATGGCCTGATTTAATTAAAGTTATATGCATTATTTTCAAAAACGTCAAATTGCAGGGAAAGTGTCTTTAATTAAATTAATGTGTGTATAGTTTATAGATTGAAACTAGTTTACTACATTGGTACTCGCAACTGGCACTAAAATTATACATTAAAAGTATGTAATACAGTTTGATACAGCTATACTCATTTCTAGTTGACTTGCAATTGTCAGTTAGAATCAATCTATTGACAGCTACAACATCGGGTGGTATTTAAACATGTGTAGGCCAATTGCGACTTACCTGAACAGTGTTAATGTTGATGTACTATTCTTGTCCTTTCTCCAAGAAGTAAATTTTGTTGTAGTAAGACAATATGCAAAGACCAAACACGTGATTATACAGACGATAACGCATTTCTGTGTACGTGCGCGCTTCATCTTTCTTCTTTTAAATCTATTCGACGTGATTTAAATGAGCCACCATATTCATTTATAAGGTACTTTTGTGAAGTAGCTAATTTGCATAAAGGTGATCAAGTATGTTGGAACTGTTCAGCGTGGTTTATAAGCAACGCTAGTACTAATTACCTTATGTTGCGTTAAGTACAGTACTGCGTAGCGCTTATAGTTTATATGTCTCCGTTTCATCTAAGATTCAGAGGTCGATTGTTTTTCTCTATTCTGCTTTATTTTCAAACCGTTTGTGGTGCTCTACAATCAAATAAAAAGCATACAGTCAAACACAACATATAATTTCCATCTTCAAGGACACCCTCTACAATCCCCTAAAAATATTCAAGTTTACTCAAGCGGACAAAACAAACGAACAAACAAAAGAAATACTACCTATATGTCCTACTGGTTGTCTACTAAACACCATCCGGATAACACCGACACCATATACCTAACAGAGCCTCAAGAATAACAATGCTTACTACCAGAGAGCAGCAACCTGGAATTGATTATTAATGATATTAACAATTCCAAAGCTTAATTCTCAGAAACTGGTAAAATTCAAGTTAAAAGTTGCTCGCCGTTGTAATTCCAGAATCGAATGCCTTTGATCGTGACGATAGCAACACAATGAACGAATTCATCCGTGTCTATTGTCTATTGTTTTTTTGGGTAAAAACAGGAAAGAACGAAACTACTGGGTAAGCTATGAGCCGCTACCGTTGTTTTTTTGTCGTTACTCAGTCAGGTCTAGGACAACTACCCCCTGGACAACTACCACCCGGACAATTACCCCCTGGACAATCACCCTCCTAGGACAACTACCCCCCGGGCAACTACTCTCTTAGGAGAACTACCCCCTAGGACAATTACCCCCTAGGACAACTACCCCCTAGGACAACTACCCTCTAGTACAACTATCCCCTAGGACAACTACCCTCTAGGACAACTACCTTCTAGGACAATTACCCCCTAGGAAAACTACAAATGCATAGTGATACCGGACCGACAGACAGACCGACAGACAGACAGACCGACAGACAGACCGACCGACCGACATAGTGAACTATACTGACCGAAATTACTGAAAATGTTGAAATGTTTAAAAACATTTATATTTTTTTAATTTACACTCACTTTTGACGTGCTCGTATAACGTAATTTCGAGTTGAAAAGTAAGTCAACAAAACAGAAATCGGGCAAAAAGAGTGAGCAATAACATTTACCGCGCAGTGCGCGCGCAAAAATCTGCGCACTCATGGCAATTTTGTAAACTCTTAAAATTGCCTGAAACGTACTCTTATTTCATCGAAAATAAAATTTTAAGCGCGCGTACGCATGCGTTACATGCGCTACGCACGTAATTGTATTGCCATATGATGATTTATGCCCTGAAATTTATGAGTACCAAATTTTATTTAATTGTGATCCATGGTTGTGAAGATATTATTACAAACGTGATTTCGTTAAATCGTGCGTAGACCGCGTAATCTTTTATTGCGCACCGTGAAAACATAACCACATCGATTCATGGCCATAAGGAATATTCTGTGAAAAATTGACTTAGCTAGATTAAACTGATATCAAGATAAGGTCAGAAAGCGATAAAACGCATAGTGATACCGGACCGACAGACAGACCGACAGACAGACAGACAGACCGACCAACCGACCGACATAGTGAACTATAGAGTCGCGTCCACGCGACTAATAAAAATAATAAAATCGTTGTATTGTCACAATATTATTGCTCTTACTAATCGTGACGTCATTTGATTGGACGTGTGAAAATATCATTTTCATCATTTCATTTCATTTCATTTATTTATTCGACCAATACACAGATACAGAACAGAACAGAAACAGAGCACAATGGTCAGGGGCAACTAAAGCAAAACAATTACTATAACTCAAAGAGTCAGTTGCCCCTTAAAAAACATCGAAATACAAAAAATATTGCACCAAGTAAAACATGTGTACAAGCTTATAAAAAAGTATCTTAAGACTCAAAATGAGTATAAGGAATCGGTACATAAATATACAAATTTAAAAGATAAAAAGATTAAAAATTGGAAACAACATCTCTTTAAGTGAGGTAATCAAAGGAAGGATAGATGGTTATTCTATAGTTCTAGAATGAAAAGTTTTTATATTTCTTTTGTTTTATGTATGAAAAATGCATGTTTGTCCATTTATCGTCGATCGTTATCGTCCTAGTGTAAATCTACCTTTTTAGCGTATGGTGGTTACTATTACTTATTTCGTACAGATATTTTAAAATTGAAAATTAATTAAATGTCACCATTTCTAAACTCAATACTTTCACTTATCGTACATGTCTAGAATGATATCAGTAATCCTTGTGGTCTTTGTGTCACATTTGTAGCGTAAGGCCAGCGTGTGAGAGGCTATCTTCATGACAACTATGTTGGCAACAATCTATAAATGAATGCACCTCATAGAAATGGCACTAAAACTCTCACGAATTTCATGTTTACCATGTTATTAAAATGACAATAAATATTATTGTATCGTATCAAAATTATAAGGGCAACAGAAAAAGCAGAAGCGAAATATAAATAAATAAAATAAAAGATGGCAAAATCCGCAACTCCACAACAACTTGTAGAACAAATAGATGGATTGATTGATGCAAGTTACTTGTTTCTGGTAAATGCTAGTGTGATGGTCCACAGTTAAACATACGATGTAAGGTGGGTCAGATAATTTTCTTATTAAAATATAATATAACGGTGATGCCGAATGTTCTTTACCAATTTCGGATTATCTCCTAAAATTCTATATCATGATTTTCTTTTTCTGTGCTAATACTGTTGGGTTTTATCTATTTTGAATTTTAAATTATACACATTCGTTTTACCTGTCATTTACTCATTATCTAACTCAACTTAATTAGGATTTCATTAGGTTTTTATAATCAGTACTAAAAGTATGTACAGTAGGCTAAGGCCTAATTTGTTATAAGTGATAGTGTATCTTTATCATATCGTTTAATATTATTATAACACACCTAGTAGATTCTTGTCATTTGATTAGAGAGTTGTCGGTCACATGCAAACAACTTCAAGACAATTACGTCATCAACCGTACAATTTTGTATGTCACCGTTGAGTCACTCATAAGTACTTTTATGAAGAAGAATGACATAAAAAGTAAGAAATAAATTCTTTAAATTTATGATTTTACAGACTTGTTCTCGTATACTTGATTGAAGTTCAATATATTCGTTTCTATGGAGCGCCAGCTAATGTCGAAACAACCGTTAATGTAAAACAATCTACCGCTAATGTAGTAAATCTCCAGCTAATGTAGAAACACCAACAGCTTATGTAGTAAATAAAAATCAACACCAGCTAATGTAGAAACGGTCAAAAGCTTATTTAACGAAAATTGCCTCCCAGCTTATGTAGTTACTATCGCCAGCTAATGTAGAAAATGTTATATATTTTACAAAAATGTCTAAATTATGTGCAAATGCATCGATCTTTACTTAACTATCAGTCTTTCCACATCGCGTAAGAAACAAACTTTCTAAAACGACCACACATGGTAAGCAACTATCTCTGTTTAAGGGACCGCTTCTCATAATCGACCACCTCTCGTAAGCGACCACCTCTATCAACGACCACACCTCTCGTAAATGACCACCTCTTTTAAGGGACCACGACCTCTTTCTCAGTATTAAACAACCGCTTCTCATAATCGACCATCTCTCCCATTACAACGACCTCTCGAAAGTGACCGCCTCTATTGAACGACCATGGTCGATTATGAGAAGTGGTCCCTTAACAGAGACGGTGGTCGTTCAATCGAGGTGGTCATTTTCGAGAAGGCGTTGTGACGAAAGATGATCGATTATTAGAAGCTGTCCTTTAATAGAGGTGGTGGTTCTTTAAAAGACGTCGTCACTGACGAGAGGTGTGTTCGTTAAGGGATGTGGTCGCTTACGAGAGGTGGTCAATGATGAGAAGCGGTCCATTAAGAGAGACGGTGGTCGTTCAATAGAGGCGGTCACTTTCGGGAGGTCGTTGTGATGGGAGATGGTCGATTATGAGAAGCAGTCCCTTAATATAGTGGGTGGTCCTTTAAAAGAGGTCGTCACTTACGAGAGGTGTGGTCGTTAAGAGAGGTGGTACTTTAATAGAGTCGTCACTGACGATTATGAGAAGCAGTCTTTTAATAGAGAGAAAGAGGTCGTTGTCCCTTAAAAGAGGTGTGTTCGTTAAGGGAGGTGGTCGCTTACGAGAGGTGGTCAATGATGAGAAGCGGTCCATTAAGAGAAAAGGTGGTCGTTCAATAGAGGCGGTCACTTTCGAGAGGTCGTTGTGATGGGAGATGGTCGATTATGAGAAGCAGTCCCTTAATAGAGTGGGTGGTCCTTTAAAAGAGGTCGTCACTTACGAGAGGTGTGGTCGTTAAGAGAGGTGGTACTTTAATAGAGTCGTCACTGACGATTATGAGAAGCAGTCCTTTAATAGAGAGAAAGAGGTCGTGGTCCTTTAAAAGAGGTGTGGTCCTTAAGAGACGTGGCCGCTTACGAGAGGTGGTCGATTATGAGAAGTGGTCCCTTATGAGAGGAGGTGATCCCTTACGAGAGGTGGTCGATAATGAGAAGCGGTCCCTTAACAAAGATGGTTGCTTACGATGTGTGGTCGTTTTAGAAAGTTGGTTGCTTACGAGAGGTGGAAAGACTGATAGCTAAGTAAAGATCGATGCATTTGCACATGAATGAGACATTTTTGTAAAATGTATAACATTTTCTACATTAGCTGGCGATAGTAACTACATAAGCTGGGAGGCATTTTTCGTTACTATAAGCTGTTGACTGTTTCTACATTAGCTGGTGTTGATTTTTATTTACTACATAAGCTGTTGTTGGTGTTTCTACATAAGCTGGAGGTTTTACTACATAAGCGGTGGGTTGTTCTACATTAACGGTTGTTTCGACATTAGCTGGTGTTTTCTACATTAACGGTTGTAACACGCACAATCACATAATTTGTTTTGCACATCAACTTGGAAATTAATGGGCACATTTTGTTTGAAAGAAGATCAAAATTAACTCAACCGAAAACATATTTGTTTTAAATATACGATAAATAGGCCTACTTATTATAATCTATAACAGCACAATATGGCAAAATAATAGAATTTTGATATTATTAATTAATATAACATATATATTTATCAATGTAGTTTGGTCAAAGATAGTGTAGTAGGAAGATAGGGCACCTCTCACGACGAGTAGAGATATGTAACATGGTGGGACCAAACCCTATTAGTCAAAATAAGAACATAAGTCACAATTAGAATACTACATTCCTGAGGTGGGTCTTCCAAGGAAAGTCAATCAGGATATGGTACCAATTAAATAATCATCCTTCCTGTCCTCTTAATATAAATGTTATGTTAGTTAAGTTAGTTAGTTCGGGTATTGATTCTATAACATCAGTCAGAATCACTAGATGTTCACATTGTTTATAATCTTACTTTTGAAATAAATATTTTATTTTGTACATTGAATAATGTTGTGCCATCGTTATTGTCTTGACCCGCGACACGACTACTACAGGTTATAATAATTAAAAATCATTATTCTATAGACATACACATTGTATTATTTTGATCACTAGAACATATTTATTACCTCTAATTAAGAAGTGTTTCTAAAGCTAGGTAATAATTTCTCTATCTCTGTCCAAACAATAAACAATAGTGTAAATAATAAAATAAAAAAGTTCAGTTAATTTTAATAAAATAAAAACATCAAAATAAAATATGGTAGATAGTCCGGTACGCACGTCCGGTACCTAAACAATTATAGGCAATTGAAACACAAATTGTTATTCCAAATCATAAAAATATGATTAATTTGTACTTTCTATAATGTAAAGATAAAACTAGAATTTAATTCGTCACTTTGACGAATTATAGGTGATCATTTTTATCCTTTTACTGAAATTATTTTTTTTAAACATGCACGTACGTTAACATACGATCAAAAAATGTTGATGTATACCATCCTATTATATGCTTATAGTGCTGAGTTGTGCCCATTATATGCTATATACAATATGTACAGTATATACTGTATATCTATATACAGTGTAGCATAGGTGAAATTACAGGACACACATCATGTTCTAATTTTTTGGTATGATGGAATTATCAAAATAAACTCGAAGATGACAATTTCGAAAAATAATGAATTGAGCAAATAAATATAAGAATTGGAAGAGAATCTGGCACGTAGAAGCGCTGTACGCGCTCTTTTAAATTTGTATAACTTGGACGAAAAAGATGAAAAAACTACTTTTTAACTTCATCTGGCCATATGTTAAAGTCACAACATCCGATAGGCTTGATTTTTATATGAATTCATATCTACATTTCATCAGCTTTCATAATAAATTATAATCATCAAGGTAACCTTCAATTCTGAAGATTTGTAAGATATTCAAATTTACGGCGAAGTTGAAATTACACGACCAACGTTATTCAAGATTTTACGCGTGATGACGTCATCAAAATAAAAATAGTGGCAAGTCATGAGAAAGTCAATTACATAATCACATACTAAAATATGAGCGAAAATCGGGCACAAAATAATAGAGATGCGTTCTATTGAATGTGATCAAATATGACGAAAGAGAAAAAAAACTTAATTTTAAATTCAAGTGGCCATTTTATGACATCACAACATTTTGTACGTAAAATGTGTACATGAATTCATATCTACAACTCAATGGCTTCCAGAATACGTAAAAATAGGGGGTCATCGTACATTCTGAAGAATTATTTTCATTTTAAAATACCTTATTTTTCAACATTTTCAGCACTTTGATGCAATTTATTTGCGCATTTTGTCATTTTTAACCTTCTCGTATAGCGCTATTTTAAGTCGGAACTGACTCAAATTTGGTAAATGTACTAAGGATGGTGAGTAGAATGCGATTTGTAAAAAAAATCATATTTTTTACACTTTTTAAGTATCGCGCGCGCAAATTTTTTTTTTGCGCAGTAATTTTTTGAAACTCGCAAATGGCCTAATTCATGCTCTAAATTGATCAAAACTTAATTTTGAGCTTTTTAAACTTTTAACGCGCGATTTTACGCGCATAACCCTACGTGCGCGTGCATTTTATTGGCTAATATTTTTACCCTTTACCTGAATTTTACGTATAGTGAATTTTATTGATATGTGATAAAGAGTTATGGAGATATGATTGATAATGTGATTTCACAAAATGGCGTATAAATGACGTCACGGATGAGTGATCACGCTGAAAAGCAAACTATGCCTAAATTAAATTATTTTAAAGATATTCTGAACTTTTTGTGATTATTGACATTTAACTTTTTCAGATAATTGACACACAAAATCTGTACAGAAAGAAATAAATAAAGATTTTATACAATAACAATAGGTGATCATTTTATTTTAAATGATCACCTAATTACATTTTATATGTTATTTCGTATTAATTCATTTAATTTTACAATCATTATTCTACTGTTTAGCATATTTCCTATGGAGTATCACGGTGCTAACGTCACGACGGTAGGTGGCGCTGCGTGGTTGCTAGCCAATCAAAAAATGCGTTCAACCTTGGTTCAACCTGCCTGAGTGATTCTCATGTCACCAATTGTTTGGAATAGGCTTATTGAAGTAGTCATTTTAAAACGTAATAATTTTCAATAAAAACAAACTAAAATTTCAAAAGATCACGAAATATTTGTTTTTAATTATCTATTCATTCTTCAACTACAGTTTAAGTTTAAAAAAAATGAGGCTAAGATACATAATTTGATAGAAATACAGATCTATACAGTTTATCAACATAGTATAGTAGCGTTAAACGCATTTTTGGTTGGCTAGCAACCATGCAGCGCCCTCTATCGTTGTGACGTCACACCGCGAAACTCTATAGAATAACTTTCCGTCTCAACTCGAAGTGCGAGGCGCCCTTGAAACTGAGTTTCACGGTGTCTCGTGTTTATTTACATTGATCGAATAGAAGTGTGATATCTTCAAACTACTTTATCTTTGGTTTGATGTAGTGTATTAGTTTTATGTAAGATTTTATTGATAAAGTATACTCTATTGTCATTATAATTAATAATCACTTTTCAGTAAAATAAAGATAAAGTTATTATTATGAATATTTCATAGACCATATAAAATAATAATAAGTATTTGTTTAGCATCTCAAAAAGTAGCACACCTCGAAAAGAAGCCGCTCCTTAGTTTGAGAAAAAATGTTATCGGAAAGAAGCCCATCGAAATAAAGCCTGCTGGGATCATCGGGGCTTCTTTAAGGCTTCTTTAGGCCTATAGTGTTTTTACCTCTGGTTTGACAGTGCAACGGATGCTATGCGAAGACATAGTCTGACCGCTAGTTTTCTGTTGCTTTTCCGTTGCAATTTGCCAAGTAACATTAACAATGTGGATTACTATAATCTATATAAACATTTAAATTAACAATTTAAAAATCAATCAAAGACTTTTATTTCAACTAATATTATGACAGTATATGAAGCGCCGCTGATTATGTGCTTATCATAGAAATAATATATACCGCTAAATAAGTGTTAATGTTAATACCTTAATTGATAATACTGTAGGCATATAACGAAACATGGTTCAAGATTTGATGGGCTGCTGCGATATATATTATTATAGTGGAATTTTATAATTAATTAATTTAATTTAATTGTAAATGAAATGTCCATGCAACTGATTTTACAATATATTTGCAAAAATGATAATGGTAACAAATCAATAATATCAATTGAAATTATTCATTCAGTCTGGTTGCCGGCGGACAATTTCACATTAGATGAATGAAGTTTTACAGTAGTACAGTACTGGAACATGCAACAGTGACACATGCGTGATATGGATGGGCCTGTTATTGTCGCTTGACATGGAACAGCACAGCAGTTTCTTGTTGTTAGACATGAACCGTACGAGAATCGGGTGATTAAAATATAACGACGGTGATACCAAATGTTCTTTACCAATTTCGGATTATCTCCTAAAATTCTAAATCATGATTTTTTTTCTGTGCTAATACTGTTGGGTTTTATCTATTTTGAATTTTAAATTATACACATTCGTTTTACCTGTCATTTACTCATTATCTAACTCAACTTAATTAGGCTTTCATTAGGTTTTTATAATCGGTACTAAAAGTATGTACAGTAGGCTAAGGCCTACTTTGTTATAAGTGATAGTGTATCTTTATCATATCGTTTAATATTATTATAACACACCTAGTAGATTCTTGTCATTTGATTGGAGAGTTGCCGGTCACATGAACACAACTTCAAGACAATTACGTCATCAACCGTACAATTTTGTATGTCACCGTTGAGTCACTCATAAGTACTTTTATGAAGAAGAATGACATAAAAAGTAAGAAATAAATTCTTTAAATTTATGATTTTACAGACTTGTTCTCGTATACTTGATTGAAGTTCAATATATTCGTTTCTATGGAGCGCCAGCTAATGTCGAAACAACCGTTAATGTAAAACAATCCACCGCTAATGTAGTAAATCTCCAGCTAATGTAGAAACACCAACAACAGCTTATGTAGTAAATAAAAATCAACACCAGCTAATGTAGAAACGGTCAAAAGCTTATGTAGTAACGAAAATTGCCTCCCAGCTTATGTAGTTACTATCGCCAGCTAATGTAGACAATTTTATATATTTTACAAAAATGTCTAAATCATGTGCAAATGCATCGATCTTTACTTAACTATCAGTCTTTCCACCTCGAGTAAGAAACAAACTTTCTAAAACGACCACACATCGTAAGCAACCATCTCTGTTTAAGGAACCGCTTCTCATAATCGACCACCTCTCGTAAGCGATCACCTCTATTAACGACCACACCTCTCGTAAATGACCACCTCTTTTAAGGGACCACGCCTCTTTCTCAGTATTAAACAACCGCTTCTCATAATCGCCCATATCTCCCATTACAACGACCTCTCGAAAGTGACCGCCTCTATTGAACGACCATGGTCGATTATGAGAAGTGGTCCCTTAACAGAGACGGTGGTCGTTCAATCGAGGTGGTCATTTTCGAGAAGGCGTTGTGACGAAAGATGGTCGATTATGAGAAGCGGTCCTTTAATAGAGGTGGTGGTCCTTTAAAAGACGTCGTCACTTTCGAGAGGTCGTTGTGATGGGAGATGGTCGATTAGGAGAAGCAGTCCCTTAATAGAGTGGGTGGTCCTTTAAAAGAGGTCGTCACTTACGAGAGGTGTGGTCGTTAAGAGAGGTGGTACTTTAATAGAGTCGTACTGACGATTATGAGAAGCGGTCCTTTAATAGAGAGAAAGAGGTCGTGGTCCCTTAAAAGAGGTGTGGTCCTTAAGAGAGGTGGCCGCTTACGAGAGGTGGTCGATTATGAGAAGTGGTCCCTTATGAGAGGAGGTGATCCCTTACGAGAGGTGGTCGATTATGAGAAGCGGTCCCTTAGCAAAGATGGTTGCTTACGATGTGTAGTCGTTTTAGAAAGTTGGTTGCTTACGAGAGGTGGAAAGACTGATAGCTAAGTAAAGATCGATGCATTTGCACATGAATGAGACATTTTTGTAAAATGTATAACATTTTCTACATTAGCTGGCGATAGTAACTACATAAGCTGGGAGGCATTTTTCGTTACTACATAAGCTGTTGACTGTTTCTACATTAGCTGGTGTTGATTTTTATTTACTACATAAGCTGTTGGTGTTTCTACATAAGCTGGAGGTTTTACTACATAAGCGGTGGGTTGTTCTACATTAACGGTTGTTTCGACATTAGCTGGCGTTTTCTACATTAACGGTTGTAACACGCACAATCACATAATTTGTTTATAACTTGGAAATTAATGGGCACATTTTGTTTGAAAAAAGATCAAAATTAACTCAACCGACAACATATTTGTTTTAAATATACGGTAAATAGGCCTACTTATTATAATCTATAACAGCACAATATGGCAAAATAATTGAATTTTGATATTATTAATTAATATAACATATATAATTATTAATGTAGTTTGGTCAAAGATAGTGTAGTAGGAAGATTGGGCACCTCTCACGACGAGTAGAGAGATGTAACATGGTGGGACCAAACCCTATTAGTCAAACTAAGAACATAAGTCACAATTAGAATACTACATTCTTGAGGTGGGTCTTCCAAGGAAAGTCAATCAAGGATATGGTACCATTTAATTAGTCATCCTTCCTGTCCTCTTAATATAAATATATGTTTTGTTAGTTAAGTTAGTTAGTTTTGGTATTGATTCTTGAGACTATAACATCAGTCAGAATCACTAGATGTTCACATTGTTTTATAATCTTACTTTTGAAATAAATATTTTATTTTGTACATTGAATAATGTTGTGCCATCGTTATTGTCTTGACCCGCGACACGACTACTACAGGTTATAATAATTAAAAATCATTATTCTATAGACATACACATTGTATTATTTTGATCACTAGAACATATTTATTACCTCTAATTAAGAAGTGTTTCTAAAGCTAGGTAATAATTTCTCTATCTCTGTCCAAACAATAAACAATAGTGTAAATAATAAAATAAAAAAGTTCAGTTAATTTTAATAAAATAAAAACATCAAAATAAAATATGGTAGATAGTCCGGTACGCACGTCCGGTACCTAAACAATTATAGGCAATTGAAACACAAGTTGTTATTCCAAATCATAAAAATATGATTAATTTGTACTTTCTATAATGTAAAGATAAAACTAGAATTTAATTCGTCACTTTGACGAATTATAGGTGATCATTTTTATCCTTATACTGAAATTTAAAAAAAAGTTAACATACGATCAAAAAATGTTGATGTATACCATCCTATTATATGCTTATAGTGCTGAGTTGTGCCCATTATATGCCATATACAATATGTACAGTATATACTGTATATCTATATACAGTGTAGCATAGGTGAAATTACGGGACACACATCATGTTCTAATTTTTTGGTATGATGGAATTATCAAAATAAACTCGAAGATGACAATTTCAAAAGATAATGAATTGAGCAAATAAATATAAGAATTGGAAGAGAATCTGGCACGTAAAAGCGCTGTACGCGCTCTTTTAAATTTGTATAACTTTGACGAAAAAGATGAAACAACTACTTTTTAACTTCATCTGGCCATATGTTAAAGTCACAACATCCGATAGGCTTGATTTTTATATGAATTCATATCTACATTTCATCAGCTTTCATAATAAATTATAATCATCAAGGTAACCTTCAATTCTGAAGATTTGTAAGATATTCAAATTTACGGCGAAGTTGAAATTACACGACCTACGTTATTCAAGATTTTACGCGTGATGACGTCATCAAAATAAAAATAGTGGCAAGTCATGAGAAAGTCAATTACATAATCACATACTAAAATATGAGCGAAAATCAAAATAATAGAGATGCGTTCTATTGAATGTGATCAAATATGACGAAAGAGAAAAAAAACTTAATTTTAAATTCAAGTGGCCATTTTATGACATCACAACATTTTGTACGTAAAATGTGTACATGAATTCATATCTACAACTCAATGGCTTCCAGAATACGTAAAAAAATAGGGGGTCATCGTGCATTCTGAAGAATTATTTTCATTTTAAAATACCTTATTTTTCAACATTTTCAGCACTTTGATGCAATTTATTTGCGCATTTTGTCATTTTTAACCTGCTCGTATAGCGCTATTTTAAGTCGGAACTGACTCAAATTTGGTAAATGTACTAAGGATGGTGAGTGGAATGCGATTTGTAAAAAAAATCATATTTTTTACACTTTTTAAGTATCGCGCGCGCAATTTTTTTTTTTGCGCAGTAATTTTTTGAAACTCGCAAATGGCCTAATTCATGCTCTAAATTGATCAAAACTTAATTTTGAGCTTTTTAAACTTTTAACGCGCGATTTTACGCGCATGACCCTCCGTGCGCGTGCATTTTATTGGCTAATATTTTTACCCTTTACCTGAATTTTACGTATAGTGAATTTTATTGATATGTGATAAAGAGTTTATGGAGATATGATTGATAATGTGATTTCAAAAATGGCGTATAAATGACGTCACGGATGAGTGATCACGCTGAAAAGCAAACTATGCCTAAATTAAATTATTTTAAAGATATTCTGAAATTTTTGTGATTATTGACATTTAACTTTTTCAGATTGACACACAAAATCTGTACAGAAAGAAATAAATAAAGATTTTATACAATAACAATAGGTGATCATTTTATTTTAAATGATCACCTAATTACATTTTATATGTTATTTCGTATTAATTCATTTAATTTTACAATCATTATTTTACTGTTTAGCATATTTCCTATGGAGTATCACGGTGCTAACGTCACGACGGTAGGTGGCGCTGCGTGGTTGCTAGCCAATCAAAAAATGCGTTCAACCTTGGTTCAACCTGCCTGAGTGATTCTCATGTCACCAATTGTTTGGAATAGGCTTATTGAAGTAGTCATTTTAAAACGTAATAATTTTCAATAAAAACAAACTAAAATTTCAAAAGATCACGAAATATTTGTTTTTAATAATCTATTCATTCTTCAACTACAGTTTAAGTTTAAAAAAAATGAGGCTAAGATACATAATTTGATAGAAATACAGATCTATACAGTTTATCAACATAGTATAGTAGCGTTAAATGCATTTTTGGTTGGCTAGCAACCATGCAGCGCCCTCTATTGGTGTGACGTCACACCGCGAAACTCTATAGAATAAATTTCCGTCTAAACTCGAAGTGCGAGGCGCCCTTGAAACTGAGTTTCACGGTGTCTCGTGTTTATTTACATTGATCGAATAGAAGTGTGATATCTTCAAACTACTTTATCTTTGGTTTGATGTAGTGTATTAGTTTTATGTAAGATTTTATTGATAAAGTATACTCTATTGTCATTATAATTAATAATCGCTTTTCAGTAAAATAAAGATAAAGTTATTATTATGAATATTTCATAGACCATATAAAATAATAATAAGTATTTGTTTAGCATCTCAAAAAGTAGCACACCTCGAAAAGAAGCCGCTCCTTAGTTTGAGAAAAAAATGTTATCGGAAAGAAGCCCATCGAAATAAAGCCTGCTGGGATCATCGGGGCTTCTTTAAGGCTTCTTTAGGCCTATAGTGTTTTTACCTCTGGTTTGACAGTGCAACGGATGCTATGCGAAGACATAGTCTGACCGCTAGTTTTCTGTTGCTTTTCCGTTGCAATTTGCCAAGTAACATTAACAATGTGGATTACTATAATCTATATAAACATTTAAATTAACAATTTAAAAATCAATTAAAGACTTTTATTTCTACTAATATTATGACAGTATATGAAGCGCCGCTGATTATGTGCTTATCATAGAAATAATATATACCGCTAAATAAGTGTTAATGTTAATACCTTAATTGATAATACTGTAGGCATATAACGAAACATGGTTCAAGATTTGATTGGCTGCTGCGATATATATTATTATAGTGGAATTTTATAAAAGTATTATAGTGATAATTGGCACATGATCTCTACCGTTCATTTAACGTTGTTTGTACCAAAATATCGGATATGACGGATATGACGAATAGACAAACGGTACTTACTTGCCGTGTACGGTCGGTCCACTATAAGAGAAGCCGCGTTTATTTTTATCTAATTATTACCTAAGAACAAACATCTTTAAACAATTTATTTATTTATTTGGCCTTTAAAAAATGTATGTAATTGTTGTGAACTTTATTGTTATAAATATACCATACAAGATTTTTGATTTAATGTAATAATGTAATTTCAATAGGGTTGGTGAACCTGTCCATTATAATATTATAGCGTCATGGGAGTAATGGCTTTATTTGTCCATATAGGGGTTTTTCTGTCCACAACGGACAGAACAATAATTATAATGGAGAAATTAAACCGACCCCGATCTGTAACTTTGTTTGCTTTATCATGTTGTGATTAATTATAAGAACCGTATCAATGTATAGTCTGGTGAAGATTCTGGAAATTACTACATGCTTGGTATATTGCTAATGCTTGGTTCCACTAGAGAGACGCAATGCACAGAGCGCAACGTTAGTAACCAATCACAAGCGATGGATTTTGTGATTGGTTAACTCACTTGCGCTGTGTCTATGTCCTTGCATTGCGTCTCTAGTGGGAACCACGATTTATTGTATGTGAACATTTTATTAAAGATAGATTTAAATAAATAAATGTTGTGAAAATATAATAAGTTTTTCCTATTGTTATATATAATTGTCTGGTAATAAAGTAAGGCGCTGCTGTCAGATGTAAATATAATCATATTTCTGTATAATTATTTGGCAAATTGACAAGTAGGCATACACTGATGCCCCTTTGAGAAGACAATCTCTAACGAAAGACACTGTCAGTCTGCTAGATGGGATTGAAGTAGGCCCGGACTACTGGGACAGACAGACGGACACACAGATAAAATAGACAAGGATCAACTTCTAATGAAGCCTATATAAACATAATAATAACGGAATGAAATTGTATAACAAAGCATCTACCAAAGAATTGTAAAATCTCTAAAAATGTAAACGAATTATTAACAGGTTAAAAAGATTTAAAACCAGCTACTCCCGAATTACTTTATAAACTTCCGGATGAAAAAATGAATCTAGACATTGTGTGAGTAGAGTTATAGTGTGTTGCAGAGAAGGATTGTATGTAGGTATCTAATTGGTTAAGAAGTATAAGAGTTAAGACAGTATGTGAGTTGCTGATTTGAGGATAAGTGTGCATATGAATACACTTGGTTGAATGAGAGGTTGAATGGAGGGGGATTATGAAAAAAAATATGAGACAGATAAGAAGGGCTATGTTGAGCAAAAAAACAACAAAATAATTTGATTTATTCATCATCAATTTATTCATCAGCAGGTTAGCTGAGGAGTGAATTGTTAGTATTGAAATAATTTGGTTTATCAAATCAACATACATAAATATAAATAACTAGAGGGTACTCCGAGAGTACAAACCTCCGCCTACTGTAAAATTTCCCAACATAAAATGCCCCCTGAATATTTTTTTTTAACATTTTTTTTTATTAGTTCTAAGTGTAAATATGTTAACTGCACACTACAAAGTTGTGAATGACAGTGTGGTGTAATGGTTATGTATCCAGCCTCTCACAGTTGAGATCGCTGGTTCAAGTCTTACTGAGTTTTTTTTTTTTTTATTATTTTTTTATTTCTTTTTTTTTAGTTTTTTGTGGACCTTGATCTTTGACCCTGACCCTTCAAAATTTAACCATAATTATATGATGTGTCATTGATCATTGTGGCTAAGTTTGGTGAGAATCGGATAAAAACTGTGGTCTCTAGGCAATAAAATAGTTTTTTGTTAGTTGTGACCTTGACCTATGACCTTTTCCCCTCAAATTCGAACTCGTCCGAGCTTTTGGGGCATATATCGTTGTTGCCAAATTTGGTGAGAATCGGATAAAAACTGTGGCCTCCAGGCTGTTGACACACACACACACAAACACACACACAAACACACACACACAAACATACAGGGGTGAAAACATAACCTCCTTGGCGGAGGTAATAACAATGTTTATGTGTGTTCAATATGAACATAATGAAAACAACAAACATATACTACTTTTGATTAAACATAGATATTTTATCTGAAGCAGCTAAGAAGAATTAACAATTGCTTCTTTGAAATATAAATATTACGATGAAATACGTGTATATACATTATGCATACAACTAATGGCAAAATGAAGACTTTAACGGATGGACTCGTATACAACCAATCTTCTCTCAACGGTTTGTAAACAAATAAATAATTAATCAAATGATATATCTGATAATTCAATTAAACGTTTACAAACTTAACACGATCGGAAGTGATTATTTCAGGTGAGTTTAGTGGAGATTGAACTGTAAAGTAAACTTTATTGAACAAACGCTTTTGTATCAGCGGCACATGTTTATAAGACGCACCGCGCCGGCTGGTCCTTTCCTCCCATTGAATTCGCCTCTGAATTTCGTCACATTATGGTTACTCAGATGTTATTTTACTTTCTTTGAATTATTTTGGATTGTTGGGAACAATCCTTTCAATCCCACTGCAACTGTGTATAGAATGCCGTGTAGGCCTACGTCACCAGTTAAGGAAAACTCTATATCGACACACATATATTGTCATTTCTTGTCTGAAAAAAAGAGAAGAAAACAAACTAAATCTTATTTACAACGCTTCTTAGTTAGAGTATATCGTGCAAAGTTTAGAATTATTGTAGAATAACATAATGCAAGCAATATCAGTAACAAACTCATAATTTATTAAATATAGGTCTGGTGATACGATTTATCTAATCAATTTTGTAAATTGTTTAAAAGCAATATCAAAATTTAATGAAGACCACCGAAAATAAGTATTATCAGTTGGAAAGAATCACGAATGTAAGTTGAATTCACGAATACGAGTGAGTGAACTTACGGAATTGCGTAAAATCGTCAACGAATCTGTACAGAATTACGTAACAAGATGTTTATCTTTAACGTTATTGTGCTGTTGGTTGTTATACCGTTTTCAAGCTCTTCATCGTCATCAGATTACTATAGTGGTGATTATGATCCTGGTATGGGTACTATATTTTGTTTTAAAATAATTATTATTTGTGAATTAATTATACTGCTGGTAGCTATCATTATTGTATATCTCGTTTTCAAGCTGTTCTATTCGTGAGTATGGTTTCAAGCACTTCAACTTATTTTACGTTTTAAATCCAAAAAATATCTGAGAATTGATTGAAAGTCGTAATTCTCCACAATTTTATACAATCGTTTCTATCTTGAGCACTTCCCAACCGTGATTCTTTTTCTACAGAAAAATGGTCAATACTGTAGAACATAGTAACAATTGCCAGACTGATTTAAAAAAAAACTTATAATGTGTAGATTGGAAATTTTAATTCTCCGCAATTTTACACAATCTTTTCTATCTTGAGCATCAACCGTGATTCTCTTTCTACCGAAAACTGGTATAGGCCTATTCTGTAGAAGATAGTATAAACAACAATAGCCGACTAATTTTCTTTAACTTTTTAAATCAACAACATTTGAAAATTCATTGGAAATCGTAATTCGATTCAATTTTACACATTCAATTTTTTATTTTTGTCTTTATCTCTCTTGATCAATCGTGATTCTCTTTTTACGTAACATACTAAAAATTGTCTGAAAATAACATGAACTCAGTCAGACGATTGTTGTAATTTTACATACGTAAAGAAGAAGACGATAGGCATTTGTTATTTGTAAATTTGATTGACCTGGTAGAAGTTGTCTCTTTCGTTTGTTTTATCCATGTTTCACCCACATGTGTGTGAACACTAAGCTTTTGCGCATGTGCAGATTCAGATTTTGACGTAAGAATAGATTAGGTGCTGACTTTCCTTGTACACTTAAAACTGGACACCTAATAAACGGAAATCGCTAACCATTTATTATTTACCAAATTAAATTGAAATTAATTTAATTCATAGGTAATTATAAAATGGCTTGCATGCTATACGGACACCTCACATAAAGCACACTCACCCAAAAGTAAATTTTTAAGTGATTGTTATTCCTGTATTTAATAGAAATACTTCCGTCAAGTCACGTAATCGGACACTTTCTGATACAATTTTAATAAACGTACAAAATACTGAAAATACATTACTGAACCAATATAATTGTACACAGTCTAATGAGTATGCTATAATAAGAACGCCTAGAAAATTGAGAGGCTCTCCCTCTTCGCTTTTACTCTGCGCGAAATATTTACCGACCTATTGCAAGCGAAAACTGCCCGTACTAGGTATAAAAACGGAATATGTAGGTGTATATTGGTAAGCATAAACGAGATTAAACAAATATATACACATTGATACTACTTAACTGTGATATTGTTTATGTGTAATACTTTTATCTGTAATGGTATAGGCCAAAATGACGACATACATTAGTGACGACGATGATAATTGGATATAAATAAAACAATCATTTGACTGAATATTATAATAATATTATGAAACTTATCCTTCATTTAATACTAAAATCATTTTTCGGATGTTATAGATCTATTTCATTAGTTTAATTCAATTTGGTGAATGATTTTGATATTTTCAAAATACTGAGTAAGCCTAAAAACATTACGGCGTTGGTGAAGAGAGAGAAAGTGATGCATTATCGAAGCTCAACGATTTTAGAAAAAACGATGGCTTTTCAAAGCTCTGATTCGCTCTGATACTTTTTGTTTGTTATTTATTCTACACTACATCAGTACAAATATAATTGCATGAGTTTTATTTTTTATTTTAATAATCCAACATTTTGTAAATAGGATAAAATGGGCCGGTAATCCGCATATGCATCTCAGTCACTTTAATAAATATTCTGCATTTCTAAAAGCTAATATTTTTTAGAAATATAAAGGTAAATTTTAAAAAATGAAATGATAACATTTATTCTCTTAAAATGAGAAAATTAATAATATTTAAATCTCATTCGAATCTGATCTAATCCGCTTCTCGAGATGAATTTCTTGCTATTTTTCACGCTATTAGTCATAAGATAATATTTATTATTATCAAACTAATTCTACATTTTTGCAGAATGTAACAGGGATATTTATCTTGAATCTGAGAACTCTTCATATGCATTTTGGTCTCCTAATTATCCGAAGAACTACGACAACAATTTAAACTGTAAATGGATGGTTACAACGTCTCCAGAGTTGTTCATTCATCTTGAGTTCAACGACTTTCAACTGGAGGACGGATATGATTATTTGAATATAGCTTTTGCAGAAAATGAAAATAAAGTTTGGTTTACAGGTTCAGAATATTATTCTCTAGTTTCCAACACAATGTGGATTTCTTTATCTACTGATGGTAGTGTAACAGAGAGAGGATTTAATGCAACAGTTACAGCAGTAATTGTTACGCAAGGTAAAAATAAATGTTAACCACATTTATCAAAATATTTAAAAATAATTGAATTGGTTCAAAAGAGTATTCACATTTTAGACTAACCTGTGAGTTTACACGCACCAAAAATAAGTGAAATGAGAATAAGATACAGACATATTGTTCACCTGAATAAATAATTCTTTAAATTTTATGTTGTTAAATATGCCATTTTAATGTCACACCAGTTATTCGCCTTGACCAAAACTTGAATTCTAAGGAATAAATTTACTTGATAAACTGTAATTTAAAGCACAAAATAGTTTAGATGTTTCCAGATGAAGTTTTTATAACAAATGTTAAGACGAATCGCCGTCTATACTCCAGAATCTAGGCTATGTTCCTGCCATTAATTAATTAATTAATTATTTAATTTATTAATAATAACCTAGTATGCGGTTTACTTGATTCATATTCAGACACAACTTTTAGGTTTCAATTGTTTCTTAAAACCAATTCACACCTAAGTTGGTTCCTACCCACCAAAGTTGTTTTGCGTTTAGGGCATAGGATCCTTTGTACTGTAGGCCTATCCTATACTGGCTTTACAACACGCTACTCATGTCATTGAGGAGGAGGGTGGTGATTTGGGTGGTGGTTTAACTTCAATAATAAAGTTGATTGTAAATATATAGGCGGTGACCAAATCAATACATTTGTATAAACGTATAAATCTATCAAAATAGTATTTTTTAAGGAAAATCGGCCTGTCTTTAACATTATGATGCTTTACTCGACCTGTTCAACTGGTTTTCAGCTATTAAAAACAATTATCGTGGAGGAGATAGGAAAATGCAAAGCATCCTCGTATTATCGTGTTCGGGTATTTTTCAAGATGGACATCTATTAGACAGTGTATACCACGATCGGAAAAAAACCCTATTTGGGGCAAATCGTTGAACCTAAATTCGTTTTAATTGTCAATAACTATTTATCTAACTAAATTTAATTAGTAAACAGGGTTACATCAGGTGGTTAAAATCAGTACCGAAAGTACAAACCAACTTTATATTATTATACAATTGAATAACAATTCTTGAAGTAAAACGCGATTTACCGAATTTTGCCCTTACGTAAATTTATATATAGATTATGTGTAACAACTAATGTCAAAATGAAGACTTTAACAGATGGACTCGTATACATTTGTTATTTGTAAATTTGATTTACCTGGTAGAAGTAGTCTGTTTTGTTTGTTTTTATCTACATGTGTGTGAACACCAAGCTTTGGCGCATGTGCAGATTCATTTTTTGGCGTAAGAGTAGATTTGGTGCTGACTTTCCTTGTACATTTAAAACTGGACACCTAATAAACGGAGATCGCTAACCATTTATTATTTACCCAATTAAATTGAAATTAATTTAATTCATAGGTAATTTATACAATGGTTTGCATGCTATCCGGACACCTCACATAAAGCACACTCACCCAAAAGTAATTTTTAATAAGTAATAAGTAATTGTTATTCCTGTATTTAATAGAAATACTTCCGTTAAACGGACAAGTTACGTAATCGGACACTTTCTGATACAATTATAATAATCTGTACAAAATACTGAAAAATACATTACTGAACCAATATAATTGTACACAGTCTAATGAGTATGCTATAATAAGAACGCCTTATAACTAAGAGGCTCTCCCTCTGCTCTTTTACTCTGCGCGAAATATTTACCGACCTCTTGCAAGCGAAAACTGCCCGTACTAGGTATAAAAACGGAAATATGTAGGTTTAACATTCATTATTAATGATACCTTGTTTATATTCGGAATTGAATAAAATATTCTTATATTAAAAAAGTCCAGAGTATCGTGTTTTAAAAATGATAATCATCAACCAGAAAAAGAAAGGGGGTATAGTACTGATTTAGTGTGTGACCAACGTTGTAACAAACAGTCGTTATCCAAAATCTGTATAAGCATTGACAATACTTAACTGTGATATTGTTTATATGTAATACTTTTATCTGTATTGGCATAGGCCAAAATGACGACATACAATAGTGTCGACAATGATAATTGGAATAAAAAAAAAAAAACATAAAACAATAATTTGACTGAATATTATAATAATATTATTATGAAACTTAATAATCCTTCATTTAATATTAAAATTATTTTTCGAATGGTATAGATCTATTTAAATATATTAATTCAATTTTGTGAATGATTCTGATATTTTCAAAATACTGAGTAGGCCTACAAACATTACGGCGTTGGTGTAGGGAAAGTGATGCATTATCGAAGGTCAATGATTTTAGAACAAACGATGTCTTTCCAATGCTCTGATTCGCTCTGATACTTTTTGTTGGTTATTTATTCTACACTACATCAATACAAATATACTTGCATGATTTTTTATTTATTTAATAATCCACAATTTCCTGTGTGATTGGTAATCTAATCTTCTAATTTTAAATATTGTGTGTACCCTTTATTTATACTGTTGCACGTCCTGATTGAAAGACCATAATTGATGTTAAGACTATTATATAACAATCAACATAATATTAATGTCTAAAAATAACTATCATATTATAACCATCAATCACACTTAGATATTATACAGGAGTATTATTAACGCTAACGTTATTTTGAAAATACCAAATAATGATTATGGTTATCTACATTTAGTTACGCTATTTTTTCACGCTATAGTCACAGTATAATTAACATTTAAATATCCGTGTATTTATTATTATCAAACTAATTCTACATTTTTGCAGAATGTAACAGGGATATTCATCTTGAATCTGAGAACTCATCATATGCATTTTGGTCTCCTAATTATCCGAAGGACTACGACAACAATTTAAACTGTAAATGGATGGTTACAACCTCTCCAGAGTTGATCATTCATCTTGAGTTCAACGACTTTCAACTGGAGGACGGATATGATTATTTGAACATAGCTTTTGCAGAAAATGAATATAAAGTTAGGTTAACAGGTTCAAAATCTAATTCTCTAGTTTCCAACAACAACACAATGTGGATTTCTTTATCTACTGATGGTAGTGTAACAGAGAGAGGATTTAATGCAACAGTTACAGCAGTAATTGTTACGCAAGGTAAAAATAAACGTTAACCACATTTATCAAAATATTTAAAAATAATTGAATTCGTTCAAAAGAGTATTCACATTTTAGGCTAACCTGTGAGTTTACACGCACCAAAAATAAGTGAAATGAGAATAAGAAACAGACATATTGTTCACCTGAATAAATAATTGTTTACATTTTATGTTGTTGAATATGCCATTTTAATGTCACATAAGAGTTATTCGCATTGACCAAAACTTGAATTTTAAGAAATAAATTTACTTGAAAAACTGTAATTTAAAGCACAAAATAGTCAAATTGGCTGTCAAATTAATAATACATGATTGTATTACAAATATTGATACCTGATTAGGCTTATTGACGATTTCATAGAAAACAAGGCCATATAGATGACTGCAGTCGCGTGCTCAAGTTAGTGTTTACCGACCTACCGACCGACCAACCGACCGACCGACCGACCGACCAACCGACCGAAATTGCTGAACATGTTTTAAAATGTAGAAAATGTTTAAAACATTTATATTTTTTTAATTTACACGTGCGTAGCGTGTCACTTTTGACGTGCTCGCATAACGTAATTTCGATTTGAAAAGTGAATCAAATATGATGATATTATTAAAGAAAGGTTGTAAAAAAGAAATCGTGCAAAAAGAGTGCATACTAACATTTAACGCGCAGTGCGCGTGCAAAATCAACGCACTCATGGCAACGCTTACAATTGCCTGAAACGTACTCTTATTTCATCGAAAATAAATTTTGACAATTTTGAAAATGTTAAGCGCGCGTACGCATGTGTCACATGCGCTACGCACGTAATTGTATTGCCATGATGATTTATGCCCTGAAATTTATGAGTACCAAATTTTATTTAATTGTGATTCATGCTTGTGAAGATATGATTACAAACGTGTTTTCGTTAAATCGTGCGTAGACCGCGTAATTTTTGATTGCGCACCGTGAAAACATATCCACATCGATTCCTGGCCATAAGGAATATACTGTAAAAAATGTACTTAGCTAGATGAAACTGATATCAAGCCAAGGCCATATACAAGTTAGTGTTTACCGACCGACCGACCAACCGACCGACCGGCATAGTGAGCTGTAGAGTCGCGTTGCACGCGACTAAAACTTAACAGAGAAACACTCCTTGCGACAATTCTAAAATAAAACAATGCTGCAGCTAATACAAGTAAGATCGCTATGTGCCGCTAAGTCTCTGTTATTGTTTTTTTTTTACGTTTAGTTTGCCGATTAGATGTTTCAAGATCAAGTTGTTATAATGTTAAGACGAATCGCCCTCTATATTCCAGAAACTAGGCTATGTTCCTGCCATTATTGATTATTTAATTGATTAGCACAGTGTATATTAAAATAGGAAAATATATTAACATCGTTTCTATTTTATATCACTGTGCTCCACAAATTGGGTCCACTTGAGCACAGTATATTAACATACGAAAAGATATTAAAATGCAGTGACTTATTTCTATTTTATATCACAACTGTGCTCCCCTGGCTCCACTTGAGCACAGTGTATTAAAATACGAAAAGATATTAAAATGCATTGACTTATTTCTATTTTATATCACTGTGCTGCCCTGGCGCCAAATTGGTTCCACTTGAGCACAGTGTATTAACATACGAAAAGATATTAAAATTCAATGACTTGTTTCTATTTTATATCACTGTGCTCCACTGGCTCCAAATTGGGTCCACTTGAGCACAGTGTATTAACATACGAATAGATATTAAAATTCAGTGATTTATTTCTATTTTATATCACTGTGCTCCCCTCGCTCCAAATTGGGTCCACTTGAGCACAGTATATTAAAAGATATTAAAATTCAGTGACTTATTTCTATTTTATATCACTGTGCTCCCCTAGCTCCAAATTGGGTTCACTTGAGCAGTGTATTAACATACAAAAATATATTAACATTCAGTGACTTTTTTCTATTTTATATCACTGTGCTCCCCTGGCTCCAAATTGGGTCCACTTGAGCACAGTGTATTAGCATACGAAAAGATATTAAAATTCAGTGATTTATTTCTATTTTATATCACTGTGCTCCCCTAGCTCCAAATTGGGTCCACTTGAGCAGTGTATTAACATACAAAAATATATTAACATTCAGTGACTTTTTTCTATTTTATATCACTGTGCTCCCCTGGCTCCAAATTGGGTCCACTTGAGCACAGTGTATTAACATACGAAAAGATATTAAAATTCAGTGACTTATTTCTATTTTATATCACTGTGCTCCCCTGGCTCCAAATTGGGTCCACTTGAGCACAGTGTATTAACATACGAACAGATATTAAAATTCAGTGACTTATTTCTATTTTATATCACTGTGCTCCCCTGGCTCCAAATTGGGTCCACTTGAGCACAGTGTTATTAACATACGAAAAGATATTACAATTCAGTGACTTATTTCTATTTTATATCACTGTGCTCCCCTGGCTCCAAATTGGGTCCACTTGAGCACAGTGGTATTAAAATACGAAAAGATATTAAAATGCATTGACTTATTTCTATTTTATATCACTGTGCTGCCCTGGCGCCAAATTGGTTCCACTTGAGCACAGTGTATTAACATACGAAAAGATATTAAAATTCAATGACTTGTTTCTATTTTATATCACTGTGCTCCACTGGCTCCAAATTGGGTCCACTTGAGCACAGTGTATTAACATACGAATAGATATTAAAATTCAGTGATTTATTTCTATTTTATATCACTGTGCTCCCCTCGCTCCAAATTGGGTCCACTTGAGCACAGTATATTAAAAGATATTAAAATTCAGTGACTTATTTCTATTTTATATCACTGTGCTCCCCTAGCTCCAAATTGGGTTCACTTGAGCAGTGTATTAACATACAAAAATATATTAACATTCAGTGACTTTTTTCTATTTTATATCACTGTGCTCCCCTGGCTCCAAATTGGGTCCACTTGAGCACAGTGTATTAACATACGAAAAGATATTAAAATTCAGTGACTTATTTCTATTTTATATCACTGTGCTCCCCTGGCTCCAAATTGGGTCCACTTGAGCACAGTGTATTAACATACGAAAAGATATTAAAATTCAGTGACTTATTTCTATTTTATATCACTGTGCTCCCCTGGCTCCAAATTGGGTCCACTTGAGCACAGTGTTATTAACATACGAAAAGATATTACAATTCAGTGACTTATTTCTATTTTATATCACTGTGCTCCCCTGGCTCCAAATTGGGTCCACTTGAGCACAGTGTTATTAACATACGAAAAGATATTACAATTCAGTGACTTATTTCTATTTTATATCACTGTGCTCCTCACTGGCGCCAAGTTGTTTCCACTTGAGCACAGTGTATTAACATACGAAAAGATAATAAAATTAGTGAATTATTTCTATTTTAAATCACTGTTCTCCACCGGTGCTTTGGTCCACTGGAGCAGTTACCGTAGTACTATTTCTATTTCGGAAGTAAATAAAGGCATAAATGGCGCTCCGTAGAAGTAGAGAATGCTCGATCGTCGAAATGACGATCTGAATATACCTCTCAAATGGCGATATTTCTGTATTTTTTCATTTTTTTCCAATTGCTTGCTTGCGAGTATTATATAAGGTATGGTTGAAAGATCTTTGGCTATGTTCGGCTTCGGGATGTTATACCACACTTAGGCCTAGGCTAGGCTAGGCTATTAGGGGTCGTAGGTTTCGTGTTATGGGTTGTCCAATTCTAGGTCGTCCAATTCAAGGTCGCCCGGCCCGGGTAGTTGGGGTCGTCCAATTCGAGGTCATCGCTGTCTACACACCCTGTGTGCCGGTGGTGGTATGTACCTTATTGGCGTTTTATTTGGCAGGTCATACGTACGAGTTGAGTAGGCCTACGGCCTAGGCCAGGACTAAACAATTAATAAACAAAACAACTTGACAACACGATTTTATATTTCAACAGTTGTACGTATCCAATATTTTTCATTTTGAAACAATAAAATGATCATTGGTTGATTCGAAATCCATATTTACATACCGCCCGCCCCATATAGCCAAATACGGTATGATAACCTACGTCATTCTTATCGGATGTTTGCGGTCTGCAAATCGATTTTCACAAGTCTGTATAAATAAAAAAAAAGAGAGTGTTGACAAAGTGCGAGGCAGCGAGGCAAGCGAGGCATGCGGGGCACGCCAAATATTTGTGCGAGGCACGCCAAATATTTGTGCGAGGCATCATTTTATCATTTCCAAAAGTGCGAGGCATGCGAGGCATATAGTTTACAATTTCAAAAAGGTGCGAGGCATATCTTAACGTGCTATTATGCTATATTATAGGCCTAATAATCAATCGATACAAGCGTATCTAAATAAATGTTGTTTATTTTTATGTAACGATTGTTTTTTCATTCAAGTCATATCGTGTCAAATTTTACTTTTACAAAAGTGCCCAAACTACGGTTCAAAAATCTGAACGACAGTCTTCAACTTTCGATAAACCGACACACTTCTCAAATGACTGCAATGTTTGTTGGCATTTCGAGCGTGTTCACTCACATGTCTCTCGAACATAGCAGAGTGAAAATAATATGTTGTCACACCCCTGCGCCTAGATCCGGTAGACCCGAGAGATGGAAAATCCCTCTTTACTATTTAGCAGGTAGCGGAATGATTCAGCCCTCTCAGCTCAGAGGATTGTGGTGCATTCCCCTCCTATAGCACGTGGTTTCAGCAGCAACGCACAGACTTCTCTCTGAGCGGCGTGCCAAAGACATTTTTGACATTCCATTTTCTAGGAACAACACGTGTACCTCTCTCGCAAATAAGGTGAACAGCGATTGCCAGGACAAGTTCAATAACTGGCGGTGAATAAAAGGTAACTGATATGCCGATCCAATAACATGCCGCAAAGAAAAAAATTGCGACAGAATTCTGGAGCGCGTGTGAAAAAAGACTTACGTCCGACAAGACAATTGTAATACTAGGCCTAAAATTAAACTTTAGCTAATATGCTTAGCCCTAACCTAGATAAGAGGCCTATGTAGAAAATAATTTAATCAATTTTGATATATAATAATAATTGGTGTAATATTTAATAATGATACACTATTCCTGTTTTAGTAATCTAGGTATATTACGAACGATTTTTATTTATTGTTGTCCATGTACGTACTAATAAACCTGGCGCTAGTTTCCTTCGCTTCTATTTTTACTCCAACTTTGATAACTAACTTTATCGTGTGAATACCAAACCTTAGAAGTATACCTCATGAGTACTTTAATGAAAGAATCACATAAAAAGTAACAAATAAATCCTTAAATTAATGATTTTACAGGCGTGTTTCTCGCACACTGTTCGCGAATTTCACTTATTCAATGTTCAATATTTTTGTTTCTATGGAGCGCCAAAAGAGCAACGATAATAGAGGACTAAAACTCAGTGGAATGCGTCAATTTCTCATGCATTTATTAGTGAAAAACACGTTTTATTTCAATATATTTGTTAATTTGTCAATAAAAATGCTGTAATATGTTACTGCTGATACTGTTCGGTTTTCAAAGAATAATAATCGATCCTAAATCAACATCACTACCTAGTCTAGACCTAGGACATCCTACTAAGGATATTATGATGAATGTTTCTATTTTATTCTTTAAAAGGTTAACGAAACCGTGTACATTATCAACAGTAACATTTTTCCTTACTGACAGTGACAAAATCTATTGAAATTGTACTTGATTTTCACCAAATAATGCGTTAAATATAAATGGATTCCACAGAGTTTTTAGCCCTCTAACTAATTTTGCTCTTTTGGCGTTCCATAGAAACCAAAATATTGAACATTGAGTGTGCGAAATTCGAGAAAAACAACGTCTGTAAAATCACCAATTTAATGGATTTATTGTTACTTTTATGTGATTTTTCTTCATTAAAGTAGGCCTACTAATTCTAAGCTGTGGTATTCAGGATAAAGTTGGTTAAAATACAAGGCAGGTGCAAAAGGAAACTAGCCTAGCGGGCCTAGGCCTAGGCTACTTCAATTTCGGTGATTTCCTGCCTCGCAATTTTGAGAAATGATAAAATGATGCCTCGCATTTTTTGATGATGGTAAAACGATGCCTCGCATAAATTTCTGACTTGCCTCGCATGCCTTCCCTGCCTCGCGTGCCTCGCTGCCTCGCACTTTGTTACTACCCAAAAAAAGAAAATGAATACAAACTTGTTGTTCTACTCAACAATTAATAGTTAAATGACAAACATATTTAATGCATTTTATCGCTATTTTTGAAGGTCATTTAAATTAAATTCGAAACTAGTAACAAAAGCTAATTTCACAAACATTTTTTTTATTTTGTTTTATTTTACAGAAATATTCTTAAAACAGATATGTCCAATCGGCTCATGCACGTGTTCATTGAACTCCTTACGTTGTTATAATTTTATTATTACAACAGCAGAATCCGTCAAGAACTACAATAATTATCAACCAATAACATTCTTGTAAGTATCATCCAAGAACCTGTTTTTTGCAAACTGTAAGCCTACATAAGACAGGCGTAGTTACATTTTGTTTTGTAATATTATATTTTATAATATTTTTATTACAGATTATAGAAATGAAAATGGTACAGCGGAAAATTCGCAGTCGATATTGATAATGCTTATATTATAAAAAATGTTATTATGATTATAATATTGTTTTTATATTATTAAAGCAAAAATATTATAAATATATAATTTTTTATTACAAATTAGAGAAATGAAAATTATACAACGGAAAATTAAGATTAGTTAATTGTAAAAATACAGGACTAGCCAGGGGCGGATTTACATACGATTTTATCAACGATTTTACAGGAAAAGGGGGTACAAATCAACATTAAAAATCTTTAAAAAAAAAATTTTTTTTTAAAGTTGAACCGAGTTCAACCTCAACGTTACGATAGGTAAAACTGACTGACCAATCAAAATAGTTTATAAATTACGTCATCATTGTTTGTGAAAAAATACGTACGCGCTGACAATTCTTGATTTTTTACAACGCGACGATGTTTTTTGTACTCTTTTAAAGTCTGATATTTCAAAAGTGTAAGTAAAACTAAATTTTAATTAAAAACAATTTAATTTATTGTTTGTCTTTAGTGTGAAAACTAGATTAAGATATCAGCGAAAACATGTCCTAGGCCGGCTGGGTTGAAGCATCAAAACCCGTAACTTTTTCAATTTTCACACGGGCCCGCGACGGGAAAACAGGCTTTAGGCGCAAAAAAAAACAGTTCCGTATAGGCTATTAAATATGGTCTATAAAACCCACTATATTCAGATCATTATATGACAAGAATCGACTGGCCAAAACGCCTCAGATGCTATCTCCGGACGTCTAGAAAACAAATTTTACGGGGGAGCATGCCCCCGGACCCCCCTAGACGATTGTTTTTCCCATATCGGCCCCCTCTTTATCAAAATCCTAGATCCGCCCCTGCTAGCGTAGACGAATCATTCTAATTAGCACCATCCACACAAAACCACGATTTTAGTTAGATAACGAACGGTATTTTAAACAATTTTATTATTTATTAAAAAGATTCATTCGGTTGGTATTACAAATAAAATATAATAGTTAAGTATATCTCAACCGTAATAGTAATAGTAAATAACGATTATTGTATTTAGCTGACGTTTCGCCAACTATCAGTTGGCTTTATCAAAGTGTAGTGACACGTATGTCACCGTTGACCTCTAGATGACGGTGTCAACACATTGGTCCACACTTGACTGAGTTTGTAACCGCCCTCATCTCTATTAAAATTGGGGGTCTTCCTGATCCAGACCGATTCATTCAAGTGTGGACCAATGTGTTGACCCCGTCATCTAAAGGTCAACGGTGACATACGTGTCACTACACTTTGAGAAAGCCAACTGATAGTTTGCGAAACGTCAGGTAAATAAAATAGTCGTTATTTACTATTACTATTACGTTTGAGATATAATTAACCATTACATTTTAATTTTATTATTATTTTGGTACTTGATTATTCATAATTAAAAAAAAATGTTCTCATCAGTGTAAACTCTTTGAATTGAATCAATGTGTGAGTGTGTGTTAGAGCACCGTTTGATCTAATCGAGTTAGTTATCAGATAACATCGATCTTTTGTCGTGTTGGTTTGAGTCTAAACATGTACTATTTTTTTCACGCTGCTGCTCTAGCCCGCTATGTCAGGGATAAATCATTCAGATATAAATCAAGCAGCAGTTTTAGTACTAGACACCGAAGTTTTTGCGAAAAAGGATTCTCGACTATAATTTATAGGTACCAGCTGCTGGACCCAAAAAACGTCGGGGAAAAGAATCTATCGGTTAAATGACAAATCCCAAAGCATTTCTGGTATTTATGAGTCCCATGAAATTCGCTATCAGATAATCATTGAATTATTATCAAAACTGTCCATTGAAGTTTTTGTTTGTAATAGTATACTTCACACTTGAAGTATCTAGGCGTGATGAAATGACCTTAGCATTTTTCAGAGGGACAATATATCTTTAAAACTGTTACGTCAATAAGCGAGCAGCGTTTTTTGTAAGAAATTTTTCTTGTCTATTCTATAACAAAAAAGTTACCCATACTGTTGCCTCGTTTCTGCGTATAGTAAGGGATTGATTATTTATCAGTTACCTTTAAGATTGCTTTTAAAATGTTATCTCTCCGTCTTAGAAAAGTTTTCCCAGTTAGTGATTATATAAACTATTCCTGACGTACTACAGTACGTACTAAATCGATTTTTGTTTTTTAATTTAAATAATATTTTAACGTTTATACCGTTATCGACTCTCTTTAATTTTCACTGACACGTACAATAACACACAATAATAGTACATTTCAGATAATTATTTTACGGTCACAATTTCATCCACTGACATACACACCAAACCAAATAGTATACTATTTTCCCCAAATAAGAAAACCTTAACTCGCCAACTGTTATTTACTAAACTGTTTTTATTTTAAAGGGATTTGAACAGTAACGGCATTACTACATTGCCTAAAAATGCATTTGTTGGTTTGACATCATTGGTTACACTGTAAGTGTTTTTCTCATTTTTTTTTATTACTTATACAAATGTAAAATCTGCTGATTATTTTTATCATTTCCATAGCGCATATTAAGCTTTATTGAATCTGGAGATTTGCAGCTTAGGTGTCTATCTATCTCAGCGACTTTAACGCAAGCTACTTTAAAGTCTGCTTTCGGGTGTATCTATATATAAATTTACGTAAGGGCAAAATTCGGTAAATCGCGCGTTATTTCTAAAATGTTTACTCTATGGTATATAAAGTTGGTTAGAATCTCGGTACTGATTTAAACCACCAGATGTAATATAGATAATGATGACTAGAACATGCGAGAATTCCCTTGGCAAGTAAAAGGGACGATGAGCAATTGTTAATAATTCCAGATTGCAAGAACCATTTTTTTCCATGATCCGAAACAGATTCATTTAGCCATGTTTCAGTGAGCGCCATACATTATTTGTTTTTTTGTATGTAACATTAGGGTTGAGGGATTGGTGCAAAGAGGAACAATTTTTAAATATATTCTTTATCCATTTAGTAACGAAATAATAATTGTTTTCATGTTTTACAAATAATATACCACTAAATACAGCAAAACATTGCGATGTAATACTTTGTTGAAACTGTCTGTTTCATGTGCAATACGTTCAAGCGTAATATCTTTCATTTTCCTCTTCTATGATGAAATAATCCCACAATGAAAAATAAAATAGCAGAATTCATGCATCATCGACATTAATAATATGGTAATAAGGACCAAAGTAACATCAACAAGTATTATTATATCCTTGTGTATACATTTGAATGACTGTACTGTTGGAATGGCACGTCCAATCGGCTACAGAAGATCTTTTTTTTTCTTTTTTTTTTCTTTTTTGGTTTCTTTTATCACAATACAGCTATCTGTTTTTCAAGAATAATACAAAAAATAATTCTTGATCGTAATGTACCTGGGAACTGTAATATTTATTATTTAACGCATTGTTCACGGTTTCAGGTACTATCCTTTGGTCCTGTGTATACTTATTTATCGTATTTTTTACGGTTTTCAGGAGTTTATTCAGTAATAAAATAACTACAATATCAGCAAATGTGTTTGATGGTTTGACATCATTGACAATACTTTGAGTGCTTTCTATGGTTTATCATACTTTTGAAAATAGTATATTTTCGTTGTAATATACATTTTTTTAAATATTAATTCATAGATGTAGGCTAATCCTTTGCAATACTAGATTGTTTGATTATGATTGATGTATCCGTTATTCTAACATAGGCTCCTGTTGTTTTATTGTGTGTATTGATGTTTGGATTCGTTAGTTTTACAGTAAAATTATTATTATCACTTAAATGTTATTAAATGAAAAATAATGGATTAAGAGAGGCGTCGGTTATTTATCCCTCCTTACGATGGAATAGCACTGGTTCTTTATTCGCACGCGCAACAAATCGGACCTAATTCGGATTGTAGGCCTACGTACATTATTCACGTTATCCGTCCGTAAGATTAACTTAAGTTGAAATGTGAACATACCATTTTCCAGAGTTTAGCCATTTTTTCTGATTTTCAAGTTTTATAAATAAAGGGACCACAGTCAAATAATCTTGATTTCTTCCCTCACATTGTATGGTTCAGTAATAGCTTGCTTGTGAGGTGATAACTGTTTCTACACTTTATAATTTCCCCTCTCTCATATTTGCACCTCATAATTAGCCTGCCTTTGACAATATTATTCGTGTGTCAGAGAAAGTCTAAATCGGCCACTGAAATGAAGAAAAAAATTACATAACTGTACTATGAAATATAGCAGAAAAACTAGATTGTTATTCTAGTTATTGTATTGCAGTAGTTTTACAATACCTCTTGGAAATGTGTGTATATTGATTTATTTGCAGGTATTTAGATGATAACGCTATAACTACCATAGAGCAAGGTGCATTGTCTGCGTTTGCTTCTGAGTTAATACTTAACTGTTTAACAATTTAATAATCTACATGCAGTTGTTTGTATGCTCTGAACAATTCATCGGAATACCAAATTCTATTTTACATACAACACACTACGTAGGCCTTTTGTGGTCATAGTCTGTAAAATGTTAAAACGTTTTAATAGAAATACACGTATTCGTAAGGCCACTGGCGTTGGACACCCGATTCTCGTACGGTTGGACGTTTATAGAAAATAAACAACCCCAACAGTTTCTCCTCCTACCTCTACACACTGCATTCATCTCAAATATGTTGGACCAACCAAGTTTAAACTGACATTCTGAAACTGTAAATTTTTTCAGAAAGGATTAAGCGATTAGACAATACATATGTATATACGGCATTCTATCTATGTATACACGGTATAGGCCTGTTGTTTGCCTCAAAAAATGGTAGAGGCACATTACAGAATTAAGGAGGTTAAAGCTAAGACCTCCATTCCAAGCCGAAGTAACGTCTAACATACACCTGATTCTTGGTATTGTATCTCGATTTCTATAGTATCATAGGAACATTCGGTAATACAATATCACATGTTTCACATGTATCACCTACTATCAAATACCATAACCTAATTCATAAGCTAATGATAGAGGCATGTGCTGTCATGATGTTTTGTATTACCAAGTTGTCAGATAAACAACGTCAACAGTTTCTCCCCCTACCTCTACACACTGTATTCATTTAAAATACGTTAGACCAGCTTAGTTTAAAATGACATTCTGCCGTATGAAACACAGAAAGTGTCACAAAAACGACGTTTCTAATACCCCTTTCACACCAAAACACCGGGGCGTCAACTCCGGAGTGTCTCCGGAGTTTTGCTTATTTGGTGTGAAAGGGGTATAAAACATTGTTATGAGGTCATTCAATCTTAATCCAGTAAAAAATAAGTCAAAATTAGGGTGAACCTAGAACAAATTGCAACTTAAGTGTTTGTTTAGTTTGTCTGGCTGAAATTGTCCAAATGAATATCAACTAAAGATAACAAAAAGGAAACTAATATTAGCATAATTAAATTACAGTATATGACGTCATACGTCATAAACATTACGAATGCTTTTTCGATCTCCAATCAAACAAAATAAGACTACGAAAACGTCGTTATGAGAGGCATCTGTTATCTATGTTGATTCTGTTGGTTCTTTTTTTAGTTAATAACCGACACCAATATAAACTTACCTTTCATTATGGTAGAGTCCGTATTGATACTTTTAAATACTCAGGGATAGTACGGTTTACCAATCTGTGTTACGATCAGAAATAATCTTATTGGAGAGTCGTTTTTTTTAAAGTTTAAACACAGTTTAAAGTAACATTTTATAGATTTGTAAATTTTCATATTTTATAAACCAAAAGTTATGCAAATGTACATGATTTTTTAGATTGTACCTTACTCTGAATTTTCAACTTTTATAGGCCTAAAATCAGAATGTTCTGATAGCAAGTGTATTTTTATATTGTAACACTTTAATTAGCATGTTATAAATAGCATATTTTTCTATGTATTTTTTTATATGTATTGTTATAATTTCGGTTTTATTTTATCGTTCTAGTTGACAGGGGCTGGTCAAGCGCATCACAAGATGACAGTTTTATTACTTTTGCTTTTCCGCTACTCCCCTGTTATACTATATGCCTATGTTTTGTTTTTTTTTTGTTATGTAGGAAGATCAAAAATAAAATAAATAAATAAATCTACAGTAGTGTGGTACGTAGGCCCTACACGTATATAGCCTTATCCATTCGTAGTTAGTAAAACTTATGACGTAATAATGTTATTGTCACAAATCAAATACTGCTATTTTCTTCCTCTATAATATAGCGTTATCCCTCCGTTACTACAGTAGTGGTAAGGTGGGCTTAGGATGTATCAATTCCATCGGCACGAATGAGAAAATTTTATGAGAACTCATCCTTACTGTTACTGTAACCGTCTTCTTCTACAGATACATGTACATCATTGACAAATACATATTATCCGTTTACTTCACTGATGATCAAGATCCACATTTACACCATGCTATACACTTTAATTTTTATTTCAACTTTTTGATTTCTATAACATTGAGGTTTAATTATTCAATTATAATTATCGAAAATTGATGTTCTTATTCATTAATCTGAGGTATATTAACTGCTTTTCATTTGTCATTTTGTTACTATTCGTCAGATTTTATTTTAGGTCAAAGTCGTTTGTTCCGCAGAAAATTGTATCAGGGTTTACTATGTTGTCATTCAACCAGATGTTACTACTAACACTGGCTGTATACTTTTACTCTTTAATTCAGTTACTGTAGAACCACCGGCAGACGTGTGAAATTATGCCATAATGAAAAATTAAATAGCAGAATACATAGATCATCACATCGTTTAATAATATGTGTGTTTGTAATAGGGCTATTGTCGGTTGTATTGTATTGTAGATGTTGATCCATATCCACGAATCATATTACTGATATTGTAATTACATTGATGTAAAAGCAGTTAATGAAAAATAGTGAAAACAAGTACTATTATTTTCTAACTAGTATTATACATTTACTATTGCACTGGCACTCCTAATTGGCGACAAAAGCATTTTGGCTTCTTTTGGCACAATGTAGTAGCTATTTTTTGTTGTTTTTAGAAAGTAATAACATTATAATAACATAATATGGTTGTTTACTGTGCCTTGAAACTATACATATCATTATTATTGCTTTTTCACGGTTTTCAGGAGTTTGGGCATTAATCTAATAACTACATTAACAGCAAATGTGTTTGATGGTTTGACATCATTGACAGATCTGTGAGTACTTTCTCTTGTTTATCATACTTTTGAAAATAAAATTTCGTTGTAAGATAACCACAACTATTGTACTTGTTGTTCTTTACAATTACAGAATATTTATCCAAATCTAAAATAATATTCACGGTGTTTTTTGTTTGTTTTTTTATTATTATTATTATCATAATAATGATAAAAGAAGACTGTAATACTTTACCATAATGTATTTTGCTTGGATTTGTCTGTTTTTTACAGTATTTTTTGTTATTATAACTGGTATGTTTTATTAATTGAGAAATTACATAATTATTATAAAATACATAGGCCTATTAATTCATCATTCTTAAGAGTTTGCAGACAATACGTCACATTGTGTTGCACGCTGTGATAATAAAAACTAATTTACAAATCATGTAATTATTTAATAACTGCACCACTACTAGCATGGTAAGGAACATTTCGCATTATGTTACAATTATACAATTACGTATCAAATCAGTAGTACATCTATGGACAACATTATTTAAAAAACAAGGCCAACAGCCATTAAGTCGCGTGCAACAATGCATAGTGATACCGGACCGACAGACAGACCGACAGACAGACCGACAGACAGACCGACAGACCGACAGACAGATAGACAGACCGACAGTCCGACAGACAGACAGACCGACCGACATAGTGAACTATAGAGTCGCGTCCACGCGACTAAAAACAAGTTTCAGACAAGATTTAGCAATAGACAATACATGTGTCTCTACGGCACCCTATCCATGTGTACAAAACAAAATTGTAGAGTCACATTTCAGAAGTTGGTTAAGACCTTGTGGAGCCGTGAAATGTGCAAAAAGTAAAAGCGATCAGTTTTGACGTTAAATGTGCAAAAGGTATTCTACAAATGTGCAAATCATTTCTTCAGTCAAATTCCTATTACATTTTATATTTTTAGTTCGTAGGTCTTTCAGAGTAGAAATAACAATAGGAAAAAGAGTATAATAAATTTAAAATGTTCAATATTATAATAACTAATTATACTGTTGTATTTTATTATAATCAAAGGCTCTAAACCGCCTCGGCTAAATTCAACTCGCCCTCAAATCAACTCGGCCTCAAGTCAACTCGGCCTCACGTCAACTACAGTAGGCCATGTTAAAGTATGAAATGGAAAAAGTGCAAATAAATGGGACAAAATCATTCTAATGAACAGAAGAAAAATAATTAAAACGAAGTACGCATGTATAGGGATGAATATTAGTATGAACGTGAATGTTATATGCACGATTCAAAATAGCACAAAGATTTCGCAATTTGAATCTGCACAAGCTTGTTTATTTTGAAATTGCGCAATTTTAATAACATTTTATTCTTTTAATGCGTTACCCTCTTCATAAAAAAACATCATTTCAATATAACATAAGATTTAGTGGACCTAAACTATGGAATAAACTACCTTCAAATATTAAAGATGCTGTATCTCAGAAAAACTTTTCATTTTAACTTTAAAAATATATCACATCCAAGTATTAATTTTTATTATATTACATTTTATGATAATAATTATAATGATGAGTAACAAGAAGACGAACAGTTCTTAACTTATACCAAAATTATTTTTTTTAGTTATTTTCTTATTTAGTTTAACCCATGTTATGTAAATTTATATTTTGTTATTTCTTTATTTTCTTTTTTATTTTCTTTTTCTGTGTAGTTTAAATCTCATCTTTCTTTAGGCATGTCTGTCACAAGCTTTTTGCTTTTTTTAACATGCCTTCTTCAATTAAATTACCTTTCTTTACACCATTTTGTATACTGTTTTAATTTGAAGAAAATAAATGTTACTTTGAATTGAATTGAATTGACTTTATTTTATATTATTTTATTTTTGTTAATTAAAAAATATATATATTTCAGGCAACCCCCTAAAACCCCATGTCCCGATCGTACATCTTCAATTTTATGTTCGCCGTATCTACTTGATAACAGAACTTTTGTTCATGACATTTTGTAAAAAATCAGTTAATCATGATGTCATGCGATTTTATTCTTCAAAATACATCATACATAAATTAAATCGCAAACTTTAAAGTTTTTATTCAGAAAAAAGCTTGTCCCACAGTTTTGTGTCATATACCGTCACATAATTTAAATATGCCGTCTACAGTTTAATGAATGGCAGGGAAAAATTGATTGTGCGTTGTAAACATGCGAAGACATGGAAATAAATCTAGCCGCAAATTATTTTCAATAAAAGAGCTAAAAAAAGCTAATAAAACAAGGTTTTATAAAAATTACAGTTGCGTACCTTTTGAACGTCATATCCGAACGGTATAGAACTCATTAAATAATTATAATTTATGGGGTTTTTTTCAACTGGAAGTACAATTTATTCATGTATCTAGCAGTATGCACTCCGTCTCCGCTGTCAGACATGCGTGATGTGTGACAGGGTGATCCTGTCCTGTCCTATACTAAATACATCATCTCCGTCACGCTCATCTCCGTCAAATTTCCCATTGTTTCTTTGTGACGGAGATGTGACGGAGATGACGGTCAGTGACGGATTTGACTTTTTGCTATTGCCAGGGGCTTTTTTGTTGTAAATTTTGTTTTGTATATCTTTATCATGTTATTACATTGTATATCCATGTGAATATGGTCAATAACCATATTCAAATCAAGTCTTAAAATCATTTCTGTCACATGATTTTTGAGGTTCGTCATATCCGTCTTCGTCACATAGATATTTTATTCTTTTAAATCCTAAAATATTTCAGTACTGAACGTAACTATGTGGTATAAATGAAATATAAACACTATTTTTTGCGTTCCAAACTTTAATGTGGCCGAGTTGACGCACCTCAGTTGACGTGAGGCCGAGTTGACTTGAGGGCGAGTTGACTTGGGGCCGACTTGAATTTAGCCGAGGCGGTTTAGAGACTTTGATTATAATAAAATACAACAGTATAAGTTTTTATAATATTGAACATTTTAAATTTATTATACTCTTTTTCCTATTGTTATTTTTACTCTGAAAGACCTACGAACCAAAAATATAAAATGGAATAGGAGTTTGGTTGAAGAAATGCTTTGCAGATTTGTAGAATACCTTTTGCACATTTAACGTCAAAACTTATCGTTTTTACATTTAACGGGGAGATGTTTGCACATTTGCGGGTTATGAATTTTTACAGATTTGCACATTTGAAGGTAAAATGTTTGCAAAAATGTGGTTGTTTGCACATTTTAAGCTAAAGTGTTTGCACAAATGTGGTTGTTTGCACAAATGTGACTTTTTGCACATTTCACGACTCCACAGGGCTCAGCTGTGCTGTGCTTTGAATCTTGTTTATTTTCAGGCACAGTTTGACCCTTAGCCTAATAATTATTATTGTATTTATACATTAATACTTCTAAAGTATAATGTACAATACCTTCAAGCGTAATATCTTTCATTTTGCTCTTCTATGAAGAAATAATCCCATAATGAAAAAAAAAATTAGCAGAATTCATGCATCATCTTCATTTAATAATAATGGTAATAAGGGCCAAAGTAACATCAACAAGTATTATTATATCCTTGTGTATACATTTTAATGACTGTACTGTTGGAATGGCATTCTTAATCGGCTACAGAAGCTCTTTGGTTTCTGTTAGCGCAATACAGCTATCTGTTTTTTCAAGAATTATAAATAAATACTTCTTGATCGTAATGTACCATCTGGGAACTGTAATAATTATTATTTAACGCATCGTTCACGGTTTCAGGTACTATCCTTTGGTACTGTGTATACTTATTTATCGTATTTTTTACGGTTTTCAGGAGTTTATCCCGTAACCAAATAACTACAATACCAGCAAATGTGTTTGATGGTTTGACATCATTGACAGGACTGTGAGTGCTTCCTATTGTTTATCATACTTTTGAAAAAAGTATATTTTCGTTGTAATATACATTTATTTTTATATTCATTCATATGTAGGCTAATCCTTTGAAATACTGGATTTGTTTTTATTATGATTGATGTATCCGTTATTCTAACATAGCCTCCTGTAGTTGTAGTGTGTGTATTAATGTTTTGATTCGTTAGTTTTACAGTAAATTATTATTATCACTTAAAAATTATTAAATGAAAAATAATGTAATTATGAAAGGAGTCGGTTATTTACCCCTCCGTACGGTGGAATAGTATGGTCACGAGTACTCAGATATGAGTAGAACGACGAGAGAGACGGTGGATTAGCACTGGTTCTTTATTCGCATGTGGATTGTAGGCCTACGTACATTATTCACGTTATCCGTCCGTAATATTAACTTAAGTTAAAATGTGAACATACCATTTTCCAGAGGTTATCCATTTTTCTGATTTTCAATTTTTATAAGTAAAGGTACCACAGTCAAATTATCTTGATTTCTTCCCTCACATTGTATGGTTCAGTAATAGCTTGCTTGTGAAGTGATATCTATTTTTACACTTTATAGTTTCCCCTCTCTCAGATTTGCACTTCATAATGGCAAAATTAGCCTGCCTTTGACAATTATTCGTATGTCAGAGAAAGTCTAAATCGGCCATAAAATGATGAAAACAATTTTAAAATATTGATTGTTATCTCTTAGTGTACGTGAATTCTGTAATCCGATTCGTCAATATGTATGAGATGTAATTCCGTATTACGCCCATTTACTCAGTCAAGCGGATCAGAAGGGTAATATATCCCGTATTACCTGTTTGATGTTTCTACGCGCGCGTTATTTATGTATTGTTTTGTTTATAATGGTTGTAAAACTTACAGTATGTTTGTCTCTGTTCACAAACTTATATTTCTGTAAAACTAGTATAGTAGAGCCTAAATTATTTTTCATATCCAACAATCTGGTGAAATTCCTGGATTTTTGGAAGATTTGGGAGGTCAAACTAAATTAAAAAAACAAAATTACTAATTTTTTTTTTCATTTTATTTTAGAAAGAGATAAAATCGTTGCACCCTGCTTGTTCTTACGAAATACAGGAAATATCTACGTTCTCCAGATCGTAGATAATAATAATAATAATAATTCAACATTTATTAGTTTCTATCAATGGTAAAACAATACCATAAAAAAAGAATGATAATTTATAATGAGACAATACAAAAATACCATTAATAGAGGATCTTGCAAGAAGAGATTACTTGTCACGCAAGACCCATAAACAAAAGAAAAAAAATACATTTGTATATAATTATTAAATAAAATAAAAAAGTCATGACAAAAACAGTTTGAAGGTCTAGTTTGAGTACAATGATAATAAATTACATTTATAAGTTTTTTACGAAAAGTTGGTAGAGAGGAAGAGTTAACAATACTAGTATCTAATTGATTCCAAATTAAAAGGCCACAAACATAAATAAAGTGGGAAGAACTAGTTAATCTTACAAAAGGAATAGTTAACTGAAACTTATGAACAGTACTTCTTAAATTATGACCATGGTTGAAATCAGCAGTGTTAAATAAATTCATCATGGGAGAAGGAAGATTGTTAGAAAAATATTGAAAGACAAAAGAGGCAATTTTCAATTTATGTATATCGCCTAATAACTTCAGTAACTTAAGTTCATAAAATAAAGGTTCAGATGGAGTAATGCGAGACGTAAAAGTAATATTTCTAATAGCATGCTTAATCAGCTTTAACGTTTATCGAGATGAGATGGATAGTCAGCAAACCAAATAATGTTACAATAATGAAGATGAGGTAAAATTAAGGAATTATATAATGAAAGAAGGATACGCCGGGGAAAAGTGTGCTTAAGATTATTTATAATCCCAATTGTTTTAGAAATTTTATTTGCAATATGATTCTGATATTTCACGTATTCTGTGAACAAGCAGGGTGTAACTAATATTATTCTAGTTATTGTATTGTTATATAGTAGTTTTACAATACTTTTTGGAAATGTGTGTATATTGATTTATTTGCAGGTATTTATATGATAACGCTATAACTACCATAGATCAAGGTGCATTTTCTGCGTTTGCTTCGTCACTGCTAACACTGTAAGTTAATACTTAACTGTGTAATAATTTAATAATCTACATGCAGTTGTTTGTATGCTCTGAACAATTCATCGGACTACCAAATTCTATTTTACATACAACACACTACGTATCGTAGACATAGTAAAATTGTAAAACTTTTTAATAGCTCGAAATACACGTATGCTTTAGGCCACTGGCGTTGGACACCCGATTCTTGTACGGTTGTACGTTTATAGGAAATAAACAACCCAACAGTTTCTCCTCCTACCTCTACACACTGCATTCATTTTAAATACGTTGGATCAGCTAAGTTGTAAATGACATTCGGCTGTATTAAACACAGTGTCACAATAACGACGTGTCTAAAACATTGTTACGAGGTCATTAAATCTTAATCCAGTATAAAGATAAGTCAAAACTAGGGTGAATATAGAACAAATTGCAACATAAACTTTTGTTTGGTTTGTCTGTTGATATTGTTCAAATGAACATCATCTAAAGTTTAAAAAAAAACGAAAACAAGAAGTATGCTTATCTTGCCGAGTAGGAAACAATAAAGTGCTGAATAAAATATACTACTCCAAATCTAGGTTCCCACTACTTGGACGCAATGCAACGACGTAGGCAAAACGCAAATGAGTTGACCAATCACAACAATTCGGATGACCGATTATGTTATGTCGTGATTGGTCAAATTGCTTCCTTTTACGTCCTTACGTTAAGTGGGATCCAAGATAACTCTCCAATCATCTTACGGTTAGTAACGTACAGGGTTTAACCAATAATGAGAAATGTCCACAGCGACCCCAACTCAACTTTGGCCTTCTTCATGACCTAACACCACTGAATATTTTACTTATTTTTATTCTCAAATATTTTTTTAAGGTGGATACAAGACAACGGATTAAAAAATTACAAAGATAGTACTTTTGAAAGCTTGATCAACTTAAACGAATTGTAAGTATTCACATAGTTTTGAAAGGTAACATCATCGTCAAAAGTGTGCAATTTATTAATATACACAATCCATGAACAAAGATAGAATAAACATGAACCTACAGGTCGGTGTCAAGTTTATATATTGATATTCGTTCCATCAAATTAACTTTTAAAAATTGAATTTCACTTAAAATATAAGGTAACTTAAATCTATAAGTAACTTAAAATCAACGTATAGTCAGGTAAGAAAGTATTATCGAATTACTATGTCGAAATAGTAAGACATTTCGACATAGTGAATTCGATAATAATAATTATTGTATTAAACTTTTATTATTGTATACCCAACAAACATAAACAATAACAAATAATAAAATCAGACTTTTAATTTTCTATTTTTTTAGTTTTAATAATGTGTATTATTGCCGTAGTAAAAACAGACAAAATAAACGCCAATCTGACTTTTCTTTTTACAGTTTTTTTATATAATTTTTTTTTTCGATCCATGGTCAAAGTGAATAACTATCATGTGATATCAAAATGGCACATTCAACAAAACAATTCAAAAATCCCTTTTCAGGAGGACGAATAAGATTTCGTAATAATGCAATATATACACGTTTACAAATAATACTGTTTTTATTTATACATCACCAAAATAGGCAATCGGATTTTCCTCGCATATGCTGTCTTGTTGGTGACATTGAAATCTGCAAGCCGACCGATGTCTTTGCTTCATGCAAAGACTTACTAAAACGAGAAGTCTTACGGGTGTTGATGTTCCTTATTGGGATATCATCCGTCATCGGAAATTTAGTAGTAATAATTTCAAGATGTTATGAAAAGGATGACAACACCGGTAATATCAACAGCAGTGCGAAAAAAGTTCAAACCACACTGATCACCAACCTTGCCGTGTCCGACCTGTTAATGGCTATTTATTTAATAACAATTGCAAGTGCGGATGTTTATTACAGAGGACGATACTGGGTAGTTGCAAAGGATTGGAAGGACAGCTTCCTGTGTAGCTTTTCCGGGGCTGTTTCTACTCTTTCGGGTGAATGTTCGGTGTTTACTTTAATTGTTATGAGCGTTGATCGCGCTGTTAACATCGTAAACCCATTTAGCACTCGACGTCTCAACCGCAAATACTGCAGAATTCTCATCGGAATCGCTTGGCTGGTTTTCCTTGTGCTTAGTTTTCTACCAGTTGTGCACAAACTAAACCTCATCGACATACCGTATTTCGGCGACAATTACTATGGAAAGCAAAGCGTATGTCTTGCACTTCCGCTAACCAGAAGCCGATGGCCAGGATGGGAGTACGCCGTTGCCATATTTGTTGTGTTTAATGGAATAGGTTTTATCGTCATCGCTGTGAGTTATGCCACCATTTTCTTCTCAGTTCAGAGGTCAGGAGCCACCGTCTGTAGACGACGAAAACGAAAGGAACAATTAAAAATGGCGCGGAAATTAGGAATCATTGTCTTTACCGATTTCTGTTGCTGGTTCCCGATAATCCTAATGAGTTTCTGTTCAGAAATGGGGTGGTGGGATATTCCTGAGGAAATTTACGTGTGGGCAGCGACGTTTATTATACCGATAAACTCGTCGGTCAACCCTTATCTTTTCACAATTGCCTATATGTGCACATGTAAACATAAGTAAGCCCACGTTTCCACTGAGTTACACGTAAAAAGTGTTTCGCCGGAAGCTATAAAATATGTTTTGTACTACAAAACAATTGATAGAGAACGTGTTTATTGAAAATTAAATAAAAGTGGGACGATCCCATAAAAGACGTAAAAAAGTACATTACATATACATTTATCGCTGTAGTTTAGTGGATTGTATTAGGTTTATGTAAGATTTGGTAGATAAAATGTAGGCTTAGTTTTTATTTTTATTATTGATGTTGGCTTTTACATTACTATATATTCATTTATCGATGTAATTTGGTGGATTGTATTCAATTTATGTAAGATTTGGTATATAAAATTTAGTTTTTATTTCAATTGATGTTGTTTTTTTCATTAATTATAACATATACAATTATCGATATAGTTTGGTGGATTTTGTGAATTTATGTAAGGTTTGGTAGATAAAGTATTTACTGTGTTTTTATCATTAAAATTAATGTTGGCTTTTCACTAATCATTAAGATAAAATTATTAATGTGAACATTTCGTCGGTTAGGCCTATATCAAACAAATAATATTTGTTTAGCATCCCGGTCCCTAATACGGATGAAGTGGAGCGACATGATTGTATTTTTCCTTTAGAAAAAACGAATTGCTGATGTGGGGTACTATGTCCGTTTTTATGACATACCGTAAAATCTATTTTTAAAAAAGCCGACCTCGAAAAGAAGCCCATCTCGAAAAGATGCCCAATTCGAAAAAAAGCCGCTCCTTAGTTGGAAAAAAAAATAATCTCGAAAAAAAGCCCATCTCGAAAAGAAGCCCCTTTTGTGGTTTGAAAAAGTGATCTCGAAAAAATTCCCATCTCAAAATCAAGTCCATTGGGGTTTCTTTTCAAGATAGACTGCATTAATGTAAAAGGAATAGAAATGTATGATCGTGTTATCATATAAATATATTAATGACCTTACAATCCTTGTAATAATTAAAATTATCTGATGAAGTGGTACTTTGATTGTATCTTCTACTTGTCTGCTCCCTTGGCAAATATATGTAAAATTGGCAGGAAATGTCTAAAAATAATATTGTTGTACAGTGTAGCAATTGACAGCATTCATTGAGCCCCCTCTTCAGTTTTCAAAAGTAATCTCGACAAGAAGTACATCTCGAAGAGGCACCCAGCTAAGAGCCCTAAAAAATAAGATGCCCACGGGCCTTATTTCAAAGTTTTACGGTATAGTCACTTATCGATGTACAGTGTAGTTTAGTCAATTTGGTAGATAAGATGTTGTTTTATTTCAGTGTATATGTTTACTTTTTCATTAATATAACATTTACATTTAATGATGTACATAAGGTCAAATGTATTGTTATATGTAAGATTTGGTAGATAAAATGTAGTATTTATTTCAATTGATGTTGGCTTATTTCATTATATAACCTATACATTTATCGATGTAGTTTGGTGGATTGTATTTAGTGTTTTGTAAGATTTAGTAGATAAAATGTAGTATTTATTTCAATTGATGTTGGCTTATTTCATTAATATAACATTTTTACATTTATCGATGTAGTTTGGTGGATTGTATTAGTTTTATGTAAGATTTGGTAGGTAAAATGTAGTATTTATTTCAATTGATGTTGGCTTATTTCATTAATATAACCTATACATTTATGGATGTAGTTTGGTCGATTGTATTAGTTTTATGTAAGATTTGGTAGATAAAATGTAGTATTTATTTCAATTGATGTTGGCTTATTTCATTAATATAACCTATTCATTTATCGATGTAGTTTGGTGGATTGTATTAGTGTTATGTAAGATTTAGTAGATAAAATATAGTATTTATTTCAATTGATGTTGGCTTATTTCATTACTATAACCTATACATTTATCGATGTAGTTTGGTGGATTGTATTAGTTTTATGTAAGATTTGGTAGATAAAATGTAGTATTTATTTCAATTGATGTTGGCTTATTTCATTAATATAACCTATACATTTATCGATGTAGTTTGGTGGATTGTATTAGTTTTATGTAAGATTTGGTAGATAAAATGTAGCATTTATTTCAATTGATGTTGGCTTATTTCATTAATATAACCTATACATTTATCGATGTAGTTTGGTGGATTGTATTAGTTTTATGTAAGATTTGGTAGATAAAATGTAGTATTTATTTCAATTGATGTTGGCTTATTTCATTAATATAACCTATACATTTATCGATGTAGTTTGGTGGATTGTATTAGTTTTATGTAAGATTTGGTAGATAAAATGTAGTATTTATTTCAATTGATGTTGGCTTATTTCATTAATATAACCTATACATTTATCGATGTAGTTTGGTGGATTGTATTAGTTTTATGTAAGATTTGGTAGATAAAATGTAGTATTTATTTCAATTGATGTTGGCTTATTTCATTAATATAACCTATACATTTATCGATGTAGTTTGGTGGATTGTATTAGTTTTATGTAAGATTTGGTAGATAAAATGTAGTATTTATTTCAATTGATGTTGGCTTATTTCATTAATATAATCTATACATTTATCGATGTAGTTTTGTGAATTGTATTAGTGTTATGTAAGATTTAGTAGATAAAATGTAGTATTTATTTCAATTGATGTTGGCTTATTTCATTAATATAACCTATTCATTTATCGATGTAGTTTGGTCGATTGTATTAGTTTTATGTAAGATTTAGTAGATAAAATGTAGTATTTATTTCAATTGATGTTGGCTTATTTCATTAATATAACCTATACATTTATCGATGTAGTTTGGTGGATTGTATTAGTGTTATGTAAGATTTAGTAGATAAAATGTAGTATTTATTTCAATTGATGTTGGCTTATTTCATTAATATAACATATTCATTTATCGATGTAGTTTTGTGAATTGTATTAGTTTTATGTATGATTTGATAGATAAATACTGATTATTATTATAATTAATGTTCGCTTTTCAGTAATTATTATAAAGATAAAGTTATTATTTAAATATTTTATAGGCCATATAAAACAAATACTATTTGTTTAACATATTGATCCCCACTGATGAAATTCCTTTATATGAAAGAAAACGAATTTCTAAAAAAAGAAGCCGACCTCGTAAAGAATCCCACTTCGAAAAAAAGAACACATTAAAAAGAAGCCTCTCCTTAGTTTGAAAAAGTAATCTCGAAAGGAAGCCCATTGGAAAAATCCCCCTATGATTATCTGACTTCTTTTTAAGATAGTTTAGGCTTCTTTTTCTAGAGAGTCGGTTTGGCAGTGCAACGGATGTTATCCGAAGACATTTTGTTGACCGCTCGTTTTCAGTTACAATTTGCCGGATAACTATAATGTAATTAATAATTTAAAAACCGTAAATAAAGACTTTTTAATTCAACCAATGTTGTGACAGTAGCTGATTATGTGCTTTTCATAGAAATGTGAGCTAAATAAGTGTTAATTGATAATACTGTAGGCATATAACGAATGTGTTAACGTGAACAGAAACATGGTTCAAGATTTGATTGGCTGATAAGATATATATTATCATAGTTGAAATTTATAAAAGAATTTAATGATAATTGACCCATGGCCTCTATCGTTAGTTTAACTTTGTTGGTACCACAATATATCGGATTATGATGCATAGCCAAACGGTATGATATCAAGTTGGTTTGATATTATTTCTTCCTTGATGTGTACATTGTGGTAGGTCGACTATAAGTGACCGCGTTTATTCTCATCTAATTATTTCCTTAGAAAAAAAACAGAAAAAGGACTTAAATACTTATTTCATATACTTCATATCATTTTTTGTGAACTTTATTGTTATAAATATACCATATTAGTTTTTATTTTATTTAATGTAATAATATAATTTTAATAGGGTTGGTGAACCTATCCAATTATATTATAGCGTCATGGGAGTAATGGACTTTATTTGTTCATATAGGCCTAGGGGTTTTCTGTCCACAACGGGGCCCTCAACAGAAAACCCCGGTCTGTAATTTTGTTAACTTTATCATGTTTTGATTGATTATGAGTACCGTATCAATGTATAGTCTTGTGAAGATTCTGTGAAAAAAATTATTACTGCATATTTGGTATATTTACTAACGATTGGTTCCACTAGAGAGATGCAATGCACAGAGCGCAACGTTAGCGTCCAATCACAAGCGATGTATTATTCCAACTGTCGTGTGTGATTGGTTAACTCGCTTACGTTGTGTTTACTCCCTTGTGTTGTGTTTCTTAGTTTTTCGTTCCGGAATGAAGACGTATGTTTTCTGTATCTGGTTTTAAACTGGTTTTCAGTTAGTTCAGTTAAACGCAACGGAACTCAGTAAACATATATGGACACTTAAAGACTCTAAAACAAATTACTCAATTTAATGGAAAATTATAAAGAAATGCAAACCTTACTCAAATATTAACAAAAGATGTAATTTATGTATATATGAAAAGTATATTATTATGTCAACCAGAGCTATGCTCACTGAACCGTAAGAACGAGTTAATTTCTACTTGCAGACATAGGAAAAAGTTCTTACTGAATTGCAGATCCAAATAATTTATCTAATTGAAACAATAGGCTATTGTATACGACTTCCTGATGACTCACTTCAATTAAGCCCTGTGATATAACTGTGTCAAATATGTTTTATATTTCACCTGAAGAGTGCGGCCAGCTACATGCTGGTCATACGAAACAAATTTGTAGTGATTAAAATAATGAAGTAACCAAGTTTTCTGCTCGTTCCGGAGGTAATTTTTCTTGCATATCATTAAAATTAATGCATAATGTACACAATAGTTATTAGTTATTAGGGATAAATGTGACCTCGTGAATGAACGAGTGTTGTGGTAGGGAAATGTAGAAAATCCGGAAATTTGACAAAACCTTATATCGTATTATCTTGATTTCAGCCTGACTCAATATTTGAAATAATGATAACTTTGTTATAAGTGATAGTGTATCTTTATCATATCGTTTAATATTATTAAAACACACCTAGTAGATTCTTGTCATTTGATTGGAGAGTTGTCGGTCACATGCAAACAACTTCAAGACAATTACATCATCAACCGTACACTGTTGTATGTCATCGTTGAATATCGCTATGACCGTTGAATTTCGTTATAATAATGTTCTCGACACAAGGCTGTTCAAAATCTTTCTGTAGTTGATTGTTGTGTTAACACACCCGGTGTGTTGATTGCTCTACTCCGTATCCAAAAGTACGTACAGTAACTGTCCTTATCGAATTGTTTAGGCCTCTTGTTAAAAGTAGGTGATTTATAAACACAAATGTTTTATATTCGTCCATTCAATGGTACTCATAATACCCAAATAACGGTGAAAAATAAATGATTCTATTGTAACCTTATAAAATTATTTGTATACAGCGCAATGGTTAGAAGACTTTTGGTCCAAGCTCCGATCCGGTCATCGGGTTGCCGGGTTCTTGAGCAAGAATCTGTATCCAACTTGCTCCTCCCAACTCAGTTGACAGAAATGGGTACCGGTATGCATGTACAACGGTACAGCTAAATCAGACTCGTTTGTGAAGAAGAAGTGCCGTACCCGGTACGCACACTAAACTAGTCTGGCCCGCCCAGACGCTAAGAAAATGGAGTCAACCATGACCGTTATCAAAATACACCGAATTTAGCTTATCAACTTTACCGTAGAAATAATACACTTAACAAATGTATAAATATTTTATTAGTCTATATAGATAACTCTCTAAAAGGGTTGTTATTTACTTAACTATGGCGTTCCATACTTAACTATGGCGTTCTATGTATCATCCGGGATTTACAGAAAAGGCCGAGCCCATTCGTTAACAAATTATCTAACAGTAAAAGAAATACAACTGGAATTTCATAAAATTAAAACTACAATAATTATTAAATAACATTTTTACAACTTGTCTAACTTAAATCACAGTAACCAAAGGAATATCATTATCTGAAGAATGAGCAATCCGCGATTTTTGCATTAGAAATTTGAGAATCAATAACAGCGACCGGGATAGTATAGTATACTTTATAAATTAAATACAAACATTACAAAACGTCCCATTACATAAACTGAAATTATAATATTTTATTTTGTTGGTGTTCAGACTTTTGTACAGTGTCCTAAAAATCAAGCATGCATTACAAAGAAACAGTTTATCTATAAATCCTGACGTATGCGGAGCTAGACTTACCCCATGAAAAACCTGACGTATGCGGAGCTAGCCCTACCCCATGACAAACCTGACGTATGTGGAGATAGCCCTACCCCATGACAATCCTGACGTATGCGGAGCTAGCCTTACCCCATGACAAACCTGACGTATGTGGAGCTAGCCCTACCCCATGACAATCCTGACGTATGTGGAGCTAGCCCTACCCCATGACATACCTGACGTATGTGGAGCTAGCCCTACCCCATGACAATCCTGACGTATGTGGAGCTAGCCCTACCCCATGACAAACCTGACGTATGTGGAGCTAGCCCTACCCCATGACAATCCTGACGTATGTTGAGCTAGCCCTTACCCCATGGCAAACCTAAGCCATCATTTGGATCTGTGGGAAACCATATTATTACCATGGATGATTATTTAAAACTCATCCATGCTGTTGTTCAAGTATAATCAATGATTTATCATTCCTCTGATGTATTTTCTTTGCTTTAACTGTAAACGTTCAGATATAATAAAAGAATATAAATATAAAGAATAACAGAGTTTAAATTGCATATGTATCTTAAATTACGCAATATTAAACAGCCTCAGTTTTCATCGATTTCGGACATACGGGCATCGTTTTGTTTTCCCTAATAAAACACGTGTATAAATCAAAATAGCATATATTAACGATAGTAAACAGTTTAAATTAGCCGAAGTATTCAATTACATACACAGTTCATGTTCATTCAAACTGGAAGATGTGCGAGAGTTTACCTGATGCTGCTTATTAGAAAATTAAATAAAGAAACTGCTTTTATATGATCTGGAAATTCTAAGATTTTTTATTGACTTTTGATTTTGTTTCTGTTTTATTTACAACTTTTTGGTTTTTCGGTAAAGTCTTTTTAGATTTCGTTCCTCGAGATGCCTTTTCTCTGGGCACGTTGTCTTTGACTGGAGGAGACGTCGGATGTAAGCCTTGTTTCTGCATAAAACGTCTAATCAAGCCGGTGTATTGGACATCGGCTCTAAGTAAATTTTCGCAGAAAACTGACCCAGTCATATTTCTTTTCAAAACAAACTTTTCCTCCCTTCTATCCCGTTTATTCGTCCGCTGTTCGTCAATACATTTCTGTATAGCCTGATGTTCTCTTTGCCGAAATTCAGCAAGATCAGCATTAAAACTCTCTCCATATTCTTTAACTTTCCTCCACAATGTTTTGTTGAAATGATTGTACATCATGACGTCAGCACTGCTCCACTTACGTATTCGTGTACGCAGTTGATCGTTGATGACGTAACGATGACTATGACTTCGTATTCCGTTCGAAATATACAAAATATCATCAAAACTCCAACACATTAACTTTTTCAGTAATATCAATGATTCGTCAAAGTATTCAGACAATAAAATTAAATCGAATTCCGAATCTAATTGTTTGATTTTGTACTTGACTGTAAAGAAGTCGCCGTGATTTTCGTGATCCAGGCCTAAGTCATACAATTGACCATTTTTGGCTCTCTGCCACATATAGAACTTCTTTGCCAAGAACCTACTTGGCGTTTTCATGAACATTTCAATCGGGTTGCTAAAGTTTGTTAATTTTAACCGTTTCGCCATTTCAAAATATCCAAAGCAAGACTCAAAATGCGCAGAAGGTTCCCGAATAATCGTAATATACTTTGCATTTTGAACGACTGCATCCATTTCTGGCCGGTTGTATCTCACGTGATTAGTGAGTAGGTTATAGCCGGTTAGAGATTTATTGAAGAGCTTTACGTTTGGCGGAAGAGACGGTATCATTTTGCGATTGAACAAGTGTGTACTCGACAACACGTGCCCACGTTTTCCAAGTGTAAATAGCAAATTTCTTGTGTAACCGAATCTTTGTAAAATCGATGCTAGTGTTGTACTGGCTGTCTTGTGAGTTTTAACAAATACAATATTTCGTGATTCGTTGCAATATTCACGTTTTGCTGTAGGCCTGGGTATAACCGTGTTGATTCGACCGTTATTCCTCGTTTGTGTAGATAACGTGTCTGGATGGTGGTCCACGTAAACATCATCTCTGAAAAAAAAGAAGATTCGTCTAACTCAAGCAAAAATGAAATGAAGGTAATTAATTGCAAATGCTTAAAGCTCAGGTACAGGCGTGAATTTTAAATATAATATCTGGTTAATTGTAGAAAAAAAAAATATTTGTAATAGAAAATCAAAACCCTTAAAATGGTCAAATACAAAATGTGGAAAATTTCTGCTATAAAAACCAGGAAGAGCTTTTTTCAGTAGTTAGGTAGTTTAACCTAATGTTATAACATGTCTGGTGTCTCCATAGAAGGTGAAAAAAGATGGTGGATATACAGTGAATAATTTGTGCTATAGCATGAAAATATAACTCTGAAGTTGAATAAAAATACTAGAAATGTACAATTCAAGTTATATTACCTATATTTAGTCATCTGATAACATTTTTTACCACACAGTTTATTTTTCATAGTTTTTTTTTAAATGCCTCTCCATTTACAACATTTGTGTACAAAAGAATACAGATTTTATTGTGTAATTTCAACTATCCCCCCACTATTAAAAAAGTGCTTATTTTTAACAAGCTGGTGTAACAAAAATAAAATCCCAAAAATTATGAAACATAGGGGAAACTATAGATCGATAATTATTGGAATGTATGATCAATAGACATTGTTTGCCCGCACCTGGCATTTAATACGCATTCGCGTGTTTCCATACTTAATTAAGCAGGGACGATCGAAGGTTGACTTCTAAGTATAAATCAATGGGTATTTGTTTATTTGTAAGTGATTTGGGAAATTATTGATTAATATTAATTAGTAATTATCTATACTGTAAAAATAGTGTTTAGATTTTAAACATGTATTTTGTAGGCCTACTCACTTTTTCCACACATTTAGCCTTAGAAGAATGTTTAGATATTAACATGATCAGGTTCTAAATACATTGTAAACATGTAGTCTGTATCCAACTCAACACATCAGTGACGTGTTGATGGTTGTAGAGCAATGTGGAGCAATGTAAAGACACGTTTAGGTTTTAAACGTGTTTAATTTGCCATGTGTGGGGCTCATGTGTGGATCTTTTTTCCGCCACAGTAAAATCATATGCCAGCAACGCTAAGCGCGTACCTAAATATGTTGACTGAACATAATAATGACATGTTCACTGCTAAACGAGTGAAGGTAGCTATAAACACGTTTAAGTTTAAACACGCTAAACATGTAACTCGTATTTAAAAGATAAACGTGTGAAAAAGTGGGTACAAAATAGATGTTTAAGATCTAGAAACTATTTTTACAGTGTATTCACCAAACCTTTATGAATAAATGAATACGTTGTAAGCTTACCCATATGTCCAAGACAGGGACTTTCCTTTGTTTCCGATGTTTTCTTCGTGGCCGCTTAGAACGCTACTTTGTAATGAAAACAGGCATAGGAGACTCACTAAACAGACGAATAGTAATGTCGTAAAAATGGTATCTTTTGAGCGATGAACCAACACACCTCGCGCCATTATTACCTTTTATCTGAAAAGAATAATCCAAGAAGACGTGAAGAAATGAGCAATGTATTCGACAGTGAGAAATGGGCGCACATACTACAGATTCTTATTTTAAAAATAAAAGCAATATTGATCGGAATGATACACAAGTAATTTAGGACGATGGGTATAATGCTGATAGGATTGTTGACTTAGCAATTAGCACTACGCTACTGAACTGTTCAATAAACATAATAAGAAATGTACACGACACATTGTATGTAGAACCGGGACACAATGAGCAGTGGTGTAATTCCTAATAAAAATATAGAACACAATCAGCAAATTTAACTCGACTGTCTTTTGAATCTGCCTGCGTGGAATCCAAAGCTTGGTTTCCACTAGGATGTATCAAACCGACGTAACACAACGTATTTAAGTAGCTTAAAGCTTAATTCTCACGTAGTCAAAACGCAATGATTAAGTGCAACGCAAGTAATTTGACCACCAATCACATCGATGTATTACGCGAACTCTTATAAAATACAGTGACTTGCATACGCTTACCTTAGATATAATTCCAATATTCATTTTAAAATAAAGGGGGTTCAAAAACAGCATAATAATGTGATACATGTCTAGAAGTATTCCATTGCAGTGTATATTAATCTGTATTAACTTACATCATCACATAATCCAGTACAAGACCAGACTATAAAGTATCTAACGCCGGAAAAGGTAACCCCATATATCTGAGGTATTGCCACAAATGAATGGGAAAACGTGTACATGAATATGCAAATTATCATCGACTACAATTTACCTGCTAAACATGACACCTGGTGAAAGGTGTTTGGAATGCACACAACTAGGAGCTTTGGAGTGTTGGGTGTGCGGGTGCGTGTCATTTTTGTGAAACTCCTGTTCGATATAATCAAAAAATCATATTATTCCCAAGTTTGAAATTGTTTCCGTCGAGTTTATTCGAGTGGCGCACAACAACAATGGACAATGAAACTTATTTCAATATTTAATATACATATATTATTGTTCATTTCTCTTTTTTTTTACTCTCGAGCACTTTATTTTAATATGAATAAGGCTTTAGGCTTTGGAGTAATACATAACTTGAGAGAAACTAAAATAAATATAATTTACAATAACATTTGTTAACTTTTTGTTATACATCAACATCTAAACTGATACAGATTTAGGTAACTATAGTAAAATATAAATTTAAGCGTTGTTTGGGTCTAAGGTTTCTTAGTATTTAAGTTGACTAACATAACGAGTGTGATAGCTCATACGATCATTTTTACACCTTTTAGATGGCATTTCATTTCGTCAAATATTAGAAAAGTATATCATTAATATTAGCTAAAAATTAAAGTAGTACTTTATTACTACATGCAATAATGTTATAAAATTCAGAAAAAATACAATATAATTGTTTTCAATCTCTAGGTCTACACGTACTATTACCATGAAATAATTATATAAAAAATAAAACTATGAATTCTCTTTTTTTCTTCTATGTATATAAAATATATAAATCCAATGGCAAGTTGCTGAAAAATGACAGTGCAATTGGTATCAGTGTATGAATGGCAATGGACATACACAAAGAATAGGCTACAATCAAAAAAATAAAGTAAAACACTCAGATAAAAACAGTTCTTTCACTTAATGTACACTATTGGGCATTATACTTGGGGTGTAGGTCTAGTATTAATTCGGTAATTATTACTATAACAAGCGCATTTATTGCAGCCATCGAACATTACCTACTCGACAAAAAAATAAAAGAATTACATACCTCGTAATGTTGGAAATATCAGTTGGAAGAACATTTCGAATCGTACATAAAAATACTTCTTTTATTTCAAAATATTAACCAAGAAAAAAGTGCATACAACACCCGGCAACTCGAGTTTGCTCGTACAAACGTGTAGCTTCTTTACATTAGGAAATCTAGTGGTATTAATGCCTAAATTGGAAACTAGTCCCGGACTGAGTTCTAGTTATGTTCATCTTTGTTCCGTCGATAATGGCACTGTAAACGTCTTACAATTGCGGATTCTAAATTGTTTGCCCACCCATTGCTACCAAGTTATTTAGCCATTGTTAGTCACTTATTGCATATACTGTAAACACGAACATTAGGAGATTTGTATTCATCAAAGTAATTCGAGTTTGAACAATACCATGAAAGCCCCAGTGGTATGATGGTTATGACATCTGCATATCAAGCAGAAGGTCCGGGTTCGAATCTCGGTTGGGCGGACTTTTTCTCATTCTCACAGATTTCCTTATCTTTATCGTTTAAAATAAATTAATTAAATTTCAGTATATCACCGGGCGGCTTAAATTCATGTTCGTTGCCTGATGTGTTTATAATATATAAAATATATATTTTTCTTTATTTCAAAAATAAATACAGGCCAAATTGCGTGTTAATTAGAAATCAAAGAGAAGAAAGACTTTAACAAAATCATGAGCTTTACTTAAATATAGGCCTATACATTATTTTATATTGTCTACCTTATACTGTGAAAGGAGATCTTTACTTCCTTGATATGCAACACAAAGACCTAGAAAACCTTAGGCATATGTACAGAATAAAAACACGCACGCCGGAGGAAAATGAACTCCCATAATAATTACAATAGACATACAAAAAGTGTTATTTATTCTAAAATATTAAACTAACAACATTCTCCGTAGTCTTTATAAACTTCTATAAACTATGCACAGTATGTAAAAGCATTCATCGTACAGTATTATACAGATATTGCCTGCTTAGAGGTGAAATATAAGATTTGACATCCCCGACGGAATGATATTATGTTCGAGGGAATATATATATCCCGAAGCGGCAGCTGAGGGATATATAATTCCCCGAGAACATAATATCATCCTGAGGGGATGTTAAATCTTATATTTTACCGATATAAAAGGCGATATCTGTTATAATATATAGCCAAGAACAAGTCTGCTGGGTTGGGTGAAGCTAGGCTAGGCCTCCTATTCTATAGTATTTGTATTGTATGTAAACAAGCCTCCTGCCTAGACACCTTACCTTGCGAAGAATAATATACAGATAATTACTAATTAATGATTCCTTGGCAATAAAATATTCACTTAGGCCTAGGTCGTTTAAATTAACAGAAGAATTTCCATCAATAAGCCTATTAATAATAATTATTATAATCAGGTAGGCCGAATAAACAATTCGTCGTCTTCTCTTCGGGGAGCCGAATCACCGGATGTTCAGCGCGTACCAGTTACTAGGTTACTACCGTGAGTATTGACCAATCAAAAACGGTGTTTCATCACATTTATGGAGGACTAATAACAAATGAGGGCGCTATGTATGCATAGTTTAAATAGTTTAGATGATTAATTTCTTCAAGCAACTTCCGTGGCGCAGCGGTTGAAGCGTTGTCTTGCGATGGAGTGACAATTCCACACGAGTTCAAATCCAGTAGATGACTTTTGTTTATTTATCGGCGAACGCGAGTGTTGCCACACGAAAATTACACAGTCAATATCATCGAACTCGAGAATGTATATGATTAATGACAGGGGACACGATAATTACGCGAACATTACTCAGTCAATATCATCGTTCTCGAGGATATATACGATTTACGATCCTCGCAGCGATAGTCATGTGACGCAGTTTCAACCAATCACGTTCACGTATTTACATAGGCTATGTAATATATACAAATACTTCTCGTATTTCGATTTAATTTTTTAATTCAATTTAATTTATTTTCCACATACAACTACTACAAGTACATGGAGGATGCATATATTAAGATCTGTGCGGAACATAGATCTTTAAGCTTATAAGTAACCTTAGACAATAATAATAATTACAATAAACATAAAGGCATTGAATAAATAAGTAAATAAATAAATAAGTAAATAAGTAAGGCAGTATACGAAAAAGACATTATTTCATGATTTATGTATAGTATGATATATAATAAATAAAAAATAAGTAGAGTGGTATTTACTCACCATATATCGAGATCAGAGACAGTTTAAACGCACGCTTAAAGATATTAACTGATGTTTTATCTAAGTTTAACTTCGAAATGAATTGCCATAATTTGGGGCCAGCATAAAAAATGGAATGTAGTCTAAGTTGGGAATTGCAGGGTGATATAGAATAAAAATTGTTAGCAGAAAATCTAGTTGGATAATTGTGAACAGAAGAAGTAGAAATGAATAAATTGTTTAGATGTGAAGGCAGTGTTTGCTAGTGTACTCTGTACATAAAGGCAGCTATTTGGACTTTATTCAAATCATAAATATTAGGAATTCGAAAATTATGAAAAAGACTTTTGGTATGAGATTGAAAAGAAACGCCTGCGCAGATTCGCAAAGCGCGTTTCTGGAGTCTAAATAGGTAGTCATATTTTGACGTTTCGGTACTTAGCCAAGGACATAATGTTTCGAATTTATTGATACAGACTCCCCATGCGATATTACCATAAGAAAGATATGGTAAAATTAAAGTGCTATAAAGTATTAAAAGAATTCGAGGTGGTAAATAATATTTTAGTTTGTTCATCATTCCTAAATTCCGAGAAATTATATTAGATACACGATTAATATGAGGTTTCCAGTTTAAGTTATAATCAATGGTAATGCCTAAGAATTTGGTTTCAGTGACGCATAAAAGTTTGGAATCAGCCATGTATATGTCATCCTTGAATTTGCAAGATTTGCGTTTGTTGAACAAAATATAATTAGTTTTAGAAGTATTTAGAGATAATTTATTTAACCTAAACCAATCAGATACTTTAACGAGTTCAACATTAATTGTTTGAAATAATACATTGTTGTTTTTATTTATTATGATTTATGGTGTCAAAGGCCTTCGATAGATCCAAAAAAAGTCCAATGGCTAACTCATTTTTGCTTAGAGCATTGGTTATTTTATTATAAAGGTCGATTAAAGAATTTTCGGTGCCAGGAATGTTGTCTTCTAAAGCCATATTGTCTGCTATAAAGGACGTTGTGTTTGTCAAAAAAAGTAAAAAGTCTATTATAAATTATTCGTTCAAAAATCTTAGATAAACAAGGAAGTAGCGAGATAGGCCTATAGTTTGCAAACTGGTGTTTGTCATCTTTTTTGTAAATTGGAATAACTTTTGCAATTTTTAGGATATCGGGAAAGGTGCCACTGGTTAAAGAAATATTGAAAATATGGGATAATGGAGTAGAAATCAAAGACGAAACAGATTTAATTACCTTATTTGAATAACCATCAATGCCAGGACTTTTTTTGATATCTAGATTTGAAATAAGATCGGAAACCTCATACGGCGTAACGGGTGTAAGAAAAATTGAGTTTTTTAATGGTTGATTTAGAAATGATGAGTAGTCAAGGTTACTGTTCTGTGGGTTTCCAATAGTACTTGCAAGTTTACATGTTTTTTGAATATTGAATTTGTAGTTATCAAATTTGTTGGTGTAATACTTTTTCTTGGCATACTTGAGCAATTTAGTTAATTTATTTCTGTATTTGATATATTTCAATTTGTCAGGGTTTTTTTTAGTTTTTATATATCTTTTGTATAGGGAATTTCTTGTATCAATTGACTTAATTAAAGAATTTGAAATCCATGGTTTTTTTTCCTGACGTATGTTCCTTCTACATCGCCTTTTTTTAAAATGTTTGTCATATGTTGACCTAAATAAGGAGTTAAATAAATTGAAAGAAGAATTTGGATCGCTGTTACTATATATATCTGCCCAATTTATATTTGTTAAATCATTTTTAAAGTTAGAAATCGTTTTGTTGTTTATTTTAGATATGAAAACATATTTAGACTCTTGGTTGGTTGGCATTGTATTGTCGGACGAGTTATTTAAAAAGAAGATGGGAAAATGATCAGATATATCAGAATAGAAAATTCCAGGGGAAATTTTATCAGTTATGTTGTTGGAGAAGATGTTACCGATTAGGGTTGAAGTTGACGTGGTAACGCGAGTAGGTTTAGTAGGCCTAACTAAAGGATAACATTTAAAGTTAAACAAAGTACTGATAAATTCGGACGTTTGACTGTGTGAATTGCAATTTAGTAAATTAATATTGAAATCCCCAGTGAGGTATGCTGTTTTGTTTTCATTGTGTATAATTTCGAGAATTTTTGAAATATTTTTATTGAAGGAGTTTACAGGTAATTCAGGGTTTCGGTATATTACAGAAAAGATTATATTTTTTGGTTGGGCTTTAATTTCAATGAAGATGGATTCGGAATTGTTGGAAATAATAGAAGAAAGATCATTACGCAATATGTATTGATGTCTCTGATCTAGATATATAGCGACATCACCACCAGGCCTATCAGTTCTTGATTTCCAGACTACAGCGGGAGCAAGATAAAAAGTTAGGTTTTATATCGTCAATAAAGTTACATTCGGAAGTTACGGAGATCTGTTTTTGATCTAATAACAATCTTCTTCTTATTTTTCTTCAGTATGCAGTTTATCCGTCAATCGAGGGACCACGCGGCTTTCAATTTCAATATATTAGCCAAGTATGAGTGCACACAAAGTATCAAAACAACGTAACACAACGTATTTAAGTAGTTTAAAGCTTAATTCTCACGTAGTCAAAACGCAATGATTAAGTGCAACGCAAGTAATTTGACCACCAATCACATCGATGTATTACGCGAACTCTTATAAAATACAGTGACTTGCATACGCTTACCTTAGATATAATTCCAATATTCATTTTAAAATAAAGGGGGTCCAAAAACAGCATAATAATGTGATACATGTCTAGAAGTATTGCACCGATTCCATTGCATTGTATATTCATTTGTATTAACTTACATCATCACATAATCCAGTACAAGACCAGACTATAAAGTACCTAACGCCGGAAAGGGTAACCCCATACAACTGAGGTATTGTCACAAATGAATGGGAAAACGTGTACGTGAATATGCAAATTATCATCGACTACAATTTACCTGCTAAACATGACACCTGGTAAAAGGTGTTTGGAATGCACACAATAACAACAACTAAGAGCTTTGGAGCGTTGGGTGTGCGGGTGCGTGTCATTATTGTGAAACTGCTGTTCGATTTAATCAAAAAATCATATTATTCCCAAGTTTGAAATTGTTTCCGTCGAGTTCGAGTGGCGCACAACAACAATGGACAATATTGTTCATTTCTCTGTTTTTTTACTCGAGCACTTTATTTCAATATGAATAAGGCTTTAGGCTTTGGAGTAATACATAACTTGAGAGAAACTAAAATAAATATAATTTACAATAACATTTGTTAACGTTTTGTTATACATCTAAACTGATAAATATGTGGGTAACTATAGTAAAATATAAATTTAAGCGTTGTTTGGATTTAAGGTTTCTTAGTATTTAAGTTGACTAACATAACGAGTGTGATAGCTCATACGATCATTTTGACACCTTTTAGATGGCATTTCATTTCGTCAAATATTAGAAAAGTATATCATTAATATTAGCTAAAAATTAAAGTAGTACTTCAGAATATTACTACATGCAATAATGTTATAACATTCAGAAAAAATACAATATAATTGTTTTCAATCTCTAGGTCTACACGTACTATTACCATGAAATAATTATATAAAAAATAAAACTATGAATTCTATTTTTTTCTTCTATGTATATAAAATATATAAATCCAATGGCAAGTTGCTGAAAAATGACAGTGCAATTGGTATCAGTGTATGAATGGCAATGGACATACACAAAGAATAAGCTACAATTAAAAATAAAGTAAAACATTCAGAAAAAAAACAGTTCTTTCACTTAATGTACACTATCGGGCATTATACTTAGGGTGTAGACCTAGTATTAATTAGGTAATTATTACTATAACAAGCGCATTTAATGTAGCCATCGAACATTACCTACTCGACAGACGAAACTGATTTCCAAGTAATACCAACAAATAAAAGAATTACATACCTCATAAAATATTAACCAAGAAAAAAGTGCATACAACACCCGGCAACTCGAGTTTCCTCGTACAAACGTGTAGCTTCTTTGCATTAAGAAATCTAGTGGTATTAATGCCTAAATTGGAAACTAGTCCCGGACTGAGTTCTAGTTATATTCATCTTTGTTCCGTCGATAATGGCACTGTAAACGTCTTACAATTGCGGATTCTAAATTGTTTGCCGTAGGCCCACCCATTGCTACCAAGTTATTTAGCCATTGTTAGTCACTTATTGCATATACTGTAAACACGAACATTAGGAGATTTGTATTCATCAAAGTAATTCGAGTTTGAACAGTACCATGAAAGCCCCAGTGGTATGATGGTTATGACATCTGCATATCAAGCAGAAGGTACCGGTTCGAATCTCGGTTGGACGGACTTTTTCTCATTCTCACAGATTTCCTCATCTTTATCGTTTAAAATTAATTAATTATACATTTTAGTATATCACCGGGCGGCTTAAAATTCATGTTCGGTGCCTGATGTGTTTATAATATATAACATATATATTTTTCTTTATTTCAAAAATAAATACAGGCCAAATTGCGTGTAAATTAGAAATCAAAGAGAAGAAAGACTTTAACAACATTATGAGCTTTACTTAAATATAGGCCTATACATTATTTTAGATTTTCTACCTTATTATACTCTGAGAGGAGATCTTTACTTCCTTTATATGCAACACAAAGACCTATGAAACCTTAGGCATATGTACAGAATAAAAGTACGCACGCCGGAGAAAAATGAACTCCCATAACAATTACAATAGACATACAAAAAGTGTTATTTATTCTAAAATATTAAACTAACAACATTTTCCGTAGTCTTTATAAACTTCTATAAACTATGCACAGCATGTAAAAGCATTCATCGTACAGTATATACAAATACTTCTCGTATTTCAATATATCAGCCAAGTACAAGAGCACACAAAGTGCAACTCGAGTTTGCTCCTTGTGTCATTTTCACGTACATTGTTGTGGTATAGAGGGTATTACAGTATATATTTTCAATTGTTATTCTCAGTTATATTATATTATTTACTGTTGTTATATGTATTTAATTATTTTTAGTTCTTCACTATTGCTATTGTCAAAATATTATTTTTAGTTATTATTACTACTTAATTTTTGTAATTTGAACATTTCAGTAACCGACAGCGATCATGTATTATGCGCCTTGAGCACTCTTGAGTGGTATGTGCGCTATAAAAATCTTGTTATTATGTTATTATGTCGGTGGGTTTATTATTATTTTTGTTTTTATTGATTTGGTATTTTTGTTTTTTGTCTATGTATTTTAAGAATACACCTTGTACGAACGAGAAAATATACTAAACTTCAGGTAAAACTGTCTGTTGTCGTTGCGATGGGTCACATTTCGGATTATACTTCTGGTCAGTAGAAATCATTAAATGCTATAAGTATAAATTGGTTTTTGTAAAAGTCAGATTTCAGATATATCCGAATTTTCTAGATCTAGGAAAAATAGATTTCAAGATCTAGTTTTATTCTCAAACTCAAACTAATGGCCTACTTAATTTTAGTTGTATAATTCCTGTATGATAAAAGCATAGGGCTACTGGTATGCTATCCAAATTATCACAAACACGACGTGTATCAAGGTTCAGACAAATACAATACTTTTATTACTCTCTAGTCTGCTTATTTATACAATAATGTTGACAATTGTGGCTTGCATGTTTCAAGTATATTGAGGGATATAGAGTTTAATGTCATTATTTCTTTGTCAATCTAACAGAGAGTGATGCATCTGTCATCGACTATCCATGTATTGTGACCTACTGTCTGATCACATTCTTTACAAGCTACCCCTATCTCTATTAACCATACATTTTCGAATAAATCGAGTGTATTCAACATCACCTCTTAGTAGTCCTTTACAGAAAACGCGATCAGTCGCGTCTGATTTCAGAATGAATTTGTTCTCTCGTCTATCCGAGTCATCGACATTCCGGTCATCAACACATTGACTCAAGACTGTTCGCTGTTTGTTCCTGAATTCAGAAAGATCTTTTTGAAAACTGTCTCCATATTCTTTAATTTTTCTCCAAAACGTCTTATTAAAGTGGTTATACAACATGACGTCAGCATGGTTCCATTCGCGTATTTTTGCTTGAAGTTCATCGTTGAGGGCGTATCGATGACTAGCACTTCGTATTCCTTTAGAAACGTAGAGAATATTGTCAAAACTCCAACACATCAACTTCTTCAATAATATCAAAGATTCATCAAAGTATTCTGTAATGAGAACTAAATCAAATTCTGACTCTAGATGTTTTATTTTGTTCTGAACTTTGACCTGATCGTCATAGACTTCGTGACTTAACCCAAGATCAAACAACTGGCCGTTTCTGGCTCTTTGCCACCCAAAGAATTTTCGCGCTACAAACTTATTTGGATTTTTTAAAAAGATTTCTAAAGAATTGACATTTTGCGGTACTTTTAACAGCTTTTCTGCCTCAAAATATCCAAAAGTCGATTCAAAGTTTGCTACTGGTTCACGAATGATTGTGACATACATTGCAGCATGTATGACCGCATCCATTTCCTGACGGTTGTACCTTGCATGGTTGGTAAGGAGATGGTAACTATCTAATGGTTGCTTACGCATTTTATTTCCTGATGAAACTGAAAATACCATTTCACGCTTGAATAAGTCTAAGACAGAAAAAGCATGTCCCTTCTGAGGGATGGCAAATGTTAAATTTCTTGAATAGCCAAACCGCTGTAAGATTGAAGCTATGGTAGTGTTTGCTGTTTTGTGTGTTTTTACAAATACAATGTGTTTTACTACATTGCACTCATGCGTAATGTTATCACCGTTAGTTTTCGTCTTAGAATTAGGTGTTTCTCTCGAAGAAATATTTTCTCTGAAATGAAAAACATAATTAGAAAGTATAAATTAACATAATATCTTATTTGAACAAGGCCATATAGATGGCTGCAGTCGCGTGCTCATTAGTGTTTATCGACCGACCGACCAACCGACCGACCAACCTACCAACTGACCGAAATTGCTGAACCTGTTTAAAAATGTTGAAATGTTTAAAAACATTTTTATATTTTTTTAAATTTACACGTGCGTAGCCTGTCACTTTTGATGTGCTCGTATAACGTAATTTCGAGTTGAAAAGTAAGTCAAGAAAACAGAAATCGGGCAAAAAGAGTGCGTAATAACATTTAACGCGCAGTGCGGGCGCAAAAATCTGCGCACTCATGGCAATATTGTAAACGCTTAAAATTGCCTGAAACTTATTATTATTTCATCGAAAATAAATTTTGAAAATTTTAAGCGCGCGTACGCATGCGTCACATGCGCTACGCACATAATTGTATTGCCATATGATGATTTTTGCCCTGAAATTTATGAGTACCAAATTTTATTTAATTGTGATTCATGCTGCCCATGAAATTGATGCCATTATCTTTAGGTCGCAACTACAGATTGCAGAAGCCAATGACGATGATGATGATGATAAACTATTCAAAGAATCTGAATTTGGAAAAAAGATAAAAGAAGAAATGGATGAACAAGCAGGTAAATAGGAGGTCCTGTAATTTGTTTTGATGCCAACATTTATGTTTCTTAATTTTACACTTTACCAATTTAAAAATTCCATTACAGAACTAAGAAAGAAAAAACAAACAATCGAACAAACAATCGAGGAAATGGAAGACCAGCTTCCATTAAGCTTCTACAATGGAAGTGACCGAGCTGACATTGATAAAGAAATAAGGAAAATAATGAAAGCCAAGGAAGCTATTGTCAATATTGTATGTACAGTATAATAATAATAATAATATTTTTATAGCGCACATACCACTCAAGAGTGCTCAAGGCTTCACGATCTCCATTGGCGTTACATCTCTGTTGATCCCCGTAACTTTTAAAGATAGACAATAAAAAATGACCGGAAATCATGATACTTTGTCCCTCAGTATGATACTGCACTAAAAAAATAACAATATTTAGGTTTATTGATATATAAAATACGATATTGAAATTAATAAACATAAAAACTAAAAAGGTTTTACCTCCAATAGGAACAGCAGATGACAACGGAATTAGCTTTTGGAACTGGACCTATTGTTACCGCTCTTGATAATTTTCTGAAGGAAAACAAAATACAGAGACAGCAATTCCATGGCAAGGCCTTTAATGGCAACCATGTGCATAAAGGCTTACAGGTACATTTTGTTTAGTTTTGTTATTTACAGGTTAAGTAATCACAACAAAATATAAGGATTACCAACAAATTCTATTTTTGTTTCTTTATAGGTCCCAGTCATCCAACAGTTATTCAACATTCCGAAAAAAGTTGTTCAGGAAAGTCAACTGCAAGACAGAGTTGGAATTGCAAAAATCAAACTTGTTGATGGCAAATTAAATAACCTAGATACTTGCAGAGATCTCTTTCTTCTGTATGGGGATTGCCACAACAATATGAACCACTGTAGGAAGATGAGCATGAAGGAAATTAAGTGTCTTGGTAAGTATAAACAAGTAAGTAAAATGACTATTTAAAACTGAATTAGGACTGAATGATTGAATAAACTGTTACCATATACAGACATGAAGATCAAGAAATTCATGACGGCTTACCGATCAGTATCCACTCTGGTTTCACCAAAACTCCACATGTTGGAATTCCATGTGGTTGAACAACTCTGCAGGTGGAATTATGGTCTGGGCCTCTTAGGAGAGCAGGGTGGAGAAGGCATTCATGCGGTTTTTAATAAACGTAGAAGGTTTGTCAGTGGAATGCCGGATAAGGTGAAGCAGAACCTGTCCATAATGAAGAGTCACTTCACTGGAACAATTCCAATTATCCAGAATGAGGTCGAGCAGCCGAAGCGTAGAAAAACAACATTGGGTAAGAAATTGTTAATGTTAGTCATACATGTAAATAAACATAAAATATATAACATACATGTAGAATTAAAATGACTTTTTTCTTTCTTACTTTCAGGTGCAGAAGAGTGAGCTTTTGGTTCAGATGTGAGACCAGTGTGGTCGGTCATCTACACCTGGTATCGCCAGGTTGCGGTAGGGTTTTAATAATAAAACCCTAACGGAACCCTAACGGGTCCCTACCTGGCGATACCGGGCCTTTTTTGGTCATAAAATGTAAGAACTTCGCAGGGATCATAGTTCTGATTAGCATGACCTACTGTGGTTGATGTTTTAGTGCAATCTGAAAAAAAAAAATTACAAATGTTATAGTTTATAGTTATACTGAAGTGCATTCTATGCCTGCGACAAAAGAAATTTTGTTGTATTGTATTTGAAAAGAATATAAATGACTAGGGCCTAGGCCCAAGGTCAAATGAATATGTTTGTTTTATATATTATTGTTCGGACCTTTAAATTATTTCATTACTAGGCCTACTACGGGCCCCTACCTGGCGATATCGGGCGTTATCGTGGTTATTAGCATGAACCACTGTGGTTTATTATTTTATTACAAACTAGGCCTAGGCTAGGCCTACATAAAACATACATACTTTCTAACAGTCCACTAGAACTGAGTTGTAACATATCAACTTTAAATAGGCCTAGCTCCTGATTGGTAATGTAAATACTACAGTATGTACCCAAACTACACGTGTCATCGACTCGTATTGGCCTACTGTAACAAGGTATGGGCCTACGTCGGGTAGCAATGCAAATAATGTCATATCTCGAAAACTAGAGAACACTACATCGCATTTTTTTTTTTAAGTTAAAATATAATAGTTAATTCAATTCAAAATGTACACCAGCCCTCTAAATTATTTCGGATTATTTGAATGTCCTTAATTAAACTTGCACATGAAAATTTGCTGAATTTTAGTGACAAAAATATGCTCCTACCTTCTCCACAGAAGAACCCATGCTTGCAATAGGTTTATCAAAGTGTGACGGGTTTCTCATGAAATTTAAATATCCTTGGAACATAACTCATGAATAATAAATTATTTTTCGACAATAAACCCCTATCATTGGTCATTTAAAAATTAAAGGTAAACAAGCATGTTTACTTAAATTGCGCCCTCTATAGTGCTTTAACGTTTAAAAATCACGATTTGAAAACTGAGGGCGTCCTACTTAGTTACTCGCGATTGCATAGACTGAAACAGTGGTGAGTTGTGAAGATATGATTACAAACGTGATTCCGTTAAATCGTGCGTAGACCGCGTAAATTTATTGCGCACCGTGAAAACATAACCACATCGATTCCTGGCCATAAGGAATATACTGTGAAAAATTGACCTAGCTAGATTAAACTGATATCAAGATATGGTCATATACAAGTTAGTGTTTACCGACCGACCAACCGACCAACCGACCGACATAGTGAGCTGTAGAGTCGCGTTGCACGCGACTAAAAAGTGTTCAAACACCAAATCAATTGTTTTGAACTGATTCTGGTTAGAGCTTATTTTTATTTTAAATTAAATTTACTAGCAATTACATAGTCTTAATACATTTAATAATGTGAAAAATATAGATTTTAACAATTTAAAGATGTATTGTCCCTTTGACTAATTCCAAAAAAATAAAAAATAACAGATTTCGAAAAAAGGTGGGTCACTTTGAAGTATCATAATAGTTATTAACTATCACCAAAAATTTGTCGAAAAAAAAATCATTTAACTAAAATACAGACATTTTTTTGTTAAAAAAATAACTCTGACTTCCAGTCAAAGTTTTCGAACAAAACATACCCCATAATGAAACGCGCTTGTTTGGCTACTAGTGTATGCATAATCATAAAACTTCCTCATGATCTGTGTGAAAATACCTTCTCAACCGTGATGAGTTGTAAACAATCCTAATTAGCATATGCATAATGAGTACTCGTCGTTTGAAATCTTTGTTTACTTTCGCTCGCGATGATTTTCCAGACGAAATGTAATCAAACTAATTTACCTGTTAATTACGTAAACTTGTTGCTTTTGGCTCGAATTTTCGACTTAAAGTGAATAACTTTAATATTACTTTGATATGGCCAATTTAAATTTAGAATATTTTGACCTTCATTTTTTTGTGTTTTAAGGGACAATACATCTTTAAGTATCCCGCTATAAATACAAGAAAGCATTACGCGTGGATTGATATTTTTGTTTTGTTTCTGGATGCACCCACTTTCAATCAATCGTGAAGGAAAAACAAATACGTCAGGTTAGGCATATAGCTAGCGTACGATGTTCGTAATTACCGCTCTTTAACAGCTACGAGTAAACATTCGACGAGAGGTAGGCCTACGTAGGTAGTGGATTGTTTTTTTCTTTTATCATAATTTATCTTAGAACGTACATTTAGACAAGTAATGACCTGATTAAATGTTTTTAAAGCTATATGCATTATTTTTAAAAACGTCAAATTGCAGGGAAAGGGTTTTTATTAAATTAATGTGTGTATAGTTTATACATACATTAACATTAGTACTGGCACTAAAATGATAATTTAAAAGTATTTAATACAGTTTGATACAGTTATACTTGTTTCTAGTTGACTTGCAAATGTCAGTTAGAATCAATCTATTGACAACTACAAAATCGGGTGGTGTTTAAACATGTGTTGGCTAATTGAGAAATACCTGAACAGTTTTAATTGTGATGTACTATTCTTGTCCTTTCTCCAAGAATTATGTTTTGCTGTAGTAAAATAATATGCAAAGACCAAACACGTGATTATACAGACGATAACGCATTTCTGTGTACGTGCGCGCTTCATCTTTCTTCTTTTAAATCTATTCGACGTGATTTAAATGAGCCACCATATTCATTTATAAGGTACATTTGTGAAGTAGCTAATTTGCATAAAGGTGATCAAGTATGTTGGAACTGTTCAGCGTGGTTTATAAGCAACGCTAGTACTAATTACCTTATGTTGCGTTAAGTACAGTACTGCGTAGCGCTTATAGTTTATATGTCTCCGTTTCATCTAAGATTCAGAGGTCGATTTTTTTTCTCTATTCTGCTTTATTTTCAAACCGTTTGTGATGCTCTAGGCCTACAATCAGATAAAAAGCATACAGTCAAACACAACAGGTACTATCTCCACCTTCAAGGACACCATCTACAATCCCCTACAAATATTCAAGTTTACTCAAGCGGATCAAACAAACAGAAATACCAACTATGAATAAATACTACTACTGGTTGTCTACTAAACACCATCCGGATAGGCCAACTACCGGATAACACCGACACCAAATACCTAACAGAGCCTCCAGAATAAAAAATCTTACTACCAGAGAGCAGCCACCTGCTTAGAATTGCTTATTAATGATATTGACAATTCCAAAGCTTAATTCTCAGAAACTGGTAAAATTCAAGTTATAAGTTGAATTGCTCGCCGTCGTAATTCCAGAATCGAATGCCTTTAATCGTTACGATAGCAACACAATCAACGAATTCATCCGTGTCTATTGTCTAATGTTTTCTTGGGTAAAAACAGGAAAGAACGAAACTACTGGCTAAACTATGAGCCGCTACCGATGTTTTTTTTTTGTTACTCAGTCACTTAAAAAAATGTAATAATATTATTATGTTTTCCTATGTTTCAAAAAAATAATTAGAACTAGATTTAATTCGTCACTATGACGAATTATAGGTTATATGCATTGATTAAAATAAAGATAATTGATTTGTAAAAGATATATTGATTGATTGATTTTCTCAGAATCTTTAATTATTTATAATATATGCTAGGATCTTGCTAATGCAAATACAATAGCCGGTATCGCAATCCGATCAAGGATCCCTCTGCGTATAATGTCATAAAACCACATTTGTTACATAATAATAAAGACATAAGTTTCTTTTTATCTAGATTTCATTATAAATCATGTGTATAATCTATACACTAAGAAATAAAATTGAATACAAATACAAATAATAAAAAAAAATCTTATTTCGTTTCGTTACCCAAGGTGAGGCTCGATCTCGGTACCTTGAATGCTATAGACACGAGCACAGACCACCGAGCCATACACAACTTACTAAAACATGTAGAAAGATTCCTCCGTGTATTTACTATTCAGTAGCCACTTTGGTGCAGATAGATTATTACATACCGCAATGAATTATAATTTATTACTATGATGACATCTTTAAAAATTTTTAAAAATGATGCACTGTCAAACTATATACTTTTAACTTTAATATATGAAATTCTTAAGAAAGAAAGTTAATGTTAAGTTTGTTATTTCGGCCTAAGAAAATGTCAAAATTTGTTTGATTGTCGAAATTAATTTTTTTTAATTCAATATGCAATTAATGATGACTTAATCAACTTTTGTTCTCTTAATTTGATAATAAATCATTCATATGATACATACACTTCAAGAAAATGAAATAAAAAATAGGTGTTCCCCAGCATTCTGACGATATATATTAATTTTAAAATTTAGCATATTTTCACTATTTTGTTAACTTATACGTGCGTAGCCTGTCACTTTTGACGTGCTTGTATAACGCAATTTCGAGTTGAAAAGTGAATCAAATATAATAATATTATTAAAGAAAGGTTGTAAAACAGAAATCGGGCAAAAAGAGTGCGCATTAACGTTTAACGCGCAGTGCGCGTACAAAATTCTGCGCACTCGTGGCAATTTTTTAAACGCTTAAAATTGCCTGAAACGTACTCTAATTTTATCGAAAATAAATTTTGACAATTTTAAAACTTTTAAGCGCGCGTACGCATGCGTTATATGCGCTACGCACGTAATTATATTGCCATATGATGAAATATGACCTGAAATTTATGAGTACCAAATTTTGTTTAAAAGTGATTCATGCTTGTGAAGATATGATTACAAACGTGATTTCATTAAATCGCGCGTAGACCGCGTAATTTATGATTGCGCACCGTGAAAACATAACCACATCGATTCCTGGCCATAAGGAATATACTCTGAAAAATTGACTTAGCTAGATGAAACTAATGCCAAGATAATTCACGGACAAAATAGTGCTAAGGAAAGAATAAATAAATAAATAAAGATCCTGACAGAATCAAGAGGTTATATGCATATCATGCATATAACCTAATTATTATAGAATATAAGAGATAATAAATACAATGTTTCGCTTGCTATTATTTTATTTTACTAAAAAAATACTAAGGAATTATGGCCACTTGATGGCCGTATATGAATAAGTAAATCTTTAAGCTACACATACTACGATATAATTTAAAGGCCCATTTACACGTGGGCGATAACGATCGACGATAAATATACATGCATTTTTTTTACATAAAACAAAAGAAATTAGAAAGGTTTTCGTTCTAGAACTACAAGATAATCATTTATGCTGTATATTAATATTTTTAAAATTCCAATCAAATGACGTCATGATAAATAAAAACAATAAAAGCGTTGTATTGTCACAATATTATTGCTCTTACTAATCGTGACGTCATTTGATTGGACGTGTGAAAATATCATTTTCATCATTTCATTTATTTATTCGACCAATACACAGATACAGAACAGAACAGAAACAGAGCACAATGGTCAGGGGCAACTAAAGCAAAACAATTACTATAACTCAAAGAGTCAGTTGCCCCTTAAAAAACATCGAAATACAAAAAATATTGCACCAAGTAAAACATGTGTACAAGCTTATAAAAATCTTAAGACTCAAAATGAGTATAAGGGATCGGTACTTAAATATACAAATTTAAAAGATAAAAGATTAAAAATTGGAAACAACATCTCTTTCAGTGAGGTAATCAAATGAAGGATAGATGGTTATTCTATAGTTCTAGAATGAAAAGGTTTTATATTTCTTTTGTTTTATGTATGAAAAATGCATATTTGTCCTGGTGTAAATTGGCCTTTAATCTACCTTTTTAGCGTATGGTGGTTACTATTACTTATTTCGTACAGATATTTTAAAATTGAAATTTAATTAAATGTCACCATTTCTAAACTCAATACTTTCACTTGTCGTACATGTCTAGCATGATATCAGTAACCCTTGTGGTGTTTGTGTCACATTTGTAGCGTAAGGCCAGCGTGTGAGAGGCTATCTTCATGACAACTATGTTGGCCACAATCTAAACATGAATGCACCTCATAGAAATGGCACTAAAACTCTCACGAATTTCATGTTTACCATGTTATTAAAATGAAAATAAATATTATTGTATCGTATCAAAATTATAAGGGCAACAGAAAAAGCAGAAGCGAAATATAAATAAATAAAAATAAAAGATGGCAAAATCCGCAACTCCACAACAACTTGTAGAATAAATAGATGGATTGATTGATGCAAGTTAGTTATTTCTGGTAAATGCTAGTGTGATGGTCCACAGTTAAACATACGATGTAAGGTGAGTCAGATAATTTTCCATTAAAATATAATATAACGGTGATGCCGAATGTTCTTTACCAATTTCGGATTATCTCCTAAAATTCTAAATCATGAATTTTTTTTTCTGTGCTAATACTGTTGGGTTTTATCTATTTTGAATTTTACATTATACACATTCGTTTTACCTGTCATTTACTCAATCTAACTCAACTTAATTAGGATTTCATTAGGTTTTTAAAATCAGTACTAATGCTAAGGACTACTTTGTTAAGTGATAGTGTATCTTTATCATATCGTTTACTATTATTATAACACACCTAGTGTATTCTTTTCATTTGATTGGAGAGTTGCCGGTCACATGAACACAACTTCAAGACAATTACGTCATCAACTGTACAATTTTTTATGTCACCGTTGAGTCACTCATAAGTACTTTTATGAATAAGAATTACATAAAAAGTAAGAAATAAATTCTTTAAATTGATGATTTTACAGACGTGTTTATCGCATACTTGATTGAAGTTCAATATATTCGTTTCTATGGAGCGCCAGCTAATGTCGAAACAACCGTTAATGTAAAACAATCCACCGCTAATGTAGTAAATCTCCAGCTAATATAGAAACACCAACAGCTTATGTAGTAAATACAAATCAACACCAGCTAATGTAGAAACGCTCAAAAGCTTATGTAGTAACGAAAATTGCCTCCCAGCTTATGTAGTTACTATCGCCAGCTAATGTAGAAAATGTTATATATTTTACAAAAATGTCTAAATCATGTGCAAATGCATCGATCTTTACTTAACTATCAGTCTTTCCACCTCGCGTAAGAAACAAACTTTCTAAAACGACCACACATCGTAAGCAACCATCTCTGTTTAAGGGACCGCTTCTCATAATCGACCACCTCACGTAAGCGACCACCTCTATTAACGACCACACCTCTCGTAAATGACCACCTCTTTTAAGGGACCACGACCTCTTTCTCAGTATTAAACAACCGCTTCTCATAATCGACCATCTTTCCCATTACAACGACCTCTCGAAAGTGACCGCCTCTATTGAACGACCATGGTCGATTATGAGAAGTGGTCCCTTAACAGAGACGGTGGTCGTTCAATCGAGGTGGTCATTTTCGAGAAGGCGTTGTGACGAAAGATAATCGATTATGAGAAGCGTTCCTTTAATAGAGGTGGTGGTCTTTTAAAAGACGTCGTCACTGACGAGAGGTGTGTTCGTTAAGGGAGGTGGTCGCTTACGAGAGGTAGTCAATGATGAGAAGCGGTCCATTAAGAGAGACGGTGGTCGTTCAATAGAGGCGGTCACTTTCGAGAGGTCGTTGTGATGGGAGATGGTCGATTAAAAGAAGCAGTCCCTTAATAGAGTGGGTGGTCCTTTAAAAGAGGTCGTCACTATCCCTATACCGTAACATCTCAAAAAGTAGCACACCTCGAAAAGAAGCCGCTCCTTAGTTTGAGAAAAAATGTTATCGGAAAGAAGCCCATCGAAATAAAGCCTGCTGGGATCATTGGGATTTCTTTAAAGCTTCTTTAGGCCTATAGTATTTTTACCAGATGTTATGCGAAGACATAGTCTGACCGCTAGTTTTCCGTTGCTTTTCCGTTGCAATTTGCCAAGTAACATTAACGTGGATTACTATAACTAGATGGTTAAAAAACTGGCGACAATAATACATGTCGTTTACAGGAACGAATAAATAGACACGGTGATTTATGTACTCAACTATAATTAGCACCCTGTGAATTACTTCCGAAAGAGAAACCTTTAAAAAAATAAGACCAATTGTTTTGAAACAAACTGAATTTGTGGTTTGTATGCAACATGAGGGATGAAGGATGGGGAAGAGGATTGGTGCAAAGACGAACAATTTTTAAATATATTCTTCCATTTAGTAACGAAATATTAATTGTTTTCCTGTTTTACAAATAATATACCACTAAACCATGGAGGTATTTATACCTCCATGACTAAACACAGTAAAACATTGCTATTTAATACTTTGTTGAAACTGTCACCGTATAGTCGATTGAAATAGTACAGTACATGTAACGATACATCACTAATACGACGTTTATATTTTTGTGTACAGTAATTACATTATTGATTAATATAAACGTTCAGAAGGAACTGTCAGTAAAAAAGTAAACACCTCTATTCGGGGAAAATCGTAAATTCGCTTTAATCGTCAATAAATAATTATCTAACTCAACTTAATTAGTAGGTCTAATGGTTTTCAATTGTTTCTTAGAGCCAATTCATACTTAAGTTGGTTCCTAACCACCAAAGTTGTTCTGCGTTTAGGGCATGTGATCCTTTGTACTGTTAGGCCTGTCCTCTACTGGCCTTACAACGCTACTCATGCCAGTGAGGGGGAGGGTGGTGGTGTCGGTGGCGGTTTGACTGCAATAATAAAGTTGATTGTTTAATAGACGGCGACTGGAAAGGCTAGCTCATTCGTTAAAAAAAACCTATATCCAACCTCTGCAGCACAGATTGGATAAAATGGATCGAATTTCTGTTATGACTGTAACAGTACTTGTCTTTACGACGTCTGAGAGAATAGACACTTGTGGAACAGAGATTGGAATGTTCCATTTATCGCAGATCAAAACAGTTGTATAAATGTATATTAAATCTATCAAAATAGTATTTTTTAAAGAAAATCGGCCTGTCTTCAACATTATGATGCTGTACTTGAGCTGTTCAACCGGTTTTCAGCCATTAAAAATAATTATCGTAGGAGGATATAGGAAAATGCGAAGCATCCTCCTATTATTGTGTGCGGGTATTTTTCCATGGACATTCATTAGACAGTGTATACCACGATTGGAAAACACCCATATTTGGGGCAAATCGTTGAACCTAAATTCGTTTTAATCGTCAATAACTAATTACCTAACTAAATTTAATTAGTAAACAGGGTTACATCAGATGGTTAAAATTAGTACCGAAAGTATGAACCAACTTTATATACCATCGAGTAAAAATTCTATAAATAAACCGAGATTTATCGAATTCTACCCTTACCGTAAATTTATATATAGATATATATAAACATTTAAATTAACAATTTAAAAATCAATTAAAGACTTTTTTATTTCAACTAATGTTATGACAGTATATGAAGCATCGCTGATTATGTGCTTATCATAGAAATAATATATACAGCTAAATAAGTGTTAATGTTAATACCTTAATTGATAATACTGTAGGCATATAACGAATGTGTTAATATGAACAGAAACATGGTTCAAGATTTGATTGGCTGCTGCGATATATATTATTATAGTGGAATTTTATAAAAGTAATATAGTGATAATTGACACATGATCTCCACCGTTCGTTTAACGTTGTTTGTACCAACATAATATCGGATATGACGAATATACTGACGAATAGACAAACGGTACTTACTCGCCGTGTACGGTCGGTCCACTATGAGAGAAGCCGTGTTTATTTTTATCTAATTATTACCTGAGAACAAAAATCTTTAAACAATTTATTTATTTATTTGGCCTTTAAAAAAAATTTATGTAATTGTTGTGAACTTTATTTTTATAAATATATCATACAAGATTTTTGATTTAATGTAATAATGTAATTTCAATAGGGTTAGTGAACCTGTCCATTATAATATTATAGCGTCATGGGAGTAATGGCTTTATTTGTCCATATAGGGGTTTTTCTGTCCACAACGGACAGAACAATAATTATAATGGAGAAATTAAACCGACCCCGATCTGTAACTTTGTTTGCTTTATCATGTTGTGATTAATGTATAGTCTGGTGAAGATTCTGGAAATTACTACATGCTTGGTATATTGCTAATGCTTGGTTCCACTAGAGAGACGCAATGCACAGAGCGCAACGCCAGTGACCAATCACAAGCGATGGATTTTGTGATTGGTTAACTCACTTGCGCTGTGTCTATGTCATTGCATTGCGTCTCTAGTGGGACCCACGATTTATTGTATGTGAACATTTTATTAAAGAAAGATTTAAATAAATAAATGTTGTGAAAATAGAATAAGTTTTTTCTATTGTTATATATAATTGTCTGGTAATATATATATAATTATTTGGCAAATTGACAAGTAGGCATACACTGATGCCCTTTTGGGAAGACAATCTCTAACGAAAGACACTGTCAGTCTGCTTGATGGGATTGAAGTAGGCCCGGACTACTGGGACAGACAGACGGACACACAGATGGAATAGACAAGGATCAACTTCTAATAAAGCCTATATAAACATAATAATAACGGAATGAAATTGTATAACAAAGCATCTACCAAAGAATTGTAAAATTTGTAAAAATGTAAATGAATTGTTAACAGGTTAAAACGATTTAAAAACAGCTACTCCCGAATTACTTTATAAACTTCCGGATGAAAAAATGAGTCTTTGTGTGAGTAGAGTTGTGTGTTGCAGAGAAGGATTGTATGTAGGTATCTAATTGGTTAAGAAGTATAAGAGTTAAGACAGTATGTGAGTTGCTGATTGGAGGACAAGTGTGCATTTATATATAAATTTACGTAAAAGCAAAATTCGGTAAATCGCAATTTTTTATTCGATGGTATATAAAGTTTTTACTTTCGGTACTGTTATTGACAATTAAAACGAATTTAGATTCAACGATTTGCCCCAAATAGGGATGTTTTCCGATCGAGGTATACACTGTCTAATGGATGTTCATCTTGAAAAATACCCGCACACAATAATACGAGGATGCTTCCCATTTTCCTATCTTCTTCTACGATAATTGTTTTGAATAGCTGAAAACCAGTTGAACAGATCGAGTACAGCATCATAATATTCAAGACAGGCCGATCTTCTTTGATAGATTTAAAATACTTTTATACAAATGTATTGATTTGCGATAAATGGAACATTCCAAATTATTTGATTTAACCATGGAGGTCAATTTATGGGCCCTTAGAGAATAAACTTAAAACCTTAATATTGCAATACTATATACAATACTGTAAACACATATTAACCACTTTTGGTCGCCATTTGAATCGCAAATTTCTTACTGTGAGTGTTGGTACTGTTAGATAATAATATAAACATATATACAAATAAACTATATTACTGACAGTTGCTTCCCAATGTTCGTTTGTATTAATTAATAATTTCAAAAAATATAAACGTCGTAGTGGTGTATCGTCACATCGACTATGACAGTGACAGTTTTAACAAAGTATTCAATCGTAAATGTTTTACTGTATTTAGTGTTATATTATTTATAGGCATATAAAACATGAAAAAAATATTTAATTGCTGAGTGGATTTAGAAAATAATATTTAAAAATTGTTGCTTTTTGTACCTTCCCTCAACCTTAATGTTACATACAAAACACAAATTGGGTTTGTTTAAATTACTCCAAATCAAAATATTTGGACTCATTTTGTGACAAGTTTCTCTTTCGAAAGTAATTCTCAGGGTCCTAATTTTAGTTGACTGCATAAATCATCGTGTCTATTATTCGTTTCTGTAAACGACAATGTATTATAGTCCTGTGGTATGTACATTTGAAATCGCCAGTTTTTTTACACTACTGTGTATTCGAGAACGTCCATCTGTCAGCACGACATAGATTGTACGCGAGCGAAGCGAGCGTAACATCTAGTCTATATAAATTTACGCAAGGGCAAAATTCGGTAAATCGCGCGTTACTTCTAGAATTTTTACTCGATGATATATAAAGTTGGTTCGTACTTTCGATAGTGATTTTAACCACCTGATGTAACCCTGTTTACTAATTAAATTGAGTTAGATAATTAGTTATTCAATTGACGATTAAAACGAATTTAGGTTCAACGATTAGCCCGAAATAGGGGTGTTTTTCGATCGTGGTATACACTGTCTAATGGATGTCCATCTTGAAAAATACCTGCACAAAATAATACGAGGATGCTTCGCATTTTCCTATCTTCTTCTATGATCATCTTTTTCAATAGCTAAAAACCGGTTGAACAGATCGAGTACAGCATCTTAATGTTGAAGTCGATTTTCTTTAAAAAATACTATTTTATAGATTTAATGTACGATTATACAAATGTATTGATCTGCTATGAATGGAACATTCCAATCTCAAGTCTCTCAGCATAAGTAGGTAAATTTATCCCTTTAGGAAATAAACTTAACATACTTTGACAATACTGTTAATACGTACGTATGAATGGCAAATGTCTTACTGTGAGTGTGGGTCTACCTTATACCTTGTCATCTGCCAATTGGCAGGCCCATGACAGTCATTTTCTTCCACTCTTCTCTATTTAATGCTTTACCCTTTAGTTGGTAATATTTGTTTCCATTTTAAAGTCAGTAGCATTTTTCTCTTCCTTCCTCTACCTGCTTAAGTATGGTCGGTATGACAGTGCAACTAACGCCATGCGATCCTTGCACTGGATTCCGATGTCTCATAGATGTCAATTCAAAATAGCGTGTCTTGTATGGCGTTCGCTTAAAGGTTCCGCTCCAAGTTACCTGAGAGATATTCTTACTGTGCGGAATGTTTCTCGCAGTACTCGTTCAAGCACCAGCAATTATAACCTGACAATCCCACGAACTAAACGAAAGACATTTGCTGACCGTTCGTTCGCCGTAGCAGGACCCAAAATTTGGAACAGTTTACCAAGTCACATTAAACACTTAGACGACTATAATCAGTTTAAAAAACATTTAAAAGCACTATATTTCAAACAATGTTACGATACTAATTGATGTGAAGCGCCGCTGATTATAATTAAATGTTGTATAAATGTGCGCTATACAAGTAATAATAATAATAATAATAGTATCTACCCTCCATCAATATTTTCAATAGTCCTCCATTTCTAATACTGTGGCCAATCCATTTCCTCTGCTGTTCATTAATACGTTTCATTAGTTGTCTTTCTCTTATTTCATTCAAAATGTCATCATTGCTTCTGTGCTCTGTGTATTGAATTTTTAGCATTTTTCTCCAACACCACATTTCAAATGCATTTATTCTGTTCATTTCCTCTTTTTTTAATGTCCATGTTTCGCATCCGTATAATGCAACACTCCATACTAATGCTTTAACCATTTTAGTATTGAAACAAGAAAGGAATGAGCGTGGGTACTGTTAGATATATAAACACATGATATACAAATAAACGTTATTACTGACACTACAGTTGCTTCTTAACGTTTGTATTAATTAATAATTACAAACAAATATAAACGTCGTACTTTACTATTTTAATCGACTATGACAGTGACAGTTTTAACAAAGTATTAATGTTTTACTGTATTTAGTAGTATAATTATTATTATTTATAAGCCTATAAAACATGAAAAAATATTTCGTTATTAAGTGGATAAAGAATATGTTTAAACATTGTTCCTCTTTCCCATCTCACAACCCTAATGTTACATACAAAACACAAATTGGGTTTGTTTATAAAAAAAAAACTTGGACTCTATTTGTTTCTCTTTCGGAATTAATTCGCATAGTGCTAATTTTAGTTAACTACATAAACCATCGTGTTTCTGTAAAAGACATTATATTCCTGCGATACGTACATTTGAAATCACCAGTTTTTTACGATGAAATTACTGTGTATTCGAGAACCATCTAGTATGAATAAATTGTGTTGAATGAGAGGTTGAATGGATGGATTATGAGAAAAATATGAGACAGATAAGAAGGGCTATATTGAGCAAAGAAACAAGTTAAGTTATTATGATTTATTTATCAACAATGTATCCATCAGCAGGTTAGCAAAGAAGTGAATTGTTAGTATTTAAATAATTTGGTTTATCAAATCAACATACATAAATATAAGTAATAACAATGTTTATGTGTGTTCAATATGAACATAATGAAAACAACAAACATATACTACTTTTGATTAAACATAGATATTTTATCTAAAGCAGCTAAGAAGAATTAACAATTGCTTCTTTGAAATATAAATATTACGATGAAATACGTGTATATACATTATGCATACAACTAATGGAAAAATGAAGACTTTAACAGATGGACTCGTATACAACCAATCTTCTCTCAACGGTTTGTAAACAAATAAATAATTAATCAAAGGATATATCTGATAATTCAATTAAACGTTTACAAACTTAACAACACGATCGGAAGTGATTATTTCAGGTGAGTTTTACTAGGAGTTTCTAGTAGAGATTGGACGGTAAAGTAAACTTTATTGAATAAAAACGCTTTTGTATCAGCGGCACACGTTTATAAGACGCACCGGGCTGGCTGGTCCTTCTCTCCCATTGAATTCGCCTCTGAATTTCGTCACATTATGGTCACTCAAAATGTTATTTCACTTTCTTTGAATTACTTTGGGATAATAATCCTGTCAATCCCACTGCAACTATGTTGTGCTGTGTAGGCCTACGTCACCAGTTAACGAAAACTATATATCGACACACATCCATTGTCATCTCTTGTCTGAAAAAAAGGAGAAGAACATAAAAACGCTTCTACCAGATCTTAGTTAGCGTATATCGTACAAAGTTTAAATAATAAATAACATAATGATTGCAACATCAGTAACAAACTCATAATATATTTAGTATAGGCCTGGTGATACGATTTATCTAATCAATTTTTAAAATAGTCTAAAAGCAATATCATAATTTAATGAAGACCACCGAAAACAAGTGTTATAAGTTGGAAATAATCACGGAGGTAAATTTAATTCGCGTGTACGAGTGAGAGAACTTCAATCTTCAAAGAATCAGTACAGAATTACGTAATAAGATGTTTATCTTTAGCGTTATCATGTTGGTGGTTGTTGTACCGTTTTCAAGCTGTTCAAATCGTAAGTATGCTTTCAAGTACTTCAACTTTTTTATTTTTTAAATCAAAAAATATCTGAGAATTGATTGAAAGTCGTAATTCTCCACAATTTTACACAATCGTTTCTATCTTGAGCAACCGTGATTCTCTTTCTACAGAAAACTGGTCAATACTGTAGAACATAGTAACAACAATTGCCCGACTGATTTAAAAAAAAACTTATAATGTGTGGATTGGAAATTTTAATTCTCCGCAAAAAAAACTGGTAAATTCTGTAGAACATAGTATAAACAACACTTGCCTGAATAATTTTTAAATCAACAACATTTGAGAATTCATTGGAAATTGTAATTCGTTACAATTTACACAATTATTTTCATTTCTTTCTACATACTAACGATTGTCTGACTTTGAGTTTAAACAATAACATGAATTCAGTCAGACGATTGTTGTCTTATGTAATTTTAAATAAGTAAAGAAGAAGACGATAGGCATTTGTTATTTGTCAATTTGATTTACCTGGTAGAAGTAGTCTGTTTTGTTTGTTTTTATCCACATGTGTGTGAACACCAAGCTTTGGCGCATGTGCAGATTTAGGTTTTGGCGTAAGAGTAGATTTGGTTCTTGTACAATTAAAACTGGACACCCAATAAACGGAAATCGCTAAACATTTATTATTACCGAATTAAATTGAAATTTATTTTATTCATAGGTAATTTATAAAATGACTTTCATGCTATACGGACACCTCACATAAAGCACATTCACCCAAAAGTAATTTTGTTAATTGTTATTACTGTATTTAATAGAAATATCTCCATTAAACGGACAAGTCACGTAATCGGAAACTTTCATATCTGATACAATTGTAATAATCTGTACAAAATACTGAAAAATACATTACTGAACCATTAATATAATTGTACATAGTCTAATGAATATGTTATAACAAGAACGCCTTATAACTAAGAGGCTCTCCCTCTGCGCTTTTACTCTGCGCGAAATATTTACCGAGCTCTGGCAAGCGAAAACTTCCTGTAGGTATAAAAACGGAAATATGTAGGTTTAACATTCATTATTAATGATACCTTGTTTACAATCGAAATTGAATAAAATATTCTTATATTAAAAAAGTCCAGATTATAGTGTTTTAAAAATGCTAATCATCAACCAGAAAAAGAAAGGGTGTAGTAGTGGTTTAATGTGTGACCAACGTAGTAACAAACAGTCGTTATTCAAAATCTGTACTTTTCATTGTGGTAGTAAGCATAAAGCAGATTTAAAAAATATTTAAACATTGACACTATACTTTACTGTGATATTGTTTATGTGTAAGTAATACTTTTATCTGTAATGGTTTATTCCAAAATGACGACATACAAGTGACGACGATGATAATTGGATATATATATATAAAACAATCATTTGACTGAATATTATAATAATATTATGAAACTTATAATCCTTCATTTATTAATAAAATAATTTTTCGGATTTTATAGGCATGTTTCATTAGATTAATCCAAAATCTTTTGTGAATTATTCTGTATTTTCAAAATACTGAGTAGGCCTACAAACATTACGGCGTTGGTGTAGAGAGAGAAAGTGATGCATTATCGAAGGTTAACCATTTTATAACAAACGATGGCTTTCCAATGCTCTGATTCGCTCTGATACTTTTGTGGGTTATTTATTTATTTTACACTACATCAGTACAAATATAATTGGATGATTTTTTATTTATTTAATAATCCACACTTTTATAAATGGGCCGGCAATCATCATATGCATCCCAGTAACTTTAATAAGTATTCTGGTAAATATAATGGTAAATTTTGCAAAATGAAAATGATAACGAATGAGGGTACGTTTATGGTAAATACATAATAGAAAAATAACGCTTAAAAAAGAACGACTCCATCCTGGGGTCATTATCAAGTCCAATGAATACAATTTTAAAAAGACAACTAATTAAATAACACAAGCCAAGGGTCAAAGTTTAAGTAACAAAAGACCTATTATTAATGACCCCATGATGGAGTCGAAACGTCGTTCTTTTTTAAGCGTTATTTTTCTATTATGGAAATGATAACATTTAAGTAACTTAAACTAATAATTTAAAAATGACAGATGAGAAAATCAATATATTTTAATTTCATTCTAATCTGATCTAATCCGCTTCTCGAGATGAATTTCTTGTGTGATTGGTAATACAATCTTCTAATCCTAAATATTGTGTGTACCCTTTATTTAGACTGTATAGCACGTCCTGATTGAAATACCATAATTGATGTTAAGACTATATATAAAAATCAACACAATATTTTAATGTCTAAAAATAACTCATATTATAACCATCAATCACATATAGATACTATACACGTTATTTTTGAAAATATCAAATAATTATTATGAATAGCTACATTTAATCACGCTATTTTTCACGCTAGTCCCAGTATATAACATTTACATATTCGTGTATTTATTATTATCAAACTAATTCTACATTTTTGCAGAATGTAACAGGGATATTCATCTTGAATCTGAGAACTCATCATATGCATTTTGGTCTCCTAATTATCCGAAGAACTACGACAACAATTTAAACTGTGAATGGATTGTTACAACCTCTCCAGAATTGTTCATTTATCTTAAGTTTAACGACTTTGAACTGTACAACAAGTTTGATTATTTGAATATAGCATTTGCAGAAAATGAATATAAAGTCAGGTTTACAGGTTTAACATTTGATTCTGTAGTTTCCACCAACAACATAATGTGGATTGCTTTATCTACTGGTAATAGTGTAACATTTAGAGGATTTAATGCAACAGTTACAGCAGTAATTGTTACACAAGGTAAATAAACGTTAACCAAATTTATCAATATATTTAAAATTAATTGAATTTGTTCAAAAAAGTATTCACATTTTAGGCTAATCTGTGAGTTTACACGCACCAAAAATAAGTGACATGAGAATTAGATAAAGATATATTGTTCACCTGAATAAGTAATTATTTACATTTTATGTTGTTGAATATGCCATTTTAATGTCACATTAAAATGGTTATTTGTATTAACCAAAACTTGAATTTTAAGAAATAAATTTACTTGAAAAACTGTAATTTAAAGCACAAAATAGTCAAATTGGCTGTCAGCCCAATGAAGTTTTGTTTCGTTTTTTTTACGGAATTGATTAACTTTATTGAAACTACAGTCTGATTTTTTTCTTAATTGTTCATGTTTTTGTTGTACAATAAAGAGAACGGATGCGTTTAATATTAATTTTAAAAGTAGGATACTATGAAAATATTTTGCATTTATTGTAGGTTTTAATGTTTTTTCTAAATTATTAATAATACATGATTGTATTACAAATACTGATACCTGATTAGGCTCATTGACGATTTCATAGAAAAAAACTTAACAGCAAGAGAAACACTCAGAGACTTGAGCATTAATTTGCTATATCTCCCACGACACATAGTGATCTTTCTTGTATTAGCTACAGTGTTTTATTTTAGAATTGTCGAAGTATACAATTCTAAAATAAAACACTGTAGCTAATACAAGGAAGATCACTATGTGTCGTGGGAGATATAGCAAATTAATGCTCAAGTCTCTGTTATTGTTTTTTGACGTTTAGTTTGCTGTTTAGATGTTTTCAGATCAAGTGTTTATAACATGTTAAGACGAATCCAGAATCTAGGCTATGTTCCTGCCATTAATTATTTAATTGATTAATAATAACCTAGTATATGCTGTTTACTTGATTCATAATCAGACGCAACTTGTAGATTGCAAAGAAATTAGGCAAATAAACCAAAGTTAACAATTATGACGTCGAAAAATCAATTGATCAATTGGAAAAAATACACAAACGTAATGGTAAATAAACATAATGCAAAAGTTACTTTTTGCAAAAGAGACTTCGTCCCGATAGAAATTCCGATATTTTTATAAACGACACACTCATGAATCACTCTGGCCTCCTGAATTGTAAAACATTATTCCACCACGACTCCGATAACCATTACTCCGAAGCAGTGGTGGCGCCAGCGGGGGAGGGGTCTACGGGGGATCTAGCCCCTCGTCGGGGAGCCCCGCGTCGGGGAATACGGGTACTTTTTGTCAGGGAATATTATAATATAAAGTAAAAATCGTTCGCGTTCACTTCGTAGCTAATGGGGCTATTATGCACTTTTATGAATTCATTATTGCCAGTGATCTAACTACTCAAATAGGTACGCACTTGTCTGGCGGTGTCCCTTTGTACGAATCGTTCAATGTTGGGTCCACACGCGTTATATCACGTTCCATCCAGGGACCAAAAAGTGTACTGTAGTTACTTTCCAGGCGAAGCTTACCGACGGTTACGTCGTGTACTGTGTGTCGACGTAGGCCTACGCTACAGCAAAAACGAATTATCTTAATTGTTCGTATGTTCACCAATTTTTTAATTTACAAGTAACCCTCTGTACCGTGGGGCACCTAAAATAAATATTTCATACATTACTAAACAAAAAATAAACATGCCATTTTCGCTTAGCCAACATCTTATTATAGCTAAGTTATTACATTTTCAATGTCCTATATGTCATGAACTTTTCACCACTCGGAAGTCCAGATGGTATACACGCATACACTTGGGAGGTATAAACTGATTTCCCTGACTGAAAATGGTCTACGCTTGTGGACGCACCTCTCCCTCTACCCAAATAAAGGCAAAACGGACCACTTTTTAAAGCCTCTATATATAATTGACTTCCGGGGACCTAACAGCTCTGTTCCCCAGCCTAGTGATGCTCGCTTCGCTTGCAAAGCCCCCTCGTCGGTGAATAAAGCCACCGCGTCGGAAAGGTCCTGGCGCCACCGCTTCTCCGGATAAGGCAGACAAGGAGCCAACGCTATGATGCATTGTTGTAGGCTATACCAATTCTACCGGCAGACGAAATTGGACACGAAAATGAGAGACCTTTGAAGCAACAAGAGTTTTCTTTTGTAATCAATATTTATCCAGTGTACGTCAAATCCACAAATCCAAAATTACAGATGTACAATAGCAGTGTTATAACAATGATATTAGTTTATGATATCTTTGAAAAATGACCTATCAGAATTAAGATACATCTACCTTTTAAACAACGTCCAGTCCTACTCAAGAGCCATGTCCTATACAATTAATAGTTAAATGACAAACATAGTTAATACATTTTATTGCTATTTTTTAAATCAGGGTTTTGATGTCCATTTAATTAAATTCGAAACTATTAACTAGCTATTTTCACAAACATATTTTTTTTACAGAACAGTTATTCCTAACACAGATATGTCCAATCAAATGCACGTGTTCATTAAGCTACTTAAGATGTCAGAAATATATTAACACAACAGCAGAATTCATCAGGAACTACAATAAGCATCAACCAATAACAACCTTGTAAGTATCATCCAAGAACCTGTTTTGTGCAAACTGTAAACTTACATTAGACAAGCGTAGTGACATTAAAACGTTAAGCTTGGTTCCCACTAGAACGTAATGCAAGGACGTAAACGCGACGCAAGCGTTTTAACCAATGACAAGCGATGTTATAGACAGTTAGCAATTACAAGCGAATAAGCCATCGCTTGTGATTGGGCAATTCACTTACTTTGCGTTACGTCCTTGTGTTGCGTCGCTAGTGGGAACCACGCTTAAATCGCAGTTACGTTACGTTATTTCTATTATTTATATTATTTCCAAAAAATATTATAATTTATAATATTGTTATTACAGATTATAGAAATGAGAATCATACAACGGAAAATTTAAATTAGATAATGTAACATTGAAACGTTGATTCCATAAATTGGTTGATACATTACATTTAAGGAGTGACCGGTCTGAGGGTCAAAGTTTATTTTAAACTTTCCATGCCATCTTTGATTTTGAATTTTTTTATTTTTATGGCTAATAAAGAAATGAAATGAGATACATCGTGCACTCGTTCGAATTGTATACCAACTGTGTTTCCAAAACGCCATTCAATAGTAACAAAAAGAATAATACAATCGTGGGAGAACAGAACTGCAAAATCCTCAATTGAAAAACCAGCATTACACCGCGCAATTAACCACGGAAACAGGCACTATTATTACACAGTGGGTTAACTCATAAAGTAACGGATGTTAGAATCAAAGGCACTAAATAACAAACATGTACATCTATATATAAATTATGGTTAATTCTGACATAGGCGAGCACAATGCAAAAACTTCGGTACAAATCTCCGCCTTGGATACCTACCTTATCTATCTCAGATGTACCGCGAAACGTAGATTTGATAACATTAGTGTTCAGTTCGACGCTATTGTTCCATATTTCTATCTTAGAAAGATATTATAAAGAGTTTTTTAACAACATTTATGCTTTCAACAGTAGATTTTCCACTCAATTTCAATTCTTCGCGGTAAAAGTAATTTCCGGGTTTACGATAAGTTCACCATGCAACAACCTGCTTTCAACTATTTTCTCTCTTTTATACACAAGGGAGCAGTTAAAATAATAGATTTGACCCTAAAGGTGACTGGAAACAGGCACTTTCCATCAATCAATACAGTGTCCCTTTGGAAGAAGAAAAAAAATCAGATAGTAGGACTGGAGCTTAAGAGCCATTGTCTGTAAGAATCAAAGAAATATAAAAAATAGTGGCAGACTAAAAAAAATGGATTTCCTTCAAATTTTGCACATGGCTATATATGTGTTGAAGGAAATAAAAAATCAAGTATTTTTTATTTCACACAAATATTTCCATGGCAACGGCCAAATTTGTGTTTTTGAAAAATTTTGTCCTTTTTTAAGGTTTTTTAAAATGGATATTGGTACTATTTTGATGAACGATATTTTTGTTTTGTTCATTTAATTATAAAAAATAATTAGTGTATGCATAATAACAATGCATTGTGTACCTGTTTCATATTTTTATTTTATTTTTGATTTCATACTTTGGGAGATACCATTTATTTAAAAAGGGTGTTTTTCACTTTTTTTTAAATTGTTAAATGCAACTAAACTTTACTTCACCATAACTCCCAAAGTGGTGTATTTTTTTAACTGATTTATTACAAATAGGTAGTTCTAATGATTAATAATTGATTTCTAAAATAAAATACTGGGGTAATTTAAAAATCTACAAGCAGTGTTGCGAGAAACATAGGCATTTTTATAAAAAAAAAACATGGTATATTAGTAAAAACATTTTATTTTCTTTGATTGTCTGATTTGAAACTCATTGGTCAGAAAAATTCTTAATGTTTTATATAGTTCTAGTTGTGTTGTGAGAAAAAAAACCAATATTTTTAATTATAGATTCTGTAATTCCAAGTTTTAATGTCATTTTATAGGTTATATCCTCTGGAAATTTGAATAAATTATCAGATCGTTGTGAATTTTAATCTTTGCAACAGATTACTCCTCTCTTATTTTGAAGCTGCTCTTTCATTGTTTTACTTCTTTTATTTGCTAACCTAAGCAGATCCCACATGCCCATCCACCACCACTTTCGACGACCACCCACCCCCACCCCCCTACCCCGACAATAACCACAAAAATATAAACTGCAACACTTTGGTCGATCATCCACTATAGAGTGTCAAATGCAAGCACCACCCATACTGCCGCTACCATCGCCCCAACCAATAGACGGATTCAAACTCCTCCATCCCACCCCCTTCTCCTTTCTCCAAGCCCCCACCCACCCACCAAGTTAAAAATTGCAATGCAAAAGATAAGACATAAAGTTAAGTTAACCTCCTAACTATTTCAAACTCCTGGATCCACCACTTTCCCCTCCCCAAAATTGAACCAATCAAAAGTCAATGATATACTCAAGTATGTTAATGCTACACAACAATTTCATTTCATTTAAGGTCAGCATGTAAAATATCACACTTTATATTTAGTATTGGTTTTAAATTCTATATTTTTTTTACTGTGATGGTTGGATTCAGTATTAATTATTAATTAATAATTATCTGATAATTATTTAATTTCCCTTAGTTATACATAGCAAGAGTTACTATGGTAACTAAAATTGAGATATTCTTTAGATTTTTCATACTTATCTTATACAAATTTAAATTTGTAGATTATAAGCAGGCATGCCTTATTTGCATTTTCAAATTACCGTTTTACAAGGTCATATTCGTAAGGACTTTCTTTTCTGTGATTATTTTTATTCATGAAAACCCCATATTTTATTTACAGCGGGCACCTCCCGTAAGCGGCCACCTCCTTTAACAGACGCACTTTGAAAAGCCTGTTTGTTCTTCCTATCTAATTAGTGCATTTGGTACCTACCGTAAGCGGCCACCTCCCGTAAGCAGCTGCGGGCGCCTTTTTATACCAAAAATGAGATTTTTTGTATGATAAATGACCTCCCGTAAGCGGCCACCCGAAAAATGTGATACTTATTGCATGGACCTATGAATTAGAGGTCCATGTTTCTTTATATATTAGCTTTATTTCGAAGCGGTTTTAAAAACATTACTGTGAAGAGATGAGAAAACTACACAGATTTTGACCGACCATTTTTACCGAAGGCTTTTAAAATTTGTCTAAAAATGCTAAAAAATACTAAACCACCTGATTATAAATAATAATACAATTAGCTGGAAAATTTAGAGGCTCGTTTCGTTAAGAATATCGTGTATAGCCATAATACGTGATTTTGGCCCTTTATCGGCAGAACCTCCCGTAAGGGGTCACCGCCCGTAAGCGGCCACTTTTCAAGGTCCCGAGGGTGGCCACTTACGAGAGATTCAACTGTATTTAAAAAAACAATTATCCTTAGTTACGCATAGAAACAGGTTCTAAGATAACATAAATAATACATTTTGACATAATTTGACCCAACAAATGACCCTTTCACAAGGTCAGACATTTTCTGGGATTCAGTAGATAAGTAAATTTGGGGAAAAGTAGTAAAGCTATGTAATCAATTGTTTATAGTCCTGAAACCCCATATTAAAAATGTACTTAGTTACGTATAGAAACAGTTGCTACAATACACTATAGGTAAAATGTTGATGTCATTTGACCTCAATATGTAAAATATAATTTTTTTTTTCATGAAAACTCCATATTTTATTTAAAAAAAATTATTCTTAGTTACGTAAACAGGTTTAAGATAACACTAAAGGTCAATTTTTTACCTTTATTCAGATTTGTCAAGACTTTCTTTCTGAGATTATTAGGATTCAGTATTTAAAGTAAATTTGGCAAAAAGTAGAAATGTAAAACTATGTAGAAGTTTTGTATTTATGAAAACTCCTTATTTTTTAAATATTTTTGCATAGAAACAGTTACTATGGTAAAATTTTGACCTCATTTGACCTCAAAATGAATGAATTTACAAGGTCAAGTTTGTCATCACTTTAAGATTATTAGAATGCAGTAGAAGTAAAATTGAGAAAAATTACAAATGCAATCAATTCTTTTTACGTTTTTTTTTTTAAATTACTTTCCTTAGTTAAACATAGAAATGGTTGCTAAGGTAACACTATAGGTAAAAAATAAAAATTGTTGAGAATTTTTATGAACTATCTTGTAAATTTTGATCAAACATTAATAGTTGTAGTAAAGTGGGGACCTGTCCTGTTTTGCATTCTGACCTCTTTTGACCTCAAATGACCTACAGTATTTACAAGGTCAGATTTTTTGGGAGGTCTTTCTGTATCTCTTTACACAAAATAGATGTAAAAATTTATAAAAACCATTGACGGAATTATTTCAAAGTTTAACATTATTTTTTATCAACTAAATATTTCAATGCAAAATACTGTTTTTCTGGCAATTAATTGAAATAAACCTGGCAACACATTCTCCTATTTTATCTAAACTATTCGTATGACTCTAGTAGCATTATGACAAGCCACATATACATTTTATTATTGGATTAGCCATATTTAAATTGTGTTTCATGTGTTTTGTTTGCTGATATTTTGTTTGTATTTTTTTGTATTTTTCGTATTTTCTTGGCGACACAAAACCTATGTACGAAATTTACCCCAGTGTTTTTTTCGTGATTATTGTTGACAAACCTATTGACTATCAAATTACAAAACCTCATTGATATAAAAACACCACTTTGGAAGTTATAGGTACGTTTATAAAGTATACTTTTATAAAAAATATATTTTTTAAAAACACCCCTTTTTAAAATAATGGTATCAACCAAACTCCATTTTGTAAATTTTTTTTTTCTATATTAAATGGAACTCAATACATGTTGTTTACACTGCTATAAACAAAAACTGTATACTGTAAGTATTTTTGGTTAAAATAAGTATACAAGTTTGTACTTTTTCATTATAGAAAATCTGTGAAAAATGGCAAAAACATCAAAATTTGGATAATTGACCGTTGTCATGGCAACGGAGGCTAAAAATTAAAATGAATGTTGTAGATATGCTTTTTATTGAAATGTCTATTCATGGTAAAAATTTGAGAGAAATCCATTTTTTTACATCTGCCACCAAATCTTTGATTTTTACAGACAATGGCTCTTAAGTTGGCCATAGTCATAGCCATTTCAGTTTTTTTGTTTATTTTAAAACATACCGCGCTTCTGTGAAGGTACAGTAGTTTAAAAATAGAAATTATACTGCAAATTAATAAAGATCAAATTAAATATACGCCATAAAAGAATCGGAATATATTGTGGGGAATAGTATTATAAAATTACATAGGGAGATTTGATGATAAGACATTTTGTTTAAAATCGAGTGAAATCCCGATAGCTGAGTTTTATTGAGTAAGCTGGCAGGAATAATTGTAGGCTATCTTCCTGTGTCCCGTTAGGACCGAGATGTCTGCCCATGTTGCATGCAAGCCGTAATGTCTTCTTTCTTGGGCCCACTCTGTCACGGCAGTTAGTTTCAAAAGATGTTTAAATTAAATAATGTATTCTTTTTTACCACTTTTCATATCTATTAGAGGATTTCATTTGATTATAAATGTTACCATATTATTAAAACTAACAAATTTAACATATATCCCTCGAATAAGCACCTCCCTCAAATGAACTCCGCCTCCCCAAAGGGCCCTACCAAACAATAAAAACTGTACTTTAAAATGTTATTAATATTCTAAAACACTGTGAAACACAGTAGTTTAGTTTTACGAATGTCAAGCATTTTCAATAATGGTAACCGACAGAAAACGTACAAGGAGAACATTATCATTCCGAGAACCATCGTCTACACTTCCTAGAGGGGGAGCGAGCGAAGCGAGCTCACCCTCTAGTATATATTAATTTTCAGACTTCCTACGTCCGTAAATTAGATAACGAACGGTATTTTATACAATTTTATTGTTATTTTGGTACTTGATTATTCATAATTTAATCTGAATTGAATCAATGTGTGAGTGTGTGTAGATGCACCGTTTGATCTCATCGAGCTAGTTATCAGATAATATCGATCTTCTGTATAAATGTCTTTCTTTATCGTTTAGTTATACTATTATTATTGTAGGCTACCCTCAGATTACATCAGCTGTGTTGGTTTGAGTCTAAACATGTACTATTTTTTCTCTATTCTATAACAAATAAGTTACCCATACCGTTGCTAAGTTTCTGCTTATAGTAAGAAATTGATTATTTAGCAATTGCCTTTAAGATATTAAAATGTTATCTCACCGTCTTAAGGTTTTCCCTGTTATCGACTATATGAACTAACGACCTATTCCTGACGTACTATGTACTCAATCGATACATTTTGTATTTTAATACAGATAAATTATTTTACGGTCACTATTTCATCCACTGACATACACAACAAACTGTAACTATTTTCTTCAACTGTTTTTATTTTGAAGGGATTTAAACAGTAACGGCATTACTACTTTGCCTGAAAATGCATTTGTTGGTTTGACATCATTGGTTATACTGTAAGTGTTTTTTCTCATTTTTTTTTCTTAATTGCAAAAATTCAAATAAATCATGTTAATTGTAAAATTATATAGTTTTAACTGTTAAATCTTACCGTAAATGACGGTACGTTAGAGTCTGTTATTAAAGTGAAGCGTTATGGTGGTATGACTGTGAACAATAACAACTTCTTTGATTTAATCTTTATTGTCAAAGCGGATAAAAGGGTATTTTAGTTGATGATTTTAAGTTTTAAGTTGTATTTATTGTATTACAGATATTCAGTGTTTTTCTTAAATCCACCGATGTTTTTGTTACAGTTGTTGATCCTTACACACGTTGTATTTTGATATAGAAAAACGTTTCGTATCTTTCAGTTTCCCTTTCCCTTGCTACAGAGACCAGCGACTATATAGGTTAAATAAATAAAACAATAATTATCCTAGAAGAATCGAACTGAAGAATAAAAAATCCCACTACAGTTGCACAGTGGGTTAACCCAGGCCTAATGTAGGTCTAACGAATATCATAATTAAAGGCACTAAGATAGGTGCGTATCATATTGATTTTTAGGCATCCTTCGTTCGTAAATTATAACTTGGGATCATGTTGTATCATTTCGTGATCTTACCGCCCAATGCCTAGACATATCTTTGCTGTATAAGCATTGTTAACATTTCCATAGCACATATTAAGTATATATTGCCTTCTCTCGTAGCAACATTTACATAATGATGAAGGTGTGGAATTACCTTTGTAAGCTCTTTATGTGATCCTTTGTTGAACTCTAGCTACTTTGAAGTCTGCTTTCGAGTGTATATAGATAATGGTGACTAGAACCTGCTAGAATTCCCTTGGCAAGTAAAAGGGACGAAGAGCAAATACTAATACATCCAGGTTACAAGAACAATTTTGTGATCCATGATCCGAAACAGATTAATTTAGCCAAGTTTCAGTAAGCGCCATAATGCAACTGTCCCTGTATTTGAATATAGGTATACTGGCATTTGCAGCCAATTCACTAAACTTGTTTTTGAGTGAGTGAGAATTACCAAAAATAACAAATGGCATTCGAGGGTTGAATTTTTTCCTTCGAAGTTTGACGCGTCTTCCACATTTTTCACGCTTCCTGTGACGTGTTTATAGTTTTAACAGGTTCCGACCAACTAGGCTTCGGATCTTTAGTTCTACGTACTCAATCGATATCAATCGAAAGACTTTGTATTTCAATTGTAATAATATTTTAATGTTTGTACCGTTATCGACCCTCTTTAATTTTCACTGACACGTAATATATTTCACAGACAAAAGTGTCGGGTAGTAAAAGTTAAACGCAAAGGGTAATTTGCATAGAACTAGTCAGGTGTATTACCGTATATAAGAATTGCTGAGGAATGTATTGAGTAAACCTCACATCAACCTTGTAGAGAAGGGAGGTGTCACACCTCAGCAATAATACAGATTGACCATTTGCTGCCCGTTGGGCTGAAGTTGGTACCAATACGTAACTGTTGACCACCATTTGTAGTAAACCAAGCCGAGTATACACATGAATGTTTATGTATGATTGGATTGTAATTGGTAGTGAACAAGTCCACGAAGAAGTGACCGGCGGAGAAAGAAATAAAGACATTCAGTTGCTAATATTATATATCTGTATACTTTTAATTGCGTTCTTCAGTAGCCATATAATTAACTTTAATCTAGGCGTAACAATATACACACCAGTACAATACAGATAAAATATTTTACGGTCACTATTTTGTCCACTGACAAACACACAAAACTGTAACTATTTTTCCCAAAGAAGACAACCTCAACTCGTGAACTGTTATTTACCAACTGTTTTTATTTTGAAGGGATTTAGAAAGTAACGGCATTACTACATTGCCTGAAAATACATTTGTTGGTTTGCCGTCATTGGTTACATTGTAAGTGTTTTTTCTCATTTTTTTTTCTTACTTACTTAACTAATAACTGACATTTCACTTCAACGGAACATTAGAAGTATGTCCTGCATAATGTAATACAAATCATACGAAAAACAAAAAGAGAAACTATTTCACCAGGAAATTAACAATTATAAGCAATACCACAAAACCAACAACCTAATGTATTAGCTTTGATACACAGAACTAGAGTTACAAATCACATGACCAAAGTATGTTATACAGTCAACAAATTCAAGGTCAGTATGGTTTAGGTTAACACTAGGTATACTTTGTAACTGACGTACATGGGGACATAATAACATACACTTGGATTTTGTAGTATTGTACACAATATCTCGATTCGTAGCAAAAAGTTCACAAACATTAATGAGATGCTGTACTCCAAACGCAGATGGAGCTATGAGAACCATGTCATCAGCGTAACTGAGACAATTAACTTTCTTATCACCAATAGTACACTCATGATTTGACTCTCTAAGTTGTACATTAAGATCGTCAATATAGAGGCTACATTGTAAATCAGTGGAGACATTACACCCCCTTGGCGCACACCGTTAGTAACAGAAAAGGGTGAAGAGACACAATGTCCAATCTAGCAATAATTTCTTGATTACCGTAGCGCAAGTAAGCAAGGTAAACGTGTCAAACGTGAACCCCGGATTCTCAGTCAGACAAATGTAGATTACAGAAATTAAGGAGTTCTGCACCAAAGTGCACAACACTATTTTACAGTTATATCATACTCTTCAATCATATCTTCATATTTAGTACATAAAGTCAGCGCAATTTTCATTGTAGTCATATGGTAAGTATACATTGACAAGCAATGTTTATTATTATCTACACCTAGCTCAATGGTGAATATTGTCAGCTAGATTAATGTACTTTCTAAATAATGTAGCTACACCTCCATGAGGACGTCCAGAGATGCGGAGTTATCAATAGACGACGTGCCATAGCAGTCAAAATCATTATGCAGCGTTTTCAAGAGGTGAAGCTCATCATTACATAGTCACGTTTCTTGCAAATGAAATAGCTGGTTAAACAGAACACCAGGCTTACCTTTCGTTTTACCCTTTCTTCCGTCTTACATGCAGTGTACACTTCAAAACGTGCTCAATTGCCCTAACGTGGAACGTGTATTTCCGAAGCAGTGTATTCTAACTTTACGCATTATGTACCACGGTCTGAATGATAGAAAAACTAATGGTATTTAGCGTTCTCACAGCAAGTACCATTTACCGGTTTCCTTTTTAAATAAATAATCTACATGTCGACTGTGTGAAAACGCCCATTGAATCATACTTGAGGAAAGAGTTAGATTGGTCAGAATGTTTATAATTTGATATTAAATATCATACAGTATTTCTTTTATTAAACCAAACGAGAAGATTAAAAACACAAATTGGAAGATCAACATTTGGTGAATATTAAAAGACTCTACAAATGTCAGTTTAACAACAAAAGTGTGATGTGCCCAACCATGGTAGTGATATGATATCATCGTGTCCATAGGCACATGACATTTTTGTTGTCACATAAAGTTTGAAAGTGTAGACAGAGCTTAAATATTTTGTCAAAGCCGACTGTACACCAATGTGTTTTCAGGCAGTATGACGTTTAACTATCCGTATTGGGAAGAAATCATCAATTGAATAATGCAGTGGGTTGTATAAATCCACCTCCGTAGGCCTACATTTGAGATCCAGAGACATTATAAACTCCACTGCAGTCATGATAAATAATTCACTGTCCATATTCACTAATGTTGCTTCCTGGCATGAATGAACTGTCTGTTTTCTCAGCAAGAAGTCCGAGCAAATCCTTTTAAATGAATGAAAGAAAACTCTTAAATCTACAAAGAGGTAGGATTTCCAAATTCCGGAAATACGCAGTACACCTTAATAATGTCTACTGGAGACTAGTTACTCACAATAAAAAGTTAAGGACTGTTTGTTTGTTTGTCGGAAAATATCGATTGTAATTAGTCACAATTTTGATTCAACAGTTTTAATTGAAATACGCAATATGATCTTGATTGCGGTTGTCATGACCCAGTGGACTTGTTTGAATATTAATAATATTCCTCTCCTCGTTGGTCTGTCTGTTGGTTTGTAATATTTATGTCATCGTTGGCGGCGCAAACAAACCAACCAACCCACTAGACCGTAACAACTTCCCCGCTTGATTACCCCATTTGCCCTCAAAAGAGGTGAGAATCAAGTACAGTATAAAGTAAACATCGAATTTCTTAGGCAAATACTGAGCCATGACAACTTCCACGCTTGTATACTCGTTTTTTCAATCTGCTTGAGATTTAATTATTAATTAATTATTATTATCGGAAATTGATGTCGTTATTCATATTCTGATGTATATTAATTACTTTTCATTATTTCAAGTTTATGATTTTTTTTAGATTAAGATCGTTTGTTTCTCAGAAAATTGTACCGGGTGAACAATATGTTGTCATTCAACCAGTATTCAGTAATCATGTTTATTTTCAGTCACATTTTGACCCTACGCCTCGGGAGAAATAGTTTTTCTTAGAAATGAACACTTGTATAGTATCTGTATGTTTCATATGTAATACGTTCAAGCGTAACATCTTTCTTGTTGCTCTTCTATGAGTTTTTCTATTTTAGCAGTGTGTATGCTAACAAAAAAAGAAAATTGTATCGGGTGAACAATGTTGTCATTCAGCCAAGGTTAACGGTGTAATGCTTTGTTTATTTTTATTCACAATTTAAATCTATGTCTCAGGAGGGATAATAATAATTTAATTTTAGAAATGTTTTCATTCACAATTTAACTCTATGCCTCAGGAGGGATAATAATAATTTAATTTTAGAAATGAACATTCTAGTATCTGTCTGTTTCATGTTTAATACGTTCAGGCGTAATATCTTTCTTTTTGCTCTTCTATGAGTTTTTCCATTTTGGCCTTGTTTATGCGAAAAAGACTCTGTAATCTAGTTACTGTAGCAGCACCAGCGGACGAGTGAAATAATCCTACAATGAAATATAAAATAGCAGAATACACGGATCATCATCATTTAATAATATAGTGTGTTTGTAATAGGGCTATTGTCGGTTGTATTGTATTGTAGATGTTGATCCATATCCACGAATCATATTATTGATATGGTAATTACAATTATGTAAAAGCAGTTAATGAAAATAGTTATTAATACTGTATGTAAACAATGATAATATAAGGGCCAAAGTAATATCAACAAGTACTATTATTTTAAATAGTATTATACATTTTACTATTGCAGTGGCACGCCTAATCGGCGACAAAAGCATTTGGCTTCTTTTGGCACAATGCAGTAGCTACTTGTTGTTTTTTTTATAGAAAGTATGAACATATGATTGTTGTTCGTACTGTACCTTGAAACTATATATATCATTGTATATATATTTATATATATTTCACGGTTTTCAGGATGTTGGGCACTAATCAATTAACAACATTACCAGCAAATGTGTTTGATGGTTTGAAATCATTGACAATACTGTGAGTACTTTCTCTTGTTTATCGTACTTTTGAAAGTAAAATTTCGTTGTAAGATAACCACAATTATTTTACTTGTTGTTCTTTACAATTACAGAATATTTATCCAAATCTAAAATAATATTCCCGGTGTTTTTTGTTTGTTTTTTTATTATTATTATCATAATAATGATAAAAGAAAACTTTAATAATTTACCAAAATGCAGTTTACTTGGATTCGTCTGTTTTATTACAGTAATTTGTTATTATAACTGGTATGTTTTATTAATTGAGAAATTACATAATTATTATAAAATACATATTAATTCATCATTCATAAGAGTTTGCAGACAACACGTCACACTGTGTTGCACGCTGTGATAATAAAAACTAATTACAAATCATGTAATTATTTAATTACTGCACCACTACTAGCATGGTAAGGAACATTTCGCATTATGTTACTATAATACAATTCGTATCAAATCAGTAGTACATCATGGACAACATTCTTCAGAAAAAAAACAATTTCAGAAAGTATTTAGCAATTAGACAATATATATGTCTCTACGGCACCTTGTACAAGGTATAATTTTTGCCTAACAGAATTGTACAGTCACATTTCAGAAGGTGGTTAAAGCTAAGACCTCCATTCCAAGCCGAAGTAACGTCTAACATACACCTGATTCTTGGTATTGTATCTCGATTTCTGTAGCATCGTAGGAAAATTCGGTAATACAGCATTATTCACATGTTTCATATGTATCACCAACCCATCATAGATCATAACCTAATTCATAAGCTAATGATACAGACACCACATATGATATGATGTTCTGTATTACCAAATTGTGCTATATACTGGGTAAATAATTGTCGTATGTGAAGACTGAGAACCGGGTAACATAACAGGCATTTCAGATGCATGACGTTAAGTTTGCGTTCACATGTTCAAGTTTCTCTATGTGGTTGTCCACACAAGAAGGAATGCTCGACATTGTTTCGATTACGTAAAATATTCTGCAATAGTGTTGAAAGTAATAAGTTGAGCAGCACGCGGAACAAATGTTATAATATATCTCGTATGAAATCGTCATCATGAGATGCATCTGTTACGTAGACCCTACACGTATATCGTTATCCCTCCGTATTTCGGTGAACTTAGGACTTATCAGTTGCATCGGCACAAATGAGAGAATCATCATCCTTATAATTATCGATAATTTAATATGCCATTATTCATAAATTGTTTGTCTAAAATGAATTACATTTAATTTATTTTTGTATATTCTTCGTTTTATTCCGCATAAAATTGTATCAGGTGAACAATGTGTTGTCACTCAACCAGGGGGCTCAGCTGTGTAGTGCTTTGAATCTTGTTTATTTTCAGGCACAGTTTGACCCTAAGCCTAATACTAATTATTGTATTTATACATTAATACTTCTAAAGTATAATGTACAATACCTTCAAGCGTAATATCTTTCATTTTGCTCTTCTATAAAGAAATAATACCACAATGAAAAATAAAATAGCAGAATTAATGTATCATCGTCATTTAATAATAATGGTAATAAGGGCCAAATTAACATTAACAAGTATTATTATATCCTTGTGTATACATTTTAATGACTGTACTGTTGGAATGGCATTCTTAATCGGCTACAGAAGCTCTTTGGTTTCTGTTAGCACAATACAGCTATCTGTTTTTTCAAGAATTATAAATAAATACTTCTCGATCGTAATGTACCATCTGGGAACTGTAATAATTATTTTTTAACGCATTGTTCACGGTTTCAGGTACTATCCCTTGGTACTGTGTATACTTATTTATCGTATTTTTTACGGTTTTCAGGATTTTATCCAGTAATCAAATAACTACAATATCAGCAAATGTGTTTGATGGTTTGACATCATTGACAATACTTTGAGTGCTTTCTTTTGTTTATCATACCTTTGAAAATAGTATATTTTCGTTTTAATATAACATTTATTTTTATATTATTTCATTTGTAGGTTAATCCTTTGCAATACTGGATTTTTTTATTATGATTGATGTATCCGTTATTCTAACATAGGCTCCTGTAGTTGTAGTGTGTGTATTAATGTTTTGATTCGTTAGTTTTACAGTAAATTATTATTATCACTTAAATATTATTAAATGAAAAATAACGTAATTATGAGAGGACTCGGTTATTTATCCCCCGTACGGTGGAATAGCATTGGTTCTTTATTCGCACGTGCAACAAATCGGACATAATTTGGATTGTAGGCCTACGTACATTATTCACGTTATTCGTCCGTAAGATTAACTTAAGTTGAAATGTGAACATACCATTTTCCAGAGTTTATCCATTTATCTGATTTTCAAGTTTTATAAATAAAGGGACCACAGTCAAATAATCTTGATTTCTTCCCTCACATTGTATGGTTCAGTAATAGCTTGCTTGTGAGGTGATATCTGTTTCTACACTTTATAATTTCCCCTCTCTCGGATTTGCACCTCATAATGGCAAAATTAGCCTTCCTTTGACAATTATTCGTGTGTCAGAGAAAGTCTAAATCGGCCACTGAAATGAAGAAAAAAATTACATAACTGTACTATGAAATATAGCAGAAAACTTGATTGTTATTCTAGTTATTGTATTGTTATATAGTAGTTTTACAATACCTCTTGGAAATGTGTGTATATTTATTTATTTGCAGGTATTTAGATGATAACGCTATAAATACCATAGAGCAATGTGCATTTTCTGCGTTTGCTTCTGAGATAATACTTAACTGTGTAACAATTTAATAATCTACATGCAGTTGTTTGTATGCTCTGAACAATTTATCGGTCTACCAAATTCTATTTTACATACAACACACTACGTAGGCCTTTTGTGGTCATAGTCTGTAAAATGTTAAAAGGTTTTAATAGAAATACACGTATTCGTAAGGCCACTGGCGTTGGACACCCGATTCTCGTACGGTTTGACGTTTATAGAAAATAAACAACCCCAACAGTTTCTCCTCCTACATATACACACTGCATTCATCTCAAATATGTTGGACCAACCAAGTTTAAACTGACATTCTGAAACTGTACATTTACGAAAGGATTAAGCAATTAGACAATACATATGTCTATACGGCACTCTATCTATGTATACACGGTATAATGTTTGCCTTAAAAAATTGTACAGGCACATTACAGAATTAAGGAGGTTAATGCTAAGACCTCCATTCCAAGCCGAAGTAACGTCTAACATACACCTGATTCTTGGTATTGTATCTCGATTTCTATAGTATCATAGGAACATTCGGTAATACAATATCACATGTTTCACATGTATCACCTACTATCATATACCATAACCTAATTCATAAGCTAATGATAGAGGCATGTGATGTCATGATGTTCTGTATTACCAAATTGTCAGATAAACAACGTCAACAGTTTCTCCTCCTACCTCTACACACTGTATTCATTTAAAATACGTTAGACCAGCTTAGTTTAAAATTACATTCTGCCGTATGAAACACAGACAGAGTCACAAAAACGACGTTTCTAATACCCCTTTCACACCAAAACACCGGGGCGTCAACTCCGGAGTGTCTCCGGAGTTTTGCTTATTTGGTGTGAAAGGGGTACAAAACATTGTTATGAGGTCATTCAATCTTAATCCAGTAAAAAGTAAGTCAAAATTAGGGTGAACCTAGAACACATTGCAACTTAAGTGTTTGTTTAGTTTGTCTGTTGATATTGTTCAAATGAACATCAACTAAAGATAACCAAAAGGAAACTAATATTAGCATAATTAAATTACAGTATATGACGTCATACGTCATAAACATTACGAATGCTTTTTCGATCTCCAATCAAACAAAATAAGACTATAAAAACGTCGTTATGAGAGGCATCTGTTATCTAAGTTGATTCTGTTGGTTCTTTTTTTAGTTAGCCGAGACCAATATATACTTACCTTTCATTTTGGTAGAGCCCGTACTGATACTTTTAAATACTCAGGGATAGTACGGTTTCCCAAACTCTGTTACGATCAAAAATAATTTTGTTGGAGAGTCGTTTTTTTAAACACAGTTTAAAGCAACATTTTATAGATTTGTAACTTTTCATATAATAATTATAAACCAAAAGTTATGCAAATGTACATGATACAATCAGAATGTTCTGATAGTAATTGTATTTTTATATTGTAACACTTTATTACCATTTTATAAATAGCATATTTTTCTATGAATTTTTCTATATTTATTGTTATAATTTCGGTTTTTGGTCAAGCGCATCACAAGATGACAGTTTTATTACTTTTTGCTTTTCCGCTACTTCCCTGTTATACTATATGTTTTTTTTTGTTATGTAGAAAGATTGAAAATAAAATAAATAAATAAATCTACAATGGTACGTAGGCCCTACACGTATTATAGCCTTATCCATTCGTAGTTAGGCAAACTTATGATGTATTTTAATTACATTTGCACAAATCAAATACTGTTATTATCTTCCTCTATAATATAGCGTTATCCCTTCGTTACTACAGTGGTAAGGTGGGCTTAGGACGTATCAATTTCATCGGCACGAATGAAAGAATCGTATGAGAACTCATCCTTACTGTTCTTGTAGCCGTCTTCTTCTACAGATACATGTTCATCATTGACGAATACATATTATCCGTTTACTTCAATCACTGATGGTAGAGATCCACATTTATACCATACTAAACACTTTAATTTTTATTTCAACTTTTTTGATTTCTATAACATTGAAATTTAATTATTTAATTATAATTATCGAAAATTGATGTTCTTATTCATAAATCTGAGGTATATCAATTGCTTTTCATTTGTCATTTTGTTACTATTCGTTAGATTTTATTTTAGGTCAAAGTCGTTTGTTCCGCAGAAAATTGTATTAGGGTTAACCGTGTTGTCATTCAACCAGATTTTACTGCTAACACTGGCTTTATACTTTTAGGCCTTTTTTGTCACAATATAGCTATTTGCTGTTGTCGTTGTTGTTCCGAAATTAATACAAATAAATAATCCTTAATCGTACTGTTCTTTGGTAGGCATACTATACATATAATTATTTGATTCTTTTTTTAACGGTTTTCAGGTACTTGTACGATAACCAAATAACTACAATACCAGCAACTTATTTATTGTATTTTTTCACTGTTTTCACAGGGGTTTATTCAGTAATCAAATAACAACATTACCAGCAAATGTGTTTGATGGTTTGACATCATTGACAAGACTGTGAGTGTTTTCTCTTGTTTATCATACTTTTGAAAATAGTATATTTTCGTTGTAATATAACATTTATTTTTATATTACTTCATTTGTAGGCTAATCTTTTGCAATACTGGGTTGTTTGATTATGATTGATGTATCCGTTATTCTAACCAGGCTCCTGTAGTTGTATTGTGTGTATTGATGCTTGCTTTACAGTAAATTATTATTATCACTTAAATATTATTAAATGAAAAAAAATGGAATTATGAGAGGAGTCGGTTATTTATCCCCCGTACGGAGGAATAGCAATGGTTCTTTATTCGCACGTGCAACACATCGGACCTAATTTGGATTGTAGGCCTACGTACATAATTCAAGTTATCCGTCCGTAATATTAACTTAAGTTAAAATGTGAACATACCATTTTCCAGAGGTTATCCATTTTTCTGATTTTCAAGTTTTATAAATAAAGGGATCACAGTCAAATAATCTTGATTTCTTCCCTCACATTGTATGGTTCCGTAATAGCTTGCTTGTGAGGTGATATCTGTTTCTATACACAATTTCCCCTCTCTCAGATTTGCACCTCATAATTAGCCTGCCTTTGACAATTATTCGTGTGTCAGAGAAAGTCTAAATCGGCCACTGAAATGAAGAAAAAAATTACATAACTGTACTATGAAATATAGCAGAAAACTTGATTGTTATTCTAGTTATTGTATTGTTATATAGTAGTTTTACAATACCTCTTGGAAATGTGTGTATATTGATTTATTTGCAGGTATTTAGATGATAACGCTATAACTACCATAGAGCAAGGTGCATTTTCTGCGTTTGCTTCTTATAGTTAATACTTAACTGTGTAACAATTTAATAATCTACATGCAGTTGTTTATATGCTCTGAACAATTTATCGGTCTACCAAATTCTATTTTACATACAACACACTACGTAGGCTTTTTGTGGACATAGTATGTAAAATGTTAAAACGTTTTAATAGAAATACACGTATTCGTAAGGCCACTGGCGTTGGACACCCGATTCTCGTACGGTTGGACGTTTATAGAAAATAAACAATCCCAACAGTTTCTCCTCCTACCTCTACACACTGCATTCATCTCAAATATGTTGGACCAACCAAGTTTAAACTGACTTTCTGAAACTGTACATTTTTTCAGAAAGGATTAAGCAATTAGACAATACATATGTCTATACGGCACTCTATCCATGTATACACGGTATAATGTTTGCTTCAAAAAATTGTACAGGCACATTACAGAATTAAGGAGGTTAAAGCTAAGACCTCCATTCCAAGCCGAAGTAACGTCTAACATACACCTGATTCTTGGCATTGTAT